>NC_039366.1:33767730-35132597 GCF_003573695.1 Papaver somniferum
AAAAGCACCAAACACAGCATCCACATCCTGGAATCTTATTCCTAGCTCAAATGCAGTATGTCGGCTTTAATACGAAGAATTTTTTTTTTGTCTTTTTACAGCACCTATTGAGCTCCAAATATCTCCATGATGGAATATAATATTGGAAAATAGGCCAGAATATATCGTACAGAGAAAATTCCAGCTTAGCTTCTTTTGTTTTTGCTTCCAAACAGTAAAGAAACGTACCACAGAATTCTAGAGAAGAAACCCCAAGCTAGAGTAATCAGTACGCATTCCCACTTGTTTAAATCAGTCAAACCTTGATCTCTCAGTATATCAGCACCATTTGTGAAGCAAGTAGTGGCGGTTAGTTTCATCCCGGAAGCGTCACTCAACATACTTACGAACCCAACCTTTTTATCAGTTGGAAAAGCAGCAAAAGTTGTACGATCAAACATTTAAACACCACTAAGATAAAATTTACTATGGTTGTCGAATTCGTCCTGTAAACCAGCATTTAGAGGATATTTGAACAGAGAAATAAAATGGAACCAAATCCAGTATGATGGAATTCTATCTTTAGTGTAGAAACCCAATCGTTCTTGAACGCTTCTTGGCGAATTATCGAGTTGCCAGAATACGCTGGCTAAGATGAAACCTGAAAGTAGAATCTCCCCTAGTCGCATTCCAAATACTTCAGGTTGTCGACTTGAATTCTTTATCGATCGTTTCACTGGGACAATGATTTCGACCCAGAAAGGATTTGCAAAAGTTGACATGCCCTTACATATAGAGCTGACGTCATAGTTATTAATTGTTGGTGCAGTGGCCAGGTTTCGGTTTGTAATACAAACACTTATGGCGTCTCTTAGAGATAGACTAAATCTATAAGATGTCGCGGACTTCATCTTCTGCAGCCATGATAGGTTAAATCCATGGGGTGTCTCTGGACGTCGTCCGTTTAAGACGGAACAAAAAAAAGGTATTTTAGAATACCTCAACATAATTACAACTAAATTACACTACACTACACTACAAACATACTATTTACAACTACACTATTATACACTTGGTATACGATGCTCAGCTAGCCAATGTTTCTGTATAAGAACCAACTTAAGTCTCGTACACATTCAATGTGGTACTAAAATTTAAGGTGAAACTCCCGATTCCGGCGTAAGCCTTGAGGTCACCTGGCACCTGCTCAATTCTTATAGGGAATTTTTCTTTAAAAAAAAAAAAGAATAAATAAAAAAATCTCGTCTTTTCTTTTCTTTCAAGTAACAACAGTTTCTCTCACTCTTTTCTTCTCTATTTTGAATTCCCAATTCCCAGTTCTCTGTTCTGTTTTCTCTTTACGAACACAGCGATTCTTAAGGCAACCTAGATGGATGATAATCCTGACGAAAACGATTCCGAGCCAAACCCATGTCTTCAAAGCTCTATAATAATCACACTGTTGAGAATCATGATGCTATGCGAGGGATTGAATCGAACAAGGGTTTGTTGCTGATTGGAGTAATCAACTTCCTGAATCCAAGCTCAGAAATTTAAGACAACAACAACAACAACCCCTTTCTACTACTGCTGGTTCTGGATGTAAAAAGGTACGATTTTATCCGTGATGAATGTGCGATTACATGTTTTCGTCTAAGTACTAAATACTGATCACTAGGTGGAAAGTTAGGAGTAGAGGGATGGGAACGTAACAGATTATTGAACTAATAGTAGAAAGGGATAAAAGGCCAAGGAACTGAAAACTATTTTAGGTGATGAGCCTTAATGGAATCCGCAAGCATGACTGCCCTTGTAAGGTCCTAACCAAGGGCTATTCGAACTGCAATGCAAATTTCAACGATGCTCAATGCAAGATTAATGGTATAATCTGCTTGTGCGTTTAATAAACTACTTTATAATTCCTTCTTTACTCAGGCTGCATTGTAAAAAAAAGGTTATCAATTTTTCTAAGCAGTTTAAAATCAGTTCGCAAACCTCCTATACAACCAGAATCCTGAAGAAAGAGGAAATGTAAATCAACTGGTTGTCGCCTGCTACCATTATCCATCGACAGCTTCAATCCACCATGTAACACTGCTGTTCCTATCAGCCAGAACCGAAGTATTACCAGTAAGAGAACACAAAGTTAAATGATTTAACTTAAATCCTACTAGACTTTAACTTCCCACTGATCTTTTTTTTGCCACAGTCCATATGATAACCGTTCCATCGTTCGAAACAGTTGCAATAATTGATTTTAAAAGTCCATCAGCTCAACCAATCCTTATGCACCTGAACAGCAAGGAAGCAAAATCATCTTCCATGTTCCATTGTAAAGTTTCCAAATCTTCATAGTATTATCACAACAACTAGAAACAAGCTTCTGTCTCCAACCACACCATCATTTGTAGCAGAAAAAAACATAGACATTTCCATCAGAAGACCCACAAGCCAAACAAAGTCCAAGTTCACGAGGAGCCAAGCGATCGAATTCAAAGAAGATTTATGATCACTAAAATCATGAACTTGACTCCATTCATTCTAGTTACCCTCCTCTTTCCAAAGTAGATGAAGTAATTTTGGAGGGGGTGCAAAAAATCGAATCGTTGAGTACAGAAATCTCCATGACTCTGTCAAATAAACCAGCTTGATAGCCATGTAAGTATATTCGTTAAAGTTTAGCGGGCCGAAAAGGAAATTATGGTTCGTCTGGCCAAAAATGTGATTATGGTGCTGCCCAGTCTCGAACTGGGGACCTTCAGTGTGTAAGACTGACGTGATAACCGACTACACCACAGCACCTTGTTGCACAGACTTAAATTAAGAGTCATTATGTTTAATCCGATGAGTACCGTACCCTGTCTGTCGCACCTTCTGAGCACTATAAACCGAGACGGAGCTATGTAGAGTTTAGGAGTGGCCCCCGCCCCCTCTATTTTTTGAAAATTCATTAAGGATCCTTTAAATGTTTTGCTAATTAGCAGAAAAATTTCTTAGTCAGCCTCCCAAATATGTGTTTTTGTAATTAACCCCTTTTGAAAAAGAATTCTAACTCCGTCCCTGGCTATAAAATACATGGGTTTCTTCCGATTTGGAGTTTAAGTTCGTATAAACCGAAAGAGTAATTACAATGAGCCAGCGACCGACATGGACACCTGCAAAAGGTGGGGAGGAACAAGGTGGTACTCGAAAATCTGGCAGCTCTCAGAAAACCTCTTCCAGGAATCTTGCATCTCAGATGACACTAAAATCTAGAAAAGAAGGACAACATAGCCAGGAGGAATTAGCGAAGAGGAATTTAAGGGAAGAGCTGGAAGAGCGTGAGCGTAGCCATTGTTCTTCGAAGGTAGAAGCAACAAAAATAGGTAGAATCTGTACTGTTGTTCGTCGTAATATAGATACCGATGATTCTGATGAAAAGAGTTATAGTGATGATGATAACGATGATTTTGATGACGATGATGGTCTCTTGGCTGAGATTGCACGCATAAAAAAAGAAAAATATGAGGAGAGGCTTGGCAAGGAGCGACTAGAACAGCAAGAACAGATTATCCGTGGCAACCCTCTGGTCAGTAATGCAGCATCCTTTACTGTTAAAAGAAGATGGGATGACGATGTGGCTTTTAAGAGGCAGAGTTGCGGTGAAACTAAAACACCTAAGCGTTTCATCAATGACACGATCAGGAATGACTTCCATCCAAAATTGTTGCAAAAGTACATGAAGTAATGTTTGGCTTGAGCAATTAGTTGGGGTGCAGAGGAAAGCCGCATGTTTGGCTTAAGCTGTTCTATCAATTTGCTTTTCAGTATTGTTTCCTCATTTCAATGTTTGGATATTAGTACTGCCCAATCAAGACATTGTTTGTAGCCTACTAGAAAGTAGAAACCATGATCATTGACCACCTCAAAATACTAAACCTGGAGAACTAAGCAGACAACTTTCTCGTACACTGATGAGATTTTTCTTAGTTGGTCAAGAGTTCCAAACTCTCTGGTAACAATCTATACTTTCTCCCTGGTCAAAAAGGTAACAATCTCTGCTTTCTCTTGTTCTTATTCCCTAGTAGTAAATACAAGTAAAACTTAATTCTAAATAAGAAACCCCAAGCCATGCTAATTGTCATATGCACATTTAATTGCATCTGCCTTCACTCTAAAGGCATTACACAACGGAAGTCTTTACTTTTTTTTCTCTTTAATCCTTCATGTCCCCATAAACATAAGAGGTTATGCCATGTATTTGAACAATTCTCACACAAATCAGCAACATAATGAACACAAAGAATACTGCAACAAACCCATTTTATTGCACTAAAGGAAGATTATAAAACTCGTCCATCACATGGACCAAAACAGGCCATTCACCCTCTTGGTGAATGCCTAAAACACTCTACATTAGTGGTTCTTCTCTCAATTGAACTACACTAAACTTATTGATCCTAAGCTATTTATACAAGCTAATGATCAGGCCAAAACTCTGTGCAACCGCTTGCACCTGTATGGAAAAGCCATGTGTCCCATAAGTGGTTTCCATAACCGCCAACTTCAACTGCCATATTTTGTGTTGTCACGCCAATTGGTGCTATACCTGTTTTTGATGGTTATGAACATTCCACATGGTTATAAACTTCTTTTATAACTCGTTCTTCTCTGTCTCGCGCCTTTGACATGCTTGCAAAGCCAATAAACAACACTTGAGCCATAATGCGCCACTTTTACGCCAATTTTTTGCCACTTCTGCGCCTCACCGCATTTGGCCTTTCTCAGAACTTTTTAGGACATTTTGGCTAAGCCAAATTTCTAACTTATGCCAATATGTGTCATATGCTCATATGCGTTATTCTGGCTTTACTTTGCCAATTGCTCGACAATGCAATGTCACTCTTGCATTACTAGCTTGTTTGCATTATTCAAGCTTTGAACAGCCTTAAACTAATGCATATACCAACTCTTGGCCTATTCTACCTTCTTCATCATCCTTGAGTTTGGGCCAACTCAATTCCATGGATATGCCTTAATGCCAACATCGCATGTTGCATATGTCAACTTGGTCTGTCTTGTCTTCCCTTCGATGAAGCTTCATTGTGTCGGCCAATAAGCTTCATTACTGAGTCAAATGTCTTTACAGTGTAGCACTACCTTTGCACTTCACTGATCATGTGGGGTTTTTCCATTCTTAGCACTTGACAGTCTATGCAGTATCGCGCAGTCATTGTCGGACACTGACTTGGCGTGCAACTGTGTAACAATCATTTTGCGCCACTGGCACGTCATAGTTTTCCACACAAACTTAATTCTACTTAAACCTATAAGTAGAATTGCCCCTAATCGCATCCCAAATACTTCAGGTTGTCGACTTGAATTATTTTTCGATCGTTTCACTAGGACAATGATTTCGACCCAGAAAGAATTTGCAAAAGTTGGGTCTGTAATACAAGCATTCGTCTCTTAGAGATAGACTAAATCTATCAGATGTCGCGGACTTCATCTTCTGCATCCATGATAGGTTAAATTCAACTATACTCTTCACCCCACCGTGTGAACCTTCAAGTTCACGAATCAAATCAAGCACAAATTCAATCTTATTCTCATTTTTGTGAATTAGGTGATAGAATTCGGAGAAAAGAGAAAGGAAATTTGTTGGTGATCATGAGCCAGTATATGTAGAAGACCAAGAATTTTGTGACTAGGCAGGTGAACGGACATAATCACTATACTTCTGCTTTGAGCGATTCGTTGCAAGACTTTAACCACCTGGAAAGCACTAGTAGAATCAAGTCATGATGTTGGTTCGTCAAGAAACAATATTGTTGGACTGTAAATTATGCCAATTCCTATTGAAACTCGGCGACGATCACCACCGGAAACTCCTCGGTGGTATTTGTCTCCAAATCATGATGTTCGCTGCATATTGAAGTCCTAACTGATCAATCACAGCATGTGCTCGTGCTCTTTTTTCTCTTTTTGTAAGATAACGAGGCAGTCTAAAATCAGCCGAGAACATTAAGTTATCTTCAACTGTTAACATAGAGAAGAGAATATCGTCTGGCATCACATAGGCAGAAAGCGTTACCAAAAGTCGAGACTCCGATATCTTGTTGGGTGCAATAATCAAAACAAGGAAACAAATAATAGAAAAAAAAAGTTATTGATACTTAGCTCTTTTATAATGGAAGTGATCGATTTGATGAAACAGACGAGATCCTCAGGTCTCCGCAACATATGGAAAATTTTTGGAAAACAGAGTGAGTCACGTGTTCATCACGTTGTCCTTAAGACATGGCGCCCGGCTACATCCAAAAGTGATCTTATAACCTCCACAGTCTGGATGCCTCAAGGATAAAACACCCTACTACACCTACTATTAGCATATGTAATAGATGCTCAACTTGAGTTTGAAAACTCCGAAAAATCCCTTAAGGAAAATCGCAAATGCTTAAGAAAAGAATAGAAAAATATTTTTTCTCTGGGTCTCTCTAAATTATGTAGAAACCCTTTCCCTTGGATTATTTCTATGTGTTAAGAAAAGCATGTTTATATACGTAATACAACTTAAGAAGAGGAATCTCTCCGATGTGGGACTAATAAGTTTAGTCTGGTAAAACAATTTAAGAATGGGAATTCCCTGATGTAGGACTAATAATATTTTCATTCACAAAGACAAAAAAAATATTTTATTTAGTTAAAAACCTTTAAAATAAGAGTTAATACATATTGTTTCCCAAACCTCGGTAAAACATGAAAAACACATATAGATCTTGGTAAATAAACACCTCAATCCACACGACCCGGCCTGACCTACAGACATATAGACCGCCCGTGTGCTGAAAACCACCACTAGAAGAGAGAAAAAGGAAGAAACCACTAGAGTTAGCTTTGTTTATCATCATCCTTCTTATATGTACGAACCTTTGTGATATTAATAAAAACATCATATTCTCCATACAAAACTTGTGTAAAGATCATATCTAGTGTCAAGGGGTGTATAATATCATTAATATTTGAGTTTATCTTCATGACTTAGACTTAGAGTTCTTATCACTTCATTGGGTGTAGTTGTGGGATTTTCCGCAACTACATTTTGGCGCTACAAACAGGGAGGACCTATCCTCGCCTGCTAGCATTCAGTCCAAGATCACCACCTATTCAAATTAAATTTAGTTTCACCACCATCATCTTTCTGTCCTCCATGAGAAACTTGTTGTTTGATCGATAGGAACTGTTATCCTCCTGAAAGTTCACGACACCTGATCCACTTTACAGATCTAATAGATAGTGCACAAGAAAGCTCAAACTCTTCAGAAAATTCTCTCCGTTGATGGAACTAACCAGATCTCACAGGCAACAGAACGAAATGACCTGTATCATAAAGCAAAATCTCGTGGCGACACGAAAATAAAAAGGAGATGTAGAGGAAAGCAAAGGAAGGGCCAAAGAATCTTATGTCCACGGAAATATGCAGTGGATCAGAAAAGACATGAGAAAGAAGGTGCGATTTGGAGTTACTGTTGAACAAACAGAAGCCAACATCACTATAAGAGAATATAAGAGAAAACTCGCGCAGTGGGAAGAAAGGGAAAGAGCACTAATTGCAGAACGGGTGAACCTCGCGGTCAAGTATGGGCGATTGTTGATAGAAACCCATAACCTGAAAAGAAAGGTGCGAGAGTATGAGTTGGAGATAGAATATGGGGAAAGCTACAAGCGATACCGCAGAGCAAAGGAAGTCGCCGAGAAATAACAAATAGAAGCACGGTTTGAGGAACAAATACGGAATGATGCACAAAAGCGGTTGGATATGAGAAGAACAACGCGAGTGAACCTTTGCAAGAATTGGGGAAGAGAAAATCGGCACCGGGTATGGATAAGAAGAAATGATGACGAACATCAGCAGTGTAATGCCATAGTATTAACTACAAAAGATGTTAAGGCATTTCACGATAAAGTGCTAAGGAGAGTCTTTAAACGCGACTTCAATTGGGCAGAAATATATCCGAAAGAGAAGGATGAACCCTTGAAAGAATGACAGAAGCAACCAATAGTATTCTGTGAAGAGGACGCCCCAAAGGAAGGAGTTCCGCATGAAAAAAAACTTGATCGTGACCTTAATAATGAAATCAGACTGTCAAGATATAGACAGTACGATACCGCCTATAGCAGTAGACAGGATTTGGGTGGACAGTGGAAGCTCTGTAGATGTGTTATTCTACCATACGTTCAAGGCGATGGGATATGATGACTTAAATCTCGCACCAGTGGAATATGATATCTTTGGCTTCAATGGAACAGTGACAAGACCCAAGGGTGAAATCACGCTGACAATACCAACAGATACGTTGGAAACAATTGTGACATTCAGTGTAGTGGAAGTGGATACCCCTTACAATTTGATTTTTGGGAGGCCCTGGATACACGGAGTTAAAGGAGTCGCATCTACCTTCCACCAGTGCATTCTCTTCCCCGTACCAGATGGGATCGAAGAAGTCAAAGGAGACATCATGTAGGCGAAGAAATGCAAATATCTAAATGTGCGACACCAAGAGGGACGAAAACAAAGAAACAAAGATAAGAAGAAAAGGGCGAGAGAAACCAAGGACCCTCAAGGATGTCAACACTATTTGACCGGTCAAGAATCGATCTAGAAATGATCAAGAGACGATACAGCCGATAATGACTCGATTAGTTTAACACGAACATTATTTAATAGAAATTAATCTAACAACGATATAGATACGAAACTAGTATCGTTAGATAGGTCTCGAAAAGTTACGCAGAATATACTACTCGAACGTGACAATTGGATACCGGACGAAGAAGATATCATCAGATAAGCATGAAGCGCAAAATAGTCTTTTTGAAGCTCAACCGACGTGGATATCGTATCAATTTTGCTGGGTGACTTTATCATTTGTCCTTGGCCTTATCGGATCCAGTCGAGCAGATAAGCTCATTTAGACTTCTTCTTTCTCTTTCTTTCTCGTTCTTCTTCTTTCCTTCTTCTTTCTTCTTCTTCTCTGCCTTCTCTGTAGAAATTGAGTGATGAGATTGAGAGTTGGTTCGAGCGAGAGAGATAATCGATGAGTTAGAAAATATGATGTAGA
Source organism: Papaver somniferum (assembly GCF_003573695.1). Classification (NCBI taxonomy): domain Eukaryota; kingdom Viridiplantae; phylum Streptophyta; class Magnoliopsida; order Ranunculales; family Papaveraceae; genus Papaver; species Papaver somniferum. The sequence goes on from NC_039366.1 coordinate 33,776,811, forward strand.
AGATGTTGCTGATGTTTATGAGGGGATGAGAGTGGTGTTGATTCTTGGTTAAACAGAAGGTCAGGGTTTTGTTTGAGTTCAAGATATGGAAGAATTGATTAAGTGGAAGATGAATTTGAGATTATAAGAGATTGATTAGACATGGGTTTTTGATTGATTTGAAGATATGGTTACCGAGATGCATATCATTCGAGAAACTGGAGAAATTAGGGTTTGTAAGAAGTTTCAGAGAAGCTGTGAAGTTGATAATTTAGAAGACTGATTGGAGATGGGTTTTACCTGATTTAGAGTTTGAATTTGAATAATAGATTGGAATCGGTAGTTAGGGTTTGAATCTGTTTTTAATGAAGGTTTGGGAATTGAATTCAATTGCGTGGGTATTTCTAGAATGAGGTTGTTAGAGCATAGCTCGGTCGACCTCGCATGCGTTGCTATATCAAGCATGTTTGTCAATGTTAGTGATCAAAACTATGAGTCTTAATTTCTAGTCTATTATAGCTAAGTCTCGGACTAGGATAGAAAAGTGTAGTTGAGCTCAAGGACTTCATGGCGATTCATCATACAACGACGAAGATCTACTCAAGGAACCGTGGAACTTCATCAACAAAAAGTTATGTGGAGACTTGAACTTATCTATCACTCAAAAGTCTATCTATTCCATCTCCTACTTCTTATGAGACAAAATGTCGTATGTTATATAGACTGGATCATACACATTTGACATTTCGAGCTGAGTATTCACTACTTATCTTTTTCTCAAAATCGTGTGTTGGCAAAGCGTTTCGCTTTGATCAAGTTTATCTTCACCTAGTGACGAAAGTCATGAAAAGTTTCAATTACTGTGAGAATTGCTCTGACGTGAAACAGTCTGTGAATAACGGCTATATAACGTCCTATGAGAATGTCTCAATGATTGGAATGAGAGTTTAGATTACATAACCATGTATTCCTTAATCCGAAGTTTTCGAACTTTGTTGATTGAGAGAAACCGGAGGAATTGGCTTTGCCAAGTCCGCGAACTCAGTTTGCAAACTCAGTCCGCGAACTGTCAGAAGTTCTTGTACCGAGAATTTCTGCTGGGATTCCAAATTCGTTCGTGAAGTTCAAGTCCACGAACTTAGTCCACGAACCTAGTCCGCGAACTGGCGGAAGTCTCTTTGCCGAGATTTTCTGCTGAGTTTGGAAAACTCTGTCGGTTGCCTTAAGTCTGCGAGAACTTGTTTGTGAGCTTAAGTGGTTATGATCTAAAGATGTGCTCTGAACATGAAACTTAAATTACTAAGGAATGCTTTATGAAAACCGTGGCTATAAAGTTCATGAGCCGATTTCAATCGAATCGAATCATCTTTGTTTCAATTGTCTCTTGTGTAGTTACAGAAGATCTCATATAAATTGAGCAACTCACTAACTAGTTAATTTGAGTCAATTCAACTAGTTATGGTGAAGAAGAACTAGGTTAATATGAATTTCTCATATGGTTAACCTTTTGGGTTACTATGTTGAACCAACATACATGTACACGTTTGGGCATGGTTTTCACAAACCTAGTAAACGTCTACCCAAGTATGTGTGACAAGCTAAGTTTTCGATCTAACGGTTGAGAAATATTAGCTTGAATCTAAATCAGGTTTTCATCTAACGGTGAATATGGATTGCTTTTTAACTAAGGCAAAACCCTGATTTGAAGGCTATATAAAGGAGACATCTAGCATTTTGCAAAACTAACCCCCACACGTCTGTGTGATACTAGTGCACTCGCTAGAGTCGATTCTCCTTTAACCTTTGGTTTTCTTCTCTAAAACCAGGTTAACGACTTAAAGACTTCATTGGGATTGTGAAGCCAGACCGATACTACTTTTATCGTAGTTGTGTGATCTGATCTTGCATCTTCTATCATACGAGTACAATTTATTGATTGGCTTGAGATCGTGAAAGTTATACGATAGGCAAGATAAAAAAAAGTCACAAACATCTTCATCTCACTGTTTGTGATTCCTCGACAAACCGCTTGTGTAGTCAAGAAGGATTGTTGAGAGGTGATTGATTAATCTAGGCTGTTCTTCGGGAATATAGACCGGATTATCAATTGGTTCTTGTTCACCTTGCTTTGATATCTTAAGACGGAACAAAACCTAGGGGTTTTCTGTAGGAGACAAATTTATCCTTTGATAGACTTTTCTGTGTGAGACAGATTTGTTTATTATCAAGTCTGCGATTTTGGGTTGCAGCAACTCTTAGTTGTGGGTGAGATCAGCTAAGGGAATCAAGTGCGCAGTATCCTGCTGGGATCAGAGGCGTAGGAGTACAACTGTACCTTGAATCGGTGGGAGACTATTGGGGTTCAACTATAGTCCAGTCCGAAGTTAGCTTGGAGTAGGCTAGTGTCTGTAGCGGCTTAATACAGTGTGTATTCAATCTGGACTAGGTCCCGGGGTTTTTCTACATTTGCGGTTTCCTCGTTAACAAAATTCTGGTGTATGTGTTATTTCATTGTCCGCATTATATTGTTTATCTTTATAATTGAAATAATATAGGTTGTGCGTTAAAGGTTAATCGATTGGAGATCCTACCTTGTGGTTGTTGATTTCATTTATTAACACTTGGACATTGGTCTTTGGTACCGTCCAAGTTATTCCTTGTATTTGATAAAGACTCGCTATTTTTTTTAGCTTCAGTAAAAATCAAATCAAGAGAGAGATATTAACTCCTTGAGATACTTTTATCTAGATTAAGTCTGACTGTCTATTTGATTCTCTAGCAAAGTATTTCGGAGTTAGTCCATACAGATTGCTAAGCGAAATATTGGGTGGTGTTGTTAGGCCCCCGCTTTTTCAATTGGTATCAGAGCAGGCAAACACGTTAAAGACTTTATAAGTATGTGTTTGTAGCGATCTGATTATGGACGAGTCTATCTCTAATAATGACCAATTCAAAAATTACTAGATGATTCTAAAAGCTTGGATTCACCTGAGAGAACTATCACATCTAAGTCAATATCCAAACATTCTCTTGATGTAAAAACTGTTGATTGGGAAACTCTCCTAGAAGAACAGTTGGATGAACTTTCTGATGAAGGTGATTCAGATATTGATAGAGATGTTGATGAGGAAGTCTCAGAGTATGTTAAGTTTTTAGATTCGTGGAATATGAAGAAGATTACAACTTCTCATGTCACACCTCTTCTGACTCCTCTCTGTCGAGAAAGTAAGAAATTGAGAAGATGTTACGCAGGTGTTTATTTTCGAATCGTTATACCGAATCGATCCTCAAGGATTCTGAGGAAAACCTACGTATGAAGTCACTTGAATGTCATAATCTTTATCAAAAATACTTTTTGTTGAAAGAGAAACTTGCAGAATCTGAAGCAAGGTTTAACTCCCAGCAAACAAGTTTAGACGACAGAGAAAGCGCTTATCTCACTCGAGAAAAACGCCTTGAGGCTGATTTAGCTGCTGCTCTTGATAAAATCAAGATGTTGGAAGATGACTTGAAAAAGTTCAATACTAGTTCAAGAAAATTAACCACTATGCTAGGAGCAAGTAAAAATCATCGTGATATACGAGGATTGGGCTATAAGGGAATAGATGCTCCAAGTACTAGCAAAGAGGTAAAATTTGTCAAGGATAGTGATTCTTCTCAACAAAAGGTTTCCACTGATGGAAAAAATGAAATACCTTCTCCAGCAGTTAAGGTTCAAAAGAGAAAAGTTTATCAGCCTCCAAAGTTAGCACACACGGATCGAGGTAAGAACATTCCTTATGTTTGCCACTATTGCGGAAATAAAGATCACCTGGAAAGGAGATGTCGTTTCCGTATAAGGAATGAGAAACTTCATGATGTTCTTGTTTTGGCATCACAAGAAGTTGTGAAACCAAAATCATATGTTAAGACTGATCCTATTAACGTTACAGGTTGTAATTGTCCAACCTTTAGGCAAAGGAAACAGTGCTATGATAGACCTAGATTTGCCTATAAACGGCGTACGAATATCAAAAGGATAACTTCGTAAAGACGAAGACAAGATCCGATGCTCCCCATTGGAGAAACACCAACTTGCAAAAGAATAGTAAATCCAATTCTCTTCCAAGAATTCTAGAAGAGAATGATGGGAAGAAGGTTCCAACTGTTCCTAAACGCATTCAGAAGTGGATACCGAAGAAAGACAATGATTTTTTAAGTGTGTAAAGGAATGATCTTCCAGAAAACTCCATGACTATGGAAAAGGCAGTATCCATGATGTTGGAACTTAAAAAGTTTTTTGGAAAAATGGAATTAGATGTGAAAGGTTCTAAAAGTGATATCTTTCATGATAATCCAAAGGTCACTTGTGGTGAGCAAGACTCTGTTCACCCCAACGCAACTTGATTGTGTTGGAAGTGCATCCTCACCAAGGATTGCACTGTTTTGTATACGGTGAGGGAAGCACAAGAATTGGGGCACACGTATTATGTTCGGTAAGGCGGTAGGATTCGATTGGATTCATCTAAAAAGGTATGTCTATAAACTTGAGCAAGATTTGTACTTTTATTTGCTTAGAATACTTATAATAATCTTGATTATCGTTCATTTCTACCTAACTTGATCTGTGTTTAAGGTTCTTAAATGTTTAGGTTTGAAAATAATAGTTCGGCATGTTTGGACTACATGGTACACATACCAAGTATGCATAACAGCATTCAAAATCAATATCCAGGGGTTTAAGTTCGCAAACCCGTATGCATACTTGACGTCGATATTCGGTAAACTTGTTTTGACCGTAACTTCTTCGTCCGAACTAGGATTTACCTCATTCTTTTTGCATTATCTTACTTATTTAATTACCTTCAAAATGGAGATGAGAATTGTTGAATTTGTATGAGTTAATATTGGTCTTTTTCTTGTCTCTTGTTTTTTAGTGTTTGCTCTGTTTCGTTGAACTTGTTCTATTCTCTTGGACTTGGGCACTGGGATTCTTGGAGAAATCCTATTCTAAGCTATTTTGTGGCTGTTACAAGAGTGATGTTGGTGAATCACAAAGAAGGAAGTTCGATAATGGGTAGTAGTTCACATTGTTATATATTCTTGAGTGTTCACAATCATCTCATGTGAACTATGGTGCATAGTCGTCAATGACTTTGTATGTTCTTCTTTGTTAAGGAAATCTTTTTATACGCTTTTGGTAACCACTCTTGGCATAAATCCGTGCGAAAAAGATTGATTCTACCTTCTAAGGGCAATGATTGTTATTGCAGTATTAATCTTTATGATTTTGTGATATTGCAATTTTTTATGGGATATGTATTGTTTGCATCCGTGAACTTGAAGGTCTCATATGATGTCAAAAGTAAAGTCGTTCATAAATTGGTATTCGTATTGATGAAAGAACGAATGGACTTTTGACAAATACAAAAGTTATGCCTATGCAGTCATTTATTTGACGGAAAATTGGGTAAAAAAATTTGTGTGACAAGGATAAAGTCTATATACCACCACCACTGTAACTTTCACCAAGTGCCAAGACAAAATGTGAAATTGACTAAACCAACTTGCTGACCTCTTCACCAAAACCCTTCCTTCAGCTCGTCTAAGGTTTTTGATTTCCAAACTTAACATGTGCTCTGCACCATCTTGAGTTTAAGGGAGGGTGTTAAGAGATTGTAGTTGCGGAAAATCCCACAACTACACCCAATGAGATGATAATAACACAAAGCCTAAGTCATGAGAATGAACTTAAACATTAATGAGATTATACACCACTTGGCACTAGTATGATCCTTCTCAAACACTTTGTATTGAATATATGATGTTCTTATGACAATTACAAAGGTATTTAGTATACAACAATGGAAGAAGTGAAGCTTGGGATGAACTTTAATGGCTTCTCTCTTTTCTCTATGAATATTTCTTGTCTCTCTTACTTGACTAAATTCTCTTACTAACCACCCGCCCCTCTCTCCTTGTCATTTGAATCCTTATATAGACAAACACATTAATAGAAGACAGCAGATGATCACATGCAAAATCTCTGTTAGTTGATCTTATTTCAGTTTGTCTTATTCGTCAGGATTTGGGAAGATGTCGATGTCTCTCGCGTTGCTACTTCGTGCTTATCTTGACAGATGTCGTGCTATGCTTGTTGCGTGGTTGTTATTCGTGCTTCTTTCTTCTTATCGCATAATTGATGTTCACCTAATTTCTATCTTCTTAGTGTTAGTGGTTGTCTTAGCCAGGGCGAGGTTGTGGATTATCTCTGTGCAATATTTCGCCCCCACATTTTTCCTTTTCAAACGTTGTTCTTCTGCAACTGGAATAATGCGAGAATCCCTGGTCAATGCTTCATGTCAGACCTGTCTTTTCGTTTCTTTTATCTTGCCCGACATGCTGCCGTAATTCCGTGTAACTGCCACATGTTTTAGCGGTTTCCTCCTCTTTAAGCGGCACGTCTTTACTGCTCTTCTTAGGATAAATATCTAGGAGAGAGGTAAAAACGGAGAAAGTTTTTATTTTTCTTACTCTTCCTTCTCTCTTCTCTGTTCGTCTTCTTCTTTCAAATTCTTCTTTGCAGTTTCTTCATTTCTGTTTTTTCATGGCGGATCAAGATATGTCTGCTCCTGCTGCTATTGTTCCGTCATCTTCTGGGTAAGTTAGTTTTGTCTCAGTTAATCATTTGGTGTTTTTCATGGTATGATTATGATATTTCTTCTGTCATTGCTATTGTTTGAAGTTTTAACATCCCCATGCTCATCCCCATATTGTTTGATGTAGTCCAAAGCGTAAGCCTGATAAGAAGTGGGTCGATGATCTTAAAAGCTATTGAGCCATATTATAGGAGAAGGGCTTCAAGATTATTATTCCATTTGGTTCATCGCCTGCTATCCCTTTAAGTGAGAAGAATATTCTTGAAGGTTCATGGAGTGTGAATCGTATTCCTATCGCATTTGGACAACTAAAGGCTGGTCTTCCATTTCCTCTCTTCGATCCTGAGGTTCCTTTGTTCTATCAAATTCTCACGAAGATGGAACGGGCTGCTTATCAACTGAGTGGAGATGCGATCCGTATTATCCTTGAATTTTCGCTTCGAGCGACTAGTGTAGGGAAATCTCTCTGTCCAGATGTGGTGGACCCTTATGATCCTGCGGACTATACTGTTAAGTCCTTTTTTCAGCAGTATGCTGTAAATTGGGTTCTTAGAGATGGCTCGCGCTGGGGCGTTCGTTTGACTAGGGCGAAGTTGAAACACAATATGAAGAAGCTTATGGATGTCGTGGACCAGCATAGTAATACTAACACCCACCTTCGTCACTCTAGCGACCCTAGCTGGATGAATTTTTATCTGATCACTGAGGGTCCTCTTTTATGGGGTTGTAATCCAGATGGGAGTCCTCGTGCTGCTCCGGATGCTTCGCTTGTAGGGTCGGGTACTCTTGCATATTGTCTTTGAAAGTTCAACTGGCCTGATCGGGAGGATTGCGTACGTGTTCTTCTCTGCTCTCTGCTTTATTTCGTTTTATATTTTTTTCTTATGTATTTCTTTTGAGTTTGTAGATTGCTGAGGCGAAGTCAGGGGAAAATCCTTCGCGTTCCATAAAGGTAAAGCGAATCATTGCCTTGTGGACAAGTCTTTACTGCTTCTGTTTGTTGATTTTAGCTTATGTTCGTTTAGTCTGTTCTTGATGAGGAGGAGACTAACGACGAAGAATAGGGCGAAGAAGGTGATGAGGGTGAAGATAAGAAGTTTGATCGTGAATATTCTCTTATTTCGCCTAAACCCAAGAAGGCGAAGACCAGTAAGCCTAGCCAGAGTAGGATCAGTTCCAGGGGCGTGTCGAAAAATAAACCCCTCATCAACGTGGTTAACCCCTTGTCCTTGGTATCTGCCAATGTGTCTTCTTCAACTAGCATTGATGATTCTGTTATGCTATATTCGATTGAGAAGTTCTTAATTGCGGATTCTGATAGAGGAAAGGGCTTGAGTGGTTTTACTCACTCTTCTCGTGGGAAGTCATCTGAAAAATCTTCCCTTGAGGGTGCTTCTTTGGATTTTACTTCCAAGATAGCTTCTATTGCACAGTTTTCCATGTCTGATCCCAGCCTCGCTATTGTTCGCGAGTTAGCATTGAACCTTTCACCACATTCTTCTGCTAGCACTTCTCAACCTGGATGGGAGTTTTACTCCAAGCTTTCCCTTGATCAACATCTCGCGTTCGACTATTTGGTAAATTCCCTGTTTTGGTAATTCTGTTCTTGGTTGGTCAGGTCGGTCTATTGATATTATTCGTGTCGTCTTTCAGAATTTGTGTCGCACTATCGCTCAGATTGAGGATTGTCGCAGAGTAGCGAATGTGGTTCGCGCTCAGTTTTCTCGGCTATCTTCTCTTAAAGATAAAGTTGTGAGTCTTCAAGGATAAGTTTCCCTGCTCCAGAAGGATCGCCATAGACTTGAAAATGAATTATCGGCGAGTGTGAGTGCGGTGGAGGTTGCTCGAGTTCGGAATGATTTACTAGCAGGTGTGTTTTTGCATTTCCTTCCTTTGTCTTTTCTTTTGTTAGCCTCTTAGGGATGAATTCTTTAGTTGAGGTTCGTGAGGTTCCTTGCAGAGGTCTTCGATCTGTCTGATTTTGTTGTTGATGCGAACATAGATAGGGATGCTCTTCTGGTACATTTTAACTCTCTTAGACAAGATTTTGTGTTGGCAGAGAATGAGGAGAGTGATATTGAAGATGATGCTGAAGATTACAAACAAAAGTATGAACATCTCAAGCTTGAGTTTAGGAAGTTGTTCGCAGTTGTGGGACCTGCTAGGTCTCGTTCTCGACACTTTCGGGGTATTATTAGGCAATTGAATGATGAAAAGGCAACTTTGATCGATGAAAAGAATGAGGACATCGAAAATGGGGCGGAGGCTCTTCGGGACTGTCAGAGGGAGAACCATGAGCTTCGCGTGATTCTTGATAAGATTCGATCTCATCTTAGGATCGAAGCTAATGATGATTTCGATAAATCCCTAGGAGAGATTGAGGAAAATAGGGTTACAGCGACTAAGTATGTTAGTTGGGTAGAAAAATATCAGAAGACGTTAGATTCTGTAATTATATATAAAGAATGTGTCCTTGATATCCTATCTTGGTTTATGCGGCTTATCTTCTTTCTTGAGTGTTCTGACGTATTTTTGTTCTTCGCAGAAATTGAGAAAAGCTTGAAGGCTGAGTTGGATTCTCTAACGAGGAAACTTGAGAAGTCGCAACAAGAGTTGGAGAAGTTCAAGAGTGGTGATGTTTCTTATTCGCAGCTGGCAGTTGATTTATCTGGAAAGCTTTCTTTGGAGAATGATGAGCTTCTTCGCGTAAGGACAGAGGATGAGAAGTACAAGGAAACCATGGAAGCTAGGTACGCGTTATTGAAGCGTCGCAATAAAGCCCAACTTACTAATGTTGGTCGCGGGACGCAGAGGCTATGTAATAGGGTTGCCAGGGATACTGCTGATCTTGTCACCTTTGAGAATAATCTTCATATTGGGAAATTTTCTGATGTTCCCGTGCCTAAAAACGAGTTTGTAGTGCCCGGATCTAGTAATGAGGGAGAGCTTATCGAGGAAGAACAGTTCAGCAGCGAGGAAGAAGCTGACGAGGATAATGTTGACGAAGGAGATGTTGATTTTGAGGGCGAGTTCGCATAGGAGGTTGGGAAATATGAAGCTGACGGAGCTGCTGGTGATGGTCAGGGCGAACATCAACTACCTCATGCTGTTGGGGATGGTCAAGATCGACAAGGGCCTCCTTCGCCTTCTCCGGGTGATGTTCCACGTGTCTCGCTATCCGGGGGAGGAGATTCTTCGCAAGTGACTTCCCCTTCTCGTGATTGGGCTGCCTTTTGATCGCATTCTTTTTCAAATACTCTTCTTTCTGCTACATGGTTTTTCCTGGGCGCTCCCAAGCTTGGGGGGCATGACTTTAAATTTGTGTTCTTCTTCCTGTGTTATCATTTTTAAAACAGAACATGCATATATAGATAAATGTCTCATTGTTGTTTAATATTTTGTGTCACTCTTTTGGCCGTGTTTTTGTTTTTGTGAGGAGATGGAAAGCAGATAAATTTTAACATCCCCATACTTGCCTCTGTTTTCCATCTTCGAAGGAAGATTATGACTTTGTAAATACTGCTCTTAGGTTGTAAGGTTAATGTAGATTTTTACATGTGCGATCTAAGACATGATTATGTATTTTTGTGACTCTAAGGTTTTTCTGTAATAATATATTTGTGGTATATACTATCCCTACGAACAACTATGCTATGTAGTTATGCTGATATAGAAATCTTAAAACTTGCTTTGAGTTTCATCACTACTTAGCTGGACAAGGATGTGTCTGCTTCGCGCTTGTTTGCGTTTTGGATGCGAACTTTACTTGCCTCAGCGTGATATTTTATTCTCTGATATGGTCTTTTAATGCCTCAGTTTCCTTCGCGCTCCTTATGTTTGCATGAGTTCGTAGGTCTTATTTTCCTCCTAATTAAGGTCTTATGGCCTCTCCACATAGAGAACTTAAAGGACTTATGGTCGCCTTGGGTAGGGTCTTCAACATTGCGCGACAAAATCTCAGTTTCATGTGCTCTTGCGAGTCATTGGCCATCGGTCTCGCCTTAAATGTGTTAGTATTCTGACCTCCTCAGGTTGTATGCACGACAATATACCGGGCCTTAGATACTCATGCGAGTAATAAGCCCCAATTCATTGTCATCTTTGACACAATCAACTTCCTAGTGGAGGGTGTCGTTCATTTATATTCCCCCTGAATCTCCCTTTCAAGTAGGTCACCCCTAACCATTTTAGTTGGGCTCCTCCCATCCAGTGATGCAATGACAAGTGTTGTCGTGACCTCTTGCCTTTCGCCTATGTGGCTCTGGGCGTGAGATCACATCCTAAGTGGGGTTTCTTTGGACCAAGTGCAGAACCATGTCAGGCCATCTTGTTAGAGCATTTCTCGGTCGAACTCGTATGCGTTTCTCTCTCAAGCATGTTTGTCAATGTTAGTGATCAAAACTATATGTCTTGATTTCTAGTATACTTATGACTAAGTCTCGGTCTAGGATAGTTAGGAATGTTGAGCTCCAGACTCCATGGCGATTATCTTACGAGGACGAAGAACTACTCAAGGAAACAGTGGAACTTCATCCGACCAAAAGGTAAGTGGAGACTTGAACTCATCTGTCACTCAAAAGTCCATCTACTCTATCTCCTACTCTTGAGACAAAAGTCGTATAAGTTTGATAGTTTTCATACATACACATTTGCTATTTCGAGCCGAGTTTACTCGCCTATCTTTTTCTCTAAATATGTGTTGGTAAGCTTTTGCTTTAACCATTTCCATCTTTACCTGTGACGAAAGTCATGATGACGTTTCAATCTTGAAAATAACTTTAATGACGATAGTCGATTCTTTATGTCTAACAACTATTATAACATTATAGAAGAATGTTTCAATGATTCAAATGTAGAGTTGAGATTACGTAACCAACTATAGATATAAGCATATATAGTGTGTTCACACATTAGTGTATAAATCCATGTGCCGGAAACCAAGTGCGTGCATATGTGTGCATGCGTTATTGGTGAAGGAGACAGGTTAGGTACGCGTACCTGTACGCGTACTAGCGGAAGTTTTCATACCGAAAATTTCTGTTGTAGTTTGTGAATTTTGCAAACTGAAAAACCAATCAACTAGGTATGCGCACCCGTACGCGTACCCACAGAACTTTTCAAACCGAAAATTTCTGCTGAGTTTTCAAACTCAAGTCCGGTTTCTATGGTACACGTACCCGTACGCGTACCTAAGCTGGTTATATTTCTCATATCGGTAGTTTCATGAACTTAAACAATAAACCAATAAAGAATGCAATCTTTGCAAACCGTGGCTATATTGTTCATGAATTGATTCAAGTGAATCAAACCGATTTTGTTTCAATTGTGTCATGTATAAAGATCTAAGCAATTGAACAACTCTTGAACTAGTTCTTATGAGTCATTTGAACTAGTTATGAGAAAGATGAATACAGTTAATATGAAAGTGCTCATATGGCTAACCATTGGTTAACTATTTGTGAACTAACTACGTTTAGGTACGGTTACTCAAACCTAAATGAATACATTTCATTTGTGTGTGACAAGATAAGTTTCGATCTAACGGTTGAAAGATATTAGCTTGTATAAATCAGGCTTTTCATCTAACGGTGAATATTGAATGCTTTGTTACCAAGGTGTCTTGGATTGCAAACCCTGATTTGAAAACTATATAAGGGAGACATCTAGCAACTGGAAAAACTAATCCCCATACCTCCTGTGTGATACTAGTTGGTTTGCTAGAGTCGATTCTCCTTTAACCGTAGGTTTCTTCTCGAGACCCTGTCGGTTAACGACTTAAAGACTTCATTGGGATTGTGAAGCCAGACGAAACTACTTCTCTTGTAGTTGAGCGATCTGATCTTGCCATTTTCTATCGTACTAGTTCATTGTAAGATTGGCTTGAGATTATATCTCTGATAGGGAAAGATAAAAAGAAATCACAAACATCTTCGTATCATCGTTTGTGATTCCGCAATATCTAGTTTCGCTACCATGTGATTTAGATTATTGTGAGGTGATTGATAATTCTAGGCTGTTCTTCGGGAATATAAGTCCGGGTTATCGATTGGTTCCTGTTCACCTTGATTTTATCAAAATATGGAACAAAACTCGTAGGTTTATCTGTGGGAGACAGATTTATCTATTATCGTAGACTTTTCTGTGTGATACAGATTTTTTTATTAAAGTCTTCGACTTTGGGTCGTAGCAACTCTTGGTTGTGGGTGAGATCAGCTAAGGGAATCAAGTGCATAATATCCTGCTGGATCAGAGACGTAAGGAGCGCAAGTGTACCTTTAATCGGTGTTATTGATTAGGGTTCAACTACAATCCAGACCGAAGTTAGTTTGTAGTAGGCTAGTGTCTGTAGCGGCTTAATACCATGTGGTGTTCAATCTGGACTAGGTCCCGGGGTTTTTCTGCATTTGCGGTTTCCTCGTTAACAAAATTTCTGGTGTCTCTGTTATTTCTATTCCGCATTATATTTTGTTATATAATTGAAATATCACAGGTTATGCGTTGAGATCAATCAATTAGAATATCCAACCTTTGGTTGTTGATTTACATTGATTGACACTTGGATATTGGACTTTGGTACCATCCAAGTTTATCTCTCCAGTATTTGATAAAGACTCGCAGATTTCCATTTGCTTGAGTAAAGATCACGTCGAGAAATAGAGATATTAACTCCTTGATATACTTTTTATTAAGATTGATCCTGACTGTCTAGTTGATTCTCTTAAAAGTATATTAGAGTTAGTCCATACAGATTGCTAATCAATTATTGGGTGTGGTTGTTAGACCCCCGCTTTTTCAATTGGTATCGGAGCAAGCAAACACGTTTAAGACCTTATCAGTCTGTGTGTTATGGCGATCTGACTAGATGCACAGTAAAGTCTCTATAAACGCTTCACCAGGAATTTATCACAATCTTAGAGAATATTCTAAAAACCTTATTATTCTCCAAAGAAAGTTGGATGAACAAATCCGGATCAACCGTGATCTTGTTGTAGAAATTGCTAAGCATAAGGATTTGAAGTCAAGTGTTAAACAAAGTATATGCTTTGAAAAACTTGATAGAAGGAAAAACTTCTTAAATAAGATTATTGATGTTAACCCTTGTATGCTTTGTGAATCTCACAATCACGCTCAACATACATGTACATGTTTTCAGAAAAGTATAAAAGTTGCGAGCAATCTTCACAAGAAAGCTGAACAACTGTTTACTTATCTAAAAAGGTGTACAATACTAACAAGAAATACCAAACACGAAAGTAGCGTTAGTATGGGAGTCTTTGCTTTAAAATCAACATCACCCTTTCAATGGTTTCTTGACATTGGTTGTAGAAGACACATAACTGGTGACCTTTCATGGTTTGTATCCATAAACGACTTTGAAGGAGGACCAGTTACGTTCTGAGATGGGAGTTGTTGCTATATTAGCAAGAAGGGTACGATCAAGCTTCCCGGTGTTCCAGAAATCCATGATGTAGTATACGTCAAAGGTATGACTGCAAATCTTCTTTCTATTAGTCAAATTTGTGACAAAGGAAATAGAGTTGTCTTCAATGCAAATGGATGTGACATTGTGGAAAAATCTGGAAAAGTAATTTTTCAAGGAACTCGTGGTAAAAATAACTGTTATCTTCTTGATACTCAGTTTAGTAATTGTTGCAATTTGATTAAGTTGGAATCGACACATCTTTGGCATGAGCATTTTGGTCACATCAATTATCGTCTCTTAACTAAGATCATTAACAAAGAACTTGTTAGAGGCGTCCCAAAATCAATGCAAAAATTGACGGTGTATGTGGTGCCCGTTAAAAGGGTAAACAAACGAAAGTTCACCATAAGTCATCTCGAGATATTCTCACTAAGGCTCCACTTGATTTAATTCATATGGATCTCTTCGGATCAATTCAACAATCCACTGTTGGAGGAAAGAAGTATTCTTTAGTTATGGTAGATGACTATACTAGATTCACTTGGGTATCATTCCTAGCTCATAAGAATGAAACCCTTGGTGAATTTAAGATTATTGTTAATAGAATCCAGAATGAACAAGGTCGCAAACTAAAGAAAATTATAAGTGGTCGTGGCACTGAATTCAAAGACACCAAAGTATTTGAATTCTGTGACAAACTGGGGATTATTCAACAATACTCACCACCCATCACTCCTCAAGCTAATGGAGTCGCTGAAAAAAAGAATAGGAATATTCAGGAAATGTCCAGGGTCATGCTCCATAACAAAAACTTACCTCTAAGGTTTCGGGGAGAAGCTGTGTTCACAACATGTTACTTGATCAACTGTGTCTATCTGCGGTCTAAAACCCTAAACACTCCATATGAGTTGTGGTATGGTATGAAATCCAACTTACACTATCTTAGAGTGTTCGTAAGTAATGCTACATAATATCGAGAACAGAGAGGGAAATTTGATACTAAAAGTGATGAAGGTATCTTTTTGGGGTATGCGTCTGATAGTCGTGGTTTTCGAGTCTTTAGTATCAGAACCCAAGTAATGATGGAATCTGCAAATGTCGTCATTGATCATATTAGTGACTTTCATCATGATTTTTCTCCTGCTGAATTGCCTCTAGCCGAGACAACCGAGAAAGTCAAAAAAGTTTCGGATTCAGTTAAAGTTACACCTATTGTTGTTGATCCGGATCCTTCGAATGACGGGGAGAAAAACACTAATCAGATTGTGCCTGTTGAACAAGAACGTGTCCCTCCACGACACCTCTGGGTTCAAAGAAACCATGATACAAATAGTATCATTGGAGGAAGAGATTCTACTGCAAAGACTAGAGGACAACTTCAAAATCTATGCAATTTTAGTTGTTATCTCTCACAAATAGAACCAAGGAATATTGATGAAGCTCTTAGCGATCACTTATGGGTGAATGCTATGCATGAGGAGTTAAATCAATTTCAAAGACAAGATTATGGAAACTTGTACCTTGTCCTCCAAATATCAATATTGTGGGCACCAAATGGATATTTAAGAACAAGAATGATGAATTTGGCACCATTGTCAGAAACAAAGCAAGACTTGTCGCTCAAGGATACTCACAAATCTAAGGAATCGACTTTGACAAAATATTTGCTCCTGTGGCACGCCTTGAGTCCATCAGATTGTTATTAGCTCATGTTTGGTTTCTTAAGGTAAAGCTATTTCAAATGGACATCAAATCCGCTTTTTTAAACGGAACCTTAAAGGAAGGAGTCTATGTACCTCAACCTAAGGGATTTGAAAAACCTGACTTTCCAGATCACGTCCTTAAACTCAATAAGGCGTTGTATGGGTTGAAACAAGCACCTCGTGCCTGGTTCGAAAAACTGACCTCATCTCTTCTTGGGAAAGGTTTTTCGAGAGGGGGAGCTGATAAAACATTGTTTACCAAGTGGAGTGGGAAAGATGTTGTGATTTCTCAAGTTTATGTAGATGATATCATCTATGGATCAACATCAGAGAAACTTGCACAAGAATTTCAAGTATCTCTTGGAAAGGAGTTTGAAATGAGCAATGTTGGTGAACTAAAATTTTTTTTGGGTTTACAAATTCAACAACACGGGGATGGAATTTACTTATCTTATGAGAAATATGCTAAAGATCTTGTCTCAAGATTTGGCCTTGATAAGTCCACTCCTAAACTAACTCCTATGCCTACCACTGGTAAACTGCATCGAGATGATAAAAGTGTAAGTGTGGATCAAAAATTTTATCGATCTATCATTGGAAGCCTTTTATATCTTACAGCGAATCGACCTGATATTGCTTTCAGTGTTGGTTGTTGTGCTAGGTTTCAGGCAAATCCGAAGGAATCTCATCTTGCAGATGCAAAAAGGATTATACGCTACTGAAAAAGCGAGGGTCTAACACCACCACCGAATATTTCGCTTAGCAATCTGTATGGACTAACTCCGAAATACTTTGCTAGAGAATCAACTAGACACTCAAACTCAATCTAGATAAAAAGTATCTCAAGGAGTTAATATCTCTCTCTTGATTTGACTTTTACTCAAGCTAAAAACAATAGCGAGTCTTTATAAAATACAAGGAATACTTGGACGGTACCAAAGACCAATGTCCAAGGATCAATCAACTACAATCAACAACCAAAGGTTGGATTAGAGAAGTTGATGATCTTAACGCACAACCTGTATTATTTCAATTATATAAAATAAAATGCGGAAAAGAAATAACACAGACACCAGAAATTTTGTTGACGAGGAAACCGCAAATGCAGAAAAAACCCAGGACCTAGTCCAGATTGAATACACATTGTATTAAGCCATTACAGACACTAGCCCACTGCAAACTGACTTCGGACTGGACTACAGTTGAACCCCAATCAGTCTCCCACCGATTCAAGGTACAGTCGTACTCCTACGTCTCTGATCCCAACAGGATACTACGCACTTGATTCCCTTAGCTGATCTCGCCCACAACCAAGAGTTCCTGCAACCCAAAATCACAGACTTGATAATAAGCAGATCTATCTCACACAGAAAAGTCTATCAAAGGATAAATATGTCTCCCACAGATAAACCCTAAGTTTTGTTCCGTCTTTTGATATAAAATCAAGGTAAACAGGAACCAATTGATAATCCGGTCTTATATTCCCGAAGAACAGCCTAGATTAATCAATCACCTCTCTACAATCCTTCCTGATTACACAGGCGGTTTGTCGAGGAATCACAAACAGTGAGACGAAGATGTTTGTAACTTCTTTATCTTGCCTATATGAGAACTCTCACGATCTCAAGCCAATCAATCGATTGTACTCGTACGATAGAAGATGCAAGATCAGATCACACAACTACGATAAAGTAGTATCGGTCTGGCTTCACAATCCCAATGAAGTCTTTAAGTCGTTAACCTGATTTTAGAGAAGAAAATCAAAGTTTAATGGAGATCGACTCTAGCGGGCGCAATAGTAGCACACAGACGTTTGGGGATTAGTTTTTCACAATGCTAGATGTCTCCTTTATAAAGCCTTCAAATCAGGATTTTGACTTAGTTACAAAGCAATTCTTATTCACCATTAGATGAAAACCTGATTTAGATTCAAGCTAATATTTCTCAACCGTTAGATCGAAAACTTAGTTTGTCACACACACTTGGGTAGACGTTTACTGAGTTCGTGAAAACCATGCCCAAACGTGTACGTGTATGTTGGTTCAACATAGTAACCCAAAAGGTTAACCATATGAGCATCTCATATTAACCTTGTTCTTCTTCACCATAACTAGTTCAATTGACTCAAATGAACTAGTTAAAGAGTTGTTCAATTTCTATAAGATCTTATGTAACTACATAAGACACAATTGAAACAAAGATGATTCGATTCGATTGAATCGGCTCATGAACATTATAGCCACGATTTGCATAAAGCATTCCTTATTAATTTAATGTTTCATGTTCATAGCACATATTTAGATCATAACCTTTTAAGTTCACAAACAAGTTCGCGGACTTAAGTTAATCGGTTGAGTTTTCCAAACTCAGTAGAAATTCTCGGAAAGAGAACTTCCGCCAGTTCGGGAACTGGGTTCGCGGACTGAGTTCGCGGACTAAGCACACAAACGAGTTTCGGAAAATCCCAGCAAAAATTCTCGGTCGAGAACTTCCGACAGTTCGCGGACTTGGCAATCCAATTCCACAATCCTCCTGATTTCTCTTGATCAACAAAGTTCGAAACTTCGGTTCAAAGAATACATGGTTATGTAATCTAAACTCTCATTTCAATCATTGATACATTCTCAGAGGACGCTATGCAGTCGTTATTCACAGACCCGTTCACGTCAGAGCAATTCTCAAAGTGATTGAAACTTTTCATGACTTTCGTCACTAGGTGAAGATAAACTTGATCAAAGCGAAACGCTTTACCACCACGCGATTTCGAGATAAAAGATAAGCAATGAATGCTCAGCTCGAAATGTCAAATGTGTATGATCTAGTCTATATAGCATACGACTTGTGTCTCATAAGAAGTAGGAGATAGAAGAGATAGACTTTTGAGTGATAGATAAGTTCAAGTCTCCACATACCTTTTTGTTGATGAAGTTCCACGGTTCCTTGTATAGATCTTCGTCGTTGTATGATGAATCGCCATGAAGTCATTGAGCTCAACTACACTTTTCTATCCTAGTCCGAGACTTAGATATGTAGGCTAGAAATCAGACTTATAGTTTTGATCACTAACATTGACAAACATGCTTGAGATAGCAACGCATGCGAGGTTGACCGAGCTATGCTCTAACAATCTCCCCCTTTGTCAATTTTAGTGACAAAACTATTAATACATATGGAATACAAAAAAGATAAACTTTAGTGGCTCTTATTCTATAGTCTAATCTTCAACGTTCCTTGAAATCTTCGTCCTTCCAAGTACTCCAATGATCCCAAAGGTTGTAAGTTTAGCACCATCTTTGTTGAAGATCCGTAGATATAACAATGAGAGAAATCGGGATTCTCGATCATTATTGTACAGTATCATAGTATTATTATATAACATCAAAGTCCAATTGTATCACGACTTTAACAATAATACTACGGTGATAGATATCACTCCCCCTTAGTCAATACTCCATCTCGATCATGGAAACCACTCCCCCTTACACAATGATTCGAAAACCATATGTATTTGTAGTGTGAACTACAATATTTCTCCCCATTTTTGTCAATAAAATTGGCAAAGGTACAAGAATGGGATCATAATGAAATTTCCACAAGAGACATTTCATGACCAAAAGAAAAATACATACCAACTTAATTTAGATGCAATCTAGTAGCCGAAGCTAACAGCATTCATCAAGGAGTTTTATGATACAATATAACCCCTATAAAATTCCACAGTCGCACTCCCCGCAAGATATTTCCATTAAGCACAAGTTCAAAAGAACTCTCCCCCATTTGATGTCATTCCCGTGAGAACAACAAGAGTGACCTTAATTTCGAAAGAACGGAAGGATTTTTTATTAGACACCAAAAACCATAGGAATGATTTTCTATATCCAAAGATCAACCAAATTAAACACAAGTAAACCCATGATTAATTCAATCAGACTACGCAACTAAATCAAACCACAAAAGTGATCAATTTAATTGAAAGTGCTCAACATAAGTAAACTCACGGAGCTACGACTAAGTTAATCACACGGAGATGACTAACTTAACCGTTCAAATACTCAACATAGGGAAAACCTTACGGAATATATGACTACGTTAACCAAAGAACATGATAGTGTAGCCATTCATATACTCAACACAAGAACTTGTGGAATATATGAAAACTCAACTAGATTAATAACAAGAGAACCTATAATTAATCTAATTGGAATACAAACAACCAAACTAATCACCGAAGTAATCAATTTAATTATTTTGGGCTCAACATAAGAGAACTTATGGAACCCCAACTAAGTTCATCATAGAATATGACAACCTTAATCATACATGTACTCAACATAAGAAAGAAGACTTATGGAGTACTAACTAAATAACCAAACTAGTTGATTAATTTAGTTTCTAATGCTCGACATATAGCATCTTATGGAACAACCAACAAAGCCAAGGTAAATTGACTTAGTTGTAAGGTGATCAACATAAGACACACAATGGAGCCTTCACGGTAAAACATAATAAAATGGATCAATGAAGATCAATACAGTGGATAACATACAAGGATCTATTTTATTTTCCATCATAACGACATAATAGACTTTATCCTTGTTGAAAAAAAGATTTTATTCTATTTTCCATCAAATACATGATTGCATAGGCGTAACTTTTGTATATGTCAAAAGTCCATTCGTCCTTTCATCAATACGAATATCGATTCATGAACGACTTTACTTTTGACTGCAATATGGGACCTTCAAGTTCACGGACGTAAACAATACATATCCCATAAAAATATTGCAATATCACAAACCATTAAAATACTGCAATAAACATCATCCTCCAAATATTTTTAGAATTTAATAACCAATAAACCTAAAAAATAACACAAGAAGATGAAAAGTAAAAATAGTTGTGTGTAGTCACAATCATTGCTATTCAAAGCACTAGTTATTCTTCCAACTAATTCGAAAAAGAAGACATCCTAGGCATATAAACCAAAACAAAGACGATCAAACTAAATCTTGTCTGCAATCAGGGATTGAACATGAAAGAGTTCCTCAGTTGCCTTGATTAGTTCGTCTTTTAGGTAGTTTAGATTCCGTGTTGCGATACCAAGTTTTTCGCGAACGACCTTGAAGTCTCCAAGAAGATTTCCTACCAGTTGTGAAGAAATCTGAACTGGCAGTTTGTCTTTGTTTTCATGATCAAGAGCATGAAAGCAGGAAATATCAATAGGACATAGCTCAACATCATCAACCTTGTTGCTTCCCTCCATAGTGCACCACAAAGACTTTTAGAAAATCTTTTTGCACCTCTGGAACACATTATAAAAATAAGGGATTCCATCAAACCCTAGGAAACAAGACGTTCGTGAGGGTTGGTGCGTGCACTAGAGAGATGGGCCAATGAAAGACCAAAGAAGCCCAAAGAGAAGGAGAAAAATATGTTGAGGTGCAAATGGAATAAGTAACATCGAATGCAGTACAATCCTGACAATCTTTCTCAAGAAGAAAATCCTGAGAATCATGAGCATCCCTTTTTAACAAATCATCATAAAAAAGGATGCAATCATGAACATGTCAGGGCGTAATAAGATGAGCAAGTTGCTCATCATTATTCACTTCTTCTTTTTCCTTTTTATCGGTATTTAGCAAACTACCTGGTTTAATTGAAGAAGCATTATCAAGAGAAGACTTAGAAGTACCTGGGTTAACAGCATTCCATGTTTTCTTGATATTCCTTCTTAATTTGTTTATATGAATCTTCAGATCAGAGACTCGATTGTTGACATGTAAGAAGTCTGAATCGGAATTCTTGGATTCACATTCCTTTTTGAGAACATTATAGGAATTTGACTCGTTTTTATTTCTCCTGTTCCTTTTTCTCCTTCCAGACTGATTTACAGCACCTGTCACACTTTTGTTGTCTTTCCTTCCACCATTGTAGGTATCCTTCGGTTTTAATACATAATTAGGAAAAGCCCTATCACAGTATGTCCCAGGAATGATTCCAATCTGTGATATAGGTTTAACAACTTCTTTGGATATCCAAGTAAGAATGTTGTGAAGTTTTTCATTCCTAATCCGAAAGCGACACCTTCGCTCGGAGTGTCCTTTGTTTCCGCAGTAATAGCAGTTGAAGGACTTACGTTCAGTAGTTCTCTTTTGAGCAGTTTTAGAAGAAGCAGATTCCTTGTTTTTACAAGCTGACACAGGTTCTTCACATGGAGAAATATTAACAGCTTTAACAAACTTAGTCTTACCACTGTTAGGAGCGTCTATTCCTTTGTATCCCAGACCACGTTTATCATGATGTTCTTTACAGGCTCCAAGCATAGAAGACAGTTTTGTAGAGCTAGAACCGAACCTATTTAGATTCTCTTCCAGTGATTTTACCTTATTAAGAGCAGCAGTGAGTTTGGTTTCCAAGGATTTCTCTCTGAAAAGAAAACTGTGTTCTTTGTCATTGAAACACTTCTGTTGAGATTCACATATTGCTTCACTTTCGGCAACCCTCTCTTTTAATATATATAGGTTACGAAGAAGATTATCACATTCATATTTTTTTGAGAGAACCTCTTCTTCATGATCTTTAACGGTAGATTGTAACAGTTTGTATCCACCATCATAACCTTTGAAGAGTTTTCTCAACTTTTTGATTTCTTGACAGAGAGGACTTATATACTTTCTCAAGCAAGCAATTGTCATTGTTTCCTTCAATTCACGATTAAAAAACTTGATGTATTGAGAAACTTCCTCATCAAGACTCTGTCCTTCTTCAGAATCACTATCATCCGAGAGATCATCCAACTGTTCATCAAGAGATTTCCTCCAGTTGGATTTAGATTCGGTTGAAGGAGATGAGAAGGAGTTTTCCTCAGTGGTTTCAGATTTTTAAAAATTATCTGAGTAGTCATGTACTGATGTTGCGTTTTCAGAGATAGTACTCTTGTCCATAGAGTCAGATCGCTACAAACACGGACTTGTTAGGTCTTAAACGTGTTTGTCTGCTCTGATACCAATTGAAAAAGCGGGTCTCTAACAACACCACCCAATATTTCGCTTAGCAATATTTATGGACTAACTCCGAAATACTTTGCTAGAGAATCAACTAGACAGTCAAACTCAATCTAGATAAAAAGGATCTCAAGGAGTTAATATCTCTCTCTTGATTTGATTTTTACTCAAGCTAAAAACAATAGCGAGTCTTTATCAAATACAAGGAATACTTGGACGGTACCAAAGACCAATGTCCAAGGATCAATCAACTATAATCAACAACCAAAGGTTGGATTAGAGAAGTTGATGATCTTAACGCACAACCTGTATTATTTCAATTATATAAAATATAATGCGGAAAAGAAAATAGCTTTGATGACGATAGTCGATTCTTTATGTCTAACGACTATTATAACATTATAGAAGAATGTTTCAATGATTGAAATGTAGAGTTGAGATTACGTAGCCAACTACGGATATAAGCATATATAGTGTGTTCGCACATCAGTGTATAAATCCATGTGCCGGAAACCAAGTGCGTGCATATATGTGCATGTGGTATTGGTGAAGGAGATAGGTTAGGTACGCGTACCCGTACGTGTACTGGCGGAAGTTTTCATACCGAAAATTTCTGATGTAGTATGTGAAGTTTGCAAACTGAAAAACCAGTCACCTAGGTATGCGTACCCGTACGCGTACCCATGGAAGTTTTCAAACCGAAAATTTCTGCTGAGTTTTCAAACTCAAGTCCGGTTGTTATGGTACACGTACCCGTATGCGTACCTAAGCTGGTTATATTTCTCAAATCGATAGTTTCATGAACTTAAACAATAAATCAATAAGGAATGCTGAAAAGCGGGGGTCTAACAACACCACCCAATATGTCGCTTAGAAATCTGTATGGACTAACTCTGAAATACTTTGCTAGAGAATCAACTAGACAGTCAAACTCAATCTAGATAAAAAGT
Source organism: Papaver somniferum (assembly GCF_003573695.1). Classification (NCBI taxonomy): domain Eukaryota; kingdom Viridiplantae; phylum Streptophyta; class Magnoliopsida; order Ranunculales; family Papaveraceae; genus Papaver; species Papaver somniferum. Next base: position 33,800,508 of record NC_039366.1, read on the forward strand.
ATCTCAAGGAGTTATTATCTCAATCTCTCGATTTGATCTTTACACAAGAAAATAGAAATATGCGAGTCTTTATCAAAGAGAGATAACTTGGACGGTACCAAAGACCAATGTACAAGGATCAATCAACTACAATCAACCACCAAAGGTTGGATTAGAGAAGTTGATGATCTTAACGCACAACCTGTATTATTTCAATTATATAAAAAGTAATGCGGAAAAGAAATAACACAGAAACCAGAAATTTTGTTAACGAGGAAACCGCAAATGCATAAATACCCCGGGACCTAGTCCAGATTGAATACACACGGTATTAAGCCGCTACAGACACCAGCCTACTGCAAACTAACTTCGGACTGGATTACAGTTGAACCCCAATCAGTCTCCCACCGATCCCAGGTACAATTGTACTCATACGCCCCTGATCCCAGCAGGATACTGCGTACTTGATTCCCTTAGTTGATCTCACCCACAACCAAGAGTTGTTGTAACCCAAAATCACAGACTTGATAATAAACAGATCTGTCTCACACAGAAAAGTCTATCAAAGGATAAATCTGTCTCCCACAGATAAACCCTAGGTATTTTTACGTATTTTGATATAAAATCAAGGTGAACAGGAACCAATTGATAATCCGGTCTTATATTCCCGAAGAACAGCCTAGATTAATCAATCACCTCTCTACAATCCTTCCTGACTACACAGGCGGTTTGTCGAGGAATCACAAACAGTGAGACGAAGATGTTTGTAACTTCGTTATCTTGCCTATCGGAGAACTCTCACGATCTCAAGCCAATCAATCGATTGTACTCGTACGATAGAATATGCAAGATCAGATCACACAATTACGATAAAGTAGTATCGGTCTGGCTTCACAATCCCAATGAAATCTTCAAGTCGTTAACCTGATTTTAGAGAAGAAAATAAAAGTTTAATGGAGATCGACTCTAGCGGGCTCAGTAGTAGCACACAGACATGTGGGGATTAGTTTTGCACAATGCTAGATGTCTCCTTTATATAGCCTTGAAATCAGGGTTTTTCCTTAATTACAAAGCAATCCTTATTCATCGTTAGATGAAAACCTGATTTAGATTCAAGCTACTATTTCTCAACCATTAGATCGAAAACTTAGCTTGTCATACACACTTGGGTAGACGTTTACTGGGTTCGTGAAAACCATGCCCAAACGTGTACGTGTATGTTGGTTCAACATAGTAACCCAAAAGTTTAACCATATGAGCATCTCATATTAACCTTGTTCTTCTTCACCATAACTAGTTCAATTGACTCAAATGAACTAGTCAATGAGTTGTTCAATTGTTACGAGATCTTATGTAACTACACAAGACACAATTGAAACAAAGATTATTTGATTCGATTGAATCGACTCATGAACATTATAGCCACGGTTTACATAAAGCATTCCTTAGTAATTTAATGTTTCATGCTCAGAGCACATCTTTAGATCACAACCTCTTAAGTTTACAAACGAGTTCGCGGACTTAAGTTAATCGGTTAAGTTTTCCAAACTCAGCAGAAATTCTCGGAAAGAGAACTTCCACCAGTTTGCGGACCGAGTTCGCGGACCGAGTTCGCGGACTAAGCACACAAACGAGTTTCGGAAAATCCCAACAGAAATTCTCGGTCGATAACTTCCGACAGTTCCCGGACTGGGTTCGCGGACTTGGCACGCAAATTCCACAATCCTCCCGATTTCTCTTGATCAACAAAGTTCGAAAACTTCGGTTCAAGGAGTACATGGTTATGTAATCTAAACTCTCATTTCAATCATTGAGACATTCTCAGAGGACGCTATGTAGTCGTTATTCACAGACCGATTCACGTCAGAGCAATTCTCAAAGTGATTGAAACTTCTCATGACTTTCGTCACTAGGTGAAGATAAACTTGATCAAAGTGAAACGCTTTACCAACACACGATTTCGAGATAAAAGATAATCAATGAATGCTCAGCTCGAAATGTCAAATGTGTATGATCTAGTCTATATAGCATACGACTTTTGTCTCATAAGAAGTAGGAGATAGAAGAGATAGACTTTTGAGTGATAGATAAGTTCAAGTCTCCATATACCTTGTTTTTGATGAAGTTCAACGGTTCCTTGTATAGATCTTCGTCGTTGTATGATGAATCGTCATGAAGTCCTTGAGCTCAGCTACACTTTTCTATCCTAGTCCGAGACTTAGCTATGTAGGATAGAAATCAAGACTTATAGTTTTGATCACTAACATTGACAAACATGCTTGAGATAGCAACGCATGCGAGGTTGACCGAGCTATGCTCTAACAAATGCAATCTTTGCAAACCATGCCTATATTGTTCATGAATTGATTCAAGTGAATCAAACCGGTTTTGTTTCTATTATGTCTATGTATAAAGATCTAAGCAATTGAACAACTCTTGAACTAGTTCTTATGAGTTATTTGAACTAGTTATGAGAAAAATGAATACAGTTAATATGAAAGTGCTCATATGGCTAACCATTGGTTAACTATTTGTGAACCAACTAAGTGTACACGTTTAGGTACGGTTACTCAAACCTAAATGAATACATTTCATTTGTGTGTGACAAGCTAAGTTTCGATCTAACGGTTGAAAGATATTAGCTTGGATAAATCATGTTTTTCATATAACGGTGAATATTGAATGCTTTGTTACCAAGGTAACTTGGATTGCAAACCATGATTTGAAAACTATATAAGGGAGACATCTAGCAACTGGAAAAACTAATCCCCACACCTCATGTGTGATACTAGTTGGTTTGCTAGAGTCGATTCTCCTTTAACCATAGGTTTCTTCTCGAGACCCTATCGGTTAACGACTTAAAGACTTCATTTGGATTGTGAAGCCAGACGAAACTACTTCTCTTATAGTTGAGCGATCTGGCTTGCCATTTTCTATCGTATGAGTTCAATTGTAAGATTGGCTTGAGGTTATATCTCCGATAGGGAAAGATAAAAAGCAATCACAAACATCTTCGTCTCATCGTTTGTGATTCGGAAATATCTAGTTTCGCTGCCATACGATTTAGATTATTGTAAGGTGATTGATAATTTTAGGCTGTTCTTCGGGAATATAAGTCCGGGTTATCGATTGGTTCCTTATCACCTTGATTTTATCAAAAGACGGAACAAAACTCATAGGTTTATCTGTGGGAGACAGATTTATCTATTATCGTAGACTTTTATGTGTGATACAGATTTGTTTATTAAAGTCTTCGATTTTGGGTCGTAGCAACTCTTGGTTGTGGGTGAGATCAGCTAAGGGAATCAAGTGCGTAATATCCTGTTGGATCAGAGACGTAAGGAGAGCAAGTGTACCTTTAATCGGTGTTATTGATTAGGGTTCAACTACAATCCATACTGAAGTTAGTTTGTAGTAGGCTAGTGTCTGTAGCGGCTTAATACCATGTGGTGTTCAATCTGGACTAGGTCCCGGGGTTTTTCTGCATTTGCGGTTTCCTCGTTAACAAAATTTCTGGTGCATGTGTTATTTCTATTCCGCATTATATTTTGTTATATAATTAAAATATCACAGGTTGTGCGTTGAGTTCAATCAATTAGAATATCCAACATTTGGTTGTTGATTTGCATTGATTGACACTTGGATATTGGTCTTTGGTACCATCCAAGTTTATCTCTCTAGTATTTGATAAAGACTCGCAGATTTCCATTTGCTTGAGTAAAGATCAAATCGAGAGATAGAGGTATTAACTCCTTGATATACTTTTTATTAAGATTGATTCTGACTGTCTAGTTGATTCTCTTAAAAGTATATTAAAGTTAGTTCATACAGATTGCTAATCGAACTATTGGGTGTGGTTGTTAGACCCCTGCACTGGCATGTTTCGACACCCCTTACCGGAGAACTTTTCACTGAGTGGTTCGTTCTCAGTGGCCTCCAGTGCAGAGGTATTTCGCCCCAATAAGTAACTTCTCCAGGATGCCCCAATTGTGATGTGCATTAAGGCTTATGGTCGCCTCTTACGCGATTATGCTAAAACGTCGTCGCACGACCACGCGAACTAAGTTGACACGCCACAATCGTAGTCCCAGCCTCCCTAGTTAGAGGGTTTATAATAGTAACTTGCTGCCCCCTATTGAGGTCTTACGAGAAAAGTTGTATCTTTTTCTCGGGAACTTTGTTTCGCCTTTGTTTTCTTGCTTATAGAAAGAACTTTGCTTCGTGTTAGGGTTTCTTTGAGTTGATACATAGTTCCCTTTCATTTTGGCACATTAGGTGTTTCCCCTTTTCTTGTTGTCTTCCTATGATGAGTGAGGTGCGATAGACGGTCTTTCCCCCTCTTTCTTCTCAGGTTTGGGCAGGGACTTGTCCTCCGGCGTGGCTATTTCCGTTGTTTCCTTTGTAGGTTCACCTTAGCGCTTCATCGTGTGTTTATTCAATCTTTTTTGACATGGATGTAGTTTGTATCATATTTCCTATCCCTTGGTTTCTCCTTCTTAGGGTTTCGATGTGTCTCCCGTGTTGAGCCATCTTTGCCTCTTGTTTGTTCTGATATAGTGCTCTTCTGCTCATCTTTTTCCTTTTTCGCTCATGTTGATACACTTCGCTCCACAATTGTTTGTCTATCTGCTTTGACCTTTCTTCCCTTTCAATGGATCTTTCTCTATAGGATCTTTTGTAGCTTTCTCCGTGTTCTATTCCCAGTTCGTATTCTCGCACTTTTCTTTTCAGGTTCTGGTTTTCTATCATCAATCGTCCATGCGCTTGAGCAAGATTGATTCGTTCTGTGATCAGCATCTTCTCTGTCTCTTTCCATTGTGTGAACTTTGCCTCATATTCGCGCTGGAGAGTGAGAACCTTTGGATTCTGATTTTGACGGCAGAACTGGTTTTCTCCCCTCTTTTCGTTTGTGCCAATATCCAGCATTGGTCTTTCTGGATCATATGGCCTGACTCATTCCGTCCAATAGTGCGGGTCTTCCATTGCAGCTGCTAGTTCTTTCCCGCTGTTAGAGTTGTCTCTTTGCATTGCTAGGGTCTCCGGTGTTCAGGACGTTTTGGTGTGCAGAGCTTGAGGCGATGAGTAATCTTTAGATATTTCCTGAGTCAAAGCAAGGAAACCGTGTCTATCACAGCTGTTTGAGAAAGAGATTTGGAAGTTTTGAAAAATCACAATGACATTTTACTGATACTTTGGGATGGAAAATAGGGGTGGATTTTTAGCGCAATGATGATTTCAAATAGTAAACAACCAGATGCTTATGATAGACAGAAATATGGTGGTAATACGAGTGACAAATGAACTTAGATAAAAGATGATTTCTAGCTGAATACTAGCATGTGAGGATAAATCCTCCCTGTTTCTAGCGCCAAAACGTAGTTGCGGAAAATCCCACAACTACACCCAATGATATGATAATAACACAAAGCCTAAGTCATGAGAATCAACTTAAACATGAATGAGATTATACACCACTTGACACTAGTATGATCCTTCTCAAACACTTTGTATTGAATATATGATGTTCTTATGACAATTACAAAGGTATTTACTATACAACAATGGAAGAAGTGAAGCTTGGGATAAACTTTAATGGCTTCTCTCTTTTCTCTATGAGTATTTCTTGGCTCTCTTACTTGACTAAATTCTCTTACTAACCACCTGCCCCTCTCTCCTTGTCATTTGAATCCTTATATAGGCAAACACATCAGTAGAATACAACAGATGATCACATGCAAAATCTCTGTTAAATGATCTTATTTCAGTTTGTCTTATTCGTCAGGCTTTGGGAAGATGTCGTTGTCTCTCGCGTTGCTACTTCGTGCTTATCTTGACAGATGTCGTGCTATGCTTGTCGCGTGGTTGTTCTTCGTGCTTCTTTCTTCTTATCGCATAATTGCTCTTCGCCTAATTTCTCTCTTCTTCGTGTTAGTGGTTGTCTTAGCCAGGGCGAGGCTGTGGATTAGTTCTGTGTGATATTTCGCCCCCACAGAGATATTGTCCTGGTCTCTTGGGATAATATTCTCCTTCTATATGGCATGTATATCTCTGTATATTATCTTGTATATCTTGTTTCCCTTTGTATCTATGTTTCTTGTATATAAGAACATATGAATTGTATCTCTCTAGTTCACGTTGAATACAACCGTATTTCTTTGAATAATATATGTCATGACAATCTTTGTCACATACGAGCTGGATTCACCATCGCTTGAAGATTGTAATTAGGAACAAATTAAACCATTATTAAATTGGATTTATTAAACTAATTACGTGTGGATATCGATACTTCATTTGACAGCAATTCGGCATTCAATATCCTAAGAAAAAGCAACCACATTATAACCAACCCAATTTAAAGACGAGGAAGAAAAGAAATTTTTTCTTTTGTTTTTGCCCGGTAAAGAATTTAAGTTAGTGTGAAATATTCGCAGACATTTCTTCACTTCCTAAGTTAGAGTTCATCTAAGCATGAAGCAATCACTCTAATGATAATAGACTGCCACTGAATTGGGAGAAGTGATTCTTACACAAGAAGTCTGCCTTTTGGCCTGGTTGGATTCAATTCGAAGATGTGTAGTGTACATTAAAAATCAAATTATTTTCTTAAAATAACATGAGATGAATTTTATGCAGAAGATGCCCATAGAAGCTAAACATGGTTGATCAATTATTCTGAAATTAAGCAAGCAAAGCCGTGAAGCGTGTTGTTTAATTGTGAAAGGACAAATAGTCCCACATCCCTAGTTTCCGCATAATGAACTTAAAATATAATATGGAAGGGCCGATCCACTCATTGTCAATTGATTTTGAGTTGGATGCCCGCAGACTTTAACATGTTATCAGAGCTAGGCCCATACACGGAGTGTAGGCCGAATTAGTGGCCACCGTGACCAAATGACTGGTTCACATGTGCACCTGTACGTGGAGTGGACCGTGACCTAATGTCACCTGCACACCCATGACCCACACGTGCATAGGTCCACGTGTTAGGTCGAATAACTGGCCTTACACGTGAGAGAGGGTGTGACGCATAATGAATTTAAAATATAATACGGAAGGACCGCTCCACCGAATAACATTTAACCAATATACTTCCAAGCATAAACCAGACGCATGTGCGGATCCTCGCATTCATTTGCAAGGTCCAGCAAGTGAGAATATTCCATTATCTGCAAACAAGTATGTTACAGTTCGGGTGTTGTAATGCGAAGCCTAGCACTCTAGCAGCTCATAAGCACCAAATTTTTAGTCTAAAGGCATATAGTAAAACCACCTCTGCGAGTTTCTGAAGTGTACTCATGGGTTCGAAAAAGGAAATTGGAAATTTCACCAATGAGTTAATATCTGAACCAATATATTTCTGCAGTATCTTCCATAAACTTTGTCGTTCCTACAAAGATAAAAGACAAAGTGACAAAGGATTTAAAACTTGTCAAAACGTGCAGCAAAGAATTAAGGTGAACCTACAATCATAATTTTCATCAAGTGCTTATACTAACTAAACGACAGATACATAAAGTTCATTACCTCCTGCTCTGATGATCCGTCATCCACATTAGCTGCAACATCCACCCTCCCTCCTTGCTTTTTAACTTCCCCTCTTTCACTGCTAGCAAATAAATTAAACGAGAAATTATGAATCCGTCACAGTGCAACAAAGTTCAAAAAACAACCCACAAAATCCCATTTGGTAAGACAAATTTAAGTTTGAGAAAAAGAAACTACCAGCAATTCCCAACTCTTACCCGTTAACTTGTTTGAGTTTTGCACTCCCAACTCTTGATTCCGAAGTTGTGGCGGAGGATAAAAAACTACCAGCAATTCCCTTCTGAGCCTTTTTCGAGGCCATTTTGTTGCAACACCTAGTGACGTTAATTTGTCATTTTAATAGCCGCCTGGTTACGAGCTGTTTAGGTGTAAGGAGGAATTTCTTTCAATTTCTTAGAAGCTTACTTTGTGCAAAGCTAATGTTATGTTTATCTAATCCCCCCACAAATGGTTGACCAGATTGTGGAAATTTTGGAAAAGAAAAACTTGAAGATTCAAAAAGATTGTATATATATAAACTTACACAGTTACAGTGCCTTAAATAGAGGATCGCCCAGTTACCACTCCCAAATAAGTAAATAAAAACAAACATGAAAAGTATGAAATTAGAATTACAATTCTTTCCCGCCAATAAAATAGAAAAGCTGGCCCTGTTCAATTTGTAAACCACTTATCAACCAACATCCAACTAACTTCTTTTGTTCTTGCTACCCCACAATAAACAAAGGTAGAAGAGAATCCTAAAGAAGAAACCCCAAGCTATAGTTATCCCCAAGCAACCCCATTTACTCAGATCAGTAACCCCTTGATCTCTCAATATATCAGTTCCCGTGGTAACGCAAGTAGTCGGTGTAATCGCCAAACCTAACGAATTACTCACTGTCTTGAGCAAATTCACTTTCATTTGGTTTGAAGCGATCGAAAGAGGCGTGTTATCGAACATTTGAACACCCCTGACGAAACATTTTGTCGGATCGTTGAATTCGTTTTGCAAAACGCCTTCGAACGGGTACTTGACTAGTGACATGTAATGGAACCAAATCCAGTACGGTGGGATTCGGTCTCGGTTGATAAAGAAACCACTGAAGAGCAGGAAGTACGCGAGGACAGCAACGACTACGGTGTAACCAACCATGACATGGGAGAGAATGCCAGATAGGAAAGTGACGAAAGAACTTCCTGCCCAAAATGCTGCAAAGATTATACCGAAATAGAAAAAGAATCCGGAGCTGCCTCCGGCTAATCCGACTGCCCAGAATGTTGTTGCTGCAAATGCGAAGGAGAGGAAGACTAATGATGGAATGACTACAAGTGAATGGGAAAGAACGTATGATGAGCGGCGGTACGCGTTATAAGCAGTTTCTCGCATAAAGATGTATCGTTCTTGGAGGAAAACTGGAAGAGCATCTGCACAAGTGTAAAATGTTGTAGACATGGCGAAAGCGAAAAATCCTAATCTTTCTTTTATACCTCTTGGTGAACTATCGAGTTGCCAGAACATGGTAGCTAAGATGAAACCGGTGACCAAAACTGCTCCCAATCGCATACCAAATAATTCAGGCATTCTCCTCGAATTCTTCATTGAACGTTCTGACAAGACAATTACTTCATTCCAGAACGGGTTCGCAAAAGTTGTGACAGTAGATGCAGTACTGCTAGCATCATTCGTCGCGCCAGATACTAGTTTTCCTCTAGAAATACTAGCACTAATCGCATCTTTCAATGATAACCCAAGCCGGTCAGACTCCAAATTTCGAGGATAGTGTTTGCTCTGCCATGACTTGTTGAACTCCACTAGCGGCTTAGTACCACCACCATTTGGTGTCGACTGTTCAAGCTCTCGAATAAAATCGAGCGCGAACTCTATCCGGTTCTCATTTTCAGGAATCGGGTTGCCGAACTCGGAGAAGTATCGAGGAATATTTGCAGGAGAACCACTATAAACAGTCTGACCACGAGAAAGAAAGATCAAACGATCCAACAACCCAAGAATTCTGGAACTTGGCTGATGAATAGACATAACAACAATACTACCACTCTGAGCAATTCTCTGCAAAACCTTCACAACCATGAACGCACTAGTAGAATCCAAACCTGACGTCGGTTCATCAAGAAACAAGATAATAGGATCATGAATAATATCAATACCGATAGAAACACGACGACGTTCACCACCAGAAACACCTCTATGACCTTCATCACCAATCACGGTTTTAGCTGCATTTCTCAACCCTAATTGGTCAATCAAAGCTTGTACTCTAGCTTTCTTCTTCGACTTAGATAACGAACGAGGTAATCGAAACTCAGCAGAAAACATTAGAGTTTCTTCAACTGTTAACATGGGAAATAAAAGATCATCTTGCATAACATAAGCTGAGATAACTTTAAGTAAACGAGATTCAAGTACTTCACCATTTAACGTTATATTTCCTTTCAAACTATCTTTAGCTATCCGATTAGCTAATGCATCAATCAACGTAGATTTCCCCGAACCACTTGCTCCAAGAACAGCTAATACTTCACCTTCACGAGCTTCACCAGAAATATCATTTAATAAAGTCTTCATATTCGAAAACTTCCTTTGATGATGAGTTTCTCCATTGGTCACAACTCCGAGTGAGTCTTTCCGGCGGAAACACGACGGAAGTGTCAGTTTCCGGCTTGTTTTAACACTGTATGTAAGATTGTTGAAGGATAACACAAATGGTGGAACTGATCTTGGTTGATCCAAATGATCAAGATTTATAACTCGATGTTCTTGATTATTCGGAGTTCCGTTGTTTTGTGCATCTTCAACTCTCTTCAGTAACTCACCGAGTGTTGGCGATATTGTATCTTTATGATGACCATTAATCTTAGCTGGTGGTTCTAACTCCATTTCTCGATTCAGAAACCCTATCTTCTTCATCGGAGAATACTTGTTTGACATCTCCGCTCTCTTGTGTTATTGAAAGGAACTCTCTTTTTACTTGAGGATGAAAATAAAACCTAGCTTTATAGAAAACGAGAGCCAATAAGAAATGGAGTTATAACTGTAACGGTGACAGACACTTTGGAGTTTACGAATTTGAGGAGACTTTTAATTCACTGTCAGAGATGTAACGGAGTTGGGGTTTTTTTAACGGTGTGAAAGATATATGTTTAGGTGAGAAGTTGGGCAACTTCTTCTTCAAATGGCATGGCGTACGAGTTGTTAGAAAAATGTTGAATTTAATTTTTTGCATTTGAATATACGGAATAGTGAGATTGATTGATGTTAGATGCATGGATATGTTTTATGGTGGTGGTCACCTAAATATTCCTAACCATGAGAGTCTACACGTTTAGTATTAACTGAAGTCTTAAAGTTTGTGTACCAAAAAAACAAACATTTTGTGACGAGATGATGTTTATTTGATGTTGATGATAAGTGGTATGATGTAATTTGGAGGTTTTAGGTATGGGGTGTTTAGCTACTGTTGAACTTGAAGTGTACAGTGTAGTAATAGTCATGGTAGTAGTACAACAACGAACACTGAAAGATATCTACCACAGTGGTCCTGGTTTATGGTTTATAACTCGGAGTTAACTCATTAAGAATCGTTTTTCGCTTACTGAAATTCTCTTAATATCTTTGGTAGACATAGCAAAATAGTTAGCTAATTGATTGTTTTGTGGAAATCATTTATCTTTTTAGCTAGGCATTTAAGCTGTTAAATTCTGTGAACGTCTGATGCTTGCTAAGTGCAAATGCTGATACATAATATTAGTACTGCAAAAGGCTAAAGAGGTTGGATACAAAACATAGCATCTTGGTCAGGTAAAAGCAAAAATCTCTTACGCAATCTAAAGTACGAACTATCTTTTATGACTCAAGAGTATCTAGTACTGTTTGAATCGTTCATTAATAACAAGTCAACTCAAACCCATTTTTTCTCACCTTTCTCACCAGAGGTGGTTGATTTTGCTGTTTAGGTTGCTAACATTTACCAACTTCGGAACTATACCCAGCAACATTACTAAAAATCCGCATAACAAAATTCATGGTGGCAGTAGAGTGCATGTGAAATATACGTGAAGACGAAGCTTCTTCATTTTATAGTCAGTGTTCATACTCGTATACAAATAAGGTTCATGTAATTTAGGACAAATTTGAAAGGGTTTGGTGATCATCATCCAGTAAGTCCCATATGATTTATGTGTAACTGTTGTGTCAGGTGGAGGAATGAGTAAAAAATTTAGTGTTTCCTGTCTTGTTCTTATATCCCACATATTTCTCATGACAACAATTACAGAAGACTCTTTGTTTTTGCATCTTTCAGAAATAACCAAGTTTCACATTTTCAGAGCAGGTGTAACGGCCAAAGGTTTGATCATGTTTCTCTCATTTTTGTTTCATAATTCAGTTTTGTCTCATTTTTCTTCTAGTAATCATCAATTCATGATAATTATGTTGCTAATCAACCTTCTGTTACCAATGATCTATCAACAGGTTTTAGTTGCATCATCGAGCAGTGTGAAGCCGTCATATTTAAAAGAACGTCCTGAGTCACGCGTTTAATCAGGTGTAGATGCAGACTTGAAGCTTTGTGGTGTTCCCATCCGGATTTTGAAACGAATTAGACCATGGCCAGCGAATTTCATCTCAAATCACTAGTTTCCCTGCCGAAAATGTAAGAGCACATGTAATTTTTCAAATTCTACCAAGCACTCTCTAAAATGAGGTACATTTATCCCGACAGAGTCGGGTGCTGATTATCAAATATCAATACCTGAGCTTACCTAACAATATAGGACATGGGCACCAGCCAAGACAGAAAAAGAAACACTCGCAGAGTATAGTGAAGTAAAATGCACACGGGTATAATAAAGTAAAATGCACAGAATGCAACAGCCAGCAATAACAGCATCTATGTTTCGAAATTTCTGAAGTCAAAAATGAGTTTATGAGTTTATGAAGAACAGAAAATAAGAGGGATAGAACTGAATTTGGGTCTCACCGGATTTCTACTTTCTAGGGGAGTCCCAAAATCATTCTTCACAATTATACTACTATAGCTATTTCTTCAAAGTCCAATTTCAACCAACCTCACTTACAGAAAAGAATGAGGTTAGGGTTAAAGGGTGGATCAAACCAAACAGAGTCAATGGGAAATAATAAATGCACCTAGCATCCGAGCCACCATTATGTTAGATTTTGATTCCAGTCTATCTGACAAAGAAAGCATTCCAGCAAACTTCGTGGAACTTTTCAAGTCACTTTCTTCAATTCTTCAGTCGGACTTGGGTTTCCTCAAAGAGCTGGCACCTGAAACACTCGTACACCGTCCAATGAACTTGAGAACCTCATCGATCAGAATCACAGGCAATGCAACAGCCAACACCAAGAGCCACTCATTCAGGCTGAGAGGTACAATGCCAAATACTTGAGCAAGGAATGGGACATAAAGGATCAAGAAGTGAAGGCCGAAGGAGACTGACATAGCAACAAGGAGCCATGGGTTGACCCATGGAGGCATTGTCACCAGACTTCCATCCTCAGACAAAGCATTTAGGGAGTTGAACATCTCAATAGCGACCAAAACAGAAAGAGAAAGGGTCATTGCTTTCACTTTGCCAGTCGTGAAATAGTCACAAGGGTTCTCAAACGTGATGTTCTGTGACCCAGCTGTGAATGGGGAAACTGTAAAGCCCTCCCAGGTTGAGCACTGGCCCCAGTTTGAGAGTTGTGAGTAGGTAACGAGGGTGTGGCCATCTCCGCTAAGATCAATACCCATGAAGGAACCATGTGTAAACCATATGACAAAGACACCAACGGTTGCGACTCCAACATAGAGCCCAATGACCTGTGGCAAGTTCAAAACAGAGTAAATAATAGAAAAATAGCATGATAATGGAAAACAGAGTAAGAAACTGTACCAGGTAGCGGAATAAGATCCAGGGGCTAATTAAAGAGTCATCACTCCTGCGTGGTGGTTTCTTCATGATATCTTTATCAGGTGGATTGAAACCCAAAGCCGTTGCAGGGGGGCCATCAGTAACAAGATTGACCCATAAAAGTTGAACAGGGATCAAACCTTCTGGAATGCCCAAAGCTGCTGTCAGAAATATGGAAGCAACTTCTCCCATATTTGAGGAGATCATATACCTACAATTTATCGAAGCACAAATACACAATATGAGATCCGTGCCAATCCAATATTAAGGCACTCGTTGAAGAGACTGTGCAAAGCTTAGGAAGAAATTAAATTGGAGTTTTAGCACATTGATAAAATAAGATACCACAACCTGCGTAGAGCTAAATGATAATTGAACTGTGTTGGCTACTGAAGCTGCAGAGAACATAAAGAAGGGAACTGACCTGATAAAGGCCTTCATGTTGTTATAGATGGATCTTCCTTCACCAACTGCCGCAACAATAGTACTGAAGTTATCATCTGCCAACACCATGTCAGAGGCTTCTTTTGCAACCTATATAGAACAGAAGACATTATTAATAATCAGAAAGTGCCCAAGGAGCTACAACGATTCGAAAATGCTATCTTCACAAGTACATACCTCAGTTCCAGCAATGCCCATAGCAATACCAATATCGGCCAGTTTCAAAGCAGGTGCATCGTTCACCCCATCTCCAGTCATTGCAACCACCTCTCCATCGTCTTTAAGTAACCTCACTATATCTTGTTTATGCTTTGGTTCAGCTCTAGAAAAGAGAAGCCCACCAGTTTGTCTTAAATGCTTTTTCTGGTTAGGGTGCTCCATAAATTCTCGCCCTGTTAAGCTTTTAGCACTAATGTCTTCATATTGGCCAAATACACCAATTTCACGACAGATTGCTTCGGCAGTGCTTTTGTTATCTCCTGTTATAACCATGACACGGATGCCTGCAGCTCTACAGTCCTCAATTGCTTGGTGTACCTCCTTCCTTGGAGGGTCCTAAATTTCAAAAATAAAACATACAACATTAGTTCGCCGACATCTAGCTAAGGTCATTCAAGATGTAACCATTTATAAACATGAAATGATGCAGTGCACTAACTCACCCTCAGTCCAGCTAAGCCGACAAAAATGAGATTACTCTCGATTGAGGAATAATTTGCTGGGTGAAGTAAAAGCTCATGAGCTGGATGGTCTTCATCACCGTTATAAGTTGCAAATTCCGCAAGCTCATCCTTGTAGGCAAAACCCAAACAACGTAGCGCTGTTGATGACATCTCATGAAGAGATTCTAAAATAAGGGCTCGTGAACTGTGATCCAATTTTACAACAGAACCATCGAGAAGCTGAATGTAATTACTTCTCTCCAGTAGATTCTCTACTGCACCCTGCCAGTAAAGAACATGATTTATGTAAGTCCAAAACACAGACGAGCCAAAAGAATTTAAGGTCATTGAGAAGTGAGAACACATAATAGATCTTGCTATACATTTAGAAACCAAAATGAACACAGATCTTGCTTTTCCCACTTTTAAATGTTTCTTTAAAAACTTCATGCATCTTTACTTTAAAGAAGGAATATGTTCTCATGTTTTCTTATTTTACAACAGGAACCTTTTAGCCAGAAGATTTCTGAAGAGTCTACATACAGGGAACCAAAGAACATACCTTAACCAGTAGTGTATTTTTCCCAGATGATGAATTCACAATAACTCCCATAGACTTTCTATCGCGATCAAACTCAAGGGTTGCAATCCGACGTTCAACAACTCCCCAACGCTTGCAACCTTGAATAATGGAAAAAATTCAAAAGCAGATTGAGTTACCATATGACAAGATAGATGTTATTCATGAAAAATATCATTATACGTATGAAGTGCACCACATCATTTCACTTACATGACAAAACATCAGAAGCCGATGAAGAGCGATCAAACCCTTCAGGAAGCCCCATTTTCTCAACTAGAACCTGAAACAGAGGAACAGCCAGAGGTCAACAACTTTCTTTGGAACACATTTGTTATAAAACAATGTTAAGCAACCCAATTGAACGCATTAAGTAACAGCACATTCTATTCAGCAAATATTATAACCCAAAATATTATATATTATTAATGGTTATGTTTAACTTTTCACTATCAAACAGTAGGCTGGGAACCATAATCCACATTATCTGCCTCTATATTATGGTTCTTAAACAGAATGTTAAGACATCAAATCCATTATTGAACTATAGAACACTTAATAAAAAAATTACCTTGAGTGCTGCCTCAGTAGGCATTCCATTGGCAATGTACTGTGACCCTGATTGTGTGACAGATGCATCATTGCAGACAGCAGCTATTTTAGCAATTGTTTGCAGATTTGAATCCAAACGACCAGCTGGCCAATCATGAATTTTCCCGTCCAAGGGACTGTATGTGGTTCCATCAACTTTGAAAGTGCGAACCCTTTCAGTATCAGCTCCCATTGCCACAAGCTTTGAAACTGCCATCTGATTGGTGGTAAGTGTACCAGTTTTGTCAGAACAAATCACAGTAGTACAACCCAGAGTCTCAACACTGGGCAACTTCCGAACTAGTGCATTCTTCTGAGCCATTTTACGAGTTCCCAACGCCAAACAAGTTGTAATGACTGCTGGAAGACCTTCTGGGATTGCAGCAACAGCCAAGGCAACAGCAATCTCAAAGTAGTACGTGCATTTCTCAAAAGAGAATTTGAAATTTGCAGGCCAACCATTCACATACTCCCAAGTAAAGAAGTACTTGACATTGATCAACCATACAAGCACACAAATAACTCCAATAATAGCTGTAAGAGCCTCTCCAAATTCGTTCAGCTTCTTCTTCAGAGGAGTTTCATCTTCGTTTTGTGAAGCTTCATGAATCTGAGAATGCACCTTTCCAATCTCAGTGTTCATACCAATCTGAGTAACCAAACAAATACAGTTTCCATTAACAACTGTAGTCCCAGCAAAAACCATACACCTTTTGCCTTGAATATCAGTATCAGCAGAAACAGCTTTGTTTGATTTATTAACAGCCTCGCTCTCTCCTGTCAATGAACCTTGTTCAATCCTGGCTGTAGAACTTATCAGATTCAATACTCTCATATCAGCTGGAATCTTGTCACCAACTTTCAGCTCAACAATATCACCAGGAACAAGCTCTTTCGCAGGAAGATTATGAATATGTTTCCCTTCACGAATCACATTAGCCGTCTCAGACTGTATCTCCTTCAGCGCTTCCAAAGCCTTCTCAGCATTACTCTCCTGCCAAACTCCAACAATGGCATTCAAAATCAAGATCAAGAATATCACCAACGGCTCAACAAACGCAGTAATTCCCATCTCACCACCTTCATCACCATCATACCAAGCTAAAACAAACGAGATAACAGCAGCAACAAGTAAAATCCTAACTAGAGTATCATTAAACTGATCTAAAACCAAACTCCAAATGGAAGGACCATCATGTTTCTCTAATTCATTCAAACCATAGATCTGACGACGTTTCTCAACTTCTTCTTTTGTTAATCCAAATTCTTTATCAACTTTAAACTCTCTCAAACAATCTGATACATCTTTCGCCCATGCTGGAAACTTCTCCTTATCTGTTGTTATAGTTTGCGTAACACCTTCTCCTCCTTTCCCCATATTTAATTCAATAGATCCAGAACTTCAAAAAAAGAATCCTCTAATTCAACTTCACTTCAAATCGAACTAATTCATCAGCAGCAGCATCTAAACCCTAATAAATCCAAACAAAAATCAAGAATCAGTTCACTCACTCACAGTTAAATAAATTAAATCATCAACAAAATCAAATCCAACAAAAAAAAATCAAGAAAAAAATCAAATCAATGCAAATCTTAAGATTAAACCCTAATCTGTAAAAATCTGACGCTACAAACTCAAAATCACACCAAAAGAACAGAAAACGGAAGAGAAATCAGATTCATACCTGGTGATCCAGAATTGAGGTTTTGATTTTTGCGATTTGTTCTAGGGTTTGGGGATTGAATCAGAGAGAAAGAATATGAGATGTTGTTGTTATTAATGGTGTTGTTATTGTCGTCGTGTTTCCTTGTTTATAGGGAGGGGGGAGATATTGAAATCTCTCTCTGCTGAGTGAAAAAAGAAGAACGATTCAATCGCTTATTAAAAAGAAGTTTATTCTTCCTCGAGATACTTCTTTTTAGGTTCCTCGAGATTTGTGTGTGGGAGAGAATGAGGAAATTGTTTACTACTTTATGTAACAACCCTTCTTTCCTGTGAAATTTCGAAGCAGCATCGTTTATGCATTAAATATGGGATTAGATGAGATGAAATTATTGATGTGACAGAATCTGTAATTTAAGAATTTTTTTGTTATTATTGGGGAATTGATTGTGTTTATTACGTCATAATTATGTGTTAGTGGTTTGCTGGCGGTTTTTTATTGGTTAATAGGGGGTTAATTGAGTCACATCAAATGAGTATCGTATCTATGGAGTTTACTTAGTTGTGGAGTTTAGCATCTGGCTAGCGAGTACGGCTAAAGGAAAAAAAAGGAAACATGGCTTAGCCAGGAGCGTGCGTAATTTACCTGCTAAAGGCGCACAAGAATATGATGATTGCTTGATTGGCACCCTATGTGTTTATTCGGCCCCTAGTTAGCAATTCGCGGTACGGGAGACGTTCGGAACGAGATACGTACGGATATAATTCGTTTTAGAGATATGAGTTGGCATGTACTAATGGGAGGAAAATGTGATTTCTGTATAGAAAATCCCACATATACAAGATATATGTGAAGTTGGCAACAAAGAACAACTAGCTCATTGGAGAAGATACGAGTATGGGAGTAAGATGTCAATGGTTCGACTCCCTTTGTGAGTAGTTTTTGGAAAAAGAAGGAGATAGTTAGTTGGGCCCTGCAACATGCTATTAAAAAGAGTCCAATAGTAACTGGGTCAGTGTATCATGGGCCGACTTAATACGCTGAATACTCGTTCGGATCGTGAAAATCCCGAATAAGTCGGGAAGCTCATAAAGTGCGCGTATTGGAGTCGGAGTTGCAAACGGACGGTCGAATTGTACGGGAACGATCGATACGTATTCGTGAATCATTCGCCGAATTGCTAAGTAGGATTCGGCCCCATAAAACTTGAACATGGACTTGGCTCTCGAACTTCTCTTTGGAAAAAAAATCAATTTGTTCATTTTGATTCCATTATGGACTCAACAAATTTGAAAAACGGATGGGTAAATCGATGAATTTGTGGGTTTGTTAACTGTGGTCGTAGACTAAACGCGCGCTTGATGAAAAACTTTGTGGCGGAACCAAACACGCTAGCGTGTGACCCAAAACCAACAGTTTTTACTTCAAATGACAGCGTCGGAAGTGAATCCTACAGCGTGCGATCCAAAACCGCCAATTGCTAAATCTGGACGGTTGAAAAATCTTGTCATCCAACAGCTAGAATTTTGATTTCTATAAATACTCCTCATTTCAACTCCAAATTCACACATTCTACACCTCTGGACTCTTTACTCATCTTCTCCGAGCTTACAAAAATTCTACAATTCAACAAATTTGTCGAAAGATGTCTTGGCCCTTGTTAGTTCGTCGACCTCCATATACTGACGAACAAGATGAATCTATTTGCAAAAACTTTTTTTTTTATTTACTCAACTTGCTTCAGCAAACTATTCACGACGGGTTCTGCAGTGACACTCGTAATCCGAGTCGTCGTGCTATATGCGACATTGAAAATCGTTTTAGTATTATTAAGAAAGAAGTAAGTGAGTCTGTAGCTTTAACTATGCAAGCCAATTTATATAGATTGAGAGGTGAAATTGATGTTGAGATGGTAAGAAGATCTTTAGTTGAATGGCGAAGATAGAAAAATATGGCTTTTCGTTTCTAAAAATGTTTCGATATCCTTAAGGTGTAGAACAATTTCAACCACTTCATTGTAGTTGTTGTTCCACCTAGTACTTCTCATCAGTGAAGCTAATGTAAAACGCTTAATTTTAAACATATGTAATTTTATTTAAAGAAACTGTCGTATTTTTAATTAATTAAAACTAGAGTTACAAATGTAGCAGAATTAAAAATTATAATCTCTCTAACGTCGCTCATCATTATCTTCAGGGACTGGAGTCAACCATTCTCCAAGACCTGGGATATCCCCACTTGCCAACATATTTGCTAAATTTCTATAAGGGGAAAAACTTGGTTGAAGAGCACTAGGCGATTGGAAAGCACTCGGTCCTCCATACATATATATATATATATAAGATGATTGTTGTTGTGGTGGTGGTGTAACCTGGTAGCAAGCATCATTTAAGTTGAAGGGCGAGAATGATGATGAAATGCGCTTAGGATCTGTCTGAATTACTTGAGATTGAGTTACAAGCACAATTTATGGTAAAGTATTGCACCATACTTGTGGTGAAGTACTGTGTTGTACTTGTGTTTCTCCCACCACTGTATCACTCTCGTGCCATGATCTGTTACTTCTGGTAGAATCGGAAAACTGTGAACGCCCATCAACATTTACAGTTGGACTCAATCCAAACATTGTGTCCACCTGCCATTTCCGACGCACACCCAAGTGTATAGCCTCCATTTGCCGATTCAGCTAGTAAATATCGTTAAGTTGTCTCTTCAACTCTTCATTATTGGAAGCCACATTGTAGTAAGGATAATCATGTTCGATAGCTTGGGAAGCAATAAGGATCGTGGTTGGCTAATCTTGTGAAGTAATACTTGGCATCTCTCAATGGATTTTGGGCATATTTGAAGAAAATGATGAAGAACTTGCACCCGTGTCGGGCTAAGTCATAAAGCATGGATCTTCCGGAAGCGGTTGCTTAGGTACGATATTTACATCACGAGCTAGGCGTGATAACCTTGGGAAATCAAACCCATACATGTGCATGTTGTATGTACCAATTACAGGCTTCGCAATCGACATGTACCAGCTGGCATATTTTGCTTTATCGATATCCCTATGTGTGTTTAGTTCACACCTCTCCCACGACAATAATCTCAGCCTATCAAAATCTAT
The DNA here is from genome assembly GCF_003573695.1 of Papaver somniferum. Classification (NCBI taxonomy): domain Eukaryota; kingdom Viridiplantae; phylum Streptophyta; class Magnoliopsida; order Ranunculales; family Papaveraceae; genus Papaver; species Papaver somniferum. The sequence continues at coordinate 33,821,010 of NC_039366.1, forward strand.
GCAGAGGTTTGCATCTGCGCTGGCGGATTAATTGTTATTGCATAAATACCACGTAACTAGTACATTAGTCTTTCTCCCAGGTACCAAAACCCTATAGCCAATTCCGGAGTGTAAAAAAACAGCTCTACAGAGATAATAATCAAGAATACGTTGTACATCATTACCACGATACTCAGGAAAACTAATGTAAGGGTGAACAACAACTTTCTTGTGGCTCCGAGTCATCTGTTGAAACCTCTAAACAAAACTGGAAACCGAGCCGTCGCTGCCACCATCCTTCGCCCAGTTGGTCGTGAGGTATATGTCCATGATTGAAAATCTATGGGTATTGTCTCCAAGAATTGGTTTACCAACACAGAAGTAGGTATACCACCAATACTGCAAATTAATCCATAATTTAGTATTTTGACTTAATCTACATTTGTTCATAAAAATTATTTCAATTTAAAATTAATAATTTGGCTATTTACCTTTATAATTCCCTGGAAACCGGTTAAGTTAGATATACCCATGGACGCTTGATCCAGCCCACAATACATTTCTGCTAAAATTGCAGAGCCCATTCATAATCTGGTGTTTTATCAAGATCTTCTAACGCTTCAAGTCAACCAATATGAGCAATAGTAGTTGAGTTTGGAAAGAACGTATGACCCAGTAACCATAAGATAATAGTCAATCTCCTTTCAAATCTTTATGATCTTCACACACACGTGCTTCTATAAACGAGGGAAGAAGCGTCTGTCATTTATTATTTGATATCCATTCGTGTAGGTTGTATGGTACATGATCTCTCACTCCACTTGGGATCCGACAAATGAAATACAAATAAAGGGGCATAATTCCTATTACAAGAATAATATCAACTATAATTAATTCTTTAATAATAATTATTTAAAAAATAAAATTTAAGTTAAGTTAAACAAACTTACCAATTTCAAAATCCATAAAATGGAACGTGTGCGTCGTGACCACCACCTTTCCACCAATACTTTCGTAGGTTTGTTGTTGTGTTTTCTAGGCTTCACATTATAAAGCGCACGCTAGGGATATCTGTCAACCTTTTCTCGGACTGCAGGGGTAGACCTTCATAATAATCTACATTTGTGGCAGGTCGCGGTACCTGTTCACGTCTTCGATCTCTTTTGTGCCTTATACTATTAACCGCTTTTCTTATCAAGTTGCTCATTTTGTATCAAGAAAATTTTGATTTAGAAGAGTTTTGTATAGCAAGAAGAAAATTTTGTTTAGGAAGAATTTTAGAAGAAGAGATAGTAGTGGTGTGAGTGAAAATGAATTCAGATAAAGGAACTTATAGGTTTTGAAAATTATAGCCGTTAGGAAATGTGAACGTTGAATATCTGACCTTTGGCGTTTTTACTTCTCACGCCCGCGGTTGTGGATCACACGCCGAGTTTAACCTTTACATGCGGGCGGATGTCCTCAGTCCAGGCACTTGATGATCCACCTGCCTCAACAAATATTTTGTTTTGTACAATGCCATAGGAATTGCCCTTACGGTACGTACATATCAAAGAAGTCCTTGTGTAAAAAAAAAAAAAAAAACTATGGGAGTCAAAAAAATAAAAATAAATAAGAGCTTGACATGTATACATATTTCGGATTCAAATACAGATAGGCTACCCATTACCTATTATTAAAATTTTCCGGTTATATAACTCACTCAGAGGTCGATATCATTGTGGTACAGTGGCAAAGTCATTAAGCAATGACACTAGTGAACCGAGTTCGAAACTCGTCACTATTTCGTTATTGATCAAAATAAATCTATCAAACCTAATGCCCTCTAGCTGAAATGTGAAAAACCACTAGTCATGAGCAATTTCCTGAAAATACTCGAGAAACCAACTAATCGTGAGCAATTTCCTGAAAATATACTCGAAAAACCAACTTAATTTTAAGACGACATGGGTATAACATCTATAATGAGCCAATTCCAATAAAATGTATGATGAATACATTCGCGGTATAATTTCAAAGTACATACGCACAAATTTCAAATTGAGGTCGGATATTACGTGGCATTTTTGGATTCAGTTGCGGATGCATCCATTTACACCTTTTACTGAAATTATCCTACCCTCGTAATTTGCTCAGAGCAAACGTGGTCTGGCTGAATTATCACTCGCCACGGGAAATTTGCTGAAGATAGTCGAAAGACCATACCAATTTTAAGGCCATACGCCTGCCAAATCTATAAGGAGACGGTTTCGGTAAGGATGCAGTGTGTGACATAATTTTCATAAGGGAAATTCGCAATTCAATCTCAAATTAGTTATTAAGTCAATCTCTTGTATTTTCTGTTTAGCCTCAAAAAAAATATACCAAATTTTCAAAGAGGGAGGATTCACTCACATGGTTATATTCACACTATCTCACATTTTTGGCTATACTTTTCCTAATAAAATCTAATAATTTGGGCATATCTTCCTTTCACAAATCTTTATGTACCCATTAAAAATGAGCACGTTCTGAAACACCAAACCTCACTATCGATCGATCTTAATTTTAACGGAAAAATCCATTAATTTTCAACGTATTAAATAGTCTTGTGATAAGTTTCAGAATGTATTCATTTTTACTCCCTCCGTCCCTATTATAAAGGCGGAGAAGCAAAATTTTCTAGTCTCATTAGATAGGCAGAAAACTTATTCGGATGTTCTTTCTTCCCAGTATACCCCTATTAAAGAGCATGGGTATCACCAAATGTATGGTATTTCCAACGATAATTCCACTACTCTAATATGTTAATGGGTTTAAAACTCTTAATTTGATACTTTCTAGATAAATTCAATTAATTTTACGGAAAATGAGTCATTTGTCCAAAAAAATTTAAATTATGGTTCAAATGGACGAGTAAAAATTAGTATGGGTGAAATAGACAAAAAAAATAGCAAAGATGAAACTGGATTCATCGCGGCTTAAGTTTAAAAAATAGTAAGGATGAAACTGGATGCATCTTGATATAAATTAAAAATAAGAAAAAATATTTGAAAATGGGTAGGATGAAACTGGTTACATCCTGGCTATTTTTATATTTTTGTCCATTTGAACAATATCTTTTTAATTTTTGTTCATTTAAACAGTATCAAAATATACAAGTCTTTTTCATCCAGGAATTATTGATTTTGGTCTTTTTAATCAATTTTATGTTAATTTTATTGGAATTTAGAAAAGATAAATTAGGTAAAAATTAAAAATTTGTAAAGATAAAAATTCTTATTTTACGAAAAACTCTCTTTTCCGCCTATATAATTGGAGACGGAGGAAATGGTAGAAACGTAAAGGCAAAAAATATCTCAATTATCAATTTTAAATTCACCACTGTTCAAACTTTAAAAATATAAAATGTGAGATAATGTAAATACTATAAGAAGAGTGTGAGGGGATCATCCTCTTTTCCTTTTTGAAAGGTTGATAACATCCATTCCATACTCAACACTTGTGCTTCTCTTCAAGAAATCTCTTGCAAAAGTCAAGAGCATGCGTGACCAGCGTTCAGTCAAAAAAGGAAAAGAACATTCAAGTCACTGATTGAGCTCTTTTATGTTACAACGAAATTTACCGAAGGAGTTTTCTGCCACTCTTAGTTGTCCGCTCCGCTGCACGGCTCCAGTTAGGGCTGCACATGGGCGGGTATGGGTGGGTATAAGCTAAAACCAACCTCGCACCCACAGATTGCGGGGTTTTTTTTTCATAACCAACCCCGCACCCACAAACAGCGGGCGGGTTTTGTTACCCGCCCGTTACGGGTTGGGCGGGTATGGGTTTAAACGGGTTTAAACCCGCTTTATATTCAAGTATTTAGAGTAACTTCTATTCTCCTTGATTAAGTGAGAAAAAAAAATCAAAACCCCAAAAATATTCATATCTAGGAAGTTCACAGATGAAGATTAGGTGTTGAATCTGTTGATTTTTCGATTGTTGTCGATTTCTGGTGAAGATTCGAAGTTGTTGTTGTCGATTTCTGGTGAAGATTTCTGGTAATTGTCGTTCGTAGGTGAAGAAGAAGAACTGAGGAGGAAGAAGAGGAGAGGCCGAACAGAGAGAAGAGTGTAGAAAGTGAATGAGGGTTATCAGTTATCCTATCTACTAGTATTAGTGTTTCATAATGGACGACTAGGATTAGTTTTATCTAATCGTATATAATCTGCGGGTTTTTTGGGCGGGTATGGGCGGGTATTATCTTAAACCAACCTCGCACCCACAGACAGCGGGTTTTTTTTTCATAACCAACCCCGCACCCACAACGGGCGGATATGGATTAAAAACCCACGGATTTAGCGGGTACGGGTGGGTTTGAGTATCGTGGGTGGGTCTTGTGCAGCCCTAGCTCCAGTCCAGACTAAATTAAGTAATAGTATTAAATGTAGGAGGAAATGTATAGGGAGTTGCATAATTCAATCATGTCCAACTGTCCCTCCTCCTACCACCACAGTACGTAACGTGATCCCATTGATTCGGGGTGTTATGGCCCTGCACACACGCACCAATATTTTGGCTTCATTTACTGACCATCCAGTGTGTACCAAGTTTCGTCCACTGGGTTACCAACAATGAGTATGGACCACCGACCACCAAACCTTTGTATAATTGATCATTTTTATTGCGTACGGGAATCAGCAAGAATATACTCTTCTCCTCATAGCCGTTCATAAAGGCAGTGGGTATCTGAGAACGGCCCGATTGAAGGGTGTAGACTTAGAAGAATGGGATGGGATGCATGGAAGCACTTTATTTGAATACTACTGTGGTGGGAAACTGAGAATCGGGAATGGGAAGAAGGGAACTTTCTGCTTCCTGTTTTTACGAAACCCGATGCCAAATCAATAATTGATAACGTAGCTGTCGCTGCTTTGAATATGAACAAGGAAAATGACATTCCGAAAAATAAATAAATGTAAAAATGACATTTTGGTTATGCGGGTGAAAGATTTCTACTACTACTGTTTTTTACACTCATTTCTTCATAGCAAATTACTTTACCGTATATGATGAGTAACCTACAGAGCATTGTTTTCAAAAATCTTTATGATTCACTATTAGATTTTTATGATTCCCTACAAAATTTCACCAAACGATTCGAAGCCCAACTATAAATTAAATTTCACCAAATTTATTTATAAAAAGCAAAGGCACTCAAACTATTTTCCTAAATATGTCTGGCATTTCCAGCTACACTCTCATAAACACCTCTATGACATTTTGATCAATAAAACACCTTGTGTATGTGCATCGTGATTCAAGTCTTGAGTATTTAATTGAACACGACTTTGCTTACATATTCGAAAGGCATATTTGTCAAGAACTATCATTGTACACGGTTCGGTACTCGGACCATAGTGTACATGCTTCTATGTGATATCAAGACAAACTTCTCACATGCTTACAGGAACACTGAACAAGATTTAATCTAAATGAGGAAAATGTTTGTTTGAATCTCAAGTTATCTTAGCTTGAATTCTAAGCAATCCTAGCCTACTCTTAAAAATCTATAAATAGAGAGATTTAAACAACCAGGAAAGTCAATCCCTGATACTTATGTGTCCTAATTGTTTGGTGGAGTCACCCTTTATGAATAGGTTTCCTCTGAGAAACATAATTAGGGTTATGACTTAAAGACTTCATTTAGGGATTCGTGAAGCAAGGACCGACTATCTTTACCTTGATAGTTCGTGTATCTCGATCTTGTTCAATATGTTATCTAGGTTTTAGTAATAACTTTCAAGAACAATATAAATATAAATCACAAAGTTCTCTTTGTCCCGGACTTTGTGATTCCACAAGATTCTTAATTGATCGGTTTAAGATCGTTCTTGAGAGGGGGTTGATAATCCAGACTTTTCAACTAACTGAGTGTAAGTGTTCTGGATTTGTGAGGCTTGCTCGCTTTGTCTGTTACAAATAGATTTACAAGCCTTGATGTACTGATCTAAAATGATATCAAATATGATTATAAGTTAGAGGAAAATTGGAATCAAAAGTCTTCACTTAGATTGAAGCAACTCTTAGGTTGTAAAGGACGTTAGCTAAGGGAATCAATTGCTTAAATCCTTGCGAGATTCAAGAGACATAAGGATCACAACTGCAACTGAATTGCTTGGAGTGAGAATTCGGTCTCAATTATCAGATAATTCCACTCCAAAGTCTTATAGTAGGCTAGTGTATGTAGCAAAAGAAGAACTAGAGTTGTAAGAAGCTGAAACAACTTTCCAATAGGCAGCGTAATGAAATGGGCATAACTTCGTCTTCCAAGACGAATCACAAGCCACTCTTATACTTCTCAAAGGAATGTATGCTAAGGTGGAACATATATTATACTATTAATAATGATTCTGGTGATAATCCCAATATCGTTCTTAACTTCAAAATCTCGGCTTTCATTTTGACCATGGGCATGGATATAATTTGGTATGAATATAATTTGGTATGATAATCCCAATATTGTTCTTAACTTCCTAACCTATTGTAATGTGACTTGTGAGTGAAATTCAGGAAAATATTCATCATTTATGTATGAAAAAAAGACTGGCGAGACTAGGGTATACCCGGATTAATTGGGGTATACAAAATAAGACAAAATGGGGTCATTAGGAAGCAAAACATGAAGCCCCTAATATCTAAACATTTAATTAGTTGAATTAAAAGTTACAAAATATTGTTTTGGTTAGAATGAATTTATGGATTTTGTTGGAAGATTGTTGAGAAAAAGTTGTTTTGAGAATTTTATTTGTAACGAAAATGAAACCACACTAGCCAAACAATTTTTTTTAAGCAAGAAGTAACGGATTGATGAAGAATCAGTTACATAAGTGTGTTCTATCCTTTACAAGTTGAGATTGAATCTCTATAGGAATAGAACCGGACCAAGTGGAATTTAAGCCTTCAACTCTAGCTAGCTTGGACAAAATGTTCGCAATTTTATTCTTCTCTTTTGGAATGTAATTGCATTTCCAAGAGATATTACTACTGAAAAACTTTGAATGTCTTTAATCATATTAGGAAGACGCCACTCTGTAGGAGAATTCTTAACCATAGCTTCTACCACAGTTTTTGCGCCAAGCTCGAATTGCACTTTTCTTAACTTCAACGTCTGCGCCCAGTTCACCGCCTCCCATAAACCCATGCATTCAGCCTGCTCCGCACTTTGCACATCTGTTAAGTGGATACATTTTGCTGCTTGTTGCCAACCTGCACAATTAAGAATTATTAGTCCTATTCCTCCTGAGTTATTTAAATATGAACCATCACAGTTAATAGTAACAGAACCATGTGGGGGAGGATTCCAATACAGATTACTACGACAGACTCTAGGACTGTGAGACATAGTTTTTTTACAGTTGAAGAGGTGATCTTCAATATAACTTCTGCACTTTTTGATAGTCTTTTCCTAGCCAAACACTTATAAAAAGAGAATTGTAAAGCTGTTTAATGATTTCATTCTCCAAACTTCAGAAGAAATCAACGCTTTCAAAACTTTAAGTATGAAAAGTCGGCATGCTTGAAAAAACAGAAAGATAATGACTTTCATTAGTCGACAAGTTGCTAATATACCATGATACCGACCAATTGAGTTTTGACATACATATGAAGATGTTATAAATATATGATTAGTCGGCATGGTATTAATTTCATACTGACTAAACCTTATTCGCCATACTCGACTAAAACAAAGCACATTAATTTTTCGCATTTATTGTCGTTATGGTCAAAAAAAGCAGCACACTGACGAATGTTTATTAGTCGTCATGTTGTTTTACATAACCATGACGACCAATAATATAACAAAATTGGACAGAAAAAAACTTGTTTTCTAGGAGTTATTAATCGTCATGGTCAAGCTTTTCAAACCTTGATGACTATTCATATTACATCACTAGTCGTCAAGATTTAGGGATGAAGATCATGGTGACCCTGTAAATATTACTTTCAGAAACAAAAATTCGTTATAATACTTATCCTACGAGCATGACGACCAAAATCTTCTTTTAAAATGATGAAATATATGGAAACAATAAAGAATTGACCATTAGGTGGATGAGAAAAAGAAGGAAATGAATAAGATTTGGATCTAAAATCAAAAGAGGACTAGTTTTAGCTTATTATTAAGGGAAGAATAATTAGGTAACTTTATACATATTTGACACCCCCTAATCCCATTATTATGGTGGAGAACAAAATTTGTATATCCCAATTAATTTGGGTATACCCCAATCCGTCCGGTGAAAAAATGAAGAGGAAAACATATAATTGAAAATATTTTTATAATATAATTTTATTCTCTATCTTTCTAAAATTGTGCGTATAAGGAAAGTATATCACTTCTTTGATGAAAGGACAATATATCAAAATTAAGTACTAGGTCAGTCACCCATTCTTGCTTTTTACCGGTTGCCAACAACTTTACCTGGTGCTCGTGAAAGAATCTTAATACAATGGGAAGGTGCAGTTTGTTATGGTAAATGTCATGATCCAAAACGAGTAGGACCTCAAATTCACTTTTCAGTTAAAATGGCTAGTTCTTTTTTTTCCCTCAATGGGCGGTTGCTAGTTAGCACCTATGGCAACAAATTCACATTTTATACCGAAAAATGTACAATTTGTTCCCCTAATCTATGAACCTACTAAATACATTGGTTGTGCCACAATATTTGTTCTTGTCCATCAAATTTGCTTTCTTAATTGCATCATAATAGAAAATAAAATTGGCGGTTGAAAAGAAAAGCAAGTACAACCTCCCAAAACTAGCCTCTGGTACACACAAGCAAGGCATGAAGGGTCGTTTTGAACAAATAGTAATGACCCATTGCAAATAGTACTTGTTAATCTCTGCACAAGTCAATGAATAAGATGCCCATGCCCTCATATTCGTAAAAGATACCAAACTAAAATACAAGCGATGGAGGAGAATGCCAACAAAACAAAAAAAGAAAAATGAAAGAAATCTCAAGTAACCTTATCTTGTTTTCCCACAAGGGTTTGTCATTTGTAATGGCGCTTCTGCTAAAAAAGGGCCATTTCCCGCCACTGCAAATTCACAGGCACCATAGTCTAATATCACGATGCAATATATTTCTGAGTTGCATCGAAATTTTGATGCAAATCCCTACATAGTAGCATAATCCAAAGATTCTTGAACAAATGATACAGTACAAAAAAATGGATAAAAATTGGCAAACCAAAACCTGCTAGCAACAACCCAGGTAGCTTGCAGTTCTTGGCCATGTTTCGTAGGGTAGAAATAGATAGAGACTCTTGTGGTTGTGGTCTTTGTATATATCTAACCTTCTTCCTAGGGAGACTTTGGTGGTAATTTGTTTCCCCACTAAACGGGACAATGCTAGATTATTGGGTTTTTTGCCTCCTAATATTATATCCATCGGTCACATATTTGGAAAGCATGGACAAGATTTAAGTCAACTAATTAACAAAAAGTTTTTGACGTTGATAACTCTTCATTAGCTGACATTTCAACTGCAAGTCTCATGGTCTTTTGGCTCCAAATAGGCAATTGCCCTCTAAATACTTTATGTTCGGACTGCCATTTTAAGGCCTGTTTTGACTGCACCGGTACTGTATACTGATATGTGTGAAAATGGTAACGAAGCTTGAAGTGTGAATGAGAAAAAAGATTTAGCAAAAAGAAAAAATTTGGTTCCATATGCTAAAATGATAGGTAAAATACAAAGAAGAGTTGGACAAGGTAGACCTAGTTTCAGCTTTCACATGTGCATGCATGAGTAGACAAGAACAAAAGATTGATATGTTTCAAGTTAACTGATACTATATCCGGTTAACCGTGGAGATAGGGGATCGAACCCTGTAATTGCTAGAAATAACTCCTTATAAGGAGTTAAGGATGTTGCCCAAAATTACTGTTCCAAACCATAAAAAAAAAACGGATACTTTGCTTTACCTTGCATTCTTTTACGTCTTTAACAAAATTTGAAAAACAGACAGGGTCGGCCCTGAGATTTTGCTGCCCCGAAACGGCAGTAAGATTTTTGCCCCATTTCACAGTACGTAAAGGAGTGAAATGCACTATTCAGTTCATGCCGATAGATCAAATAACGCGAAAGGAGTAATTCATATGTTAAGAATAAGTGTTCGTGGAAAGTGTAAGCCTAGTAATAAGAATCAGCAAAACACATCAAAATTCAATTTTTTTCTTATGCGTCTAACCAAAAGGAAAAAATGAATTGCTTTTGTTTTTTTGGATGTTGCTTGAGAATACAAGAAAGTTCAAAAGACAAAAATTGCAGAACCAGCAAAAGGCTACAAAGGAGGAATCGGATTCCTGAAACAATAACTGTAGACTTCTTATATATTTAGCAATAAGCCATCAAAGCAATCTCTTATTTGCATTACGCCCCTAAATCTCTTAGAAATATGTTCTTTTATTTTTTATCAATCACTGTTTAATCCTTCCTTTTTTTTTCCAACACAAAATCACCCCTGGACAAAAAACTGGTTTTGCTGCCCCTTTCCTGCGCTGCCCCAAAGTCAACCTTCGTTGACCTTGTCTCAGGGCCGGCGCTGAAAACAGACTTGTTACGGGGAGTCGTCAAATTTCATGGAAGACTGTTTGACATGGATCTGAAACCCAATAGTCATTTTTCTTTTAAAATAAACAAAGACACTTGATAAGGCTCGCACCCCAATCCAGATCGAGATTTGGCTTCATCGCACGTAGATAAGCTCCACAGAGTTGGCAAGATTTGGTTACAACTCTAATTATTACAAGATCACATTAAAAATCCACAACGAGTATATACAGTCTGAAATCAGAAAAACAAATCTATATTTTCCGATATGATGTCGCCTGTATCACAGATTCCAAGCATATACGACGATTACGCTTTTTTGTCCATTAATTAAACTAATATGAACTCATTAACTTAATTGATATTTAATTAAAATAGATTAATGAAAGGAGGAGTGTTTCAAGGAACACTTTATAGAGTTGTTGTTATGCACACACCATATAACGACATGAGACATTATAGAAAAATGCAAAAACGAAACTGCTAGGAATTTTGTTGTGGTACTTAATGGGAGAGAATCAATATTCTTGGATCCGTATCATGCTTCTCGATTGTTCACTTCACATTTCTTAATTATGTGCTTCTCCATTTTTATATTACAAGTGCTCATTTTATAAGCATCTAATTATTCTTTTGCAATGCCCAGTCTCGGGGTTGTCACTGTCATGTTAGGTGTAAAGCTACGGTTGCCTCTTTAAATTTTATTTGTGGGGTTACGCTACCATGTTTTGTTACAGGGGTTACCGAATTTTACAGGGATACTAATCATATTATATCTGTTAAATTTTGATAACTCCGTATGGCAGCATTGTCGGGATACCTCAACCTGGAGCTAAGTAAATTTTGTGAATGATTCCGAGTCTCTCCACCACTCGTACCATATTACAAGAGTTCAAGATTGGGCCATAAAAAGGAAATGAAAAGCAAACATAGGGCCATAAAAAGTCCAAGAGAAGGTCCAAAAGTGTCCGTAGTCTGTTCCAAAAGAACCTTTGCTGGACTGGTAGTGGGGGCACACATTATATAAAAAGTGCTGCTTGAATTTTCATAAAGAAGATTGAAAAAGTTTGGTGGTCAAGAAGCAAAACAATGATTAAAAGAGATGAAAGACTGAGTGATGCAAAACATCAGTAGTACTAATACACAATTTGTCTTTCTATTTTATCTTAATCTTCCACTCACCTGTGGACTTGCCCATGTGAAGCAGGGTTCCGAAATGGTTATTTATTAAGACTTTTACCGGTAGAATCTTTTTGAAAAGCTGTAAGAGCAAGTGTATAAACTGTGTGATACTCCAACTGCAAATGTTCAAAAACTACACTTGATGGATTAAGAATCATTTTTTGAATACTTCACTCGTTTTACCTGTACCAGATCATAGACGAGATTTCAGAGATATTGAATTTACTCTACATACATATTATCAAAATGTATGACTCCTACCTCAACGTAAAGGTATTTTCAAAATTCTTATACTAATGTAAGTTAAGATGCTCAAATGCTACAACTGTCCCATATCACCTCAAGTTTACTACTTCATATTATTTTGAAACAGAATAACAAATGTTGTACCAGATAGGAAAATATTAGCCCGGTTGAAAGTCCTTGTAACCAACCATTCCGAAAAACTAGACGACGACCATATGCTTAGTGAACCATTAAACTACAAGGCACTAAGGCAGTTTAAACTAGAATTACTAACACTCTCAAATCTAATGCGAATGTGAAATCTAATACACTGAATACTGCCTGATCCACAATAAGAAGAAAAACAAGTTTTATGTTAGCAAGCAAGTGAAAGTTACAAGCTTGCTATCACACCCCACCAGTACCATGCTACAATAACTATTTCCTCTACTTTTCACCTCTGCAGAATGTCTAATTTGAAAGTCAATATTAAACAAGGAGAGCAGTTTGAAAATAGAGAACTAAACCCTAATTTCAAAGAATTCAAATTGCAGTTGAATGCATTCAAAGAACGAACAACTACACAGAAACTAAACCCTAATTTCCACACAACGAGAAATTACACATCCGTTAGATAATCTGGGATTCAATAGTTCTAGGCAGCATACAAATATATTCCAACTCCGTTACATATGCTGAGACAATTGGTTGGCACTAACTTTTCATTTCGGACAGAAATAACAAGAATACGGCAAAAATTTCAAAGACAAGAGGCAAGTTGATCATAAAAATCAGATAAGGTGCAACAAATATATCCCTATCAAATATGGAGTACTTCCTAATTTAACACTTTAACAGTGAAGTATGACATACCTTTGAGAGTTCAGGAACCTGTACCTCATGCTTGCTCACATGCCTCTCCAAGAAAAGCTTATCAGGTGGTACAAATAAAGAACTTAAAGAAATTTGTTCCTTAATCTGTCCCTTGGAGACTAGAAATTGAATAACAACACACCTCGGGATAATCCTCTTCTCCAAGCTATAAGAAAAAATAGATGGACATTTGGCAATCAACGATAGATTATAACCCATTTGAATTCACTCTAAATACATATATCAAAATGTATGACTATTATCCCTTTAGTCATATAACAACAGGAAAGCATAAATTTTCATCAACAAAAAAAGATGTCAAGTTTAATACCTTAATTGAGATAAGCTACACCCCATATATCTCTCAACATCCCCCAGAAGTACTCCTAGGTAGCTCTAAATTTAACTGCACTTGGGATAGCATCAATAGTTCCGGAGCTTCTACCACAAACTTGATCACAAACTTCTCCAGAAAAGACTCATCGCCCATTTTCATAAGCGAAGATAAGGAAATCTGATTCTTAACCAGTCCTTTGGAGGTTAAAATTTTATAAACACAACACCTAGTCATTCACAAAATTTCAAATCAGACACTACCAACTATAATTGATGATCCCAATGAACTTTAACATAACCTGTATATATACGAAGATCTATCAGCAAAATTCACAAAGCACTCTACCAAAACAGCAACACTCGACTCGACTTCCCTAATCTTACAGTATAAGACATCCAAGCTGTAAATTATATGATTAGTTTATCTCGGGTGATACAAAGTTCAGGTTGGTGTATCACAAGGCCATACTGCACAAACTTATTATAAAACTTGTTTCTATCGAGCTAAAATGAACGACTAGAAAAATTGTTTCCAGTGAGCAAGAAACTACTCATGGAGATCGTATGCATGATTCAACTAGTATTTTCTGAAGTGATTTCCAAATATAGTCTCGTTCTCAGTCCAAATGTGATACAAATGAGCATGACTCCTAAAACAAATCCAGATTTGGGTTTCCCAATGGTGAAATCTGCTTAAGCTTCAAGTAACGTCACGGACTACATGTTTCATTGATAAAGAATTGACAACAACTCACTCGAACAAAATGAAAACATTAGATCTGTAATTAGAACTGAAGACAAACAAGAAACCCTAATATTGCTGCAAGGCATGAACAAGGCTCATCTCTCACCTCCTAAATTGGAAAGTTGGACATATTTTCTCAGTATTCAGAGCACCTCTAATGAGCAAACAAACTAAAAAGCTAGAACAACAAAAAGAAAAGGGCAGAAGTAACTCATAAACTAAACTAACCAGCAACAATCGAGGAAAACTGCTTGCTTACTAGAAATTACTCTGCCTAGCAAGCTTGGTCCATTCGGTATGGAGTGCCCCAGGACAATCAATGCGCTCGTAAGTGTGTGCACCAAACAAATCTCGCTGTGCTTGAACAAGATTAGCTGGCAGTCTTGCGCGCCTGTAAGTATCAAAGTAAGCAAGACTAGCACACATCCCAGGAGTACTAATTCCAGCTTGAACAGCCAAACCAACAACTCTCCTCCATGCGGCTTGTCTCTGCACCATTTCCTTTGCAAATTCGGGATCAACAACCAAACTTGCCAGTTGTGGGTTTCTCTGGTATGCTTGTTTAATCCTATCCAAAAACACAGCTCTAATAATACACCCACCTTTCCAAATCCTCGCCATTTCACCCAAATCCAAACCCCAACCTTTCTCATTACTCTTTGCTCTCAACAAATTCATACCTTGAGCATGACTACAAATCTTCGAAGCATACAACCCTTGTCTCACATCATCAATCAATCTCTTCTTATCAATCCCAGACCTAACCGGTCCAACCTGATCAACCATACCAGCTTCTTTCAAAATCGCCTCGGCATTGTTCCTCTCCTCTTTCAGCCCACTCAAATACCTACAATCCAACCACGCAGCAATCGTAGGCGCAGCAACAGACAACTCTGCCGCTTGTTGAACTGTCCATTTCCCAGTCCCTTTCATCCCGGTCTTATCCAATATCTTATCAACCAACTCCCCTTCACTCAAATCATCCTTTGACTTTAAAAATATCCGCGGTAATCTCAACCAAAAAACTCTCCAACTCCCCGTTATTCCACTCTTCGAAAATCCTCGCCAACTCGTCATTCCTCAACCCGCAAACATTCTTCAACACATCATACGCTTCACTAATCAACTGCATATCACCATACTCAATCCCATTATGCACCATCTTAACGAAATTCCCCGACCCGCCTTCACCGATATACGTAACACACGGTCC
Source organism: Papaver somniferum (assembly GCF_003573695.1). Classification (NCBI taxonomy): domain Eukaryota; kingdom Viridiplantae; phylum Streptophyta; class Magnoliopsida; order Ranunculales; family Papaveraceae; genus Papaver; species Papaver somniferum. The sequence continues at coordinate 33,836,146 of NC_039366.1, forward strand.
GTCCTCCACCTGCGCTGCTACCTTCTTCACAATCTCCTCAATATTCTTATACGCTGTCAGACTCCCGCCGGGCATCATACTTGGTCCATTCCTCGCTCCCTCTTCCCCACCACTAACACCCATCCCCAAATACAAAATCCCTTTCTATTCAGTCTCCTGAATCCGACGCTCGGTATTCTCATACCATTCATTCCCACCATCAATTATCGTATCCCCTTCCTCCATGTACTCCGATAGAGTCGATATGGTCTGATCAACCGGAGTACCGGCTTTAACTAAAATGATCACAGATCTAGGTTTTTGTAATGATAATCCGAAATCACGAGGTGAGTAATGACCTGTTAATGGAAGATCTCCTTCCAATTTTGCACGTTCGATTGTTTCATCGACTTTGGATGTGGTGCGATTATAAACTGAGATTGGAAACCCTTTTTCTGCTATGTTGAGTGCTAGGTTTTGACCCATTACTGCTAGACCTGCTAGTCCGATTCGTGATAATCCTGCTGATGTTTCCATTTTCGGAGATGAAATTAGAGATGGGAATCAGGGAATTGAGAATTTGGGTTTTGGCGGAGATGGAGAGAGCTATTTTTTGGAGGGATGGTTGGTCAGATTCCGCTAGCGGATATTTTAATCAACGGCTCTTAATTTATCATTTTTTATTTTTTTATTTTATATTTTTTTTGAAGGAAATAGATATCCTCATCCAAAATGAGTTGTTGCATAATACCATTTGGTGTTTCATTATGAATCCACCGTCCATTTACATAGGGCAAATTAATAAAGTGGCAAGCTTCCTACCATATAATTTATAAACCGGACAAGATTTTAAATTCTTCTATAAAATGGTCTTTTTGTTAGATATAACGCCTGGTCTCACCAAAACAGTCCACCAAGCTGACTTAGTCAATCCTCAGGCTTAAAATTACTACCATATCCCCATCCTTATAACCTTGTGATTCGGACACTTTTTTTCATCTTTATTTCTTTCTTCTTCTTCTTCTTCTTCTCGTTTCTGTCTCTCCCTCCAAGATCCTTCTCTTTGAAACTAGGGTTAGAAATTCAAGTTATTGATGAAAAATAAGTGATCAGTGGTGAAGGTGACTATGCGTGAATAATAATAATAGTATGTTAGTGATATTTGGAAATTTTAGGGTTTCATTGGATGCAAGAAGGTGAAATACAAATCGGGGATGAAGAAATACGAATCCTGGTAAGATTTTTAGAACCCACGCATTAATTAACTTAGTATTTGATGAAAACTCATGTTTAGATGGTGAAATCAATTGATTTCAGTTGATTTGAATTCTAGGGTTTGGGGCTCTTTCCCCTTTTTTCTTTGTTTAATCAATTGGAAGGTTGGGATTGTGTTGAAGATATTTATTTTAGTAATTGTGTTGCTGTTGTTCTAGTGGAGTTGCACCTGGAGTTGTAGGTGGTTTCTGGGTTGGCAGGAGTTGTAGAAATGAAGATGTGGTTAAGTTACAAATGCAGTTGTGTGGGTTCAGCTACAGATGAGCATTTGAAGTCAACATGGGGTCTGGTAGCTACGGTTTATGAAGATACTGGAGGTGAGGACTTATTGCAGCTGTTGTTCAAGAGGTGATGTTGCAGGTACTCTGGTGTTGCTGAGTATGGAGAAGGTTGAATATTGAATGACCTATGAGTTTGTTTTTGTTGCTATCGATGAAGAGGAAGGAATTAAGATGAAATGTCGTGAAAATGAGAAGAGGTAATAAGATGAGATGATATTGCAACTGATATATGCAGGTAAGGGTGTAATTGTTGCAGTGAATAGGCTGAATGGGTTGCAGAGCTGAGTACATTACGTCAATCAACAAAGGATTGTTTCAGTTGCTTAATGTGGTGGTTTCAGTGTTTGTGTATCATCAGGATTGTCGGTTGTCGACGAAATATGAAATTACATCGCTGAAGGAGATACCATAGAGCTTACCGAACACAATAAACTAATTCCTACTTCAGCAACGAGTCACACACAAGGTGTTTGTGAAAAGGCCTGACAGTGTAGTTCCTTAAAAAATCAAGTTTAGTTGCCACTAGTTTTTGAACCAAGTCTATTTCGTTGGCTAACCATGGTTCTTGAGGTTATTTGAGAAGAATTAGGTACCATGAACACCAACAATTCTACCATCACGATGATCATCATCAACATTATAAGGTCTTATCTAATAACTGGTTTAATTTTTTGATTTGTAATTTGGAGATCATGAATATATACTTGTTTTCATATAAATTTGTTAATGAATCACTGTAATCTCAGGAATTGAATCAGACGGGAAGAAGATGAACTTGATAACTTGACCAAGTGATACGATTTGAGGGACTTAAGTGTCTTTTGAATGGGCTGGATAAATGACACATAGGTAATAACTGCCGTTACCCATTTTTTGAAAAAAACGGGATGAAAAAAGTCAATATCGGCCACTTTATATAAGATTCAAAATAACGGCCACTTTCTTAAATATAGTTCAAAAAGGTGGTTACTTTATTAAAAATCCCTTTACATTATTTGAATATTTCCCATTGAACTAGGTCATGCATAATATAATCAGCGTCTCTAGATATAACCGTAAAACTAATTTCGGTGAAGTACTTGACGCGATCTCAGATTGAAAGAACGGTTGAATTATTTGAAATTTCTCATTGAACTAGGTCATGCGTAATAGAAACAACGTCTCTAGGTACAAACGTGAAACTAATTTCGCTGAAGTACTTGACGCGATCTCGGATTGAAAGAATTGTTGAAGGGATACTTTATGGTATCTCATTCGTGTTCCCTACAACAACTTTAGGAATATCTGTTGCATCTCCCTCCATAATGATTTCGGATACTTGCAGCCTGCTTGCCAACTGAATACCGAAGCCGTATGCTTTTTCCTCTGCAACAGTGGATGAAAGAGTATTGAAACAAATAGAGCCGCTTCCCAAGTGATTTCCATAAGAGTGTATAACTATTGATGTTGCTTTACCACTATTGAAAGCTGCATCCACTTTTATCTTGATGATGAGATGAGGAGGAAATTCCCATAACACTGTACTGCTTTAGTTGACAACGACATTGGAGCAGTGATTCAAGACATTATGAAGATCAAATATTTTGTCGTCTTGAAGTGATTTCTGAATACATTGTGAAACTGGTAACTGAGTATTGTTAAAAATCAAATCATTTCTTGACTTCCAAATATTCCATATTATGCATGACACCAATTTCAATATTATACCTGATCTGGATAGGATAACCAATCTGAATAATCTCCCTCGGCTGTATTCCTTTAGGAATTTCAATTAATATCGAGCGTACCTGATATACTGCCAATGAAAACTGAGTTGCCTAAAGTAAAACCCAAATTCTTCCAAAACAACTAACGTGGGAATTCTGACACTGAAGAACTCATAACCAAGTTATGTGCCAAGAGTTTGTAGCTATATTTTGAAGTAAAATTGTCTAATATAGTAGTTTCTAACCATATAATATTTCTTCAGTTTCGTCCTCTAGAGGAATGTAGATATACATTATTTCTTCCATTCTATGTCGTGGAAAGATTTGTGAAATAAGATCGATATTCCATATTTTTTCACCCTGAATGAATTGTTATGAGACCATATTAACCTGGATAGTTGAATGTTGTAATTTGTTTGGTCTGAAGCCCGGTATACCAAGTATCCATGGATCGTTCTGGATATGAATAGAGTTACCTGACCCAATAAACCAACAACAATTGTTGATGAAGATGTTTCTGATAAAGAGCATGTATTTCAACGTATTAGAGTCTTTCAATTTTGGTTGGAAATCCCAGAATGAAATATTACACAGAGATTTAGCTGAATATAACTGCACCCATGTTGCATCTGAGTTGGTCAAGAATCTCCGTACCAATTTTGCAACCAAAGTCTGATTAACCAATTCCATATTCATGATACCCAATCCTCCATTATCTTTTGCATCTAATACTTTTTTTCATTTGATAAAATGAGTTATTCTTGTGTTAATATAATGTCCCCACAAAAAGTCTCTTTGAATATGAGAAATTTGGTTTGTTACACCTTTGGGTAGAATATAGGTACCCATTGTGTAATTAGGAACTGTTGATAAAACACTCTTTGAAAGTAATGTTCTCCCAGCTGTATTAACAAAGAAATTCCTCCCACCTGCCAATTTGGTATTGAATTTTGAAGTAAGAGGTTCAAAAGTGTCGATGCTGCAATCTGAATTTAAAGGATATGTCCCTAAGTATTTTTCATTTTTTTCATTTCTCTTACACGTTGTTTTTGAATAATCACCAATTTGTTATATGCAGAACAACCCCTACTGAAGTGTACTGAAAACTTCATATAATTGATGATATGGCATGAGAAGGAAGAGTAAGTATCTAATATACACTTCAGTCGATCCATATTTGATTCTGAATTTTTCAGAAGAAAAACAAATCATCAACGAACATTAAGTTGTTAGAGCATTGCTCGGTCGAACTCGCAAGCGTTGCTATCTTAAGCTTGTTTGTCAAGTTTAGTTGATCAAAACTATATTCTTGATTTCTATTCTACTTATAGCTATGTCCCGGATTAGAATAAAAGTGTAGTTGAGCATTAGACTTCACGACGTTCACCAATTCCAGAAGAAGATCTACTGAAGAGCTTGGAGGAACTTCATCAACAAAAGGTATGTGGAGACTAAAACTTATCTATCACCCGGAAATCTATTGTATTCTATCTTCTAATGAGAATAAGTCGTATAGCTATAGACTTTTACGTTATACACATTTGACATTTCGAGCCGAGTTTCTCTCGTATATTTATTTCTCGAAATACTTGTTGAAATCTTTTAGCTTTAGCTCAGTTCATCGTATACTTGACTTGTTTAGTTGAAGACAATTTAATTTTTGGAAACTAAATATTAAGTCAAAGATGATCATGTGAAAATTACCTTGAATATCTTATATGATTAGTGTGAGATTGTCATTTGAAGTCAACCTGGGAAGTTTCGTATTGATCGATTAATCACTTGAAAATTACTTGAAGCTAGTGGTATGTGTAAGATTACCATTTTTGTCTAAGGATGCTTCACTGATTAAATGATATTTTAGAACTACTACCATGTCTGGATATAATACAGGTTGTATACTTTGTATGCTAACTCTATAAGTCTAATTTAGGTCCGGAACTATTGTTTGCAAACTATGTTTGCGAACTGGTTTACCTGAAAGGTCCGGTGCTAGTGTTCGCGTACCCTGTTTGCGAACGGCTCTAGGTCTGAAGTTGTAGTTCACGCACCCTGTTTGCGAACGGCTAGACAATGCCAAGTCTGGAGCGGTTTTTCGCGTACTTCGTTTGCGAACGGCTAGACAAAGCCAAAGTCTGGAACTGTTGTTCGCGTACTTAGTTTGCGAACAAAGTGGTTAGGTTCTAAAATCGGTAAGTATGATTTTCATACTCATGAACTCAGGTTCGTTTGCGAACAAAAGTACTTGGAACTTTAATAAAATAACGCATGCGAACTTTTTTTTTCAAACCGTGACATTATGATTCATGAATTGGTTCTTGTATAAGTGCTTTGTAGAATTACGAACAAAACCGATTTTGTTTCAAATGGTTCATATATATTTCTGTGAGAAGATGAACATTTGAACAACTCTTTTGAAACACATTTAGATTCATTTGATTATCTATCATGATTGATTGATCATCATATTTGATCTAGAAGTATTAGATGAATATGGATAAACTATAAGTGTTCATGTGGCTAACTTCGGTTAAATATTATTGAGTCAACAAGGTATACATGTTTGGGTACGGTTCATCCATATCTAAATATATGTATATTTCATTTGTGTGTATCAAGCTAATACCATCAAACAATGGAGATTGATTGCTTAATTTCTAAGCAGACTTAGCTTGAATCTTAAATAAGGAGTTCATCTAACGACAAATATTATTTGCTTTGTTACTAAGCTATCTTAGCTTTGATTATAAACAACCCTGATCTGAAAGACTATATAAGGGAGAACTCTAGCATTTGGGAAACCTGATCCCGACATTTCCATGTGTCCTAGTTGCAAACTAGAGTCGATTCTCCATTCACCTAGGTTTTTCCAAACCATTATAGGTTAACGACTTGAAGACTTCATTTGGGATTCGTGAAGCCAGATCTAACTATTTTCTCTGTAGTTACTTTTTCTATCATATTCAGTTTAATATTGTCTAAGGTTTTCTCGAGATTTATCTCCGATAAGTAAGATATAAAAAGTAATCACAACAGTTTCTTCGTCTCAGACTCTTGTGATTCCGTAATAACTTCTACGTTAATCAGTTAGGCTATTGTGAGGTGACTAATTTTTTAGGTTTCTCTTTGGGAGACATGAGACTGGATTATTAGTTGAGTTTCTTGTTCACCTTGATCTTTATCTTAAGACGGAAACAAAAAATAGAATAGACTAATATGTGGGAGACATATTTGTTTATAAGTCTTCGACTTTGGGTCGTAGCAACTTCTAGGCTGTAAAGGACGTCATCTAGGGGAATCAAGTGCGCAGAGTCTTGTAAGATTCAAGAAGCGTAAGGAACACGACTGTACCTTAATCGGTTGTGACACTTATTTAGGCTCAACTACATTCCAGTCCGAAGTTAACTTCTAGTAGGCTAGAGTCTGTAGCGGCTTAATACAATATGGTGTTCAAGTCTGGACTAGGTCCCTGGGTTTTTCTGCGTTTGCGGTTTCCTCATTAATAAAATTTATGGTGTTTGTACTATCTTTTTTCACATTATATAATTGAAATATCACAGGTTGTGCGTTGTTCAATCACAGTTGATAAATCAGACCTTATTTGTTGGATAAAACTTGATTGAAACTCGGACATTGGTCTTTGGTACCATCCGAGTTATTCTCATAACAATCAGGTTCACGAAACTCTATCTGTTTGATTTACTGATTATGTTGAGAACGATATAAAGCTATTTCATATCTTTCTTGATTAAGTTTCATTAAGTTGATACTCTCGGAATTATATTGGAGTTTAGTGCATACAGATTGCCGAAGAAATAGTTGGGGTGTGGTTGTTGTACCCCCCACGTTTTCAATTTGAATCAACAAGTCTTTACAATGGTTGTAGACTCAATATTTTCACCAATAATCTGTCACTTATGAAAAAGCGGGGGTCTAATATGGACTAAACTCCAATATAGTTCTGAAAGCACCAACTTAAAAGCGAGACTCAATCTCAAAGAGATTTATTTCTTTCTCAATACAATCAGTAAATCAACTGGATAGAAATCTATGAGACTGATTTATACGAGAATAACTTGTACGGTACCAAAGACCAATGTCGAAGTGTCAATCAAGTTTTATCTAACAAACAAGGTCGGATTTATCAACTATGATTGAACTACGCACAGCCTGTGATATTTCAATTTTAAAAACAAATATAATGCAGAAAAGAAATAATACAGACACTGGGAAATAATCATTTTTGGAAAATTCGGCTCGAAAAATCACTCGGAGCGCCCCCGGAGGACATTTGTTAAGCGGACTCCAAGTTTGGATAAGGGGCACCATGTTTATGTATAACCCAAATTCATTATCAGCACCCATGGCTATGTGTAGCCCAAATTTGTCTTTAGCACCCATCTTCATCGTTTGAAAATGAATTTTGGCGGGAAAATATGACAGACACAGGAAGATGTTGAAATCGATATTTAGGGGTGTTATAGAGAGATTCAATGGCTGAGATTCATTGAGATGTCTTGATTTGACGTAACAGGCGTGATATGATTGTCTGTTTCGATTAAAATTGGCTAGATAATCCAAGAGATGAAAACATGGCAGTACGTGCACGGGAGAGTTATCTCACGGGATTGCATGAGTCTGAACGATTTCTGAGCATGTTTGTTGACTCGAGCAACAGTTTGGAGCGTGTCATAGATAAATAAGGAGAGTGTGCAGCTGTAAGGCGCGTGAAGAGGTGAAAAAAAAAGAAAAAAAATATACCGTATATTTCATGGAGAATAATCATAAATATTTTGAAATTACTCGAGAGATTTGGAGTTCCTGCGGGTATAAATATGTTTCTGGGGACTCAGAGAAAGGATAGAGAGTTTTGGGAGAGAAATAGAGCACCATAGAGTCGAAAAACCAAGTTGCAGAGAGACCTTCTGCTGGCATTGAAGAACACGAAGAACAGACCATTCAAGACCGTCGTTTTCCAACAGTAACAACGACTCACAGCCGAGGGTCGTACATCAGAGGCAGACTTATTTGCTACAGCGTTTGCGACACAGAGCCGTGGGTCTTAGAGCAACAGTAACAGTCACATCCTCTGTATCTCTTTTTTTTGGTTTGTAACAAATATAATTGTTACAAAGCCGGTTTTGAATTATTTCTCCATTTTCATCATTTGTAAACACCCTTTGAGCAATAATAATGATTTTTGAGCGTGTTTCCAACATGATGAGCGGATAATTCTCCCACAACCAAGGCAATGAGGAAGCTAGTTACGCATGAATAATTGGTAACTATTTTATTTTCTCTAATATTTAATTATAATTCACTCAATCACTGCTTTTGCAGAGTTTTAAATTATTTGTGTAATTTTCCTAATCAGTTGTGATTCAATTACATAAGTTATGCTTTGTTTAGATAATCTATGCTTAAGGGATACAATTGATGTTTGAGAATTTGCTTGATTATTAGTGAGTTAAGATATAAAGGACTTAAAAGATAATTAGAGTTTTGGATTATTTACCATCATTAATTCATGTGTAATAGTGGAATCACTGTCTTGGTTATTTTCTCATATTTTGAAGTCAATTTTGTAATAAGTTTTCTTTATTTTTAAGTTTTATAAGTCTAAAAATCCATTACTTTCACAAGCCTCAACGAACTTTTTTACTACAACTCAATTGAAAAACACATCAATTTTTTACTACAACGAACAATTTTTTTTTTGTATCTCAATCACCCTAGCAAAGGTAACAACTTGAATCGTGTGCCCCACCAAATCACTTAAAAAATAAAAACAGAAGGATTAGGATTCAACAAGATATGGCGAAACTACCATGTTTTTTTTTTTTTTTTTTTTAAATCTAACACCTGAGCTCTGTGCTTTTATGAATAGACTCTTTAGATGTTTCCATCTAATCAGATTGGTTCCTCAACTCCTACAACCAATATGTTCCCATCCACTTAGATTGGTTAGTGCCAACCTTAATAAGCATAAATTTCTAGGCTCTGGAGTTTATTTATTGCAACTAAAAGCTAAAAAGTTTCTTCCCCACCACCAAAATTAAATCTAACATTGTCCTCAATGTTTCTAATGAAAGAGCAATACCAAAAAGTAAAGTAACACGAGGAATCAGTAAAGAGAGAAGTCGGAAAGATAGTACCTGGCTGAAGAGAGAAATCAAAATCTAATATACAACATACAATCGCCTCGATGAATCAAGGGTAAACAGGGTCCTCCAGAGGGACCTCCTCAACATCACCTGTATGAAAGTCTCTAAAAAGGGTTTCAATCTCTGACCGTTAACCTTCGAAGAACTACTACCATCCGGTGTCTCAATTTCAACAGCTCCATGAGGAAAGACAACGCGAACAATAAAAGGACCCGTCCACCGAGAACGTAATTTCCCAGGGAAAAGATGCAAGCGGGTATTATACAAAAGAAATTTTTGACCTGGAGAAAATGACTTCCGTAAAATATTTCTATCATGCACAAGTTTCATTTTGTTCTTATACTCCTTCACACTATCGTAAGCATCTATACAAATCTCGTCCAACTCATTGAGCTGGAGTTTCCTATGGTCTCCTGCCTTGTCAAGTGAAAAGTTTAGCTGCTTAACATCCCAATAATCTCTATGTTCTAACTCAACAGGTAAATGACATGCCTTGCCATACACAAGCCGATAAGGCGACATTCCAAATGGGGGTCTTAAACGCAGTACGGTAAGACCATAAGGCATCAGTAAGCCTAGAGGACCAGTCTTTCCAATTAGGATTAATTGTTTTCTCTAATATACGTTTTATCTCCCTATTGGAAACCTCAACCTGACCACTAGTCTGAGGATTATATGGGGTAGCTACCTTATGTGTAATACCATATTTCTTCATCAGAAGTCTAAAAGGCCTACTACAAAAGTGCGACCCTCCATCACTAATTATAGCTCGCGGTGTACCAAAACATGTAAGTATATTATTTTTCAAGAACTCAATCACAACCATATGGTCATCGGTTTTACACGCAACCGCCTCAATCCACTTAGAGACATAGTCTACGGCGACAAGGATGTATAAGTTACCAAAAGAATTAGGAAACGGACCCATAAAGTCAATACCCTACACATCAAAGACCTCAACAACTAAAATAGGGTTCAAGGGCATCATGTTCCTACGGAAAATGGTTCCTAATTTCTGGCAACGCTCACAAGTAACACAGTAACTATGGGAGTCTTTAAACAACGAAGGCCAATAGAATCCATACTGCAATATCTTAGCAGCAGTCTTCTTAGCACTAAAGTGACCCCCACAAGCATGATCATGACAAAAGGAAATAATACTGGACTGGTCACTCTCAGGTATACATCTCCTAATAATCTGGTATGGACAATACTTAAACAAATAAGGATCATCCCAAGAGAAGTGCTTAACCTCGGCTAAAAACCTAGAACGATCTTGTTTACCCCAATGTTGGGGAATTCGACCAGTAACAAGATAGTTCACTATATTCGCATACCAAGGTAGTTGGGTAACAAAGAACAATTGTTCATCAGAAAGGATATCCCTTATAGGAAGGGAATCATCAGGGGAATCAACAACTAGCCTAGACAAGTGGTCTGCTACTACATTTTCGGCACCCTTTTTGTCTCTGATGTATGGAGAGAACTCTTGCAACAAAAGGATCCACCTAATCAATCTAGGTTTTGTATCCTTCTTAGACAAAAGATATTTCAAAGCAGCATGATCAGTATATATTACGATCTTAGAACCTAAGAGATAGGGTCTAAACTTGTCTAAGGCGAACACAATGGCTAACAGTTCCTTCTCGGTAGTGGTATAGTTCAACTGGGCGTCATTCAGAGTTTTGCTAGAATAGTAAATCACATGAAGTAATTTGTTTTCTCGCTGACCTAGCACAACACCAATAGCATAATCTGAAGCATCACACATGATCTCAAAGGGTAAGTTCCAGTTGGGTGCCTGGACTATGGGGGCGGTAGTGAGTAAAGTCTTAAGCTTCTCAAAAGCCTCTAAACAAGCATCATCAAAGACAAAATTAACATCTTTTGCAAGCAAATTGCAAAGAGGTCTAGAAATCAAGCTAAAATCCTTAATGAATCGACGATAAAAACCTGCATGCCCTAAGAATGACCTAATATCTCTTACGGTTTTTAGGACCGGTAAAGTTTTAATAAGGTCAACTTTGGCCCTATCTACCTCTATACCCTTCGAAGATACGATATGCCCTAGAACAATTTCTGAACGAACCATGAAGTGGCATTTCTCCCAATTAAGCACTAGATTCTTTTCCTTACACCTAGTCAACACTAATGACAAATGATGCAAGCACTCATCGAAAGACGAACCAAACACTGAAAAATCATCCATAAAGACCTCTAAAAACTTTTCTACCATATCGGAAAATATGTTCATCATGCAACGCTGAAAAGTCGCAGGGGCGTTACATAGCCCGAAAGGCATGCGTCTATACGCAAAGGTACCAAAGGGACAGGTAAAAGTAGTTTTTTCTTGGTCTTCTGGGGCAATAACGATCTGATTGTAGCCTGAGTATCCATCTAGAAAACAGTAATGACTATGTCCAGATAATCTCTCTAGAATTTGGTCGATAAAGGGAAGGGGAAAGTGGTCCTTCCTAGTGACCTTGTTCAATTTCCTATAGTCAATACAAACACGCCAACCCGTGGTCATTCGGGTCGGGATTAACTCATTGTTATCATTGTGGACTACCGTAATACCGGATTTCTTGGGAACAACCTGAACGGGGTTGACCCACTTACTGTCTGAAAGGGGGTAGATAATTCCTGCATCTAACAGCTTAAGAACCTCAGTTCGAACTACTTCTTTCATATTAGGGTTTAGTCTTCGTTGCATCTCCCTAGATGGTTTGGTATCTTCCTCTAAATAGATCTGATGCATACAAATAGTAGGACTTATACCCTTAATGTCATATATGGTCCACCCTAAAGCTTCCTTGTTGTTTTGAATGACGGTCACTAGCCTACTTTCCTGATCACTATCCAAGTCGGAAGCAACAATCACAGGTAAAGTTTCAGACGGGCCTAAAAACACATACTTCAGGGTATTTGGCAATGGTTTTAGGTCCAACTTAGGAGGCTCTTCTCACGAAGGAACTAGGGTAAACTTAGAAACTGGTAGTGGTTCCAACTTAGGTTTCCATCCGTTACTAGTGTCTAACAAAGGGGTTGAATCTAACAAAGCATTCACCTCATTAATCACGTTATCATCATCGAAATCAATCCCAAAGTGAGCTTGGCATTTCTCTAACGGATCTTCTAACAAAGTGTTTGGTAATGACTCCTCGACTAATGTTCCTATCATGTTTACATCTTCTATGCTCGAGTCATCTAGTTCAGAGGGTAGCTTACTAATATGAAAGACGTTCAGCTCAATAGTCATATTACCAAAAGACAAATTCATAATACCAGTTCGACAATTAATGATCGCATTGGATGTTGCTAAAAATGGGCGACCTAAATTCATTGGTATCTGGTTCTCTGGGTCAGGGACAGGTTGGGTATCTAGGATAACAAAATCCACTGGATAAATAAACTTGTCGACCTCAATAAGAACATCCTCGATCACACCACCAGGAATTTTAACGGACCTATCAGCTAACAGAAGTGTCATCTGGATCGGTTTCATATCACCAAGTCCTAGCTTAAGGTACACATGGTATGGAAGTAAATTCACACTGGCTCCTAAGTCAAGCAAAGCTTTCTCAACACGGTATTTACCTATTGTGCAAGAACTAGTAGGGGACCCTAGGTCTTTATACTTAGGAGTAGTGGTGTTCTGAATAATGGAACTCACGTGACTAGCTAGGAAGGTTTTCTTCTGTACACTAAGTTTTCGCTTTCGCGTACATAAATCCTTCAGAAACTTAGCATAAGCGGGACTCTTCTTAATCGCATCCAACAATGGTAGGTTGATAGTAACCTGCTTAAAAACCTCCAATATATCATTAAAGTTCGACTCGCTCTTAGTGGGAACTAGCAGCTGGGGAAACGGGGCTCTGGGAACAAAGTCGGGCTCAGCAGGACCCTCATTGGTCTCTTTAGAGACTCTATCAGTCTCCTCATTTTCTGGCTCAGAAGGGTGAACTACAGCATGATCACTTTCAGGCATGGTGACCTTATTGTCAACTTTCTTTCCACTCCTAAGGTTTGTAATAGAGTTCACATGATTGTACGATTTCTGTGCTTTAGGATTGGGTTGAGTTTGACTAGGAAACTTACATTTTTCCCTCAAAGATTCATTTATCTGACTAACCTGGTTTTTTAACTCATAAATAGCTTGGGAGTTAGCATAACCTATATTTTTACTTTATTCTATCCATTGAGCAACCATTAGGTTGATTTTATCAGTATTTTTAATAAACGAGGCTAGAGTGTCTTCCAAACTTGTGATATTTTTATCCGAGGGGTTCTGAAACTGGGGTTGACCTGAAGAGTTCTTAGTATAACCAAAACCCGAGGGAGGCTGGGAATTACTAGACTGACCTTGATTCTGGCCCTTATACCAAGAAAAATTAGGATGGTTTCTCCAACCAGGGTTGTAGGTTTCTGAGTATGGGTCAAACTTCTGACGGTTCTCAAACCTAGCGTTGTTATAGACAACATGGGCTTGTTCTTCACTAACATGACCTTCCCAAAACGAGTTATTGGGCTATACTCCACAACTAGAGACTTAAGCGGCTCTAATCCTATCATCAGGTTCAACAAGAGACCTATATTTAGGCTGATTCAATTCCAAAGCTTCTAACCTTCTAGACAAAGCAGCAAACTTAGCATCTGACTCGAAGCTTGTATCTACCACATTGGTGCTACTTTTATTGACCAAGAGTCCTTTAGGGGGTTCAACACAAGACTCCCACTGTTGGTATTTTTCAGCAATAGCTCATAAGAAGGTAAAAGCATCATCATCATTTTTACTGGTTAATTCACCAGCGCACATAGACTCGACCAATAGTCTAAACCATTATAAATAATCTCTACAAGTTTCATATTATCAAATCCATGGTGAGGACACTGGGATAGGAGATCATTGAATCTCTCTAAAAACCTATAAAGAGACTCTCTCTCTTGTTGGACACTAGCACTAATTTTCTGCCTAACAGCTGCAGTTTTATGCTTAGGGTAGAACTTCATATAGAAAGCAGCAACAAGTTCCTGCCATGTTTTCATCTCTTGGATTATCTAGCCAATTTTAATCGAAACAGACAATCATACCACGCCTGTTACGTCAAATCAAGACATCTTAATGAATCTCAGCCATTGAATCTCTCTATAACACCCCTAAATATCGATTTCAACATCTGACTGTGTCTGTCATATTTTCCCGCCAAAATTCATTTTCAAACGATGAAGATGGGTGCTAAAGACAAATTTGGGCTACACATAGCCATGGGTGCTGAGAATGAATTTGGGTTATACATAACCATGGTGCCCCTTATCCAAACTTGGAGTCCGCTTAACAAATGTCCTCTGGGGGCGTTCCGCGTGATTTTTCGAGCCGAATTTTCCAAAAATGATTATTTCCCAAAAATACCTACAAACACATAAAACACCATAATAAGTACGAAATCGAGTACTAACAAGACGACACATTGAGGACAAATTAGACACATAAATGCGTCTATCAAATACCCCTAAACTTATTATTTGCTAGTCCTCGAGCTAATAAAAATAAAACCGAGTTAATCTCGGGAGGGTTTACCAGAGGTGTACCCACAAAACCATTACTCCAGACCCTAACTATCTACGCAGAACCTTGGAAGGCACTAAAGAATCTCCTTGGTTGGCATACAATCACTGACTACAGGAGGAAGTACCCTGATGCGAAATTCCAATTGCTGTACACGAGTTTGCACTCAAGCATACTAAAATTCATATAAAGTGACAAAGCTCTACTCAGATAGTTTCTGGACATCATAACCGGAGTCAACCAATCACATGGAAAGATTAAGAAGATGGATAAAGAAAAAGATGGTTTAAAGTGAACGGTGCTTCCCATATCTGTCTGAAGGCCTCTGCCAAGATGAATCTATCCTAATGGATTGAGATACCGGTCTGACTAATATCAACACAACTGGCATATACAAGGGGACCAGTGGTCGATAAACCTAACTCTAGGTCAACACAACTGGCATATACAAGGGCACCTGTGGTCGACTTTATTGAATTTCTTCCGGTTGGTCTCATGGTTTGGTCTTGATTCTCTCTCTCTTTTTTTTTTTTTTTTTTTTTGAAAATTGTTCCCCGGCAGCGGCGCAAAAATTGATGTGTTTTTCAATTGAGTTGTAGTAAAAAAGTTCGTTGAGGCTTGTGAAAGCAATGGATTTTTAGACTTATAAACGTTAAAAATAAAGAAAACTTATTACAAAATTGACTTCAAAATATGAGAAAATAACCAAGACAGTGATTCCACTATTACACATGAATTAATGATGGTAAATAATCCAAAACTCTAATTATCTTTTAAGTCCTTTATATCTTAACTCACTAATAATCAAGCAAATTCTCAAACATCAATTCTAATAATCAAGCAAATTCTCAAACATCAATTGTATCCCTTAAGCATAGATTATCTAAACAAAGCATAACCTATCTAATTGAATCACAACTGATTAGGAAAATTACGCAAACAATTTAAAACTCTGCAAAAGCAGTGATTGAGTGAATTATAATTAAACATTAGAGAAAATAAAATAGTTACCAATTATTCATGCGTAAATAGTTTCCTCATTTCCTTGGTTGTGGGAGAATTATCCGCTCATCATGTTGGAAACACGCTCAAAAATCATTATTATTGATCAAAGGGTGTTTACAAATGATGAAAATGGAGAAATAATTCAAAACCAGGTTTGTAACAATTATATTTGTTACAAACCAAAAAAAAAAACGATACAGAGGATGTGACTGTTACTGTTGCTCTAAGACCCACGACTCTGTGTCACAAACGCTGTAGCAAATAAGTCTACCTCTGATGTACGACCCTCGGCT
This sequence comes from Papaver somniferum, assembly GCF_003573695.1. Taxonomy (NCBI): domain Eukaryota; kingdom Viridiplantae; phylum Streptophyta; class Magnoliopsida; order Ranunculales; family Papaveraceae; genus Papaver; species Papaver somniferum. The sequence continues at coordinate 33,852,415 of NC_039366.1, forward strand.
GTGAGTCGTTGTTACTGTTGGAAAACGACGGTCTTGAATGGTTCGTTCTTCGTGTTCTTCAATGCCAGCAGCAGGTCTCTCTGCAACTTTGTGTTTCGACTCTGTGGTGCTCTATTTCTCTCCCAAAACTCTCTATCCTTTCTCTGAGTCCCCAGAAACATATCTATACCCGCAGGAACTCCAAATCTCTCGAGTAATTGCAAAATATTTATGATTATTCTCCATGCAAGATACAGGATATTTTTTTCTTTTTTTTCACCTCTTCACGCGCCTTACAGCTGCACACTCTCCTTATTTATCTCTGACACGCTCCAAACTGTTGCTCGAGTCAACAAACATGCTCAGAAATCGTTCAGACTCATGCAATCCCGTGAGATAACTCTCCCATGCACGTACTGCACTGTTTCCATTTCTTGGATTATCTAGCCAATTTTAATCGAAACAGACAATCATATCACGCCTGTTACGTCAAATCAAGACATCTCAATGAATCTCAGCCATTGAATCTCTCTATAACACCCCTAAATATCGATTTCAACATCTGCCTGTGTCTGTCATATTTTCCAGCCAAAATTCATTTTCAAACGATGAAGATGGGTGCAAAAGACAAATTTGGGATACACATAGACATGGGTGCTGAGAATGAATTTGGGTTATACATAACCATGGTGCCCCTTATCCAAACTTGGAGGCCGCTTAACAAATGTCCTCCGGGGGCGCTCCGAGTGATTTTTCGAACCGAATTTTCCAAAAATGATTATTTCCGAGTGTCTGTATTATTTCTTTTCTGCATTATATTTGTTTTTAAAATTGAAATATCACAGGTTGTGCGTAGTTCAATCATAGTTGATAAATCCGACCTTGTTTGTTAGATAAAACTTGATTGACACTTCGACATTGGTCTTTGGTACCGTACAAGTTTTTCTCGTATCAATCAGTCTCATAGATTTCTATCCAGTTGATTTACTGATTGTATTGAGAAAGACATAAAGCTCTTTGAGATTGAGTCTCACTTTTAAGTTGGTGCTCTCGGAACTATATTGGAGTTTAGTCCATATTAGACCCCCGCTTTTTCATAAGGGACAGATTATTGGTGAAAATATTGATTCTACAACCATTGTAAAGACTTGTTGATTCAAATTGAAAACGTGGGGGGTAAAACAACCACACCCAAACTATTTCGTCGGCAATCTGTATGCACTAAATTCCAATATAATTCCGAGAGTATCAACTTAATGAAACTTAATCAAGAAAGATATGAAATAGCTTTATATCGTTCTTAACATAATCAGTAAATCAAACAGATAGAGTTTCGTGAACCTGATTGTTATGAGAATAACTCGGATGGTACCAAAGACCAATGTCCGAGTTTCAATCAAGTTTTATCCAATAAATAAGGTCTGATTTATCAACTGTGATTGAACAACGCACAACCTGTGATATTTCAATTATATAATGCGAAAAAAGATAGCACAAACACCATAAATTTTGTTAATGAGGAAACCGCAAACGCAGAAAAACCCAGGGACCTAGTCCAGACTTGAACACCATATTGTATTAAGCCGCTACAGACTCTATCCTACTAGAAGTTAACTGATGAGTGCCAAATATTGTATATATTTATCCCTTTTTGTTGGCATTTTAACTCATCTTTTATGAAGAGAAAAAAATATCTCGTTACACAAAATAATATACTATTGATACAGAGATATGATCATTTTCATTTATTTTTTTCTTTTGATTAAAGATCAATGTTATTTGCAAATGAGAGTTTATTGTTTCTTAAAAGAGAATGAATTAGGAGTGAACTCTCTCAAACTCCCCCGAACTCCCTCTAATAAACTCTCTCAAAATCCCTACACTCCCCCAAACTCCCTGAACTCAAAAACACCAAACTCTCTCAAACTCCCTACACTCTCTCAAACTCTCTGAGATTTAAAATACACTCAACTCCCCCGAAATCACTCGAGGACTAACCCCCTAGAATTCATTACATAGTACTAAGGATTTATATACAGAAAAAAGGGTGTCTGTCTATGGACAGCCGATCCTTATATTTGTCCATCCTCCGGGCTTGGATCGATTTTGTCTTTATGATCGATTCTGATCATATATGCTCTGGATGTTCCTTTTCTATCACGGGATGGCTTTGCTTTCCATCCATCCGTGAAGGAGATAATCATGAGACTCTTGACAATCAAATGGTGACAGAAAATGGAGTGGCGGGGGAGTGGGAGACGGAATATATGAACCTCTGTGTGGTGAGCAAGCCATTTCAAGTAATCGTTCACATTCTCACTTCAATGCTAGAATCACAAAAAATTGTAACAACACATTTATCTAAGCGGGGGAAGGGAGAGGATGTTACTCATTCCCTAAGCTACTAAGCCAGTATATACCTTATTGTGGTGAAGGATGGTAGAGTACTTAGTAGTGATCAATTTTGGGATTCTGATTTGCCGGTTTGGCTACACGATCTCATAAATGAGAAACTATGTATTTCAATTTAATTATCAGTAATGAAATTTTTCTTTCCTATTAAAAAAAATGGTTAAAATTGTTTATTATGGACATGTGATGAGTGCCAAATATTGTATATATTTATCCCTTTTTGTTGGCATTTTAACTCATCTTTTGTGCATTAATTCTACATTTTATCCCACATTCTGTATTTTCATTGTTTTCAAGAATAAATATTTTTATTAATTAATTTTGCATTTTTAGGTAGTAAATAAAGTTCGGATGAGTCGCGGAGCGAAAAGAGCAGAAAAGTAGTGAAAAGCCGGGAGAAATTACGCAAGGAAGCCGCGAAGAATGGTGCGCACAACCTCATTTTCTACACACAAAAGCGCCTCCGTTCTCAGCCATCAGATCATTTCTCAGAAGCATCCGACGGTCGCTCCTTCATAGAGCATCAAAATCTGAAGTCTCTGCCGAGCACCACAGCGCTGAAATTCCAAGCCTTCAGATTAGATGGTAGTTGAATCCAACGGTCGCTCCCTTGCTGTTCATCAACGTTTGATATCTCCGCCTTACACTACAACACCTAACCCCATCTAGAGCCGTTAACTTCGTTGTATCAAAAAATCTGACGGTCGCTACCAACCTCATCAGGAGGAACCATCCGATCCACCTACCAGCTTCGCATCCAGTGACTCAGCGTTGCAGAACATCAAACTCGATACGCCCGCCTAACACCCAAATACATAATACCCTTCTTCCCAAAACAGTCGACCTCTCCTCCCTCACTTCTCCACAGCAGAGAACCACCTCCTTCACCTGCCGCACCACCATCATCACCACCACTCCCTGACGCCACCAAACACCACCAACTCTCCACAACAACCACAACCCATCACTACTATCATCACCCCCCCTTTTTCTAGCCCCCTATTTGATTGATTTTTCTTCTCACCTTTCTCTGAAACCCTAGAAGAAAAATCAATCGATTAGGCGAGTCTAGAGTAGCAATTGGCGCGTGGGAATGGAGCAGGAGAGTCAGAGGAAGAATGGGTCGACGCATGGGGGAGAAATTGTGCCATAAAATTAGGTAATTTGAAAAACCTAATTTCACTGATTTTGGGGGAAAATTGGGTAGAACCCTAATTGTGTTGTGGACTATAAATAGGAACTATGGGTGTGTTGTAAAAGTATGTTTGGATTAGCCTACATCCAGGACTCTCATGTCCTGTTAACTGTTAATTTCTGTTAATTTTCAGTTTACAAGCTCAATTTCAGTTCACTTGTTATGCTTAATGTTTTTAGTTCAATTTGCTGCTTAGTTTCATGTTCATGTTTCAGTTTCATTTCATTTATGTTCCTGTTATGCTTATTTCATGTTATGTTTATGTTCAAAATTGTTTGTTAATGCACTGTTAATGCTTGATGTTCACTGTTAATTCTACTCACTGTTAAGTGTTCACTGTTATGCTCACTGCCATGTAATGTTTGTGTAATGTCATGTTTAATTCACCGTCATTTGAAGGAATGCTAGGCTAGGTATCTTAGAAGCTTTGTGCTGATTGTGTAATGGAAGAAATCAGTGCTTAAAGCAAGCTGATTTTCTTGCCATTCCCTGTGTATGCTTAGGTTGCACTTTGATTGAGCATTGGGAGAAACTAGTGCTCATAGCAAGCTAGTTTTCTTCCCATTCTATTTGTTTGCCTGTTTTCTGCCTAGCCTTGCTTCATTTCAGTTCCTTCACCACAACCCTGCCCTTGGCCTTAGGCCTTGGTTATCTTGTTTTGTTCTTTGCTTTTGCTGTTGCCCTGTTGTATCTTTCATTTTGTTTTCTGTTGCTCTTGTTCATCTTTGCTTGCACTGTTTTCTGTGGCTTAGGCCTTTGATGCTATTTGCTTTCCCCTGCTGTGTGCTCTCTTGTGCTGCTGTGCACTGCTTGTGTAGCTGCTGTTGCTTTTGCTCTGCAATTGCTGTTGCTGTTGCACTTGCCCTGCACTTCTTTCTCCTGCACTGCTTCTGCTGAGCAGCACTTGTGCTGCTGCTGCATTGCTACTTCTTTTCTTGTTCTGCTGCCTTCACTTGCTGTGCAGCCCTTGCTCCTGCTGCTGCTACTACCTGCTGTGTAGCTGCAGTACTGCTGCTACTGGTGCCTGCTGCTGAGTTGCCTCTGCCAAGGTTGCTGCCAAGGTTGCTGCCAAGGCTGCTGCTGCTGCCACTTCTTCTCCTGCCAAGCCAAGTCCAGTTCCTACAGCCAAGCTCAGATCCCATCCAACTGAGCCAAAGTCCAATTCAGTGAAGGCCAAAGGTCTAGTTCAATAGCTAAGCCCAATACATTTCATCCCAAAAGCCTCTGAAGCCCAGTTAAGGCCAAAGCCTAGTTCACTACCAAGCCCAAGTCACAAGTGAACCATTAAGCCCAATTCACTCAAAGGGTATTCAAAGCCCAACAACAATTTAGGAACCCAAATAGCTAGAAAACTCCAAAACACACCCGATCTCTGTGGATCGACCCGTACTTGCACATTTGCCACTTTCGACACCGTGCACTTGCGGTTATAATTTGTAGGACCTTTTAGAAGCCTACCAAGTTTTTGGCGCCGCTGCCGGGGATCGAACCCGGGTCACCCGCGTGACAGGCGGGAATACTTACCACTATACCCGCGTGACAGGCGGGAATACTTACCACTATACCACTATACTTACCACTTTCGGACTGGAATGTAGTTAAGCCTAACTAAGTGTCACACCGATTAAGGTACAGTCGCGTTCCTTACGCTTCTTGAATCTTACAAGACTCTGCGCACTTGATTCCCCTAGATGACGTCCTTTACAGCCTAGAAGTTGCTACGACCCAAAGTCGAAGACTTATAAACAAATCTGTCTCCCACATATTAGTCTATTCTATTTTTTGTTTCCGTCTTAAGATAAAGATCAAGGTGAACAAGAAACTCAACTAATAATCCAGTCTCATGTCTCCGAAAGAGAAACCTAAAAAATTAGTCACCTCACAATAGCCTAACTGATTAACGTAGAAGTTATTACGGAATCACAAGAGTCTGAGACGAAGAAACTGTTGTGATTACTTTTTATATCTTACTTATCGGAGATAAATCTCGAGAAAACCTTAGACAATATTAAACTGAATATGATAGAAAAAGTAACTACAGAGAAAATAGTTAGATCTGGCTTCACGAATCCCAAATGAAGTCTTCAAGTCGTTAACCTATAATGGTTTGGAAAAACCTAGGTTAATGGAGAATCGACTCTAGTTTGCAACTAGGACACATGGAAATGTCGGGATCAGGTTTCCCAAATGCTAGAGTTCTCCCTTATATAGTCTTTCAGATCAGGGTTGTTTATAATCAAAGCTAAGATAACTTAGTAACAAAGCAAATAATATTTGTCGTTAGATGAACTCCTTATTTAAGATTCAAGCTAAGTCTGCTTAGAAATTAAGCAATCAATCTCCATTGTTTGATGGTATTAGCTTGATACACACAAATGAAACATACATATATTTAGATATGGATGAACCGTACCCAAACATGTATACCTTGTTGACTCAATAATATTTAACCGAAGTTAGCCACATGAACACTTATAGTTTAGCCATATTCATCTAATACTTCTAGATCAAATATGATGATCAATCAATCATGATAGATAATCAAATGAATCTAAATGTGTTTCAAAAGAGTTGTTCAAATGTTCATCTTTTCACAGAAATATATATGAACCATTTGAAACAAAATCGGGTTTGTTCGTAATTCTACAAAGCACTTATACAAGAACCAATTCATGAATCATAATGCCACGCATTAAGAATCAGGGACTTAAGTTCTCAAACAAGCCTGAGTTCATGAGTATAGTGAATAGTTTGCATACAAAGTATGTTAACAAGTTTTCATATTTACTTAGAAACCTAGATATCTCTGGACATCTCAAGCGACTTTATGAGAGCATTTTAATTACTTGTACATACAAATTCAGAGAAATTTTAGGGAGTCTTTGTATTTTGTAAAGACAAAAATATGTAATCCCATATAAGATTCAGAACATCTACCGACTTTATAAATCATACAAAGAATTCTTCTCTTCAATATATAATAGTACCTTATGCGCGTTGAAATCTTTTTAATTTTACAATTTTTTTATGAAAAATGTAAGAAAGTTAAACATGGCTAGTAGAAATTATTAGTTTGTAACAATTTTCTGGGAGGTAGTTAAAAATAATTTGAATGACTTTCAAAGAGTTTCTAAATCTATTTTTCGTCAGTTGAGAGTTTGAGAGAATCTCATTGTTAGTGGATAGAAACTTTTTTCAAGTCTTTCCAATTCTCTAAAACTCCATGTTATTGGATTGAGAACTTTTAAGAGTCTCTCAAACACCCTTGTTATTATATTTACATTTCAAAGACATTGATTTTTTTGCTTTTGGAGACTTTGAATGACTTTTTTTTAAAGAAAATAAGCATGACAGAAACCTCTCAGGATAGGCAATATTTTGAGAGACTTGAAATTTAGGGTTAGGTAAACCTGTTTTTGGAATATATTTGTTTATGAGAATAAAACCAAATATGAGTGTACTTCGAGTTCTAGAATCACGGTGATAAAAGGTCATTTCCAATCTAAGGAACCTATAATATGTGGAACAATGGTCTAGCAATTAGACTCTTTATGTTTAGCCCTACTAGCAAAATGCTAAGTTAACCAAGTGCAAACTATAATATTACATTCACTATGGAGTATTCGTTGTCTTTTATTTGGAATATACCGCATGATTAGTATATAATACTTTGTCGTTGACATTGTCATGATCAAAAGAAGAAAATTTTGATATAAAAAAGTGAAGAAAGATAAAGGAAATGTTATTGGATGTACTTTTTCGTTGACATTGTCTTTGAGTAGAACCTTCTCGGTAAATTGATGTATCTAGATTCAAATTTTATTGGTCGTAAGACCTTCGACATTTAAATTTGAAACTCGTAAAGCAGCAACATCATCAAATAAGTAGCAGATCAAATATAAATAGCAAAAAGATATAAAAAGTTAAAGAATGTGTTAGTTATTTGGGCGGGCCATGTGGTGAAAAAGAAAACAACATATGCATAAAACAACGGTAAATATGAAACTTTCCTTGTAAATGAGGAGAAAAGTCTTATTTATATGTAGAATTGAAAGGAAGTCGGTTTAGGATAATAGACCTTTGTTAGCTAGTGTCACATTGGAAGATTATTAATACTTGTAATCAAATTATGATTGTAGCTTTTGGAGTTAACATCTCCTCTTTTCTCATTAGAAATATCTCAACTTTTCGCACTAGAGGAAAAAAAAGAAAAAAAAGATGAAAAACCAAGCGTAAAATTTTCATCGATTTTTTTAGTTCTTGGTTTGTACCTAGAGGAAAACATGATGATTTTATTAATACAAAAGTATGAGTGCAGCATATTCAAATACATCAAAGATGAGTTTAATGAAATGATATATATATTATTTCAAATATGAGACCAATATTAGAAAGTTAGTGCATTTGGAATATTTTGTCATTAGAAATTATCTTTTTTTACTAAGGTTAATTTTTCGAAAATGGATTTTTGTGTGCCATCCATCATAATCAAGATCTATTCTAGTAACCATTGATTTTCACATCCAATATAACGACATCGATGATGCATTTTAGAAGATTATAACAATCATGCGAAACACCTTTATGACTATGAGAAACATCTAATTGGCATACATAATCCATTATAGATGAAATCAACTAAAGATGAAATAATAAGCCATTTACAAACCTTAATATATATGATTTCTGAATGATTATAAGAAAACTAAACAAATGATTTTTGGAACAAATGAAATCAACTGAAGATGAAATAAATAAGCCATTTACAAACCTTAATATACTCTCTTCCATGATTTCTGAATGATTATAAGAAAACTATACAAAATGATTTCTAGAACATGTGCCTGTTTATATATATATATTGTATTTAACTTAGAAAATACTGAGCTAAATACTAATTAAAACGAGATAGAAAATCAAAATTATATAAGTATCCTAGTCTTGAAAAGCCGGACCAATGACTTTATGATTAATTGATATGGAGAACACGTCTAGATTTATTAACAACCAATATTCTTGGAAACATCATTTGTGTATGTTTGAACTTCATAATGTCTACCAACCGCTTGTAGAGTAAAACTAGATTGTCCCTAACATTAGTTTGGGGTCAACTTTACTATTTATAAACCCTTAAGGTGTACTCTCTTTTTTTCACAACTATAAAAGGGTTTTAAGTTTCGAAGTCGGATAATTTTTTTCTGAAGAAAACTTAAGATTTTTTCTGAACCAAATTTTAGGAGATGAAGAAGAAGAATTGAGGAAAAGATTCAAGGAAAAAAACATAAAATATCAAGAAGAATAAATGAAGACTAAAAGAGCTTGTTTACAAGCTTTTTATGAATTAATGGCTCCTATCGGCAGATCCTTCCTATACCACGAATGTCAATAAATTCTTTTTGCTTTAAGGGTATCCAAGGATTTATTGTTACCTAAAAATCTGAAGTATGACTCTGCATTTAATGGTGTTCACGTAAGCTCTGATTCAAAGAATGTTGTTACTCTTGTAATGACAGAATATGATTGGTCGCCTTTACTGGATAAACAAATAAATTTTTTGTTAGGGCTGGTGGAATCATATGTGGAGAGAAACTACGTTATGGGTATTGTATTAGACATTGTGAAAGAGTTAACGAGTCGGGGTTCTTCTGGGTATTCAAATAAGATTTCACACGAGTACCGTGAAGGTTTATCTCTAGTTGATTATTGCATGAGGCAATCCTCGTACAAAGATGGGTTATATTTAGTGGATTTTGATTCATATTTTCGGTATATTCATGGAAGAGATGTAAGCCAAATCGAGCCTTATACGAGGCTTCCAAAAAGATGCTATCTGATATCTTGCGTAAAGGAAATTTATGGGGACATAAAGGTATTTGAATGAGAAACTCTTTGGACGAAGCTGTAATCCCCATCTAACTAGGCTTTTCACTCTGTTGTGCTTCATGTCCTGTTAGATTAATGATAAATCCTTTTCACACTTCCTGGATAGATGATGATAACACGCTAATTTTGTGGATTCAATCCATAACATTTGATACATTAATATCATATGTGGTTGGTGTTGATTCCTCAAGAGAACTCTGGCAAAACATAGATTCTAGGTTTGCTTTGATTAGTGAAGTATCAAAGCTTAGACATGTTTTTTTTTCCTGAGGAGCTACTGGGTTTATATATATTTTTTTTTCATTTCTAATACGTAAGATGAATTCCCTGAGTAGGGATTAACGTTCTACATTGCAATTTTCGTAGTTCAAATGTTGTTTGTTGGATGATCTTATCCATGGCACTTGTTTTAGAAATGTAATTGGTGAAGCTATAAAAATTGATTATGTTGTTTTAGGTAATATTCTGCAAATTTCTGTAATGTTACAGAGTTTTATAAAGGAAAAGACCACCAATTTTCCATCTCTGTCTAGTGCTCGACTCATTCAAAAAACGCTCTCAAATCGGGAGACTAAATGAGTCAACTCAGTTTTAATTTTTTCTCCATGTTCCAATCTTTTCATCTGATTTCTCTAAAATTTGAAGTTCTAACAATCAAATCCTTAGCTTACATCTTTACCCTGCACGTGTCTCTTTAACTTTTTGTTTTATTTCATATTTTAATCTCATTTCAAAAAAAAAAATAGTTTATTTTAAGATTATGAGTTACTAACTTCGTTTTCTCCAATATGTGTATGTATCTTGAGTTATCTCTTATGGCTTCTGCCTTTTTGTTCGCTATGATCCAAGCGTTTGCAGAGTATGTCATAAAGAGTTTGCTACTGTTAGGTCACTGCTCGGTCGAACTCGCAAGTGTTGCTATCTCAAGCTTGTTTGTCAAGTTTAGTTGCCAAAACTATAAGTCTTGATTTCTAATCTACTTATAGCTAAGTCTCGGATTAGGATAAAAAGTGTAGTTGAGCATTAAATTTCACGGTGTTTATCGGTTGAAGACGAAGAACTACTAAGGGGAGCTTGTGGAACTTCATCAACAAAAGGTATGTGGAGACTTGAACTCATCTATCACTTAAAAGACTATCTAACCTATCTCCTATTTGAGACAAAAGTCGCATAGCTATATAGATTTCAATTATACACATTTGATATTTCGAGCTGAGTTTAACTCGCTTACATATTTCTCGAAATATGTATTGGTAAGATTTTGTTTTAACCAAGTTCATCTTATATTCTTGGCGAAAGTCAAAAGATGATCATGTGAAAATCACCTGGTAACATCTTACATGATTTGTGTGAGACAGTCATTTGATGTAGTCTTGGAATGTTTCGTATTGATAATTCGATCACTTGAAAATTTCTTTGAAGCTAATAGTTTGTGTGAGACAGCTATTGTCGTCTTCCGAGAATGTTTCAATGATTGAAATGGGAGTTTAGAACAAATAACCATGATTGGATATAACACAGTATGCGTACTTGTATGCTAACTGTTGCAAGTTATTCCAAGTACGGGAACCATGGTATGCATGTAGTTGCAGGAAATTCTACACTACACCCCTCATATGATTTCACTAACATTCAGCTCATTCTAGATTAACAATCTTAATTTTATTGATGAATCGTTGAACAATCTTACAAGAAAAGATAAAGGAATCAAGAATAACCCTTAATCTATATTTTCTCTCTCCTATTTACTTGTTTCTCACCCAGAAAAAGATCTCCCCCTTTCCTCACAGTTGAACGACTATTTATAAGGAAATACATAGTGGATGGATAATCTGTCCTTTATTTTCGGATATGGATTGCGACATTCTCGCAACCTTACAAATGTTAATCTCGCAGGATCATCACATCTTTCTCATGATTTTAGCTGACGTCGTTTATTATATCGTTTCTGAAATTGTTCTGCGACGCTGTTGTGTTGTGTTGTTGATAATTTCGCTGAAATATTATTGCTGCGAGATTCTGATCCTACATCTTTCCTCTTCTCATATCTTCTCTGCAAAGTAGAGAATGATGTGAGAAATGCCGCAGCTGTTCATTTCTTCATATTCTACATTTATCACACGTATTCTTTTTTCCATCTGTTTCTTGACACGTCTTTTGTAACCGTTGTTTTTTAACCGCTTATATCTTTCCGTATTAATCGTGTTTATCTTCTCGAGGAAAAATTCCCTCTATATATACTCTTTCTCACTCTCTTTTTATTTCTTTTTATTTTCTCTGCAACTTCATCGTTCTTCTGCAAATTCCGTTATTGCAACTTTTCTTCTTTCTTCTTCAATCTTTTTAAGTTCTTCTCCATCTTCATACTATTTCCTCTGCAGATCTTCATCATTCGTAATTTTCTTCGAAATAATCTTCCTGCTTGTGTTTTCCATGGATTCATCAAGGTTTGTTTTCTTTTTTCTTCTTTATGAGTTTTGCTGAAATTGATCTTGTTTACGGCCTTATTGGATGTTGTTTATGTGATTCCCATACTGTTGTTTTTTCAGCAAAAGCGCCTCCAACACTAAATTTACAGTTCAGAACCCTAATATTCCCAAACCGCAGCATAAGATTGTTGCGCATAAAAGAAAGTCTGCGAATCAAAAGGTAGTAAGAAACATTATTCTTTTCTAATAACAATATTGTTGCCTCTGTTTCTTATCTGGATTGTAATTCGCAGGGTGATAAGGATGTCAATAAACATCTCAAGAAATCTCTCCACCTTAAAACTGTTGAAACTTCTGTTCCATTCCATTTACTTATCTCTTCTAAGTCTCATGCGACATCTTTGCAAGATAAACCATCATCTCCAATTCGCGAAAAAGCTGCCTCAGACTTCATTTCTTCAGCTGACCTTTCAATGATTGAAACCCCCATTATTGATCCCTTGTAATGAAACTTCTTCTCTTCCTATTGATAATTTTCTCAACCTTCTATCATTGCCAGTTCTCTACCTGAGTCTCTTCCCTTTTCGAAAGAAACCGTGGAAGGAATAGATATTGCTTTCAAAGTTTTGTCTAAGTCCTGGATGATGGCAAGAAGTCTTCTTGATCCTGTCAATATAGTATTTGCGAAATTCTGAGTAGGTATTTGGTTCTGACAGAGCTGCTTCGCAAACATTTGGAAAAGAGAATGTATCTTCGTCTCGAAAATCAAAAGCTTCAGAATGTTTTGTTGGATCGTGACAACCTTCGCAAGAAGAATGATGAATTGAGAGGTATGATTTTCTTATCTGTGTTTCAATTTGCCTTTTTAATGGTTTTATCCTTCCCATATTTAATTATCCTTGAAATCCCTCTTTCGCATGTTAAGCCTTAAACCAGAAACGAATAATGGAGATATCAATTTGAATCTGTTTTGAAGAAGCCCGTGTTGATAAAGAAATTTTGATGGATCAATATAACCAATTAGATAACCTCTATTCATATTCCTTGATCATATAAATAATCTTACCAATGAAAATACCCAATTAGTTCAGGGCAAGATTTATTAAGTAATGAAGTATCTCGCCTTTCTTATTCTTTAACTAAAGCTAATTTAGGAAACTTTATCAGATGAGAATAAAACCTTATCTCAAGAGAAGCGAACTTGTTTAAACAAGATGGATATCTTCGCAACAACTTAGCATTCTTCAGAAAGTATGTGATGACCAAGAGCAATCTCTTCGCTCTTTGAGAAATGAACTTAAAGAAGTAACAGAATCATCTATCGCTGAAAGAGATACACTCATTCAAGGTAGAATAGCTTTAAGTGTAAAGGCGAATCAACTTAAAGAACAATATTCCAAATTAGAAGAATCTTATTCTTCTCTTGCGAAGAAAAATGCCTTTCTTATTTCTAAAGAGAAAAATCTTCAGTCTCGACTTAAAGGTTTAGTTGGAGATAAATTTGATGACGCAATGGACCGTTGGGAGAATAGTTGTCTGACCTTGATTCAACACCTTATTTCGCAAAAGGAAGGTAGTCATAATAGTTTGACTGCCTTAACTATCTTTTCTTTGTCATATCTTTTTGAGTTCTTCATCTTATTGAAATTTTGTATTCTACCTTTTGCAGAGTCTGAGAAGAATCTTCATTCATCCATTTCTGTTTTGGAGGCTAAATAGCCAAAATTCGCAAAGCGTTGCTCGTCTCTGCCCTTACTAGTTCTCGCGACCGAGCAAAAAGAAGACTTGTTTATCTTGCTTATTTTAAGGATATTAAGATAGGAATCATCAGAGAGCACTTCTTCGTCAAGTTCATCTCCGGGCTGAAGTCCTTGTAAATGATATTTTATTGTCTAAATCTCTTCCTCCTAAAATCGAACCTTTGGAAGTAGATGATGATGAAGTTCCTCGTCCTGCTGATAGTGATTATGATTATGAAAGTGGTGAAGAGGACAATCTCTTGGAAGATGAAGAAGAAATTCCTTCTAAGGAAGCATCTGCTGGTGTTAATCAAAATGAGAATGAAAAAGAAATTTCCTCTGAAGAAGTAATTGCTGGCGATAATCAAGGTGCTAATCAAGGCGAAGATCAGAATCAAAATGAAGGAGAGGCTTGCGATAATGAGAACATTGGCGAAGAACGTCTATTATCTCCTTCTACTGGAATTAATATTGAAGCATGAGCTTCTTATCTAGTTCTATCTTCTTGAATTGTCTTATCTTTATTACTTTTTGCGAATAATATTCTTCAACCAACTTTGGAATCAATTTTCCCTTTTAGTATTTTGCTGGTGAGAAAGATAATGCTTCTTGTTTATTGATTCCCATACTTGCCTCTCATTATCTTTCTTGCGAAAAATAATCTGTTATGAATACTTATAAATATTTTGTTTTGTCATGTGGTCTTATTTTTCCTTCCTAATTAAAGGTCTTATTATGCCACCTCTTGTCATTGCGACAAAATCGCAGGACGTCCTTGCACTTTCATGCAAAAACCCATTGATCTTGCCTTAACTTTTTCTTTTGTATTATGGCCTCTTCAGGAATGTTGCGACAATATGACAGGCCTAAATATTCTTGCGAAAATAAAGCCCCATGACATTGCCGTCTTGCGACGAAATCGCAGGACGTCTTCGCACTTTCATGCGAAAACCCATTGATCTCGTCTTATCTTTTTCTTTTGTATTATTGCCTCTTCAGGATTGTTGCACAAATATGACAAGCCTTAATACCTTGCGAATAAAAAGCCTCATGACATTTGCGTCTTAAGACACTTATCAGCTCCCTAATGGAGGGTGCCGCCCTGGTTCCCAAGGAGGCGTACTTCTACCATACAAGGTTAGCTCCTCCCATCCAGTCTTAACAACAACCAGTTGTTTTCGCAGCCTCTTATCCCTTTTACCTATAGGGCTTATGGTTACGAGACTGCACCCTAAGTGGGGTTTTCTTCAGGCCGAGTGCAGTATAAGCCAAGACTTGTCAAGAATGGCAAGGTACGCTTCAAACGCCCCTGGCACTCTTGACTCAACCGTGTACCTCGGCGCCTTGATCAGATCTGCACTCCTTGGGAGAGTCCTTATTACCTTAGTCGCCCAACCTAAGTCATATGCTTAAGCTGAGAATCCAAGGTGCCTCTCCCGGATGGGCTTTATTGACCCCAAATCTCCATGACTCAGGTTCCGGTGGCGGTGTAGCCTTTCCCTGAGCCATGCAACAGGTACCCCCTAATATGACGTACTTTAGGTCTTACATTTGCCTCTTGCGAAATTTTATTCGCGAACTAGGGTGTACGCCATAAAGGTTCGCCCCTTTCTTTTATGTCATTGTTCTGTGATTATCTCTGCGAAAATTTCGCACATCATGATCTTGTTTTGATATGAATAATCTTGCAATTATTCTTTCAGAATCCATAACTTCTCAAAGCTTCTTACGATAATATCTTTTTAAGTACAACCTGTTCCATGGTCTGTCAAGTCTATGACCAACATCTCTACCTTCTGGATCCATTAATCTATAAGCTCCTGTTCCAACTATCTCCTTAATGATGTAAGGTCCATCCCATTTTTTCGCTAATTTTCCACCATTTTCTCGCTGATATATTGGTGTCTCTCGCAGAACTAAATCTCCTGGTTGGAATTCGCGTACTTTGACACGTTTATTATATTCTCGGGCTAATCTTCGCTGATAATTCTCCATATGTTGTAAAGCTTTTTCTCTTCTTTCTTCTAATTCATCAAGTTTGTTTAAGATCAAACCCGCACTAAGATTTTTCTCCCAAGCTTCTCTTTTGTTGTCGGAATAACAACTTCTGTTGGTAACACCGCTTCAACTCCGTATGTTAAACAAAAAGGTGACATTCCAGTAGCTTCTCTTCTAGTTGTATTATAAGCCCATACTGCATTATGTACTTGTTCGCACCATGCTCTGTGATGTCCTTCCAATTTCTTCTTTAATATATCTGCGATTGTTTTGTTTGTTGCTTCTACCTGCCATTAGCTTGTGGATACAAAGGAGTAGACTTTCCACATTTTATCTTAAATGCATTAGTAACATTTCTATGTTCTGTCCTTCAAACTGTTTCCCATTATCAGATACCAACTGCGCAGGAATTCCGAATCTGCAATGATTTTTCGAATATGAATGTAAAGATATCTTTGTCGCGAATATGTTGTACTGCCTTCACTTCTGTCCATTTTGTGAAATAATCTGTTGCGACTATTAAGTATCTTCTTTGTCCAGAACCTGGTAAAAATGGCCCCACAATATCTAAACCCCATTCCCAAAAGCACACACTGGTTGAAGATGACAATGGTGCTCCAGGTGCATGTATTTTCCTTTCCATGTCGCTGACAATCTTCGCAACGTCTTGATATTTGTTTTGCATCTTCGTGCATGTATGGCCAGTAATAGCCTTGCATTTTTGCTCTATGTGCCAAAGATCTTCCCCCGCTATGATTGCCAGCATCCCCACTATGTAACATTTTTAGCACTTTTTCTCCTTCCTCTCGTGTCAAACATCTGAGTGATGGTCCATTAAAGGATTTTCGGTATAGCACCCATCTCTTAATTCATAATTCGTTGCCGGCTTTTTAACTTGTGTGTTTCCAATCTATTTCTTGGTGTTTCTCCTTTCGCCAAATATGCATGCATGAAGTTCTATTGTTCGTTTGTTCTTCTTCTTCATTGTCTATTATCACGTCCACTTCTTCTTCTTCTTTATTGATTGATGGTGACAGAAGTGTTTGTATTTTTATGCATCTCGCAGTTGGATCTGTCATCATGCTTGAGATGAAAGCAAAAGCGTCTGCGAGTCTGTTATCCTTCCTTGAAATGTGCCTCCATTTTATTTTTGGGATTTTCGCTGACAATTCTTCAACGAGCTTCTTGTATTTCTTCAAGGATGGTTCATTTGTAGTATACTCTCCCTTTATTTGGCGAATAACTAGCTGCGAATCACTAGTGATCCTGGCATTTTCTAGTTTCATTTCTATTGCGAATTTTAAGGCATGTATCACAGCTTCATATTCCGTTTCGTTATTAGTGGATGCGAATTCCAATCTGAATGAAAAAGCCATCTTTATTCCTTCTGGCGAAATTAAAACAATTCCAACTCCATTCCTTCTCCATTTGATGATCCATCTACCAATATCTCCCATCTATTTGGTTCTGTTAATAAATCTTTTGGATCTCCGTGTTCTTCTTCTATATCCATCATTTCTTCTACCGCTTCATCTTCTTCTAAAGGAAATTCTGCCAAGAAATCTGCAACAACTTGTGATTTTGGTGAAGACAAAATTTCATATTTAATATCAAAGTGGCCTACTTGTGCATTCCATCTCTCCACTCTTCCTGATCTTTTAGAATTCTTCATCACTGATTCAATTGGTACTTTTGTTAATACCTTTATCTTGTGCGCTTGAAAATATATGCGGAGCTTAAATGATGCATAAACTAATGCTAAGTAACTTCTCAATCTTTGAGTAATTCTTCTCGGCAGTATTAAAAGTTTTGCTAATGTAATAAATGGGTTTCTCCACTCCTGCGTCTACTCGCAATAACACACACTTAATGCATGCGACGTCGTCGCAAGATAGATCAATAATTCTTCTCCTGATTCTGCTTTTTGTAAAATAGTTGTATTCATAAGATGTTCTTTGATCCCTTGAAAAGCTTTTTCGCATTCATCAGTCCATTTGAATTTCGCACCCTTCTTGAGTATATCGAAAAAATATTTGCATTTGTCTGATGATCGCGAAATGAATCTCCCCAGCGAAGCTAGAAGCCCATTCAACTTTTGTACATCTTTTATTGTTGCTGGTGTTGGCATGTCACGAACTGCTTTCACTTTTTCTGGATCAAACTGTATTCCTTCCTTTGATACAATGTAGCCTAAATTTTTTCCTGATGCAACTCCAATAGTACACTTCTCAGGATTCAGTTTAATGTTATACTACCGCATTTGTTCAAAAATCTCCCTCAGGTCATGTACATGGTCTTTAGCTTCTTTACTCTTTACTAACATTTCATCCACGTATACTTCTAATGTTTGTATATCCATTTTGCGAACACCTTCTCTACCATTCTTTGGTATGTCGCTCCCGCATTTCGCAAACCAAATGGCATTTTCGTGTAATAATATAAACCTCTAGGGGCGAAGAAAGCAGTATGTTCTTGATCTTTTTCAGTTAGAGGGATTTCTTTATACCCTTTGTACCCATCTAAAGACGATACCCTATCATTTCCCGCTGCGGATTCCAACATTTGAGGAATATCTGGTAACGGAAAACTATCTTTGGGGCAAGCTTTGTTTAAATCAGTGAAATCTATGCAAATCCTGATTCCTTTGTTTTTCTTTGGGACAATGACCATATTCGCTATCCATTCTGGGTATTTAGCTTCTCTTATGATTCCCGCATCAAGCATTTTCTGTAGTTCTTCTTCTATTTGGGAATGGAAAGTTGTTGCAATTTTTCTTATTCTATGTTTAAATGGTCTCACATTTTTGTTAATCTCCAACTTGTGGCATGCAATTGATGGATCTATTCCCTGTATCTCATCCATGCTTCCTGCGAAAACATCTTTATATTCTCGCAAAAGGTTAACAGTTCTTTCTTCTTCTTCCACATCCATTTTGGTTCCAATTCTCAATATTAGAGGTTCCTCTATAGTCCCAATGTTTATTTCTTTTGTTGGTTCTGAGGCAGTGTAACTGGGCTTGGGTTCTCCCATTGGTGTTGGTTCTTTTATTGTTTTCACATGTCCTTCTCCTTCTTCCGAAATTTCGCTGGGTATTCCCTTGCCTTCTTTTGGCCTTATCATATATACTCTAAATTCTTCTTCTTTCTTTGCTTCCTTTGCCAATTTTCTGCGAAATTGTTTCCTTTTTGCTTGTCCTTCATAATGCTTTACTTCAATTTGATGACATAATTTCGCATTATCAACATCTCCTCCGACTTCTCCCATTCCATTTGGTGTGGGGAATTTAATACATTGATGCAACGTTGATACTACAGCTTTTATCGCATGTATCCATGGTATTCCTAGCAACATATTATATGGCGATTCCATATCCACCACGCATAGCGTTACATGTGTTTCGATCTCTCATAGTGGAATTCGTACCACTATTTCTCCTTTAGGTTTTGTTGTGGATTTTCCAAAGCCATGAACAAAATATGTAGAATTGGACATTTCTTCATCTTTAAATCCCATTCCCCTGAATGCATGATAGAATATTATATCCACTGAACTTCCTGTATCGATTAAAGTTCTGTTCAATATCCATTCTCCCGTGGATTTTGTTGTTGTCTCCTTCTCTTTTCGCGTAATAGGCACTATAATAACCAATGGAGATGTGTGGTTCAAATTTTCTTTTGGTATTTCTGCCGCCATGAATGTGATTTTTTGTTTTCCCAATCTTTCAAGGGTGATGTCTTTTCTACCGCCATAACCTTCCTTCCTTCAAAATTTCGTTTATGTATTCTTCCTTTGATGTTTTCATGGAATTCATTAATCATTGTTTTTGTTATCATATTACACTCCAATCTTTTTTTATCTTCATTGACTCTAATCATTTTTCTTTTAACTGGTCCACTGATTTATTTAATCACTTTCTTGATTTGAACAATCTCAACAACAATCTTTAACTTTCGATCTTCAGCCTGTCCTCTCCCTGTTTCTAGCGCCATTATATAGTTGCAGGAAATCCTACACTACACGCCTCATATGATTTCACTAACATTCAGCTCATTCTAGATTAACAATCTTAATTTTATTGATGAATCTTTGAACAATATTACAAGAAAAGATAAAGGAATCAAGAATAACCCTTGCTATAGATTTTCTCTTTCCTATTTACTTGTTTCTCACCCAGAAAAAGATCTCCCCCTTTCCTCACAGTTGAACGACTATTTATAAGGAAATACATAGTGGATGACAGCTAATCTGTCCTTTATTTTCGGATATGGCTTGCGATATTCTCGCAACCTTACAAATGTTAATCTCGCGGGATCATCACATCTTTCTCATGATTTTAGCTGATGTCGTTTATTATATCGTTTCTGAAATTGTTCTGCGACGCTGTTGTGTTGTGTTGTTGATAATTTCGCTGAAATATTATTGTTGCGAGATTCTGATCCTATAATGCATACCCGTATGCATACTGATTGGTTTAGTAAAGGTTCGGGAACTGGGTACGCATACCGGTACGCGTACTAGCGTGAGGTTCAAGTTCCGGGACTTTGTTGAGTTTGGTGGTATGCGTACCCGTTCGCGTACTGGCGAATACAAGCTTAGTCCGACCACTTAGGTATGCGTACCCGTTTACATACTTGAGTAGTTTATGTTCTAAAATCGGTTTGTTCATGAACTAATACATTTATATAATAAGGAATAATTAGTTTTAGTTCTAAAGTCGTCTATTTGAATCAATTAACTGATGAGTATCTAGTTAGAATTTTAAGTGATAAGGCACAATACTAAGTCAATAGGTCATTTTTTTTTTTAAAAACTTTACTCATTCGTCACAACCCATCTGAGCCTAAGTTTTTACATCTAAACTTGACTTAATGCATCTGACTCGAAATTATAAAATAATAACAGGATCCTGTGAAAGCGTAACGAGTTAGGTATAAAATTGTATATAACTCAAATAATTCAAAACGAGATATGTGAACTGAGTCAGACATCGAGTTAGAGTTAAAACTAAAAGGTAAACAAAAAAAAATCTAATACAATGACTCGGTCTGAATCAAATATCGATTCAGATTTAAACATCGGGTCACACCCAAACAAACAAGATGTAAATTTAAGAAACCCTAGAAATAATCAATTCTCAAACACCCACCTTGCTTGAATTAGCCTTTACGATATCAGGAGCAAAGTCCATGCACTAAATCCAGATCAAAATGAGGTGTTGATCTGGGATTTTGCTATCCTGGCCCATATATATATATATATATATATATATATATACATTTTTTTTTGAAGGAAATAGAAATCCTCATTCAAAGTGAGGTGTTGCATAATACCATTTGGTGGTTCATCATGAATCCACCATCTATATAGATTATTTGAAATTTCCCATTAAACTAGGTCACGTGTAATAAAATCGGCGTCTCTAGGTACAACCATGAAACTAATTTCGCTGAAGTATTTGACGCGATTTCAACTGTTGAACGGATACTCCAATGGTATCTCATTCGTGTTCCATACAATAGCTGTAGGAATATCTGTTGCATCTCCCTCCATAATGATTTCGGATACTTGCAGCCTGCTTGCCAAGAGTGTTGAAACAAATAGAACCACTTCCCAAGTGATTTCCATAAGAGTGTATAACTACAGATGCTGCTTTACCACTATTGAAAGTTGCATCCACTTTTATCTTGATGGTGAAATGAGGATGAAATTACCGGAACACTGAACTTTTTTGGTTGACAACGACATTGGAGCAGTAATTCAAGGCATTATGAAGATCAAATATTTTGAAGTCTTGAAGTGATTTCTGAACACATTATGAAACTCGCAACTGTGTATTGTTAAAAATAAAATAATTTCTTGACTTCCAAATATTCCACATTATGCATGAAACCAAATTCAATATTATACCATGATCTAGATAGGATAACCAATCTGAATAGTTTCCCTCGGCTGCATTCTGTTAGGAATTTCAATTAATATCGGACTTACCTGATACTCCGTTAGATTCTTATATAGCTGCATAACGTAAAAGTAGAATGACAAAATACCTTTGGCTAGTTGCTAAAATGACAATAAGACCTAACTTATGGAGATTCCAAAATAAAGCTTCATTTTTAAAATGTTATTCCTCGTAGGGTGCAATTTTAAACGTATACATATCATAGAGAAACTAACTTCTGGGCCGATACTTAGGCCAAAAGAGGCTCTCTTATTGAAGGTGTAATCTTATTTAGGTAGACCGGAATTCATTCATGATGTTGAATAGCCATATTTATTATTATCGCGCTAAATAGTTGAGCTTCAAATTAATCACAAAAAATCGAAAATTGGAGGGTTGGGAGAAAAATTGACATGTCGAAAGCTTTCGACATAGTCAGATGGAATTTTTTGATTAAGGCCATGGAGAATATGGGTTTTTGTAAATAGAGGTGTGCACTAATTGAACAATGCATATTAATTACTTCTATTGTTGTTTTATTAAATGGAACTGCGGAAAAACTTCTTAAACCTACAAGAGATCTAAGACAGGGGGACCCTCTATCCCCCTATCTATTCCTTCTTTGCATGGAAGTTTTTTCTAGATTCTTAATAGCTAAAGGAAAATCCAAAGAAATACAGGGAATCAAAATAAGTAGGAATAACTCTCCAATCTTTCATCCGTTTTCCGCAGATGATTGCCTTATTTTCACTACGACTAATTTGCAGAGTTGCAAAAACCTCTTAAATGCATTGCATGAATTTAGCTTGGTGTCAGGACAATTGGTAAACTTTGAAAAATTAGGCTTTTTTTTTTTGGTAAAAAAACACACCCAAAACGTAAAAGAATGATGTCAACATTGTTAAAAATAAAGAAAATTGATATCAAAGACTCTTATTTAGGTGATCCGCTTTTTATTGATAAACCAAAACTAAAAACTTTTGACTTCATTGTTAGTAAAATGAAAGAAAGGATTAAAAGATGGAAGAGTAAGATTCTCATCCAACCTAGCAAACTGATCCTAAACAAATCAATACTTTTTAGCTTACCTATTTATCAAATGGGATGTTTCAAACTCCCTAAAAAGATTACAGTTAAAATCAACTTTATCCAGAGGGAATTTTGGTGGGGAAAAAAAATTAACTATAAGGGAACATTACAATAAATATTAAAAAATCATACATAATATACCAGATTTTATATCTGCTAGTGTGTATACACGAATTCCTTAAAAGTAGTTGGAAAATATTAAGTTGTCGGGAAACTTGATAAAGTATGCATTTTCAGAATTCGATATAATAAGATGTCCCCATTTTTTTGCACTTTTCAAAAGTACCCCCGCGGTTAAATTTTCCATTTAAGTTAGTGACCACTAGTTTATTTGTTAAAATCTTACTTATTTACCCTTTATTTGTTGTCATGTTTACCTTCTATTTCATTTTTTAGGTTCGTCGAGCCCGTTTCACAATTTTCAGGTATGTTACATCATTTCCCAAAAAAAAGGTTCATCACCAAGTGTCTTGGGTTTTTCTGTTGGTGGAGAATCGACCTTCTACAACACTTTTTAGGTTCGTCGAGCCTGGTTCGGGATCGTTACACCCCTTTTAGGTTTTTCGAGCCTGGTTCAGGATCGTTAGATTGCTTTCAGAATCGTCGAATCATTTACCCTCCCAAACCAAGGTGACGTGGTTCATGGGTAAATATGACTTTTTAATAGGTGAGACAACTTCCACCTAGCGCTTAACTGGATGGAAACCATTATTTAAAGAAGAAAAAAACGGTCATAAAAGAGGCACTTTTGAAAAGTGCAAAAAAAAAAGAAACAAAACGGGAGCATTTTATTTTACTTTAATTCAAAAAAGGGGTACTTAATCAAAATTCTCTAAGTTGTTCTCATTTTGACACCGCAAAACGTCATATTTAAGTAAGAAAAAAGTTATTTACTGATTTTGCATGGTGTTAACAAAATAATACTACAACCTAATGCCTTCAAAGGTATTAAGGAAGAAGAAGTAGATGAGGTCGGAAGGACATGGAAGATGGAAACTTTGTTATGAAAATGTGTTTATGGCATGGGCCATATTTTCCGATCCATGCCTGTGTTTATTGGTACTTGATATGGATACAAAATCCTCAGTTTATATGTATATCCGGGTATTTGTTTTGTATCTGCCCGTATCAGCTGATACGTAAGTTAATTACCATGTAATATTAGAGTTGGGTCAGATATTTACACCAATATAAACAATATTTTCCACATATTCTTAATATCAGTTGAGACAATAAAATAAGCTCAATCCTATCTAACGTAATAATTTATTTGAATTGATTTTTTTTTTGATACGACTGTTCGTTCAGCATCATTTCACTAATTTATTGCAATATGGATGCGTTATAACACATTTAACATAGGCCCGGAGGACAAAAACACCTAAACTAAACATAAATAACTGATTTCGGCCAAATATCAATAGGTATAACTCAATTTTATTGTTACATGCATATTGTATATATGAGAGCCGATACCAATATCGAGAACAATGGTTGGTGGTGCTATGCTACCCCTGGAGTGAGTGGACATATCATATTATCATTCCATCAATCAACATGTTGTGCCCCTCTTTATCAACGTGTTCTAATCATAACAAGTTTTACATTGGCTTGACTTTGTTTTAACTCACAACGTGGCCCGAAGAAAGAAAATACAAAACATTGCACTTTCCTTTAGAATATTAGAACGTTCTGCTTCCTTGTGCCATTCTTGGCTTTCCTCCATGAGAGGAAAAAAGATGAAAAAGCAGAGAAGAAATGTTTCTTTCTTTATCTGCTCAAACCCTAAATGTCAAAACTCATCAACTCTTTAGCACGACTGAAACCCTATTTAGCTTCTCTAAAACCTTAACTCTTTTCTTTTCTCATTTTTCTTCTTACTTATCAACATGTTTGGGTACTTATTTAACCGAGTGAAACCTTTACGACTTATCAAGAATAAACCTCTTCCTGTTGTGGCTGCAGCGGGTATGTAATCTCAACTATTTTTTTCGAATCTTCTTGTGATCTTTTGGTTGGGTTATTAAGGGATGAAATTGTTATTATTCGTTTTTTGTTTTATTTTTGAGATTAAAATCACATCAATATTCACATGAAAGGGGTAAATGTTGCACAGTTAGTATACTATTAGTGTGATATAAAAACCTTTAAGCTCCATTTATATTTATTTCCAGACTTAAATTGCGAGAGGCTTAATTATTACTTCGATTTGTGTCTCATTACTACTAAACTTATTTTTGTCGAACTCCAAGACCATACAACTGAATCAGCATAATGTTTGTTAGCAAATACCAACAAGTCATCTTATACACATTTGTTACCTTTTTTCAGTAAATATAAACCTTGGTGACATTGAATGTCTTGATTCGTGCATTTGTCTGATCCATTTACGACCTGCTTTGCTGAAGTTGATTTCTTATTATCCCCTTATTTTTCTGATTTTTCTTACTTATAGCCTTCCCACCCTATGTAACTGAATTTGGTCATTTCATGTTTATTTTATTTGTTAGCGTCATAGTTGACTTCTATATCTATCCTGGAATATGCGCAACACTATTTTGCAAGTGAATAAAGTAAATTAGCCTTTTAATCTTCTTTGGACTGAATTTTTTAGCTCAACGAACTTCTTGTTGCGAGACTACAAGATAATCTCTTTGTTGATGAAGTTACAAGATAATCTTATGAAAGAGTTTTCATTATTTTTCTTTTAACCAACCAAAATTTTATTAATAGGAATTCAGAGATTTTGCTAGATGAAAATTTTTATTATCAAGATAATATCATTGTATACACTTCAGGCATTACTAGTGTTACCACATTGTTTGTTAAGCGGGTTAGGACCTTTTATGGTGACTGGGTATTCATATGGTGTGACAAGAATTAATATAAACTTTATGGTATACGATAATTTGTGGGAAATAAATGAGTGCTTGTTGGGTTGTTTGCTAATCATTATTGTAATGTATTATCAGTCCATAATCTATTGTGATAGCTCGTAATATATTCTAAATGGTGTTTGGTAATCATTATAAAGCTAGTTAATTTAAAAAGAATTGAAAATAATCATAAATATAAAAAATAGAAAAAAGTTCCTTTTTAAAATGATTATATTTTGTTAATCATAAATACAAAAAATAGAAAAAAGTTCCATATGATTATATTTTGTTTAACAAAATTAAATCCCGTTTTTTCTCTCTTATTTTCTCTAAACTACCGAGAAAAAGACAAAAAATAATGTCGTACTAAAGAAAAACCTTGGATCACAGTTTTTCCCCCCTCCTCTTAGAGCTCGTATTTTCAAGATAATCAATCATTTTCAAAAGTGTT
This sequence comes from Papaver somniferum, assembly GCF_003573695.1. Taxonomy (NCBI): domain Eukaryota; kingdom Viridiplantae; phylum Streptophyta; class Magnoliopsida; order Ranunculales; family Papaveraceae; genus Papaver; species Papaver somniferum. The sequence goes on from NC_039366.1 coordinate 33,878,404, forward strand.
TGTGAGAATTTATTATAAAAAATATTATATCAAAATCATTTATCAATTTATGATTATCCATGATCATAAGTACATAATCCCAATCTTTAACGAACAAAACCATCAAGAGATTTTCATAAAAATTCAATGTGTTTTCTATTTTGGTGTTTTACACTGGTAAATTAAACTCATCAAGTGAACCCTTATTAGGTTTTGTTAAATACAAAGTGAGGCTTATTAGAGACAGTTATAAAGATTATGGAATGCGACTAATATATATTTGCTTTTGTAGGGAAATAATAGAAGAGACAAAGAAGAAATGGAAACGGCATGACATCTCATTAGTTGATCAAACCTATTACATAATATAGTTGTCCTTTATATACACTCAAAGGTAAAACCCTAATTATCTTGTTGGGCCGCACACCTATGGGCCCTAGGCCCTACAACACTCCCCCTTGTGCGGTCCAATAGAACTTCATATGTAGTGCTTCACATTTAGTGCTTCAAATGTAGTTCTTCAAATGTCGTCCCCTCCTAGATGACTTGTGCGGAAATCAATTGCCGCATTAAAACCTTGACAAGGGAAAAACCCAGTGGGATAAAACATTGGTACAACTCTTCACACTTTACATGTAGTTCATCACATGAAATACGATCTTCAAAGATCGACGAGTCTAAGTTAATTGCCTCATTAAAACTTTGTCAAGGAAAAACCTAGTGGGACAAAACCTTAACTAAAGAAAAAGAGTACAACATTAAGTGAACTTAGAACATAGTTGGATGCGTATACGTTGCCTCATTAATTAAAACCTTGAAAAGGAAAACCCAGTGGGATAAAACCTTGACGAAGGGAAAAGAGTACAACGTGACAGATGCAAGTAAGGGTGACCCGTTGCAGATGATCACTTTGCTCCGTTGAAGTTTACTAGTCGCTTCACAACTCCTGAGGAAGAAAATCCTTGTAGGAAAGACAATAGTCTTAGACGGGGAATTACATTCTCGGTGTTTGTTGTTGTCTCATTAAAAAACCTTTCCATGTAACAAAACCCTGTGGGAAAAAGCAACCTCGGTGAAGGAAAATAGTTCAACACACCATTAGATGCTCCCCCTAATGTTAAACATTTTTCATTAGTCTAATACAGTCAAAAGGAGTTTATCACACTTTACTTTAGTGACGTGAATGTTTATATGACCTTGTTGTTGATTCTGGAAGTTACGTTGCTTAACATACTATCGTGTTTCATTTCTTTGATTTAGATATTTTCAGTAACATCAACGCGATATTTATGCCTTCAATGTTCAACATACTTGATGTTTTTAGTGTTGTCTCGCTAAAAACCTTGTCGAGTAACAAAACCCTTTGGGAAAAACTATTCTCGATCGAAGGGAAAAAGAGTACAACATATCTTCAATTTCAAAGTAAAATATGTCGACATCATATCCTTGGATCCTCCCCCTGATGTCGGCATCTCCCCCTGATTACTTTCAGAGTTGTTCCAGACTGTTCCTTTAGTCATGTACTTTTCGAAACTGAATATCGGTAATGACCTAGAAAATAGTGTACCGTATCTCCCCCTGATTACTTTCGTTAATCAACAACCTTTGGATTGCAGTTCCTTTAACATTCCTTTTATATCTTTGCAGGGATAAAAAAAACTCATGTCAATGGTTAATTTTAAGTACATGATTACGTTCACTGTACCTTTCCAATGACGTTGCATTGGCGCTGAGCTATATCTAGCTAACAAGTTCCCTGAGGATGTAAAATTCTATCGAGTACATTATTATACTAAGTACAACAATGCGTCTATTGTACTTAGATATGAGAATTTAATCTCCCAACACATCTTCGCCATATTCCTTTGGACGAAATGGTTACTTACTTACATTTGAACCTCGACTAATCGTGGGAGTGCTATCGGGATGCACGTCTTTGTTAAATTTCCTGACAACTTTAGACATATGCAAACTGGTGGAATAATATACCACAAGCTCAGTATTCGGTCGAGCTTTTCCCAGATTTTTCATCTCAAATTTGGATTTCAAATAGCTTCTAAGGTCTCTTATTACATCAAGAGTACCCATCATGTCTGTACCATCGATATAGATAGCTACAATTCCAAATCAGGAACTTTCTTGTGAATACGCAAGTAAAAATACCTAGCTTGTTTATCCCCTCCAAATCAAATAGTCACTTAGACGAGTATACCACATCCGCCTGATTTCTTCAATCTATAAGTGAGCGTTCTATCTAACTGTAAACGCACTATGTGGTTTAAAGTCACTTGATTTGGTCAACAAAAGGCTTATCACGTACTTTTGTAAATATCTGCTATCTCTTGATTCTTTCAGAGATTAGTAACAACCACATACATATGCTGCATTTCAAGTCCTTTTGAAATTACCAAGCTAACTAAGTAGTAGAACGCTATAACGTTCACTACAAGAGAACAATTCCAGGGCTTTGTGAGAAACCTCGCGCCACAAGGTTAGTTTTTATACTTTAAGACTCTTTTCTTCTCATTATGCTTTGTGACAAATTAATCATGTATGTCCAATTGGTTTTACACTTGGTTGGTTAGCACTACCATACCAACTACCTATATATTTTTCAAAGAACCAAGTTCTACCTGGATTGTATATGCCAAATATGCTCTTCATTGACATTAAGCAACAAGGAGCTTGGTTCGATCTGATCTTTCTATATTTCCTTAAGCAAGTATATATAAAATTAATCATCAATATGCTCGCATGATCTTTCCATTGACTCGTGCGCATTCTCATAATCCACTTGGGATGTCATTGTTATCTGGAATCATTAAACTTCGGAGCGTCCTCCAGTTTGATTCATGTACATATTCAGAGACAATATTATAAATGATTTCTGATGATATAAATAAGTTGTGCCTTACTCACCTACTTCCTTTCTAGGTGAGCATTGATCGAACCAAGTGGTCTCTCCAACTTCCTTTATGGAGCCACGGCCTCAACCACACTTCCAATAAGTGTAGTTGCAACACATAAGTCTATGGTGTATATCCCGTATTGAGGATTTGTAACTTTGCAGGTAGGTTTGCAGCTGGTATATGTGATCTCATCACTTTTGCAACATCAGTGTACATTCTGAAAATCGAATATTCTTTATCACTTCACATTTACATTTGTGGAGTACAAGAATCAATATGAGACACAGTGGGAACACACCACGACAATTCTTGTCATTCCTTTAGAAAATACTTTTTCTTATCTCCCCCTAAGGATGGTAAGACTGTCTCATTAAAGTGATAACCCGCAAATCTAGCGGTAAGAGATCTCCTGCCAAAGATTTTAAAATGCGGATAATTGTTGGAAATTCTTGTCCAACATAATCACTTAATCATTTTGGTGACCCATCATAGTACGATGTGGAGTCGTAAGGGCACATATATAGTGCAACCAAAAATGCGTAAGAACACAAAATGTCAGGCTTATATCCAGTTACCAACTGGTACGCAAAGAATGGTTGACCAATTGTGGGTCTAAAACGAATAAGTGAAGTTGCGTGTAATATTGCATATTCCCCATGCAGTTAAAGGTAGGTTTGTATGCATAATCATGCGTTAGGCACTATATGTAACCTTTGATGATAGCCTTTGCGAGACCATAGGGTATAGGATGCTCTACATTGATCCTATTGAACATGCAATAACCATCAAGTCCTTTTAATGTATATTATCTAGCATTTACAAGGGGTGGTGAGTCCTTACATGTATAATGTGTGCTAGTAGTTTTCCAAACGCAACATTACTTGGGAACTATAACTAGTCCAAAATGTCAAAAAAACCACGAGAGCCATAAGTCACTTTAATGGTCCGCATTTTGCATGGATATTTTTCTAAATATCACCTCGTTTTCTTTGTAATATGGATTGTTTACCATTTGCATCTTAGGATGGTCTCAATCCTGTTTTACTGAAGACTTTGTAAAAATGAGTGATTTTGTTTCTTACATAAAAACATAATGGAAAGGGGGTTGTGCATCTAGTACTTTAGTGAACACTTATTGAGAGATATATCTTCACTTCGCATTCTCTCAATATTTTTCCCATTGTCTCGTCCACTCAAAAACAATGATGTACGTATGATTCCTTTCAAAACGAAACATCATGTCACAACCAAAGTGTCGTTATGGATATGTCAAAGCCTATATGAGTCAATTCCCAAAATTTCATCATTGGAGTCAATATGGATTCAATAATCCAAATACTATAGCGATTTACATTTCACTAGATTGACTCATTAGTTTCTCTAAAATATATTTCCTTCCAAATATATTAGAGAGTATAAAAGATGCAATTACATCCTCACCACTGTGAGGTTTCACATGATATCCATTTACATGGGTTTCTTTGGAATTTAACAAGGTGATTAGCTCTCGGTACATATAGAGCTTTCGTGACTTTTAATCTTTGTTCCATCTTGGAAACAAAATTTTAGCACTGCTTCGCTCGATGATCCAATCATCGTAGTCACATTGTAAGGAACTAGTTGAACAACTAGTGTATATTCCTTAAATTAGTGGGATAAAGACCACTATCAGTTAGACATTTAGTCTTGAGAGATTTAATGAGTGATATGGCCTTATTACGTAACAAAAGTAGGATTCAACTCAAGTACTTTAGAGTGAATATATGTTACGTTTCAGGGGTGTGATATATTTTTCATCCAGACATGTCTCAAGTGCTTTAGAGAATTTATGTCTCGTGGGAATGATGTACTTTCCATTCCGTAAGCGCAGACATTGGATTTAGTCTAATCAATTGGCCGGGCAAAGTTCTTTTTTTCATTAAAGTTGATATCTAAAGTATGATATTCCTATCGAAATTGGTTGTTATTATGGTACCCGCATTACATTGCTTGTACCAATACCGGTAAGAGGATTCATTCCCAACTATTTGGTGAGAGCTAGAATTACATCTTAGCTTCATCCCATATTCAGTTGCTACCTGTACTTTGGTGTCATTACTACCGGAGGAAAAAAAAATTACATCTTAGTCTCATGATATATATGTCCCTTTTCACATGATTTTTATTATATGAGTCGATAGGTCTAACCCTCATTACTTCGGGGTTCTTTGCATTTTCAATTTTGCTACATTTAGCTTAATTTGAGAAATTTCTTTATCTCAACAAGCCAAGAAAATCTCACTATACATGTCAACCACTTACATTAGGTTGAATATATTACTAAAGAGCGTACATATCTTGTTTGCATACTTTAACATATACTAGTGCATTAGTATTACAGATGAAATAATAATAAAAAAAATAAAAAAAATCTGACTCATATCACTTTTTGTGAGTTCTTCCACAAAAATAGGGATGCATGTGTTTAGAAACACAAGGGAATATATAGTTCCACCTTTTAGACGGTGCATTGTCAAAATTGGTTTTATATAAGATACATTCATTTTTCACTCCAACTAAACAAAAACGACACAAGTACTTCTAAGCCAAAAACAAATAAAACAATCATATTCGAATAGAGTTGGTTCAACCAATTGGACGAAAGATATCATTTCCACTAGATCCAGTATCATACTAAAAGAGAAAAAAAAAAGATTTTAGCAACCAATTTTCTTTATCACTGATACTATTATGACTCATTATCATCTTACCAAAGTTATCAACATTTTATAAATAAATAATCCGGCATTGATCGGGCATTTTACGAACAACAATGTGGAAACATTCTCAACCGCACAAAGCATACATTGTACAGAAAAAAAACAAACAAATTCCATTAAAGAAAATGAAAAAAAAATAGAAAAGAAACAAAAAAGACCCTAAAAACAATCACTACGTTACAAACATAAACAGATTTATACGTTACGGACACAGTACTAGTAAATGTAAATAAAATTCTTACTACGTTACGAATTCCAAACATGAACTGACACCACTTCATCAATTTTTGCATGGTACTAAAGACAACTTAGTATTCTATTTTTATTTTTCAAAAAATCAGACAAAATAACCAGAGAAGTTATATATAAAAAGAAAAATAATATAATAATTTTCTTTCACACGGTGAATACAATCATGGTGCAGTATTTCTATGACACAATCAATCACGGATTAAAATATAATAATATATTTACAATCAAAGCATTTGATAGAAAGTTAGTTTTTAAATAGCTATGATGAAACCATAGTCAAACAGTGCTTACACGCATGAAATAGATGGCACCAAATGATAAAAATCAAAGCATGGCAGGTAGACACAGAAGCAATCAATCATACTGTATACATGAAGGCACCTTATACCTTTTTTTTTTGTTACAGACAAAAGAATGAATTAAAAAAATATATATGAAAGGCTTAGGTATACCTTGATCTTTGTGCGGGTGATCGATTAATGAACCAATAGAAATTGAGCTTCTTTATTTTAACGATTTGACAAGAACTGTAGCTTTTCCTTAACATGTGTCAATCAACAATAGATTTTTATATTCACATAATGTATCGATTCTCCAGATTCAAAAACAGAGTGAACAAATACGGAGATCCGCCGTTGTGATTGTTGATTTGGCGACAATGAACAGAACCAAGAATCAAAATTCAGAAGATCACCCTCGAGCTGATTGGCAAAAGGAAAATTTAGCAGGAAGAGCTCGTGCATGATAACGTTTTGTAGGGAAATAATAGAAGAGACAAAGAAGAAATGGAAACGGCATGACATCTCCTTAGTTGATCAAACCTATTACATAATAGAGTTGTCCTTTATATACAATCAAAGGTAAAACCTTAATTATCTTGTTGGACCGCACACCTATGGGCCGTAGGCCCTACAACATTTGCAATAATGTAGGAACCTGTCAAGGAGGAAGGTGTAATCACATCAACAAATTCGTAAGCGTAGAGATTTCAGAATGTTACCTTTGCACTATTTGAGGCGATTAGATGCGTGATCAACATCAACCATCTTTGGATTTGATTTTATTATTATCCTCAAGTGGTTGTTCATCGAGATAATACAATAGCTTAATGAAGGAGTTTGTTGATAATTATGGATATTAAACCCTCTCTTTCGTATTGTATTGTCGAGATTTTTATTTTAATTGTTAACTGGATCCATACCAAAGTTGTTAACACCCTGACCTTTCCAAGAGTGTTTAATATATGTTTGTTGGTAACCCCAGATTTCTTGAAAAACTATTCGGACTATGATAATACACATCTAACTGCTCTATATTCTATTAGTTTATTGAATATGAAAGTTTAGACATGATTCTTATTTTTTCTATGAGAGTATATATCATGGTTTTTGGATATTATTTTTTTCTAATACAAAAGATGAATTCACCGAGTAGAGATTAATGTTATACATCTACGGTGTCTTGTTGAAGGAATTAATCAACCCAATATGGAACTATGTCATTCTATTCCTCCATAGTAACTAGGTTTACTGCATGCTTGACTAACTTATGAGCCACATTATTAACATCTCTAATATCAAACGTACATATCCAAAAATTAAAACTACTGACAAGTCAAGAAATATCGTCTAATATTACATACCAATTTCGGAGAGAGAAAAGTCAAAGGTTATAGAGGCGATTTTCATGCGACGTTGACATTGGCCAAACTTCGTTTATTTATTTATTTATTTAGGAGATTATGGTGATTTCTTCATCGATGTTTACTTCTTCTGATTTGACCAAGTTAAATGATTAGTGTTCGTTAGTATTTGGTTGTCCTTTTCTCTGTTTCTTTTTGTGCTTTGAGCATGGTTTATTCGCTGTAATAGGGATTTATCTCTCAAATAGGTGTTGGAATACACCACCAACATTTTAGTTCGTGAACTTGTATGAATAATTCCCTTACAATCAATAAGTATAAGTTAACAAAAACGATCCTTGTATCTGATTGCCAAACAAGTTCAACCTAGTATCTGAAAGATATTATCCAAAAGCCTGGGATTTTGTATGCAAACCAAAATAACTAGGAGGTTTGGGATTCATGAACACAGAAGCAGGTGGAGAATAACCCAATACGGAGAGTCCCTTTTGTCTCTATGCCCTCCAAATACATAAGAAATAAGAATATTCTCAATATGGATACCAAAGCTCATACTAGGGACTTCTGGATTTGGAAAGGTATGAGACTGAAAACATTTAGAAGTACTATTTTTGGCATGTTGGAGATGGGTATAAAATTATCATATGATAGGACATGTGGATTGGTGATCCTAATATCCAACTCACCCGACCAATCAACTGTCCGGAAATATATTTAAGAAACATCTCATCACTAACAATGGAAGTTAAGACGATATTAAACTACATGCATACTTCAACCAGAGGGAAATCCAAGCTAGTAAAGAAACTAAGATTAACTCTAGAAAGAGGGATCATATTAACAGGGAGTTGACTGAGAACGTAAATTTCGTGTTCAAATATCTCTACACTGCTAAGATGGGGGGAAATACAATCATGATGCAGTCTTGATGACTGGATCAAGACTTGGAATATGAACACATCACCATCTATAAAACTCTTTCTTAGGAAATGTGCTCATAGGATCTTCCATGCTAACGCTTGCCATAATTTATATTACCTTGACCCATCTGTAAATCTTGTAAAAGTAGGTAGGAGAGTATGTTGCATCTTTTCCTCCAATGATCCTTTGATGTTCAAGTATGGTGGAGACTGTTGGATTATAATCTTGATACTGGAAGATATCATGTTCCTTTCATTGATTAGTTGAATTCCTCGATAAAAGAAAACAAATATCAAATTGCTAACTACATTATTACTTTTTGGTTGATTTAAAAAGCTAGATGTGCTTTCACATTTGAATTAATTACTCTGAATGATAAGCAAACAAGCATCACCAGTCATCTGAGTGATTACAACAAATTAAATAATCACCTTAATCACATTTTAAATAATCATTATTCCATGAGATCTGACACTATTCAACCAACTAGCTGTACCTTAGCTAGCGTGGAACAACATACGGTCAACATAGAGATATGTAACTTTTACCTCAATGACACTCAAACCCTAGTTAACAATTCGGGATTCGGAAAACGTACGGAACGGTAAACGTACGTGTATTATACGGTTTTGTAAAATCCAGATTCGGTCCAAAATTCGGTCAACGGGACGTGATTCGTCAGTAATTCGGAACGGCATACGTACGTGTATAATTCGATTTATAAGTGTGAGTTCGGATCTGAAAATTCGGTATCTATATATAACAAATAATTTTTATTTATAAGGTCATAGACCAATTTTTATGCATATGTGTGAGTTATTTAAAGAAAAAATAAACTTAATATGATGATATTAATAATATATACAACATTAGTTATCCAAGAGGACGTCGTATGGTGGTTTAGATGCTTGGTTAGTGAGTTTGAGATCTCTCTCACCTTCACCTTCAAATCTCTTCAGTCGTTTTTGTTTCATAAAAATTACAACACGTCTAATATTCGGTCGTGTATGCTCGGGAGGCAGTAAAGCCCAAAAAATGGAGTCTTTGAAAAGTAAACGCTAAAGAATTTATGGCGAATTAAGCGGACGTATCATTCGGGATACGTAAAATTCGTGAACGATTCGCGAATAATCTGGGAATGCCACATAATACGCGACTTGGGTTCTGAGTTGCAAACGTATGCGAATAAAACAGTAAAATTCGTGATACGGAAAAATTCACGCGAATCATTCGCGAACTTACTAACTAGGACTCAAACTAAGTACGTTTCTCTCACTTTGCAGGAAAACTCATTGAGCCTAGAGGATAACGAGCACACCACGGAACAGACGAATCAACCATAAGAGCTCAATTAGGTTTTTATTGGGCCAGGGTAATGCAGCGAATAAATGTGATCATAGAAGTTGAAAAAGAGGTCATTTTGGAAAATTTCAATCACCTATAACATGGTGCAAGCCAAATACGTAATTCAGTTTGTTACTACACGAGTTACCAGGGAGACAAAGGTGACAGAGTGTAAGATACATCTTTTGTTCTTACAAAATTTCCGCTTATGCATAAAACTGAAAATGGGGGCGCACTGCATTTATCTTTATTTTGCAAAAGTTCTAACTCTGGGGAAATTATTACTTGTGCGAATAAGATAAACCCTTTTCTTTCGGATGTTACTCACAAACCTAGCAATGGCAGGGATTGTATACCTGACCAAAACTTAGTGGTGGGGGTGGGGGTAGGGGGAAAGATCTAGAAACAGGGACATGATGTAGTTTCGGCTTTGTTGCTTTTTCCTATATAAGAAAAGATCTAGAAACAGGGACATGTTCAATTACTTTTAAAGCTATTGGCATATTTTTTATGTTCGTTGTTTCACGACTTTAATAGAAAAAAAGTGTTCAGTTAGTCGACCTTGCTATTTACTAATGGCCAATTTGCCGGGTGCTCATGAGAAAATCTTAAATGTAATAATTAAGAGGCAGTTTGTTAGGCTGACTCTTATTGCCTATGTTGTAAAAGGCCCACTAAGTGGAGGACCAACGCCTAGGGAAAAAAAGCCCCCAGGCGCCAAATTATGCTTACATTTGTCGTTCTCTAAATCTTGGGCGCTCGCCTAAGGCGCCAAAGGCGCTGGGCTTGGCGCCTCGTCTCGCCTAGCGCCTATTACAACATAGCTTATGGCAAAGGAAAGTAGGATGGTTTGGACAGAAAACCGTGGTTAAAGGTTTCGTTCTCTTTTTCTCTGCTCGAAAGCAGGGAACGCTGAGGAAATTTTGACACGGGCGAGGATTTCATCCTCACTGGAAAAAGTAAGAAAGCCAAGATTCAATCCTCGTTATTTAACTTTTTACGAAAAAGAATCTAACATAATATATGATTAGCCGATTTTGGACACACATTTAAATAAAATATATCTTTAGAAAAACTCCTAAAATAGAGGATTACATCCTCGCCCAAGTTTTCTTTTCCTCCCACCACCGCACTCAAGACCTTTCTCCTGCCCGATGTGCGGACATCATTGAACTCGCCACTTTCCTCCGTCATAAGAGTGAGCCTTTTGGTAAATGTCATAATCCAAGGTGAGTAGGATCTCATGTTTACTTGTCAATTAGAGTTGCTAGTTGGCACCTCTGCATTTGTAAACCGTATCAACTATCTTTTTTTTTTGAAGGAAGAAAGAGGTAACCTTCTTAAATTTCATTAATATAATAGATTTGCATACATCAGATTCAAGTACATCAACAATGAAATTCATGAGAAAATACAAATATTTTGTATCATAAGAACAATAGTTGACTCATAATACATCTTAAGCATCAAAAACTTGAATTTCGAAGATGTTACTGATAGTATTCGAAGAATGGCTTGTGAATTGAAATTCTGCCATTTTGATTTGGGTTCTCCATTGAGATTGAAATGTCCCGAGAGGGAGTAATATGCGCAAATCGTCTTTATCACGATCATTTCCAATAGCCACTGATATTCAACGGATCACAAAACCACATCATGTTGGAGTAGATCGCCCTTGATGATATATTTAATGCGATTATCTCAATCGATGCCATTAAGGCTATAAGAACCATCTTTGAAAGTGTACCTTGAATAATTTGGTTACCATGAATAAGCTATTGAATCTTCCAAATATTCACAGACTTCTCATAGAACACAAAAAAACTCAAATAAAACACTAAAGATGTGATTTTATTCAAACAAAATACTAGATTTATATACAATAACTAAGTTTCTGCCCGGATCTTAAGATATAATTAAGATCCAGGCAGTAAATAGAGAAACTCTGTTGAAAATCAAGTAATCTAGATTTGGAAGGAAAAAATTAAGGAGAAGAAAGAAAAAACCGTCTGTGGCTTTAACCGTATCAACTACCAAGAACGGATGATACAAATTTTATACTGAAAAACATTTAATTTGAAACCAACTGGCGGTTGAAAAGAAAAGCAAGTACACCCTCTCAAACAAACAGTAATGACCATAGGCTAATATCACGATGCAATATATTTGTGCGTTGCATCGATTCTTTTGATGCAAATATGTACATGGTAGCATAATCCATAGATTGTGTCAAAAAAAAAGAAAAATCTTGCACAAACAATGCAGTACAAAAAAAAAAGATAAAATGTGGCAGACCAAAACCTGCTAACAACAACCCAAGTAGGAGTTCTTGGGCCTTGGATATGTGTTTGTAGGGTAGAATAGATGGAGACTTGTGGTTGTGGTCTTTGTATATCTAACCTTCTTTGTTCTTCCTTGGGAGACTTTGGTGTTTGTTTCACCACTATACAGGACAGTACTATATTATTGGGTTTCCCTCTTAGACCGGTTTCTATGGGCGTGGCAAATCTAATGATTTACCAGTTTTGCACCCATCCACTATGGAGTTGGCAAACAAGTAAACTGGACTGGCTAAGTGGCAAATTTGTCACTTAGCCACTCGACCGCTCGGTCTAAAAAAACCCAGTAGGTTTAGTTTCCATCGCCAACGGTCTAGACTCGACCGCTCGTATCATCTCATCTAACAGTCATCATTTCATCATCGTATAAATACAATATCAAATTTCATTTCAACTCACACCATTTCTTCAATCTCCATTCTTTCACTCCACAAATCCAATATGTCAGCTTGAGTTCGAGCTCGCAAATTTAACATATCTGAAGATGAATCCTTTTGCAGGCATTATGTTTTTGTTATGCAAGATATGGTCAATGATGGAAAACATCAACATCAAGAGATTGTATGGAGTCGCATATTTCAGAGATTTCAAGAAGAAACATTGAACCTCAATAATCGAAATGCAAATGGATTGTGTCATCGCTTCGGAATAATCAACAAGGATGTGAAGTTGTTTGTTGCTGCACTTACTGAAGGCTATTGAAACCGACAAAATGGCCAAAACGCATTTGATGTGGAGCAAATGTGTCGGCTCGAATGGCGCAACAGAGTGGGAAAAGAATTTCAATTTGATGGTTGTTATCTTATCTTGAGGGTGTTTCCCAAATATGATCAGTTTAGATTAGCTGCCCAAATATGATGCATCTTTCATTTGTATGATGCATCTATCATTTGTATCAAATTTTAATTTTAAGATATTATTAATATAAAAGTAGTGGATCTTTCATTAAAAGTTTAGAATTTTAATTTACATTAGTGCCTCTATCATTCATCTAGATATTGACATAACTTACAATAAATACTTTAAAAATAAAAATTTGGGACGATGTTCTTCATCTTGTTTATCTTCTTCATTTCACCAAACTTCCAATCAATGCGCTCATAAACGGAGTTTTCTTTGTTTATCTTCTTCTTTGCCTTCAAATTTTCCTTCCCTTAAACTTTTCTTTGTCTTTTCTTAGTTGGAGGTTTGATTTGGTTAATATCCGAAACTTGTAGACTTCTTTGGTTTTTACCTATTTTTTTTATAACCTTCACGTATCATATTAAAGGCGGCTTCAAACACCACTCTAGAAAAATCAAGTTGGGTAGCCAAGTCAAGTTGAGATTCAAACTTTGCCATTTTGAAAGATAAGATAGATAAATATATAAATTTTTTGTGTAAAAAATTTGGTGTCATTTTTGTGTGATTTTTTTTGCCACTTTTATAACGGTGGAGAAAGAATCGTTGGAGGTTTGAAATCAACCTAGCGGTGTAGTCTCGATTGCTAGAGGTGTAGACTTGATCGCTAGCGGTGTAGTCTCAACCGTTCGGTGGAGACTCGATCGCTAATCTTTTCTACCATAGTAGCGCGGCCAGTTTGCCAAGCCAGCTGACATGGCAAATGGGTGGGTTAGCCACCCCCATAGGAACCAGCCTTAGTATGTCCATATTTCGAAAGAATGAACAAGAATTAAGTCCACTAATTAATATAAGTTGGTGATGTTGATAACTCCTCATTAGTTGATTTTTCAACTGCATTACTCAATTAGAAATTGTGTTTTAAAACAATTTTTATAACAGCAAGTTTCATGGTGTTCTAAAAACGGAACAGGTCTTATGGCTCCATCGAGCCTTCGAAATACTTCGTATCAAAAGGGGGTTTTACCTTAGTGTGTTCCCCCTTTGATCTTTAATATTTTATGTTGAAGTCTTTGGAACAAGATTCTTTGGAACCATAAAACTTAGACCTTGTTTGGTTGGAGCTCGATCGGTCTGAATCAGATGTTAAATCATTCAGTTTTTATTCTTACAGAGATTGATGTGCTTCTTAATTATGCATTTGTATGAACCAAAAACCACACTGATTTGAGATTTCCTGCATGGTAATGTGCAACTATATATGAGCTTCAACGTGTAAATTTTAATGAAAATGTCATGAAGAAGTCATTCCAGTCGTCTCTTGATTTATGTATAAAATCTAACAATCGTGTTTTGTTTAATTGATTGATTGATATACAATTCTTTTAATATGTTATATACATATGGATTTTAACTACTTGCTACCTATAGAAACAAATGAGGCGTTGGAGGAAACTATATATTTATATGCACAAGCACAAATACAAAGAAGGGCGGATTAAAAGTGATGAACACAGTGGTCATAGAATTATTAGCCTAGAATCTAGATTGTGATGCAACACTTGTATTAACCCCTTTTTTTTTGTTATACTTTGATTTGTATTTATAGGGATAAACTAAATTAGGACGAACCCTCCCATCAGTTCGAGTAGATAGATAATAGATTATACAAGTTTTTCAAAATGATCCAGATATCATGTTATATTAAAAGAAAAAAAATTATGACCTTACTAATGGATAATTTTTGAGTCACATATCCAGATTGAGTTAGAAAAGGCAAACATTTTAGCGATTTGATGGTTATGTACTCCTACAAGTTTCTAAAAATTGCAAATAGTCGGACGAATATATCAATATATGAATTGATCAAAAACATCGAAAATTATTTACAAAATGAAATCACTATTATTTATTTTATTTTTATTTTTTTGATTGGTTGAAATCACTCTTATTTCGGAAAATGGGTCATTTGTCCAAATATTTTTAAAACATAGTTCAAATGGACGAGTAAAAATTATTATGGGTGAAATGGACACCAAAAAAATAGCAATGATGAAACTGGATTCATCCAGACTTAAACTTTAAAAAATAGCAAGGATGAAACTGGATGCATCCTGATGTAAATTAAAAATAAGAAAAAATATTTGAAAACACAAAATTGGTTAAAAAGACCAAAATCAACAATTCCTGGGTGAAATGGACAGTTAGATTTTGATACTGTTTAAATGGTCAAAAATGTAAAAATAGGCAGGATGTAACCAGTTTCATCGTGCCTATTTTCAAATATTTTTTCTTATTTTTAATTTAAACAGGATGTGTCCAGTTTCATCCTTACTATTCTTTTTTGGCCATTTCACCCAAACTATTTTTTACCCGTCCATTTGAACCGTGCTTTAAAAATATTTGGACAAATGACCCATTTTCCGATTTGAAAATTGGTAGGATGAAACTGTTTACATCCTGGCTATTTTTACATTTTTGTCCATTTAAACAGTATCTAAATCTAAATGTCCTTTTCACTCAGGAATTGTTGATTTTGGTCTTTTTAACCAATTTTGTGCTCTTATTTTGAATGATATTTGTGTCTTTCTGCCATTTAAAGAAATGCCCATATTTTTCCTTCCTTCTTTGTGGATGAGGAAAATTCATAGTACAAGTCATACTTACAAAATGGAAAAATTAATTTTGTACACATTCAATTCACTATTGAGTGCACCCATAAAGATTAGGACAATAAGAAAAAAGAGATGTAAACATCAATTATCATATTTCTTTCAAAACAAAAAAACAGAGACACTTGATAAGGCTCATTGGATGCACCCCAATCCAGATCGAGATTTGGCATCATCGCACGTAGATAAGCTCCACAGAGTTGGCAAGATTTGGTTACAACTCATTTCGCACCTCTAATTATTACAAGATCACATTAAAAATCCACAACGAGTATATACAGTCTGAAATCAGAAGAACAAATCTGTATTTTCCGATATGATGTCGCATGTATCATAGATTCCAAGCATATACGACGATTACGCTTTTTTGTCGATTACTTAAACTAATATGAACTCATTAACTTAATTGATATTTAATTAAAATTGATTAATGAAAGGAGGAGTGTTTCAAGAAACACTTTATGGAGTTGTTGTTATGCACACACCATATAACGACATGAGACATTATAGAAAAATGCAAAAACGAAACTGCTAGGAATTGTGTTGTGGTACTTAATGGGAGAGAATCAGTATTCTTGGAAATAAGGATACTAGAAATCATCTTTATATGCTCATCAAATCCCAAAATCCTTGTATAATTTTTTTAATTGAAACCAAACACCAAAAAAAAAGAATGCAATATCATATAGCTAGATATAAATTTCCTAATGTCTGTTTCCTAAACCATATAGGTTTGTCAGGTGGCCTTTGTTTTTTTATTGAAAGATAAGATTGATCTACAAGTTGTTGATATGCAAATGAATATGATAAACTGCAGTGTCAAACTAGATAGTCAAAATGGCAGTTCTTTGCTCACTTGCATTTATGGTGCTCTAAATAATACTGATAAAGATGCTCAATGGAATCATATTAACAATCTAAGAAACACTTACAGGAACCCGTAGATAGTCATAGGAGACCTTAATTTTATCTTAGATAAGAATGAAAAAGAAGGTGGTAACACTCCCAGTCAGAATGATTTAGATCAAAACAACAATCTTCTAAACTCTAATGGCTTATCTAGCATGTCCTTTATAGGAAACCCTTATACCTGGACAAATAGGAGGAATGGTAGTGAACTTATTTCAGAAAGACTAGATAGAGTTATTTCTTCTTTTGATTGGAATGCCATTTATACTAATGCTGCTCTCTATCACTTGACTGTCATTGGCAGTGATCATTGTCCTATCATGTTATTAACTAGCAAAATAGGAAGTAACACTAAAAAAACCGTTTAGAGTGAACAAAGCTTGGTTTAGAGACTCTACTTGTTCTGATCTTATTAAGTCTGAATGGAAAAGTCACACGCATAGCTCTGCTGCTTACCAATTCAGTCATTGTCTGAAAAATACCAAAGTTGGCCTGAGACACTGGAATTATCACCATTTTGGGAATATCCAAACTCAGATCATTAATATTGAGACCCAGTTATCTGATATTACTTCTAGGGGTATCAATCATAATCCCAATAGGGTAGAAGAATTAACTAGAGAGCTAAAACATTGGTATGACATTGAAGAGGACTTCTGGAAACAAAGAGGTAAGGATGATGCTTTACTAGGGGATGATAGGAAGACTGCTTACTTCCACCAAAAGTCCAACTATAGAAGACAAAGAACTCAGATAGATTCTTTGCAATCTAATCTTGGAATCTGGCTAGAGGACAAGAAAGACAATGAAAATGAACTTCTTAGACATTTTAGCAACATGAGTATAACTTCTAATCCACCTACATCTGTTGATTATCTCAATATTATGCATGCTAAAATTGATGATTCTGATAATGCTATGTTGATTGCAATTCCTACTGTTGTTGAAGTTAAACAAATTGTCTTTGACATGAAACCTTGGACTACCCCAGGGCCTGATGGATTCCCACCTGGTTTCTATCAGTTAATGTAGGAAACTGTTGGTAATGACGTAATAAAAATGGTTCAGGCTTTCTTCCATTCTCATCATCTTTTTAAGCAATTAAACCATAACTTTACTACTCTAATACCTAAACATAATTGTCCTAAGCATGCTGTGGATTTCATACCAATAGGCCTTTGTAATGTGTCTTATAAAATCATCTCTAAGCTTATTTCTTCTAGACTTAAAGGTGTTCTTCATAAAATCATATCTCCTGCTCAAACTGCTTTCTTAGCTGGTAGATCTATACATGATAATACAATAATTTCTCATGAACTAATCCATTCCATGAAGAAAACTAAGGCAAAAGATGGTTGTGCTGCTATTAAATTGGACATGTCAAAGGTTTTTGACAGAGTTGAGTGGTGTTTTCTCATTGATAATCTTAAGAAACTAGGTTTCTCAAATGAATGGTGTACAATGATAGAGCAATGCATTACTACTGTCACTTGATAAGCACGAAAGTGCGACACATTTTCACCCATAAATACATTAGCTGGGACTCATTTTATCACTAATAAACTTGTTTTAAGTCTTTTCAAAGAAATAAGCTCTTTTGGAAAAATAGATCGAAAAAAGTGTTAAAAGCAGCCAGAGAAACTGATAAAGGCACCCATCATTTCAGATACGGTCACCCAACTTGTTAAAGACACCCAACAAATGAACAAATGGATAGAGGAACCCTCTTCTTCTTCATTTGAAACAGATTCACATAATTTATGGGAGATCTCAAAGATTTAAGGCAAAGATATCTTGTTGCCTATTATACAAGAAGTTTTCATATCTTAAAGTTAAAAGAGATAATATATTGATGAGTTTGTTTTTATTGAAAAGGAGAAAGAAAATCTGTGATTTTCTTTATAAATAAAAATAATAATAATATCCCCATGATTTTATTCTAGCAAATAGAGGAAGATGTGTGATAATGGAGAAAGAAATTATTCCTGAGATATCTTTCATCAAAGAGAAGATCTGGTGGAGTTATGGAAGAATATTTTGAAAAGATGTTTGAGTAATGGGTTGTTGTGTATAAATAGGGTGCTAATAGGACCAAACAAGAGAAAAAGAGGGGGGAGTTTTGGTAGAGCAAAATTGTTGCATTTAATTTTTCTTCATTTTCACCATTGTAAACACCATTTGAGCTATTAATTATATTTTTTGAGTGTGTTTTCATCATGAGAAGCTAAACCCCAACATTGGGTTGACGGAGGAAGCCGAACTTCGCACATGGGTGAATTTGTATTATTTTCTGTATGACTTTTGCACTTATTTTAAATTGATTTATGATTCGAATTAATTTTAGTTATCATTTTATTAGATGGGTCATGCTTGCTTAGATGTTTGATGTCCCATGCTTACGATTTATAGCTAATATTTTGAGGATCTACTTGGCAAAACAAGAGTCGATTTTTATTAATTTATTAAACTTTAATTATTGAGAATAAATAAATTGAACCATGTGTTATGAATTCGGTGGAATCCTAGTCCCAATGAATCTCTCTTTTATTTATTATTTTATTTAAACCTTTAAATTTAGTCTTCACAAGTCTTAGAGTTTGAATCCTTATTACAACAACAACAATCAAAAAAATTATCATTTTGGCGCCGCTGCCGAGGAGCGGTTGTGGAATATTGTAATTAGTATTTTTGATTTTGTAAATAGTTAGGTGTTTATTTATATTTTTTTTGTACAATATTTTTTATTTTTTAGGATTTCTTTTTCCTTTTGACTTGTTTTGTGCTTCAAAATTTTATTTCAGGAGCCTTTTTGAGAATGATGAGTGCTTTGCGCGAGACGTCGTCTATGACGCTTGGGGAATACATGTACGGGTCACGGTATAAGGAAGTTCTTGCTTATAATCGTCTCAGGTATGGAACTTGGAATCCACATAATTTTTCTATGGGTGATTATTCAGATGAGTATCAATCCCAATACCATCAGGGTGAAAATGAACTTGACACTAGAAGTGATTTTAGGAATTATGATATCGATATAATATCTGAATCTATTGTATCTTACCCTACTCATGATCATTTAACTGATTATTTTTCTATTCAAAAGGACGAGAGTTGTGTTAGAGACGCCATTTATTCAGATAATGATGATTTAGAAGAACATATTTATACAGAAGATACTATTGTTGAGTCTAACGACTTTAAGACAGTAGACGTTCATCATGAGATACCTTCTAGTCATTCGACTAGTGAGATTCTAGTTGCAGATAATGATGAGTCGATTCATGATGTTGTTGTCCCGTTGAGATCCTCTTTCGCTGATCCATCTTGTGATTTTATGAATGCAGATGTGAATGTTGAACATATTAACATTGGTCAGATAACTTGTACCGATGATTTTGAGCCTTTATCTGTTTGTTTAGCACACTTTGCTGATTCGTATGACCCGATGCTTATTGATATTGTCAATGCATTGCGACTTCCAATAGTTAATCAAGGTAACTCACCAACGGAAGTTATTTCCGCGGACTTAGAACCAGACTTAAGAGTTACTGATGAATCACTAGATGCATGTTTAAACCATTGTGCCGAGTTGGATGATTTTATGCCTTTTTACGCTGTCAATGCATTGATTCCTATGATTTCTAGGGAAGATAATGTGTCGACCGAACGTATTTCAGCTGATTTAGAACCTGATTTAGAGTGTGCTTTTCGAATAGAAACTAATATGGATTCTATGTCGTTTGTCCACGTGAGTGATTTACTTATCTCGACTAAAGATTGTTTTCTATTAGGAATGGACTTACACATATTTTTGGAGATTTATAGTGTTTGCAGGTTCATATTCGTAGCTGAACTGATTTGTTGGATTGATCCCCAACTTTTCAGAATTTATATATATGCTTTGCTGCTTACTTTGGTGCAACCTCTCCTTGTTTGAGGTTCTTTATGTGCACAAACATGGATACAAAGATTATGCTTTATGGGAGTTAACCCATGCGATCTCGCTTCATGGGAGTCAACCCATAATAAGATATGTTTTCTTTCCTCTATCTTTTATTTGTTTGCTTGAATTTCCCATCTTAATTTCTACGTTGGATGACTCAATTACATTGAGGACAATGTAATGTTTAAGTGTGGGGGAGTGGCACTTTCGTTAAGTATTTTCAAAATTAAAAAAAAAATGATGACCAGTTGCGTAGCGGGTCTAAGAAAAAAAAGAAAAAAAAATGATGACCAGCTGTGTAGCGGGTCTTAAAAAAAATTATCATTATGATTTTTAGGATTATGACCAGCTATGTAGCGGGTCTTTTGTAGGGTACTTTCTATGACCGGCTGTGTAGCGGGTCTTGTGTTTGGTATTTCAAATTTTCATTTTATGACCAGCTGTGTAGCGGGTCAATTCTTTGTTTTGCTCGAGGACTAGCAAAATATAAGTGTCGGGTGTTGATAAGCACGTAAGTACTACATTTTGCACCCATATTTATATTAGCTAGGACTCCATATCTTGACTAACAACACTATTTTAGTGTTTTGGTTGAAAGTACTCGCAAACCCGATCGCCATTACAATTTATGGCTGAAGAGAAGCAAAATGGCAATTATGCCGTTGCCGCATATATCTGCACCAAAGTCAGAGTTCAGCTGATGGGCTTGTGGGCTGTCTAGTTATAATGTTGCCGCACAACTCAACCATTTTACTGACAGAGATACATGTTGGCTGAGACGATATGGTGTTCGAGTGATGATAGCAACAGATGTAGTTCAAGCTATTTCTCGAAGTCAGAAGCATCAGGTGCAAAGAGGAAGAAGCCGAGAAGATGGATTTCATCTGCTGTTACCAAAAGAAGAGCTAGGTGGTCTCGAGTTGGGGGTTTCGGCTTCGATTGAGATTGGCTTTAATGGGAGTTCTAGAGAGGGTGAATGCATGGCCAGCAGATCAACCAACTTGGGTATGCAACGAGGTTCAAGAATATTCATCAAAGATGAGATTCGTGTTAGTTGGCTGAACTGTTTGCAATCGGTTGGAGAAGGATTATAGAAGTTCAGGTGATTGAAAGTTAGTGTTGTAGCCGGTAAAGGGAAGTTGGTGTTGTTCACGAAAGATTAAGGCAATGACGTTGGATGAGAAGAAGTTTCGGTGCTGGTTCAAAGACATCTGAGAACCTCGCACTGAGTTTTGTGTTGTGAAGTTGGTGGTTGATCAGATCAACAATGAGACAGAAGCTACAAAGTCTGGAATAAGCTGAAGTAAGACTGACAGAAGATAGCATGAGAAATATGTGGCTGTTGATGTTACTCGGAGAAGATATGGAGGAGCTGAGTTGTGGGTAATGGAGTTGTTCGCAGAGGAGATGAAATTATCGACTGCCGATCGCTGTTGTATCTCGGTCATTTAAAGGAAAATGTTGGTGGCTGCTGGTGATGATCGTGGTGGTTGTATGAAGATATGCAGACGTGACTGAGATAGTTAGAACGGGGGTGTTGTTCGAGTGGCAACGAGACAAGGAGCTGTCCGTTGACAGGGTTGATCGGTTGCAGCCAATGAGTATGAAGTATGTTGGCTGGATAATCGTGAATGATGGAAAGATGTCATCTGCTGGTGGTTCACGAGTTTTGGAAGAAGCTGACAATTAGCAGTGGCGAAGTTGTAGCCCAACTGGATTCCGGTGAATAAAGTGAAGGTCCACTGGGAAGTTGTGTTGTCAAGGAACGGGAGACATGAACGAAGACGAGTTGGAGCTGTTTGTCCGGTGTAGGATGGACAGTTTGGCAGTGGTCGGACTTTGGAAAGAAGTGTTGTTGTTGGATTTGGGTAAAAGATGGAGTTAGAAGTTGGGCTTCTGGGCAGTTCTTTCTTTGGATCCAGTTGAGCTTTTCGCAAGACCTATATAGAACTGAACATAGACAGAGAGAAGGGGAGGCCGGTTTGGGAGGCGACGGACGCCGTTACAGAGAGCCGAAGAACAGAATCTTAAGGAGAAAGGAGGAGGCCGACGGCAACAGAGCTAGCGGGGTTTGAAGTTTTATTCCTCCCATTTTCGTTTGTGATTAGCGAGTTTTCTTTTGATTTAGTTATGGCTTTTGAGAAAGCCATGTCTTGCTAGTTTTATCGTAACTAGGGCTTATTGGATAAAACCATTTTGGATATTAGGCCATTTTTGATTGATTGGATTATATAGCAATAGACCATTTTGATTTTAATAAATAATTCCATAATTTTATATATTGATTTAATGACAATGAGTTGTTGCTTCACCAATTTCGTATAACCTTTGTGCATAATTGTTAGGATCGAAAATATATTTGTCTACTTATTTGATATTTCATGCTTGGGTTAAATTCTTTGATGAGGTATGCTTAGAATAGCCAGGTATTATTTGAGAACCTGTATTTAGTTTCGTATAAATTCCTCGCTAATGCAATTTGATGGTGCATGCTTTGGTTTAGTCTTTTGATGTGCCATGCTTAGGGCGTCCCAGTGATATTTGCGACTCTAATATATATAATAGGTGATGTCAATAGAAGGAACAATAAATAATTCATGAATTATGTTTCATTTCAGTATTTGAATAGAATAGTGGTGGATACATTAAACCCTGGTTACCGGCTCTCTCACTGCGTTCATTTTATTAATTTAATTTTATTATTTCGTTTTCAATTATAAATATCCAAAAATATCATTGCTGGTTAATTTATTAGAGATATTGATTACGGTATTTCCACCGCTCCTCGTGGGAACGACCCGTACTTGTCTCTGTCTACATTGTAGACACCGTGCGATTGCGGTTATTACATACATGGTTCTTCCTGAATCCCATCATCACTAGATCTATCTTGCTCAATGGAGCTTCAGGTGAGGTCTATGTGCCCCAAAGGGGATTAAGACAGGGTGATCCTTTATCACCCTATCTGTTTATTTTGTGCATGGAGTGTTTTTATAGAAGTTTAATCATTGCTTAAAGGAACAATCTTATCTATGGTTACAAAGCTAATAAGAATTGCCTTCTATCTCTCATTTATTCTTTGCTGATAATTACCTTATTCTCATAAAATCTAGGAACAAGGATGCTAGAAATTTATCCTCTTTAATTGACCAATTTAACAAGTTCTTAGGTCAAGGCAGTAAATTTTGATAAATCAGCATTAGCTTTTAGCAGCAAAGTCCCTAGCTCAGTTACGAATGACATTGCTAATATCTCCCCCCTTTAATGGCAGCAAGCCAAATCAAAAAACGCTAACCAAATCTGTGGTGTATGCACGTTTTTTTTGTTGGTGAACGTATTTTTTGTTACTCCCGTACTTTTGACCCGCGTCGTTGGGTTGTTTCCTTCTCCGTCTAAAGCAGCAGCATCGAATTGTCCTCCATTGTTTTTCTTCCTCTCTTCTCTTCTCAGTTACGCATAACCAAATTCTCTCATTACTGAAATCTAAATCTAAAGACTACAATCCAACGAAAAAAACAGAAGCAAGCAGTGAATTGAAATGGAGAGGTGAGGAATTGCGAACCCTAAATCCCCAATTTTTACTTACCAAGACAATATGAACATTCAAAATTAATAAACTGAAGTAAAACATGATGATGATGCTTCACTCTCAAACTTTCTTGCTTCTCTTATGAATTACGCCCCTACTGTAAGTGTAATCCTTTCTTTTGGTGTTATGTAATTTCTCCTCTCTTCGTAATATCTTGCACTGTCGATTCTTATATTTTTAACAAAGGGTTTTATTTCCTTCGATTTTATATTTTGATGTATATAAGGAATTACAATTACAAGCTGAATTGGAACTAAATTGGTGTCGCAAATATCAAATTTTTGTTTTCTAATGTTGGATGCATAGATTATGCCATGGGACTGTTCGACGAAATGTCGTTTATATTTCTTAATCAAGAACATATAGTGAAAATGCACGAGTTGAATCATCTTGAAACAAGTTTAAAATTTTTTGTCTGAAAATACTTACCTTCATTGTGTTTAAATTCTAAACAGAACAGGCCAAAGAAGCATAGAGAAAGCAAGTTAAAAACAAAGAATTACAATTTAGTGTGTAGATTATGTTCTTTTTGATATGTATCAATGATTTTAAGTCAGTCTTCCAAGTCAGTTACTGAATTTAGGTGATTTCTAAATTTGGGTTTACCTGTCTTCATTCTTTTATAGTTGATCTGTAGATCTTGAGGAATGGGTTTGATCTTAGATTGATTTCTGGCTAGGCTTTTGGTCATTTCTAACAAATCTAAGATGGAACGGATCATCTTTACCCACTTCCTTTATCGCGAATGTGTTCATCTCTTGAAAGACATAAACCCCAGCTTATGTAAATATGTGATCCCTAAATTAGCTGTGTTGCTGCATAACATTTTGAAAAAAAAACAAATAATCTGAAAATATATCTCAATTGGTTTGAAATTAGATTTTTTATGTGAGAAGCCTCTAAGCTTATGAATTTTTGGTTGTAGATTGCAGGGACGCATAGTACTGGGTATTTAGTCATTTGGTTTTTGTTGTTGCCGTCGGAGATTCTAAGGTTGCATTATTTTTAATATACATGAATCTTTTGGCGTTGATGAGTCCCCACATGGAGCTGAAAGAGCAGTAATTGAACTTGCAAGTGTGGTTGATGGTCCAGTAGAAGGTGTAGGCGCTCCAGCCACATGGGGATGGTGGGCTGCAACTAGCATTGGTGACAACTCCTTTTGGGATAACTATGCTGGTAAATAGAGTGTGCACGTACTTACGTGGCTTGAAGAAATATAGAGATGCAAAGAGGAGTCCAGAATTTATGATAGGTGGAAGTTGCAAAGATAAATTTGAATTTGTGTGGGATTAATGAGCAAGTGAATCAAGAGTAGGGTTCTGCAGCTTTTACTTGGACAACAACTTCAACAAAATGAAGGGACTGTTTGTAAACGGTGAATAGAGCCAGGAAGATTTGAGTTCTCAATGCAAGGGACTATTAGGCTTAGATGCTAAACCTGCAAAGAATAGGTCTGTAAGAAATAGGTTGTGCACATGGTGTGGGGTGTTCAGGTTAGTGGATGTAGAAAACACAACTCATTCAACCAGTAGTTATGACCGTGCTTTATCTTACTGTTTTATTTCACTGTACGACAATAACACATTTTGTTTCAGCGAATCATGATTTTCCAACATGGAAAATGCATATATGTATAGTATTGTAGGCCGACGTGCAACACAGGTGCACTCTACTTGATTAAAAGAATTTTTATGAATGAGAAATACTTAGGAGTTCCTTTGCTCCTATAGAAAAGGAAATATGACTATTTTGTGCATCTAAAAGAGAGTTTTAGAGGTAGACTTGATAATTGACAAACTATATTTTTAACTGCTCCAGGTAAGACTGTCATGAACCAAGCTGTATTAGGTAGCCTTGCTAGCCATCATATGGCTGTCTTCCCAATGCCCAAAGAGCTTACTGACCAAATGGATAATATTCAAATGAAATTTTGGTGGGATAAGAAGGAGAATGAAAAGGGTTTCTTCCCAAAAGCTTGGAATGATATTGCTTTTCCCAAAGAGCTGGGAGGCCTCAACATTAGAAAAACTGATTTGCTAAACATATTTTACTTGCTAAACTTGCTTGGAGGATGATTAATATACTGAGGAACCTTGGACTGTTATCTTAAGATAAAAATATTTTTCTGGTGTTAACCCTTTGACTGATAGTGTTTGTAAGCAGGCCAGCTGGATTTGGCAAGCCATAAGTACAAGTTTGAATTTCATTAAAAGACATTATGTCTGGGAAATTGGTGATGGTACTTCTGTGAATATTTGGAAGGACACTTGGATTCCAAATATGCACAAACCATCAAATAATCACTATTTTTCCTCTAGTATGACCAATGTTAGTCAGCTCATTGATCATGATAACAAAACTTGGAAAATAGACCATTTAAATGCCTTGTTTGATGAAAATACTATTATTGAGATTACTAATATCAGAATCCCTCTTGCAGGTAGTGGCAAGCTAAGATGGGAGCCTTCTAGTAATGGAACTTTCACCATTAAGACTGCCTACAACGCCCTATTGAATGAACAACTAGTTTCTAAACCTACCGGGAATAACATAGTTATTTCTTGGAAATCCTTCTGGAAACACAAACTTCCCCCTAGAGTTCAACACTTCATGTGGAAGTTTCTACATAACTGTATATCCACTAAATCTAGGCTAGCTAGGTTTACAAGACATCATGATAACTCATGTAGTCTCTGCAATACTAGTGCTGAATCACCTCAACACTTATTCTTTGACTGCCATGTAGTTAAACCGGTTCGGAATGCAATTAATCCTAGATTAGAAACTATTCTTCAGAATCAGGATTTACACCAATGGGTGTGCAGTTTCTTTCTTAGTGTGAACATTGCTATGCAAAAGACTTTAAGATGTACGAAGAAGTTAGTTTTATTATCTGGCTCATCTGGAAAGCTAGATGTGGGAAAGTTTTTGACAATAAGGCTTTCAACAGTACTCAGGTCTCTAACAATATTCTCTTGCAGATGAGTGATTGGAATAGGATAAGAGTACTACATCCAAATAGTTTGACAACAAACAATATGATTAGCAAAATTTGGAAGCCTCCAGTAAATGATGTTTACAAAATAAATTTTGATGCTTCCCATTTAAATAAAAATGTTTTATCAGGTTGGGGTCTAATTTGTAGAAATTTTGCAGGTATCAACAATGGATTGCGAGGAGGTGCATCTCTAGCAATCGATTCGGAGCAGGCTGAAGCTAAGTCGTTACTAGAAGCAGTTGTATGGGAACAAAAAAAGGGATGGAAAAGGATTCACCTAGAAGGTGATTGCTTAAACGTGATATTGGTTGTCAATGGGAAGACAACAAAAATAAAATGGACAACTCAAAACATAGTCCATGATACTCTCAACATTTTAAATTCTTTTGAATTCTGGGTTTGCGCTTATGCTCATAGAGATGCCAATCACTTGGCAAACTCTATTGCAAAGTTTATGAGAACTCATTTACTTTGCTTTGATTGGTTTAATAGTGCGCCTGACTAGACTAAGTTTCTAATCCAGCAGGACAAGAACAATTTGTCAGTTTAAAAGTTTATATCTAGTAAAACTTCCTTTCCTATTAAAAAAAAAAAAGATTTGTATCATGCTAGGAATTATGTGCTTCTATTTTTATATTACAGGTGCTCATTTTATAAGCATCTAAGTATTCCTTTCATGTATGTTTTTTTTAGAACATGGGCATCCAACTCAAAATAAATTGTCAATGAGTGGAGCGGTCCTTCCATATTATATTTTAAGTTAATTATGCAGATTATAGCGATGTGGGACTATTTGTCATTTCACACGCCCCCTCGCGTGTAAGGCCAGCCATTGGCCTCACACGTGGACCTACGTACGAGTTACCAGTCCATCGGTAACAGGTGTACACAGGTGAGTGACTAAATCAGGGGGTAACACCTCGGCCAGTATCGACACTGACCTACACCCCGGGTGTACAAGTGACAAAATCGGTTAAACACTTCGGCCAGTAACTCGGCCTACACCCGGCGTACGCAGGCCTGAGTCTGGGGCTTAGCTCCGATACCATGTTAGAACATGGGCATCCAACTCAAAACCAATTAGAAATAAGTGGAGCGGCCCTTCCATATTATATTTTAAGTTAATTAAGAAGATTATAGCGATGTGGGACTATTTATCCTTTCACAAATTTACATAGTCTGGACTCTGGACGTTGTCGTTCTCAAGTTAGGTGTAAATTCGTTGCATCTTAAAATTCTAATTGGGAGTAAGAGTTATCAGGCTTCACGGGGGCACTGGAACACTGGGGCGGAGCCAGAAATCTTGCAATGTGGAGGCCAAAATCTTCAAAATGAAAAGTTACGTATAAATAAACTGCAGAGCTTAATTTTCAAAAATTAAAATTTTACTTGGGAGCAAGAGTTATAAAAACCATCTATGTTTTCTCAAGATGGATTTGTCAATTCCTTGAGGCTCTCATCCACTCATACCACATTCATTACAAAGGAACGATTTTTTGGGGACCAGCCTTTTTTTTGGGGGGGGGGGTGGCATTGTTTTATAAGGCCATCTACCCTACAATGATAAGGGATGTCCTAACCCTAATCCTGCGTAGGGAGTTTACTAATTTGTCCTTAACCTAATTAACATTAACCCTAACCCTAAATCGAGAAACCTAATCTAAAAGAAAAAAAAAAGATCGACCAAAAACTATTTTATCCTCTTCTTCATTTCAAACTCGTCTTCTTCGATTCATCGTGGATTCATAAAATTTTCATCGTCGATTAATATATCAAGTATATAATGGTTCGTCGAAAGCAAACCAAAAGACTCCCAGGAACAGGTCCACCCTTAGGACATCTATCTAATCAAGTAAATGAAATTGAGGAAGAACTTGAAACGGAAGGTGAACAATTGATACGGCGTAACAGTCTCAAGAATAACCCTGAGTCTTCCATGGGACCAATCCACAGGTATTTCCCGACAAACCCATTACTTTTAATTTGATTTTCATAGGTTCAATTGAACATAAATCATCAAAATAGGGTTCATGTGGAAGTTACAGCGCTGAGTTCGGTTAGAACGCTTTTTTTTTGCCCTATTTTTTTAACCGAACTCCTTGATATGAAGAACACGAAGAACAATTTGGTTCTATAGGATTTAAAACTAGGTTACCGAAGAGTTCGGTTGTTTCGCAAAAAATGTTGAAACCGCCATGTAACCGAACTCTACCCTTATTACCAAATATTTTTTTCCCCATGTAACCGAATTGTTATATTTTCCCAGTATGTTGAGTACCCATATAACCGAACTTCTTTTACTATGTTCGGTTGTTTCGCATAAATTTGAAAAACTTGAATGTAACCGAACTCTACCCTTAATACAAAAAAAACCCCCCAAATTTTCCATGTAACCGAACTTTACTACTTTTCCCACTATGTTGAGTTCTCTTATAACCGAACTTCTTTTACTATGTTTGGTTGTTTCGCATAAATTTGAAAAACTGGAATGTAACCGAACTCTACCCTTAATACACAAAAAAACCCTAACTTTTCCATGTAACCGAACTTTACTACTTTTCCCACTATGTTGAGTTCTCTTATAACCGAACTTCTTTTACTATGTTCGGTTGTTTGGCATAAATTTGAAAAACTGGAATGTAACCGAACTCTACCCTTAATACAAAAAAAAAACCAAATTTTCCATGTAACCGAACTTTACTACTTTTCCCACTATGTTGAGTTCTCTTATAACCGAACTCTGCCCAATATGTTCGGTGTGTTCGCAAAAAACCTTAACAAACCGAACTCTTTCCTAATTACACATATATGTGGAGTTCGGTATGTCCGCAAAAACACTGGACAAACCGAACTCTACCCTGGAATACAATTTTTTTTTTTATAGTTGGCCTATTCTTCGTGAATTTTTCCTACTAACCAAACCTTACGCTGAGCCAATTGAACACTCTTTAAGTCAATCATTTATCGGTTAAGCTAATATCTTTTGTTTTCTTGATTAGTCGGAAAGGAAAAAAATCAAACCAACCTTCACTGGAAGATCTGAGAACTCCCACGCCTAGATGAAAAGTACACCTTGGTGTCAATAAGCGTGGAACCAAAAACGCTAAGTATGGAGATGGTTCATTACCGGGTGTTGTCATCCAAGATGATGTCAATAGAGATAATGTTGACAATGTAATCAATCAAGTTAATTAAGATATTGTGGAAGAGATGGGCAATCAAGAAAATAATCAAGGTGGAGGAGAGGAACCAACTGAAAAAGAAGGATGAAATGAGGATGACAATGATGACGGTGAAAAAGATAGGGAAGCTAGAGATAAGGATGGAGATAATGATGAATCAGAGGAAGACTTGGATGAAGACGAAGAAGAAGACGAAGAGGAAGAGGAACAAGTAGAAATAGTGAGAATAATCCTAGAAAGACGCCTAAAAAGCCTTGTGCTAGATATGCATACATTACGGATGACAATTTGTGTTTGCCGCCAAAGAATCCAACTTATGGTATTCCAAGAGATGGATGGGAGGTATTAATGGGCTACAAAAACTCATGGGATGCCAAGATATTTGCGATAAAGGTATGGTTCAATCTTAACCATCAAGATTTCTCAGTCATTTTATTATATTTTGACATATATTGTTCTTTTCTATATATATATATTAGTAAATAAGATATGATGTTGTTTTTGTAGGATCATAATAATGTTGTTCGTGTTTTGAAACGTCAAAAGAACAAGATATGGAGTATAGACAATGAGGGTGATGAGGTCCGATTGGCGGCATTTGATTACGCGCTATGGAACGGGATACAACATGCGCACAAAAAATTTGATGCTGTCACTGTTATTGCATTTGCCGAGACGGCTTATCCAGAGACGGATACCTTTCATCTACCTTTTGGTGAGATGGAAATAACTCCGGATGATTGTTTTAGAATCACATCCCTACCAATTACGGGAACAAGTGTTCGAGATGGCTATGATCCCTCGATGAGTTATGAACTTCTTGAAAAGCTAGTCGAAAAGTGTCTAGGATGGAGCGATAAAAAGGCACACTGTGAGTTTAGACGAGCTAACAAAGAGCCTAAGGAAGGTGATGAGTATAATGAGTTTGAGGAAGACCGCACGTACAAGAAGAAGTTGAAAAAGATCAATCTCAAAACCTTGTTTGATGAGTTTTCAGGGACGAAAGATTTGGTTGCTCAAGGAAAGTTAGTAATGAAAAAGGAGAAGATTAAGCACCATGTGACTGCTTATTTGTTATATCAACTAGGAACCATTTTCTTCCCGGACAGTTCAGGTCATGTAGTAAATGCTCATTACCTCCAGCTATTGGACCCCCTGAATGAGGTGAACAACTACTGTTGGGGCGTTGCGGTTCTTTCATTCGTTCAAGCGGAACTCAGAAAAGCTTCGAGGCTCAAGAGTCTATATTTTGGAGGCTTATACACCCTTGTTCAGGTACCCCATTAAATTATTGTTTGTGTGTTTCAATATATAAGTGAATGAATGTGTATTGGTACTAATCATATTGCGAATGTATTATTTGTTGCTTCTTCTCATAGGTTTGGGTGTACGACCACTTCCCTAAACTGAAATTGTCTCATGCTCACACTCCTTGGCCTTATGGGAAACCTACAACAAGTAAATATGAATTTTTGAACTCACAGGAAAAGGGTAAGGAGAAAAAGGTGTTGGAGTTGAGGGAGACATTGAACAGTGGAAGATGTGGTTTTCCATCCTTACACCATTGCATCAGATGAAGATGGGGAGGATGTTGAGATTATTGATGTCTTACATGTTGCGACTTATAATGGACCGTTGTTTCATCCTGGAGGTTGTACAATGTATAATCCTCGAAGAGTATTGAGACAACTTTCTTGTGTCCAAAGTGTCCCACAAGTGGAAGACTTCAACTTCAAGGTGAAGAAGTAGGGAACTAAGAACACCGAGAAGAATTTCTTCCCCAAATACGATCCTGCTCCATCAGTGGACTACTGGAGGAACTTTGGGAATTATCTTGTTCCAGTCGAAGAGTTACAAGATTTGTTTGATGAGCCAAATGCCGCTGACGAGGGATATATGGAATGGTATGAACATTTTTCTCATCCTCGTGTAATAAACAGTTTCCAACAAGCCCGTGCTGATACAGGAAAAGAGAAAGCAATGGAGAAGGAGGCTCAGAAACTTATGAAGCATACCCTTATGTGTGATGATGAGGCCTTGGGCTTGTGGAATTCGGCGGTAAGATATTTACTCTTATTTTTGTTTTTCAAAATGTTATAAAGTATGGAAAAATAATAGTTAATTATGTTTTTGATTGACAAAGGGTGAAGGCAAGTGCTAAATTGTTGAAGAAAATGATGGAAAAAATCCGGAGTGGAGAGCCGATGGACACTCGACAACAAACAGACCTCTACAACCAATGGATTAATGTTTTTAATCCCAACCTTGTCGATACAAGCCAGGTTGATCCAATCCAGACCATGCCGTTCAAGAGGAGTCACCGACAAGGGGAAGGTTCAAGTCGGATGGTTGAACAACAAAGCAGTGAAGATGACACTCCTAGTGACGATGGACGACCTCAAGCTCCTAAACGCAAGAATAAAAAAGTTTCTCGTAGTGGTCGTGGAAAATGAGTGATTACAACAATTAGTACTTTGGTTTCTTATGTTTGGAAGACTTTTTTGTTGCGGATTTGGTAGTTTGTTTCCTTATGTTTGGAAGAATTTTGTTTTGCGGATTTGGTAGTTTGTTTTCTTATGTTTGTTTCCAACATTTAGTAATGTGGATTAGTAAATGAATTTCATAATTTGGTTTTTAATTTGTGTTTTCAGGGATTAGTTCGGCTATTTGACTATTTGACTCATATGTGTTTCATTAAATTCAAAATTTTAAGAAATAATTTGGTAGTTCGGTTAGTAGACTAAATATTGTAAACAACCGCACCTGATGGTCCACAAGTTTGGTTTGTTCGCAGATTTTGCAATATAACCAAACTCTGCAACAACAAAATTTCAAAAGATACAGTGGAATGTTCGGTTACCTGCAAAATAATACCAGGTAACCGAACTGTGGAGCTCAAAAACCAGTGAAATTTTTTCTAAGTTCGGTTACCTGCCATTTTATACCAGGTAACCGAATAATACATTGTAACTTTTGATTTTTTTTTTGGCTGAGTTCGGTTACCTTGATTTGACAGAACCAACCGAACTTGAGGACAACCAAGTTCGGTTATATGTATAAAGTTCTGTGGAAACCGAACCCCGGTGTTCGGTTTTGTTGATGCATTTCTTATGAAACTGAACTATGTATTTTGAAATTTGAATGACACAAATTTCAAAATAACGACTATTTTTATAGTCGTTATACACGTCAGTAGTATAAATATGTGTCTCATAGTTAACAATTGTCTCAAAATATTCTAGAAATGGAAGCTACTACTCCTAAATTTATTGTAGATGAAGATCTTTCTCTTTGCAGAAACTACATACTATACTATCCAAAGAGGGGTGAAGAACGAAGAATGGATGGGATTATGAGTCAAAGTTATTGGGGGGAAATTCATGAGAAATTCTGCTTCGACACAACAAACCCTCATAACCGTGATCATATAGCTTTGTTCAATCGATTTCCAAAGATTAAAGATAGAGTTGTGAAATTTATGGCTTTATTTCATATTGTAAGGAGGTATCGACTTAGGGGTGAAACATACGAGGAAATCGTTTTAACATCAAAAAATGAATGGTGACGATGGAAAAGAAAGGATTTCAAATATGAATATCACTTCCACATCCTTAAAAACTTTTTAATAACGCGTTTTGGATATTAAGTGTTATGTTCGGTTATGTAATTTTATTTCGGCATTTCCTTGTGGTGGGCCCGGAGAAGCGTATAAAATTGAGCGTAATAAAAACGCGGGCCTACAGTAATACCGCAAGTGCACGGTTGTCAGATGTAGCTCGTGCAAGTACGGGTCGATCCACAGAGATTGGGAGTGTTTGGAGTTCTCTAGCTATTTTGGGCTCTAATTTGTTGTTGGTTAACTATGAAGCCTTTTGGGCTTTGGGCTTAGGGTACCTTTGGATTATAGGCTTGTTTGATAATGAAGTGAACTGAGCTTGGGCTCAGTTGGTCTTGAAGTGCACTAGGCTTGGCCCTTGAAGTGCACTGGGCTTTTAATTGAGTTTGGGTTTTGACCTTATTCCCTAAGAATGAACTGGGCTTTGAGTACCCTTGACAGAGAACTAGGCCTTTGGTGGACTGAACTTGAGTTTTGATTTAGCTAGGCCTTTGGGCTTAGCTGTGAACTGAACTGGGCTTGTGCTGTGTTTGGAGCAGTAGCAGCAAACAAGGCTGGGCCTGGCAGAAGAAGCAGCAGCAGCAGTGGTGCAGGGCAGTGGCCAAGGCAGCTGAGTAGCAAGGCAAGGAGAAAAGAAGAGAAGAAAGAGCAAATAGTGGCAGTGAAACTGAGAAAAAGTGACAGTGCAATGAAACTAAACAAGAACAATGGAAGTAAACCAAGGCCTAAGCCAAGGGCAGGGGTGTGAAGAAGACAGTGAAGTAAAAAAAAAGGAAGGAAAAAAAAAAAGCAAAGCCAAGGCAATGGCTTTAGGCATTCATCTAAAGTGGGAAGAGAACCAGCTTGCTCACAGTCACTAGTGAGCACTAGTTTCTCCCCACTGCTCAATCAACTCAATGCTCCAAAGGCTTTAGCCTAACATTCACACAAAACAGTAAACTAATCCTAACATTTGAGAAGCTAACAGTTGACAAAACAAGAGATCCTAGGCATACAACTAGAGTGGGAAGAGAACCAGTTTGCTCACAGTCACTAGTGAGCACTAGTTTCTCCCCACTGCTCAATCAATCCAATGCCTCAAAGCTAAACTTCTACCACTAACAGTGAACAAAACATGAATTTAAACACAATAACATAACATGGGAAGCACATAACAATGGATAAACTTAGAACAATTGAGGAACTAAACATTAACATCACATAGTATTAAACATAAAACATCACAGTGAACATAAATGGAATAGCACAAAAAAATTGGAGAGACTGGCTAATCCAGCTCTCCCAAAATCAGACCAAATGACACTGGTTATTCCAGCATAACTTCACATCACACCCACAGTCCCCTTTTTATAGTTACAATCAATTCCCCCAAAACAGGACCAAAACAGTCCCCATTAGGGTTTGGTGAAAATCAAAATTAAATCACAATAATCCTACCTAATGTTGATAACAACCCTAATAGACTAACCCATACCTCAATTTAACATTCAATTGATTTCCCCCAAAAAATTCCCAAATCAGAAAAATTAGGGTTTTAGAAATTAAAATTAGAAATTTACCTAATCTCTGATTCCAATCAAACTTCAACCCATGCTTAGAATTACTCTTCTCTTGCTTCCCATACCTCCAATTGCTCTCCTAACTCACCTAATTTACCAATTTTTCACACGTTAGGGTTTTGAGAAAAACGTGTATAAAAATGGGAAATTAGGTGGCTAGATAGGTTGTAATGATGGTAGTGGAGATGGGTTATGGTGTTTGGTTGATTTGAGAGGAGATGGTGGTGGTTGAGATGGTGGTGGTTGAGGTGGTGGTTGAGCGGGGCAGGGTAAGGTGGCGGACATGGCAGGAGCATAGCTCGACTGCTCGAAGGAGGAAGATGAGAATTTGGGTAAGGTGCGTTTGGCTGAAGGGTATAGGTGTTCGATACTTGGGTGTTAGGCGGGATATCAAAGTTCGATGTTGGCGAATCTGAGTCACTGGATGCGAAGCTGGTAGGTGAATCGGATGGCTACCCCTGAAGAGTCTGGTAGCGACCGTCGGATGTCTTGATACAACGAAGTTAACGGCGAAGATCGAGGTTAGGTGCTGTAGTGTTTAGCGGAAGTATCTAATTTTGATGCACATGCATAGGAGCGACCGTTGGATTCAAATACAATCTAATCTGAAGGCTTGGAATTTAAGCGCTGTGGTGTTTGGCAGAGACTTCAGATTTTGATGCTCTATGAATGAGCGACCGTAGGATGATGAGTTGGATCCAATCTAACGGTTGAGAATGGAGGCGGGTATGGATATAGAAAATGGGTTTGGGTAAGGGTTTTGGGCCTTGGGTATGCCAATCCCATATCTTCTTTAAGAACAATTCTTCCTTCTTGAGCTCATTCCTAGCTTTTTGGACGTGCGCTCCATTCTTTGCGGCTTCCTTGCGTAATTTCTTCCGGCTTTTCACTACTCTTCAGCTCTTTTCTGCTCCGCAAGTCATCCATACTTTATTTATTACCTAAAAATGCAAAAGTAATCAAGAAAAATATTTATTCTTGAAAACAATGAAAATACAGAATATGGGATAAAATGTAGAATTGATGCACAAAAGATGAGTTAAATGCCAACAAAAAGGGATAAATATATACAATATTTGGCACTCATCACCTTGTAATTTTAATTTCCTAACCGAACATCTGTCATGTAATAGTTCGCTATTGTATTGCAATTTCATTTCTTAACCGAATTTCTATAAAATGCATTGCAAAAACAACAAAATATGAGCAAATAACACAAAAACAAGACCAAATACCAAAAAACACAATCTTTCATTCTTATGTTGATGTTCAAAGTATACATAAGACCAAATACAAAAAAACACAATCATTAATTCTTATGATGATGTTCAAAGCATACATATTCTAGCTAAGGGTACATTTAATCATCCCCAAGGGAAATTGAACCTTCGTGTATAATTTTGTTCGATTCCTCCAAATCTTTCCACATCTCCATGTTATGTTCATACATAATGCACCAACCCAACATTGTGTCGGGTTTAAATCCATCCCAATAAGAGCATCCGCATATCGAAGGCAATGAACAATTGTCTTCTAACCAGAGGCCTATAAAATGATTGTTGTTAACGAGCGCAATCACCACTTTCCTACTTCTAAGTTGCTCGACACATATGGTTTTTTTGGGAGTGTATGTGAAACTAGCACCTTTTAAGAAATAGTGAACCACGCAATTGAATGCGTCGGCGATGAAGTGCCCACATATCGGCATGGCCATACAATGATCTCTTGTGATTGGATTGGCCCCGTGGAGACGGATTTGATACCTAACAAATTGCATATTGAGACTAGTCGCCATCGGACAACATTGTCTTGTAAAATTCCGTTTTCTCCTTTAGCTTCATCAACAACCTTTGATGGACATAAGTGATTTGATTATCATCTTATAGCTTGGCACCTTGAGTGAAAGGCCCTAGTTGTTGTACGACTACATGGAAACCACAATTACCATCCGGAGGGACGTCATGGGTGGATATGACATAATCTCTAATGTAAGGAGGTATCTCTTCCAAGTACCTTTTATCATCAAGAGGTGGTGTATCAATTGGAGCCTTTAGCTTCACGTCTCGTTGACTTGGTTGGCTCGGTTCCGACGGAGTAGGTTGAGAGTGTAACATTGGTATTTTTTTCTTCATATCTCGTTCACTTTACTCGGCCTTTTCAATAATATTCTTTCCCCTTTCTTAGAATCTTCTTGGTACTTCGCCGCGGTATACTCATGCCCCGAAGGATCTCTAGTAAAAGGGGTAATTTCACTTTTCCTTTTAGCTAACACCTTTGCATATTCTCTAACTTGTTTTTTTGTTTCTTTGGTTCTTGGCCTACCTTTGCCCTTGCCTTTATTCGGTTCTTGCACATTCTCCAAAGTGTGCGGAAAACGATTGACCGCATGTCATCCCAAAAGATTTTCCTTTCGAGTTTGTTCATGTTCCGGTATATTTCGATAACGATCCTTCCCATTTCATTGTCATCAAACTCTTCTCCGACATCGCCCTTTGGAGTAGGGACAAAACTTAATTTTTGCCAATGTGGATCAATATCGCTTAAAGGGATTATGCCATATTCATACTTAGCTATCATGTGGCGAAAAGGGTGTCCCATAGACTTCATCATGTTGCAAACACACACCTCATCCGTCTTGGTTCCCCATATGTCGATCAAATTCACCCCAACTATTAACCTCTTGATGCAAGCATGTGAAACATTATAGTGGAGTCCCTTGAATAACCGAAGGTCCGCCATTTTCTTGATGTTACCACGTTTTTCTACAATCTTTTTGTACTTCATGATGCGGCTTTTTTGGAACTTCTCTTTAGTTCTCTCAATATCGCGGTTGAAGTAACTCTCCATTGTGTTAAACACAACCACAAAATTATAGACACATCCAAAGAGATTTTTCTTCAACCGGTGGTGAGACGATTCTATCAAACTTGTCGCTTGATTCTCAAAGTGTTTATAGTTGTTGGTAAAAGCATAAACGAAGCGCTCTTTGTGCGGTTCCAACCATTGCTCCACCACGTACGTTATTATATCCTCCGGATATTCGGGGCTAGACCAATGTTCTCTAAATTCGGCAAGATTTAGATAATACTCTTCTTCGGTGAGAGACCAAGTCAATGCCTCCCATTCCCCGGAGAAGGCAACCCATTTAGCGTGATTTATGGTGTATTGTTTATCGAATGCCTCTTTTCCATCCGCCTGTTCATCTTCCGGTAGCTTATTAATCTCTTCCAATCCTTTCCTCTTAGGTGGACAAAGTTGAGTCTTGCACCTATTCATCACATTACACCATATATGAAATGTACAAAGCATATTATGTGCCAATGGGAAGGCATTCTCTATTGTGTTCATCAATGCTACTTCATTGTCCGTCACGATAACCCCAGGGATATCATCATCTCGGTAGATCACCTTCACTTGTTGTAGCGCCCAAGTGTAACTTGGTTCTTGCTCTTCCTTTAGAAAATAAAAAGCAACGATAAACGGTGACTTCGTCGACGTACGACCAACAATATTCAACAATGGCATCTCGTATTTGTTTGTCTTTTAAGTGCAATCCATTATAAGGACTTCATGGAATGATTGAAACAATTGAAACTCGTCGGATGAGCAATGAAGAGATGAGTAATTTCTTCTTCCGGACCTACCTTCTTTTGAACCGCGTAGCCTTTCTCTTGAGCCAAAAAAAAACAATTGTTGCATTACTTGTCTATCCTTCCATTCATTCCTTTTAATTGTCTCAATTGCATTGCAAATGGTGGACAAAGATGATACATTATCCGGGTTATCTTCCTTTAATAAGCGAAGCATAACAGTAGGTGGAATACTCATTTTCCTATACTTAGCAATTTTTTTCATTTCTTGAGGAGTGAGCCTTGCGGCCATTACATGTCCTTCAAGATCTTTCGGGCGAGGGTGGTTATGACAACCTACCACCTTATCCATAGCTAGAAACCATTTCTTCGTTAATTTGCTCTTGCTAAATACTAACTTGAACGGGAATTTAATTTTCTTTGAGCATGTTGTGTTCTTCCTCTTCGTCTTTCCTTTATACTCATAACCCTTCCTCTTGTGACTAACATCGGGATCTCCACTTCTCTCACAAACCATTTCAAAACGAGTTTGGCTTTCTTTTCCATTCAAAACTAAGACGCACTTGACTCTCTTAGCATGTTCTCTAGCCCAATTCTTCGCATCAATAGGTAAGTCAAATACCAACTCATTAGCATAGTGATGAGATGTATCTTCGAACAACATACCAACCGGAGAAGGTTGATCAGGCATTGGTATAGGTTGGCATTCTATCTACAAGAAATGTAACAACACAATTGGAATTACATTGGAGTTCGGTTACTTATAAATTTTATCGCGAAAACCGAACTCCGTGTTCGGTTCCTAAAGAAAATTTGAGATGTAACCGAACAAATAAAAAATAAAACGTTCAGTTACTTCCTATTTTATCTAGGTAACCGAATAGAACACTGTAACTTTTGATTTTTATTTTTTGCTTAGTTCGGTTGTTTATGTTGTTGTTTCGAGCTTGCGAAACAACCGAACTTAATACATTTAGTGTACTCTTATATTATGTCAAGTTCGGTTAGCTAGTTCGTAAACATGAAGTTTGCGAAACAAACGAACTTCGTACACTAATTTAACTCTTATTTCTACGTAAGTTCGGTTAGTTATTGGTTAATTGGTTGCGAACCAACCGAGCTTTGTACACTAAGTTAGATCTAATTTTTACGTAAAGTTCGGTTTGTTAATTTGTTACGAACCAACCGAACATAACGCTAGAAATCCCAGAAACTTCCATTAACGGTGATTTCGGTAACCTGCGTGTTTGGACCAAGTAACCGAACTGCACTTTCAGCCGAATTCGGTTACCTGTTCTTCACACGATGGAACCGAACTACACATTAAGGAGAGTTCGGTTACATGTTCTTCACAGAAGGTAACCGAACCGTCCCAAATCCAGTTGAAAATTTAGATTTTTAGGAAAGTTTTGACAAATTCAACATACATTATCCAAGTTTGGATCATACCTGGACACCCAAATACTCTTCCTCCGGTTGTGGTTGATAAAATCCATCATATTCATCTTGAGATTGAGTTTGGGGAAGAATAGAATCACCATCTAAGAAATAACTCATATCCGGATCATTGTGAAGATTAACAAATACTCTAGGAGAGGATGGAGATGAAGAATCAGATGAGTTTTCATCACTTGAATACCCAAAGTTAGTGAATTTGATTTTTTTTCCATGTTTTTATCCTTCATCTTCTCTAACTTTACTCTCTCAATAATTCTACTCATCTCATCTAATAAAAAACCCATCTTTTAATTTAATCTCACTAATTAATTTTAACTAAATCATTTCACTAATCAGAACCTAAAATTAATTATGAGGGTAATTTAGATATTAATATAAATATCTAGATATGGGGTGACCAAATTTACTTCTAATGTCTTTATCCAAAATAAAACCATGGTCCCCCAAAGAAACCATCGTGCCCAAAAAATCGTTCTTACAAAGAGTTTAAAATTGGCCCATAAAAAGGAAACGTTGGCCCATAAAAGCCAAGAGAAAGTCCAAAAGTGTCCCTAGTTTGTTCCAAAAGAACCTTTGCTAGAGTGGTAGTGGGGGCACACATGTGGATCCTAGTTAGCAATTCGTAGTTCGGCATATGTACGGAACGACAAACGTACGTGTATTATTCGGATTCATAAAGATCATGTTCGGTCAAAAATCCGGTCAACGGTTCGTGAGTCGGTAGTAAATCGTAACGGCATACGTATGTGTATAATTCGTTTTACACAATATTCGGCTTGATGCGAACATTAATATTAGGAAATTATGGTGGGGAATGTGATTTGTGTGTTAATTGTAAGTATATATATCAAGTATATGTAACTTTAGGCAATCAAATAATCGTTGGCTCAGTGGAGTGGACCATAAGTTAAGGATTTATACGTCTATGGGTTGACTCTCCCTGTGAACATATTTTTGCAAAACACGGAAGAAGAGAAGTATGAGCATTTGGGCTTTAAAACTTGACCGGAAAATAAGCCCAGAGAGTTGTTGCTCAGAGTTAATGGGCCGAATCCATATGGCCGATTCCAGTTCGATTCGTTAAAGCCGCATATAGTTTGGAAAGCTCAAAAAGTTCACGTACTTAGGTCGGTATTTCAATTATACGGTCGTTTGATTCGGTGACGACCGATTCGTAAAAATTCGTGAATCATTCGCGAATGATTCGGCTGCTAACTAGGATGTGGAGTCGAATTTTCATTAGTAGTACTAAATTACTATTTATATCCTAAACTTCCACTCACTTGTGGACTTGCCCATGTGAAGCAGCGGTTCAAAATGGTTATTTAGTTTACCTGTACCAGATCATAGACAGAAGGGTTAGAGCAGTTCCTATGGAATGAATTGCTCCCACTATGAATGAATAAACATGAAAAATGAATGTTCAAATCAACAAATGTGTTGCTTTGAATATTGGGTCGGAACATCCAGCGCGCGTTTGTGATAGGGACACGGGAACCTAAGTAATTCGCGCGAGCCAAGAAAAAATGCGGGCGTTCCTACCACGAACGCGGGCGTTCCTATCACAAACTCTGGCGTTTCTACCACGAACGTCCACTGCAAATTTTGTTATTTTATTAATATTTATCTCACTTTATCCTATTTTATCTCACTTTTATCCTATTTTATCCCACTTCATCCTAATTTATCTCACCAAAATATTATATTTTAACTTTATCCTACAAAGCATTTTATATTAAAAAAAAATACTATTGGGCCCTAGAAAACCAAATCTGTTCATTTTGCCCTACTTTACCATAGTGGAGAAACCCGTTCGACCATCACATGGCTCAACAAAATTTTGAATTTGAACATTACCATAGGAACTGCTCATACACTTCTAACTATTGTACACGCGGCGGAGCACTCCGGTTATACTAGGGTTCACAGAGTCGTAATGGTGTCACGTTTCAGCTTTAGGTACACTGGTCAGTGGTTACTACTCACTAGTGTGCATCCCCGATATTTATGCCCTTGTTAGGTTCCCAGTATTTAAGATATTAAAAAAATTACTGTGGTTTCCAGCATATGCCCGTCTAGCTCAGTTGGTAGAGCGCAAGGCTCTTAACCTTGTGGTCGTGGGTTCGAGCCCCACGGTGGGCGTTGTTTTTTTAGCTCAACTTTGTTTCTTATGAAAATGAATCTAACTGCAAGAGTTCAATCACTCTTCTTAACAAGTACCCTCCCTACACAAACCAGTTGCCTCTGACCCATATTAATTCTCTTCATTTCAGTAATCACAAGTCAGATGTAGATTATGTAATTTTCTATAAATTTCTCATTTGTCACTCAATGTTGAAGCTTTGTTTTAAGGGATTTTCCTTTTCTATTGCTTGTTGGATAACTTTTTTTTTTATTGAATGAGGTATTCAACTCCAAGGATAAATCCAAAAAGAAATCTTTATTGGTTCTACCCAACAGGTTATTGAGATGAGTTGAAAGTAATTAAATGCTTAAATATTTCTAAATCAGTTTGATACCAGAAAATTAACTTGTTTGAATTTCAAATGTGACAAGTTAAAATACCCGTTTAGCTCGGTGGGTAGAGCGCAAGGCTCGTACCCTTGTGGTCGTGGGTTGGAGCCCCACGGTGGGCGTATTTTTAAATTAATTTCAGCGCACTGATACTTGTGCTTGTTGTTTCATCTTTTAGAACTTCTTTCCTATCAATTTTTTCTCTTTTAAGCATTTCCTGCTGAGACTAGTGAAATTCGATAGACTGCTTAAAACTACTGGTACAAGAACGCATAAGAAATCAACAACAGAGGAAATTGTGGGATTCAGGCAGTGGCATTTATGCAGGAAACGTGGAAAAGCTTACTTTGCCTAGTGTAATTGACAAAAAAAAAAAAAGGTCAAAATTTTGGTTATCCCATTATTTGAAACACTCATATAACATAACTTAACCGCGTGCCACTTTTTATTCTCTCCCTATGCAGAAAAGAAAACAAGTTATTATC
The DNA here is from genome assembly GCF_003573695.1 of Papaver somniferum. NCBI lineage: Eukaryota > Viridiplantae > Streptophyta > Magnoliopsida > Ranunculales > Papaveraceae > Papaver > Papaver somniferum. Next base: position 33,921,907 of record NC_039366.1, read on the forward strand.
TTTCGCCTTCTCCCTAGTTTCTAGGTCAGAATTGTGGGATCAAATACCAAAGCTCCGTTGTCGTACAAACAATTGAAGCTTCTCTGGCAACCATAAGCCAATACTAGTCAGAAGTCAACTGTGTAGAAATCTTACTTTCATTAATATTTGGTACATACGTGGAAACTGAACGAATGTAAGAATAATAATCAACCGAAGAAGAAGCCTAAGAATGTGTTCTTTTAGTCCTCAAATAATACATGTATTTGTTTTTGTTTTAGAACCTTCTTTCTAGTATTGCACGTATTTGGCATGAAATTATTTTCTTCTTCTTCATTGTCCCTTTTCCATTATATGTATCAAACTTCACTGTGGCCTGGTTGATATCTTTATAGATATATTAAGAAGGATAATTACCAGGTTTTTTGATTTCATAATCCTTAGAGGGCATTGACGTGACTTTATCATTGAGGACATCTAAGAACCACATCCCATAGAGCCTTCACTCTGTAAATAATCATTGCAATTGCATATAACCATAACTTTCTTTTTAAATCTTTTTTAAAGCAAGAGGATGTCGCACAATAAACATATAGGATGATTTTTAGGAGGAAACAACGACTTTATTTTATGGTCCAATGAATCGCTAAAATCCAAAAATAAATAAAAATTAGACCATCTTTGGAAAATATAGAATGCAGCTTCTCTTTGCCATCTTTGGCTTCCCTTTATTAACAAAAAAAAAAAAAAAGAAGAAAAGACGGAGAAAAAACTTTATTCAATATATTTCATATCCCTAATTTCTAAAAAAATTTATTCAAATGCTTGCTAGTCTCTAAGACCTCCAACTCTTTTCTTTCCTCTTTTTCTTTCTAATTAATCAACATGTTTATTATTCAACCGAATCAAACGGTGGTTGCAAGTATGTACTTCCACTATTTTTTTTCTTTCCGAATCTTCAAATGCTCGTGATATTTTGGTTGGTTTATAAATTGTTGTGAAGAGAGGGGATGAAACTATGATTATTTTATTTTATTTTTGAGATACGAAGTCATACAAACATTATAATGAAGATGTTGCACAATTAGTATACAATTGTTGTTTCCATTGCCTCCAACCATCGAGGCCATGTATTTTATTTGGTAGACCTTTCGCAGAAAACATATTAGATTTTCCCTTATTTTGTTAACTGACACAGATTTAATAATCTATAACAACTAGTAGTCTCCAATTCCAAGAATTTAAAATATTCATTTTCTGTAACTGATACAAATATTTGTTTAATGTATATGGGGAAAATACAAGTTCTTTTAAACCATTGTGCGGACGACATATCTGATTTTCGTTGTATAACAACTAGTAGTCTCTAATTCCAAAAATTAAAACATCCATTCTTTGTATATTGACCCAAATACCTGCTTAATGTATATGAGGTAAATGCAAGTTCTTGTAAGCAATTAACTATTAATTACGTGAAATACCTTCACACAATTTATCTCCATATGTGATATTCAGAAGGACAATTACCACATCTTTTGATTTCAAAATCTTTAAGGGCATCGATATGACTTCATTGTTGAGAACATCTAAGAAAAACAACCCATATAGCCTTAACTCTATAAATAAATGTTATAATTGAGTGTGACCATTATTTTTTTTTTGAAACATGCACGTTATTGAATAAAGGGGATGTCATAATAATGAACATATTGGACAATGTGTAGGATGAGTAGACAGTTTCATCAATGGATCTTTAAATTTTAAATATAAAAGCAAAACTTTAGATTGTTCTGCTTCTCTTTGACATTTTTGGCTTCGCTCAATGAGGAAAAAAGATAAAAAGCAGAGAAAGTGTACTATATTTTAGATTTGTTTTATAAGGTAAACAATTTGATGATTGTTAAGGTTAGAGTTTTCTACGGATATGATCATTTGGAAAAAAAATTTGTATGTCAACCACCAAAGAGGAGATTGATCGGTTTGGTTTAGCGGTTGACGAACTTGAATTCTATGAAATGGTGATGAAGCCAGACGAAACTCCTGAAGAAGTTATTGGTTTTAATAAAGTTTCACGGGAGATAGGGTACATTCTAGTCTAATTATGGTGGAGGAGATATCCAAAGTCAATGAATATACACATCCACAATCACTTTATAGTAAGTTATGAAAGTTTGGGACCCACAATCCTTGTGATATTATTATTAAGAATACAAATTACAGTATTATTAGTTAATTATAGTTTTAATTAAGCAATTGTGTCTTGTTTTTTTTTTTGGTTGTCTAAAAGTGATAGTCATTAAGTTATTGGTTCTCATTTACCATATATTAGACTCAACCCAGAAGTGTTCACTTAAGAATATTACATTGAGAGATGCCATGTGTTAAGTTTTTTAATTGAATCTGGTCATTTCTTGTTATAATTTTTTATTTAAAGACATTATAAGTATGTAGTAGAGAATTATCATCGGATGGATGATCCCTCCTGAAAATCAGTTGAAGCAATATTGTTCATGCCATAAAAAAGAAGCTCATTAAAAGGGTTAATTCATCTTTTGGCCTTAATCACAAAGAAGACTGAAGTTGAAATGATGAGAAAGTCTAGTGGAAATGGTTTAGATGGTATTTTGACTAGCAATGTCGCAATTATATAGTGTGCACCATCTCCTTGTGGTGCAAGTATGTATGGTTTAGATGGTCTTTTGGCTATCAATTGCAATTCAGTTATTGTCCTTAATCGTTGTCTCGAGCTTACGTGTTGTACACCAGTATATATGGGTAAAGTCGGAGGCTGGAATAGTCATAAGCTTAGCACAGCTTGTGCGGGCGTTCCATTGTATGGACACAGAATCATGAAGGATGATTTCTATCTACTCTTTCCAGTCATCTCGGAATTTTGGATTCATTTTATATGGTAAACAACTTTGCAACTGTTAATGTTAGGTTTTGTTGTGGATCTGATCATTTGGCAAAACATTTTAGCATGTCAACCACCGAAGAGGAGATTAACCGTTTTGGTTTGCTAGTTGATGAATTCGAATTATATGAAATGGTGATGAAGCCAAATGAAATTCCCGAAGAAGTTGTTGATACTGTTTATAATGAAGTCTTCACGGGACATAAGATACATCCCAGTATGATTATGGTGTAAAAGATGTCCAAAGTCAATGAGTATACACATTAACGGTCACTTTATGGTAAGTTAAGGAAGTTTGGGACCCAAGAGATCTTGACTAAATTGTTGTTTCTCATTTACCATGTATTAGACTCAACCCAGAAGTATTCTCTTAGGAAGATTGTCATTCAGAGATGCCATATGTTATGTTGTGACACGATATTCAAAATATTTCAATCTCTAATTTCTAGAACTCTTTATTCAAACCCATGCTAGTCTCTAAAACCTCCAAAAACAAATTTTCATCTTTTTCTTTTTAACTAATCAACATGTTTATAACCTTATTCAACATAATCGATGAAAGATAGATTTCTTCAAGTGGTGACTGCAATTATGTAATTCCACTATTATTTTTAATATTCAAATGCTCGTGATTTTTTGGTTGGTTTGTTCAATGGTATGAAGAGAAGAGATGAAACTATGATTATTATTTTATTTTATTTTTGAGATATAAAATCATACAAACAATATAACGAGGATGTTGCACAATTAGTATATAATTGTTGTTTTCATCACCTCTAACCGTCGAAACCATGTACTTTATTTGGTAGATCTTTCGTAGAAAACATATTGGATTTTCTCTCATTTTATTAACTGACACATATTTACTCATCTACAACAACTAGTAGTCTCCAATTTCAAAAAATTTAAACATCCATTTTCTTTTCTGTAACTGACACAAATTTTTGTTTAATGTATATGGGAAAAATAAAAGTTCATGTAAACAATTATGCATAAAGCACATTTGATTTTCCTTGATTTTATCAACTGACACAGATTTAAAACATATATAAGGACTAGTAGTCTCCAATTCCAAAAAACTAAAACATTTATTTTCTAGAACTAACATAGATTTATGCTTTATATATATGGAGAAAATACAAATTCATGTACACAATTATCTATTAATTATGCGGAAGATCTTCACATGATTTATCGCCACTAGTGATATTAGGAACGTCAACTACCGTGTCTTTTGATTTCAGACCTTTAGATGTGCTTCGTTATTGAGCACATGTAAGAACAACAAGCCATAAAGCTTTAACTTAGTATACAAACATTTCAAGTACGTCAAAGCATAACTTTTCAAAATACTTTTTGAAGCAAGGAGATGTCACACAACAACAAATACATGGGGATATTTGTAGAGGAGAAGACAATTTCATCTACAATCTCATGGATAGTTAAAATCAAAAATAAAACAAAGATGTAAACCGCTTTGCTTCTCTTTGACATTTTTGGGCTTCCCTCTATGAGGTAAAAAAGAAGAAAAAGAAGAGAAGAAACCTAACTTGCTCTTATCTTCCCAAACGATATTCAAAATATTTCAAATCCCTAATTTCTAAAACTTTTCAACTCTTTACCTTTGTTTAAACCCTTGCTAGTTTATAAAACCTCAAACTCTTTTTTTTTGGGAAAATGGGTCATTTGTCCAAATATTTTTAAATCACGGTTCAAATGGACGGGTAAAAAATAGTTTGGGTGAAATGGCCAAAAAAAAAATAGTAAGAATGAAACTGGTTTCATCCTAGCTTAAATTTAAAAAATAGCAAGGATAAAAATGGATACATCCTGTTTAAATTAAAAATAAGAAAAAATATTTGAAAATAGGTACGATGAAATTGGTTACATCCTGCCTATTTTTATATTTTTGGCCATTTAAACAGTATCAAAATCTAACTGTCCATTTCACCCAGAAATTGTTGATTTTGGTCTTTTTAACCAATTTTTTGTCTCATTTTCTTTCTAACTAATCAACATGTTTGGGTCCTTGTTGAACAAAGTCAATCCTTTATAACTGATGAAGGATGGATTTATTCCCACAATAGCTGTAGGTAATCCCAATTCTTTTTTGAATCTTCAAATGCTCGTGACTCGTTGGTTGGTTTATTCAATGTTATGAAGAGAAAGGATTCAATTATGGTTATTGTTATATTTTATTTTTTGGAGATATGGAGTCACATAAACAACAGAATGGTGATGTTACACAATTAGCATAAAATTGTTGCTTCTCATTGGTGCCTCTAACTATCGAAACCGTATATTTTGTTTAGTAAACCTTTCGTGGAAAACAAATCGAATTTTTTCTAATTTTATCAACTGGCATAGATTAAAATCATATGTAACAACTAGTAGTCTCCAATCTCAAAATTTTAAAACATCTGTTTTATGTAACTGATACAGATTTTTGGTAAATGTATGTGAGGGAAAATATACAAATTCTTATAAATAATTAGCTATTGATTGTGCGGTGTCGGATTTTCCCTGATTTTATCAACTGGCACAGATTTAAAACATCTATAAAAACTAGTAGTCTCTAATTCTAATTATTAAAACATCGATTTTCTGTAATTGAAACAATATAAACTTAATGTATATGAGGCAAATGCAAGTTCTTGTTAACAACTAAATATTAATTACGTGAAAGACCTTCACAAAATTTATCTCCAATTGTGATATTAGACAGTCCGTGTCAATTACCACGTCTTTTGGTTTCAGAACCATTAAGGGCATTGATATGACTTCATTTGAGGACATCCAGGAAAACAAACCATATAATCGTAACTCTATAAATAACCGTTGCATTTACGTGTAACCACCACTTTTTTCAGAGCAGGTTTTTGAAGAAAGGAAATGTCACACAACAAACATATGGGAAAATATGTAGGACGTTCACACAGATTCATTTCCAATCCATTGGATCTTTAAATTTCAAAAATAAAACAAAAGCTTATATTGTTTTGCTTCTCTTTGCCATTTTCGCCTTCACTCCGTGAGGAAAAAAGAAATAAAAGAGAACAAGCAGAGAACAATGTTTACTATCTTTTATCTGCCCAAACTTTATTCAGAATTCAAATCCATGATTTCTAAAACTCTTCAACTCTTTACCCCTGCTCTTTCACTTCTTCATATGCCAGCTTCTTTGGAGAAAAACTGAACACCCTTATGTGGAAATTCTTATGGGGTCACTGACAATGAGAATAAGATGAGCTGGGTATCTTGGAAAAAGGTACGAAAACTAAAAGAATATGGTGATTTTGGGGTGATAAATTTGAAGTTGGTAAACAAATCCTTAATGGATAAATGGTTATGGAGATATTCAAATGAAAAACAAGCTTTGTGGAGAAAGATTGTATCTGAGAAGACCAACACAAAATCAAAAAATTTGGTTCCAGATGAGACTAAGTGTACCATTGGAAGAAGTATGGGGCAGATGATATTATGAAAACTAGAGTTGATAGTCAAGAGCGTGTGAAGATTAAAGTTATGGGTGGCAATGAGACTCGTTTATGGTATGACTGGTGGTTTCAAAAATCTACCATAATGAGCAAATAACCGAGATTATATAAGATCAGTCTTCAAAAACATTGTACGATGGCTGAGGTTATGGGTGATGCTTGGACCTTATCGTTTAGCATAGTTTTAGACCCTGCAGATAGAATTAATTTTTTGGAGTTCAGAGATGATCTGAGTATGGTAGTTTTACAAGAAGGAGAATATTTTCTAGAAGGGGACTTATTGAGACCCATGAATATGGTCTGGGATAATGTGGGTCTTTAGATTAAGTCCAATAATGTAGGTTTAAACTATATTAGGGTTTTGGGGTCTTGTATAAATATTCAATGTGAATGAATGAGAAAGGCATAACTTAATATTCATAAAATCTAACATGGCATCAAGAGCCAAAGTTGATTAACAAGAACCCGAGAACCCTAATCCAGTAAACATGGCGGATGATACAGAATCATCAAAAAGAGGAAAAGTTGTAGAGAACAACATAGGAGGTAGAGGACATGGCAATGTACGTGCGCATAATTTGAACATCTCAGCAGCAACGACAACTCATTCTGGCGCTGGTTCTTCAGTAGATGTATCAGGATTGACGGGCGTGACTGCAAGTCAGGTCCAGCAGGTGCTTGAATATTTAAATTCAAGAAAATTCAGTTCCCAGCTACAAGGTAAGACAAATCAAACATCCTGGATTATAGATACAGGAGCTACAAATCATGTCACGTGTAAAAGAGATGATATGATAAATGTGAAAGATATTAGAGCATGCTCTGTGGGACTGCCAGACGGAAAACATGCCCAGTCTGAGAAAATAGGATTGTTGTTCTTCCTGGTGGTTTGAGATTGGACAATGTGCTTTATGTGCCACAGATAACTTGTAACTTAATTTCAGTTACACAGCTCATTGATGAGGTAGTATGCAATGTCCAATGTACTAACAGTTTATGTCTTATACAGGACCGGTTGACGAGGAAGGTGATCGGAGTGGGTGAGCGACGAGGTGGAATATATATTTTCTGTGGTGTGCCTCCAGTTAAAGTGCTTGCAGTTAGTAATGATACGTATGAGCTGTGGCATCGACGATTGGGACATCCATCAGAGAAAGTGTTACAACAGTTACCATGTGTGGGTAGATTATTGAAGAAGAATAATGATGCGTGTGATATTTGTCCGCGTGCAAAACATCGTAGAAGTAGGTTTGCTAGTAGTTTGAGTAAATCCAGTTGTAGTTTTAATTTGGTTCATATAGATTTATGGGGCCCTTATAAGACGCATTCATTTTCTGGAGCTTAATATTTTCTGACAATAGTAGATGATTTTTCAAGAGGTGTGTGGATTTATTTAATTCAAAGCAAAACTGAGGTTGAAACAATATTTCTTAACTTTATTGCTCTTGTGAAACGTCAATTTGGTAAAGAAATCAAAATTGTTAGAAGTGATAATGGAATTGAATTTCATGCGTTGCGTGGATATTTTAAGACTAATGGGATAGTTTTTGAGACGTCATGTGTAGGAACACCTTAACAGAATGGAAGAGTTGAGAGAAAACATCAACACATAATGAATGTGGCAAGAGCTTTAAGATTTCAAGCAAATTTACCGATCCGTTTTTGGGGAGAATGTGCATTAACGGCTGCATATTTGATTAATCGTACGCCTACACCTATTCTAAACAACAAAACTCCATATGAAGTTTTATTTGGGAAACCGGCCCCATACAATCAGTTGAGAGTGTTTGGTTGCTTGTGTTATGTGCATGATCAAAGTAGTAAAGGGGATAAGTTCGCAAGTCGAGGTAGGAGATGTGTGTTTCTTGGTTATCCTTTTGGGAAAAAGGCGTGGAAAGTATATGATTTAGATAAAAGACAATTTATGGTTTCAAGAGATGTAGAGTTTTATGAACATCAGTTTCCTTACATATCCAGGGTACCTGATAAGCCAACTGAGATAGTTCGGGCTAAGAATGATGTGTGTTGGAGTGATGATGAAGAAAGAGGAGTAGAAGAAATGGTGCAGAGAGAGGCTGAAATAGTTACTCAGAACCCGGAAGACATTACTGAGAACCCAGAATACATTATTGAGAACCCAGAAGACATTACTGAGAACCCAGAATACATTACTGAGAACCCAGAATATATTACTGAGAACCAATGAGACATTACTGAGAACCCAGAATATATTACTGAGAACCCAGAAGACATTACTGAGAACCCTGAAGATATTACTGAGAACCGTGTGGTCTCAAATGAAGAGGTGCAGGAAGCTAATTTGGGTGAGATGGGTAAAGGAAAGCGACATAAGATTCCGTCTAGCTCAAAGGTTTTGTGACGCACACCGTACGAGAAAATAGTCCATCCTGTACTCACTCTCCACAATCATCATCCTCAGGTACGCCGTATCCTTTGACATATTATGTTAGTTGTGATAGATTTTCCGCAGTTCATAGAAAATTTCTTGCAGCAATTACTGCTGGGTCTGCACTTGCAAGCTTCAAAGAAGCTATGAAGCATCCAGGATGGCGCAAAGCAATGGCAGAAGAAATACAAGCCTTGGAAGAACAAGGAACATGGGAATTAGAAGAATTACCGCCGGGAAAGAAGGCACCCGGCAGTAAATGGATTTATACAGAAAAGTATGATGAGAATGGACAGTTGGTGCGACTCAAAGCTAGACTGGTTATTTTTGGGAATCATAAAGTTGAAGGGTTGGATTACAATGAGACATTTGCACCAAGGGCGAAAATGACGACAGTGCGGACTTTTCTAGCTGTTGCAGCGATTAAGAACTGGGAAGTGCATCAGATGGATGTGCATAATGCATTTCTTCATGGAGATTTGGAGGAAGAAGTGTATATGAAGATACCACCCGGATTTTCTAAAGATAAGTCTAATATGGTGTGTAGGATGAAGAAATCTTTATATGGTTTAAAACAGGCTCCTCGGTGTTGGTTAGCAAAATTGTCTGCGGCTTTGAAGAGTTATAGTTTTCGATAGTTGTATTCGGATTATTCTCTTTTTACTATGAACAAGGGAAAGATGCAGCTTAATATTTTGGTCTATGTTGATGATTTGATTGTTGCGGGCAATGATTTGGTTGCGCTTCATCAGTTCAAAATATACTTGGGACAATGTTTCAAGATGAAAGATTTGGGAAAACTGAAGTATTTTCTGGGTTTGGAGGTGGCTCGGAGTAAACAAGGTTTTTATATATGTCAGAGAAAATATGCATTAGATATCATCATGGAAACAGGTTTATTAGGTGCAAAACCTGCAGAATTTCCAATGGAAACAAATCATCGTCTTTCTTTGGACAAAGGAGATTGGTTTACAAATGTGGAGAAGTATAGAAGACTAGTTGGTCGTTTGATTTACTTGTCCGTGACTAGACCGGACCTGGCATATTCCGTGCATATTTTGTCTCAATTTATGCAACGGCCAAGACTAGCACATTGGGAAGCAGCTCTTCGTGTGGTTCGATATTTGAAGAAGAATCCTGGACAGGGAATTCTGTTGCGCTCTGATAGTGGTCTTAATTTAAAAGGATGGTGTGACTCAGATTGGGCGAGTTGTCCCTTAACTAGACGCTCATTGACTGGATGGTTTGTTATTCTTGGAGATTCAACGGTGTCATGGAAAACTAAAAAGCAACATATTGTTTCTCGTTCATCGGCTGAAGCGGAATATCGTTCTATGGCGGCAGCTACGTGTGAATTAAAATGGTTGAAACAATTACTGCGTGATTTGGGAGTTCATCATACACATGGAATACGCCTTCTATGTGATAGTCAATCGGCTTTATATATTGCTCAGAATCCAGTTTTTCATGAGCGAACGAAGCATATTGAAGTTGACTGTCATCTGGTTAGAGATGCTATAATACAGAAGATTATCACGCCTTCGTATACTCCTATAATAGTGCAATTGGCGGATAGTTTTACTAAATCTTTAGGGAAAGCTCAATTTCAGTTTCTTATGTCCAAGATGGGCATGTGTGACCTCCATGCTCCGTCTTGAGGGAGGGTATTAAGACCCATGAATATGGTGTGGGATAATGTGGGTCTTTAGATTAAGTCCAATAATGTGGGTCTTAAGATTAAGTCCAACAATGTAGGTTTAAACTCTATTAGGGTTTTGGGGTCTTGTATAAATATTCAACGTGAATGAATGAGAAAGGCAGAACTTAATATTCATAAAATCTAACAGGACTTCTTTTCTAAGAAGCTTTATAAGCTCCTATGCAGAGAAGAAGTTAACTGGGAATTTGCAGGTTTTTGGAAGTGAAGCATATCCCGCCAAAGGTGATTTTTCTGTGTTGGGTTGGTTTACACGATTCAATACCTATCAGAATGATGCTTGAACATAGAGGGGTGCAGGTACACAGTACTCCTTGTGTCTTCTACAACAGCGATATGAAATCACAACATCATCTGTTTATTCACTGTCCATGGATAGCAAATATTTGGAGTTACTTCATTAACTCCTGCAAAATAAGTTGGGTGATGCCTGGTTCATTTCATGGACTCTTACAGACTTGCAATTGCTGCAGGTTTTATGATATTAGAAAAGACTTATGGAAACTAATTCTTTTTGTTGTCATTTAGGAGATTTAGATAGAGAGAAATGCTAGAATTCATGAGAGAAGAGCAAAATCCATGGATTAAATCAAGTCAGTTTGGCTGCAAGTATGTAATCCCAATTTATTTTTGAAAATGTAGCTAGATTCCTGATCCAAAGGCTCTTGAACAAGAGAATCATAAGCAGACTTGACTGAGAATAATCCTTTCTTACCAATGATCCATTTTATTCATCAGCTGCATCACTGTTGACTGAAACTTGAGTGAGATCTCTCTGCAAATCAGCAAGCTCATTTGTAACGATAATATTCATTCTTCTTTGGGGTAATAAATTCCATCTCCTCTCATCCTCCATGAAAATTGCAGCCACGGTTTTGTTTTTAGCTCTAGAAACTGCATACACATTAGGATACTTTAAGTTTAAAGGAACCAAAGAGCCATTTATCCATCCAAAAACATAAACTACTACCAGATTTAACTTTGAATAAATATTGAAGAAGAATTATTATCAGATGGATGATCTCTCCTGAAAACTAGTTGAAGCAATATTGTTCATGCCATAAAACACAAGTTCATTGAAGGAGTTCGTTTAATTTTAGCCTTAATCACAAAGAAGACTGAAGTTGAAATGATAACTAAAAAAAAAAAAAAAAAGTCTAGTTAAGATGGTTTAGATAGTCTGGTAATGTCGCAATTATGGGGTGCGCATCATCTCCTAGTGGTGCGTGCATGTAGGCTTACAAAAATTTCGCCAACTTGCAATTTGGTTATCTCGCTTGCCCTGGCCATGCAATTTGCTAATTTTATGCATGCTATATATCTGCTAATACCTGCCTTTGTTTTTTCAAGGTTGGAACTTGCTCAACTCTGTTTCGTGAGGAATTCTTAATTGCTGCTTTTTTGAAGAGATGTCATCAAAGCTTCAAGTTAATGTGGTTGTTATTTGGTGAGACTAGTGAAATTTGATAGATAAAACGATTGGGACGAGTGGAGAAAAAATCAGCCAAAACAAACGGTTTCAGGGAGTCGCATCTATTCTGCGCTACACGTCGTTGATGCTGGTCCATTTGCTAGGAAGATTGTCTTGTCAAAGAACTTCTTAATGGAGAGAGAGTGGTAGTTGTTCGTTGAGAAAAAAGAATCTTCATTTGATACGGATAATGAAAAGTTGGAAAGGAAACAGCAATCCGTTGTAGTCTAGGTGGTCAGGATACTCGGCTCGGGTTCAAGTCCCGGCAACGGAATTTTTTATTTTTTATTTTCAATGCAGCTATTTTAGATTATCCCAATCGTGGGAAGAGCCTTGCAGACTAGAATTTGACTGACAAGGATAATAGGCAAAACTAAAAAAATGAAAGACCCAGACTGAGAATACATAAGAACGATTTTTTGGGACCATGGTTTTTTGGGATCATGATTTTATTTTGGGTAAAGACATTAGAAGTAAATCTAGGTCATCCCTTATCTAGATATTTATATTAATACCTAAATTACCCTCCTGATTAATTTTGGGTGATGATTAGTTAGTGTTAATAATAGTTAGTGTAATGATTAGTGAGATGATTAAGTTAAAGATAATTAGTGAGATTAAAAAATCAGATGGTTTTTTTTTTAAAGAAGTAGAATTATTGAGAGAGTAAAGTTAGAGAAGATGAAGAAGGAAAACATGAAAAACGATGGATTTTACCAACCAAAATCAGATGGCTTCAAACTTAGATAATGTTGGTTGAATTGCTCCAAACTTTCAAAAAAAATGAAATTTTTTATGTAGATTTGGGCCAGTTCGGTTACCATATGTCAAGAACATGTAACCGAACACACCTGAAAGTGTAGTTCGGTTACGTTTTCCAAACACGCAGGTTACCGAACTCGCTCGTTAATGGAAGTTTTGGTCGTACAGTGTAATGTTCGGTTACCTAGGATAAAATGGTAGGTAACCGAACTTTGAATTTAACAATTTATTTGGGTACATCTTGTGTGTTCGGTTAGTTCGCAAACTTCAACGCAACCAAGTTCCCAACCGAACTGCAGGTTAAAAGTAACCTAGTGTTAGAAGTTCGGTTGGTTCACAAACTTCAACATATTTTGCGAATCAACCAAACTGGGCTTATATATGCATATATGCAATTAGGCAAATGTTCGGTTACTACGAAATTTATTTCTTGGCGAATTAGGTAGAGTTCGGTTACGAAGTATCAAAGGTAGAGTTCGGTTAGAAAGAAAACTTAATATTTTTGCGAACGAACCGAACTTGTGGGCTTCTCATTATTTTCGTAAACTAAAGTTCGGTGATATCCTTATTTTGCGAAGGAACCGAACTTATGGACTTGTGTTGTTCTAATACAAGGAGTTCGGTTAAAAGTATTTTTTTGCGAATCAACCGAACTCTGAGTTCGGTTAAGAAAAAATTAATTCTTGATAATCGAACTTTTCTCTGAAAAAAAACCCTCCATTAAACCTCTATCCAACTTCCATTTTCAACTATTTTAATGATTACTTCTCATTTATTCAACCAAAAACGAATGACAAGTAATAGGTTTGTGAAAATATCTTTGTTAATGTTTTAAATTAAGCTATATATATATATATATATATATATATATATATAGCTTAATATATATATATATAATTCATATATATATAGCTTAATATATATATAGCTTAATATAATTCCTTCCAAGCTTAATATATATATAGCTTAATATATATATATATATATATATATATATATATAGCTTAATATATATATATATATATATATATTAAGCTAAATTAATTCTCGCAAAATATGTTGAATTAATTTATATATATAATTCAACATATATATATATATATATTTTGGTGGTGGTTGGTGGTGATTGTAATCGGAGGTGGTGGTGGTAATCGGTGGTGGTGATAATTGGAGGTGGTGGTGGTGGTGGTAATCGGCGGTGGTGGGCAGTGGTGGTGGTGGTAATCGGTGGTTGTTGGTGGTGGTGGTAATCGACGATGGTGGGAGGAGGTGGTGGTTATATATATATAGGTGGTTATTGGGTTGGTTTTAAATTAAATTAGGTTAAAGGTAGGTTAGTCATTTCAATGCTTTCGGACACCCCTAATAACTATAGGGTAGGTGGCCTAATAGGACCATGGTCCCCAAAAAAAACCATGGTCCCAAAAAAAACGTTCATACATAAACGAAATGTCACCGAGTTATCCAGGTATTAATTACATGAACGCAAAAATTCAATATTCACTCTATTTCCACTTAACCTTATTGGCGGCCAGAAGGCCCAGATCCTATACAATCCCAACTGCTACTCCATAAACAATACAAAGGGGGGTGAAGACTATGTTTCCAGAACCCATAATGGTGTGAAACTGTGAAGTGATAGCAATAAGTATGAATCCGTGGACATTTAGCAATAAGTGATTGATCAAAACCCATTTCATTCACAAGGTAATCCATTGTGGATACTGTTTTCTTCTCTGATCGGATCATACACTGAGCATGCTTCTCGAATGCACTTTGAATTTCATCTTCTGACCAACCCTATTTCTTGTAAACATTCACGTTTGTTTCCCAGGTGGCTTTGCTCGTGGATGTCAATCCCTCCAGATAACTAAGAAACATAGGTTTTGAAGGATGCAAACCCATGCTCTTAATCTCTTGTACAACCTCCTTAAATTTACTGCTACTGCTACTGATTGTAAGTGCACTTGGTTGTTCTGTGAGATAGGCTATTCCTAGTGACAAATACATAAGCTCGATTCATCTACTAGTGTCATTCAATACATATGATTACTTAACAAAATTCCATCATCAATAACCACATATTAATTTGCAACTTAAACGATTCAAGAATAATTCATAAGCACTTTTGGCACGGTAGAGTATGAGCAATAACGAATAAATTCTAAGACAGCAAAGCAGTTTAAATATCAATTGGAGTTCATGTTTCAGACATCAAAATCGTCCCTAAACAAGATGCTTAGCTACTGGAGTTCATAGTAAAGAAACAAAAGACAAGAGCAACTTTTAAACAAGCAAACCAATACAGCAACCCAGGCAGCAGCAGGTGGAATGGTGAACGTGATGGCTGTGGACTGCAGCTTCAAAGTGTGTGAACCGGTGATATGGATGATGGCGCTGCGGGCTAGATGGAAGAGTGGTGCTGTTGCGGCACAGATAGAGGCTGATTGACTGGCCTGTTTCTTGTTGTCTTGGTGGATGCGCACAGATAACTCCTCGAACTGGTGGTGATATGGATTGTGAAGATGGCAGTAGTGCTGGTAGCGAGGTGACTGATGATGTAGCTCGAGTATGCTGATGTTGTGGCCTGGACAGTGGTGGTAATGTATGCAGTGAGTTGGGATAGATGCAGGTGATGGCTATGCAAACTGATGGAGATGCAGGTATGTATGAAGATGGAGATGGATGCGGGTGGTAATGGGTTGGAGAGGAGCAAAGCTCCTCTCTGTTGGTGATGAAACAGTTCTGAGCGGCGGGTATGAGATGGGTTTGCATCCTTAAAAAAAATTCTAGCTCTTGGCGGCCTAATTGACACATTCATTGCTCACCTGGATAAAGAACAAACCTCAGATTCCTCTAGTTCAACTCCAACATATCCCCCTGGATATGAGCCAATTGCTACAGATACCGCAGATGATGCTTGCTCTATCATCAGTACGGAGGAGCAAAGTGTAATACCTAAAAGAATGGAAATAGAATGCAGAAGACTTGATATATCCCCATTGGCACTTGGGCAATCATATGTCAAGACAAGACGTGCCATCAAAAAACGGGCAATTCCTTTTAATAAATGAATTTACAAATCCTTTCATGGAATGTTAGAGGTTTATGCTCAGCCAATAGAAGAACTATTGTGAAGAAGATGATTCAGCTCATTAATGCTCCTATTATTATCTTACAAGAAACCAAGATGATGCATTGCTCAGCTTTTGACATTACTCAGATTTGTGGAAAGCCTAATTTTGGTTGGACTTACCAGCAGTCTAGGGGCAGTTCTGGGGGTATGATAATTCTTTGGAATAAGGATTTTGTCGAAGTCAGTGACTCTTTGGTGGGAGAATATACGCTGTCAGTTCAATGCATTAATAAATATGATGGTTTTAAGTGGGTTCTCACAAACGTTTATGGGCCAAATAATCCTCAAGAAAGAGCTGATTTTTGGGTTGAAATGGGAGCTTCCATGGTGCTTGGGAGGTGATTTTAATGTAATCACCAAATGTAATCACCAAATGGTGCTTGGGAGGTGAGAAAAAGGGATGCCGTAAAATCACCAGGAGCATGGAAAACTTCGGTGACTTCATCTCTCAACATGATCTTATTGATCTTCCCCTAAAAGGAGCTAGATATATCTGGTCAAATGGTCAATCTAATCATGTTATGTGTAGACTTGATCGATTCCTTATCTCTCCAGCATTTGAGTCTCATTTTCCCTTTGTCTCTCAACTAGCCAAATCTAGACCTACCTCTGATCACATCCCAATTCTCTTAGACATTTCAGACCCTTCTTGGGGACCTAGTCCATTTAGGTTTGAGATCATGTGGTTTTTGGAGAATGGCTTCATTGAATTATTAGAAAATTGGTGGACTTCTTTTTGTTTTACAGGTACCTCAAGTACAATCCTTTGGTGCAAACTTAAAGCACTGAAGGAAAAACTTAAGGAATGGAACAAGCTCACTTTTGGCAATACAAATATAAAGTTGAATCTGTTGTTGTCAGAAATCCAAGATCTTGATAGTTTGGCTGAAGATACTTTGTTATCTGATTCACAGATGCAAGAGTTGGTGGGCTGGAAAAAGGACTTTGAAAGGGTAACAAGAATGAAGGAGGTCTCCTGGAGGATTAAATCCAATACTAGGTGGTTGCAAGAAGGAGACAAGAATACTGCTTTTTTTATCAGGAAGACAAGTGCAAAAAGAAGGTACGATAGAATCAAGAAATTGTACATTGATGGGGCCTTGGTTGACGACAGACAAAAGCTGCAAGAACATATTGTAAGTTTTTATGAGAATCTTTTTAGGGAAGAGGAGATTATCAAACCTGTTTTGGAAGGTATTAATTTTGATAACATCAATTCTATTGAATCGGGTATTCTGGATGCTGACTTCTCTGAAGCTGAAATTTTACAGGCAATTCAAGATCTAGACCATGATAAGGCACCAGGCCCAGGCGGCTTCCCCATTATGTTCTTTCATAAATGCTGGAGTTTCATTAAAACTGACATTATGGGAACAATGAAGGAATTCTGTGATACAAAGATCATATAGAAACTATTAAAGATTGCAAGCCAATATGTCTTCTTACTAGTGTTTATAAGATCTTATCCAAAGTACTCGCTTCTAGGATGAAATTAGTAATGCCAAAACTTATTTCTCCTGTACAATGTGCTTATATTGAGGGAAGACAAATCATTGATGGAACTCTGATTGCTAATGAGTTGGTAGACTCAAGATTAAAAGCTGAGAAGCCAAGGGTAATATGTAAAATAGATCTTGAGAAGGCTTTTGATAGAATCATATGGAGTTATTTGGAGTTCATGTTGAGAAAAATGGGTTTTAGTAGGAAATGGATCAATTGGACCAGGTTTTGTTGTTCTACTGCCACATTCTCTGTGCTCATTAATGGGCCTCCTTTTGGTTTTTTCAGCAGTTCAAGAGGTGTTAGACAAGGATGTCCCATGTCTCCACTGTTATTCATCATTGCATTGGAAGGTTTCTCTAGATATATTGATAGAGCTGCTAA
Organism: Papaver somniferum; assembly: GCF_003573695.1. Classification (NCBI taxonomy): domain Eukaryota; kingdom Viridiplantae; phylum Streptophyta; class Magnoliopsida; order Ranunculales; family Papaveraceae; genus Papaver; species Papaver somniferum. The sequence goes on from NC_039366.1 coordinate 33,939,674, forward strand.
CTCTGGTTTATTCAATGGTTTATTCAATGGTTTTTCTATGGTGGAGAATGGTTCTGTGGTTAATCATTTGCACTATGCAGATGATACTATCTTCTTTGTTGACAACAAAAAAAGAGGAACTTACCAACTTATTCTCAATTCTACATTTTTTTGAGTATATTGCAGGTTTGAAGGTCAATAAATCTAAAACACGACTGATTGCAATTGGAGATGTCCCTCTAATTAATGTGTGGGCTACAGAGTTGGGGTGTGCAATTGATACATTGCCTTTCATGTACTTAGGTATGCCTCTGGGAGCAAATCCTAACTCTAAGGAAATTTGGGTACCTATTATAGAGAAGTTTGATACAAGACTATCTATATGGAATCAGATTTCTCTTACCAAAGGAGGCAAGTTAGCTCTCTTGCAATGCATTTTAACTTCCCTTCCTATGTACTACTTTTCCCTTTTCAAGGCATCAATTTCAGTGATCAAGATTTTGGAAAAGAAAATGAGAACTTTTCTGTGGGGAAATAGCAGTTATTCTCATTTGATAAAATGGGAAGTGGTATATGCGGATAAAGAAAGAGGAGGATTAGGAGTGCTCAATTTGAGATTCATGAACTTGGCTCTTCTAGCAAAGTGGAGTTGGAGATTTGGGATAGAGAAAACTAGCTTATGGTATAAGCTCATAGTTGAGAAATATGGATGCAACTTCTCTCAATGGGTTCCAGGTCCGGTTTATTTCCCACACGGAGTATCCTGCTGGAAAACTATTTCGGAAACTAGTGATCTGATTAATAATAACTCCTCTATGTGCGTCCATTCTGGTGCTAGGATTTCATTCTGGTATGATAAGTGGGTGGGTACTTCATCTCTGGCAAATAATTTTAATCTTCTTTGCAAGCTAGATAGGCTTCAGTTTGGCACTCTAGCTGATCACATTACATCTGACGGCGCCTGGAGATTCGATTTCAAGAGGGTTTTAAATAACTTAGAAGTGGTTCAGTTAGCAGGGTTACTCAACATTATTGGCAGCAATCCCCCTGCAACAGATACCCTACATGATACTAGGCGTTGGAAACATCACAGCTCATGGTGTTTTTCAGTTAAAACCTTATACCATACTTTCATATCTGTCGATGGTGTTGACAACTTCCCACATCAGTTTATTTGGAAGGCTGGATTTCCACCAAAAGTCTCCTTCTTATTATGGTGTGTTGTTCATGGTAAGTTAAACTCTTTAGACATGTTACATCGCAAAGGGATGGACGTTTACACCTCTTACATTCTATGTGGTGATAGCAATGAGTCGCAGGACCATCTTTTGCTGCAGTGTAAAGTTGCTTACAACACTTGGATGGTTGTTACTCCTAATAAGCATTGGGCTTGGGTGTTTCCGGAGACTATGTTTTCTCTGGCTCATACATGGTCTCGTAATTCTCTTTCAAACAACGGAAAAATGGTCTGGGATCTTATCCCGTCTGCAATCATATGGATTCTGTAGCGAGAACGAAACTGTCGCATCTTTGAGGACAATTATAGCTTCAAGACGGATTCAGAAATTGCAGTAGATGTCAAGTCTCTTGTGCTGTCCTGGGCAAGTGCTTCTGGCAATAGGGTACATTTGAATTTTACAAATTCTGTAAACAATTGGGAGACCGTGTTCTACTGAGTCTCTCTTTTTTGTTTCCTGCTTTGCTGTGTCTACCTTTGGTAGACCTTTGTAAATTATCCTCTTTTTAATATATCATTCTCTTCTCATCAAAAAAAGAAAAAAAAAAGAGAAAATCAAAAACAGTGTTTTTGCTAACAAAAATTAGTAATTGGTCTTGCACCTTTGTTAAAATGGAAGCAAAGCTAATGATATATCTGCCGACACTTTTAGATTTAGAGGCAAAACACATCTTATAGTCTCCCTGATAATAAAATGGATGGACTTATATAGTAACAAACTGGCAGGTGACCTGAGTTCTGCAGCTCAGAACAATTTCAGTCAGCCAGTCCCAACCTTCAAGTTGTTAGGGCGTTTCCCTCAAACCTAATTAAACAAACCGCCAGGTTTTGACGACAACTTATAAACCCAAAATGCTATAATAGTTATATCTGAAAGAGTCACAACAAAGCATCTTTCACTAGAGAGACAGTCTGAAATGATTAAAAACATCAAGTTCTACATAATACCCAAACTTGAATCCATGGATCAAGGGTTATCTGAAAAGTTATACTTGTCCACTCTGACAAACACAAACCATAACATAGTCTCAGGCTCTAAGTTTCTGTAACACTTGGTTTCTGCAACTACCCTGCTTTGTTATTGGTGCGTCTGTAAAAACAGAAATGTATTAATCATCGAAAATAGATAACGGCAGTAATTTATGACAGTGTAACAAATACAAGTAATCTTCAAATGGCGATTTTTTTTTGCCTCCTCAAAAAAGCTTATAGGTATCCAATACCGAACTCCTTCTCAAGCTTTTGCATCCTACGCATTATATAAAAGAAGATTCTTAACACCATGAACAAAACATTCCAGGTCTGTAAATACAAGCTATTTTATTTAGTTTTCAATTTGATGCTTACTATTGAGACAGTGGTGAAACAAAATCAAAGGACAATCATCATTACCACAGTCAGGTGTACTGAAATTCTTGGAATTTTCTAAATTATTTTCTATTTAGTTTCCGGTGCTCTCATGTAACCTAAAAAGCAATCTTAATCGTAATCAGTATTCAATAAAATCCTGATCCAGTGTGCTCTCATGTAACCAGTACCTATTCTCTTTCAAGGGTCTCGGATTTAAATATATAAGTAATCCATTAAGGTAGCCTATAAAGCATATGCATAAATCTGGAGGTTGTGAACTGGGCATTTAGGCCTTAAATCAAAGGACAATCATCATTACCACAGTCAGGTGTACTGAACTCCTTGGAATTTTCTAATATTATTTTCTATTTAGTTTCCAGTGCTCTCATGTAACCTAAAAAGCAATCTTCATCGTAATCAGTATTCAATAAAATCCTGGTCCAGTGTGCTATTATGTAACCAATACCTATACTCTTTCAAGGATCTCGGGATTTAAATATATAAGTAATCCATTAAGGTAGCCTATAAAGCATATGCATAACTCTGGAGGTTGTGAACTGGGCATTTAGGCCTTAATTACTCCGACCAAATTCAAAGTAAAAATATTCAACAAATTCTTAGCAGTCCTCAACAGTTCCAATCAACTTAACAAACTCTTAGAAATTCTATTTCTATTTCATCTATTCTGGCTTAACTCAAACAAATACATCAAAAAAGTTAGCGCATCAAATATGTAAAAGTGGGAACTTTTTACTGAATGCAAAAATTCAACTATGATGCATAGTTATAAATATTATAACTAACATCCAAAACAACAACATAACAGTAAATGCATTCCAACTAATATACACACCATAAATCACTTAGCTTGAATTGCAACAATGAAATACGCCAACTTAAAAAATTAGGAAGAAAGTCAAAGATTACCATTGTTGCAATCTCCATTGCACCCTTAAAACTTCAAATTTTTTCTAAGCACACTAAGGCGATTATGAAGAACCCTGGAACCTAACCTGCAAAGTCAAAAAAAAAAGAAAAGAAAAATGATCAGAAAATTAAGAAACAGGCGCCACTGATCCAAGAAAGTATTCTCTGTACAAAATCAAAAATAGGTAGAGTTTAATACAAATATGAAACCATACAAATATGAAACCAAAGTAATACAACAAACAACATAAAAGACCATAATTGTATATCATGTCAAAAATCAAATAAACCCATGTTTAATGAACCAAGAACTACTACACTACAACAAATTGATTACTCAAATCCACCTCAATTACCTTCACTCCCGAGTCCTAACTAATAAAAAGAAAAGAACACGCCCACCAATTTACACAATATCAAGAAAGAAACATCACCAGTACAAGTTGGCTGCAATCCGACCAAGCTATGCAAGGTTATAAATTGGCTGCATTGATTGGTTACCTGAAACCAACATAAATATGGTTTATCACAGTTGATTTGGGTTATTGATACATTGAACAAAATAAACAATCATCAAAATATCCATTATTAACCTCCATTATTAAGGTTCACACCTGCATGATAAACCTCGAGTGCAATAGTTTCGAGAGAGACGAGCATCAACCGAAAAATTAAGAATACAAAGCAATCAACGCAAAATCATGAAGAAAATTTTCTAGGGGTTAAATTCTCAGAGAACCAATAGCAGAAGAAAGAAACCGAAATATATTTATAAACGAAAAACCCACATAATTAATATTTTCTCTGCCTAAACCTAGGACGTCTCTTTGATCAGGAAAGGAGAGAAAGAAGTTTTGGTGCCGCAACAGTTCATTAAACTCAAATAAACCCTAACCAAACACAGTAAACCCTTGATTCCTTCAAATCCAAACTTGAATTTTGTAAAAACTGTACCTGAAAAAATAAACCCCTAACCAAACCCGTATGATCATAAATCAAGAGATTAGAGTTTCAAAAATCAAAACAAAGCAGTGAAACCCTAACCTATGTTTTGTTCGGCTTAATTCCTTCATACCCTAACTTCCATTTCAGTTACTCTTCTCGTTCCGGGAAAAATCGGGAGGAGAATAAAGAGAGCGCATTTTCTATATCATCGTTAATGATGATTTTTTTTTCGTAGGGAAAAAACCTAAGTTTGTTCCTAGGGTTTCTTCTAAGAATTCTTTTTTTGTTTTCGTTTTTCTTTTTTGTGTGTGATAAATATAAAAATTTCTTTATTTTGTAAAGAAAAAGCCTTGTTTTTCTCTCCTTTGAGGAAAAATGAAACCGAACAATTCTGTGAGAGGGTGACGGTCACCGTTCAACGTGGAGCCTAAGGAGCTTAGGATTTTAAAAGAGTTAGATGACCCAGTTTTGCCACTAAGGCATTAACTTGGTCCGACGCAATCTTGACAGCACCACGAGCACGTTTCAGCCGCTTCCTCCGGGTACGGCCATAACAAAAAACAGTTTTTATCTTCGTTTCCTACTGCTATCCAGTCCCGAGCTTCGTCTATTTTGTTATCAATTTCAGCAATTTATTTTAGCAGATCATCATCAAAGTTGCATTCTGCTGTTGCTTCTCCACTATCTTTCGGGAGGAGGAGGAAATGGTATCCAGGGGTTGGAAGGATTTGATTAGGAGGAGGAGGATTAATAAAGGCTGTGTGATGAAATTTTGAGCATAGTGTTATTAGCAGGTTTGAAGATCTTGGATTATTCGAGATTAATGAAGAAGACATGGGTTTTGATGAAGATTTTGTAAAGGGGTTTTTCGTAAGAGTGATTTGACAAGTGACATATTATCTTACCGGTTTTGATGAGTTCAATTCCGCATTAAATAAGCAGAGAGTGTTGTAAGAATTCTTCTCAGCTATCAGGTGCAGGGAGAAGCAAAACAACGTTTTACCACCGGTTCCTGAGACGGATGATCAGAGGCCACAACGCGTGAGTACTTTTATTACATTAATTTTATGAATTGTTGTTAATTGAAAAAAATCCATAAATGGGGTTCCTTTGTGAAAACTGAAAATGAAAAAACAAATAAAACCCTAAATCACAATTTTTGAGGTTGCAGCTAGCCTTACATTATATATATTTTTTTATTTTTTTTTCATGTAAATACTGCATCAATTTTGCAGGCTTAGTCATCCAGCCTTTGACTTGAGTGCTGAGTTTACTCATCCAGACAAGGCGATCATGGATGTATTAAGGTACCTTTTCTTTTGGTGTTCATTCCTGCTTCCTTAGAGTTAGCTTAGCTTTCCAACAGATTTAAGGACATTTGTGGTTTATTCTGAAATAAAAGGCATGAGCTGTTTTAGGCTGTTAACTTTTAAAATCTGTATAGTGCAATGGTGCAAGAAGCCGAAATGATTAGGTGCCATCTTGTATCATAATAGTGCTACCACCAAAGTTATATTTGAACGAACCATATCTATGACGACTATCTTCTCTATTTCTGATTTGCTATGCCGTTAGATTACTCTTGACCCCTGCCCTCTCATAATCATTTCTAACTAATGGATCAGAAAGTTACCAGCAGCTGCTTTAATAATAGAATAGTCAATATTTGCATCTCTTGTCTCTGATTAATGTGACGTAATCCTAGAAAGCTTCAAATATCATGGTAATTATAAGTTCAACTTGCATCAAGAATGGTTCGAGAGTGTTTGATATGTCTTGCTATCTTTTACTAGCTAGTAGTTTGTTTAGAACATTCTGCATGTTCAGTCTGAATTGTAACTTCCACAACCCGAGGAATACGGAGTCTGTATGATAGTGCTATGTTATGTAACTTATATTTAGCTGATAAAACCAGTTGAACTAATATGGTAGTAATTGGTTTGATATAATGGTTGTAATTGTCTTCACTTATCACTATCTGCATCTTCTTGGCAGTGATTTCGTTGAAAAAAATAGGGGCTCACCACATTACTGTTATCTTTTAAGCAACCTATTGGCATCTGCTAGGCTGAGGGAGCTTGGTGTCGGTTTCAATGTAATACGTATACCAGATAAGCAGGAGTGGAAAGCTTCTTGGCATGAAGAGGGAAAACCAAACTGGCTGGGAACAATTATCACTGAAGCTGATGGTATGCCTAGATTGTCTTACACGGCAAGTGTTACTGGCTATATGGAAAAGGATGGAGGAAAAGGGGGATATGGACTTGTCCTTTTCGACCATTTCGGTAGGCCAAAGGTTGCATCTGTTGGTGTTTCTCTAAAAGGCAAGGTTCCACTTACTTATTATGAGTTTCTAGGTGTGAGAAGTGCTTTACAACTTGCTTTTGACCTTGGTTCTGGTGGCGAAATCAAACTGTATTGCAATTCAATTGCTGTTCGCAATATACTTAACCGTTGTCTTGAGTTTACGTGTTGTAAACCAGCATGTACGGGTAAAATCGGCCGCTCGACTAGTCATAAACTTTGCACATCTTGTGCATGCATTTTATTATATGGAGATAGAGTGATGGAGGACTTTGATCTACTTTTTCCGCTAATCTCGGACATTCTGGATTTATTTTATAAGTTAAACAAATTTACAAGTGTTAATGTTCGGGTTTGCTGTGGATCTGATCATTTGGCAGAATACTTTGTTATGTCAACTACCAAGGAGTATGAAATGGTGATGAAGCCAAACGAAATTCCTGAAGAAGTGGTTGATAGTATTTATGATGAAGTGTTCATGAGAGACAAGGTACATTCTCGTCTAGTTATGGTGGAGGAGAGGTCCAAAGCCAATGAGTATACACATCCACATGCACTCTATACCAAGTTAAGGAAGTTTGGGACCCATGAGTTCTTGGCGAAGAATTTGCAAGAAGTCGCACGCATTAGCAGTTTGAGGAAGCCTCTCACCTTGCAGTTAAGAAACGCTAATTTTGGAATTATTAGTTAATTGTAGTTTTAATTATGCAGTTGTCTCTTGTTTTTCTTATATTGTCTAAAAGTGATAGTCATGGAATTGTTGTTTCTCATTTCCCATGTATTAGACTCAACCCGAAAATATTCGGTTAGGAAGATTATCATTGAAGGATGCCATGTGTTGAGTTTTTTATCCGAATCCGGTCGTTTTTAGTTATAATTTTTCATTTGAACACATTGTAAGTATGTTGGAGAAGAATTATTATTGGATGGATGTTGAAGCAATATTGTCCATGCCATAAAAAAACAAGTTCGGCAAAGGAGTTCGTTTAATTTTACCCTTGATCACATAGAAGACTGAAGTTGAAATGATAGGAAAGTCTAGTCGTCTCCTTGTGGTGCAAGCAGGCTTACAAAAGTTCCGCCGACTTGCAACTTGGTTACCACGCTTGTCAGTTTGCTAGTTTTTCGCGTGATGATCTGCTAATACTTGAGCTTGTTTTTTTTCAAGCTTAGAACTTGCCCAACTCTGTTTCCCAACAAAATCTTAATTGCTGCTTCTTTGAAGCCATGTCAAAGCTTCAAACTGATGTGATTGGTATCTAGGAAGACCCATTATGGCTAAAGAATTTCAGTCAAACGATTACGTATCTTCAGCCAATGTGATGAGCAACTGAACAAACCAATCCGTTGTAGTCTAGGTGGTCAGGATACTCGGCTCTCACCCGAGAGACCCGGGTTCAAGTCCCGGCAACGGAACTTTTTGACAATTTTTTCAATAACATTTTTGCACTTTAACTTACTACCATCGGACCTTATATAAATCAAGGCAACTTTTTAGATTCTTTTTTTTTTTAGAGAAAATCATTCCCTCTACTTTGAATAGTACTCTCGAATTATGCTGTTCACAATGATGGTTTAAAAATTTTAATTCGGAGAGAACAAAACAACACAGAGCTAAATGTAAAGTAGAACATATCCTTTCAAATAATGTATGGTTTCTACCAGAACTTCAAATGTGCTAACAGATAGCTCTATATTGTCATACTTTATCACAGAATTCATCAACAACTTCATTGTTGAAAGGGAATTTATAGGACATTAGTAGACCCTTGCAGACTAGAATTTGACTGACAAAGTACCCATTTCATTCACAAGGATATTCATGGTGTCCATTATCTTATTCCACAAACTATCATAAACTGATGACTTTTCCTAAATCCTGCTTGAATTTCAGACCAACCACATCTCTTGTAAAACAACTATACTACATAAACGCAATTTCATGAACACAAAGTCACACAGTTATCCAAGTCAACTTGGTTGATTAAGGAAGAAGCTAAGCCGGTAAATGAGGAAGTCCATCACCAGCCAGCTGAGTTTTCAGAGTACGAAGAGGAAACAGAACAAAAAGAACAACGAAAAGTTGCATAACGAAATATTAACCACCTAACAATATTGTACAACTTTCAAAACATTTCTCCAAAACATAGTAAAGGATTCAAGATTATGCACAAGAATGCCATAATGAAAGAACAAAAAAACACAAGAAAATCCAGATACAGTGCACCTAATGAAGAAACAACACTATGGCGTGCACTGAATAAAGATCCTATGTCTAAATTTCATACATAATCCTCAACGATGACGCTATTTTATAAAATTTTCTTAATCATGTCTTTGTGGTCTCTCTGTTTGCTGATTAAAAAACTTTCAACTTGTATCTATAAATTTTTTATGCTATAATTGGCACATAGTGTCCAGATTAGAATCCATCTCAAAAGAAGCTCTTCTATTTTGTGTCAGGTTATGTGGTTGCTAACAATTGACAGCTCCATCTATATTTGCCGGTGACACTTAACTTATTTTAAGAAATAACAAAATGTCCCCCATGAATAAATCAAGTTAATAACTGATACTGGACTGAAGTATAAGTTCACATTGGTCAGATCCAGGAAGTTTGAAACACTCTTCTTCATAGCCTGAAACTTGTCTAATTTATTACCATATCATGTATGATCCTCATGTAAAGTATTTAAACAAAGCTGTGACCATAGAGCTTCAAATTATCAGGATAGTCGTGATCACATGAAAAGAAAAAAAGTACGGGTTAAACCGAAGAATTTGAATTACCAATCATATTAAGTACGATAAGAGACACAAAATTCAATATGCAAATAATCTAGGCATGAATTCACTCTTTTTCCACTTTGCCTTAATGGCGACCAGATCCTACATTCCCAACTGCTACTCCATAAACAATACAAAAGAGGAGAAACACTATGTAAACTGCAATTTCTGAATTCAAATAAACTCATTTAATGTTTAAGAAGTACTATCTAGTGAAGTACGGTATACCTTCAATAGTTCTGGAACTTTCGCCTCATACTTGTTCACATACTTCTTCAAGAAAGCATTCTCACAGATTGTTAATATTGCACTTAAGGCAGGTTTCTTAATCTGTCCCTGGGAGACAAGAAGCTGAATAACATCGCATCTAGGCATAATCCTCTTCTCCAAGCTATAAGTAAGAATCCTTGGACATTTGGCAATAAGTGATTGATCATAGCCCATTTCATTCACAAGATAATCCATTGTGGACATTGTCTTCTTCTCAGATTGGATCATACACTGAGGATGCTTCTCAAATGCACTTTGAATTTCGTTTTCCGACCAACCCCATTTCTTGTAAACGTTCACTTTTGCTTCCCAGGTGGCTTTGCTCATGGATGTCAATCCCTCGAGACAAGTAAGAAACATAGGTTTTGAAGGATGAAAACCCATACTGTTAATCTCTTGTACAATCTCCTTAAATTTACTGGTGCTAATCGTAAGTGCACTTGGTTGCTTGATAAGCAACTTAATAACATCGGGTTGAGGGACACCTTCATCTCTCAAAATCCCAATATTCACCATCATATCTTTTATACCAAAATTTCCAGTGAGAAGCCAAGAATGGCGTTTGATAATGTCAACTACATTCTGGTCATCCTCAAAAATGTTCTTAAGGGTATCACAGCAAGGTACTATTCTGTCTTGTAAGCTACTTTCAAGGATAGTTGGGTTACTGGAGAAGAACTTGGCAAGTTCAATTCCAGAAAAAAACCCTTCAGATTTGAAAAAATCGAATTTTGGTTCAAGGGTTTTCTGAGGATTGCATATAAGTATTGAGGGAAACTTAGAAATTGTTCTGGAAATGTGAGGTTTAGTAAATCCGTTGATTTCAAGTAGAGCGAGAACTGAATCTGGGTTTGTTGAAGTACTGAAATTGACAGTTTTGGAAGCAGCAGTAGCTTCAACCTCAGATAATCCACATGAATTGATTAAGTAATTCACTACAAACGAAGAAGAAGGTGAAGAATGGATGTTGTGAATAAAAATAGATCTCCTTAACCTAATAAGAGAAACAGTTATTGAATTACTATTACCTCTATTGAAGCTTGTTGACACTGAACGGCGAAGAGAAGATAACATTGTCGAAGAAAAGCAGAAGAAAGAGGTTGCAGATTGGGGTTTCATAAATAGTACTGTCTGCGCCGGCAGGGGTGAGCATGGTCCGGGTTGGACCGGTTTTAGCCTACCGGCATCCACTCTCCAACACTGGACAGATTTCAAGTTTAGCATTCTCATACCATCCAGCCGTAAACTTTGACCTTCCTAGCAGTAAACGCGCAATTAGGGATAGAATAACTAACTGGGGATATAAATAAATTACTTCCGAAAGGATGGTGCGTGCTGAGACGTGATTTTTGGGTATGGAAATACTAGAATATGTTTGGTTAATTAAAAAGTTTTATGAAAAGACCATAATATCCCTTTTACTAAAACAATAAAATTAAAAACCAAATTCATATATCCCCATTTCTCTTTCTGTTCCGGCACACCCTAGGGTTAGGTTTTTGAATTTTTTTTTCTTCATCGTTCTTCGTCGATTCAAAAATTTCTTCGTCGATTAACCTACCCAAATCATAACAATGCCTCCACGAAAGAAACCAAATGCCCAATCGAACTCAAAATCAATCGGTGAAGAGAAATTAAAAGCAAGACTTGCTAATATTGCTCAAGAGCAAGAAGAAGAAGAAGCAGCGAATTCAGACAATCAAACCTCTCGCAAGCATGGCTTCTGTGAGAACGTAAGTGATTTTAAACTACTTTATGAGTGTTTAAATCAATTTATAGCAATGGGTTTAAGTTAGAATCGCGAACCCTAACTCAAACAGTTGAGTTTCAGTGAGTACCAGCACTGAAATATGTATGAATACAGTGCCGGTAATAGGTTACGGCATTCAATTTAGGATGAATACAGTGCTGGGATCTAGTTACGGCTTGGATTTTGAATACAATGTCGTTTTCAAACCCATATTCACCAGAAACTGAATGTTCTGTACCGGCATAGAAATTGGGTCGAATACTATGCCGGTTTTAGGTTACAGCAATTTTTCATAATAATTCGTGTATGCCGGTAGTGGACTTAAAACATACAAGAACACCTATGAGTTTGTCACCAGTACCGACATAGGTTTTAGGTTGCATTGAATGTCGGTACTAAGTCATGGCATGGAATTGATTTATTTTGAGAGTGCGATAGTGATCTTTTGATATCCAGGAGAATTACATATGACTACCAGCATTGTCGATAGTTAATGTTCACTGCCGGAACTTTGTAACGGCAATTGTTATTTGCTAAGTTTCTATGCCGGGAGCTATGTACCGGCGTGGTTTGTTTAAGTGAGTCTATGCCGGTACTGAAACTGAAAATGATTTGTCTTATATTCATTTCGTGAGTCTTTTGATATAGGGGTAAAGCCAAGGAAAACTAAAGTTGATGTCACTAAGAGAACAAGGAAGGACGGTCTTGATACTCCTCAGTCTCTACCTCCCCGAGGGAAAGATGAAGGTCGCAACAAGCGTTTGGGGGCTGATACAAGAGGTATAATTTGGGAGATTGGTGGTGACCGTAGTCGAATTGTAATCCGTGACCCTGCTGGCACATTTGAGCACGATGAGCAAGATGAAGAGGAAAGTGAGGAGGAAGATAATGAGGTTCGTCCAAGTCAATTATCAAGCCAAAGCGAAGTTGGTGGGCCAAGTCAATAACCGACACAAGGCAAAGGCAACGGCAAAGTAAAAGTTAAAGGTTCCCACCTTCCTCATGTTGATGACATGATACCTGACCTTGAACGTGGTAGAATTTGGGGTGAAGCTTCGGAACCGAAAATACTATTTGGATACAAGCACTCGTGGGCTCGTACTATCTATCAAACCTATGTAAGCATTTTTTATCTTGTGCATATGTATTGTTGTGTATTTATGTAAAATCTCTTAATTGTATTGTCTCCTAATTGTAGGATCATAAGAAGGTTGGGTGTGTTTGCCGAAACCAAGCCGTGGATTGTTGGAATTTGTCTGAGGAATGTGAAGAGGTCCAAATAATAGTAAATGATTCTGGTCTATATGCTTTGGTTGAAAATTATGTGAAGCCTGATTTTGTGACTGTCAATTGCTTCGTCGAAAGGTATCATGGTGAAACTGATACCATGCACTTCCCTTTTAGGGAGACGACCTTCATCCCTGAATATGCTCAGAACATTCTAGGCTTGAATGTTATCGGCAAATCAATTGCAGCAGAAGGAATTGAGTGTCTGGACCTAGAATGGTCGAAGTTGCACGCTCTGACTAACAAGCTGTTTGGTTGGGAGTACAAAACTTCTGTGTAGAGCTTTTATGTATCCAACACTAGTAGGACAAAGACATTCAAGATGACGCTGCTTAAGAAGAAGTTTGAAAAAACAAAAGAACGAAGTTTGGAGGATGGATGAGACCCTAAACAAATTCGTTATACAGCCGTTGCATACCTGTTATACATCTTGGGCACTAAGGTATTCCATGACACTAATGGCAACATGGTTAGTGAAAACTACCTTCAGTACTTGGATCCATTGGAAGATGTCTATAAGTATTCTTGGGACACCGCGGTAATGGCACATTTGATGACGGAGATGAGAAGGCCTCTAAGGCTAAAACAAACCAATTTTTCGGGAATTTCACTCTACTACAGGTAATTGTTTTTTAAAACTTATCTCAAATACATATTGTTCACATGTACCCTTATCGTGAACTTAGAAACAAAACTTATTGATTCTTATATGTATCATTCGACATTGGTATAAGCATGGACTTATGAACACTTCCCAACAGTGTTCAAGGACTGTCCCTTCTTGAAGATCACACACACTGTCGACCCCGAGGAGCCTAGAGCATAGATATACGAGTTCAACAATAATCCCAAGCCCTCTAACAAAAATCGACTGATCGATATGAGATTGGCTCTGGACGCGATGAGTACCAAAGATGTTGTGTTCGACCCTTATAAGGAGGCTAGAGGAAACCGTCAACTTTTAAGGTTTGGTAACGTTGCATTTTACAATGGGCCGTTGTTCCACATAAAAGGATACGTTATGGCTAATCCTACAGGTGTGATGCGCCAACTTGGAAATAAGCAATTATCACGTTTTGAGACGGCCTATTTTCAAAAGACTTGTGGGGCGAAAGGAAGAAGAGGGTACACAAAAAGCCAAGGACCGAGTGATCGTTTGTTTCTTCTATAATATTAGTTTGGTTTGAACAATATAGTATTGGTTTATGTTTGTTTGTGTGTCTTGAACAATATGTTTGTTTGTGTGTCTTTCTAAACTCTTTGGTTGACTTGGTTTATGTTTGATTTGTTTTCGGTTTGAAACCACATAACTTTCGAGTTTGTTTTTTTATACAATCTAGTATTGTTATTTGATTTATTATGTTGATAAACCATTGTCAAATTATCTCTTTTACAGAGTTTGAATTATCTATGACTTAACAAATTTCTATGTTTTTCTTGAGTTTATAAGGCTACAAATAGTACCGGCATAATAAGAACAAGTCAAATCTATGCCGGCACTCTGAATTTTCCAAAAACACACAGATCATTAGAATTTTGGCATTGAAGGGTTTTTGAATACCATGTCGGTACTCTTTAATTTCCAGGTGCAAAAGCTTTTTGTTAGAATACCGGCACTGTTTTTAGTTTATTTTCAATACTGGCACATTTAATGATTTCTCTGGATGTTTTTTCTGAACTACCGACAACGTTTCAAAAATAAGTTCTACGCCGGCATAAAAGTTCCGGCGTCGTAATTATGAAACACAACTATACCAGCATGGGCATCAAAATATGATTTAATGTTTAAAATTCACATTTCCAAAAAAAACAAAACGGTAGTGAACCACATACATCCAGATTACTCTTCGTCACTTCCACACGTATGAAGTTGCATCCTCTCCTCTTGGAGAGGTTTTTTTGATAAGGCCAACGCATCCCAAAATTTGTGATTCTCCTCATACAATGCCATTCATCCCTTCCAAATATTGGGTTCTAGACCCTTGTTTTTAATCATCCCACAGACATGTGGCAATGGACAATTTTCTTTGAGTTTTAGAATAACGAAATGATTACCGTTCACGAACGCCAAAACAACTCTTATCTTCTTAAGGGATCCTTCGCATTTTTGCCACTTTGGTGTAAATGCTACTTCAACGGTGGGGGTAAAATAATGAACAACACATCTAAATGTATCCTCCACTAGATGCCCACAAAGCGGCATTCTCATCCAATATTGAGAAGGAAGAAACTTCATCTCTTGCTCGGGCTCTAATACTTGAGCATGCATATTATCAAACCCCTCTCCTACACTGTAGCGCCTCCAAAGCTAGCAGCTGACTAATTCAAGAAATTAACTAAATAAAGAGGCACTAAGAAACCAAATCATACACTTAAGCATTTAATTAAGAAATCTGTTACAAAACTTAATCCAAAACTAGCCCCGCTCAGAATTATATAAATACAACAACTTATCTCGAATGGTACATATATACAATAGTCATTTAGTTAACAAATATAATATGCAATATATTAAACATAGCCGAATTTAACCAACTAATGAAATCAACCCCTCGAAGCTTTTGTTGCGCAACTCTGATCTGTCTCTGAAACTGAAAGTCGGAATGGGTGAGCACATCATCCCTAAAAGGGGTACCCCGTAGGAATAACATTTTAACTTTCATGCAATCATTGGAAATGGTTTGAAAACAATTCTTGTTTTCCCTAAACACTAAACACAACCAATTCACTTAGGTAAACAATCATGTATATGGAACCAACTCCTTCCAAACAATATATAATATGGTGACTCATTCAGGCGTTCCGCACCTAGATAGCTATGTGGTGACTAAATCCGCACCTAGTTATTGCAGGAAATAGGTATAAATGAAGGAGCAGTATCATATATACCACAGACGGAAAATATCATTCTCTAAGAAATCAATAGAAATTCTTATTTCCCAAACAATTCATAAAGACGAACAAAGCATTATGATTCCTTTCCAAACAATGGAAAGATTAAAAGAAATACCAGAATTTCACAATTCAAAGTTAAACAATGCATGAAAAGCACAATCAGACAATGCATGAATTTGTTAAGCACAAACTTTTGTAAAGAAAACAACAATAATCACAAAAGATCCAAATATAAATTCCCACATTTTTGATGACAAGCCACGCCTACCTCGAGATCCACGATCCACTGGTTCATCCTTTGAATCGATCGTTGTTAATAGACTAACTGTTAATCACACAAGAGGTCTAAGAATCTAGCCAAAATGGCTCACACAAGAATCATACAAGTCTATATAATGATTCTAAGCCCATTTATGAAATTACACCCTTTTCATTCTCTACTTTAACTCATCTAAGGTTTACTAATCCAACTAAGTTGGTTCTATAATCCACTGAATATGTCTTAAGAATATCTACAACTTTGTAGAAGAGGTCAAAGTCTAATTCAGACCATAAGGGCCTAATATCAACACTAAGATAACTAGTCTTAAGCCCAAGGTCTCTAAACCAGCCCATTAATCTAAGTTCAGTCCATCTGAGTCAACTAACAGTCTGTAACGGTCAAACTGACAGTCAAAGAGTCAAGCTAACAGCCAACGTCAAGCCAAGGTCAAGTCCAGATAAAGGTCAAAGTCAACGGTCTACTGGATTAACTAAGTATTAATTTATTAAAATTAATTAATTCTCTAAACTATTATGGTAATCGGTGTAAGTCTTATACATTTACTTCGTAAAATATATAAATAGTTTACATCGTTTTAAATAATTTAGTCATCTGAATTCATTTATTTATTTCTTTTATATATGTAATGCCAATCCGATTTTACATCATTTTAAACAATTTAGTCATCCGATTTTACGTCAGTTCGTAATATTTGATAATTTTAACTTTACTGTAATATCTTTATATAAATTTTCCAAACATGATCTACTATAAATTTCCTACTAGCCAAATATTCGAATACTATAATCAACTGTATTATTACCATCATTATTCTTAAGTTCATAGTCTGGTTAATACATTAAGCCTTAATCTTTTAAATATAATTCTACATTCACATAAAGATTGATATAATAGATTTTATTTATTCAGATTGAATCTGTATAATATATCCTGGAACATTGGCGTTGGTAATTTAATGTGGTTTATCTTTTGAGTCTGCATAAAATCTTAACACGTCTTAATAATTTTAAATTTTTCTATTAATGTAAAGTATTCTATTAATATACGAATGTGTTTTCTTTTAATTCTAATATTACACTAAGCATCCGAACATTTTTTTATTACTATTTCATATATATTTCTTTCATCTTAGAGATCCACTAGATCATTTCTCAGATTAAAGATAATTTCGGTGCAAGATTACTAACAAGTTGAGTCTTTTTATTTATGCATTATATCCTTATCTTCTTACGTCTAACGCCTATAAGCATTATATTAACTATCTAATTTAAACGCAAAGCATATATTCTAATTTGTCATTAGTTTATTTTACAAAATTTAACCGTAGATGAAAGTTATTACTTTTCCATATCTATTTAATCATAATTATTATTTTTATCGTTCCATATCCTTATTGAAATTTAGTTAAATTAAGTTTAATATAATACTAATTGATGCTAACATTCCTTTATTAAAAATTATTATTATTATTATTTTCATTTCCAGTCCCAACAATATTATTAACATTTATTTGATTATAAATTGTTGACCCTACGTATAAGTCAAGATACACAATAAATTTCTATGTTACTTTTAAGGTTCATCAATAATACTAATCTCAGTATTTTTAGTATTGAATTGTCTACATGTTCACACCTTTTAGTTTAATTATTCTCAAATCCTTATTAGCTAAAGTTACTGGTGTACCCTACAATTTTTACTTCCTTACAAATACAAACAATCAAACAAACAAATCAATCAATCAAATAAATTTTTTAATTATTGATAGCTTTTAGTGATTAAGATTTATCTCACAGCCCAACCCAGTTCTAAACTATTCTATTTCACTAACTAGCACTGGCTATTTCTATTTTTTTCCCATATAAGATCTAATAGTGAGCTACGATACCAACACTGTAGCGCCCCCAAAGCTAGCATCTGACTAATCCAAGAAATTAACTAAATAAAGAGGCACTAAGAAACCAAATCATACACTTAAGCATTTAATTAAGAAATCTGTTACAAAACTTAATCCAAAACTGGCCCCGCTCAGAGTTATGTAAATACAAGAACTTCTCTCGAATGATACATATATACGATAGTCATTTAGTTAAAAAATATAATATGCAACATATTAAACATAGACGAAGTTAACCAACTAATGAAATCAACTCCTCGAAGCTTTCATTGCGCAACTCTGATCTGTCTCTGAAACTGAAAGTGGAATGGGTGAGCACAGCATCCCTAAAAGGGGTGCCCCGTAGGAATAACATTTAACTTTCATGCAATAATTGGAAATGGTTTGAAAACAATTCTTGTTTTCCCTAAACACTAAACACAACCAATTCACATAGGTAAACAATCATGTATATGTAACTAACTCCTTCCAAACAATATATAATATGGTGACTCGTTCAGTCGTTCCGCACCTAGATAGATATATGGTGACTCAATCCGCACCTAGTTATTGCAGGAAATATGTATAAATGAAGGAGCAATATCCTATATACCAAAGATGGAAAATATCATTCTCCAAGCAATCAATGGAAATTCTTATTTCCCAAACAATTCAGACGAACAAAGCATTACGATTCTTTTCCAAAAAATAGAAAAATTAAAAGAAATACCATAACTTTCACAATTCAAAGTTAAACAATGCATGGAAAGCACAATCAGACAATGCATGAATTTGTTAAGCATAAACTTTTGTAAAGAAAACAACAATAATCACAAAAGAGATAAATATAAATTCCCACCTCTTTTGATGACAAGCCACGCCTACCTCGAGATCCACTGGTTCATCCTTTCCATCGATCGTTGTTAATAGACTTACTGTTAATCACACAAGAAGTCTAACAATCTAGCCAAAATGGCTCACACAAGAATCATACAAGTCTATATAATGATTCTAAGCCCATTTATGAAATTACACCTTTTCATTCTCTACTTTAACTCACCTAAGGTTTACTAATCCAACTAAGTTGGTTCTATAATCCACTGGATATGTCTTAAGAATATCTACAACTTTGTAGATAAGTCAAAGTCTAATTCAGACCATAAGGGTCCAATATCAACACAAGATAACTAGTCCTAATCCCAAGGTCTCTAAACCAGCCCATTAATCTAAGTTCAATCCATCTGAGTCAACTAACAGTCAGTAACGGTCAAACTGACAGTCAAAGGGTCAAGCTAACAGCCAACGTCAATCCAAGGTCAAGTCCAGATAAAGGTCAAAGTCAATGGTCTACTGGTCTGGTCACTGAGTCATACCGATTCAACTCAGGTTAACAAGGTCAGCTAGACTCAGTCAGACTGACTGAATCAGACTAAGAGTTAAGTCAGCCAAACTGATTGGGATGACTAATAGGCCTAAGTCTCAAGAACAGAAGTTCATAAAATCACTATACATTTCATTCTTTGAAATAGAATTCAACAATTCAATTACAAACAAAACTGTAGCCTACCTGCAGTTCAGCAGTTCCAAGCTTTCACAGCAATCACTATTTACAACTTTACAATCACCATTCTCAGCATTACAATGCCACTTACTTCAACTGCAATATCAACTACTAATTGCAAGGCCACAACTACGGTCAAACTTCAATACATCTACAACTCCATTCTCTATTCAATTTCCACGTTATTCTCAGCCATACCCATTTCAGTTAGCTACCAATGTAGATCAACACCATTAGTTATACTTGCACTTCATTCACAGATCTTTAGCATCATTACAGAACCACTACTAACCACAACATTCTCAACAACTTCC
Source organism: Papaver somniferum (assembly GCF_003573695.1). Lineage (NCBI taxonomy): Eukaryota > Viridiplantae > Streptophyta > Magnoliopsida > Ranunculales > Papaveraceae > Papaver > Papaver somniferum. The sequence continues at coordinate 33,959,439 of NC_039366.1, forward strand.
ACAACAGTAGTAATACCACCAGACTCCATTTTTGTGTCACATCTAAACTTCAGTTACTGTGGAGGACCAGAAAATTTTCGCTTCCCACGAACCGGGTTTCGGCCCGCTTGACAAGCTCCGACTTCCCGATACGCCATTAAAGAAACCAAATTTCCGAAGGGTCATTTAAACCGACAATTGATCTCCATCGTCTTTACTGTGTAGACACAATGTCTCTTTCCAGAGTAGTCCGATACCAACCACCGTTATCAAACAAACGGTCTTCCGGGTTGCCACCCGTAGGTGGGGTGCCAATTAAGGCCTGACAGAAGGCGCCATTATAAAACAAGCGGTAATCCAATGCCAGGGTAGTCCGATACCAGCCACCGTTATCAAACGGTCTTCCGGGTTGCCACCCGTAGGTGTGGTGCCATTTCTGGCATGGAAATTCACAATACTCTTTCAATCTCAACCGACTATCTTTCTCAGATGATATGAACTGCTCAAAGAGCTAGCAATCATCTCAAGGTCAATGGTATGAACTGTCATCATATGCAGCAACCATCCCTCTCATATCATGTAAGTTACCTCTCATGATAATAACCATTGTTAACTCACAAACCCAGACAAATGATATGAATTACCTCGAACAGTAATAATCATCTCTTGTCTTACAAGTTGTATAATTATCAAAGAGTATGAACTATCTCAGAGAGACAACTATCATCTCTTTACTAGGTAGTATGAACAGCCAGTGCTGCAACTACCTCTACCAACGAAATATATGTTTCCAAGGTTGCAATCATCTCCGAGTGGATGGTATGAACTGCCAAGCAGCAACCAATCCTTCCCAGACGATATGAACAACCTTGTAGAGTTATGCTGAACCGCATAACGGCTGCCTACGTACGCTCTCCGTTGCTCATAGGGATCAAATACGACCGTAGTTCGTCTTTTCTATTTAGATAATATGAACTACCCTCGAGTAGTAATTATCTCTTATGAGAGCTAGTATGAACTGCATCGCAGCAACTATCTCTAACAGCAGTCAGTATTGTGCAACAATAAATATCCCTTGGTAAGATGATACAAGCACTCTGCCATGGCAACTTGCATAGATCTACTACTGGTGTACCTACCCTTGAACATTTCATTTTTAAGAATATTACATATTAAACGTACGGATGCAAGGATTATTCAGACAAACTCAAGTCCAACGAAGTGATAGGCTTTGTGTTTTACAGGACAAGTCAGCAACAACAAAAAAGTGATAATGGATATACATCACAATTTCACAATAATATTATTCATGCCGAGTCCCTAGGAACTTTCTTCTAGTTTTTCTAATATTTACCTTGAGACAACCTCTAATTCATTACATCACCAGTAGCATTAAAATTACCGTTTCCGGGGACTGCCATGTCAACAGATCAGTATCCAACCTACTAGTCGATGACATAAGCAAGTACAAAACTTGTAACCATCATGGCCTGGATCAGTTCAAAACACTTTTCCCAAAATGATTATGAGCACGACTAAATTTAATTTAGGGGAGAAAATAATCACTACAAAATGAACACAACCATGTACATGGCAGGGGAAAATGGATGGAATGTGCAGAGACTCTTCTAGATGCTAGTACGAATCCATAAGTGAGAATACACTTAAAATTATATACATCAATTTCACTAATACTCCAAGTGAAAATCATGTAGTTTTGACCACTTACATTTCACTAGCTTAAAGCATCTATACTTTGAAGTACAGCCATCCGCCATCTAAGTCAGGGTGACAATATCACGAGGGATACAAAATCTAACTATGTCGGAACTAATAGTTTATTTAAGGTATCAACCTAGGACCCCCCGTAAATGTGTAACCACACACTAAACCACCCAATATCATTTATCTACAGTCATTAGATTTCAAGAGGCATGTACCATGAGTACAATGCCATTTATAGAATCTGGTTGATGCCCATATAATGCTATTAAACTAAAATGTAGCCACGAAGACAGAATAGCTTGAAGGTATCAAGAAAACAAAGTACATAAATTGAAAGGATCAAAATCTGAGATAGCCAAATCAACCGTAAAACTATCATCCACCATTTCAAGAGTTCATCCATGACGAAGACAAAATTTCTTTTATACTAAAGCACTATCGGATATCACCAAACGAAATCACACACAACACAATCTCTAAAAAAGACTTCCAGTATTCTTAGTACTAGGACACACATTTACCGAAATACTTCTCTTTAGTTTCTCAAGTACTCGTCCATTAACTTTCACTACAGAGAATTAACCATATTTCACAGGATCAACAAACAAACCTTTAATTATCAACGTAGGTATATATATATATATGTATAAAAAAAATAAACAAGATGCCCACCACAGATACAAGAGCACAACATTGGTATCGTTCAAATCCACCTATTTAAAATTCTAATGTTAGCAACATTTCATAAATTCAACACATCTTTGCTCATAAATCATGTATGGGAAGTAATAAGAACCTTAGCCATTTTTCTCTTCTTTCGAGCATTTCATCGGTCAGGTTGTGGGTACTTCGACGCTTCCCATAAACTATCGACAACGGCTCACAACTTGGTTGCTTTCTTGCTGATTGAGAGTTCAAGACCCTTAAAAAATCTGTATCCAGACATACCCAATATTTCTGATCCGTTGAGCTCTAAAACCTCTCTGAATTTCACTGGTGCGTCATCATTATAGACATGAACAACATCAGAAGTTGACTGATTTTATTTATTTTATTTATTTTTACAGCCAAGAACTCACGGCAAAATCTAGCCTCTGGTCCAAAGCCTTTAACAAAAAAAATAAATCCGCTTTGCTTAAAACAATTATTCAACAAGAACAACCAATATTCCTCATTATATCAGGTCTCTTGACAACTCTTGCATCTAACCCACTCATAACCTATTTGAATGGCAACAAAATCTTCCCAACTAATTCAATCTCCATAAATTTCTTACCATCTGTTCCTTCTCTCAAGTTTAAGTCACAACCGTTTTCTCAAATCTTTTATTTTGATTGAGAAAGAAGGAAACTGTTAAGAAGAGAAGATGAAGGGAGAAGAAGGAAAAACCAGCTCCCATTTTCTTTCTTTTGCCCTTTTTTTATCACTAATGAGTCTAATTCAGATGCGTGGTAAGCATGCTAGTATTATTTGTTTATAAAGTACCTACTGACTGCGTATCAATTTTACTAAGGGATAACCTGGGTGTTAACATACATAGAATTTTAGGCAAATCTTAAGTGCCGAATTTGTTTTTTTTTTTGTTGAAAATTACTTATATTGAAAGAAAAAATTACATAGGGGTATCCAAAATGTTGGTTTTCCTTATCTCATCCAAATGATTTGAGATATTGGTGTCTACCAACATAATGTTAACTCCATTTTGTAAGCTAGAAATATTAGCTGAATTAGAAAAACAAACATCAGATAGTAAAGCAGAATTTAAAAAATGTGGCATCAACACCCATTTTTGTTTATGAATTCCTTGTTTACGCGCTTCTTTTTCCAAAATGTCTGCCACTTCGTTGCCATTCCTGTTCTTAAACATAAAACCCAAAAAGTTTCCACATGTCTTCAAAATCTTCACAGCTTCAGATACTATGGCTTTGTTTCTCCAAAAGATGTTGCTCTGCTTGTCCTGAGCATAAAGGATGAGCCTCTGACAATCACCTTCCACTGAGAAGTTCTTTAGGTCCATTCTTTTTGCCCAGTTTGTTGTTTCCAGCATACTCAGAGCCTCTGCTTCTTCTGCTGTGGAGGCCCTGAAAGTCCCAGCTGTGGCTTGGATTGCACCACCTGTATCATCTCTCAGAATTATACCATATCCAGCAGGAGTAGAAGAATCAAACCAAGAAGCATCAAAGTTTATTTTGAGTTGGTTTACTTGGGGTTTTGACCATCTACTAGCATTTATATCAATATGACTATGTAACACAGAAGTGGTATTATTTATAACTCCCTGTTTTAATTGTCTCAGAGGAGACCAAAATGTCAAGTGCCTCTGAACAGCAAGAGATAGTTGAATGTTTGTTGTTGATTTGGATTGAAAGATTCGTAGACATCTTTCTTTCCAAATCAACCAACATTTAGTTGCCATGATTTCTATCTCAGAGTTTTCATATATACCTGCTATCCAGTTAGAATTCATTTGTGCAAAAGAGTAATCTAAATTACTACTATGATTTATACCCACAACAGGAGGCACCAAAGCCACAGATTTAGCATAAGGGCATTCAAAAAACAAGTGCTTTAAAGATTCACATTCATGATCACAGAAAATGCATTTTATATCTATATCATCCATATGTTTTCAGTTTTTTCCTAACAGGCAAGGAATTATGAATACACTTCCATAAGAAAATTTTTATTCTTTGCGATACATTCAACTTCCAAAAAGATTTCCAAAAAACAGTTATATCAGTATTAATGGAATCCAAAGAAGGATTTTTCAGTTTTTTGTACATTGATTTAACCGTAAAATTTCCATCATTTGTAAGCAGCCAACGTAATCTGTCTTGTTTCAACGTACCATTCATATTTGTGAAAATTCTAATTACTAGAATCTTATCAACAATTTCCGAAGTAAAGTTACTTTTAACTTTCGTTACATTCCACTTTTTGGTATTTGAGTCTAACAACTCAGATACAAGTGTTAAGAGATTGTGTTTATTACCACAGTAAGATATTAGGTTTTGTTCCATACCTGGTATCCAAATGTCAGTCCAAATGTTGATAGACTTACCGTCGCCTACATCCCAGCAACTGAATTTGTGGATTAGAGAAACCCCCTGCATAATGCATCCCCAATTCCAGGAAGCATTGCAATGTTTTTTGGCATAGAAAATAGTTGAGTTTTTAAAATATTTGTTCTTAAGAACAGTGCCTTACAGAGTATTCTGCTGTGTTGCTATCCTCCAAGCTAGTTTAGCGATCATTGCCTTATTCATTTTATTTGCTTCCTTAAAGCCTAGACCACCTACTTCGACTGGTTCACACATAAAGTCCCAACTGATAGGATAGTAACCCTAAGAGTTTTTTTGTTTTCCCCACCAAAAGTCCCTTTGGACAACATTTATTTTTTCAGTGATTTTTATAGGAAAAGAAAAGCAGCCCATTTGGTATATGGGCAGGCTAGATAAAGCAGATTTAATAAGGATTTTTTTACTTGCTTGAACCAAAGTTGTGCCATTCCAACTTTGAGCTCTGTTTTCCATATTGGTGACAATCTTATCAAAAGTCTTGATTTTTGATCTATCAATAAATAAATGAGCTCCTAAGTAGGAATCTGTAATGCTAATTTTCTTAATCTTCATAAGTCTAATCATAATCCTTTGAAATTTTGAGTGAATTCTTTTGCTAAAGAAAATGCATGACTTAGAAAAATTTATGAGCTGACCAGATGCATTACTAAATTTATTTATGATATTAAGAGATTTTTACAACTAACTAGACTAGCTTTAGAGAACACTAGACAGTCATCTGCAAAGAGAAGATGAGAGATTGGGATATTATGCCTAGATATTTTTATGCCAATTATATGCTTGGTTTTTTCTTTTGATGAAAGAAGCCTAGAGAAAACATCCATACATATTAGAAAAAGGTAAGGAGATAGTGGATCTCCTTGCCTTAATCCTCTTGTAGGGGTGAAAAACTCACCTGGTGAGCCATTTAGAAGCACTGCAATTGATGCAGTAGACACACACTGATGGATTAAACCACACCACTCCTTACTGAATCCAAAAGCAGATAGGGTTTGAAGTAAAAAGTTCCAATTGACCCTGTCAAAGGCCTTGGACATGTCAATCTTAATGCCTAAACCTCCATGTTTCATTTTCATTTTCTTTATTGAGTGAACCACTTCATGGGCCACTACAATGTTATCTGCAATTTGCCTAGAAGACAAGAAGGCCGACTGGAAATGGGAAATCATCTTTTCTAAGTGAAGTTTCAACCTATTAGCTATTAGTTTAGAAAGATTCTATATGGGGTATTACTCAGTCCTATTGGTCTGAAGTCACTAGGGGATTTAGGTTGTTTGATTTTAGGAATTAAAAAGAGAAAAGTTTCGTTTAACTTTGGGTCAATTATTTTTGAAACAAAACATTTTGGATTAAAGCAACAATTTGGTTCCCGACTAAATCCCAGTTATGATTGAAGAAACTCACTGGGAAACCGTCTGGTCCTGGAGATTTATTAGATTTCATGGATTTTACTACCATCCAAACTTCATCTGAAGTTGGGATTCTTAATAAATCCGCATTATCCTGGTAAGAAATGACTTTAGGAATGAGATTCATTAATTCTTGGTCGGGCACTGTAGGGGAGACAGTAAAAAGGTTTTCAAAATGCATTTTCAATTCCTCGGCAATTTGAGGTTTTTGTTTCAAAATTTCCTCGTTTTGATTTAAAAGACAATCTATCTGATTCCGTTTTCTTCTTTTTAAATTTTTCAAATGAAAATACTTTGTATTTCTTTCTCCAAGATTAACAAAGTTTTCTCTTGACAATTGTTTGGCGATTTCCTCTTGAGTATCATATAGATTTTCTAGCTCTAAGAGTTTCTGTTTATTATGAACTCTACTAGATGACTGAATTGAATCAATGCTTTGTAGGAGTTTTTTAATCTTCTTTTCAGGGACTCCGAAAACATTCTTCCGCCAAGACGTAAGGTTTTCACCTAAGATTTTTAGGTTATTAAGCACTACGTCAGTCACATTCATTAAAGAAGGATTCCAAGTTTGTGATATTAACTGCATACAAGATTTTTCTTTAAGACGAGTATCAAAGAATTTAAAAGGGTAGCTTTGGTTGAGAGCCGAGAAAGGGAAGATGTCTAACCTAATTGGTCTATGACCAGACCCGAAAGACGGGAGATGAGTTAAAGAAGAGTCAGGAAAATGCGAGATCCATTCATCATTTGTATAAGCTTTGTCTAGCCTTTCCTGAATGTTTTTATCGGCCTCTCTATGATTATCCCATGTGTAAAGTTCCCTTGAAAGCCTATGTCTGAGAGTCCGGCCCTTTGAAGAAGCCTTTTGAAAGGCTCCGCTTCCATATTATTGAAAGGTAAGCCCCCCAATTTTTCGGAAGGACTCAGCACTTGGTTGTAATCACCTATTACAACCCATGACATACCAGAGTGAGCTATTCTATAAAAGCCTTTTGAAAGGCTCCGTTTCCATAAAACCGTCGACCCATGCCAAAGCAAGACCGCCTGCTTTACCAATAGGGTCAACAAAGTAACTATTAGGGAAATCAGACAACATTTTTTTTAGATAGTGTCTCTGAGACTTAGTCTCAGACAAAAACAAAATTTCAGGTTTTTCAGTTTTTATTATATGATCTAAATGTTGCCTAGTTTTTTTTGAACCACACCCTTGTGTATTCCAAGCTACAATTTTCATTGTTCTAATTATAGAGATCTAAAGCAGGAAGAGACAGTGACACTAATTGAGATCTAAAGTAAAACTAGAAACCAACAATCCAGAACTAATATTAATCTACACACATTCAGTTTTCACAGAAAAATGCAAATTTGAATAGCAAGGGATGAAAGGGAAAAGACATGGATAAAGATATATTTGTGTGCAGCAATTTATTTAGATAAGTCTACAGCAAGATCAATTATAGCAACAAGCAAAACACGTTATCAAAATAAGATACAAGGCACTGAGATTGCGAAAGATTGATTTAAGAAAAGTACCTGAGCCCCCTGATTTCCTTCATCAACAGCCTTCATTATGGATACAATTTGCTCTTCAATAGGGAAAGATACTGGTATCGAAATGCAGATTCTTCTAAGAAAGATCCATACTGATTAAACTCGTTTTGACTCGAATTAACTTCTAAATTTAAAACAGGAGGAGGAGGAGGATGAGGAGGAGAAGGATTGAACTGGTCAGAGGAATGACCATCCGAAGCTAACAAATTATCAGACTCATAAGAAACATTAGAAGAAGAAAATTCACTTGAAGAAGACGAGAAAGTGATTATGAATGCAGGTTTCACAGGAAGTTCTAACAAATTATCAGACTCAGAAGAATCATTTGAATAAGAAAATTCACTTGAAGAAGACGAGAACGTGATTAAGAATGCAGGTTTCACAGGAAGATCGTTTTCCGAAGTGAAGAATTGATTATCAGAGAGATGCGGTGATGTCAGATCTATAATCGCCGAAGCAGCAGCTGAGGATTCACCCAGACAGAAATTTGTGTTCTTCACTAAGTCCCCTAAAAGTCCATCTGACCTAGTTTTGAAATCCCAATCTGAAATGTCATTGTAGTCGGGTAAGGGAGAAAAACTAGGGGTTATGGGTGAAAGGTCTGAATAAGGTCTTTTACCCAGATTTGATGGATATTCATCCAAAACCGAATCCGACCCACTTAAAGGCAAAAGCAGACCGTCTGACTCACCTTCCTCTTCTCCCATTGCAGATGAGTCAGAGTCAGGTCCATATAATTGATCGAGAAAATCATCAGCATCTATGAAATCAAAATCAATAATATCTTCTAGAACAGAAGACGGAGAAATAAAAGCTGGAGAGCTCATAGTTTCGTCAGAAAAAACTGCCAAATCAATTTCCTCATCTAAAAGCACCTTAAACTCATCTTCCCAGCTTTGAGATTCATCATCTATATCTATGTAGGGAGAACTGTCATAGATCCCTTCTAACATACGATTCTCTAGTATAGCGCAGTTTGATTGCACATGACCCAATCTGTTACAAGTTAGGAAGATACGATGGGGAAGATTCATATAGACAAAGTGAATCACAGATTCCATATTTGACCCAACTTTGGCTCTAACGGAGCTAAGAAGTTGTCTCTCAATGTTAAGTTCTACCTTCACAAAAACAGGGTCTCCAGGTTCAGGGATAGCATTTGGGGGATAGATTTCAGAAACCCTTCCAATCTTTTTACAAATCCTAGCTATAATGCAGTCATGGTAATGAAAGTTCTGGAGATTTAGGAGTTGGACCCAAACTGAGATGTATTTTAATGCGTCTCTTTCTATTAGACCATCAGAGAATATGGGACACATAGGAAAAGCATCCCCATATACCTGTCAAGGTCTGTAAGCTAGTAGTAAAGCAACATGTTCCCTTTGGTGAAAATCAACTAGGAACAAGTTTTCAGAAATAAAAGAGATTTTGAATTTAATCCTAGGACCCCATCTGTATTTTAAGGCGTACTTGATGTAGTCCTTATCGAAAATAGACGTTGAGAAAACTCTACCCACTGGTGAAGTTTCACTATTAACATCTTCTATGATCAAAGGGAAAAGAGGTTGAGGTGGTGAATCTCTAGTTGAAGCGCGTCTTAGGATTGGTTGAGCATTTAAGGGTTGTAAACCCACAGGCAGTAAAATTGGTTGATTCATTAAAAGCACAACCGGAGATCGAAAGAAAGCTAAAAGAAGCGGTGCAAAGGAAAATAACAAAACTCTTATGGAGAAGAGTAAAAAAAGAAAGGATAGAAAGTTCCACTGCAGAGAAAATTTGCAAGTGAAACTGGGATAGCGACAATAAAGTTCAGCAGAAGCATTAAATAGAAGCTGGTAAAAAAACAAAGATAAGGAATGAGAGGGACACGTAACGGAGAGAGACAAGACCTAAGAATTAGAGGTAAGGCTTCCTACAGCATTAGGTGATGGTTTGCCTAAAGAGGTATGGGTATGTGAAGTACAATTTTAGCTGTCAAAGAATAAGACAAGAAACCACCTTTTTGAAATTTAAGATATTTCTTAAAAACAGACTGTTGCAACCGGTCCTTATGAAAAAAGTTGAAAAGAAAACCAATTCTACATTGTATTATAACTAGTAATGCCTAACCAAGTGACAGACCAGTGTCTAAATCATTTGTGGTGAAAAACAAAACGCCCAATCAATAGGCAAACTCATACAGTAGATTACCAGTTAGCTTAGGCAAACTCATTGTTTGTTTTAACAAGCTGTCCAAGTGAAAAATTTTGTTAAAAAAAACAGGATTCCAAAGAGTGCAGGTTAAGAGTAATGACCAGTGTCATGAAACTTAAAAACTACACCCTGAGATTTGTGATCCTGAAAGCCTTAGTGAACTTAATAAATGAGAATTTAAAAACATAGCTCTGGAAAACGAGAGGGCCATGGAACGGAAGTGAAAACATGACCAGTGTCATAATCTCACTAAAGCCAAGAACCAAAGCAAACCAAAACAAGTACCAAAAGTAGCAGTTGTGGTATTTAAGATGAGAACAAAAGAAACTTTTTTGGAAAAAACTTGACCAGTACCCAAAACTGGTTTGAAATGAAAAATCTCTTTACTAGAAGACCAAATACAATTAAGGAAACAAACTTGGAAGCTGACCAGTGTCAGTTTTCCTCTCTCAAAACAAGACGACTAAATTTCAAATTCAAAATTTATTAAATAACATTTTTAAAAAGTTACCGTTTGGAGAGAGAGAGAGATAGAAAAAAAAAAAAAAAAAACTAATCGGAGGCGAAAATCTTTAGCCGGAAAATTAACATTTGAAAGATGAGGGAATTTGCAAAGACATTCAGTAGTGAATTTGAGCATCCCTCCAATTGGACGATTCCTGTATCAATCGAAAAAAAGAATAGCACTTAAAGAACAAAGAAAAAACCAACAGTCTAGAATTCAGATGTATTATCAACTAGATTCAAGGAAAAGCCAAATGCATTTAACCAAAACAAGTATAAGAAAACCTCTCTAACAGTCTCAAGTCTATGAGAAAAACCTAGAGGTTTCATACTCAGGGAAGAAGAGTAAGATGGCTACAGTTCTACTTTATGTGATTATATATGAGTGTCGAGATCATCATAGGCAACAATTATTAACTTATCAAAACACCGGAACAGAAGAAGAGTTCAACAGATGTAAACATGGAGGCTCACAGTACTGGAGAGCAAGGTTTTACAATTTTCGTTGAGCATCAGTCATGTAACGGCGATCTCAATTGGAAAGAAATATGTGCAGGCATCCATTTCTAGTTAAGTCTTAAGTCTGTCTATTTCAAAAATTTAGTTTATGCATTTTCAGGCAAATAGAAAAACAATTTTAGTTTAAGTAAACCAAATGTACTGAAAACAGATCGATGGAAATTTTTATTTTAAAGTTCATGCTTAAAAATGTGACTCAAAAAACAATCAAAAAATTAACAGTAAAAGAAATGAAAAACATCCTAAAGTTTCTATGTATTTCTTACAAACCCTAACTCGGTGATTCTTCATCAAAACAGCTTCAGAACTTCAATTACACAACAACCCCTTCATTGTTTCACTATTAAGAACTCAATTTCATCCTCTATATCTCATAAATCTTCAATCGATTCCATCTCTCAGGAACCCTAACTTCAATTCTCTTCAATTCGTCATTTCTTCTTCATCCAACGATAAACCAACCTTAAAACCATCACCACTAATCAACCCCCAATGTATCCCCTGAGTTTCTCTTCAATATCACGGCCTCAGAAAACTCGCAGAATCGCCAGAGGCGAAGAACAGAAGAAGAGGGAAGAAAGAAGAAGAATGAAGAGAAATAGAAGAGAAACGAGAGTTCATCTTCTCGAAATGGTGCAGATGATGACCAAATCACTGAGGCACCCACACCATGGATAAGGGCTGCCAAGTCGGTTTGTCTATAAAATGACTAATCTTCCCTTCATATTCATCCGGTGATATCTTCTTCGCCCAGTGTTCGAATGACACGTTCGAGTAGTCCATTTCAAATAAATTTACGAGACCTATTCGATGATACTAGTTTCGTATCTAAATCGTTGTTAGATTAGATTCTATTAATTAACGTTCGTGTTAAACTAATCGAGTTGTTATCGGCTAAAACGTCTCTTGACTAGTCTATTAGCGTTGACGAGCTTGAGGGTCCTTACATACACCAACCAATTGCTCATAAAAGCTCCTCTTTTTCTCAAGTTGTTCGGCTATCCTCATTCTAGCATATCAGCATGGTGTCATCCCTCTACTAACCGCCGTCTCAAAGATTCCTAATTGTTCGGTCACGACATGATAACCACAATTTCCATCTCCATCGACATCATCCGTATATACAATATACTCGCGAATAACCTCAGGAAGTTCGTCTATGTAAGACTGTATCTTGGTATGATAACTTCTAATTGTCCTACATGTTTTGAGATCCTTATACATCTTCATATTACCCTTTTCTAACTTGATTATATCCAAACCATCCTATGTGATGTATACACTTGAAATGTCTTAGGTATGTGATGGGAGTCCGTACTTCCTTGGCCTACCCCTTCGCCTTGGAGCTAAAATTACATCAACTTTGGTCGTGCCTACGGAGTTGTCACCATCGTGTTGTTGTTGTTGACTAGATATGGTTCGCTTACATTTGCTATCACTTTGGTTTTTCACCACCTCCTCATCACCTTGTCGTTCTTTGTCACTTGACGTTGATACCTTTAGCGGCCTACTCCTTTTACTTGGAACCTCCGCTAGATCTATTATGGGTATGCCTTCGGAATGCTCACCTTGTTGCTCTTTGTCACTTGATGATGATACCTTTGGAGGCATACCCCTTTTACTTGGAACATCCGCTAGATCGACTATGGGTATGGCTTCGGAATGCTCACCTTGTTGTTCTTTGTCACTTGATGATGATACCTTTGGCGGCCTACCCCTTTTCCTTGGAACCTCTGCTAGATCGACTATGGGTATGGATTCCGAATGCTCACCTTGTTGTTCTTTGACACTTGATGTTGATACCTTTGGCGGCCTACCCCTCTTCTTTGGAACCTCTGATCCGTTCTCTTTTGGTGTGGATACGAAATCTGTCGTTTGTTGTTGACTTGATAGCGGTTCTTCCTCGGCCTACCTCTTTTGTTTGGAATCGGCGCTTCTGCGAACCTTTCTTCCGAAATCTCACATGCGGTTAGATCTCGTTTCTTACTTGCCGCAAGTTCTTCTTCACGTTGAGTCATTTCTTTCAATTCTTTCCTTTGTTTTCTCCTTGCCGTTTTAGTTTGTGGTCTACCGGTAGGATCTCCCTTTCTTGGCTCTTCACTTTGTGCGATCCATGGGCGAGTAATTAGCCTTAGTTGGCTCAACAAGACTTGTCGGCTTACCGAGGTTCCACGTGAGTAAGCTTGGAAGAATTCCTTTGCTTCCTTCGTATCCCATGGTGATTGTCCGGGATCTTCCGTGGGGGGGGGGGGGGGGGGGGGGGGGGGGGGGGGGGGATAGTTTCCTCCAAAACGGATCAATAACCTCAATAGGTATCACTTCTTCATACTTCACAAGAATATGACGACATGGAAGCCCCAATGAAGACATGTCGGGACAAATACACACATCACCCGGTTTTCCGTAGTTTTTCTCATATGCCATTTCTCTCATCAAATGTTTTATTGCCCAATGAGAGACGTTGAATTCTATTCCTTGGAGCAACTTACCATATCGAAGAAATTGAGTCAATCTTTCCATTGAGCTTTTCTCAAAAGCCTGCTTGATCCTATCTATATCACTCTTAAAGTATTGCTCCATTGCCTCGGTGACCGTAACCACGTTTCCTTGGCCGGACCGGTTGAGATTTTTAAGTCTACCATGAGCGGACTCCGCTACACTAGTTGCTTCAGTTTTGAAGTGTCTATACCAGTTTGTCCATGCACGCACAAATTTTTCCTTGAACTTACCCAACCATTGAGTCCGACAATACTAGACAGTAGTCGGATAAACTTCGTTCCAATCGACAATAAACTTGGCCAATATCTTTTCGTACATATCCTTGGTAAGAGACCAATAAAATTTCTCCCAATCTCTTAGAAATTCCAACCACTTTTATTTTCCGCATGTTCTTTGTCCACTCGCTCCTTTATCTTGCCTCTCTCATGTTCTTCTTCTTCGAGGGATAGTTTGTTCTTTCGGACATCTTCCTCTAGTTGAATAATCATTCTCTTCTTAATATCCGCCTTAGTGGGTTCAAACAAGGCATGGCAATTTTTTATCACATTATTACGTATATGATATCTACGTAGGAACTTTTGTGCATCCGGGAAGACGTCGGATATTGCATTCATTAATGCGTCATCTTGATCGGTTACGATGACCTTCAGAAGTTGATTTTCCCGGAAGAATAATTTCAATTGTCGTAATGCCCAATGATAAATATAGTCCCTCTCATTTTCCATTAAACACCAAGCCAATGTGAATGTTACCTTGTGTAATGTTTTCCCCACAATGTTGAACAACGACATATTGTATTTGTTTGTCTTGTAGGTGCAATCCATCAAAAGAACAACACAACATGTATTTGCCAATTGTGAAAGCAAAGGATGCGAAATGAATATTTGAAGGGGCTTCTCGTCCGGCCCTGTTTTAATGATATGCGTGTAGTTGTGATCCCAAAGTATCTTCTCAAATTCTTGCATAACGCTCCTCCCTTCCCATTCCACCCTTCTAATAGTTGCTTGTGTGCTATAAATTGTATGTAGAGAAGACACGTTAGTCTCATCCTTTTCCTTGAAGCCTCTGAGAATTTGTCTTGTTTTGATAAGTGCTTTGATGAATCTCTTTACATCCTCCAATTCATGAGGTTTTAGCTTCGCAACTAGGGCGTGACCATCAAAATCTTTCGGATCCCGGTGGTTATGACGGTCGAACAAAACCTCACAATCCCATACATTGTTCTTGTCATTTAGACGGAAAACAAGCTTAAAGGGGCACTTATCCTTCCTCGTACCAGTCTTGTATACCCTATTAGTCTTCTTGGGATATACATAAACCTTTCTGTTGTGGCTATTCTTCTCCTTGTATTGCCCACTTCTTTCGCAAACCATCTCAAAACACCTCTTTGAACCTTGGGTATTCCTCACCAACACACACATGTTCTTAAGAACCGTCTCTTTATCCCAAGCGATTGCTACATTTGTATCTTTTATTCCCTACATAAGGAGAACAATGGGAGATTAGAAGGTTCATTACAAGAAATCCATTAGTAAAGTTCAAGATACCAGGTGAAAAGTATTCTTTGTTAATATACCGGAGGCATTTTATAGTATTCCGACGAATACGACCAAACGACTTTACGTTTTTTGGATCAATATATGTCACCACCTAAAGATCGAATGAAAATTAGTTCCAAAAGAAATTAAAACACTATGCCAGAAACCAGTACCGGCATGCTCGGCCAATGTTCCGGCATGGTCGAACTTAACCAAAACTGAAGACCAAATTTGAAACCTATTCCGGCATACAAGTTTCATTAGAAAGCAACGCCGGAAATACAGATGTCGGCATTCTCGTAATCTATGGTTCCAAGACGGTACATATTTCCGGCATAGCAAATATTAATATATAATGCCGGTATTTAGTTTTAGAAAACATTTATTCCTGTATGTTTTTTGGTAGGTACCGGCATTGTAATTTTGTAACTGAACAACGCCGATTTAGGTGCCGACATGCTCGATATTGATGGTTCTACGCCGGTCTACAGTTCCGGCGTCGGTGTTTATTAATTTCCCATGTCGGTATTTGGTTTTGGATGGAACTGCTTCCTATGTGTTTTTCATGCAGTTCCGTCATGGTAACCTATCAATGAAACAATACCGGTAGAATATTCCATTATATATTCCTTGGTAGGTAAAAAGTAACTTTCATACCGGCATAGTTTTTTGGTTGAATACTATGCCGGATCAATATTCAAAATGGGGGACATCGGTCTGCTGACATGGTCGTAGTATGAATATCATGCATGTACGTGGACTACCGGCATGGTATTCATACCACTACCATGCCGACACCGAGCTATTTCAGCTGAAAAAATGGTGGGTTTAAAGAAAAAATCGAATTTTTAACCTCCTAGCAGCTTTACCTGTGTATTGGGGATGCTTGTATGTTGTGCAAGTTTACTTTGTTATGTAGCTTCTTCAAAAAACTCTTCATGCTCGTCAAAATCATCATTCAAGGGTGTTGGATCAACAAAGAGTTTCTTGTGAGTTGTTGTCATTAGCTGAAGATTCAATATATGCTCCTTGTTGTAGTTGAGCTAAAGATTCAGCAACAACAATTCTCTTTTCACAATCATCCTCCATTTTCCCCTAAAAAAATTCCCTCTCAAATACTTTTTCCCTCCTTCTATTCTCACTTCACTCACCCAAAATCAAATAAAAAACACACACTAATCATTTATCAAAAATCTTATGATTTTACTAATTATTATTAATCACTAATCCTGATTAGCGAGGGGTAGATTAGGTATTAAGTAAAATACTTAGATAAGGGGTGACCGTGAATTGATGTCTGGATCCCATTTTTGTCATTTTCCTCTATCCCCCAATTAGTTTTTCTATCCTCCAATTACGCATTCTAACTATACACCCGACCCTGGGGCTAGGACATTCCATGTTTTTTCTTATATCAGTGTTGTGAAAACCTAGTCGTATAAACAATCTCATAAGATTTCATAAAACAGAAACTGCACGCAGCTAGGAGTATCCTAACCATAAAAGAAATCTGAAAAAGTTTCAAAAAGCAGATCTAGTCGTAGGAAAATAATTACGACTGAGAGTTTTTAATTTCCCAGCCGTAAGTGTTGTTTATGGCTAGGATGATTACAGTTTACCAACAACAATCTGCATGTTACGGATGGAAAAATAAGAACTCTCATCCCTAAACGATTTCATAAACTATTTTTTGAAACCTAACTTTTCGTTTATCTAAAAAAAAAAACTAAATTTTTCGTGTTGAAACTTTTAACCAAAATATAGCCGAAATAAATGGTGGGTTTATCGATTCATACCTTGTAGAAGTCATATTTTCGTTTTGAACTTCTCGAGTCACCAATTCTTTATTTTCAAGTTCATCATCTTCATTTTAAGATGATAAAATTGAATTTGCTGGTTCACTTGCGTGTTTTGGATTTGCTTTGTTGCTTTTATCCTTTTTCTCTGTCCTCACCATTTTTTTATGAAAAGTTTAACTGACGAATAAATTTTTTGAGAATTGACGATTGGTCGTCGTCGAAACAAGTTGGAGAAAAAGAATATGGAAAGAAAAAAGAAAAGAAAAGATGAAAAATGAATAAGTTTAGGTTTTCTTATTATATTTTAGATTAGGCAGGGGAAGGGTGATAAGTCTAAATTCATTAAGGCATTTTTGAACTATTACATAGACTAGGTCCCCAAAATCCATATTTTTGAAATTTGGTCCAATGCAACGCCCGATGCATTTTGCTTGCAGCCCCAATAACATGATTCATGTTTAATACAAAGTCGGCGTTGTAATTTCAGAGTTAAGTGTAAAGCTATTGTGAGACTCCGTGCTTTCGTATCGTGATTCTCGACATAAAACCAGTAAAACCCAACCCGTGTAGTGTTGGGTGCGTATTTCTGAATTTCGGTGTCCATAACTAAATTCTAAGTTAATAGATAGAAAGGTTAGCTCTTATCTCTGTGATGGCTGGGAATAAGGATTCTTTTTTTAGATCTCCCCTTTATCAAAACTCGAGTGGCTAATAAGATTGACCTAAGTGTTTATTTACAAAACCATGTAAAAGAAAGGAAACTAAGAAAAGAAAAAGCAGTTGTCACTCTCAGTCTTCCAAAGTTTCTTCTTCATCGTCTAGCTGTTGATGGTGGATTTTAGTTCAGGGCTAAAAATATAAAACCAGATTTAGTGTGCCGACATCCTGCAAAAGGTAAGGCCATTTGACAAACGATGAGCGCAAAAATCCTCTCGTTTTATTTATTTGAAGCAATTCAATAGATATACAAAATTCACTCAGAATAGTGCATGTAGTAACAATCCCAAATATTTTGTGTATTTATAGCATTATTAATTAATGCATGAGTTGCCTTGTATTTCATGTGTTGTTCTCAGCAGGACTCTCATTATTGGTGCGGCATGACGACTGAGTGTTTACTCTCAGCAGAGTAACACGAATCTCCAAGTGTCAATAGTGAGGTATGCACGAAATACCCGCAGGCCATACATTCTCTAACTAAAGAGAACCCTGTGTCGGTGCGATTATATTAGACCGATCGAGCATGTTTAATTCCCTAAGGGAAATCTGGACTGTCCATGTCAGTCTCAGAAACGATCACGGCCACGCAAGTTGGCCGCATAATTTAACTAGCCTAAACGAACCCTAACAGGAGCAGGCAATCACCATGATGTTCACCGGCGGGCCCTCCTATGCGCTAGCCGGTCGAACACCACGTTGTACCCCCTAACGTCTGTCAAACGCCAGCCCCAAAGAGGGATGGCTGCGTTGCTTTAGGGAAGGCTCAAACGAGCAAGACCGCTCATAGCAGTCTTAAAATCATCATGACCGTCCAACTTCACCAGCCTGGTTGGACGGATTAGATCATCCCACAATTGATTAGTGAAGCGCTAATGCACACATTAGCAGGCCCACTCCTCACCCACCTGATCGGTTTTCTCACGACCTAGCCCTAGAGTAATGAACGCTTGCTCGAAGTGTGGCTGACGTGATGCTTAAAGGGTCGCGGAAATCCTACTAGCGTCTTAAAATGATCACAACCATCCAACTTCACCAGCATGTTTGGATGGCTTGGATCACGCCTAGGACCATTGGGCAGGAACACATAAGTTCACCGTCGGCCCAACATGGGCCCCACACGGTCGGTCTCCCCAAATAAGGAGCATAGCCTACAAAACCGTTTGGCCAAAGTTGCGCACGCGTGACTGCTATAGACTAAGGAGGTCCAGAGAGCATCAACATGATTATCGTGGGCCTACCTGTGCGTGTGACCGGCCGGCCAAGGTTGACCATGGCCAGGCGCCTCGAAACGCGCGCCCAAAGGTGGCATGC
The DNA here is from genome assembly GCF_003573695.1 of Papaver somniferum. Lineage (NCBI taxonomy): Eukaryota > Viridiplantae > Streptophyta > Magnoliopsida > Ranunculales > Papaveraceae > Papaver > Papaver somniferum. The sequence goes on from NC_039366.1 coordinate 33,978,266, forward strand.
CGCGACCCCTTAAAATCCTTTGCGGCAAAGGATTTCTGTCGCAAATTGATCACAGCCACTCATCTTTGCCGGTGAAATTGAGTGGCCTAGATCGCACCTCCGTGGGCAAAGTGGTATGGACATGTACACCGGCAGGCCGTCTACACGCATGCCCGGTCGGTCCCACCAAAAATGGTGTCCATGCTTGAATTCGGGTCAAGCAAAAGAGTGATGCTTGCGCACCTCTTAAAGACCCTAAAGTTCCATCGACGGTCGCAAATAAGCGTCATGAACCATCTTGTTCGTCTAACTTTGATAGCTTGGTTGGACAGCCTAGGTTAAAAGCTAGACGACCGATGAAGCATCCCGATGATCACCGTACGCCACTCTTCCACGGGGAGTAATCGACCAAAGCATGGCTCGCCCATGCAGCCTCCAAACGATCACTCGAAGATGGTTGGACGTGGTGTTATTTTAAGACGCTTGATCCGTGACTTATTCGGTCAAGCTTTAAAACATTGATGCTTCATACATGTTGATTGTTTGTGATGCATAACATGCATCAAACATACATGATATTGCATGAATACCAATTTTTAAGTAACTTAGCATTGTATGCTATTTCCTGCAGTGGGTCCCACGATCCACTCATTCGAGACATCAAGCATGTCACAAACTGGGGGATACTTACTGGGGTATTGGTATGGTGGTTTATAGCGTGCAAAACGCCATTACAAGAACGTGTCAGGAGGCATGGACGGTTAGCGGTGATGGAAGAAATGGGCAAATACGTGATCGTGTAACAATCACCACTTCTACACGACCCCACTACTCCATCACTCCACTTCCTACGAGATGAGGGTTGCGCTCAATGACTTGTATAAATAGGTCCTTCAACTATTTTCCAAACACCACGAATACACAGAAAAACACAGAGAAACCAAGTGTTGTATTCAGTATTCATAAACACCCGGAACTGATAGCTTACATTGTACAAGCCAGTTCAATCTTCTGATACAAGTCATATTAGCCAACACCTTCACAATCTCAACACCTTCTTCGCTTCCCTCCTTAAGATCAACCCCATCTCCTTCACTTTGTGACCGAAGCAAGTCTGGAATGGCCATTTCTTGGTTTAGGCCAGAATTGTATAGATTGATCTCTCGAATCAGAAAGTACTCTTGTGCAGTGCATTTGTTTAGGGTTTAGATTCGTTTCTCATCCACACACACCCAAATTTACCAAAACTAGCAGAAACAATTTTCACCCATAAACAATTGGCGACCACAGTGGGAGATTAATCTCTCGGTTGTGAAGTCAATTTATTCAATACCCAATCTCATTTGGATGTTTTTCAAAATGGTTGCTCTTAGGACTGCCCCAACAACTTCAGATACCGGTCGAAGTTCCTCTAATGAAGATGCCACTTTTCCCAACGGTATATCTGGTGGTGTAACCAGAAGAATCCCAACATTGATCGAGTTAGCACGAGTGCAGGAGATTCACACGAAGAACTTGGACCTGATCAAAGAAACAACAAATGGCATACTCGATCTCCTCATCAGGATGACATCAGATATGAGTGGTTCTCCTGTCATAGAGATTTTTACACTGGGGACTGATCCTCGCAACGATCCTCCTCAAGTGAATAGTTTCACTATGAACCAGAGGTCGGTGGTACAGGAAGCAGCTTCTCTAATGGAATGTTTATACGAACTTTTACACCTCTCGAAGAATCAGCGGGCGGAGACGTTTGTTGTCTGTGAATAATGTCACATTTACATAAGAAGACATGATGGTGTAAGAAGGTCACAACCGGACCCTACACGTTACTGCACGCATCTAGGATTCATATTTCAAAAGAGAACTCATCGACACGGGAGCATCTTTGAATGTGATTACTCTCAAGCACTCATGACGTCCAAGGTTCTCCCAAGAAATATCGTGTGACAGCCTACCACGATGACATACTTTGAAGGAAACCAAACCAACACGTACGGGTATGTCAATATGAATTTATCTGTAGGGCCCGTCCAATCAAAAGTGAAATTCGAAGTCATGGAAAAATAACCGGACTACCATATGATACTGGGGAGACCATGGCTTCATGACAATAGGATCGTCCCCTCGACGTATCACCAATGCCTGAAGACTATGCTGAATAAAGAATTCCTTCGTATTCCTGCATCATTGTCTCCTTACGCACCAATATGTGGAGCGGAATTGTTTGAACCAGGAGAAGCTCTGCGGGAAGAATCAGACAAAGTTCATTGCACTCCACTCCCCACGTGGGCGTCAATCCAGGAAGAGTACCGAATTGCATCATGAAGGCTAAGTCCCACGATGCATCTTTGCTGACAAGACGTACCAATTCTTCTTCATCATATGAAGCCACGACCCACGCTCACACTAAGAGGGAGCGAACTTTTATGGGGATCCGTGATCAGAAAGGGAAAACCGTGTACCTGTTAGCAATTAGCAGGGGAGACTGTTACCCAGTCTCTCCGCCTAACAGAATGCTACAACAACGACGAGCCACAAGAAGAAGTGCTAGATGCTCCACGAAAACTGCAATATGGCACCAACTTCACAACTGATGAGATCGAAATCGTTAACATTGGGAATGAGGAATCTCCTAGGCCTATCTCCATCAGCTCAACCTTGTGAAGCACTAAGCTCGTGGAACTTCTCAAAGAGTACCAGGACATATTCGCTTGGACGTATGAAGAAATGCCCGGCTTAGATGAAAAATTGGTCACTCATTATCTACATGTCATACCTGGATCCAAGCCGGTTAAACAGTCTCTGAGGCAGTTCGGACACGAGGTAGAAGAGCAAATCGAGACTGAGATTCAGAAGTTGCTAGCTGATGGATTCATCAAACCCATTCATCATCCAACCTGGTTGGAAAATGTGGTTCCGGTAAAAAATAAAAATGGACAGATCAGGTGCTGCGTGGATTTCAGGGACTTGAACAGATGTTGCCCCAAAGATGATTTTCCTCTACCTAATATCGACATGTTATTGGATGCCACCAGCGGACACGGCGTGTTCTCCTTCATGGATGGATATAGCGGCTACAATCAGATAAGGATGTATGAGCATGACGCGAGTAAGACAGCTTTTCGAACTCCTCTCAGAAATTTTTATTATACTGTAATACCATTTGGTTAATGTCGGTGCAACGTATCAACGCGCTATGATGACAATCTTCCACGACATGATGCATAAGCAAGTTGAAGACTACGTGGATGATACAATAGTCAAATCAAAAGCTCGGGCGACCCACACAGGAGTCTTACGACAAGTGTTAGAAAGGTGATTGCTGAGGGATTCAAAGTGGACCCATCCAAGACCAAGTTATCCTCATGATGCTGCCTCCGCGAACTGTGAAGGAACTCCAAAGCTTCATGGGCAAGGTGAACTACAGTTTATACCTGGTTTAGCCCAGCTTGTTGCTTCATTCACCCCCTTGCTGAAGAAAGGAGCAAGTTTCGTCTGGACCGCACTACAACGGGAAGCGTTTCGGAATATTCAATGAATATTGTCATCTCCAAATCATGATAAAGGGTTCGCATATTATGTCATCCCGGACGAGAGAGATCCCGGGACATCTTCAGATCTACTGGAGCCTACACCTCAAGGGATCAGCCTCATGAAGATAGCGATGTACGCAACATCAACGAGAGACGCTTTCAGAATTTCTTCTCCCGTAGAAGAAGTAGTTGCGTTACCAAAGGAGATTGCACCTGGGACTTAAGAGGTACATACATATTCTCCATGTCAAGAGCTTCATCATATTTGCAGAACCTATTAGTTAAGTCACTCGCATGAAAGAACTTCCCCACTCCTCAAAGACACGATCCAAAGATGATAATGGCAAAGGAGTGCGACTGGGGACTGCCTAGCACTGCTCATCTCAAAGATGGTGAATTTAGAGAGATGCAAGAACGCTGTCATTATGATTCCAAGATGTCTAAAGACGAGGATATAATCAAGAGAGAAGACGTATTGTCAAAGACCAGTGATATTGTTGGACGTCCATGAAACGCAACGCAAACATAAAGACGGCCTCATGAACCCAGCATGAAAACATATATCAAGTAGAAGACTCAGTGATACGCATGGGTAGGGGACTGTCTCCCTCTTTTTCATTCTATGAGGCAACATCAAGGAAGTTATCGGTTCCATCATTAGCTTCTCCCTCTAATAAACGAGACAAGCTCTACCACTATATGAATACTGCCAAGTTTGTGCCCGTAGCTATCAAGCCTCTCCCTGCCAGTCTCTTCTGAGCACATCTGCTGCTAAGAACCGTTGTTCGTATGTTGATACCAGTGCATGAGCTTCACCATAGCAATAACCACTACGGACAGAGTCAAGGACTTCTTCAACACAAGAGATATGGTCAATCAAGGAGCACGTAATTCTCAAGGGAAAATTAAACTGAAGAAGAAGACGCTTCAACGCTCTCTCCAGAAGAAGCTCCAGAAGAAGCCGCTTCAACACTCTTTCCAGAAGCCGCTTCGACGTTCGTTTCAGAATATACTTCGACGCTCTCTCCAGAAGAAGAAGCCGCTTCACCGTTCTTTCCAGAAGCCGCTTCGATGTTCGCTTCAGAAGATACTTCGACGCTCTCTCTAGAAGAAGAAGCCGCTTCGACACTCTCTCCAGAAGAAGAAGCCGATTCAACGCTCTCTCCAGAAGCCGCTTCGACGTTCGCTTCAGAAGATGCTTCAATGTTATCTCCAGAAGAAGAAGTCGCTTCGACGTTCGCTTTAGAAGATGCTTTAACGCTCTCTCCGGGACCCGCATCGACGTTCTCTCCAGAAGCTGCTTCAACGCTCTTAGAAGCTGCCTCGACGTTCGTTTCAGAAGCCACTTTAACAGGAAGCTACATCAACGTTCTCTTTGGGAGCTACTTCAACATTTTTTTCCAGATATTGCTTCAGAATCCTTTTGAGGATATTACTCATGATAGGGCTCTTCCTCATCAGAGTCGGGGATTACGACATCGTCATGAATAGTCTGAGAATCAAACCAACCATATGCCTAATCTACCTGGGGCCAACCAACATCATGCTTGGGGAACGCTCACCTGGACGCCTCTTGAACGTGACATGCTCCAAGGACAGGACGACCCATCTCTCCTTGTAACATCTAACTTTGTCTCATAAGTTTCATTTTTATTTGTCACCATCTAATGCCTACCCCGCAATAGTGCAACTATTGCGTGCTAGGCAGGGGACTTAATGTTGATGGTGGAATTTAGTTCAGGGCTAAAATTGTAAATCCGGATTTAGTATGCCAACATCCTGCAAAGGGTAAGGCCATTTGAAAAACGATGAGCGCAGAAGTCCTCTCGTTTTATATATTTGAAGCAATTCAATAGATATACAAAATTCACTCAGAATAGTGCATGTAGAAACAATCCCAAATATTCTGTGTATTTATAGCATTATTAATTAATGCATGAGTTGCCTTGTATTTCCTGTGCTGTTCTCAGCAGGACTCTCATTATTGGTGCGACATGACGACTGAGTGTTTAGTCTCAGCAGAGTAACACGAATCTCCAAGTGTCAATAGTGAGGTATGCACTAAATACCCGCAGGCCATACCATTCTCTAACCAAACAGAACCCTGTGTCGGTGCGCTTATATTAGCCCGATCGAGCATGTTTAATTCCCTAAGGGAAATCTGGACTGTCCATATCAGTCTCAGAAACGATCACGGCCACGCAAGTTGGCCGCATAATTTAACTAGCCTAAACGAACCCTAACAGGAGCAGGCAATCACCGTGATGTTCACCGGCGGGCCCGCCTATGCCCTAGCCGGTCGAACACCACGTTATACCCCTGACGCCTGTCAAACGGCGGCCCCAAAGAGGGATGGCCGCGTCGCTTTGGGGAAGGCTCAAACGAGCAAGACCGCTCAAAGCAGTCTTAAAATCATCATGACCGTCCAACTTCACCATCCTGGTTGGACGGATTAGATCATCCCACAATTGATTAGTGAAGCGCTAATGCACACATTAACGAGCCCACTCCTCACCCACCTGATCGGTTTTCTCACGACCTATCCCTAGAGCAATGAACGCTTGCTCGAAGTGTGGCTGACGTGATGCTTAAAGGGTCGCGGAAATCCTACTAGCGTCTTAAAATGATCACAACCATCCAACTTCTCCAGCATGTTTGGATGGCTTGGATCACGCCTAGGACCATTGTGCAGGAACACATAAGTTCACCGTCGGCCCAACATGGGATCCACACGGTCGGTCTCCCCAAAGGAGGAGCAAGCCTACCAAACCGTTTGGCCAAAGTTGCGCACGTGTGACTGATATAGACTAAGGAGGTCCATAGAGGATCAACATGATTACCGTGGGCCCACCTGTGCGTGTGACCGGCCGCCCAAGGTTGACCATGGCCAGACGCCTCGAAACGTGCGCCCAAAGGTGGAATGCCGCGGCCCTTTAAAATCCTTTGTGGCAACGGATTTCTTTCGCAAATTGATCACAACCACTCATCTTTGCCGGTCAAATTGAGTGGCCTAGATCGCACCTCCGTGGGACAAAGTGGTATGGACATGTACATCGGCAGGCCGTCTACACGCATGCCCGGTCGGTCCCACCAAAAATGGTGTCCATGCTTGAATTCGGTCAACCAAAAGAGTGATGCTTGCGCACTTCTTAAAAACCCTAAAGTTCCATCGACGGTCGCAAATAAGCGTCATGAACTATCTCGTCCGTCCAACTTTGCTAGCTTGGTCGAAAAGCCTAGGTTAAAAGCTAGACGACCAATGAAGTATCCCGATGATCACCGTCCGCCACTCTTCCACAGGGAGTAATCGACCAAATCATGGCTCGCCCATGCAGCCTCCAAACAATCACTCGAAGATGGTTGGACGTGATGCTATTTTAAGACGCTTGATCCGCGACTTACTCGGTCAAGCTTTAAAACATCGATGCTTCATACATGTTGATTGTTTGCGATGCATAACATGCATCAAACATACACGATATTGCATGGATATCAATTCTTTAAGTAACTTAGCATCGTATGTTATTTCCTACATTGGGTTCCACGATACACTCATTCGAGACATCAAGCATGTCACAAACTGGGGGATACTTATTGGGGTATTGGTCTGGCGGTTTACAGCGTGCAGTGTGCAACGCGACATTACAAGAACGTGTCATGAGGCATGGACGGTTAGAGGTGATGGAAGAAATAGGCAAAGACGTGATCGTGTAACAATCACCACTTCTACACGACCCCATTACTCCATCACTCCACTTCCTACGAGATGAGGGTTGCGCTCAATGACTTGTATAAATAGGTCCTTCACCTATTTTCCAAACAACACGAATACACAGAAAAACACAGAGAAACCAAGTGTTGTATTCAGTATTCAGAAACACCCAGAACTGATAGCTTCATTGTACAAGCCAGTTCAATCTTCTGATACAAGTCATATCATCCAACACCTTCACAATCTCAACACCTTCTTCGCTTCCCTCCCTAAGATCAACCCCATCTCCTTCACTTTGTGACCGAAGCAAGTCTGGAACGGCCATTTCTTGGTTTAGGACAGAATTGTATAGATTGATCTCTCGAATCATAAAGTACTCTCGTGCAGTGCATTTGTTTAGGGTTTAGATTCGCTTTTCATCCACACTCACCCAAATTTACCAAAACTAGCAGAAACAGTTTTCACCCATAAACACTAGCATAAACCTAAAATCTTTACGTACCCATATTTTCACCTCTTTTCCCTTTCTCTTTGATTCTACTTTTTCTTTTACCAAGACAACAAATTGAATTAAGCACAAGTTATTAAACCTCTAACCATAGTCGGGCCTAAGAGTGTGCAGGAGATGCGACCGCATAGGGCCCAACTCTGGCCAGGGCCTTTTATTTCAAAATCAAATGCCTTACCTCCCCTCATAAGTTGATAAAAATGTTCCATCCCAATAATATATTAGGTCTATTTCAGTTTTATTTAAGACCAATAACCAAGCCCCATATCACTCACTCTCTCACACTTTCCTCTTCTAAAACAGACGGACAATCACCTTCTCCCTCTTTCCCCTTTTCATCTTAACTAGTCAATTATTTCTCATCTAAAATGAAAAGGCGAGGGTACCCAAATATACCTTAATATAAAACTTTTCCTACCTATAAGTCCTTTTTCCGAAAGTGATTGTCTATGGACTGAGTCAAAAGAATGCAACTAATAGGTTCACACTTCGTGTGATCGTCTATGTATACGAGATCGAGACAATACAACAACGAAGTATGTTTACTTGATAAAAAGGTTCGTACTTAACCAAACTCAATAGGATTGCTTATCAAGTAAATAGGAATTAATGTTTGTGTAGTTTACTTTAATTATAATAAAACAATTATAATGCGAAAATATAAAGTAAATGACACAACAAGATTTTGTTAACGATGAAACCGCAAAATGCAGAAAAACCCCGGGACCTTTTCCAGAATTGAATACTCTCAGGATTAAGCCGCTACACAAAATTAAATCAACTTCGTATAGTTGAGACCAAGCAACTAAACCTATAGTTCACCTAGTTCCGTCCGTATTCCCACGCCTCCATCTTATGAATAAGTCACGTGCTTGGAACAATTCCTTTGGTTCATCTTCCAAACAGTAAAGGAACAACAAATCTGTTTGGTATCAACTCTCTTCAACCAAGTGACATGAGTTAGACAGAGGTTCTTCTATTTATCTCAAATAAACTCCTTCGCCAGGTTCTTAGATCTATCTTATGTTTAACTACTGAAATAATTATTAATATTCAATACTTTTAATCACAAAAAATTATATTAATGTCGATCTACACAACTAATCAATCCCATCTACCACAAGGATAAACCGATTATAGTTGGATCCTCTTATACCGAAACAAGTATTGTGCACACCAAAGATTATGAACCCCAAATCAGAAATCTTCAATATCTTCTTTGCCTTCAAATCTTCTTAGATCTTCAATAAACACCTGCTCACAACAACTTGAATCTCTTGTGATCAATCACACACAGAACCGAGTCTGTTAACAATGGATTATCACAACATCGTCTTTAGTACTAACAACAGTCTAAAGATCCTTGTCGAAACTTCGATCTAGTTTGAGTGAATCTTATATCAGAAGAGAAGATTCTCAAGCATAAACAAACTAGGTGCAAAAAAAGAAGCACCAACAAATCAACTGATACTTAGCATCATCAAAAATCACATATTTTTTTTTGAAGAAGAAAACCCTAAAGAAAAGAGGGAAAAAATTGAGAGGAGGAGGAGGAAAGAAAAAGAAAAAGAGAAACTATTGATTTTATAGTCCACCATGTCTACTAACACGTATATATAATGTGATAGAGCCGAGAAAAATCAAATCAAAATGAATAAAAAGAAAAATTAAAGAGATCAGTCGATCATGCATGCAAACCCTAAAGAAAAAAACAACAAAACGAATCGCTTATCCTGACGAAACAATCGTGGTAATGGATTCTTAAGAGCTTCGCAGACATCTTTGGGTCTGCCTTCACCACACGATAAATGATATTCTTCACCAAAGTTTCCGCACCGGGACATGTTTTGCCGTAGAAATTCAACTCCAATACTGATGAACAAGTAGTATTGCTCATGATTACCACAACTTTTAATGTTAAAGAAAGAAAAAGAAAGCTAATGGATTTCATGGCCATTGAAGAAGAACAAGGATGCATGGGGACAGAGTCGTCTTATAGACCAGGCCATCTAGGCTATTGCCTAGAGTCTCACATTGTTTGGGCCCAATATTTTAGTTTTTCTTTTGCTTGATTTCTTTTTATTTACTATTTTTTTGTCTTTTTGATGCATTAGATGTTGTTTGTACTGTAAGCACCGTATACTTCCAATTCCATCTAGCTATCTATTTTTTGCACACTTTTATGTAAGAACATTAGAATTTAATGTATAAGTAATTTTATTTAAACAAATTTAGGTGTCTTCTTTCCTGGTAAATTCATATGAAATTTGATGAATATCAATATTTCCACTAGAAAAAGTTCAAATTTTGATACAATCCCTCTTCTTTATTTTGAAGCATATTATATAGATTTAAACTAAAAAGAGATTACGAGTGGGTATGTTACAACCCATTGAGTCATAGTTACATATAATCTTAAAAAACAGGACCTATGTATTCCCAAAAAATTATTTTCAAAAGATCTTTGTTGACTTATGTATGTCGCCTGATTTCCTAGTGCATCAGCCGTCTGGTTGGCCTCTCTATGAATATTATGGTCTGCATGATAATAAGGGATTGTAGCAGGCCTCCAATTTTATTGATCATATTTCGCAAGTACGATGGTGTCTCGACCTGAATATGGGGTGAAATGAATGAGTTTCTGTGAGTTAGACTCCAAGCAAAAAAAAATAATCATTGTTTGTTTGTTGTTGTTCTGACTACCATAAGTATGACCCATGTTTCTGCTACTACAATCGTTCTTAGATGTTGTGGCATTGATACGATCATGGTAGTTGAGGAATTTTTGCAGAAAAATCCCACTGCAAGTTTGATGTTACAATTAATTGAAAAATTATATTATAACAAAAATCATCAAAATGGAAAGACCACAACATCAAGTATCAACTCTTTGAAATCAAGATCCTTGTTAGAGCATCGCTCGATTGAACCCACAAGTATTGGTATGTCAATCTTGTTGTCTATGTTTCATGACCAAAACTATATCTTGATTTACAGTATACTAAAGTCAGTCTCGGCCTTGGGTTATAGCATGATAGTTGAGTATCAGAAATCACTGAATACCCTCAAAAAATTTAAAACTGAAGAACAACGGTGACATGTGCGCGAATTTCATTAACAATGGTATGTGAAGACTGATTATCCTATTTACTCATTATTTATACCATTCAATCTTCTAAGACAATGTCGTATGGATTTAGTATATGATGAATCGCAAAGAAGAAAATATCAACTCAAGCATTGGATGTTCATAGGTCTTATCACTTTTAAGATTGAGAATAATTTTTATTGTTCAAAAAAATTTGTATGCGAAATATAAGCCCAAAAACGTCAAATTTTACTTTTCACAAACTGATTTTTTAGTACGTGAACTATGATTTTTTATTTTTTTTTATGTTACTGAATCCAAGGTGCACAAGTGTTCACAAACTGATTTTTCAGTTTGCTAACCATGTAATTTCAAGGTGTTCCCAGACACTTTTTGAAATTTTCTCTTGTATCCATGAACTAATTTTTCAATTCGCGAACTATGTGTTGTTGGTTATGTTTCTAGACAGTTCAAACATATTGAGTTCGGGAACCACTTCCTTATTGTGCGAAGTGGTATATTTTTGGGTGTCACCGAACTCCAACATTTCTTGATAGTTCACGAACCATACTTGGTTATTCGTGAGCTAACTTTTATGCACGGTTCTTTAATCGAAAAATTTGTGGGTGCATATTATTCTTTGTATTTCAAGGCAAACTTCTCACGTGCTTACATGGTTTCCATTCTTTGGAAGCAGTCTATGTTGAGTAGTTTAGTTTGTTTGGGATCAAAGTAATTCTTTAACATGAAAACTAATTCACGAGGTTGATTTGATCACAAAAAACAATTTCTTAAACCTTAAGTAATCTAGCATGTTTCATTATTGTAAATAGAGGACTCTCTGCAAAGTAAAATCTCAATCCATACATTATGTATATTAGTTGCGGATAGAGTCCGACGTAGGTTTCTTGAAGATTTCACCTGGGATTTCATGAAGCCCGACCAGACTGTCTTTTACTTGATAGATCTTTGATATACAAATCCTACAAGGATTTGAGCAAATAATATGAGCATGTTCCACAGCTAAATATATTATTATAACAAATTAAGATACTATGAATGTACTCTTTCAATTTTTAATAACTAAAATTAAACAATTCATATGCATCTTTCAAAATTCTCATGTACGTTCACTGCTCAGCAGATCATCCCATGTGTTTGCATTACAAACATTCATCTATAAAAATTATCTGAGTGTGAAAAGTTCTTTAGTTATCATCTATGCTTGTTGCCGAATTCTGAATACCTTGATAAAATTTCAAATCTGGACAAATTCTCCCCTTCTGTCGATATTATGTACGACAACCTTATTGTTCATTATCCAAAGACTCCAAAACATAAAAACATAAGAAATTTGAAAGTCAAATAACTACATAATATCATCAAAGTAGTCCGACAACATTCATAAATGAGTGCGGTATATCTATTGATTCATCTAACTACCTAAATTGTTTCAATCTTTACAATAATTGTTTGCATTACACATTGAAAAGAGGAGGTACCAAGTACACCATCAATTTTTCGTTACAAAACCTATAGAGAAAAACATGCATGAACTTTAAACTTGACATACTAAGGCACGTGGGTTTAACTGAGTAGTCACTCTAACACACCCTCTTGAACGAGATTGTAAATATATGTTAATATTTACGGTTGAGTCGATGAATTTGAATATTTTTCTATTACCCATTATTAGGCATATTTTTATTATTCGTATATACAAAAAAAAAATCGAGGTAATAGGCGCTTACCCATATTACAAATTGTAAATTTTCTTTACAAAGTAAAGTTCTTTTAATTAACAATTTCTTACATTTTCATAAAATCTAAAGCGATTTTCAATTTAGGATTTGCAACACCACAAATTTATATATATATTTGGATTGCATCGCTTTTAAATTGTTGAAGAAAAATATTATATCTTTAAAAAATTTAGTTTACAAATGCAAAATTTGTAACATGATTTATACTCTTACATTTGATTATTTGCATATGAATAGTTTTTTTTTGTATACAAAATATAAGCATATGATTACATTTACTATTCGCGGTACTACTAATTTAATTGTCAAAATTTGTCTCGTGTGTGAAAGATATAATATTTCATTATATGGACTTTTGTTTTTGTTGATGAATACCTTTTTACTATACTTTTTTTAGTGCAATATGATTGATTTTCTTTCCGTATCACATATAATATCATTGTGAATTTGGGCATTTGTAACCATTTTTAAGAAATAAATTCTTTAAGTTTCAAATAATTCATGTAGAAAACAAACATCGGCTTGAAATGTTAATTATTTTCTCTAAAACCAAGAAACGAAGATTAAATGAAATGTTTTTTTTTTTGTTTTGATACTTAAAGGTTGTGTGTGGTAACACATTTTTTTTTGAAAAATTATTTTCTAGTGTACTGAAGATATATAAAAAACCCAAATTTAGAGTCCCCATAGAACCTCCGGGAATTATGAGACGACCTTGCATAGGGAGATAGACAAGGATGGGGAGAACGATTGTGGCACCACCGCCATACATTTATATGGATATGAAACCTAGGTAATTTCAAGATTATGACATGCACTTTGACCACCATGCTGTCTTGTGTGCCCTATCCTTAAACTAAATATATTTGAGGTCCCGGATTCATCCCCAAAATCAGTTCCACTCTAAAATCAAATTGCAACATCCAGCATTTCATTTTTCTCCACCAAGGTGAGGCATGAGGACTATTCCTGTGTCACTCATGGACCTCGTACTGGACACGCACATGGTCGCTCAAAATAACCTAACATTTATTATTACGCGTATAAACAAAAGATGTTTGTTTTCTCCTCCCAGGCCCACGATGCTAACATAGACATTTACATCCATCAAATATAGTAAAACTCATCCATTCATTTATTTGTATTCTAATGAAAATCAAATATAGTAAAACTCATCCATTCATTTAGATTTTTATTAAAGGGAGAGTAAAAAGAGACCCGTAAAAAGCAAAACCGGTGTTGACTTTGTAACTAGGATCGATTTAATATTACGAGTCAGACAGAATTACCCTTCTTGATCACACAAATCTTCATACACGTTTAACATTAACTAATCCTTAATTGAACCCTAACCCTCTCATCGTCTTGACCATACTTTCTTCTGAATCTCATGAGTCTTAAACACAAAAGCGCCTTTATTTGTTGAATCTCCTTTTACATCTCCTTCAACACTTCAAGAACATCAGAGAACTTCTGAGAATTTGAAGGAACAGCTCTAGGCTTCCTCACATTCCTTCTTTTTCTTTTCAATGTCGGAGCTAACGGAGATTTCTCTTTTTCCATCATGATTGATGGTTTGAAAATCATATTAACATATGTTCCATCAGAAGACATGATACTTGGATTCTCCATAAACGTATGGGTTTTTGAGAGGAAATCACAATCTCAACAAGCGGTCTTAAGATAAAAAGAGGTTTCAAGGAAGGAAAAAGGAATGTAGGGTTAACCTTTAACAGGTTCGTGAAGGCACAACTCTGAACCCTAAAGAATTGTCGAGAATAACCCTCATTTATTGATAGACGGGGATTCCAAAAACAAAACTAAGAAAAGAAGAGGTCAACCTTTTCCTAAAGCCTGAGAGGTACATAATCTTGTCTCTTTTGATCAGGTACATGAGACTAGATTTTCAAATCAACGCAATCAAGTTGTATTGCGGTGAACAACAATTTATCCACCATTTTCCTCTTGAGATGAATCCATAGACCTCTGTCTATCGAAACGACTTGACCATACTTTCTTCTCTAATAATCTTTTTTTATCTTTGGAAACTAACTTTTTAGACGAAGATAAAATCCTACATACCTCAGCGGTGTCTTCTGAGCAAGTTTAAGCTTATTTTCTAATTGATTTGCTCTTCGTTGAAGTTTGTTGACGTGCCTCAATTGGTGTTTGTACTTGTAACACTTTGATAGTTCATGACCCTTTAGAGAACAATATGATCACGTCAATCTTGGATACAAAATCAGTCCTCTGAGATGTGCAAGCAGCTAGACACATGGTGGAACCTGAAACATTACATATAGAGTTTCCAAAGAAGGGGTCAATTTTTTCTTCCAGATTGGTTGGGTTTTCTTCTGAAAGAATATCAAGATTGATGTATGTATTGCTACAATTATCAAAATCAATATTTTCACCAAGAAGTGCAACACTTGATTTCTCGTCTTCATTAGAATCATAGCTGTCAGACATTTCATCAAGAGTTGCAGCAAGACCTTTTTTCCCAGTGTATTTTCTACGATTTGGGCACTCGTTTGCCAAATGACCAAATCCCTTACACTTAAAGCACTGAGACATATCCTCATCATCAGTTTTATCTGTGTCCTTGTTTTTAGGAGGAATACGATTATGAGGTTTGACTGATGCTTTAGGATTATCTCTGGAGAACCGTTTACTTATCTTCAACAGAAGATCCCTAATTATCTCCTAGCTCTCTCTCTCTCTCCTCAACCCACTGAAACCCACCGCGGCTTGAGCTTCAACTACTCATATTTGCTCATTTGGAGCAGATCTGAGCAGGTAAAAACCCTCATCGATCTGTTTTTCTCTCTTTAATCTCCAATAGTAGCGTATGATTAAGTCTTTGTTTGGTTTCTTACTATTTTTCTTCTCAGATCTAGAAGTTTTATTTTTTTTAGGTTTACAGTTTGGGGATTTTTGTTTGTGATCTACTCGTGTCCTGATTGATCCGTAGCTCTATCATATGATGATGAATGGGTTTTGTGGCATGGTTTTTCTCAGAAGAACGTCTTCTACAATAACCACAGAAGCATCTACAACAACAACAGCAACAAATGAAGCAACGACTCCGGCAGCAGCTACAACAACTCGAACAACATCAGTAACAGTTTCAACAGCAACATCATTCCAGAGAAATTTCAGATCTCAGACTCCGACGCTGATCCAGACGGATTCAGTCGGATTTCCGACGAGTCAATCGGATTCAGATTACCTCGGTTACTCTTGCTACTTTCTTTTTAAAACCCCTGAGAGATGGTTGGATCATTCTATGGTTCTCACATTAATGAATTGCACAGTATTGTTATTCGATTTGGATCTGTGTAAAACCATCCAAACGATGCCATCTAAACTTGTTTACTTCCTAACAGGTTACTGATTTGGTTGAATTAGCTCAATATGCTCTGTCGTTTCAGTGGAGCTATTCTATATTTGATTTTTGTCTATTAATCCCTGATGTTACCTTGTCTGGTCAGTCTTGTAAAGGGTCTGATCCCAACTCGGTTATCTCCATGTAATTTGAGTATTTTATCTATAAAAAAACAGAAGATTCCTAAACTGTCTTGTGATCATCGAGACCGATTTCTCAAGATATTCATCTGATTAATCAGTCTCAGAGTGATTGTCTTCAGAGATATACACTTTTTTACTTTGATCATGTAATTTTGTGTCTTTTAGTGCTTTGAACGCAACATCCATAGATTTGGATGAATCCTCGTGATCAAAGATCTTAAGCTTCACAACCGGCGTATTTTTGGAGAGATTATCAAGGTTATTTCCCTCAACGATGGCATGCTTCTTAGAGTCGTATCTAGATGGAAGTGATCTGAGAATTTTCATCACAATGTCCTTTTTAGGAATAGTCTTACCCAATGCAAAAGATGCGTTAACAATTTCAGACACTTTGTGATTAAATTCATCAAATGTATCTTCATCTACCATACGGAGGTTTCCCAATCGGAATTAAGGTTTTGAAGCCTAGCTTCCTTTTCACTAGTATTACCTTCGAATACGGTTTCTAAGATATCCCACGCATCTTTAGACCTAGTGCAATTTGAAACATGATGTTGAAGATTTGGGGTAATGGCATGTATGATGGCATTCAAACCGTCGTAATTTTTCTTTGCAGCAAGTATCTCGGTAGGGCTGTATTCACCAATGTTCTTGGGAACGTTTACATTTCCTACTTCCATAACGGGAGCATCATAGCCATTAACTACGTATACCCATGATTGAAAATCACGTACTTGAAGAAAAGCTCGCATAGCAATTTTCCACCATAAGTAATTCGATCCATTGAAGACTGGTGGTACGTTAATAGAGATAGCACCTCTGTCCATAGAGTCAGATCGCTACAAACACAGACTTGTAAGGTCTTGAACGTGTTTGCCTGCTCTGATACCAATTGAAAAAGCGAGGGTACAACAACCTCACCCAATATTTAGATTAGCAATCTGTATGGACAAACTCCAATATACTTTCAAGAGAATCAACTAGACTCAATCTTAATGAAGTATATCAAAGAGTTCTGATATCTCTATTTCACAATGTAATCAGCAAATCGAACATAGAAATCTGTGAGCTTGATTATTATGTGAAATAACTTGAACGGTACTAATAACCAATGTTCAAGTGTCAATCAATGTAAATCAACAACCAAAGGTTGGATATTCTAAGTGATTGATCTTAACGCAGAACCTGTGATATTTCAATTATATAACAAAATATAATGCGGAAAAGAAATAACACAGACACCAGAATTTTGTTAACAAGGAAACAACAAATGCAGAAAAACCCCGGGACCTAGTCCAGATTGAACACACACTATATTAAGCCGCTACAGACACTAGAATACTACAAACTAACTTCGGTATGGACTGTAGTTGAACCCCAATCAATATGACATTGATCCAAGGTACAGTTGTGCTCTTTATGTCTCTGATCCCAACAGGATACTACGCACTTGATTCCCTTAGCTGATCTCACCCACAACTAAAAGTTTCTGCGACCCAAACTTGAAGACTTTAATAAACAAATCTGTTTCACACAGAAAAGTCTACGATAATAGATAAATCTGTCTCCCACAGAAATACCTACTAGTTTTGTTCAATCTTTTGATAAATCAAGGTGAACATGAACTAATTGAAAGCCCGGACTTATATTCCCTAAGAACAGCCTAATATTATCAATCACCTCACAATAATCTTAATCGACGCGGCGAAATAAGATATTATGGAATCACAAACGATGAGACGAAGATGTTTGTGACTACTTTTATATTTTGCTTATCGGAGATATTAATCTCAATCCAATCGTTACGATTGTATTCAACACGATAGAATCAACAAGATCAGATCACACAACTACAAGAAAGTAGTATCGGTCTGCTTCACAATCCCAATGAAGTCTTCAAGTCGATAACCTACAGGGTCTCGATAAGAAACCTAAGGTTAAAGGAGAATCGACTCTAGCTTATACAACTAGTATTACAAAGAGGCGTGGGGATTAGGTTTCCCAGTTGCTAGAGTTCTCCCTTATATAGTCTTTCAAATCAGGTTTTGCAATCAATGTTAGCTTAGTAACAAAGCAATCAATATTCACCGTTAGATGAAAACCTGATTAGATTCAAGCTAATATATTTCAACCGTTGGATCGAAAACTTAGCTTGTTACACACAAATGAAATGCACGATTTTAGGTTTTTGTAACCGTACCCAAACATGTACATTTGTTGGTTCAACAATAGTTAACCAAATGGTTACCCATATGAGCACTTTCATATCAACCATATTCTTCTTCACCATAACTAGTTCAAATGACTCAAATGAACTAGTTAGAGAGTTGTTCAATTATATAAATCTTATAGAAGTATACAAGACACAATTGAAGAAAAAACGATTTGATTCACTCGAGTCGGTTCATGAACTTTATAGCCACTCTTTTCAAATTGCATTCCTTAGTTAATATAAGTATAAGTGCACAAACAGTCGTCTTTAGATATAACCAACTCAAGTACGCAGACTTAAGTTCCCTGAAGGAGTTCAAAAAAACCAGCATATATTCTCGGGATGAGAACCTCCGCCAGTTCGCAGACTGGGTTCGCAGACTGAGTAGTTCTTTGTCTTGTAACAAGCTAGCATTAATCGGAGGTCAACTCGGGAAAACATCTCTTCATCACTCTCATTTTTGGTGCAATCTAGCATTAATCTCAGGTGAAAATTGTTGATTCCTTACATTAATCATTATGTCTTGTGGGATTATTAAGTATTAATTCAGGTAATTCGTAATGGATACTTCTAAATCATCAAATTCAGTTAAGGGAATAAAAATTCCTTCGATAGAATTATCAGATGAATTATTTGAGAAAAGTTTAGATCCATGGAAATTTTCTTTGATTGGAAGGTTAAAGTTACAAAAAATCAAATTTGTAGATGTTGCAATAATTCTTCGAAGTCAATGGAAATTAGTTGGAGATTGTAAACTTATACCATTAGGTAGAGGTTTCTTTACAATTAAACTGGGTAATGCTACAGATCGAGCTTACATCAAATCTCAAATATGGGAAGTTACAGATCAAGTATTGAAAGTTATAAATTGGTCTTATAATTTTATACCTATTAATCAGAGAAGTTCTAAGGCTTTTGTTTGGGTGAGATTTCCATATTTAGGTCTTAAGTTCTGGAGTGAATCAATTCTCTTTAAGATATGCAAGGAAATTGGTAATCCAATTAAAATAGATGCAGCAACAGCCAAATGTGATGATAGTTACTATGCAAATATGTTGGTAGAAGTAGATTTTGTCTTTCCAGTTCTAAACAAAGTGTGGATTGGTACTAAATATGGAGGTTTCTTTCAAGAAGTCTCCATTCCAGACTGTCCTAAATATTGCAGTACTTGTAAGATGGTTGGAAATTTTATCATATAATGTAGAGTTGAGAAAAACAAGAGCACTACAAGTAATTCAGCAGAAACTCATATTCTTCAACAGCTCAAGGTAAACTCAGCATCAGTTCAACAATCTAATCCTTCCCCAACAAATAATTCAGCAGGAACTCATACTCCTTTGAAGAAATCTTTTGATATTTGTGATAGATCAGAATGTGAAGATGAAGATTTTATAATTCATACTATTCATGTCACTCCAATTACCCACATTGCTCAAGCTAACAATATTGTTGATAATATAAGATTTAGTCCTCTTGAATGTGCGGAAGAGAATACTATTCTTGAAGAAACAGAAGTTAACAATGCAGTGGAAGCAGTTGTTTTAGAAACACCCAAAGTGTTGGAAATTCCTGAATATAATACTCTACAAAATAATACAGTTATCTTTATAGATGGAAAAACAGGTAATGTATCCAATGAAACTATTAAGGTAACTTCTTGGTCTAAAGTGGTTGAAAAGAAACTGATTAATTCTTCAGCTTCTACTTCTCAAAATTCACCTAGTAAAGTAAAAGGTGTTAATCCAGTTGCTGCTAATAATAAATACAATTTCAGGAAAAATCAAGGTAAAGGAGGTACTAAAAATCCTCCACAAACCAAATGAAGATAGTGTATTGGAATATCAGGGGCCTGAGAAGACCTAGGGCTCAAAATAAATTAAGGTCTTTGGTAAATCAATTTAATCCATCCCTGATTTGGATTGTTGAACCAAAAGTATTTTGCACTGCATCATTTTGTAGTAAGTTGAATTTCCCTGGAATGCAGAGCATGGTGATTCATAATTCCACATCATCAAATAAAGGTAACTTATGGTTATTTTGGAATAAATCTTTAGCTACTCCTCAAGTTGCGTCCATTTCCATCCAAATGATTATTGTTAGCATTGGAGATGTTCTAGTTTCAGGAGTACATGCTCATGTTAAAAAAAATCAAAGAAAATTTCTATGGTCAGAAATGGAGATAATTAGTGAACTTAAGAAGCCATGGATTGTTCTAAGTGATTTTAATGCAATTATTTCACTTGAGGAAAAGGTTGGTGGTAAAACTCCAAATAGAAATTCAATGCTAGATTTTATTCATTGTCTAAATGCATGTGAACTACTTCAAGCACCTAAAACAGGTCTGCAATTCTCTTGATCTAATTGTCAACAAGGAAAAAATAGAATACTATGCACTCTGGACAGGGTTGTTTTTAATTCTCTATGGTTGCAATTATATGGAGATTGGGGATATAAAGTAGGCTTGAGAGTAGTATCAGATCATGCTCCATTATTGGGTGGTTGTGCAAGTATACAAAACCAAAAAAATACTCCTTAGAGATTTCAAAGAATATGGATTGATCATCCATCCTTTTTAGCAGAGGTAAACAAAGTTTGGTCCAATCCTATAGTTGGAGATCCTGCTTTCATATTTATGTAGAAACTTAAAACATTAAAAAAAAATTCTTGAATGAATGGAATTGGAGAAATTTTGGTAATGTTTATACAAAAATTAAGGAAGCTGAAGATAAAGTTAAAAGTGCAATGGAATTATCTGACAGAAATCCTTTTGATGAAGATGTTTTGAATAAGTTAGTTGAATCTCAGAATGAACATGCTAGTAGAGAAGTGCATGCTAATACACTTATGAAACTCAAATCAAGGGAAAAATGGATTACTGATGGTTCAGCAAATACTGGATATTTCCATGCTAAAATGAAGATTAGACAAGCTAAAAACTTGATAAGTGAACTTGAAGATAGTCAAGGAAATATTATTAGTGATCGGTCACAAATTTCTAATTCTTTAGTTCAACATTTTCAACAAAAATTTGATGCTCAATATGTTAATATTGCTGAAGATTTACTTGATGTTATTCCATCTGCTATTACTTCTGAAGATCAGGCCATGTTAGACTCTATTCCAACTATTGAAGAGATAAAAAAAAATTGTTTTTAAAATGTATCCAGATAGTGAACCTGGTCCAGATGGATTCTCTGGAGCTTTCTACAAAATTTGTTGGGAGACAATTCAAATAGATCTTAAGGAAGCAATACAATTCTGCTGGAGAAGAATATTTATTCCTAAAGGACTCAATTCAAATTTTTTAACTCTCATACCTAAATGTGCAGGAGCAAAAAAAGCAAATCAGTTCAGACCAATAGGATTAAGCAATGTTCTGTTCAAAATATTCACTAAAATCATTGCTTTAAGAATGAATGGACTTATGGTGAAGCTAATATCTCCACAACAGGCTGCATATATCAAAGGTAGAAATTTTCAAGAGCAAGTACTTCTAGCTTCAGATATGGTTAATGAAATGAAGAAGAAAAGAAGAGGAGGTAATGTGGCTTTCAAACTTGATATCTCACAAGCTTATGACATTGTAAGCTGGGAATTTCTCTTTAAAGTTCTGCATAAATATGGGTTTTCCTCATCTTGGTGTGATTGGTTATTAACCATTTTTAAATCTGCTAAACTGTCAGTCATGGTCAATGGTGGACCATGTGGTTTCTTTTCAATGAATAGAGGTCTAAAACAGGGTGATCCTCTATCCCCTATTTTATTTATATTGATGGAAGATGTTTTGAGCGGAAATATTACATATGTAGTGTACACAAGATAGATAAATCCAATGGTTGTTACAAATGGAATTTATCCAACACATCTATTTTTTGCTGATGATGTTTTCTTATTCTGTAATGGAGCTAAGAAAAGCCTGGAATGTCTTTTTAAGCTACTTGAAGATTACTTCAGCTGATTAATAAAGCCAAAAGTAAATGCTTCATAGATAGAACTTCTTCAATCAGAAAACAACAGATTTGTAGAATGGTCAATATGGAAAATGCAGGTTTCCCTGACAAATATCTTGGTATTTTACTTACTCCTGGCAGGGGGTAACTACTAAAATAGTCTGGCCCATAGTGGTAATGCTTCAAAATAAACTTGCAGCTTGGAAAGGGAAGTTATTATCATTCCATGACAGACTTGTTCTCATCAAATCAGTATTATGCAGCTATCCTTTGTACAATATGGCAGTTTATAAATGGCCATCTTCCATTATTAAAATTTGTCAAAAGTTGATAAGGAACTTCTTATGGTCAGGGGATAGTGAAGTTAGGAAGTATAAACCTCTATCTTGGAAGAAAGTTTGTGTTCCATATGATGAAGGTGTTTTGGGGATTAGAAGACTAGAAGTTATTAATAGAGCTTTACTTATGAAAATGATGTGGAGATTGATTTCTTCTTCAGATGAATGGGCTCTTTTCTTCACTGCTAAATTCAAAAATAAATATGGAATTTGGTTTTCAGGTTGGAAATTATCTTCAGTTTGAGCAGGATTGCAATGGGCTTGGACTGCATTACAAGAGGATATTACATGGTGTGTGGGTAATGGAGCTAATATTTCTGTGTGGCTTGATACATGGTATGGATCATTTCCCTTAATCCATGAGATTGGTTACACTGAATTTGTGCATAATAACATGCAAATGAAAGTTTAGAACCTTATTATTGATAATGAATGTCATATCCCTCCTCAACTGCAACAGTTTTTACATATTGATAACATGCCTAATATTGGTAGTGGAGCTGATTGCATAGTATGGAATTTACATAGTAGTGGACAATTCAACACTGCAATGGCAGTGGAGAAATTAAGATTTAAGGAACAAAAAGTAACCTGGTCATCTCATATTTGGAGATCTTATTTACATCCAAGTATTGCAAGTAACATTTGGAAGTTGATACAAGGAGTTTATGTAGATGATGATGTTAAAAGGAAACAAGCGTATGAAATGCCATCCAGATGTTGTGTTTGTAAATCAGATCAGGATTATATGGAGCACAATTTATGGAGTTGTAATTTCAGTGCACAAATCTGGAACTGGCTAAGTAATATCTTTAAATTCTCCAGGCCATCTTCTTTTCATGATGTTTTTTCTACAGCAAAGCATCACAGTCCAATCACCAAAAAATGTGTATGACTGCAACCTGCACTACTATGAGAGATCTTTGGTTTCAAAGAAACAAAATCTTTTTTGAAGGAGATGATACCCATATACACAGTTTTAAAAACAGGATTGTTAAAATAGTTCATGAAAATGGAGCAAGAATGAGGGGTAGCAGGTGGAATAATGTCTATGAATCCCACATAATCTCTTTCTTCAAAATAAGAATTAGAATCAGTCCCTAGAGTTATTTTATATTCTTAGTTACTCCTTTTTAGCTTCTTTGTTTTAGTTTCTATTGTACTTGTGATTTATAACAACTTTTGTAATTCTTTTGTTGGTCAATAAATGAAAAAATGTGATTCAGCAAAAAAAAAAAAAGATATATATATATATATATATATATATAATTGTACACTTACCATCTCTTTGCATAAGATATGCCATCAGTAGTAAGTTTTGCATGAAACAAGCAGGCTTAAGGGGATAACAGTTGTCCAAAAATTATGGGATTTTCATGAATTTCATTGTTTAATTTCAAGCATAAGTGGTATGGGAAAACTTCTCATGGTTCAACCATGAGTTGACTTTCATGGAATTTAAGTTTTTGGGATAATGGAGTAACTGATTTTATCAAAGCATTCGAAGAATTGTGTTACATTTTTGATTTACTTGCTAAATCATTTGATTCACTTTTCCATATTGGCATATGGGTAACATAACCGTTTTGTTCGTTAAAATATCTTAATCTATTTTAAATATGATTAGAAGGATTAGGATGATGAATGACTGTGTTTTGGAGACAATTAAAGATGGGTTAAAATATTCAATATGGAGTTCCATAATCCAAAAGGAAGTAAGCTTTTTGCTTTCTTCTTCTATTAAAATTAATGTAACTTCTGCCGATAAAAAAATAAAAATTAATGCAACTTCTAGGCCTTTGCAATGGTTGAGTTCAGAGATCAAACGCCTTAAAGATTTTTTTTTCAAATGCTTTCATTTTCTGATTTTGCTCATTGCAGGTCTTTACATTACAAGTGGATCATGGAAGTTCACAGGAAGTTCTTTCGTTATTCATTGAGTTGACTATAGGTGGAAGTAGTCATGTGTTGACTCGAAATTGTGCTAAGAAATGTAGACTACGTCATCCCTATTTGCAAACCTATTAATTTGGAAACATTAATAGTACATGGATGTCGGTGCAGTGAAGGAAGTTCGGAATCCAAATGGTCCATGTCAGTCGGTAAATATTTTTGAATGTACATGGATGTCGGCGCTTCTATGATAAAGTATCCTACACTTTATACAAAAAAAGTACACCCATTTTTTAGAAATTTGTTAAAGTATCCCGTTTTATTCGAAAGACAAATTTCATCCAGTTAAGTGTCAGGTGACAGTTATTTTTCCAATTAAAAGTCCTATTTACCCCTGAATTACATTTCTTTTGGGGGAGAGGTAAATGATCCGACGATCCTGAAAACGGTGTAACAATCTTGAATCGGGATCGACGAACGTGAAAGCGTTGTCACGATCCTGAACCGGACACGAAGAACCTAAAAAAATGTCGTATAAGGTCGATTTTCTTCCAACCAAAAACCCCAAAACACTTGAAATGATGAACCTTTTTGGGCAATGATGTAACAAACCTGAAAACTGTGTAACGATCCTGAACCGGACTCGACAAACATGAAAAATGATGTATAAAATCAATGTGGGAATAAGTCAAGGGCAAATATGTAAAGTAAATTAATCTTAACTAACACTACATGGGAAAACTAACGCGAGGGTACTTTAACAAATTGTTAAAAAACGGGGGCAGTTTTTTAGTGTGTATTTTTGTATGAGGGTACTTTTTCAAACTTCCCATCCCTTTATTATATATATTTCGGCAAGTTTTTTTTTTGGTTTTTTAAACTGTACATACAATCTAAGTTTCCTGTAGTTGCAGGAAATCCTACACTACACACCTCACAAGATTTCAGTAACATTCAACTCATTTTAGATTAACAATATTGATTTTATTGATGAATCTTTGAACAATATTACAAGAAAAGATAAAGGAATCAAGAATAACCACTGCTCTAGATTTTCTCTCTCCTATTTACTTGCTTCTCACTCAGAAAAGATCTCTCTCTTCCTTTACAACGGAACGGCTATTTATAGGAAATTACATAGTGGATGACAGCTAATCTGTCCTTTATTTTTGGATCTGACTTGCGACATTCTCGCATCCTTACAAATGTTAATCTCGCAAACTCTCTAATTTTCGCAGGAACATCATATTTTTCTCATGATTTTAGCTGACATCGTTTATCATGTCATTTCTGAAATTGTTCTGTGAAACTGTTGTGTTGTGTTGTTGATAATTTCGCTGAGGCATTATTGCTTCTGATCCTACATCTTTCCTCTTCTCATATCTTCTCTGCGAAGTAGAGAATGATGTGAGAAATGCCGCAGCTGTCCATCTCTTCATATTCTGCATTTATCACACGTATCCTTTCTTCCATCTATTTCTTGACACATCTTCTATAACCGCTGCTTTTCAACCTCTCACGTCTTTTCGCATTAGTGGTGTTTATTTCTTCGAGTAAAAAAAAATCTTCTTTATATATTCTTCTTACTCTTCTTTCCATTTTCTTTTTACTTTCTCTTCTCTTTTTACTTTCTTAACTTTGCAACTCTATTGTTCTTCCGTAAGTTCTGCTACTGTAATTCTTCCCTCTTCAATCTTCTTACTTTTTATTTATTCCCATACTCTATATTCAGATATGCCTCCAAGTGGCCATAAACATGAGAAAAACTTAAAAGACGTCCAAAAAGATCTTGCTGAGAAAGGTTTCACACTTTCTACCATTCCTGGTGAAAGTGCCAAGTCAATTCTTTCTATCAAACTTTTCTATGATCAACATTGTGATGATCAATCAATCATAATTTCGTTAGGTCAAATTCTCTCAGGTCTCCCCATTCCTCTTTATGACCCAGATATTCCTCTGTTCTATGAAATTCTCGCTCACTCAGGATTTTCGCGAGCTATCTTCCAATTGAGTGGGGATTGCATCCATATGACGCTGGAGTTCGCTGACTGTGGTGCTGGTAAAGGATCTCTTTACTCCAAAGAACTTAGGGATCCTAAATTCGCAGACTTGGAGATAATTGCTGAAAAATACACAGTAGCGAGTTTCTTTGAAAATTATGAATTGATATCCATGAAGAAAGAGAATACTCACTGGGGTATTCGCTTGAAAAGGAAAGATAATATTGATGAAGCTAAAATACTCATGCAAGACATTGATTGGAACTCTGGTAAGAATATAACTCCTCGCCAATCCAAAGATGATAAATGGTGTGTTTTTCCCTTGATGCTGAAAGGACCTTACATTGCTGGGTCAAGTGTTCTTCCTGACAATCTCGCTTCCTATCAACCTTGGGTATTCTCTTGGCCCGAGAAGGAGAAAGAGGTATGTCTCTTCCAGTTTCACCCACTTTACATTTCTTTATTTATCTTTATTCTTTTGTTCGCTGATTCTTGCGAAATTCTACAGATCCAGAAACTGAAAGATAGCTATCACAGGACTGGGAAGGCTAGTACCTTGTTAGCTTTTCGCTCATACACATATGAGGTAAGAAATATTCTCTTATGATTTTAAACAATATACTGTTGCCTCTATTTCTTATTTCTATCTGTGTGTGAAGATTATTGCTGAAATAGAAGAGCCTGCCAATGTTGGGAAGACTGGTGATAAAGGCAAAGGTGCTATTCGCAGGGAAAAACCAACTTCTCCTCCTTTAAAGAAGAGAAAAATCCGTTCTTCCTCTCCTTCAAATATTCCTTCTCATGAAAATTCCGAGAGTGATGAGGATAATGATGACCTTGCTGCAAATGAAAATTCTCCATCTGAATCTTCTATGGCTAAGCTCTCTGGCCTCTTTTCTGATTCTTTTCAAGGAATGAGAGATAGTCAATTCGCTAATACCTGCAAAGCTCTCGTTACAATTTGCGATGTTCCTTTACTGGATGGTGATAATTCTCTTCGCGGAGTTTCTAGATCGATTACTCCCAACTTCCAGTATTCTCTCAATAGTATGGTATGCTTTCGTCTTTTTACTTCTTCATTACTGTAACTCAAAATCTCTTTCTATTTTAATATTTTTTACATTTTCTCGCAGGCTGGAAAAGCTTCTTTCGCTATTGCCTCAGATCTGGAGAGGAGACGCGAAATTCTTGAAAAGAAAAATCTCCAATTTCGTGCAAAGAATGAGGAATTGGAAATTGAATTCAAAGATCTTCGCGAGAAGAACAAACAACTAGAAATTGATTCTTCTTCGTACAAGAATAAAATCTCTAGTCTTCAGCAAGCTAATAATCAACTCTATGGTATGTTACTTTTCTCTTTTCCCTTCATTCATTCATCCTGTTATTTTATCTTATTTAATTGATCCTTTTTGCAGACATTTATGGTCTTTCTGATGAAGCTACCATTCTTCGTTCATTCTTAATGCCTTAGATAAGGATACTCTTCTTGAGCGTCTTAATAAATCTTTAAATAGTTTCTCAAATGATAGAATTTCATCTCTTTCTCTGAATGAACTGAGATCCAAATTTCGCCTCTTAGAGATTGACCATAGATCTAGTTTAGGCTTAGCCAATTGATTTAAGCTTCTCTTTCTTAATTCTAAAGAGAAAATCAATGATCTAAGAACCAAAATTAGCGGTCTCATAGATGATAAGGATCGCATCTATGATCAAGGTGCTAAGGCTCTGGCGAAATTCCAAGAGACACTTCTTGAAGTTCAACTTGAACGAGATGAAGCTAACCGCAAGAATACCGAGATCTGCGAAAGAGAAAACCAAATTCGTTCTCGTCTCCTTATAAATAATGAGGATGAATTCGCTTGGGCTGCGAAAATCTTAGACGATGCCAGAAAAGATTTAGGTGTAAATGTTAGTCTCCAAGTTGAGCATACAACCTTGATTAGAGATATGATTTCTGACAGAAAAGGTTATTAATTGTTCTTCTTCACTAATCTTTTGTTTCTTATGAATTTTCATCAAGTTATTAATTGATTGTCTTTTGATCGCAGATTCTGAAAGTAGATATCGCGAAAGAATTGAGGAACTTGAAGCTGAAAAAGAGGAAATCGCAAAGAATCTTTCTTCTCGCAACGACAAGTATTCTAGATTAAAGAATCAAATCAAGATCACTGTTGCGAACTTTAAGAACGACGCTCTGCATTTTCGCAATCAAACTATTCAAATGGTTTGTGATGACCATAGTATTCCTCACTCTGATTATCCTTGTCTCTTGGAGGAGATCCCAAAGAACATTCCTAGTCTAACTATCTCTGATAGCGAAGCTGATGATGAAGAATCTGATGGTGATGAAGGTTCTGATGGTGATGAAAGTTCTGATGCAGACGAAGAAGGGAACAAGTCTGATGAAGATGATGAAGGATCAACTAAGAAGTAGTCTTTGTTTCTTTCGTTGATCTTCTGTAATACTTGTACATTTATTCTTTCTTTTTGTATATTTGTGAATTCTTTTGGTTCCCCATATTCCTTAATGCATGAGTTTCTTTCATCTTGACCTGCATTCATTAAAACAATTCTTCCTTGCAATATGGTTAATAAATATAATCATTAATTTTTTAATTTATGCGTAAATCTATCATGTGGAGACAAATAACATTTTCTAATTTCATTCATTTCCATACTTGCCTCTGTTATTTGTATCCAAATGAGAGATTTTGCAGATTTTTCTTATTTTGTGCCTCAACTTCGTAGTTGTTTATGTATAATTTCGCAATCATATACAAAGTGAATTTTGATTCTTTTCAAAATTTCATTCCTGTGTGGTCTTATTTTTCCTTCCTAGTTAAAGGTCTTATTGTGCCATCTCTTTTCATTGCGACAAAATCGCAGGAGATTCTTGCACTTTCATGCAAAAACTCATTGATCTTGTCTTAACTTTTTCTTTTGTATTATGGCCTCTTCAGGAATGTTGCGACAATATGACAGGCCTAAATATTCTTGCGAAAATAAAGCCCCATGACATTGCCGTCTTGCGACGAAATCGCAGGACGTCTTCGCACTTTCATGCGAAAACCCATTGATCTCGTCTTATCTTTTTATTTTGTATTATTGCCTCTTCAGGATTGTTGCACAAATATGACAAGACTTAATACCCTTGATAGTAAAAAGCCTCATGACATTTGCGTCTCAAGACACTTATCAGCTCCCTAATGGAGGGTGCCGCCCTTATCTTCCCCCTGGTTGCCCCTTCAAGGAGGCGTACCTCTACCATACAAGGTTGGCACCTTCCATCCGGTCTTAACAACAACCAGTTGTTTTCACAGCCTCTTATCCCTTTTACCTATAGGGTTTATGGTTACGTGATTGCACCCTAAGTGGGGTTTTCTTCGGGCCGAGTCCAGTATAAGCCAAGACTTGTCAAGAATGGCAAGGTACGCTCCAGACGCCCCTGGCACTCTTGACTCAACCGTGTACCTCGGCGCCTTGATCAGATTCTGCACTCCTTGGGAGAGTCCTTATTACCTTAGTCTTCCAACCTAAGTCATATGCTTAAGCTGAGAATCCAAGGTGCCTCTCCCGGATGGGCTTTATTGAGCCCAAATCTCCATGAAACAGGTTCTGGTGGTGGTGTAGCCTTTCCCTGAGCCATGCAACAGGTACCCCCTTATATGACGTACTTTAGGTCTTACATTTTCCTCTTGCAAAATTGTATACACGAACTAGGGTGTACGCCATAAAGGTTCGCCCCTTTCTCTTTTGTCATTGTTCTCTGATTGTCTTTTGTAGAATTCATTATCTCTGCGAGATTCTTGCACATCATCATATGTATTTGCATTTCGCAATCTCAATTTTGTCATTCAATAAAATGTATTTTTGAGAATTTTATTTATTGTGAGAATGTCGCAACAAATCAATCATTCATAGATTACCTTTGTTATCTTTGTTATTTTCTGGTACTGTTTCCTTGGTAGTGGTATGTTCACCATTTTTTATTCTGAGCTAGTATTAGTTTCGTAACATCTCTTCTTCTTTTATTTCGATTGCATCCACCATCAACCTCTCACTTCTTTGTGTCGCTTTGATTTTGTGTCGCCAATTTTACTTCTTGTTTGCTCTTCCTTCGCAGGATTCTACCTCAGTTTCGTAACACCTCTTTCCTTCAACCCAATCTCCCTTTATAATTCCTGCATTGCTGGGGTGAGGGAATTTGATGCACTGGTGGAAAGTTGAAGCTACACCTAGAATCCCATGTAGCCAAGGTCGACCAATTAATGCATTGTAGCGTGATTCTACATCAACGACACAAAATAGGATTTCAGAAGATATTCCCTTCAATGGAATTCGCATAGTAACCTCCCCTTTAGGCTTGTTGGCAGTACCATTAAAACCATATATCTTATATGTTGATGGTATAAGATCATCATCTCTTCCTCCCATAGTTTTGTAAGTATGATAAAATAAGATGTTCACCAAGAGCTTCCAGTATCGATTAGATCATATTAATTGCCCATGAATCTTCAGCCTCATCATCCTCATCTTCTTTCGGTTTTGGATTAATTTCAAATTTTACCACCAATGGATTGTCATGTACCTCTCCACCTTTGGGGACTTCTTCTGCGGTAAAAGAAATAGTCTGTTTTTGCCATTCCTCTAGTGGCGAGATTTTTGCAATATTCATAATTTCTCTTCCATCATTATCTCTTGCGAACACTCTACTCAAAACATGGTCATGAAAATCTTCAATTGTCTTGTATGAATGTATGATAGATTGACAGAATAGATTCTTTGCTTTTGCACCAACTTCTATGAAGAATGTTTCCTTCTTTTTCATCGTGTTTACTTTGTGATGCTCTGGTGGTGATGGTAATGGTTCAGATTGAGGGTGCCCTACCAAAAAGTGGTTTGGTTTTCCTTGATCTATCATTCTCAGAATAATTATTTTTACATTTCTGCAATCATTTGTAGTATGTCCATGAAAATGATGATAAGAACAAAACTCATGACTTCTATGGTTTGGAGGTGGTTCTGTTCCCATGTTCCATGGTGTTGGTATATTCTCCATCAAAATTATAGCTTCCCATATTTTCTCCACACTTGCGTTCAGAGGTGGCATCTTGATTTCTTCCCATACCACCTTGTGACCTCATTGTCCTCTATTATAGTTTTGTCTTTGTCCTCCATAAGTTTCTTGCGGCTGATCGAGTCTTTGAATTTTGTTATTTCCACCACGATTGTAGAAATATATTTCTCTTTCATACTCCTCTTGATCTCGACTTCCCATAGCCACCAGTTTATGTTGATTGTTGCCTGTCACCTTTTCTTGTTGTACTTGCGAAGTGCTCGCCACTGTGTGTTTTTTAGTTTGGGTAATAAGCTTGCATTTGCTGTTTGTGAACTAGTGTTCGCAACCGGATATGATTCTATTTCATTTTGTCTTTTCTCCAGAGCAATATATTCTTCCTGAAGTTCTCGCAATTCAGTCATTGTGATTGTATTCTTGACTCTGAAAATTTGGATATACAATAGGTTGGTTGCAAACATAGCATTGATAAATGATAAGATAAGATATCTCTCATCTACACGGCCAGCCATTTCGCTACACATAGTCCTCCATATTTTAGTTAGGTGCTTCAAACTTTCGCCAATCCTTTGTTTTAATCCAAACACGTCTTCAATACCAGGTCGCGAAGAATTATTACTTATATATGCCCCCAGGAATGTAGTCTGCAAATGATTGAAGGATGTTATTGTATTCTTTGGTAGACCTTCGAACCATTTTAACGCCTCCCCTGTTAAGCTGGATGCGAAATACTTGCATAATACGGCATCATGATTTTCCCATTGCAACATGCACCTCACGTAGGCTTTAATGTGTTGAATTGCACAAGTTGTTCCATCAAAAATGCTGATTAATGCGGGAAAATTTCTTTTCTGAGGTATTCCTCCTAGTTGCACTTCCCTTGTAAATGGGGTTTTCGCAGCTTCTTCTATAGCTTCATCTAACTGTCTTCTACCTACTTCTCCTCTATTATTTAGAATTCCTCTCATTTCTTCTAATTATTTTAAGATTTGTTTATTTACACCTGAATTTTGATCCATTGGTATTTTTAATTTCGCCTCCCTTCTTTTGCGTTCATATCTTTCTTCTCTCGCGAAATTTTGCATTTCTTCTTCATCATCTTTGTCTCATCTTCTTCTGCGATTCTCTTCTTCATCTCTATCTTGAATTCTCATATGATAATGTCTCTCACTTTCCCCTTCATGATTTTGTTCATTTCTTATTAATTCCATTCATTGTCTTTCAGCCATCCTCTATACTCTATCATACTCTTCATTGATATTACCGTTATTCTTATTTTGTGTACGCCTTCTTTCTCGATTGTCGTGATTGTTCTGGGGAATTATCTCCTGAAGCTCTTGTTCTTCCATTTCCTCTCTCAATTTTTCACGTTCGCAAACTAAACGTGCTTGTTCAGCATAATGTCTTTCAATTTCTTCTTCCATCGTTTGTTGGTTTATTTGAGCTTCTCTCTCATGTAAAATTTTTCTTCCTTCCTCTCGATTCCCTTCGCCATCTTGATTATTTCGTCCTTGACGGTGTCCATTCTCTTGATTTCTATCATTTTTCCTATCATCAAAAGTTTCATTTTGTGGAATGTAAGGATCATCAGTTCTTTCTCTATTTTCGCGATGTTCTTCATTAAGATTTGATATTTCTTCTTGAATATTATTTCCGACATTAATTGTGGGTGAGTTTCGCCTCTCTTCTAGTCGATCTTGAATATGATTTTGTAATACTTCTCGATCTTCTACTCTGTAGTTTCATATTTTCCATCCTCAATTCGTGATTTTGCCTTGTTAGATTCGCACGTTCTTCTGCCTCAGCTCTTTTTTCTTCATGTATTCTTCGTCTCAACGTTTCTAACGCTCCAATTTCCTCATCTCCATGAATTATTCCTTCATCTGCTTCTTGATTTATCTCTACCTGTCTATGGTTTCTGGTTTGCTGCTCTTCTTCTACTTCTTCTGCTGAATTTGATTGCCAAGTGTGTATACTCACCCTATCATAATCTGTATTCCTTCCTTGTATTAGTGTTTGTTGAACTGGTGGTTGAATTTGATTTTCTCCATTATTTTTCATTCTAGTAGATTCTCCCATTTCACTTCTTTCCCTTCCAGCAATTCTCTTGCTTCTTCTAACAGTAGTTGGTTGTTCTGATGTATTTCTTCTTCTAGCCATTTCTTCAATATTAATGAATTGCAAGAGATTATGTAAAATTCTTAATCAACCACTCCAAATCTTCACAAATCTCAATATTAATCTTCAATTTTTTCTAGAATAATCTTCAATCTTCAATCCTCCCTGTTTCTAGCGCCATTATGTAGTTGCAGGAAATCCTACATTACACCCCTCACAAGATTTCAATAACATTCAACTCATTTTAGATTAACAATCTTAATTTTATTGATGAATCTTTGAACAATCTTACAAGAAAAGATAAAGGAATCAAGAATAACCACTGCTCTAGATTTTCTCTCTCCTATTTACTTGCTTCTCACTCAGAAAAGATCTCTCTCTTCCTTTACAACGGAACGGCTATTTATAGGGAATTACATGGTGGATGACAGCTAATCTGTCCTTTATTTTCGGATCTGACTTGCGACATTCTCGCATCCTTACAAATGTTAATCTCGCAAACTCTCTAATTTCGCAGGAACATCACATTTTCTCATGATTTTAGCTGACGTCGTTTATCATGTCATTTCTGAAATTGTTTTGCGACACTGTTGTGTTGTGTTGTTGATAATTTCGCTGAGGCATTATCGCTGCGAGATTCTGATCCTACATCTCCACTGGCTTCCTACAAAATTGCCGCGTAACATCGCAATTGTGTTGCTTATCTTGGAGCTGTAAAGTTTCAAAGTGCTATCCCTGCTGACTGTAGTGGGTTAGTGTTTATACGCCCATGCCTTTTTGTTTCACAAGCATATGTGCTTGCGCATACAAATACTAACTATTGTGTCGACTGCTTAACCAAAGTTAATATGGTTGACTATAGTAAAAGTGGGCTTCTAAATGATTTATTGTTTGAACTAACCAGGTAATCTTCTCATAATCAATTTGGTGCACTTATTGCGAACATGAATGTACATTGTTGTGTTAGTAATGCTAATATCTTATGCTTAATTGCCGAGATTATTCAACTTCCCAAAGTCCGAGTCTGCTGGACCAAATACATATTTTAATTAATTTTATATGTATTAGGTTTTAGGTGGAGCCAAAGAATTTAAGAACGCTGGAAGATTTCAGGGCGCGATATTAACAGGCTTAATATAATTTTGAAAGACAAAACTGCGAGGTTTTTTATTTGCGAACTAAACCAAACACGGTATTTCTGCTGCTCTTCTTGATGGAGGTAAATAAAATTTATCTATTTTAAACTGTTCTATTTTGTAGAGTCAGTTGGTCATTTTCTACCCTCTCTAATCAAGATATTTGTTCATAACATATAACTTTTCTATTTAGATGATAGATAGAATATTTGGTGGTTGACTAGCTAGATATTTATCCATGTGGTTGTTACTGTTTTGTTTTTTTGCAAATGCTCATCATTGATAAAAAGGTGTTTAGGTTTGGCTTATTTTATATTTGTGTAACTTGGTACAAGATCTGGAAGCCTGTATAAGTGTAGGCTACTAACTAGGCTCGCGAATGATTGAAAATCTATAAAGTTCATGATATATTTGGCAAAAGAGTGTAAGGAACATGACGAATAAGGAATATAGGATTTGCAGCAAATACTCCAAGGTGTTGTTTTTAACATCATTTCATTAAGTGTTTGCAGGACGGGATTGCCAGGCTATGCCTTTCATCAAGCGAATTCTTCTATACAATAATGGTTTATACGATCCGTCTTAATCACGCTGTGAAAAATCTCTTCTTACTCTCACTAACGACGGTTCATAGAATATGCCAATTATTTGCAGGACGGGATTGCCGGGCCTGTTCCTTTCATCAAGGGAGTTCTTCCATACTTCTATGCAGTAGTTGCAAATGGCTTCGGAAGAAATGGATTCAGTCCATGGTCTAGGCTTTGTTTTCTTCTTTTCTTTCTATGTGGCTGTCTTTTTATCTGCTGTATAATAGTCCTCGAACATTGAAAAAATCAGTGATGTGCTTACTGAATTTTGTTGTGTACCCATATTGTTTAACAATTCTATGTGACATAAAAATGGACGAGAGGAACAAAGAAAAACTTGGATCACGATAACTTCATCATGAAAGACATCTCAGTTCCAAATTTTGGCATAACTACTGACCAGTTCCACGGAATTTGAAACTATACTTCAATGATTTCAAATGAAGGATATTATAGAGGATAAGCCTTGCAAAATATTTCTCTATACTTTCATCATAAATATTTATGTGGTAATAATCTTATCACGTAATTTTGATGGTATGGTAACATGTGAGGGGCATATCATCTATTTATTATCACCATTGAATAGGGAAAAAGACAAATTACAGG
Organism: Papaver somniferum; assembly: GCF_003573695.1. Taxonomy (NCBI): domain Eukaryota; kingdom Viridiplantae; phylum Streptophyta; class Magnoliopsida; order Ranunculales; family Papaveraceae; genus Papaver; species Papaver somniferum. The sequence goes on from NC_039366.1 coordinate 34,014,300, forward strand.
TTCACCCACCAGGGTTTTACTTATTTGTTTTCTTTGGTTGTTGGTTCACCCACCTGAGTTTTACTTATATGTTTTCTTAAAAAATTACGTATAGTTTATTTAGATTGCTAGGGGATTTGGACATGTGTTGATCTTAAAGTTCTTGGGTTGTTTTACAACTCTTCTTTGCTACACGTAGAAAGAAGTTCCAGCCATGTTTCGGTTGACTCAACTTCGTTGACTTGATTTTTTTTTATTAACTTTTTTTGTAGCCGAAAAGAGTTTGGCGTTGACGAGTTTCGAACTCAAATTACCGGGATCATCATCCAATGACTTTAGCAACGTATTACAGTGCAGGGAAAAAAATACAATTGTTGGGTAAGGATCTCTCCATCAAATGTATGAAGAGTCATGGAATTAGTGTTGCAGTAAATTCTTGCCATTAACCTTAAAATATTTTGTATCGAGGAGTTGCACAAAAAGCATGTCGTACAAAGGAGAATATCAATTTTAAATGGTATTATTGTCGTGGTTTAGTATGGAGCATGCGGGTTTGGGTTCCATAAATATATGAATGCAACTTCTCTACGGAATTATTACTTGGTTTTTTACTCTTAGATGTAACTCTACATATATCTGATATTGATTGTGTCCATCTTTGTCTATGTACTCACAATTGTTGTTGAAAGTTTTGTATCAGATGGTTCAGATAAATTTTTGGGTTCATCAGATGAAGATAACGACTTGGGTAGACAAAACACTATGAATAAGAACTTTGACATATCTATCTGTACTATCTTAAAAAGAAATGGATATGCATGCTCTTTGTGTGGGGAAATGCACTGGATTGACGAGACATTGACCATATCATCCAACAAAAAATCAACCATTGGAAGATGTGGTTGTGAGGTAAAAGTGCAAATCCCTCTGTTGGTTGAACCTCCCAGACTTGAGGGATTTATTCAAATTAAGGAGATGATGCAATGTCAAAGATAATTTTGTATTCACGTGTGAGTATCATAATGCTTCAAATGCATTTACCAATCTTGGTTGCGATCATGATAAAAGATCTCTAAAAGGATGGTCCAAAGTAATTTTCAATACAAGGGAACTTCAACACATGAGTGGAGCATTAGTACTCGACGAAGGAAGGGAACCAGTTTCCCCCCATCTTTATATACGAAACTAATCATGTCTTTAGTTTAGTGTACGTACAAAACAAAGTACACAGCTGGACCAAGATGTTTTTGATCCAATTCAGAATACTCTCTCACAACATATTGTGTTATGTGCTAAGTATTCTTCCGCCCATGATATCTGAGTAGTGGAAGTCCCATGGATAAAAATGTGAAATTCATTGGTGTTCCTAGGCATACGTTCGATATTATCAAGATTCAATAAACATTACACGTTTTAGCCATCAACCATATATCTTCTTGACCGTAAACCAAACTAAAGACGAGCTTAATAGTACCAATCTGATAAACTGTGTCTTCAAGTTGTAGAGAGATGACTGAATAATTCAGTTGATGTAATAAATCAAGAAATATGTTTAAAAAATCGACTGAATTTCTGAAACGTGGTTTGCCTCATATGCTCATTCTTTTGTTCTTAGATGGTCTAGAGAAATTAGTACATTGGAATACGTTGAGAAAACTATCCATACCGAAATTCCGTTCAAAAAATATGACCCAACTCTACTTCAGATTGTATGGACATGTATGTTACATGGTAAACAGTAGTAGTAGAAACACGTTAATAGCACAACCCTAGACGAAGGCATACCCAATCTATTACCGATGTGGTGAATGAAGGGGGTGATCATCTGCAAGGGATACATGGCAAACACTATAGATGTTGTCCTGTTAAACCCGGTGTATCTAAGATGTTCAATTTCCATATCAATGTTGAGATCTGTGGAGGTGTAAGGATTGTTAAATACACATGTAAGTACATTTATAAAGTTCATGATCAATGTCACACTAGATCCAATTTCATATTTTCCAATCAATATTTTGTTTTGTACATAGTAAACAGGGCATTACGACACCTTTTCAAGTATGTAAATAAGGATTTTGGGAAAGTAATTAAACCTACACTAAAATACATCAACGTAGAATTTCGTAACTCTCAACAAATTCTAAAACATTTAGAATAACTAGAATTCTCAATCCATGGGATCTAGCTAAAAGTTGGTGCACATATCACATAGTTAAGAAAGAAAGACTTGATGAAGCTACTAGGGTTTTGACCACAAATTTGGAGAAGAAAATTTTTAAGATGAAATATTAATAAGAAAAAAGCATAAAAGAGTGATAAGCATAGAAATAATTTGTATATATGTCGATGACATTCTCCAGTAGAAGCCTAATACACTAGGGTTTACTTTTGCATTTCGACATGTCCATAATAAGAAATAACAAATTTTATTGACTTGGAAAACGTGAATAAAATTTAGGAAAATATATACATTTTATTTTCCATCTCTTTTAAACTTTATACATTTAATTGGGTGATTTAAAATCAAAGAACAGAATATGCAACACATAAAATAGACCAAGATTAATACTTCAAGAATTACCAAAAAAGAATAAAATGAGAGAGAAATATAGGAAATGAAGAATATGAACTTGACAGGAAAGAGATGAGAGTTGAGTTAACAAAGGAAAAAAAGACCAACAAAGTTAGTGAAGGCCAAGAAAACAGAGCAAGTTAGAGGAGGCCAAAATATCGGCATATGAACTGGATTTTGAGGACCTAGAAAACTTGCTTAGCCATATAATGGCAATACAAGAGGTATGCAGGTGTCACTGAAGTGCAATAGTACAATGGTAAAGCTATTGGGTGATGATACCAACGATCCCGCGTTCGAAACTCGCTAGCGTCGGAGTAAGGGGTAAATAAGAAAAACAAAAAATAAAGAAACATATCAATATAAAAGTGCAATACAAGAGGCATATATTCTTTGTTAAATATATATGTGAACTGGAGGTACATATCCTTTGTGTAATCTTTTTGCGAACTGGAATTTTTTTTGCAGGATCCAGAGCAACGAACAACATCGATAGTTGGGGAAGATTTAAACCTTTTGAGTCATTAAAATATAAAACTAATTGTCTAAACATCAACTCGAAAAGAAAAAGTTAATGGAAGATTATGAAGAAAAAAAACAAGAGTATTAAACTATAAAAATTTAAATAATATTAAAAAAAATGAAAAAAGTTAGAATTGATGGTATTGAGTATTTTTAGTTTTAGATGTTGTATGATATTGATCAGGTTAAGTATGATGATAAGTGTCATTGCAGCATTGGTGTTTTATTGTCACATGATAGTAAGATGCTTGAGTATTATTTGAAGAATGAAAAGTTCGTTGAATATGAGGAAGACAACCTCGATAAAACATTGAAGCAAAATCGACAAGGATATGATTGTACTTTTCTGGAGAGATGAGGTTATGGAAGCGGCGTGTGGACTACAAGCATGCATCGATCTTTTCCCAGGAGATGGGTCTAAACATGAAATTCACAATTACATGACACCAGTTTATGACAATATGGATAAATTAAATCAAAATCGAAACACAGGGCTCCGTCAATTCAAAACGCATCCAAAATGGAAATACATAACCAACGTAGACAAAACATGGACTTGAAAAAGAATGCAACTACCATATAAATGTTTTATGCAAGGACAATGGAAATGACAAAGAAAGAAGATTAATATCCATATTTTCGTCATTTATATTTTTGACAAGGTATGTTATAAATCAAGTTTATATTATTCACATTATCATATGGTTCACCAGGTTTTTGGTTGTGTCAAAAGTCATTAACAACTTGACCACTTCAATAATTTTTGCATCATTTACCTTATTATTATTTCACTAATTTGAATTTTTATCCAGATATTACTATTTTTATCTTCGGTATAGAGTTTGTCTTTATCAACAATATGCATGTCATGGTCATGGACCACATGATCATAATTTAACAGAACTACAAAATAAAAAACATAAGAAGGAATAAATTTAGGTAATCATCAATGGTGATACCTGGATAACATAAATCGTACTATATCAGTAGGACTAAGTGGATAACAAAAACATCTTAGTGATATTTTATAGTATTTTGATGGAAAATACCAAGTTAAAAATCCTATGTTAAATGTTGAAGTCTACATGGCGTAGGACTTTAATCAAAGGATATTACCAAGACATCTTCTACTATTTTTATTCCAAGAGTAAAAGCTACCATATTGCTACAATTCCACAGCTGGGATGTTGATAAAGTCCGCGATGCTTGGTTTGCGAAGAAGACAAAGTTCGAAAGGATGTTGGATTGTTAGAAGTAATTCTGATTCAAAAAACAAGTGTACGATCTGCTTCGGTTACAAAAAAAACATTGCCTTTATCTCCATGATAGAAAAAGCTATCAGATGGACGTCGTTCAACGGAGAACCTGATCCGGCGGTCAGGAAGCTCCGAATTGAGTTTTTGTATTGGACGACTGGGAACTTCAAGAAGGTATCTGGAGCCGCCGGGATATCTACGATTGGTCCTATAGTTGGATCTCGAGCCTTAAAATAGTCTCACATAAAAGTTTTTTACCCTGTTTTTCTTTTATCGGTCCTTCTCATTTCCTGTTCTCTCTTCTCTTTTCCAATCGATGGATGGACTCACTCCACCTCCGTCATATGTACCTACAGCTGCAACTGTAATTTCCAACTGCAAGATCAACTCCTCTTCCATTTGATTCACATCGAAGTAACTTTCTTTCTCAGTCAAATCAAATTGATAATGTTATCTCTTTTTATTATTCTATCGAATTTTGTTGAATAAGTATAAATAACTAAAACTAATTCTCAATTCATAAACCCTTAATCTTTTCTTTTCTCTCTATTGTTTGTCTCTTTTTATTTTCCAATCAATGAACCCTTTCCATTTTATTGTGTTTTGCAAATCAATTTTCAGTGCTCTTGATAAACCACAAAATCTTATTCTCTGTTGGTAAACCCTATTTGGTTGTTCCTATTAACCTATTTGATTGTCCTCTGTTCTGTGTTTTTGGATTTTGATGGTTCAATAAAGGTCTAATTTGAGGTTATCTCCCTCAATATCTACTGCGTTTATATCCCCCAATCTTTTCATCCTAGACAACAAGTACCAGGGGGGAGATACAAATCTTATCTCAATCTTAGTTGAAAAAGTCCATATCTTTTTATTCTTACTTAAATACAACTTCTTTTATCAACCTGTTAGATTCTGTAGCTTAAATTAACCAGTCACATGATTTCAATTATTTATTATTTTGATTAGTTTTCCTTTTGAATTCCAAATGCAGGTTAATCTATAATATCATTATTCCAAAATGTATTTGTGTTTTGTGGAGGTTTTTGTTTTTTTGATAATCTGATTTTCCTCTCCACAAAGAACTATTATAAAATACACAAACATGTCCATCAAACACACGTGCTTCTCCACAGCTCAATAAATTTGGTTTCTTCTACTTCCTTCAGCCTGCTTTATGATAAGGTAAGCTAATGACCATTCTTGGTGAAAATCAAGATGAAAAATTGCACCAGTCAAACATTTTCTTTAGAGAGATATTTTCAGGTCAAATATATTCTCCATGACACCTTTGGATATATTGATGACGGTAAACAAACAACCAATAAAAAATATCCTAGAATACATTACATTTGGTGGGCAAAGACTGCCAGTCTTAAAGGAATGAGTGTTCATATAGATAATAAGAGATTGAAGTTAGTCCACATCATCATAGAAATTATTTTTTGTAGTTGAATAAAAAATAAAAAAAAATAAAAAATAAAAATAAATATAAGAGTCATATATTTTACTTATAGAGGCGAAATTTGTATAATGCTTGGGTGAGAATATGTATCACATAAAGAAGCTTTCATTACAAGTGGAAGGTGCAATTGGGACTGAGCTCAATGATGTGGGGAGACCATCCGGCAGGTCTGTTACATATTATATGTTTATTTTTTCTGTACCTCTGTTGATACTTCACCATAGAGCATCCTAATACATGTCACTCTATCATGCACCATACATGATATCTATCCTTAACAATTTTTCTTTGGGATATTTTGACTTAGGTGCCCATAAAATGGTATACCTTTGCGTTTGGTGCCTAACTTGTCCAACTTTGAGTTTGGTGCCCAGTCAACCGATTGACCGTGTTTGACACTGTTGACCATCCATTTTACACTTAAAAATTGTAAAATTCAAGGTGCTTCAAATAGTTTTTGCATTCATCTACGTTCAACCATTCATGGCAAACAAATAACTTTCCTCCATTCACCTAGTTATTTCACAATTTTAAGTGTAAAGTGGATGGTCAACAGTGTCAAACACGGTCAATCGGTTGACTAGGCACCAAACTCAAAGTTGGACAAAGTTAGGCATCAAACGCAAAGGTATACCATTTTATGGGCACCTAAGTCAAAATATCCCTTTTTCTTTTAAAAAATTTTATAATAAAACCATGGTTTGAAGTATATGTACTTGGTTATATCAAAAATCCTTGAAAATTCAAGGAAGTATTATTCTCCAAACATGTTGTTTCAGTAGCACTTTCTTCTAAACATGTTATAAGGTCGTACGTAATGAGTGCATACTATTTTGCCGCTAAAAATAAAATGAGTACATATTGCATAGAACTCTATTACCTATGGATTGGTGGGTTACACTACTACTTTGTCAGATATTACAGTCACTACTCCCTCAATTATCACTAAAATCTCTTTTATTATGCACTCAGATAGAATGCAGTAATACGCACTACCAGCATTGTCTTAGTAATTTCTTTCAAGGGTGTCATTTCTCTTAGAATTTGATTGGTGTTGTATAAACTTCATTATCAAATCAAAGTGGTGTTCGGTTGACAAAGATCTTTACTCTTTTTGTTTATCTTGGAAAATAAAGATAATTTGGTTAAAATTATTTTACAGGTGGTGTATGAAAATATGTTACAATTTTGTTTCAATTGAACCTGTGACATTGAAAAGTATTTTGATCCATATCGTAAGGTATTGCATGTCATAATTTGAAACGACATAGGCAGGGTGATGCCTAGAGACATTAAAAAAGGCAATCATTGCTTGAAAACAATGTTAAACTCTGTGAACGATCTAGAGTGATGTTGGAAAATAACAAGAATGAATTAGACAACGACAAAAGAACAATCAATTCTTGAGGAATTCTTATGGGTCCTTAATCAAGAGCCAAAATATTCTGATAGAGAAGACAAACTGGAGAACTTTTTGGAGTACCAACATCAACAAAACGTTATCGATTTAAACCTTTTGAGTCATTATAATCTAAAATAGAAATGTTCAAACATGAATTTGAAACGAAAAAGTGAATGGAAGATTATGCAAAAAAAAATAAAAAAATTGTATGATCTACAAATATTTAATTAAACAATATAAAAATGAAAAAAGTTTAGAATAGTATTACATATTTATAGTTTTTGATGTTGCATAATTTTGATCAGGGTAAGAGCAATGAGAAGTATCATCGCAACATTGACATCTTACTATAACATGACAGCAAGATACTCGAGACTTATTTGAAGAATGAATATGGGGAAGATAACCACGATTTGACAATTAAAGAAATTTTCCAAGAACATGATTACATTTTAGGAGGTCGGATCATAAAAACGGTGTATTTTCTACAAGGTAGGTTTGAGCAAAAAGTTTACAAATACATGATTCATTAAGATCTGGATAAGTTAAAATCAAAACATAAATACATGCTACGACAGTTCAAAACAATGTCTAGAAAGGATATTGTTAGAGCATAACTCGGTTGAACCCACCAAGCGTTGGTATGTCAAGTTTGGTTGTCATATTTTAGTGAATCAAAACTCATTTAAGAGTCGCTTGATTATGTACTAGAGTCAACTTCGTATAGGTTAGCTTGAAAGTATTAGGATATGAGACATTTCAAGTATTGCGAAGACTTGAAGAAGTGAAGAAGTAAGAAGCTACAACGACAACATCATCCTTCAACTTGAGGTTAGTGATATTTGACTTGAACTGTTTCATTCTCTAACGTATCTTTCATGTCGTGCATATTGAAAATGAAACTGTGAAGCATGTTTGAACTCTAAATAGACATAGTATTAAGGAATACAATATGAAGTTTATTGCTTAACCATTAAACTTTGTAGATAAGACATCGACGTAATCGTTTAAACGTTATTGTGATTATGTATGGGTATGAGGTGAGGATTTCATCCTAGGAAACAATGTTTTTACATGTGTTTTAAGGAAGTAAGTTCATAAACTTGTTTATGAATCGAAAAGGAAATCGCCAAGCGTTATTGGGATTGTTATTCATTGCATATCTTGTGAACATCCAATATGTGTGATTTAGTATAACCGCTCACGACTTGTTTGTGTACTTGGTAAAACTGTTCACAAAGACCTGACTTGTGTATTGGTCTGACTTTTACTAGTGAAATCGATCTTAATTAATTACCTGTGAGGTGTGATCGAGTTTGTAATTTGTTGAACCGAATCTGGGTAAGGGGGAAGCAATCCTATGAAGAGGTGCGGTACATCACAAAGGGGAATCGATCCTTGTATGGGGTGCAGCAAGGTTTATAGCAGAAAGGGGAACCGATCCTATGAACATGTGCAACAAGTTTTTAGGAAAAGGGGAACCGATCCTATGGACATGTGAAACATATATAAGTTAGATACCATATATATGTGGGGAAGCGATCCTAGTACCTAGTCAACCGAATTTTGGAAAGCTAGTGTGACTATGCACAGTACTCACATGGAGGTAGAACCGAAACTTGTTTTGGTAGAACCGTTAAACCCATGATTTGTGATTGAGTGTTTCTTAATCAATCGCATAGTTCTTGAAAGTCATATGAACCAATTCTAAACTTGTTTGGAAGTGTGTCAAATCGGTTTCAAAGTAAGGATGTCGACATTCTTTGAACACGTACAGTAATGTTTATATTTTATTGTTCAAAGTTGTTCCTTAATAGCTAAAGGAAGAAAATCCCAGGATCGAAATTAAATAAGTTAAGAATCTTTTAATTAAGGTGTTTAATTTTATATATGGAAAATGAGAATTAGTAATGTGCATTTACTAGTTGAGATTTTCCAAGGAGATTTTCGGTCATTATTTTGGACAGAGCATTTCCAGGAATTATGGAAACCGAATTTGGAATATATTGAATGTCTTTGAGAATATTTTCGATTTTGGAAATTCCTTGGTGTCCAAACTTCCTTGTCTATAAATACTTGAAGTTTGCATTTCTAGCAAACTAATCCTTCGTGACAGCAAACTTCCTCGGTTGTGTTGTTACTGGTGTAGCCGCCTATTCGGAGAGGAGAGTAACCTAATTAGGTGAAATCTCTTACGACCGCTCAGTTTAAAGTCTTCTTTGGGATTGAAAAGCTCTACGAGTACCGTTGGTAGGAAACTAGATAATTGCGGTTTATCTTGTGTTTTCGATTGATTTGATTGACTAACGGTGGTTGAACTTTGATTGCACCTAGTTTGTTTATGCTTGAGAATCTTCTCTTCTGATATAAGATTTACTCAAACTAGATCGAAGTTTCGACAGGGATCTTTAGACTGTTGTTAGTGCTAAAGAAGATCTTGTGATAATCCATTGTTAACAGACTCCGTTCTGTGTGTGATTGATCATAAGAGATTCAATTGTTGTGTGTAGCTGTTTATTGAAAATTTAAGAAGATTTGAAGACAAAGAAGATATTGAAGATCTGACTTGGGTTTATAATCTTTGGTGTGCACAATACTTGTTTCGGTATAAAGAGGATCCAACCATAATCGGTTCATCCTTGTGGTAGATTGGATTGACTAGTTGTGTAGATCGGCATCAATAAAATTCGTTGTGATTAAAAGTATTGGTTGCAAAATCTTAACGATTACCTTTGGTAAAAGAACATAAGATAGATCTAAGAACCTGACGAAGGAGTTTATGTTAAGATAAACAGAAGAGCCTTTGTCTAACTTATATCACTTGGTTTAATAGAGTTGATACCAAACAGATTTGTTTTTCCTTTATTGTTTGGAATACGAACCAAAGGAATTGTTCCAAGTACGTGACTTATTTATAAGTTGGAGGCGTGGGAATACAGACGGAACTAGGTGAACTATAGGTTTAGTTGCTTGGTCTCAACTATAGGAAGTTGGTGTAATTTTGTGAAGCGGCTTAATCCTGAGAGTATTCAATTCTGGACAAGGTCCCGTGGTTTTTCTGCATTTGCGGTTTCCTCGTTAACAAAATCTTGTTGTGTCATTTACTTTATATTTTCGCATTATAATTGTATTATTATAATTAAAGTAAATTACACAAACGTTAATTCTTATTTACTTGATAAGCAATCCTATTGTGTTTGGTTAAGTCCGAACCTTTGTATCAAGTAAATATACTTCGTTGTTGTATTGTCTCGATCTCGTATCCATAGACGATCACATGAAGTGTGAACCGATTAGTTATATTGTCTCGACTCAGTCCATAGACAATCACTTTCGGAGAAATGACTTATAGGTAGGAAAAGTTTTGGCTTGAGGTATATTTGGGTACCCTAGCCTTTTCAGATATACAGTTCTCGGTGTGGAAAATTTTGGACTCGAAAAAGAATACAACTATACAAGAGTAATGAAATGCCCAAAGAGAGAAGCTTGGGGTTCATGGATGGGTCAAAAACATATTCACTCACTTTTTGGAGTAGTTTTTAATTGATCTAAATTCTTATATTATTTTAGCCAATCTACAGTCTTTTTTTTTAAGTAAACAAGAATTGCCAATACTGAAGAAACTTCCCCAAGCCCAGGTCAGGTGTGTTATAACTCCAGTTTATATTTTAAATTCTTCATTGTATCATATTCATGGTTCACCAGGTTTTCGGCGATATCAAAGAAATTAACAACTGCTTGAACAACTTCAATAGCTTTTGCATTATTCACCTAATTATTTTCCTTATTATTGTTGTGGTAATTTAAATTCTTATCCATATTAGGTTGTTTCCTCTTCGAAATAGATCTCCTGGATTGCTTTATTACAATTTATACTTTTTGCTTTAAAATTCTTTTTTTTTAAAAAAAAAATCTTCTGAATAAATTTATTAAAGCAAATACTGGAACTGTCCATTTGTTCGTTTCAAGTAAATAACTCAATTTTTGTTCAAACCATGGTTCAGTATTTTCTCAACATCATTTACTTAAAGTCACATGATAGTTTGACTTCACGGGTGATCATGTTTAATCAGTGACCACCATTTCGTTATCCTGGAATCAATGAACCGACAATATGAAGGAAAAATTTAGGACATGAACAGTGATACCTAGATGACATACACCAGACAATATCAATGGAAAAACCGGGATAACAATTATATTATTGATATTTTGAAATATTTTTACCGGATTTATCAAGCTAAAAATCATGAGTCCAATACCGAAGACTAGGTAACGCTTGACACCTGCTACTAATCAGAGGTTGAGTCGGGGCCATAAGACCCCGGTGATACCTAGTGCACTATAGAAGTTTCGGTTTGTTAGAATTACAATGGCAAGAAAAAAATTCACCACCCTTAATTGGTCGACCAAAGGGAGACCTACTATATGGTGACTCATATGGATTTTGTCTGTTACACTTTGATGGTCCTCGAATTGAATTTCAAGAAAATAAAATTATTTTTCAAAATTGATCGAATCTTGATCGTTTTGCTTCAAACTTTTTGCGTTAGAGAGCTATTAATTACTATATCTATCATAAATCGAAATAAATTTAGAAAATTATTATCCATGATTAAATAATTTCAGGATCGAAATTTCAATTAAAACAAAAAAGTTTCCTTAAAATTTCAATTTTTCGATTTTCATTAATTTTACATTTTTTTTCTTCGAATTTCTTCCGTAATATAGTTTGTTATCATTGTATTTACTATGTGTTAGAGAGTAATTTAAACAAAAATGATCATAATCCAATATTTGAGAGTTTCAAAATACCCAGAAAAACGGGTATGCGCTGGTCATAAACGGGGCAAGAAGAAATGCTCCATGGGTATGTTTGCAACGCATATAAGGGTTGCGCATTAGTAACCGTGACAGTTGCTATTGTCAGGAACGGTTATAAATGTTGCAGAATCGTTTTTAACCGTGATAAATACTTAGTGACGAAATCACGAGTTTTTGGTCTTCTTGGTCGACCCTCACTGCTGCAGCAGTAAATTATTGGTAGTTAGGGTTATGGAAAAGAACAAGACAAGGAAGGAGTCATGATGACTGGACGAGCTTGTGAAAATTTTGTACCCTCACTGCTGCAACAGTAAACTAGTGGTAGTTAGGGTTATGGAAAAGAACAAGACGAGGAAGGAGTCATGATGACTGGAAGAGCTTGTGAAAATTGTGTGGCTAGAAAGGACAATTTAGTCCGGCTGGTTGATATATATGTAACCCGGTTTAACTAGTGAATTGACTACGATTTTTGCACTCCTCAGATCTCTTTTTGCTCTCCCTTTAACAAAAATCAGTCTAGATCACCAGCAACATTTTTATTTCTTACTCCAGTGTTTGGGATGTTCACGGGATATATTTGACAACCTAATAGCAATGACATTACCAGAAGTTCTGCAGAACTTGTTTTCACAAACAATGATTAATAATGCTTACACGAACCAATATGCACTTTGTTTGGATTGTTTCACTAGATCAAAAGGAATATATATACACGAGATTCTTCAGGCAAGTATGTACCGCTTCGTCAGCATGTTGTAATCTGCATCGATAAACTTTAATTATAACAACATCATGGGTTCCATAAAACCACTGATATTAGGAACTGACCAGATTGAGCAGATAAAACACGAATCAGAGACTGCAAATTCCAGTACATGGTCAACTCATTTTCGAAATTATAACAGCACCACATCATTTTGCTTCTGATGTATCTTATAGATTTTCCATCACACTAATGCAAAACTGAAAATTTCACAATAATCATTGTAGATACTAACACTCAGCTAAGCTAAGAAAGAAGATAATGCCAGGAATACGGAACTAGGTCAGGACACAAATAGCTGAATCTATGAAGTTGAACCATAGTAAAAGCTTAACCCACTTGAAAACCAAATCAAACATCAATCTGGGATATTTTTTTGTTGCCATGTTGATTGTGATTGTCAGTAATGTGTATACATATATCTCACCATCAAACACGTGTATATAGAAAAATACGTGGAAAGCATGCAGGCCAGGACATCAAAATACGATGCACTATGGAACACCAAATAAACCCCAAGGAGTTACTTTATCTCATCCCCAAAAGAAGCTAAGATCAACGGTGTAGAGAAAGTTAGCTGACTCGGACGTGACAGGGGCAGAAGACACTTGTCTGACACGAGCAGGCATCTCAACTACCCTCATTAAACACTCTGAGCAGTATACGTGTCGATCAACCCGTGGGACGAGCGAGGATGTCTCTGCGTGATCAAGTGGCAAACGCAGACCTCTGCGTAATGGACACAAGACACTAGAAGATAAGGTTCCAACGGCCTTCAGAGACGGGTCCCACACTCTAACCCTATAAATACCCCCTCTCCACCAAGAGGAAGGGGGATCGGAAAAATCAGGAAGGGAAAGAGAGAGAGAGATTGCGAGTGTAAGGTAATCCTTTAGAAGAGAAAAACATGTAAACCCAAAAGTCATTCGACTACTCTTGTAACCGTGAAGAATATAGTGAAACAACAAACCCCGTGGACGTAGGCCTTAGTGCTGAACCACGTAAACCTCGGTCTTGTTTACATTTCAGCACTTTATACTTGTATAACCCCATGGATCTTTACTTGTACGTTTTTCTTTCTTTGTTTTTACCTATATCCCGTGCGCAAACACCTTGCATGGAGTTGTTAGATGAGGCTATGATAAACCTGAAGGTTTTGAGCCAAGGAATCAACACTAGGATATCATCATCACAAAACACTCTAGATTACGATGATTGGTTGTGAGCATTCGGATGCCTTCGTGATTTGTGTGCTCACAATTTGGCGCTAGAAACAGGGACTTCGTCCCGGTAAAAGATTTATCTTGTCCTGTGATTTCATTTTAAATTGGCATATGATTGCTCTGATTTATTAGCTCGGACCGTATAGATCATTTGTTAACTTTATTATATTCAAAAAACTCACCTATTATCTTCGATAAGATTTATTGTTTTGATCCGTGGATTTACGTTTTTCTTTAGATCTCGTGCGAACCCGTCTCTCGGGGGGGTTTTCGTAGTTTTTTAAAAAAAAGGATCTACTTGCATTTTTAAAGGATCTCTTTTAATAAAACTTTAACCCGTGTAGTGTAACTCGTATGTATTAATCCTCTCCTGGAAGAAGATATTTCGCCACTAACCCGATTCACGCGGATATTCCCGTTTTTCGTTGTTTGAAATTCCTTGTGCAGAAAGAACGTATTGTGAGTAAAGAAGGCGAGAATCTGCGAGATTTCATTGTCGACAAAAGGACCCGTGATGGAAAAGACGCAGGAGGCAGGAAAATCCAAAGCTTTGTCAAAGGAAACACCCAGGAAAACCCCGGTCATCACCCGAAGCAAGCAGAAAGGAGACAAAGCTAAAATGACCAGTCAAAGGCAAGATACTGCGGAAATCACTTCACCTATGAACGCTAATTCAGTTGCAGCAGCGGCTCTCAGAGCAGCGGCGACAAAGTACGGTGCGGCTGCGGTAGTCCCGAAGGCTGCAGAGGCTAGCAAAACTTGCGCTATGAATCAACTTCATCAACCAAGAGAAAGGGTGGATGAATCCAGAACATTCCAACCCGTGCACCTTCCAACTTTTGGAATGCCACCAACAAATGATCAAAATCAAATCATACCGGCGGCTCTAGCACCGCAGAGGGGCACTCACCCCGATTTGGAAATGCCAGCAATCGAAGACGAACCTCTGCCACCTTTAGTGCAGACCGTAGAGGAAGGTGGCACCATGGCCGTAGTGGCACGCGCTGGGACTCCCAATCAGGGGTCCAACCAATCACATCGACTGATGACTGAGCTTGAGGAACTGAAGAAGAGACAGCAGGTTTACGCAGATGTTGTAGCCCTGTTGGACAGAGAAAATCAAGATTTAAAGGAGAGGATTGCTCTAAGCACGAAGACCAGCCAACAACTTGATGAAGCAAATTCCAAAGCACCAGAGCCAAACCGAGACTGTAGAGTCGTCATAGCGGCTAATGGAGACGCGACTAGGGGAAGTAGAGTATCCGACCCGGATTATGACGACGGAGAATCAGACGGTAACGAGCAGAAGAACTTAGGGCACCACCGCGCGATGGAAGAGCTACGAGATGAGATGATGGCCGAGATCAGGCAATTAAAAAATAGACAAGGTGGGGGGAGGTTAGAAGAGGTCATGATGGAAGCTAACTCTACGCCCTTAACTCATCGCTTGGCCAACACCCCTATTCCACTGAAATGCCCTGTCCCAACGTTCGAATGCTATGATGGATCCAGTGACCCTGCTGCACATATTCGGTATTACAACCGTGTCTTAGCTAGATGGGGTCAGAACGACGCCGTACTCTGCAGATACTTCCCGTCAAGCCTGAAGGGATCGGCATTATCATGGTTTGACAATCTACCACCAAAATCCATCCACTCATACGACCAACTCGCATAGAAATTCTTAAGAACATACATGTACAACAAGACTGTAAACACCGGAATGGATAAGCTCTTTTCACTAGCGATTGGCTACAAGGAAACCACGAGGGAATACACTAACAGATGGCACAAGATCTGCCAAGCCATAGGGAGCGTGGACCCAGTGGTAAGTATCAACTGCTACAAGTGGGGATTAGACCGAATGAGTCCCCTATTTGTTGAGATTCATGGAAGCGTGCCTAAGACAGAGGGAGATCTTCGAATAGTTATCGAAAAGCACGCCCGACTTGAAGAAATTCAACGAGAAAACCCGAGGGAATATCCGCAGAGATCTCACCGCACCAATTCAGCAGAACAAACCAATGGGGCCAAAAGGAGTTGCTCAGTGGAGAAACCTCACGAAGATAGGAAGGAACGAAGGGATGAACGAAGAACAGGTGACCGAAAATTCGAAGATCAAGTTTACACGAAACTCAACGCTAGCTATGCTCCTACGAGAGATCAAAGGGAGGGAAAACCTGGAGTGGCCATGGTCTAAGGGAAAGCAGCCCCCGAGATCCGAGAAGTCTAAAGATTACTGTGAATATCATTGTTTCAACGGACACCAGACCGAAAAGTGCAAGAACCTTAAAATAATGATCCAAAAATTAATTGATGCGGGAGAGCTCAAACATTACGTACGAAAGGATGTTACCGAGGATAGATCCAAACGAACCAAACCAGTCCAACTTCCGGAAGGAAACCGAACAATCAACACCATCTAGTGTTCCGAAGCCACAGTGCCCTCACTTACAGCGCAGATAGGAAAGAGGTTACGGAAGAAATTCGAAGACCGCTGCGAATTGTATAAGGTCGATGGGATAGTGGTGGACGGGCACGAAGAGTGGATGGAATCTCCTATCATCTTAGATGCCGAGGATATCGAAGAAGATATGGAAGACCATAACGATCCCTTGGTCTTAACGCTACCAGTAGCTGGATGTAACCTCAAAAAGATCCTCATAGACGGGGGAAGCTCCGTAAACGTCCTATTTTACGATGCATTCAAACGGATGAAGCTCCATGATGAACAGTTAATGACCTATTATTATACCATCTACGGATTCAATGGAGCAGCCACGAAGCCCTTGGGAGACATCGTGTTGCAGGTTAACGCAGGGCCCATGATACTAGAAACCCGATTCAGTGTGGTGGACACCCCTTCCCCCTACAACGCCATTATTGGACGAAAATGGATACATAAACTCAAAGGAGTTGCGGCAACGTACCACCAATATCTCATATTCCCAACACCTGAGGGAGTAATGGAAATCAAGGGAGATCGGGTCACTACGAGAGAGTGCCAAGCCACTCGGGATCATATCAACAACGAGCAACAAGAGCAGCGAAAAATCCGAAGAGTAAAAAATAAAGAAACCGCGAAAGAGAAGGCCATAGACCTGTTCCTCAAGGAAACTACAGGGAAGAGCTTGACGAAAGATGATAATGTCCTAAGCACAGAGACAAGTACTTCAACAACCAGCGAAGAACAGAAACACACTAAATAGCAATTAAAGAACGTCCCAGTCCTCGGAAATCCGAAGCCTGTGTTCACACCAGTGGAGCCCGTAAAAGAAATCAACATAGGAACGGAAGAAAGCCCGAAGATGATCAAAATAGGGACCATAATGGACGAAGAAAGGGAAGATTCTTTAACCAAATTACTTAAGGAATACGCGGATGTGTTCACCTGGAAGCTAGGATATATGCCGGGGATTGACCCAAAAGTAATCCAACACGAGCTACGCATCAAACCGGGCACGCCCCCGTTCAGGCCGAAAATACGAAAAGTATCTCCAGAGTATCATGAGGCAGTAGAAACAGAACTTCAGAAACTACTAGATGCAGGATTTATCAAAGAAGTCAAGTACCCTACCTGGATCTCCAACATGGTCATTGTTCCTAAGAAAAATGGAGGGGTTAGAATATGCATCGACTTTACTAATCTCAACAAGGCATATCCAAAGGACAGCTATCCCCTGCCGAGCATAGACCAGCTGGTAGAAGCAGTAGAAGGATATGAAGAACTGTCATTCATGGATGGACATTCTGGCTACAACCAAGTGGCCCTGGAAGAAGAAGATCAGCCACACACAGCGTTCTACACCCCACATGGCCTTTATTGCTACACTAGAATGCCCTTCGGACTTCGAAATGCAGGGGAAACATACCAAAGAATGGTTGATGCTATCTTCAAGCCATGGATTGGAGGAACCTTAGAAGTCTACGTTGACGACATGCTCGTCAAAAGAAAGCTGCGCAAAGATCACCACCAGGATCTGAGGAATATCTTCGAAGCAATGAGAAAACATCACATGAAAGTGAATCCGGAGAAATGTACTTTCGGTGTCACCTCAGGGAAATTCCTCGGGTATCTGGTAACAAAAAGGGGCATTGAGGTAGACCCAGCAAAGATTCAAGCCATAGTAGAGATGCCGTCCCCAAAGAATTTAAAGGAAGTACAGAAACTCAATGGATCCATAGCAGCTTTGGGCAGATTTATTGCCCGGTCCTCGGACAAATGCAAACATTTCTTCAATATTCTCAAAAAAGGGAGCAGGTTCGAATGGACCGTTGAATGCGAGGAAGCATTCCAAAAAATCAAAGAACACCTAGCCTCAATCCCGATCCTGCAGAAGCCAGATCCTGATGAGGTTTTGGCACTGTACATAGCAGCAACAGAAGACGCAGTCAACGCAGTATTGGTCAAAACCAATACAAAGATAGAACAACCTATCTATTACGTCAGCAAGACCCTCAATTCTGCGGAAAGGAACCATACTAAGATTGAACAGCTCATCCTCGCATTGGTGTGGGCTACTCAAAAACTGAGAACCTACTTCCTAACTCACCTCGTCAGGGTCCCATGCAAAGCACCATTGGAAGCAGTCCTCAAAAGCACGGGAAAAGTGGGCCGAATAGCCAAATGGAACACCCATCTGGACCAATTCAACATCATTCATGAAATTCAACATTCTCGGAAGTCCCAAGTTCTGGCGGATTTCCTAGCAGACCTCCCCCTTGACAACGACGAAGAGATTAAGGGAATACCAGAAGCCGAGGAAGAAAACAAGGATCCAATGGATATCCTCGAACTTGCGATTCAAAGACAATGGGAAGTCTTCGTCGACGATCCAAAAATAAGGAAGTAGCAGGAATAGGCATTGTCATTATCACCCCAACCGGAGAAAGGATTATACAGGCACTTAGGTTAGAATTCAAAGAGCATACCCACAACATCGTTGAATACGAAGCTGTCGTACATGCCCTCCGTATAATAATAGAGATGGGGGTAACCGATGTAAGGCTGACAAGTGATTCGCAGCTTGTCATACGGCAAATAGGGCTCGAGTATAATGTGTACGATGACACCCTCTCAGCTTACATGGCCTTGGTCCAAACATTGGCATCGCAAATCCGAACATTAAGTTCCGGCACTTATGCAGAAGGGACCTCAGGCACGCGGATGCCCTAGCATATATATCATCCATGCTGAGGGATAAAAACGTCGAAGCTATTAAAATAGCAAGGGTATACGAGCCTTCGATTGCATCTCAATTCTCCTTCGCTACCAGTCAAGATACAATGGAAGAAAATATCGAAGACCAGGTGGGAGAAGACATCCATAACGACTTTGACGAAGAAGATATCCTGTCAAGAACAAATCAAGACGAAGACTTCAGCAATGAAGATGACTGGAGAGTGACGATCCATGCCTTTCTCGAAAAGGGAAGATTACCTGCGGATCAGAAACAAGCTAGGAAGATACTCTCCAAAGTAGGAAGATATGATCTTCGGGATGGGGTCTTGTACAAGAAATCCTTCCTTGGACCATTACTACGTTGCTTGTCCCGGAAAGAGGGGCATCGAATTCTAAATGATATCCATTATGGTGACGCGGGGAATCATAGCGGCATGAGATCTCTAGCTGACAAAGCAAAAACGCAAGGATATTACTGGCCGACAATGATACAGGATGCCGCGAGGATGTCCCGACGGTGTGAAGAATGTCAATGCTTCGCCAAAAAGATCCACGCGCGGGCAACAATGTTAAACTCCGTCGATAGCCCGTGGCCATTTTCAAAATGGGGCGTAGACATCGTCGGACCTTTTATCGAAGGATCAGGGAAAAGACGATTTTTGATAGTAGCCATGGACTACTTCAGTAAATGGGTGGAGGCAAAGGCCTTGTCCAGGATCAGAGACGTGGATGTGTTTACTTTCATATTCCAGAACATCATTTGCAGATTCGGTATACCCGCCGAAATTGTATCTGATAATGGTAAACAATTACAGGGGAAAAATATAGACATGCTCTTCGATACTTTCAAGATAAGAAAGAACAAGTCCACCCCCATATACCCTCAAAGCAACGGGCAAGCGGAAGCTACCAATAAGACCCTCGCCCTTATACTCAAAAAACAATTAGACGAGCATAAAAGGAGATGGTGTGAACAGCTGCACAATGTGTTATGGGCATACAGGACAACGCGAAGATCCGCCACTGGGGAATCCCCGTTTCTTCTCACTTATGGATCTGAAGCAGTCATCCCTACAGAGATACTCATGCCAACCACCAAGACCGGAGCGTGGGAGAAAAATCTCACAACAGACATGATGTTAGAGAGATTGGACGACCTAGAAGAAAGAAGGGAAGCAGCATTGCAGAAGATGGAAAATTACCAACGAAGACTTGCAAGGGAGTACAACAAAAAGGTAAAGCTTCGGAATTTTGTATAAGGGCAGTATGTGTTAAGAACAATCCCACAGTATCAACAAGAGAAGAGATGGGGAAAGTTAGCACCTACGTGGGGAGGACCTTTTATAATACATGATATTGCGGGAGGCGGTTCCTACTACCTTCGTAATCTGAAAGGCGAAGTCCTCCGACATCCTTGGAATGCTAAGTGGCTCAAACCATACTTCCCATAGGTGCAACGCAGCCTTGCAACTGCGTGAAGGGTACCAGAAGAAGAAGGGAGTGTGAACACTCTACATGTTTCTATCTCTGGACGAGGAATTGCAGGCCTCAACCTATCAATCAAACAAGCTTTCTATGTATCCACTAAACCTATCGACAATATTGGGGAAAGTAGTTAATCTACAATCTTTCAAGGATCCCCCGTCAGCGTCCATAAGTGTAAGACCAGGGGGAAGGCACCCAGCAGAAAGAGATACCCAACCAACCTTAAGGCAACGGGTCGACGGAATGGGTGTATGTAAATTTTTTAACCCCATATCCTAGAACGTTGTCTCGGCCCCCACCGTCTGGGAATCCTTTGGCCAAGGGTTCGCCATCGGGGAGACAGGTCTCAAGCCGATCACGAAGGTACCTCCCTTCAGGATCGCACCCAAACACTTAAATCCTTTTTTATTTTTAGAGTCTTTCATCACAATGCATAAAATAAAAATAAACCAACATTGCAGGTATATCAAGAAAATGATCCATTTCATAAAAGACGATTACAAAAAATGAAGGGCCAATTCAAGGAAGAGTACACGTCAAAAAATATTCCTTTCATACTAGCAAAAAATATTCTTTTTACATAATTACAAAAAGTGGAAGGATAATGACGTTGCGGTCTCTACAAAATGCAGCGGTCTCTACCTAGATGATGCCGCCCCATCAGCAGGATCGTTCCGAAGACTTGAAGGGACGCTCCCACCAGATGAGGGTCCCGAGGAGCCAGGCAAGGCAGCAGGAACTGGACGACGCAGATAATTCTTCACAAGACCATGCTCGTTCTTTAGGCCAAGTTCTATCTTCTCTGGCATCTTGTTCGTCTCCTCAGCCAATTGACACCGAGCCTTATGCTTAATAACTATTGTCCGTTGTTGGGCTTGGGATAAAAATGAAGACAGACGACTCACTTCTTTAGAAGCAGCACCGACGGCCTCTTCGCGGGATGTCGCCAAACTCTTACAATGCTTAGTCTGTTCTTCCTGCCGCGCTAAGGAAGATTGAGCGGTTTCAAGTTTTTCATTTGCAGGGCGAAGTTGTCCCCCGAGTTCTGAAAAAGACAACACCAGGGAGTTAGCACAGAAAAGACACAATCACACTCGATGCAATAGGGTTATACCTTCGACACAAGCCGAAGCTTCTTCATACTCATTAACAACTGCATCTCGCGCTTCATCAAGATGATCATATTCCGCGGATAGTTTCTTATAATCTAGCTGAAGGTTTGTGAGAGTAAATTGACTGGCATCTAATTCTACCTGCTTCATCGAATCCATGTGACGAAGGTGTTCAACTTCTTTGTTTATCTCTGATACCCACTTGCTCAATCTGTACATATACACTTCAAGATTCCTCTCAGACTCGGCCCGACGAGCTACTTCAACGCGGGACGCGGCAAGGGCCTTGCTTAGAGCATTGGCTTCGGCACGGGAATTGTCACTTTCTCTGATAAGACACCGCGCACTATCCTCAACTCTTGGAAAAGGGAGGGATCGAGCCTTTTGTAATTCCTCTTCCAGAAGTTGTATCCTAGACTCCAACAAAGAAGTACGCTCACGGGATTCCCGCAGACTATCACGTGTCCACAGCAGCGTACCATTAAATAAAGCACGGTCATGGTTATACAGATTTTGCATGTCGACCATCTGAACATGCCTTGCGCGCCATACTTCCGCCCGAGCATCCCATTTCTTGGCTTCACTTTTAATTTTCTGAACAAGTTCTTTAATACGAGATTTCTGCCGTGCCCTTTCGTTTCGAAGCCATATCAGCTCGGGGACACCACCCACTGGAGATAGGTTGGGGAGACTCAGACAGAACAACTAAGAAATAGAGGAATGACGACACACTGCGAGGGAAAAAGAGAAAAAAAAAAAAAGAACCAAACCTGTGAAAGCTGAAACTTGGCCGCGAGTTTGCTCTAACTCAGCGCGAATGGCAACAAGCTCTGAACGAAGACTGGCCTCCGCTTCACCCAGCTTTTCTTTCTCCTTGAGGCTTTTCTTCAGCTCTTCTATTTCCACCTCAGTCGCAGATAATTCCTTTTCTCTGTGACGAAGCTTAGCCTCGAGCTTCAGAGATTTCGCTTTGAAGAACTGATACAGCACGTGGTTACAATGCTCACTCCTCATCATCTACACATCAAGACGAAAAACATTATTTCACCGAAGAATTGGATCGTCACGTAGAAGTACGTACGAAAATTTACCTCTAAGACACTCTGCTGAGGAAAGCCATATTGACACCCGTCGGCTATGGCCATCATATCTGCAACGGAAGTAGGACGCTCCGACACAAGGGTAGCTTCGGGAACACTCAAATTTCTTCCCCAGGCCTCAGACACCCGCGCCTTGGAAGACATTTTCATCATACGACGGGTATACGCATCAGAATCCTTTTCACCAACAACAACAGGGGCGGGATGAGGGACAAATAGCATATTCTTTTCCTTAAGACAATCCATTATGGCTTCCTCACCCTCAGATGTCGACGAATGAGGGAGATCCGCAGCAGGCGAATCAATCACCGGTTTCCCCTTTTCTGACACGGCCCCATCAGCACGAATGTCGACACCCACATGCGCACCATGCTCCTCCGCGCCACCATCTTGAACAGCAGCGTCTCCGTTACTAGCACCCCCGAGGACATCCCAATCATCATTGGGGGACAGTAGAGAGAAGTCCTCAGGAAAATCGAGGGCATCATCCATAAACTCCCCTGTAGAATACAGCCGATCAAAAGAAAGCTCTTGAGAAAGGGTGGGAAGAGTATCCGTGGTATCCCCAACAGGGACAGAAATATCACCAATAACACCGTCATCAGCAACCACGGCGTTTTTTCTCCCTTCATCACTATCTTGACCCACACAGACCTCTTCTTCGACATTGATAGGGGAAGTACCACTACGTTCCTCCCCATCTGTAATCTCCTCGTCCTCAGTAAACTCTTCGTTCACCGGACTTGTAACTTCTTCATGGGCCTCAGCCTCACCCATCACAATGGTAGAAGACTGCTTCGGCTTAATCTTTTTCTTCTTCGACACCTGAAAACCCACACCACAAAAAGAATTATTTTTCCCGAACAGTTGAATTTCTAAAGAAGGAGAAGCGCAGCTAGAATCCGCGTACCTGAGCAGTCGAGGTACTCCTCGGTGGAAGTATAGCGCCAGAACCTTCCTCCTCGTCTCCCTCAACAACGTCAAGGGCATAAGGAAAATTCATACCTGCGAAGTTTAAACGCCAGGGACAGAAATCTCCATAACGAGAAGGAGGAGATTCACGCGGCTTGCTACTCTCAGTAGGACGCCAACCGCGGGGACCAGGGATCCAACCGTACGCCCATGGACCAACCACTTCGATAACGGTAGCGTGCCACTCGTAGTCATGGTCGCGCTTGATCCTCTCGCGGGCCGGGAAAAGTTTCCGCTGACCAGACCCCTCCGTGCCGGGAACATACTTCAGCTTGGCATCGCTGACCTCATTTAACAAACGAATTTCGCCCCGAGGAGCAGCGAGATTCCGGAGGCTGACACTCCACGGCTTACGGTTCCTACTGTTGACATAATCACCGAAGGAGTTATTGAAATTCTCAGGAGTATACCATTCCTTCTCCGCGGGATTGGGAACGTAACAAGTCATTGTCGTCTCCCCCTTACTCCGCAGATAGCATTCCTTCAGGGCGCGGAGATAATTCCCCGATAGTTGCGATACAGAACGGCTGTGAGTATTGGTGGAAGAGCCTTCACGACTAGCAAGAACATCATAGTAGAAGGAATCACCTGACTTATACAACGGCAGCATAAGACCAGCTTCGAACGCACCAACCGTGGTCAACAAATGAAATTCATCGAACTCATACTTTGAGATAAGCTCATAAGTAATATCATCCTCAGGGGCATAGAAACGAACCTCGAAGGCTTGAAGCTCATGCTTTTCCTTGAAAATCTCGAGATCAATATGCTTGAACGTTACTTTTTTCTTGCTGACCGAAACGTTGCGTATCAATGGGGCAGGCTCATCCTCCTCGGCGGGACCGGATGAACCAATGAACGCCTCGGAATCCTTTCTCTTCAAAGAAGGATTTTTTGAAGATTCAGCCCTCGGAACACCACCTTTTGTACTCTTCCCTTTAAAAGAAGTTGTAGGAGGGGGCGGCAGAGGATGCTCGGGCACTAGAGAACGTAGAGGAGGAACATCAAAAGCGACAGCACGAGTCGGTGTCTGCGTACTCCTAACATCATCACGAGGACGAGACACCGCGCGATCAAAGACTTTTCGAGTCCCAAAAAGATTTGTCAAAGGAACTTCTTCCCTAGAAGATGAGGCCTTCGCCCCAGAAGAAACTCGACTTCTACGAACATCATCTTGAGACTCTCTACGCGGAGGAGATCTCGATAGACCAGAACCAGGAGTCTGATAAGGAAGCCGCGGACGGTCAGACATGGCTGCGAAAAGATTAATCATAAACAAGTCAAAAACAAACTCGAGGACATTACCAACGATCAAAAAACCACATAAATAGAAATCCACACACGATAACGCAGAAACCCTAAAATTAGCATACGTGATCGAAATTCCATAAAATCCCTACCCTAACAATGGCCTCCTTGATTTAAGACGAAGAACAGGGTCAAAATAGCATGCAAGCATTGAAAGAAGTTCTTCATCACAAACAAGGAACAACAGTAACAGAAAATTTACAAATCAACATAGCGTAAAACCATGGAAACAAAGAAAAGAAAAACTTACCAGTAAAAACAGCAGCAGAAAGAACAAATCAGAAATAAAGAGGAGGCAAGCGTGATTAATGCTCAGTGGAAAGAATTTAAGGGCTGAAGAATGAAGACTGACAGAGAATTTAAGGGCGGAAGAATGAAGACTGCCAGAGAATTTAAGGGCTGAAGAATGAAGACTGGCAGAGAATTTAAGGGCTGAAGAACGAAGAATTAAAATCGAGAGAATGTTTAGGAAGAATGAAATTAACTTTCTTTCTCTCCTTAATATACCCGAAAGAAAGAGAAGGAAATTGATGGAGGAATGGGAAACGTGCCCGTTACATGAGCAGTAATGCACAAATAAAAGACGTGCCCAAGTATCTAGGAAAATTTATTAGGAGAGATAGAAGAATAAGCAACAAATGTTTTCTTCAATGCACCCATTAAACATTCAAGCCCGAAGAAAAGGGGAAAATTGTGTATACATATATCTCACCATCAGACATGTGTATATAGAAAAATACGTGGAAAGCATGCAGGCCAGGACATCAAAATACGATGCACTACGGAATACCAAATAAACCCCAAGGAGTTACTTTATCTCATCCCCAAAAGAAGCTAAGATCAACGGTGGAGAGAAAGTTAGCTGACACGGACGTGACAGGGGCAGAAGACACTTGTCTGACACGAGCAGGCATCTCAACTACCCTCATTAAACACTCTGAGCAGTATACGTGTTGATCAACCCGTGGGACGAGCGAGGATGTCTCTGCGTGATCAAGTGGCAAACGCAGACCTCTGCGTAATGGACACAAGACACTAGAAGATAAGGTTCCAACGGCCTTCAGAGACGGGTCCCACACTCTAACCCTATAAATACCCCCTCTCCACCAAGAGGAAGGGGGATCGGAAAAATCAGGAAGGGAAAGAGAGAGAGATTGCGAGTGTAAGGTAATCCTTTAGAAGAGAAAAACATGTAAACCCAAAAGTCATTCGACTACTCTTGTAACCGTGAAGAATATAGTGAAACAACAAACCCCGTGGACGTAGGCCTTAGTGCTGAACCACGTAAACCTCGGTCTTGTTTACATTTCAGCACTTTATACTTGTATAACCCCATGGATCTTTACTTGTACGTTTTGCTTTCTTTGTTTTTACCTATATCCCGTGCGCAAACACCTTGCATGGAGTTGTTAGATGAGGCTATGATAAACCCGAAGGTTTTGAGCCAAGGAATCAACACTAGGATATCATCATCACAAAACACTCTAGATTACGATGATTGGTTGTGAGCATTCGGATGCCTTCGTGATTTGTGTGCTCACAAGTAATGTACCAAACGGCTTGTTACTAGATGTCTTGGCTTCCTTGAATTGTTACACGATTTAAATTCTCAGAGTGGAATGACAGACCTCTCCATGAAGAAAATCCAAAGCAGTTTCATAATCGGCCAGATAAGAAACTGGACATTCATAACTAGGTTACTTCTTCTCAGGCTGTATCGGGAAGAACCAGCGATCGCTAAGAGCACTGCAAGAGATGACAGCTAATATCACTCACAAGCTGATAGGTAATCGCGAAAGTTGTGAAAATGGTGATCAAATGATTTCAAACATATACAACCTCAATGGAAACATTAGAAAGAATCTATGAGCCTGCCTATTTTCACTGCAAGAAATACAGGGAAATCTATGATACTGATCAAATTCTCTAAGGAATCTAAGAGGCCAGCCTAGTTTTGTAAAAATAAAACGAGAAGTTGTCCAACTCCCTCTTGAAATAGTTTCCAGGAAGGCAAGGATATATAGCAAATAAAATAATAGACGGTTAGGGGTATCTAATAACCAGTTGTTTTCTTTCTTTTTGTCTAAAACATTTCCTCTCCTATCATGGTGAATTTTGCAACAAATATAGCTAAGTTTGATGGACAGGATAAGATTCCATGTAGAGATCCTGGAGCAAAATATATTGCTGCACACAGCATTTTTGTTTTTATATGACATGTACCTAGGCATCGAAGATATGGTGTTAATCAAGGACGGGATTGTAAAAGAACTCGTCTATACGCAGCCTAGTTACTAGTACCTGATAACCTTTTCAAAAGCATAAAAGGAAGCCTAAAAAAATACATAAAAAAGCCATCTGAAATCCAGATCCGAAGGAGAAGCAACTTTTCTTGCTTATCTTAACATGCACAAAAAAGTCAAGCAGAACAAGAAAACAATTCTTTGAAAAATTACCTAGTCAAAGCATAGCCGCTGAACCCATCGATCAACACATGTGGTTCTTAAGTTCCAATACACCCACGAAAACGAGGCTCCCTGCCGCTAACCACTTTCTTCCAAGTGACCAACAATGGGCTGTGAAAGTGTGAAGCACGTTATATAAATTTCTAAGAAAACCCACAACAGAAGATATAAATTTAAAAGAGACACAAATTCAGCAAAACCCATTGAGTTTATGAGTTAGAGTTTGAAGTTAAAAACCAATCCCTTAAGGAACCGATTAAAACTAAAAAGGTATTATTTTTTTCGGACAATAGTTGAAACAAAGACAAGCAATTTAAAAGTCAAAGCATCAAGTATTAATACTATCTTGTAGGAAAACCAGAAACTAATCAAAAATTTTAAAAATGATTAGTTCCTTACTGTTGGTCGTCTTGAAAAGCTGGTACATGAACTGCTTCACTGTTGCGACTCTTTTTGTCATTGGATTCATTTGGCCTTCACATCTTTTCTCGTGTCTTTCATGTCTCCTCACGTGCTTTCCATGTCTCTTCTCTTCTCGTGTCCCCTTCTTTCGGCTTTCATCTTCACTTACTGGGATGGTGATTTTTGCAATGTTTCATTCACTGATTCAGTGGGAACCTCTTTTTGACTGGGTGGAAGAGAGCTTGATTCTTCCAAAATGCCTATCAGAGGTCTGTAATTAACAGAGAAATAACATCAGCGAAAACATGGTGAGATAAACCTGATTATTAGATGTTGATTTAAACGCCGATCACAATTTTAAGTACTAAGCGACTACTCATATGTATAAAGATATCATGTGTTGGTACGAAAATTTCATGGGCCACTATTATGTTATCAGTCATCTGACTTCCAGGAATGAAGGCAGATGGACTAATAGAAATCAATCTACCGAAGAAAGGTCTCAGTCTATTAGCAATTACCATAGCCACAATCTTATACATAGTATTGCTTAAGCTAATTGGTCTGCAGTCAGATGCGGATTTGGTAGTGTTGATTTTGGAAATAAGAGTTTACATATCAGCTGATAGTTTTAGTCACAAAAGCATGTTGAACCCAAGTGACTATTTCATCTTTAAGGCTTAAGCAAATCCCAGTGGGTTTGATAAAACCCCGGTGGGAAACCATCAGGGACAGGAGCCGCCCACGGACTCATCTGGAATAAGGCAGTTTTTATCTCATCCGCTAGAGGTAAAACATTTAGATTACCATTTTAAGAAGACCAAATAACATGCTTAATAATTTCATGAAAAACATTAGCATAAGAATGAGGAATAGAAGTCACAATATCTTTGAAATGCTTAGTAATAAGAGCAGTGATCTGTTCCTGGCCTTCATTCCAGAAGCCATCGGGTCCTCTAACAGTTGCTAATAGAGTTGATTCTACTTCTTCGAGATGCACATTGATGACAATACCTAGAATTTTCATCAAGTTTTTTATCCATTTATCCTTGGACATGTGCTGCCAATAGATATATTCAATTTCACACATGATGCAAGTTCATCCTGAAGGGAAGCTATTCTATGATTCCACTAAAGAGAATGCGGCTTCATATTTTCCTGACCTATGTTGCTTAGCAGATTAACAACGTTTCTGAAAATATTACCAAATTCATGCTTATTACACATTTGGAGGCCAAATTTCAAATTATTAAGAGTGAGATCCAGATTAGAGTGTTGCTCCTTACTACTTACCAATGATTTTTTCAACAGTACTACTATATATATTGTTCGGTATTGAGAAGTATCGAAGATCCGCAAGATATTTAAAAAGTATCATATATATATATATATATATATATATATATATATATACTAGAGAATGATTGTTTTCTAAGCACAAATTAATTTATTTTAAGCCGGGCATTGATTATTTTCTAAGCACAAATTAATTTATTGATATGTTATCATTCATTTGGCATTTGAATTTCGTATGATTTTTACATGTATTTTTGAAATTCAGATTAATTAAATATAACTACGTATCAGATGTGACGATAAATACTCAAAATTAATGTGTAATACAAATGGGATTTTCTTTTAATCCTCCCAAATAAGTATTTTTTCCAAATTTGACGTCTTAGAGGCAATAAGCAGTAATCTGTGTTTTAATCGATATTGCGATGATGTTGCCTTTCGTATGAACAGTGGCATCTACAGGCCAGCATATGAGAATGGCGATCTCCTGTTGACGTTACTGGACGGAGGGAATAGTTAGCAAGGCATGTTGATGGAAGTTTGATCTCCATCATCAATTACACCCCTATACAACTCAACACTTCTGTTATTTTTATGGCATCTACATCCACTGTACAAATAGGGCTTCCACAGAGTGCAAAGTAAAATCATGAGTGAGAAATTTTAACCTAGTAAATTACATGTGATTTCCCGTACCGGTAGAGAATTTAGCCTTGAATTAGATACTCTCAATCACCAATGTATAATCAATTAGTGTCCACACCACCAACCATATATCTTTTTCCGGGCGATTTTGCATAGTTATGTAACCATACTTCTCTAAGTGAAAGTCTGACCACCTAGATAGGTTATCCTTCTGATTTATATTTGACTTGGCAGGTCAAAAACAATCCCGGACACAGTTTGGATGACAGTGTCTCAACTTGTCATGGCTACAGCCTACCTCCTATTTGCATCAGCTTTGAAGCATTACTTGGAGTATGTTATGGGGTTCAGTTTTCTGTCTTGGTCCTTGCCGCCTCTGAACTTTTTGGATTGAAACATTTTGGTGTCATATACAATTTCATGTTGCTCAGAAATCCTCTAGGTGCAGTTATCTTATCAGGGGGTTTAGCTGGTTATTCATATGATAAGGAAGTAGAAAAGCAGCAGCCTCAAATTTACAATTTTTCTTACATTTTTTCTCATATTCATGGAGCTTTACAGCGGGTATTCACATTCCACTGTAAAACTGAGTTCTTACTCCATATCAATAACTTAAGAGGACTTTAGTATACAACATGAATATAAACATGGAAGTAAGACTGGGTATGTTTAAATGCACTTTTATGAATATATCATATTACATTTATTACTATGTGTAGGGCTGCTAGGTATTTACCTGCGCTCAATTTGCCTATTCTTGGAAATTACTTGCAATACATTTCTGCGTCGCATGCCGATCGTGGGGAGGCTGTGCCGCATTGGTTGAACTC
This sequence comes from Papaver somniferum, assembly GCF_003573695.1. Taxonomy (NCBI): domain Eukaryota; kingdom Viridiplantae; phylum Streptophyta; class Magnoliopsida; order Ranunculales; family Papaveraceae; genus Papaver; species Papaver somniferum. The sequence continues at coordinate 34,045,100 of NC_039366.1, forward strand.
AGTGAGCACTTTCCTGTAGATGACACAAATGGACGTTAGGTAACAATTTATTGAAGTAGATCAAATGGTGGTGGTTGAGATGATCATTTTTCCACCCGTTGATATTATTATCAATGGTTGCGGGAAGTAGATCCTCCTGAAATGTAAATACTCTAAAATACTTGCACATTGATTATGTTCGTATCTCTTTAGAGAAATGTAAATACTCTAATACCAACTGAAATGTAAATACTCTAATACCAACTGAGCATCTCAGTTGGTATTATATCTGTCGTTACCTGATTTGTTCTTCGTTGTGGTCACTCATGGAATTCCTCCACGAATCTGATGTCCAATCACTTTGTTGAATTCAAACTGTGCAGTTCAAGTCAGTATTCTTACTCGATTGGATTCAATTTATAAGATTAGAAAAGGAAATAAGTTAACAATGTAACTGCATCAAAGTTCAGATTTGCTCAGAATCTCAGCACCAACGGTTTGTATATGAATCTTATTCTAGGGTTTATATCAAAGATAAGGAATAAAGTTGAGGTGCAAGATAAGGAGAAGAAGATGAACCTTACTATTACTTTTTCAACCATCAGCAAGGCAACCTGTCGCTTTGAAGCTTTGAATCTCTTCACCCATATATTTTACTCCCTTGATGAAAGTGTTATTGTAAATATAATTAGATCCTATAACCAAGAACAAAGAAACATCAAGCTGCAAGAAGAAACACTAACGATAGATCTTTCTGGAAAACTGATGGTATATATCGCCAACACCTTATTGGTGATTTGCAATTAACCATATCCTTGTCCTAGTATTCGCACACACGAAGTCCTCTCCAATATATCAACCCACTCTATTTTTCATGATTATAATTTTACCGTCATTATCTACCTAACTCTTTACAGGCTCCTCACCTTCCAACCTTTAAAATAATAGTTAGTGACCTACAATATAGTGGAGTTTCAGGTTGTGCGTCATGGCTGCAAACTTAAAAGATTCATCAACATCACAGGTCTACAATTAAACCATTCTTAATGGAACTTATCTGAAATAGGATATATAGAACTATAATTTCACGCACATGGTAGGACATGTTTCGCCAACTATTAAAGAGCCAATAAAATTAAGAAAAAATATTACTGTGCGATAACCACAGAACAATGTTCTATTTTAATATTCCAGATCGTAACTCAAACAAATCTTGGTTCACCATATTCATATTAAATAATGATATTGAATGAATACCAATATATGCTATTCGAGACGTATATCAAAGTAATACCTAACAGTCAATCCCATGAAGAATCCAAAGATGTTGAATGGAAGGTGATCCCAGTTCGGAGCTGCCTCTGGATATCTTGGAAAGATATGGCGTTAGCTCCACTTTATCATTCACTACCAATGACATTAGAATAATTATAGCCTCTGCAGTCAAGTATGCGCGAAATTAACTAATGAGATATATAAGTAATTAATTCAATATTATGCATAGTTTTGACTGCGAATCTACTTCTTCCTTTCCAAAACCCTAGTCCCGGAGTATATCTATACCCGCAGCTCCACTGTCCATCCTAAGTTCTCGAAAGTTACTCGGTCTTTTATTTAGGAATGTCAAGACAACATTGGTACACTAAAGTCTTGATGTCAGGGGAACAAAATACTTTAATTTTGTTCAAGTATTTTGGTTTCCTAACACTTCTCCGTGTTGACCCACACAATCGACAAATATAGAAGGTAATGGCATTGGTCTGGCAGAGCACACATCGACAATGATAGATAAGAGAAGATTGGTCTATTTACTAAAATTTCATAAGCAGTGTCTATTTACTAAAATTTCATAAGCAGTGGTCAACGAATCCCTTACTTCAGAGACGAAGCCGAATTACCTCCAGTTGGAAAAAAATTTATAAGATGCTCCATGAATAGTCATGCATTCTACTTTATATAAGGCTTCTGCATCTTCTTTCACATCTAGGATCAAACAATTCAAGCTTCCTTGGAAATATCTTTGATTTGCTCCACCTGAATCCAAGAAACAACACTAATGTCAAATCATAGAAGGTTAATAATTTAAACCTGGAAAACAAATACCAAAAACACTCCATCTAAGACCAAGAGTACTGATATCGGTTTACTGAAATCACTTGATAGTTACTGATACAAAGAGAGAGCATATGTATAATCACATATCTCAATTATGAGTCAATTTACACACAAAAAAATGAAGCAACATTAATAACTCAATTATGAGTCAATTTAATCGATTTAGTGTGCTTTTACAGAGACTAACATCAAACTTCCTCAGGCTGCAAAGATATGAGCGACTAATTCCACTGAGAGCAACATTCTATCTTTATAAGCTCTAGTATACGCAAGGTTTTCCAAGACACTTTCGCCAACCATTAAGAACGAACATTCAACCATTGACTATTATGTAAAGCCTAAGTTTTCCAACTTGCTTCATACATATATATACTGAAGTTACCTTTGCGTCAATGTACATTGATTTAACTCACTTTCATGTTAACATATACCGCGATATCCTTTTGAGAAAAATGTAATGCATCCTAAGCAGGATCAAAATCCTTATGACAATTACTACAAAGCAATCCCATATCGTTTTTTATACAAAGTTGCAATGAATCGATGACATGTTACACTTGGGCCAGCATTTATCAAATTCATGGTCATCCTAACATAAAATAAAGCACAACATGTAGCAAATGCGCCTGTATTCTGAAATTTTCACACTTACATTCATACACAATAGTGAATTTAACGTTCCAGTGATAAAGTAGAAACAAAATTATTCACTCAAACTCCATGTGGTTTCACTAATGATGCGCAAATGAATTTAAACAGTTTTGATTCGAATGAAATCATAAACATTAGATTATCTCAATTTGTCTCTCAATAGAGGTTTAGACAGTGAGAAAAACCTATTAATAAATTACCAAAAACTCCTGGCTTTTCTTAATGTATATACCACATTGAGTAGGATAGTTAGCGGAGCTGAAATTTAGATTCATGGGTTACGAACTTTCCTTTAACTTCAATTGTTGGATTCATGAGTTAGTCTTGGTATGAGCACAGCTAAAATTTGGTCTTCCTTTGGAATCAATTGTTTAGATCAGCAGTATATTTGAGCCCCTCATGGGGTATTTTAACACTAAACTTAAAACAAAATCGACTAAATATAGTGAAGCAAACTAAATGGGTATGAATACCTCCTCGTCAACGATAACCTCTTCCCATTTCCTTGTCACTCAAACTGTGACAGCATTTGACTTTCCTTCTTCCGCTGATCGCAAGCACTTGAAGTTTTCCTGTTTGGCTGAGAAGCCCACCTTTGGTGGGTTGCATTTGACCTGCGCTTCCATTTTGATGTCAATTGACCAATCTATGCCAACGAAAAACACATTCAATACTTGCATAATCACAATATAAAAGTAACATTAGGTAAATCATATCCAAAAATAACAAACATCCAAACTGAGAAGTTGGATTTTGGCTGAAATCATGAGAATCAAACTGGAATACCATACCTAATTCGATTAGGAATCCTGACCCCAAAAACTTCATCAGTAACAAACCTAATTACTAACAAAATTAACATGAAAAAAACAACAGGAAGTGAGAAAAAAAAAACAATTTTACCATGTTCAGAACATACTTTTGCTGCATAGCTAATGTCCATTATTTTTTTAACCAAATGAAACAAATCAAAAACACAAAAATAAGTGATATTGACAGGGGAAAATTTTCCATCAAACCCAATTAATCGAACACTATCAGGTTAAGCCAGAAAAAATTTATGGATTACTGAAGATTAGCTATGAAGCAAACACTATCAGATTAAGAAATAAAAAAACAACAGGGTTTTTTGATAGAACCAAAACTCCAACATCAACATTAGGTTTCCAACTCAGTAGTAAAAAATCATATAACGCAAAGCTGAAATTTTAAAAATCGAAAAATCTACTCATGCAAAGAAGAAATTCTCAATTATTTTGGGGAAAAGACTGAAAGTGCAGAGAGGAGGAACATACGTGTTGAAGAGGTTGAATTGATACTCCATTCGAACTGGATCAGACAATTTGCAGCGAAAAAGTGATTCAAAGCTGCCGGTTTTTTAAGAATTTAATCGCAAAAATTTGAGATGAGAAATTGATAACAGAAATCGGAAAGATGGATATGAGAAGGCCATGGATTGGTGATTTTTTTTCCTCCTTAAATTCGCCTTCTATTGAAGAGTAATCTTGAAATTGAAGGGTTCGGTTAGGGTTCGTCACCCGTTACAAATTGGAAGGTGGGGAGCAATGTAGTTAATATCCGATAACGGTTCATCTCGGCCGGGACCGATACACTGGTACGATTTTATATCAGGGATATTACCCTTGAAATATCGGTTCTACATTTAGAGACTATAATTTTATATTAAACATTTTCTCCACACATTTTCGGATAAGATATAATAGATAACATCAATTTTATCAAAAAAACAAAAGAGTAACTTTAGTATACTTGCTTCGAAAGCTACATGCACCTCTACTACCACCTGGAAGACTTTCTTCGCCAAAATTACCCTTAAACTTTATAAAAAACGACCAATACCGTCTCATATCGGGAAATGTAGGAAAATTTCGTATCGACCGATACGGCCGATATTTGACCGATACGGCCGATATTATCGGGCGAATATCGTATCCCCGATATCCTTCTTATCGTATCGTTCTGTGCCGATATCCGAAATATCCCCGATATATCGGCCGATATTGACTACATTGGTGGGGAGGAAGAAAAGGAAATAAATCCGTGAAAAAGTATTGTACTTATGACGCCCACCTGGCACATGAAGATGGATTGACGTTGGATCAAATCTAGAAAACTACACTGGGAAGGGAGTGAGAGATCACAACCGCTAGTTGATACAACAGATGTATCCCAGCCGTCCCGTGACACAACATACACTATTGTTGTGTAAGCAATGATATATATCATTTACCAATTTTGTATAATAACCTTTTTATATGTATACCACTAACATTAACTTTAGGGTCGGGTGTCCAACGGATGGTGATGTTCCATCGGCGTCCAACTCATCGAAACACTGATTTCAAAAGTTCACCCACGTCTAATCTGTCGAGAAACAAATTGGGTGTCCACCGCCAAAATGCAGATTGATTTGGGTAAAATCCGCGGGTCTAGGTGTTTTTGCTCACTCTACTATTTCCTCGAACTGAGCCTACACCAGAGTCAGATAGCCCATCAATTACAACTTTTTTTTGCTTTCACATCTGCATTGTTTGGCCCATCAACAAAAAAAAATCCCCTAACATCATTTTTTTCTTTTTCACCTTCATTGATATCCCCTATCAATATTGAGGGTGTTCTGAGCGGTATCATTCAAACCACCTCTTTAGTTTCAATAACCTTGATATTTTTTTCCAACCTGGTCTTGTTCTCCTATCTGTCAGTGTCACTGAAAAACCAACCACAACAGTTCCAATTGGTTGATCTTTCCTTCATCCGACCTACTGGAAGAATCTAATTTGTTATAAAAATATGGTTGGTAGATTATTTATGTAGTTACGAGCACCAAGGTCACAATCATCCCTTTGATGAATGAAGTTGAAGCAATGCCGACATGTTGCCTAAGGGAGACTATCGAAGAACATGTTGACATAAAGGACTTCATGGTCTTCCATGATAAATTCCAATCTTCTAACGAAAGGCCTTCTAACATCAATAACAACATGAGCTTTATAAAAGTTATCTACTAGACATGAAATGGTGAGAATATAACCCACCGGAGCTGCCATTTTTCTACCGACGTCTCCTTTAAGAACCAGGCCTCTACGTAATGTGAATCTAATACAGAAATCACAGGAGTTGAAATCCATAAGGTGAGGAAGAATTGATGGATCAACAATATGAAGAGAATAAAATTTTTCCATGAACCATGTTAGGTTTGAAGAATAGTTGTGGAGAAATCGCTAGCTTCTGAAAATTTGAAAGTTAAGATTTGTTGGTTTTTTATTTTTCTAAGTATAATGATACCAATTGGAGCCCAAGTATGATTGACGACATGAGGATCATCATTCTCAGTGATCCCCTTAAAAAATTTCCCAACCTAGTGGCATATTCTCCTATTCGGATATGAATGGCTACTCTTTATAGGAAATTAACATCATGTCTGAGATGAAAGTACTTGCAAACTGATAGGTGTCTTAAAGACCTTGATATTTATCTAATGCCTTCTTTGCGAGTTTTCTTGTAAATTTATGTATTTTATGTTTGCTTTCGAGTGTTATATGTACTTTGGAATCATTATATGAGAAAAATAAAAAGACCACGTCCATTTGGAGTGTGAGGGACAATAAGGTTATTTCACAGGGAAGTTATATTTCGAGCCAAGCTAATGATGAGAGTCGGTCACCTACTTACTACATTACTTATGGGTTGTCATCAGGTGGTCTGTATTTGTTGGTGGTGTTAGAGCATTGCTCGGTCGAACTCGCATGCGTTGCTATCTCAAGCATGTTTGTCAATGTTAGTGATCAAAACGATAAGTTTTGATTTCTAGCCTATTTATAGATGTCTCGGACTAGGACATAGATAGTGTAGTTGAGCTTAGATCTCTCGGCGTTCATCTCTTGAAGACGAAGAACTACTAAGGGGAACTTCTTCGACAAAAGGTATGTGGAGACTTGAACTCATCTATCACTTGGAAAGTCTATTTCTACTATCTCCTATATTGATACATAAGTCATGTTACGATATAGCTTTCTCTATACACATTTCAGATTTTGAGCTGAGTATATCTCGCTTACATATTTCTCGAAATATGTGTTGTTAAGCTTTCGCTTCGACCAAGTTCATCTTATATCATGAAAAAAATTCCGAGTAACATCTTATATGGTTTGTGTGATACAATCATTTGATGTAGGCTTGGAATGTTTCAATAATGATTATTTCAATATCTTGAAAATTGCTTTGATGCAAATAGTGTGCGAAAACGGCTATTGACATTATAGAAAAATGTTTCATTGATTGAAATAAAGAGTTGAGAATGTAACCATCTTTGGATATAAGCATATATAGTGTGTTTGCATATTAGTGTATAAATCCATAAACCGGGAACCAAGAGTATGCATATATCTGTATAAGAAATTGGTGAAGGAGACAAGATAAGTATGCGTACCCGTATGCATACTAGCGGAAGCTTTCGAACCGAAAATATCTGCTGGGTTTGGGAATTATATACTCCTAAACTAGTCAGCTTAAGTATGCTAGCATAAGTTTTTGAACCGAAAATTTCTGATGAGGTTTGAAACTTAACAAACTCAAATCTGGTTGCTTAAGTACGCATACCCATACATATACTTAAGTTGGTTACTTTGTGAAATCGGTCAGTTTATGGACTTAAATATTTAAATCATAAGGAATGCAATCTTTGCAAACCGTGGCTATAATGTTCATGATTGATTCAAGTGAATCAAACCGATTTGGTTTCGATTGTGGTTTCTATACAATTGAACAACTCTTTAACTAGTTTCATTTGAGTCATTTGAACAAGTTATGGTTAAGATGAATAAGGTTGATATGAGAGTAATCATATGGCTAACCTCGGTTAACTATTTGTGAATCAATCTGGTGTAGACGTTTAGGTACGGTTACATAAACCTAAATGAGGGTACATTTCATTTGTGTGTAACAAGCTAAGTTTGATCTAACGGTTGAAAGATATTAGCTTGGTTGAATCAGGTTTTTCATCTAACGGTGAATATTGAATGCTTTGTTACCAAGGTAACTTGGATTGCAAATCCTGATTTGAAAACTATATAAAGGAGAACTCTAACAACTGAGAAACTTAATCCCCACACCTCCTGTGTGTTACTAGTTGCATAACTAGATTCGATTCTCCTTTAACCTTAGGTTTCTTCTCGAGACCCTGTAGGTTAACGACTTGAATGCTTCATTGGGATTGTGAAGCCAGACCCAACTATTATCTTTGTAGTTGTGTGATTCGATCTTGTTGTTTCTATCGTGTTGAGTGCAATTGAATTAATTGGCTCGAGATTTTATATCTCCGATAGGCAAGATAGAAAAGTAATCACAAAGAAACTTTGTCTCATCGTTTGTGATTCCACAATAACTTGTTTCTCTAGTCGATTAAGTTTATTGTGAGGTCACTGATAATACTAGGTTTTTCTTCGGGAATATAAGTCTGGGTTATCAATTGGTTCATGTTCACCTTGATTTATCAAAAGATGGAACAAAAACTTTTGGGTATTTCTGTGCGAGACAGATTTATACAATCCTATAGACTATTCTGTGTAGACAGATTTGTCTATCAAGTCTTCGACTTTGGGTCGTAGCAACTCTTAGTTGTGGGTGAAATCAGCTAAAGGAATCAAGTGCGTAGTATCCTGCTAGGATCAGAGACGTAAGGAGCGCAACTGTACCTTGAATCAATGTGAGATTGATTAGGGTTTCAACTACAGTCCAGTCCAAAGTTAATTGGTAGTAGGCTAGTGTCTGTAGCGGCTTAATACAGTGTGGTGTTCAATCTGGACTATGTCTCGGGGTTTTTCTGCATTTGCGGTTTCCTCGTTAACAAAACTATGGTGTATGTGTTATTTCTTTTCCGCATTGTATTTTTTTATCGTTGAAATATCACAGGTTGTGCGTTAAGATCAATCAATTAGAATATCCAACCTTGGGTTTTTATTTACATTGGTTGACACTTGAACATTGGTCTTTGGTACCGTTCAAGTTACTCCTCTTATATTCAATCAGGCTCGCAGATTTCTATTTGCTGATTGCGGATTGACTTAAGAGTTAGAGATATTAAACTCTTTGATATATTTAATCTAGATTGAGTCTGACTGTCTAGTTGATTCTCTAGAAAGTGTATTGGAGTAAGTCCTCTCAGATTGCCAAACTAATTGTTGGGTGTGGTTGTTAGACCCCCGCATTTTCAATTGGTATCAGAGCAGCCAAACACATTAAAGACCTCATAAGTCTGTGTTTGTAGCAATCTGATACAGACAAAAGTGTTATCTCAATAAATGCACCACCAGATCTAGGGATTCCATAATTCTCTTCCATGACTGATTTAATAAAATATGTAGAAGAAATTATGTCTAAACCTCCACCAGGTTTAAAATTCCTTGAAGTTTTTTCAGGACTTCAAAAGAAACTTGAAAGCTTATCTTCTGATGTTGATTCATCTCTCTGGAAAGAACAAGAGTCTCTTGACAGGCTAAATCAAGTTATGATGAATAATATTCATGTTGAGGTTGATGTTGATTTGCTAATCAGTGAGTGCAATACCCCTCCTCTGTGTAATCCAACTAGTTGTAACAAACTAAACGAATTACAAAAATAGTCTAAATCTCAGTTATCTGAGTTTATCACCTTAAAGCATGAATTGATTCAGTACTCAATTCCTGACACTTCCTATCAAGATAATAGTATTGTCTTCATTGAAGAAGCAAGGATGTCTCTTTTCACCAAAATAGTTTCCCTTTGCAATGATAAAAATTATCCGCAAAAATTGTTTCTCATAAGGTTGAAAATAAGAAATCAGAAAAACAATCCTTATTGTGCTCTCTGGATGTTCTTTTAAAAACCTATAGAAACAATTCCTTTGGTTTTCTCCAGTACTATAAGATGTAAGAGCTGCTGGAAGGAAACTCTTTCTTGGTGTCATGATGTGCATATATTTTGTTGGTCATTCTGACCCTACGAAAAAATTACTCTAGGAGATGGTTGTTGAGTTATTACTTCTATCTCTTTGTTTAGTGCCCTTCCAAATAGGTCCTAATTCGCACACGCGTGGTTCACACATGTTGAACTCTGTTCCCATACGGGTTTAAATCACGTTCCAGAAAAAATCTAACTGGTTCGTGGTCCACCGCCTGATACTTAAAAATAGAAGAGAACTCTCTTCGTTCACCTCGCCCCTCCTTCATCAGTTCTTGAGAGAAGAAGGAGAAACTCAAACAGTTCATAAACCTTTGGTCCCCAAAACCTCAATTTTCAACTATTTCGAGCGTTCTTGGTATCGTTGTTCTCACAAAAAGAAATCACACCACGTGTTGGTCTTTAATCCTCATTCCTTTGCGGTTTCAGAGTTCCACCATTTACATCAGTTCGTGTACCAAGTAAGTTCTTGAATCTCTCCTTGTGAATTGGTTCGTCACTATGAGTTCTAAGAAGAGACATAGTCGTGGTGAATGTTCGAATGCTCAATCCCGTGATGAATCTTTTTATGATCCAAGCTTGAGAATTAGGTTCGAAAACACTAAAGATCGTGAATATTATGTCGAGTATAGCACTAAGAAGCCTATTATGGAAAAGATCTATAATCCCGTTGAACTTAGAGTAGGGGGTCTTTTTAGGTTCTTTGAGAATCATGAATGGGGGATTATTCATCGTCCCATGGGTACCGCATACTTGGAAATGACATCCCAATTTTATGCAAACCTACATGAACCTGATTATGTAAATTGCACATTGAAGACCATTGTTGAAGGAAAATTGTTTGTTGTGGATCGGCAAGTCATTGTTAATCTCTTGGACTTGACTCGTATTGGTGACTTTCTCTTACCTCCTCCTGAGCACCTGAGACCCTCTCCAAATGTGCTCTGAAACTTCCTACTTGCAAGGGATGTCTCCTGGAGTAATGGAAAGATTAATGTTCATGATGCTGCGCTTTTACTCAGAGCTGCTGGAAAATTACTGGTAGCTAACTTGATGCCAAGTACAATTAACAGACAACTATGGACCAAGCCTCTTGTAGAACTGGTTTATTTTGTCGTTGAAGGGAGGAACATTGATTTTTATGGCCTCATTATTCGTCAGATGATAAGTGTCAGACAGATTTCAAGAAAGACTCCAGGGTTTCCTTGTCTTATTTCAATGATCTGCAGTCATTTTGGCATTATTTTTGTTGGGACCAATCTTGGTGGACCAAAATTCCTAACCATGAACAATATTGCAAAGATGTCCAGAGCTCCCGCAACACCCAACTTTGAACTCTCTCGTCTTCATCAAGATAATGTAGTCTTGAAGGAGCAGCTGGACTATGCTCAGACAGCTCACCCTGAACTGGCTGAGAAGTTTTATGAAATTGCAAGGGACTATTATGAGTTGAGTGATTAAATTTTGTTTTTTAATTATCTTTGCTGAACTTCTTATGTTGATGCTACCTTTAAAACTATTGTTTTAATTTTTGTAATGACGCTTATGTTTAGCCTTGAATGTTTTATCTTTCAATTAAATTCCTACATATATCAGATCCATAAGAAGTACAGTTTACATGTTCAAAAGTTATCTATATTATGACACTACAAAAGTTAAAGCCTTATATGTCATTATTTGATGGAAGAAAGGATAAAACTTTTGTGTACAAGGATTAAGCCTATTGTATTTCATTGTGCAAATAATGATGGAAAATAGGATGAATCCTTGTCTATTCCGCAGTATTTGGTCGATCTCCGATCCACATCTTTGTGCATATACTGTGTTGCTCCGAGGGTTTCTTGTGTTTGAGAATAAACGATTGAGTTGATCATTCTCTTATGATTAACTTAGTTGTTTCTCCGGAAGGTCCCTTATGTTTGAGCATGACCAACTAAATTAATCATTCTCTTTTGGTTATTTTAGTTGTTACTCCGTAAGTTCTCTTATGTCGAGCATGACCATTGAATTGATCACTTTTTGTGGTTAATTTGGTTGTGTATTCCAATTAAATTAATCGTGGGTTTTCTTGTGATTAATTTGGTTGTATTTTTCGATTGAACTAACCATGGATTCTCTTGTGGTTATTGCAATTGAATTGTTTTGGATTCAAATTCATGTTTTTCATGTGATTTGATTTTGTCCAAAAGAAATCCTTCTTTTCTTGTAAAAGAAAGGTCGCCTTTATTGTTCCTTCGGGGATGCCATTTTATGGGGGAGAGTTCATATTGAACTTGTGCTTAATTGCCAAATCTTTGTGGGGAGTGCGACTGTGAAATATTAGAGGTTATCTTGTATCTTTATTAACTCCTTGATGAATGCATTTAGCTTCGGCTTTATGATTGCATCTAAATAAGTTGGTATGATATTCTCTTTTAGTCATGAAGTATCTCCGTGAAAATTTCATGAGAATCCCACTAGTTTTCGTACCTTTGCCAATTTATATTGACAAAAGGGGGGAGAATTAATGTGTACTGTGATACTACAAATACATATGGTTTACGGATCATTATGTAAGGGGGGGTGGTTTTCATGTTGAGATAAAGTACTGACTAAGGGGGAGTGATGAATATCATCATAGTATTGTTGTCAAAGTTGTGATACTATTGAACTTCGATGATGTGTAATAATACTATGACATTGTACAACAATGATTGAGAGCATTTTGTTTTCTCATTGTTATAGCTACGGATCTTCAACAACTATGATGCTGAACTTACAACCTTTAGGATCATGGAGTACTTGGAAGTGATGAAGATTTCGAGTCGCGTTGAATATGCCAAGGAGATCAAGCATGTTGATGAAAAGCTACAATTTTTATCTATTTTGTAACCATATGTACAAAATCGACAAAGGGGGAGATTGTTAGAGCATTGCTCGGTCGAACTCGCATGCGCTGCTATCTCAAGCATGTTTGTCAATGTTAGTGATTAAAACTATAAGTCTTGATTTATAGCCTATTTATAGATGTCTCGAACTAGGATATAGATAGTGTAGTTGAGCTTAGATCTCTCGGCGTTCATCTATTGAAGACGAAGAACTACTAAGGGGAACTTATTCGACAAAAGTTATGTGGAGACTTGAACTTATCTATCACTTGGAAAGTCTATTTTTACTATCTCCTATAGTGAGACATAAGTCGTGTTACGATATAGTTTTCTCTATACACATTTGAAATTTCGAGCTGAGTATATCTCGCTAACATATTTCTCGAAATATGTGTTGGTAAGCTTTCGCTTCGACCAAGTTCATATTATATCATGATAAAATTTCCGAGTAACATCTTACATGGTTTCTGTAATACAATAATCTGATGTAGGCTTGGAATGTTTCGATAATGATTATTTCAATATCTTGAAAATTGCTTCAATACTAATAGTGTGTGAAAACGGATATTTTAATTAAAGAAGAATGTTTCAATGATTGAAATAAAGAGTTGAGGATGTAACCATCTTTGGGTATAAGCATATATAGTGTGTCCGCACATTAGTGTATAAATCCATAAACCGGGAGCCAAGAGTATGCATATGTGTGTATACAAAATTGGTGAAGGAGACAAGATAAGTATGCGTACCCGTATTCATACTGACGGAAGTTTTCGAACCGAAAATATCTGCTGGGTTTGGGGATTACAAACTCCTAAACTAGTCACATTAAGTATGCATAACCGTATGCATACTGGCGGAAGTTTTTGAACCGAAAATTTCTGCTGAGTTTGAAAGCTTAACAAACTCAAATCCGGTTGCTTAAGTACGCATACCCTTACGCATACTTAAGATGGTTAATTTGTCAAAATGGTCAGTTCATGGACTTAAACATTTAAATCATAAGGAATGCAATCTTTGCAAACCGTGGCTATAATATTCATGATTGATTCAAGTGAATCAAACCGATTTGGTTTTCATTGTGTTTTTCTATACAATTGAACAACTCTTTAACTAGCTTCATTTGAGTCATTTGAACTAGTTATGGTTAAGATGAATAAGGTTGATATGAGAGTAATCATATGGCTAACCTCGGTCAATTATTTGTGAACCTACCTGGTGTACACGTTTAGGTACTGTTACATAAACCTAATGAGGGTACATTTCATTTGTGTGTAACAAGCTAAGTTCGATCTAACGGTTGAAAGATATTAGCTTGGTTGAATCAGGTTTTTCATCTAATGGTGAATATTGAATGCTTTGTTACCAAGGTAACTTGGATTGCAAACCATGATTTGAAAACTATATAAAGGAGAACTCTACCAATTGGGAAACCTAATTCCCACACCTCCTGTGTGTTACTAGTTGCATAACTAGAGTCGATTCTCCTTTAACCTTAGGTTTCTTCTCGAGACCTTGTAGGTTAACGACTTGAATACTTCATTGGGACTGTGAAGCCAGACCCGACTATTATCTATGTAGTTGCGTGATCTGATCTTGATGTTTCTATCATATTGAGTGCAATTGAAATAATTGGCTCGAGATTTTATATCTCCGATAGGCAAGATAGAAAAGTAATCACAAACAAATTTCGCCTCATTGTTTGTGATTCCACAATAACTTGTTTCGCTAGTCGATTAAGTTTACTGTGAGGTTATTCATAATACTAGGTTGTTCTTCGGGAATATAAGTCCGGGTTATCAATTGGTTCCTGTTCACCTTAATTTATCAAAAGAACAAAAACTCTTGGGTATTTCAGTGGGAGACAGATTTATTCAATCCTATAGACTTTTCTGTGTGAGTCAGATTTGTCTATCAAGTCTCCGACTTTGGGTCGTAGCAATTCTTAGTTGTGGGTGAGATTAGCTAAGGGAATCAAGTGCGTAGTATACTGCTGGGATCAGAGACGTAAGGAGCGCAACTGTACCTTGATTAAGTGTGATATTGATTAGGGTTCAACTACAGTCCATTCCGAAGTTAATTAGTAGTAGGCTAGTGTATGAAGCGGCTTAATACAGTGTGGTGTTCAATCTGGACTAGGTCCCGAGGTTTTTCTGCATTTGCGATTTCCTCGTTAACAAAACTCTGGTGTCTGTGTTATTTCTTATCCGCATTATATTTCGTTATATAATTGAAATATCACAGGTTGTGCGTTAAGATCAATCAATTAGAATATCCGACCTTGGGTTGTTGATTTACATTGATTGACACCTGAACATTGGTCTTTGGTACCGTTCAAGTTACTCCTCTTATATTCAATCAGGATCGAAGATTTCTATTTTCTGATTGCGGATTGAATTAAGAATTAGAGATATTAAACTCTTTGATATACTTTAATCTAGATTGAATCTGACTGTCTAGTTGATTCTCTAGAAAGTGTATTTGGAGTAAGTCCTCTTATATTTCCAAACGAATTGTTGGGCGTGGTTGTTAGACCCCCGCATTTTCAGGTGGGAGCCTAGAGTAAACTTGGTGCCCCTTAATATGATGAGTGGGTATCTGTATCCATTTATATTACTACCAAAACCCTAGAATTTAGTGAAACTAATTTCTCAATCAATTCCTTATGGAATTCAGCAAATATAGAAAATTAGAAACGGTTGTTGTCTGTTTAGAGAAGTGGAGAGGTTCAGAGTTGTTGGTGACTTTTGATCGAGGTGTGAAAGAAGATGATGGAAATGGAAGATGGGTTGGATCTTATTTTGGGGAAGATATAATAATCTATGTGTGATGATGTTTAGATTGAGTTTGAGTTGTTTGTGTTTCAAATGAAGGAGAAGATGATTTTAATTGAAGGGGAGACAAAAAAGAATGAATTAGCAAATGGGTTGGCTTTGAACTCGAGTATGGTGAGTATGTTATTGATGATTCTAGAGAATCAGAATTGTGAATTTAAGGTTTATCTGAAACCGAAGTTAGGGTTCTGCTTGAGATCGATTCAATTACATTACAGGGAGTTTAAAGAGAAGAGAATAAGGAGATTGAAGAGATGATTTCAAGTTCAAGAATGCAAAGGAAGAGATAGGTGTGTGGTAATTAATAAGTTCGATAGCTGTTGTTGATTCAAGGATGAAGAAAATGAATAAAATAGATTTCAAGGGTTTCAAGTATGAGAAAAACACGAGAATGATATTTGTAGAATCAAGAGAAGGAAGACTAGTTGTTGGCACCAGTTTGCTGTAAAATTGAGGGTTCTATTATATGATCTCTTTTAATTTTATTCTAGGGTTTTCAACGTGATATATTTTATCTTTCTTCTTGTGATGAACTCCATCAACATGTGTAGCTAGAATTTTATTATTGTTTATGGATTAGTTGCATTTCACAATATATGTTTCTTTGATTGATGAATTAGTTTTGTCTCATATTTATCGTTCATGATTCTCCAAAAATATGGTTGTATGATTCATGTACTGCAACATAAGTTGAGTATTTGTTTTTTTAAGTTGCAACTTAGTAGAATTCATATTATCGAGCAATAATCCTTGAATACAAGTAGCATAAAATATGGTTATAGCTTGTAGTGATATGACCTTTGTTAAATCGTTTGCGCACTGTATTTGAATTGTATTGATTAGCCTTATTTAATGAATCTTATTGCTCCCCGGGGATTAAACTTGATTAGTGCTTTTACACGTTAGGTTGTTTCCTTGGTAGAATTCATATTTGTATATTTTAATGTGTTTGTTGATGAAATAAGGAAATTAGCGGGATAATATTGCGGTCAAGGTATTCTAGGGATTTTGATAATGAGAGATTAAATATCAATTCTAGTTATTAAGACGAGAACATGTTTGTCAATGAAAACGAAATCCTTGACGAATATTTTCTCATCCTTGATTTGCGTGCTTTATTTCTTTGTTTTTATTTTATTTTAGTTTATAAAAATCATAAAAGTTTCTTTTGTTTTACATAAGAAATTTAAACCTAAGACAATCCTAGACCTCTATGTGAGAACGATCATTTCTTTCCCTTGCAATATAATACATTTTGAGTAGTGAGAAAGTAATATTATTTTTTGACGCATACGACAGCGATCACCAAATTATCCGCAACTTTCAACAACCCCAAATCACCTATACGAACATCCTTCAAACAAAAACAAATTTTGAATATCTCATCAAAATCCTTAAAATTGTGTAACATTTAATGTGATTTTTTCCTACTTGGCTAGTAAAACAGCTCACATGGAGCAATAACTCAGCAGCCAGTACCCATCTAACTGAGTCAAGTGACTTAATTTCACAAGTTTAAATGTATAACATATTAACAGGTCACAGAAAACATACATATATACAAACAAACAGAGATGCAGAGAAAAAAAACGGATAAAACAAGCTGGCATTAACCAACGTGAGCAGAAGAATAGGAAATACCTCATTTAGTGCAAGTCGAAGAGACATGCTCACATTTCTAATCTCAATGTACGTCCTCAAAATTATTTTCATGCCTTTATGCATGAACCAATTTCTCCCTGGTAGTTCCCCAGTAGCAACCGCAATATGATGGTCCATTTGTTGCATCAAACTCGGAAGCAAGGGATAAAACAGGAGGTTCACAAGAAACTTGCAGGAGGCTCTCTTTTGCATCAGCGTTCTCCAACTGAATGGTCATAACTTTCCAAGTAAAAAAGGCTCGACAGAACTGCATAAACAAAGTATAGTTATCGTCATTCTCCTCGGAAATATGCTTCACAAGCTCTTACTCTTGTTATTGTATATTCCTCCTCTTTTCTGCACTTTCCTTTTCCTTCTTATGTTGTTGCTGTTTTGCCATGGATTTGCGACTGTTAAGATAATAAAGGTATGCAATTGAAGATGAAGAACATAATCGTTCAGATCTTGATTTATAAGCTGAAAAGAAGGAGAAAAATGAGAAGTTTGGGTTTACAGTTTGGAAGTTTTAAGTGTTGTTGCAAAGAACAAGGGTTTTTGTGGCTAAGAATTGGAGGTTTTTAGGGTTATGAAGAAGCTTTAGGTGAGTGATTGTTTCGAAGGGTTGGGTCATGGATTCAAAATCATAAAAAAAAGGATCAAAGTTGGTATTGCAGTCAGGAAGGACTGGTACAATTTGGTGGAGTTGAATTCAAATTCAGGGACTTAGAATGACAAGGAATGTTGGATGGTTACATTTGAGTTTAAGGGAGGGTCGTATCATGTTAGAGTGTAAGCTCAAACATGTTGGTGTCAGTAGTGTGATTGAAGAGTCTGTGAAAACAACTTGGAATACCTGCAAAGTGTGGCACACTTTGTAATAGTAATATAACAAGAAGAAGAGTTAGAGCTTGTGGTAGAAGCGGGATGAAAAGAAAGATTGTGAGAGAATCTTGATAAACAAAGAAGTGTGACGTATTAAGGTTTCGCAGCAATAGCGTGATTGGAATAGAGAAGATTCAACAACAAGGTTGTGAAATAAGAGAAGTAATTATCAGGAGGTGATAAGAGAGTGAAGATCAACAAAAGGAGGTTATAATACCCATGAGTTGAGAAAGAGACGTCACAAGGATGTGATCGTGAGAAATGAAGCAATCTCAGTGTGGGATTTGAATAGAGAAGTGAAGCAATTCCAGTGTGGAATTTGAAAAGTGAGATAGAGAAACAATGCTCAGTGAAGAAAGAAGAAGATGATCTATAATGTTCTGTAATGGAAATCCTGCGAGTGAAGTAGGTAAAAAAGTGAAAGATTGGAAATCATGCAAGTGAAGTAGGTAAAAAATTTGGTTTTGTGTTTTGTTAGCAAGTTGAATAGAGCACAACAATAGTGTTTCTAGATTGTTAAGGATTTGCTAAGAATATGTTGGTTTAAGGGAAGATGTTGTTAGTTCAAGTCCTAGACACATCCGAGTTTTCCCAAGATCTTTCATCTCAAATTTGGATTTCAAATAGCTTGCGGTTTCTCTTATTTCATCAAGAGTACCTACTATGTTCATGTCGTCGACATAGACATCTATAATTGCAAATCCGGAACTTGTTTTCTTTATAAACACGCAGGGGCACAATTCATTATTTGTATATCCCTTTCCAATCAAATAATCACTTAGACGGGTATACCACATCCGTTCGGATTGCTTTAATCCGTAAATTGGGCGTTTCAACTGTATTGCAAACGCACTCCGTGGTTTAGAGTTACTTGATTTGGGTAATGGAAGTCCATCTGGAACTTTCATGAATATCTATGTATCAAGATCCCCATAGAGATATGCGGTAACCACATCCATAAGTTGCATTTCAAGTCCTTCTGAAACAACTAAGCTGACTAAGTAACGGAACGTGATGACGTCCATTACAGGAGAGTACGTTTCTTTGTAATCAATCCCAGGGCGTTGTGAGAAACCTTGCGCCACAAGGAGAGCCTTATATCTTATGAATTCGTTCTTCTCATTTCACTTTCTGACAAATACCCATTTATGTCCTACAGGCTTTACACCTGGTGGGGTTAGCACTACAGCACCAAATACCTATCTTTTTGCTAGTGAATTTAATTCAGCACGGATTGCATCTCTCCATTGAGGCCAATCTGCTCTCTTTTGGCATTCTGCAATAGAGCGTGGTTCGATATCATCGTGCTATATAATCTCTCGAGCAACAATATATGCGAATATATCATCAATATGCGTGGAGGATCTTTCCATCAACACGTATGAACTTTCACAATCCATAGAGATTTCTTTGTTATCTGGAATCAATTCAAACTTTGGGGCGTCCCCCAGTAATGATTCATGGACATAACTGTAATCAGAGACAACCTCATGAGATGGATTATCTGTATTGATGATATATGGATCATTTTGTGCCTTACTCGCCCTTTTCTTCCTTGGCTGAGTATCGATCGAACCAAGTGGTCTCCCCCTCTTCCTTTTGGGGGCCACAACCTCAGCTACACTTCCACCGAGTGCAACCTTGCTACATATATTTATGGTACCTTTTCCCTTATCGGGAATTTCTAACCTTGCAGGCACGTTTGCAGCTAGTATATGTGATCTCATCACTTTAGCGATATCAGTAAATGCATCAGGCATTGAATTTGCCACATTATGAAGATCGATAATTCTTTTCACTTCACTTTCACATTGTGGAATGCGGGGATCAAAATGAGACAATGTGGGAACACACCACGACAATTCCTGTCGTTCCCTTTGGAAGTCCTTTTCCATACCTCCCCCTAACGACGGGAAGGTTGTCTCATCAAAGTGACAATCCGCAAATCTAGCGGTAAAGAGATCGCCTGTCAAAGGTTCTAAGTAGCGGATAATTGTTGGGGATTCATATCCAACATAAATACCTACTTGTCTTTGTGGACCCATCTTAGTACGTTGTGGGGGCGTAATAGGCACGTATACGGCACAACCAAAAATGCGTAAATGTGAAATATCAGGCTCATATCCAGTTACCAACTGGTACGCAGAAAATGGTTGGACAGCAGTGGGTATAAAGCGAATAAGTAATGCTGCATGCAATATGGCGTATCCCCAGGCAGTAATAGGCAGGTTGGAACTCATAACCAATGCCCTAGCTATCATCTGTAACCTTTTGATGGTGGCTTCTGCGAGACCATTTTGAGTGTGCACATGGGGTACAGGATGCTCTACGTCAATTCCATTAGACATACAGAAATCATCAAATCCTTTAGATGTAAATTCTCCAGCATTATCAAGTCTGATAGACTTGATTGTATGATTAGGGTGGTGGGCCCTTAGTCGTATAATTTGTGCTAGGAGCTTTACAAATGCAGCATTTCTTGTGGACAATAACGCAACATGTGACCAACGGGTCGAAGCATCAACCAGAACCATAAAATACCTGAATGGTCCGCATTCTGGATGTTTAGGTCCACAAATATCACCTTGTATTCTTTGTAAAAATGGAATATTTTGTTTGGTATCTTTAGCAAAGGATGGTCTCGATCCTGTCTTTGCTAAAGAACAAGCTTTACAGAATGAGTGATGTGCCTTCGATAAGGACAACGAAGAATAATGAGACTGGCGGTGCTCTTCAATAACATTGGAAGACGAAGGTTGCGCTTCTCTTACTTTAGAAGGCATAAAATTTGCATCATTTACTTTAGAATGCACATTGTTACTCTGCATTGTAACAATCTTTTGTCCCATTTTCTTTTTCATTCGAAAGAAAGGATGTCCGTGTGAGTTCTTCAAAATACGGATCATCATATCACGACCTGGGTGTCGTAGTCGATCGTGCCAAAGCTTATATAAGTCACTGGACAACAGTTCATCGTTGGTAACAACATGGGATTCAATAATCCTAATAGTGGTGATGTACAATCCACTAGATTGACTCATTAGTTTCTCTAAGATACGCTTCCTTCTGCATTCACTAGAGGTTACGTATATGTAATCAATTCCATTTTCACAATGAGTTTCCAAGTGATAACCATTTGCACGGATATCCTTGAAACTCAACAAAGTGCGGTTAGCTCTTGGTGCATATAGAGCTTCTGTGACTTTAATCATTGTGCCGTTTGACAACAAAAATTGAGCAGTACCTCGCCCAATGATTACTTGTGATGATCCAATCATCGTGGTCACATATGTATTATAAGGAGTAAAATCAACAAATAATTGTCTATTTCGTAGGATAGTGTGGGTGGTAGCACTATCAGCTAGACATTCAATTTCTCCTTGAGACATTCCTACAAGTACATTAGGCAGGAAGGTTATAAAGGGAACAGTTTATCTCATTTTCTTTAGAGAAACCTGTTCTACTAGAATGGCATCCTTACCATTCTAATATACATGCTAAACAATATACAAATTATCATAAACTAAGTAAAATTCTATATAACATGATAGAAAACAAGTACTCATAGATAATCCATACGTATAACATAAAGATGCTAAGAACATGTTTAGCAACAACACCACCTACTCAAACCATTAAACAAACGGTAGACTAAGAAAACATAAATTACTTCAAAGCAAATAACAACCTATTAAAACAACATAGTCTAGCAAGCCATGAAACAAGAAACTAAAGGTTTAGGCCCATGAAAAGTCAGGTACATCCATTGTTGGGGCAAAGTCCTCGTTTCCCCGGAAATCTGAGATTGTGAGGTTAGCATCAGGGGTAACAATATCTTCTTCTGTGTAGTTAGCCTCCTGTTTGATAGCTTCCCGGTACTTTTTGTAGCTCATAGCTACATTGGCGCTAGCCTTGCAATGCTTGTGCCAATGTCCGGTGAATCCACACTTAAAACAAGGCGCACTTCCATCTGCAGCCTTTTTAGCGGCGGGATTCATAGGGATTTTCTCGAACTTAGGATCGCTACCACTATGTCCAGAAGTTCCTTCTCTATGCCAAACATTAGAATGACCATTTCGCCCTCGACCTCGATTATGTCCCTTACGTCCTCTTCCACGAGAGGTGTTATCTCCACGTGGATATGGATCTGAATCAGAATGTCGAGCCCTTTTTCCTTTGGGGCCCTTCCCTTTGTTGACCTTTCCATGATTGGCTTCGGGAACTTTCTTTTTCCCGACAGCTCTGGCATTGTTGTTGACAAGAATCTCATTGTGCCTTTCGGCCACTTGCAGTAAGTTTATCAACCTACTGAATGTGGTGATTCTTTTGTTATCTACCTCTAAACGATACTGGTTTTCTAGTATCATGAAAGAGGTAGGAAAGGTCGATAGGGTTTTCTGAATCATTTCCTCATCAGTAAGTTTCTTTCCACAAAAGTTCATACGTGCCTGAATTTGCAGCATGTCTTTTTGGAAATCATTCACTTTTACATAATCGAGAAACTGGATTTCATTCCACAAGACGTTCAATTGTGGTATTAAGGAATCGTGAATGTTACCAAACCGGCTATCGAGAGCATCCCATAGCTCTTTTGGTGTCTTTAAGTGATGATAAACCCATCGCAGGTTAGGATCGATATGCCTCTGGAGGAACATGAGAGCATTAGCTTTGTCTTTCTCAGTTGTCGGAGCAGCGTCGGCAGATGGCTTGATAGTGGAGGTGAAATCCTTTGCAACGAAGGTAGTTTCCACATCAGCGACCCAACGGTGGTACTCAAGTCCTGCTGAGTCCAAAAGTTCGAATTCCGATCGAATTAGGTCCATATACATAAACAAAGTAAAGGACATTAATATGATGCTCAAATCCTTTTGAGTCCATAAATATGACAAATTTCGATACCATTTCTTATGACCAAATTTCTTTATGGCCATATATAAACCAAGTTTCTTTATGGTTATATAGGTAATGCGGATATGTCATAGTCCAATTTATGGTCATAACCCGTCAACATAAAAATGACCCATCAACCAAATTTCTTTATAGTTAACAAAACGATCAACCGAAAATGGGGGTGTTTTATAAAAAAAAAATAGATTACAAGCATATATAATATGCACATATTTCATAAAGATTCAAGTTCTTATCCATTTGCAAGTATATGACAATCAAAAAGATATACAAACAATAAGTGTGAAAAATAAAATAAATATATATAGTAGTATATGATTTTAGTTGCAATCAGGATAATATCATGATTTGAAAAATATAAAATAATCATGGTATAAACTTTGTATGAATATTTAATAATAATCATGGTGTACAAATAAACATGCATATATACCCATATTAAATATCTAGTGTTAAAAATTTGTAGTACACTACTTTTTCTAAAAGGGTCTTCTTATCTAGTGTTAAAAAGTAGTGCAAATTAAATCTTAATATTATCTCTTTTTTTTTCATAAAAAAAAATTCCAACATACATGCATCATGTTTTTCAAAAGGTAAAGACAATATATTATAATATGGGTACATCTTTATATGGTATAAATTCAAAGCAAATCAGGGATACTTTTATTTATCACATGAATAAATTAATTATGGTAAAAAGTATAAACATTCATTACTTAAGGCAAATAATCAAATATGTTTCTTTTAAGAGGACAAGCATGCATGCATATAAAAGAAATACGTTTTTCTCTCCTTTTTTTTTCAAACAAGGACACATATTTAAAAACCCTATTTAAAATCTCTAAATAAAGAATAAAGTCTCTAAATAAAGAAGGGAGATATAAACATGCATTTAAATCAAAATAAGAAGGAGATGCATGCAAAATAAAAATAATTACTATTACGAGTATTTCATTTTAAGAAAAGTATAGAAAGAAAGCTTGAGGAGTACCTTCTTTTTGAAATTCCTTCTTGATATTAATGGTAGAACCAACAACTTTTGTTTGTGAAGGATTAATGCTCAAGTGGAAACAAAGAACAAAGTGTTGATAACGTATTTAAGTTTGTTGCATGGGGGAGACAAAAGAGTAAAACATAAAGGAGTCAAAAGAGGAAGAAAATTAAATATCTTTCTCATTCATTGTGCTTCTCATTAAATACATGTAGGAAAGGAAGAGAGGGTAGCTATTCCCATTACATGTGTAATAATCAGAAGAGAAAAGACAATAGGTGTTAAGCATGAAGGGGGGGCATGTGCATGCACTACGACACATGTAGGTATTGGTCAGACACATGTTACTACAAAATTACTTTATTCCCTAAATTCAATTTTAACAAAAAATAAATAATTTGATTAATCGAGATATGATGATTAGCGAATTAATAATTGATTAAAAGAACTGATGAGATACCTGGTTACCTTGTATTGTTTTAAAGGAATAGTAATTCCTTGATTCTTTTTGTTTTTCTTCCCCCTTTTATTTTTTGATCAGATAAAAAAAACAGAAAGTAAAAAAATAAATAAAAATGCATCGGTTGCAAGGAGTAAATAGGAAACGTGTTTCTTTACCTTGGTAGATTTTAGAAAACAAAATTCTTTTGCTACCCCTTTTAATAGTTCAATTTTACCAGAAATACCAACAAACTGATTAACATGGGGTATATTTGATCAAGAATTTAATGGATAAGTATGGATTCTTATTTTACATGAATTATTCGGATTTATAAGGTTTCATTATACATCCATGAACTAATGGTAGACTATCATGGATTAAAATAGAATTTTTAGAGATTTGTATGGAATAATATATAAAGTTTAAAATCAGTTGTCTATATAAAACGCGATTAGCGTTTAATATAATGTCTGATTGGAAATTATTATCATGGTCTTCTAATGGATTGTGTTTTTAGCTTGCACATAGTTGAAGATGAATACGCGGGTACTTCTTTGATTGACATTTATTACAAAAATGAGAAAATTAAAAAAGCAAAATTTGTTTTGATGATTTACTATGGAAAACTAATATAACTTGAACTACTATAATAGTATATAATTATGGCGTAGTGACGAAGTGGTAAGACTAGCGATAATTGGGTATTAATTGATTTTCCTATTCACCAAAATCAGATTCAATTGATCTTGGCTCTCATATGGATAGTTGATTAAGATTAATAAAGATTTTGATAAGAAATTGTTGAATGGAGGTGAGGGCATAAACTTCTCTTCCCACTCTTCTATTCAATTGTGTTGGATAGGTTACTTGGTTACTTGGTTCATTATCCATTTCTTTATATACTAGGTTTAGATAAGATCTAATATTTAGAGACATGTGGTTACACTATTTTAGGTCTAAAATATAAACTTCACATGAACTAACACACTAGTTTAAGTGCAAACTGTAAATTTCACATTAACTAATTTGATTACGTAGGGACAGTACTTCGTTTTGAAATAGTGTGCTACTAATAATATTTTCTCCAACCATCACAATACATTGGGGGTAAAGATTTTTCTGCTTTACAAAATTTACATTCTTTTACTTTCATAGTAATTCTGGAAATTTCCACAATGTTTTTCTTTTAACATTTTGATTAACTAAATTGAAAACGCAACTTCTTTTATGCATCCAAACGCGGTCCCAGAATAATCAGAGTTAATCTCTCGGTCACCGTCTCAAAGTCAGCTTATGTTAAGTTGCAGTGTCGCACTCATTGGTATATCCACGCGTGCGTTTCCAAGTCTAAGCCCCACTAATGACCTCTCAAAGAGACGTTGAATTCCAATCCGGCTCTATGATAGAGTTAGAGCAACAACTTTGGGTCATAAATACCTATTCCAGAGCCACCATATATACAGGTAGCATGTGCCGTTTAATTATTTTCCATGCCTCGCACGAGTTTTCGTAATTAAGTAGTAATCATGGCATGTATGGTTGCCACGTCTTAAACCGTATATGTATGTAATATGCTACCTACCTATAGTGTCACCTGAGGTCTGTGGGAGGTTCCGGAAAGGTCAACTAAATCATTCCCACGCCAGAATCATTCCTAGCACTTTCCACATTGGCATGTTGCAGGTGATGTGGTTATATTCCTTTAGAGGTGGCAGTGGCACAGGGTCTATAGGAGGTTTGAATGAAAAGGGCAGATTGCCAAACCTTTATTGGAAAGTGTGACCTTCTTTTGAGCTTTGCAAGTGGCTGAAGCAGCTGTGATTTGCTCATTTTAGAATGACTGACATGAATAAACATTAAAAAGAAAAGGAAGAATCATCCTTAATGGTAATCAATCAATGTAAATATAACGGCCAAAAAAGACCGATTTGATATCACCCTTTAATTCAAATTAGCAGAAGCAATGTCACTTTAAATTATATCGATCAAAGCATTCATAAACTTTCGATCGTACGTTAGTGACGTTTGTACAATTTATAGTAACCGTGCGACAATTTTGTTTGTGACGTAAAACATCTAAGTGTAGGTGCAATAGCAAACTTCTGGTCTATCACATCACCAATATTTTAGATATTGGTTGTTAGCCTAACACCAAGGCCGCTAATGGGTACCAATCCAAAGGCAATTGTTTTTTTTGTCATGTATGTAAATTGGTACATCCCAAGCAAAATGGTACCC
Organism: Papaver somniferum; assembly: GCF_003573695.1. Taxonomy (NCBI): domain Eukaryota; kingdom Viridiplantae; phylum Streptophyta; class Magnoliopsida; order Ranunculales; family Papaveraceae; genus Papaver; species Papaver somniferum. Next base: position 34,071,602 of record NC_039366.1, read on the forward strand.
CGTTAGCAACATTGGTCTAACACCTTGTTGGTTTTCTTCTAACTCAATCTGTATCTGACTTACCTGGATTTAATTAAAATCACCTAAATTATATGGATTTGACAATATATTTGTTTTTTGAGTCGGATCTGACTCATCGGATTCAAAAATATGAGTCAGTAGTTTGTTTCCATGAGTCAAATGTATTTTATTATCTGACTCAAACGAATCCGAGTTAGAGATTAAGTCTGACTCCGATCCCAAATCAGATCTGAATCAAAAAAAGAAATAAACGATCTGACATTTAACTCTCACCGAGTCAGATCCAGACGTCGAATCAACAAAATACACAAGTTTTGGAAATCTTAGTCTATTTTCTTTGAGTTAGTATCGTCTTTTGAATTCTAGTGATTTAAGAAGTCTCGGTGTCCCACTACAAGGTAAGCCTATATATACAGGTTCTTAAGTGTCCCTAAATAGTATGTTCGGATAGCACATCAGAAATAGCTTTTCGATTTTTACAAGTCGAAAAGTCAGAAGTCAATTTGACTATCAAATTTCAAAACAACTTCTAAAAATCGAAAGGTTAACTTTTTATGAAACAAAATAATTTTGTTTTTGACTTCTTCTTCTGACTTTGACTTCTGGAAAAGCAGAAATCAGAAACAAATTTGTATCCCGACGCGCTATAAGACATCTTATTTTTTTTGCTAAACCAAGTATTCTGAATTTATATTCCGTTTTTTCCTATCTTCTTATTTTGCAACTGATTTTCTCTCCTCGTCATATTTCAAGCTCTCTATTGTCGTTCTTATTTCGCATCTCGTTTTTGCTTCGCTTCTCTGCAAACTCCCGTTTTTGCTCTTCCATTTCATTATTTTTACCCAACCAGGTAACCACACGCCACATACCATAGGCAAACTTGGTTTTGACATGAAAGACAAAAATTAAGATCTTGAAAATCCTAAACCCCGCCCCATGACAATTAGGGAACCAAACATACCCTAAATATTCGGACACTCCACTCACTAATGTCCACAGGATACATGGTCTTTGACTTTGAATTCCTTTGACCCCCTACAAGTTAATCCCAAAAAAATCATTTAATCTCAATCCTAATCCCTACCCAAATCCATACTAATCCCAAACACAATCCAAATCCCATTTTTACCGTCAAAGTTGACTAATAAACAGTTAGTTACCATCTTCCTGGTAACTTTTTCAGAAATCAGAGTCATTACTTATATAAACCTTTAATCATGTTAAATCATCATTCTCATAACCACTGAAGAAAAAAAAGCCTCTCTGCTTTTCTCTAGAGAGATATCATCATTATCTTTTCTTGCAATCTAAGGTTGATTTTCTCTGATTTAAAACACAAACCCCAAATCAAATTTAAAACCCATATCAAATAATGGGTTCAATTTGTAAATCTGTTGATGATGTTAGTAAAGTTCATCCAAGAAGGAAAGCAAGTTATGCAGATTTACATACTTGGCCAGAATCTGATAAAGAGTTTCTGAAATCTGTAAGTCTTTCTCAAGATCAAGAACAAGGAGGAAAGGTGATGAAGAATGGTCCTCCAAGGGTTTTGGATTCTATTTCTTGTAGAAATATGTATATAAGAAGTTATAAATTTACAACAGAGAAGAAGAAAGAAACAGTTCCTGAGAAAACTAAGAGATGTTTTGGTAAAGTTAAAGATAAAGTTGTTCTGTATAACAAGAGATCATCATCATCAAAAGGGGGTAGTGTTATTGCCACTAATGGTGGTAAAAAGTTGAGAAGAAGAAGAAGAAAGTGTACTATTGTGAGGAAAGTTAAAGAATCTCTGTTTTCTTTGTTCCGTAAACTACTTTCTTGTTCTACTAGTGTTGATGTTGTTGATCATCATCATCTTAGTAGTAAAATCTTTTAGATTTTTAATTTCCCTGGGTCATGGATTTGTTTGATTTGTTCTTGTTCTTAGTTATTCTTTTATAAATTTTGATGAGGATTAGATTAAACCAAATTTCTAAGTATTCTCTTTTTTTTTTTCTTCTTTGTATATATTGGTAATGATTTCAATTCAAGTTGAATTTTACATTCTGAAAGATGGATTTTTCTTTGATGTTCTTAATTGTTCTTGAGAGTTTGAATTTTGGGGTGATGATCATAATATTAATTCTTCTAAACATGGTGTTTAGTTAGTGGGGAGTGGGAGGGTGAGAATTAGGTACCATCGATAAGGACCATAACTGCATTGCCAATGCCGCCACAACGAAAGACGCCAAAAGTCATGGTAAATCTGTTTGGTGCATCCGTACATGCCCGAGTTGACAAAAAATAATGTAAAACGTGACTTTGAGCTTTGAATGTTGGGGGTTTTCCGGACAAGTTTTGGGATTAACTTAGCATAGCGATGATTTTATGCGGAACTTTAAAAACCTAGCAATGTCTACTATATGTCTGATCTCACTTTCCGCCAATGCATCCACTTTATGATTATTCACACATTGTTGATCGTCGAGTAGAGTGGTAAATGTTGAGATCTAGTTAGAAAGTTCATCGATGACATTTTCAAACTAAATCACGATTTCTGAGTCAAAATTCATCGATGACATTGGTATGGTACCCTATAGGCTGTAGCAGTAATGCTACCAATTATGTCGACCGCAACATAACTGATGACTTCCAGAAGTAACATTTCTGCAATTTTTTATGCACGGCTGTTTCTTGCAGCTTCCTGTGAATTTTTATTGTAATCTTCTTATCTCTTTTCATAAACAGAAAAGATAAAAGACATCAAGATATCAAATACGTACTTAACAATATAGAATACGTATACGCATGGTATAAATGTACGGACACAATTAGTTGTGACAGAGTCAATCAGGTTTCAGACCCAGTTAGAAATGAGTTTTATATGCTCTAGCCAGGTATGGTACAACTGGTACAGAGCATGATCATTTCATTGCATTGCTGTTTGAAGAGTGAAACCGAAACCAAATCTATGAAACACGGATTTGACATGGTATGTCCTTATGTACTGTACATTAGCTATGACTAAGGAGGAGTGGTTAGCCATTAATCTTCAATCAGTTGAAATTTGATGCATCAATATTTTCTCTCATGATCCCTTTTAAAACCAATCAAATTACGGGACTTAAAAAACAACTCAACTGCAAGACTAATATTGGAGGGAAGTCTTCGGGTAGGCTGTCAAGAGTGGCCTAGTGGCTTCCAGAGAGAAATCATTTGACCATGTAGGGGTAGGAACATCAAATATGTTTTGCATTGGTACCGGCCAGTTGTGTTGTGATGTGTGGCATGATTAATATTGCTTGTTGCCGCATGTATCACGTATTGTGTTGTGTCAAATGTGCCGATCAACTCCACGCATCACGCTAATACTAAGAAAAATTAATCATGTCAGCATTAGGTATGCTTTTTGACACGGATTCATTAGATTATTAAGTCGATGTGCAGTATAAAATAGTGAAGTTATGTTTGGATCATGCCATCATGCTGGGGAGGGTATAGTCAATGACTCATACACTGAATTCCTACGCAATTACAACACTTTTTAATGCGAACTCAGCAGGTCGGTCCTCAAGCTTATAGTATAATTTTACATGGCCGTAAAGAGTCGAGGGAAAGTTAGGACGAAAGGTCCTTTTATCCTTAAATTTATTCACTTTGCTACACGAGCATTTCATTAATACTCAAAAGAATTAGTTACGTAAGCTAGATTAAGGACACATACATATATTTGATTTGATTGATAATGATATACACAAAATAAGGTTAGGTGCAATATAATGATGATAATGATAATGATAATGAGAAACCAAGTTAGTAGTCTTCTCTTACTTACAATAGAAGACGAGACGATGTTAGTTAGCTTTCGCTTCAAGTTGTTATCTTTATAATTTCAATGCCAAGAAGAAAAAGGCCAAGTACTTTTTGGGCGGAATTAATGGCAGTATTATGTGTACGTCCTTGGCTTTTTGACATGAATGAATTTAGACACATACTAGTACTAATAATAAGTTAATCAACATTAGATTAGTATTAAGTGAAGTTATGTTTGGATCTAGGGGGATAATCAAGATTAACTTAATATTAAGTGAAGTTATATATGTTTAGGATTTAGGGGGGATAAATAATCAATGTGCCTTGGAAGCTGATTTACTACGCCTTTAATTGAAAGTGCTTAATTAAACAACACGTTCCATAGTTGCCTCGATGATAACTACAGTATGTTTAGTTCTGCTACGCAAAATGTGGTGATCCAAAATCTGTATCTTCAATGACTTAAAAAAAAAATCAAAATCTCATTATATCATTGTGGCCTTGTGACCCTCTGTAAAAAAAAAAAAAGTTCACTCGTAGATTAAATTCTGCACGAGTAACTCAAAATTACTCAGTGACACGGTAACTTAATTACAGTGTGACCGAAAATCATTACCACAACCAAAATATACGTGTTGATGAGCCATTTTGTTTTTTTTACGATAATCATTATGACTCCTGTCTCAAAATCTGCAACGTGACCCAAATCCACCTATCATTCGTGTCTAGAATTTTGTTTAGTGATCCAAAATCTAAAGGAATTAAAAAATCGTTAAGCAATTAATCCAAAATTTTGTAATGTGATCAAACTTGACTCAAATCTGTCACTAGGAGTCTATGGCGTTAAAAAATCTGACTTATAAATGACCCAAATTTACTTGGTAATCCAAAATCTACTTTGCCGTAAAGAAAAAAAAAAAAAGAAAGAAGTGACATCTGACCCAAAGTTGGCCCTTAAGCCAAATGTATATGTCCCAAAAACATAACCAAAACAAACTCAAAGAACTCGATACAAGTATGATAAAGTTTAGAAGACAAAAACAACTTTGAATAATATAACAGCATATATACTGCCGATTCATTGATCCCTCAGCCACTGGAGGCATTGCCAACATATATAAGTAACCTACCGAGTCATCCCACCCTCAACAATTGGAGCCATTGTCGACAAACGCTTCTGTCTTTCATCGTTCCCGTGCCAGCCTACAAAAAGTCAGTTTTAGAATATAAATGAAAAATCGTCCTCAAAACACCAGTTCTCATACACTTATTCAAGACATCATCTGGGGTTACAAATTCTCAGTAGGGCTCCCAGTCATCCCATTGCGAACCACCCTTCAACAATGTGGAGTTTGGCAACAACCCTTCAACAATTTCTAGTCTCAAACTAAATACAGTATATTCTTTCTTATTAAATCAAAATAACTTGTGAAAAGAAAGAGAGGGTTCGTACCAATAGACATGTCAAACCCATGTTTCTTGAGTTCTCTATACTCTTGACATAAAGAACATTCTTCACAGCAACAATGAACAAAACAATCTGTGCATGGACTCTCCTTCAAGAAATATTGTCCTCTCAGTTTTGATCGATAGAAACACGAATACAAACACGAACACCCCGTCACACACATAATCATCATGTACAATGCTCCGCTTACTCCGCATGCTATAAAATTACCCCGAAAGATGATACTTAATTGCTTGCACCGATAATTGAAGAAAATTCATAGTTCTTAAATTCTAAGGTAATGCTTATACTTACGGGTAGAACCTCTGTCAACTATCTCAGCAATTCGACCAAAGGTCACACATGGGCACCAAAATGTTAAGCAACCTGTTGGATAACACAGATTCACGAAGAATTAAATGGATGCATACTTGCGTACTAAATTAAATCATGCCGCAAAGAGTACCATAATAAGTTATTGCCGATGGGATTAAGTTTAACTTACAAGTATGACAGTCGTCGAAACAATCACATAGACCGGAGGACCAAGGGACCGGATGTTGAAGTTGTTGATGTTGAGACTGATCAAGTGTTGAAGAAGCAACATTGCCACCATTATCATTACCAGCGGAAGCATAGTCCGGAAAATGGTTATTTGATGAAGGATTATCCAGTACTACTGGAATACCTGTTACTACCGTAGAAGTTGATGATGATGGTTGTGGTGGTGCGGAGGGTTTTGGAAAGGGTACAGATGGTGGTGATCCCTTCTCAATTTCATTAAAATCACTTTGAGAGTACATTTTTTTTCTTTTTGTTAACTGCAGCAAAAGATTGGTTCCAGTTATGGTTGGATTTGTTCGAGGGGGCCAATTTATCAAAATGGAAAGGACACGAACCTTTTGAAGCCAAAACACACCAACGTCTCAATGGGCCTAACCGCTTAACTAAATCGTCACATTTGAATTCAACTTTCTCTTCAAGTTTCCAAGACCAAAGAGTGAACGGATATACTGACAATGATCACAAACACCCTGAACCACGAAATATAAACACCAAAAATAGATATCCCAATTGTGTAAAACAACACGAAAACAGCGGTCAAATGCAAGTACTTGTTCCAAATTTACTAATTTTGTACCCTGAACCTCCGCATTATTACTCGTAGCCTCGAAAATTCGACCTGTACTTTTTTTCTCTAGATGTTTCTTCCATTTCCTTGTCTCTGCCTATACATCCCTCATTCATGTAAAGCTCTCATACCTCGTCGTCCAACATTTCGTGGACGGCGGGTGGGAGGAAATCACGTAGTCATCTTGTTGTAAACCCACCACCACCAGCATCACCACCGCAATCATGACGTCGGTTTTATCTTTCCCTACCAATATCCCTCCTCCTACGAAAACCATGCCCTTCCAACTACTAGAGATCAATTTGATTTCTGCACAAGATCTTGCTCGTGTTGGTAAAGGAATGAAAACGTATGCTGTTGCATGGGTTCACCCTGAACGTAAACTATCGACTCGTGTGGATTCTCATGGCCATACAGATCCAACCTGGAACGATAAGTTTGTTTTTCGTGTAGATGAGTCTTTCCTGCAATCTGATACAGCAGCTGTGATGATTGAAATCTACTCTGTTCGAATGTTTCGTGATGTATGTGTGGGCGTTGTACGTGTTCTTGTCGGAAATCTTATACCTCCGTCTGCACGTAATCAAAATAACTCCGGCATGCGTTTTGTTGCATTACAAGTACGCCGTCCGTCAGGTCGTCCTCAAGGTATCCTGAACATGGGTGTTGCTCTCTTAGATGGTTCCATGAGGAGTATGCCTCTATATACCCAACTAAGCGCCTCCGCCGTTGGGTATAGAGATCTAATGGGAGAAGAATCACATAGTCCAAACCACCACATCCACCAGAAAGATCATAAAAAAGGTTTCTACATACGCCGCAGTGTGAGCGAGCGTAGATCAGAGGCAACCTTTACTGATTTCTTCCCTCAAAAAAATAGAGAGTCGACTGTTCATTCGGAAGCCGGAGAACCACCATTCGCCGAGGTTACAACCACTGGTTCAGTATGGTCGATGTCGGATGTAGGACCTGCCCCATCAGTGGTCGCCGCAGCAATGGCAGAGGAACAACTCTATCCGGTGGCTGAGAGGGAAGGAAGTAATAACAATGTTTTGGATGAATGGGAAGCAGAAGCTAGCGTTGAAGGTTTAAAATCAAATCTAGAGAGGTGGCGGACGGAATTACCACCAATATATGACCGGAATGCAGGACCGTACAACAGAACTGGCAAGCATCGACGGAGACATACAGATGGTGGAAAACTATTATCATGCTTCGGGGATATGTATGGATTTGAGTGCTCCATTTCTTGTGGCTTGAAACCCAAAGGTAAAGGTAAGGGTAAAAACGGTCGTAATGAAAACTTCGATGATGATGCAACTCAAGTAACTCAATCGTATATACCCTGAAGACGGAGATAGGGAAACCGATAGGAAGAGCACAAGGTCGACGATTCGGTGAAATGCACATGGGTTACAGCCCTGAATCATCAATTTTGTTTGAATATTTTTTTCTGTCCATGTTCTCTGGAGACCACAACAAGGTGAAGAACCACACAGGGCACTCATCTTCGCCATTACCCAGCTCTTTGTATTTGTACAATATCTGTACTATATTTATAGTGTGTCTCTAATTCATTTTTTTTGTTTTGTTTTTGTAACTTTGCCGCATTCACATTTTAGCTATGGTAATTAAAATCCAGACTTGGGCTTAGAATTTGGATTGAATCATGCACTTCTAAATTCTTCTTCCTTAAACTATTACAATGATTCTTCTTCCTTGGACTAATTCTAATAAAAGGAGTTTAATTAGCTAACCCAATATGAAATTGGTTTTGGATTTTACATATATATAAAATGTTGAATACACATCAACATTGATTAATCCCTAGCTATCTTCTTCTTGGTGATCATTTTCTTCATCTAGAAATTTATAAATAGTCAGTTTAGTCGATGCCGAATCCGCATACTGAACGAGCGCTGGTATAAGCTTGAGAGATAGTACTAGTAGAAAACCCACATGGGATATATGATCAGAAGTTCGAAAAAAGACTGTGTTGCTGCTGTTGAACCATATGTAAATCTGTAGTTGTTTGACATGACCCTTCATCGCTGAATAAGTTGATATTCCTGCATGTAAAGATTTAATGTTCAAAATCAGAACCTATTTACAAGTTAAAACATGCTGCATTGCAAAAAAAATTCCTACCAAAATGGTTTACATGGGATAAAAAAAAAAAAAAACTTACTGCTCTCGAGGTCGACTTGCCCAAAGCGAACTAAGTGCTCTTAATCGGTTATAGTATTCACCAATCGCCAAAAAACATCGTGCTGCTTGACGGGCTGTTAAAATCCGACGCATTTGATGAAGAGTCTGCTGCCTCAAATTATCAGCCTAAAATATCAAATAATTTAGTAGCATTCTTTTGAAGAGATGCGTAATCCACGTGTAAGAATTAAACTGGCGAGAGGTTCGACTTACTTGGCGAAGGAAGCCTTCTAAATTGGAGAGTTTACCCAAAGCCATGGCCATATGACCCATAAAGTCAGCAACATTGCCAGGTTCGTGTTGTTGATGAGAGAAGTTAGCAAGAGAAACAGGATTATTACTAACACCAGAAGCATTACTACTATTACCAGTACCACTTGATATAGTTTCTGATAAAGAATACTGAAGCTGCTCAAGTCCCTGTGAAAGAGCTTCTTCTGCTTGTTGTGATGATTCCTGTAAACTACATATCCCAATTAACTGTTGCTCTGTTAATGGATCCAGCTGTGGCATCAATATCTGCACAAATGCAACAAGAAAAATAAGCTTTCATTTCATGCACCCTGTTAGGGAACCCATGCATACATGCAAAAGTGGCTGGCTAAAAGGTTGTTGTTATGTACCTTGAGGAGTTCCGAGGGACGGAAGCCGCCCATCCAGAGGAAGCAACGTTCGGCGGGTGTAGTCCACATTCCGGTTATGAGATGAAAAACATCGGATTTCGTCGCGAGGCTTTTGAGATGAAAGATCTGATCATAATGAGAGAGGTATCCATCTAGGAGTATCCTTAGATCATTATCAGATAAGTGAGATTGTAACGCTGTTCTTAGCTCTGACATATGTTGCTGGTCTTCTTCTAACCATCTCGCATATTCCATGTCAAACATTGTTGCATCTGCATGTAAACATCCCCAACACACAAAGATGATAAATTTCAATAATCTAGAGAGCACGCCACAAGCCCCCCATGGGGTTATTTTGGTCATTTAAAAAATGTAAATAATTTTCTAAAAGCAAATGTTTACAGAGACTGACTGACCAGAAGTCAGATTTCCACCTTGACCACCACCTGCTAAAAATAGGCCCTGAAAAAATTAAAACCAAAGCTGAAAGTCAATTCCAAATCCAAATTTGTACAGTCAAAATTTCATAATACATTTATGGATTGGCTTCAAGTACCTGTGATCTTGCTCTGTGCAAGTCTTGTTCAAGTTGAGCAAGTTTTATCCTACTGGTCTCAAGCTGTTGTACATAAGCCTGCAAAAAGCAAGATTTTTTTTTAAAAACACCAAAAAAATTGAATATTTCTGGGCAAAAATGGTTGATTAAATTTGTGACCCACTTTTTTTCTCAATCTACTTTTTCTTGCTGCTTCTCTATTCTGAGCCAATCTTCTCAATACCTGAAAAAACCCAATCAAATTCATCGGAAACAGGAAAAAGAAAAATCAAATTTTGATGTGAAATTTTAATGGAGCTTAAAATTTGCTTACTTTTGCATCAAGGGGTTTGCTTGAACTTGACCCAGGACCTTTCCTCTGCAAATAATTTACAGTGGTGGTGTTAGTTTTTGTTTCTTTTTCCTACTTTTGATTATTCTCCAAAAGTTAAAACTTTGCAGTTTCCTAGAGTGAATCTTAACAGGGTAAAATAATTTCAGAATCTTGAACTTAAAAGGGCGTCTGAAAAGTGAAAATTCAGTGGTTTTATCCTTCTTCTTTGGTGATATCTAGAGAAATGTGTTTTTTTTTTTCAGTATAATTCAAAGATAATGTCAGGAGAACATAATGATTTCAATAGGATTCTAACCAAAAATACTATTCACATTTTTGATTAAAGACCCATTTTAAGATTAGTGATCTACATAAAAGATTGATTTTTTTTGGAATTTGGATAAAAATTCCCCTAAAAAAAGCTGACAAAATCCAATAATTTCTTTTTGGAACTTAGTCTGGGAAATGAGTCCATTCAAAGATATGCTTGATATCCACAAAATTTCAAATGAGTAATGATTTCCACTTAAATGTAAAAACCAACTTTTCTGTGATAATTATTAGATAGAAAGAAAGAAAAAAAAGATCAGAGAAGAGAAGAGATACCTTTTCCAATGCTTTTGGCTGTTGTTGATTCTGTACTAGGCCTGTTCCTCCTCCTGCAGCAGCTGCAAGTCTAGTACTCCCACTGGTGTTGTGGTGGTTTTGATGCAAATCACTTTCCATTTCCACTAGTTGTTTTTGGTGGTCAAGAAATTGATTTGATGACTTTTTACTACTCATGGGAGATTCTGGTTCCAATTGAAACTCAGCTTTATGTTGATTATTATTGTATGAAAATGTGTTCTGCCCTGACCCTGAATCATCAGTACTTTCTCCTCCTGACTTTGAACTTCTCTGTATTCATTCAATAAACACAGAAATTTCAAACAAAACCCATGTCCCAAATCATCAAATTAAGACTAATTAACATACAAATGAAAAGATGTGGTCAAAGGGGTTCTTCAATGAGTGAGTAGTACTACTTACTCCTTGAGTTGCAGCAGGCTGGAAGCTCATTGGCCATGAAGGAAACATTTCCAGTGTTGCAGCTGGTCTTGCTGTATAAAAAGCTGCAAGAATCATACACACAAAAGCAAGCAAGACAATCAATTCATCTATAGTACAAAGATGATTGATCACAATTTCTCTGTTTTTTTTAGAAGAGAGAACTAGTCCAATTTTATGGAATTTATTCTCTCATCTTTATTTTCTCTGCAGTTAAGAGTCAGTAAATCGTGCTAAGTAGACAGGTTTTCCATCTATGATATCTTCTTCTCACACTATTTCAATTTTTTCTGTTTGTGAATGATTACTTTCCTTGGAAAAGAAAACCTCATCATCATCATCATATCCTCTTTATTCTTTTGTCTCTAGAGTCAGTAGACCATTTCAAACCCACCTATAGGCCCCTTTCCTTCCCTCTAATACTCTGTTTTTTTTTGGAAGTTGGTTATTTGCTTAACTAAATCAACTTAATAAAAACATGACATTAATGGAATCAAAAAGGACTAGTAGTACTACTTACATTTCTTAGCAGCTTCATGATGATCATCATTTCTGATATTAACTCCTTGAAGAACAATTGCTTCTTCTAGCTCACCAAAATCAAAAGCATGATGATGCTGATGCTGCTGTTGGTGATGATGATGGTGATGAGACCCTTGTTGTGTACTGATGATATCCACAAGTACAAAAAAAACATGATTAAAGGAAGAAAATGAAAACCCATGTCAAAAATCATGATAAAATATGAAGGATGGGGGAGTTGAAGAAGGATTACATGAAATTAGTAGATGATGAAGAAGAAGTGTTGAGACCATGTTGCACAGCATAAGCCATGTGTTGTTGTTGCTGTTGGTGTTGGTGGTTAGATGATGGGACTGATTCTCCAATTCTATGATTAGCCATGCAAAGAATATATACCTCCAACTTATAAGATCATTCTCTGCAACAAAACAGCAAAAAAACATCAGAATCAAGCAAAAAAAAAAGGTTTGAAAATTTTTCTATGTTTTTTGGAAAATCTTAGGATGAAGTTTTCATATCCATCATCATCACCTGATGAAGTGAAAGTTCAAAGCTTTCATTTCAAGAGTATGTATGACTTCATGGGTGGTGGGTGTCTTTGTATATTCTCCTCCTCTTTGAAAGCTCTATTTCTCTATCTATCTATCAATCTCTCTCTAATAAAAGGTAGTTCCCTGAAACCTGATTATTCTGTTAGCTTGTTTTGTCACCCTATGGAGTAAATACTGCCATCAAGATTTGAAACTCATTAATGGCACAGGAGGAGGATCCTCCTTTGAAAATATGTCTCAAAAGTGTGTAGAGGGGTCCTCAAGAAAACAAACAAATGTGGGGTCTTGGAGGAGGAACCCACTTTTATAAAACAAAAATAAAAATCACTGCTTGCTGCTTCCAACTCCACTGCCTCCTTCCTTGATCAACTCTCTGTCTCTGATTGCTTCTTTGAATGGGTTTTTCAGAAGATGACAATCAATGAATGAATGAATCAGTTCAAACATTCAATGGGTAGATCAGATTTCTTCTCTTCTTCAATCTGCATTAACAAAAGAATGGGGAGAATTTTGTTTCTACCCTTTTCTTTCTTCATTTCTAGTCATAGTTTGGAATAAAAGGAGGTAGTAATAATTTCCATATTTAACCAATTAGGATTATGAAAATTTGAGTTATTTTTTAGGGCCTTGAAAAAAGTATTTTTGATTTTTTTAGAGGTTTTGGTTCATATAACACACCACCTATAACAAACAATTCACAACCAAATCAATACAATAATTTTCTCTATTTAATTCAACTAATTTGTTGTTTAATTCTTTTGGAAATGGGGTTTTTGTATTAAGTTTGATATGATATGTTTATCTATTAGTTGATGGGTCAACATCCCTTTTTTCTTGTTTCAATACCTAAAAATCTAAAATCATGCCACACACACCCTTAACCCTTCTCCTCTCATTTCAAAGGCATGAAAACAGGTACAAAAAAAACATACCCAAATGAAGAGAATCTTTTTTCTACAAATGGAATTTGTGTATGGGTTGGGTGATCCATATCCATGGCAAAATGGGATTCAAATGTCTTGCATAAGGGGGTTTTTGTTCCTTCGTTTAGTAAGTGAATGATATCCAAATACCACAGTTCATTATCCTCTAATGCTAATTGGCATGATTACAACAGGCGTATGTCAATATTATTAGGATCGCTCAAGATTATATTATTTTATATGGATTAGTATTAGCTTTTAGCGACAGTGGTTAATTGGTTTACATTGTCATCTTATAGTTGATTCTCGTTCTTCCCCACCCCCACCTTCCTCGTTGGGCTTTTGGAGAGGGCAAGGAGTATGACTGGTTTGTTAAGGAGGGTCCAAGGTGAAGATGGAGATGGATATGGTTATGGAATGTAGATGTCCCAAATCTTGCTTTTTGAGGAAAATATTAAGCATTAGTATGACAAAAAGTTTATGATAAACACTTTATATCCTTATCACTGTCTTTGGATTAATAACACTATCATTGATAAAAAGGTTAATAATTGCATTTTAGTCAAGTGCACCATGTACAATTGGGCATATCAAATTGATTTATTTTGATGGTTTTCGTTATCAACACTAATTTGTAATTGAGGTGCTATAATAGGTAAACTCTGATATTGGTTTTTACCTTTTCTTGTAAATTAGATGTCACTTTTATTAAATATGATTTACCTTTTGTAGAAAAAATAACAAAATCAATTGCTTTTCATTTCTTACGCAACCAAGGAGTGACTTATTCTTTTTAAGCTTTAAATTAATTATTGTGTCTTTCATGCTTGCCTTTTTTTTTACGAGCCATCTTATTTCTCTTCTTTTCTTTTTACGAGCCATCTTATTCAGCAACTAATCACAAGATTAAAAAAAAAAGTGTTTCGCAAGCAGAATTCAAGCGTATTATTGTCTAAGAATCTAAAAACTAGTTTCGAAGGTGTATAAAAGCACCCGATGAGAACCAGACCGAACCTTGAGATGTTCGGCAAATATCGCTCAACGAATGTCAGAAAGGCAGATGAAACTGTGATATAGTGATAAATCTGTTGGGTGATAATATCAGCGATCTGAGTTTGAAAATATATAAAAAAAAAACAAAAGATAAAAATCAACAAACACAAATTCACATTTTTCAAAATAAAAGTTCTAGATAGACAACAAAAAATCCGATTCCAAAATTCATCTCACAAACACAACGGGTAGGTACCCCTTCCTGCCCCATAAAACTAGCAGGGGATCCCATTATTTGTGAGTGTCAGTTTGTTTTGATGTTTTGCTCGTTGGTTTGTCAATCATTTTTGTTTTCAAAATGCTAACTTCCTCTAAATATAAAACCTAACATATTTGTCTTATGGGTCGTCGAGACACCCCCAAACAAATCGGTACCCTTGTAAGTTGTAAGCATCCGCCCATTAGAAAAGATTCAAAGATCATTAGGGGGCAAAAAAATGGGAGTGTATGGTTTTGTAGGTGCTTTGTTGCAATTTTCCAATACTTTTGAAGAACCGTACTCAAACTTATTCATAAACAAAAGACTTTTGGTGTTATATCTAGGAAACCACAAAGTAAGATGCCAAGGAAGTTAGGCATCAAGACAATGTCCATTACTAAAAATTGTTACACACATTTGGCTTTTATTGAGAGAAAAAGAAGATAAGAGCCATAAAATTTTGAAAGAGTTCATGGACCCATGATCATCTATCTACTGGACTCCTACTACTACCTTAGAAAGATAATGTATGTGCCCCTTAAACCCCCATTATTCCTCTCATCTACTACCCAATAGTTGTAGGGCGTATGTCTTCTTGTACCTGTTATTCCTTTGATTTCTTCTCAACAATGATTGGCTAAAAAGAACAAATCCTAAAATCAAATAATATAAAAATGTTAAGTTATTCTTAATCTATAATAAAGTTTCTTATAACAACAGCTTAAGGAAATTTACTCATAATTGTCTCATGATTGTGAAGTTTGGATTTGAATCGGGGTTGACCAGGTTGCTCGAGTTTAACTTTGTTTTTGATTTACTTTTTTTTGACTTCATAAAGGGTCTAGGTGCTTCTCATTAGCAAGGTCAAGATCAATATAATTTGTGAAAATTAATTCAATAATAGATAATTGAAATTTGGTGAGGATGTGAAATTTTATGTCGTTAAATGTTGATCAACTTATTGCTTGTCTCTAATATAAGCACTTATTGTAATGCAAAAATGTATTATATTGTATGCTAATTTTTTATTATTAGAAGCAAAAAGGATGGTTAAAGTCGTAAAAGGTAGAGAATATTGGCCCTTGACCTTTCATTATTAAGAAAGATCGCACTTTGACTTTGTATAAATCACACCCCTAGATCCTTAAATTGACTTATTCACCTAAGTCAAGATTAATTAAGCCTTGATCCAAGTTAATAATCCAATTTTTCGTTAAATCAAGTGAATATCATAAAACTTACCATCCCCATTTCAAGACTGAATGCAACTTCAATGAGTTGATTAGGGGAAACTAAGCAAAATGTTAAATGTAAGAAGTTATTTTAATCATGTCGATAATTGACTATGTTTGAACTAGATTTGATCGTAATACAAGTTTGAATGTATCTTAAACGTGATTACAATATAAATATATATAAGTATCGTATAATGTTAATTAATTGATTAGATCCTGCCAAGCTAATCGAGTACAAGGAAGTAGTTCAGAAGTTGTTCAACATTTTTCTAATTTTGTTTTTTTAAGTTTAATATTCTACAAAAATTAGGAATTCTCTGTAGTGATTCATGCATGCTGATTGGTTTCCCATACAACAGGTAGGCGTTGAAATCTGGAACCGAATAATGCTTATTTTTTTTATTTAGTTTAATAAGCCTACTTATTTTCTTTATTCAGTAAATCTTATCCGCCTCGAAATAAAAATTGATTAACAAAATTCTGCAAAAAAAATTATAAAGTACTTCAGACCAAATTTATGGAACCTAATTTGATATGTAAATGGTTCTGACCACCTAATTTGGGCCAGGAACATGATCTCGATATGGAGTTAACTCAGTCTTATGCCTCAGACGGACGAAGTAGAATGTCTGGCCTGCAATGCGATACGACGGGCATCACTAAAATAGATAAAGATTTTCAGCAATTGACTAGCAATGGTGAAATAAGAAAGAAGAAACTAATTATAAAACCCCTAACATTGAGGAAAAGAACAATCATCATCAAAACCTTAAAAATTAGATTGTCACTATATTCTGATCATGTGGAGGTTTTGGCCATAAATGAGTAAAGTTGCTGATGCAGCTAACAAAACTATAACAACATGGATGACCTAATAGAATCAGCCAATGTGATCCATATCATAAATAAACATGGTCTTGTTAGACTTTTCTTAATTTCTTCACCACACATAAAAGACAAGGGTCCCACACTGCATAACAAACACTGTCTTCCAGTATCGATAAGCACTATAAACATTCAGATGATACGAGTACTTCACCATAACATAAAATGAATCTGCAAAAAAATAAAGCTAACATTTCTTACTTCTTAGAATTAACAGTGTGCGAGTACATGTCAATATTGGACATCACGGCTTAACGCGATATCTAGACATGATTTCAGCAGTGCCATATCCTTGACTGTGCAGAATTTTTAATAATGGCATCCTAATCGATTTTTCCTTCTATTGTTCACTTTCAAACAAGTATAAAGACATAACTGTTTTTACAAAGAGCTGGCAACATTATCATTCATATCTAGGTGTGTAATAGCACGTAGTTTACAAAAGTTTGACACGAGTACCACATAAACATCCGTCAAAAATATGCATACAGAGGAAAAAAGAATCAACGAAATCTACACTATCAGTATTGGTATAATGAACATGATTCTTCAAAATGCTATTACACGCGTTTGTGTTTACTAACCCAATAGAGCTACATCATCGATATATACTTTTGCAGTCAAACGTTTATTTCAGCAACTGCCTCATTTTGATTTGGGCTTAGTAAATAGAGAGTAGAGACAGATGGGATTTTCAACAACTTTATTTACCTCTATCATGTTAGTTATGATGATTGTTGACGAGGGCTTACTTTGCAGCTCCACTGTTACTTGTTGTCATAAATGATTCTCTACATCCACATTCACCTTTGGAGTTTGGATTGATAAACTCAAACTCAGACCTATATAAGGACCAAATGAATAACAAAGTTAGCCAGAACTCACATACATAATCTCAATGTCAATCCTACATCCATTGACACTTAGGTTGGACAGTAGGCAGCTGCAGTTCTACAATCATAGCCATAAAATCAGACAGCCGTACACCATACCATAAAATTTGACAGTCGAATGTTCAATATCATAGACTTATGGATAACCTTAGCTCGACAAGCAGAAAATAAAAATAAGAAGCTTTCACCGGGCAGGAAGTGATGCTCACAAAGTTCAGATCAACCAATTGAAAAAAATCAATTAGCATGCGACCTAATGTCTTCATATCATCTTGACCATGCAAGTTAAGATTCAGTTACTAGGTTGAACTGAATGAACATAAAAAAAAAAAAACCAAAAGCCTAACTACGTGGTTTTTCTTAAGTTCCCTCCCCTCCTTCACGACTTTTGAGGAATTTTATCTCTATAAAAAGTAAGAAATGACTATTGTCGCTGCCTTTTTTTTAATCATCCAGGTGCAAGCAGATAGCAAGAAGAAGTAACATGAAGAAACAGGATCACTACAAATCTGTACTTATCATAGGTAGGCAGTAGCACGCATCATAGGCAGAACCTGTTGAATTCATAGATAAGACACGATAACATGACTAGATTTCTTACCTGAGCATGTCATTTTTAAAATCCATTTTGGTTCCTATAACATGCATTAGTGCCTTTGGATCGATCAGTATCTTTACACCCTTCTCCTCCACTACTTCATCGAACTCAGCTTTCTCATCTGCAGCAATTGAACATGTGGAAGCATTAGGAGCTAGCACAAGTTTTCAATTTTCTGAACCATGATAGTTCATTAAAAAGAATATAGATCTCCAGATAACGGCAACTGAGGGAATATAAACAAAGCTTCAGTCATAGTAACCTTGTCTCTTCTAGCAAAGAAAATTGTTAATCATGCATAAGATACAAATCACATCAAATCAGATAAGCCACTCACAACCTAGACAGAAACTATACTGAAAATTCTCTAGGATCCAGAATGGAGCATCCCTTGAGAATCATGTCCATCAGAGCTAGGGTACACTTAGAAAACAAAACAAATTGATGGATGGGTATCTGATTGCATGATCCTGAAAAAGCCGTCAAATGAGCAATTAAGCAAGTGCGTAATTTTAGCGATTTCCTTCAGTACCAGTAAAATCCGGGTGAGTAAATTCTCATAGCCCCCAATTAAAACCCACAGCCTAAGCGAGGTAAAAAAAACTCTTGTGTGGTCAAATTTTTACCTTTTTTTTTTGTTCCTGAATTTTCGTTGTAGACAGCCATTGTGATGAATTCTATGTTTAAGAACATGCTGTGAAGAAGCACTTTGCATACACATGACATTAGCAGCAGTTTAATGTCTTCATAAAAGCCCTCCATTCAAATCGTTTTACTACTATGTGAACCAAGCCTTAAAAAGGGTTGTAATCTGATTCTCAACAAAACAACACAAGTGGTTTTGTTTATGAATGTGGAGGGATGGTATAGTTAAGTTGCTGTCTGTTATTAGGGCTTTAGAGTGGGCAGTTCGGAAACATTGGCAGAAGGCAGTAGTGCAATCTAATTCTCTACTGATCATACAGACCTTTAAAAACAGTAAGATACTCTGGACCAGATGGAGTAGATGCAGGCATGCTATTGGTGTACAGTTTAAACACAGCTAAAGGGGAGATAAATTCTGCAGCTGATAAGCTTGCAAAAAAAAAATCTCAGGTTTAAGGAGTGGTTTTAACTTCTATGTGTAAATTTGAGTCTAGGCCTGATTTTTTGAGTAGTTTAGAATGTCCTGAAAGGGCTTATTATAGATTTTCTTAATTTTTGTTGTTGTTGTGTTTGTTCTCTTGAATCCTTCTGGTCTCACTTGAAGTTTTTATTTGTAGTCTGCTGGTTATTTTGATCACTAACATCATTTGTTAATCAAATCTTTTTCTAAAAAGGGTTGTAGAAAGATTTCGGATCTTTTTCCCTTAAAACTCGTAACCAATCTATATTGCCAACCACCACATCAAATATCAATCCAAAACACAAAAACTAGTGGAAACAACTAAAACAGACAAAATTTGAGCCAGTTGCCTACAGCTATCAGATGTTTGAGTTTGCATTATATATTCTGTTAAGAAATTCGATGTTCCAATTCACCAAGGGAAAAACACTCTCTTCTCTTTATCCAATTTAATTGAAAATGCTAAGTATGAGACAGCCATAAGGTGCTGCTCAGTCTCATAAATCTAGTACTCGATCAATAATTTTATAAACTATATTTACACAAGCTTACCTGTGTCCTCTACTCATATTTAAGAGTTTCATCCATCATATTCATCAAGCCAAACTGGCAGATAATCGGAAGGTGCTGCTCAGTCAAATTCAGCTTCATACATTTTCACAATGATCAACGAATATTTGGCGTGATTAAGCTTGTAAACAGACTGAGACATTTTCTTTGACATTTTGGCATAAATTCATTTTCATATGTTATCCAAAAGGGGAGTTCTTATTAGATTACCATCCAAACCTAGACCACCAGAGACTCACTAATTCAATCAAATTCCAACTCATAACACCGATTCTTTTCAAATTTGTGATTCCAAAACCCTAATAAAATCTAATTTGACAAAAAAAAAACATAAACTAATTCATCACTCTATATCATCAAAATCAAAATCAACCAGTAAAACCGAGAACAAACAGAATCGAAATACAAAATAAATGTCTACAGAGAGAAAGATAAGATCGGTACCAGCGTAATTGAGCGTGTAGCTTAATCCATTACACCCTCGAGCTTTAACGCCAAGCTTAAGAAATTGACGTTGTCTTTGTTGCAGAAGATGACGTATTCTATCAGCTGCAGCATCTGTTAATGTCACTGCTTGTTTTCTTGCTGCTGTACTCACCTTCTTCGCCGCTGCTCTCATCATCGACGATGCCATCTCTCTCTAAAAACCAGACCCACAGGAAGAAGAAGATTAAAGAACTTTATTTAATCTGGTACGAAAAGGGTATTTCCTTCGAAAAATGAAGACAAGGTAAAACCCATCACGACAAGGGTATTTATGTAATTTTAAATTGCAATTGAAATATTACCTCATTCTTGTCTGCATTGTTCACCTACTTCTCAGTCTCTAAATCTCTCTCGCTAGAGTGCTGGAGCTTCTTCTTCTTGTGTTGATGGTGAGAGAGGTGAGATTCGTGAGAATGAGGTCTTCAATATTTTTCTTAGTGGTTTTTGTGATTTTGGTTGAGAATGGAGAAAGTTCAT
Organism: Papaver somniferum; assembly: GCF_003573695.1. Lineage (NCBI taxonomy): Eukaryota > Viridiplantae > Streptophyta > Magnoliopsida > Ranunculales > Papaveraceae > Papaver > Papaver somniferum. The sequence goes on from NC_039366.1 coordinate 34,092,238, forward strand.
TGGATAATCATGTGTATGGTTTTGGAGATCATGTACCTTTGTTTGCAAATAAGATTGGTCCATTGAATAATCCCAGGTTAGTTAACCTTTTTTTTACTTCTATTATTACAATGTCTACTTATCATGTGCATTTCCTTGATCATTTATTGAAATTTTGAATTCATTTTGTTTGTTTCATTTTGGTCAAACCTATAATTAGTTCAAGTGTTTGTAATTTGTTCTGTAGAAATTAGGGTTTATGTTTGTTCTAAAATTGTTGTTAGAGTTCAATTGAATCTTTGGTAAGCATTGATTAGTGTTGGGTGGCTCTTAACAATGTAGAAATGCAAGGATTATTGCTGAACATTGGCAAGAAGCTTAAGGTTTTTGAGCTTCAGTAGCATATTATTTATTTTTTACTGTTATTGAGATTTATGATAATTTTGATTATGGTGTCCTTGCAGTGAGACATACCAGTTCTTCGACTTGCCGTTCTGCAGTCCAGGTTAGGTTCTTTTAATTTCAGTTTAACTGTGGTTTGGATGATCTGTGAATGGTAACTTAGGAAGTCGTATAATGCTCATATAATGTTTGGTGTTAGTTGTTATCCAGTTAAAACACATTAGTGACCCTGGAAACTGCAGCTATCAGTTGGTTTGTTCTAGCTATCATGTTGAGTAGACATTGTGGTTGTCTGAAATGCATGTATATTTCTACTTTATCTCGTACCATAAATTGTCGATGACAAAGTAACTGATAAAAAGTCAAGGATCTTCTTGTTTGTTGTGAACTTGAGATGTGCTGCGTCAACCAGAGTTAAATATATTTTAATGAACACCCATATAATGAGTGTCCCTGTTGTATGATTATCTACGGCTCTTATCAGTTCTTATCCCAGAGTATTTGCAACCTAAAAATTTTAACTGTCATTTCTTGAATTGCAGATACCATTATCCCACAGAAGGAGTCTCTTGGGGAGGTGTTAAATGGTGATCGTTTGACCAACTCCCCATATGAACTGAGGTTTAGGGAGAACAAAGATATGGTTACCCTTTGCAAGAAGCGACTTACAAGATATGATGTCTCCCAGTTTAGGGATGTCATCAAGAATGAATTTTATTTCCAGATGTATTATGACGATCTTCCGTTGTGGGCGTTTATAGGGAAAGTTGAAGAACAGTCATGGATCTCTAATGTTACAGGACCCCGGTATTATCTTTTTAAACATGTTGATTTTGATGTTCTTTACAATGAGAACCAAGTAATAGAAGTGCGTGCTTTCAGTAACCCAAATTATGTTGTGGATATAACTGGCAATGTGGAAACTGAAGTTCAGTTCACTTATTCAGTTTTGTGGAATGCAACATCAAAACAGTTTCGGAACCGGATGGACAAGTATTCACGATCTTCGTTACTTCCAGAGCACTTACAGGTTCATTGGTTCTCAGTCATTAATTCAGTTGCTATTGTGGCACTCTTAACAGGGTTTCTTCTTACACTGTTTTTGCGGACCCTCAAGAATGATATTATGAGGTACTGCATTCTCCACGTTGCTGTGTGTATCAGTGAAATCTATGATCACTAGTCTGATATTTGTCAACCATCTTCAGATATTCTGGGGGAGATGAAGAAGCAGACATGGAGGAAGTTGGCTGGAAGCACCTTCACGGGGATGTGTTTAGATATCCTCCACGTGCATCCTTGTTATGTGCAATCCTAGGGTCTGGTACACAGCTTTTGACCCTGTAAGTTATCCGAATAGCTACTGTTCTTACATTGCTTTGGATATGTTAATATGTGACCTCAATATGCTGGTGCATCTTTTATTGTATAATCATAAAAGAAGAAGTGGCTGATTTTGATAGTTAATAATCATACTTACTCCCTGTGGGTTATGTTGGTTGAGGAATGTTCTATTGAACCTGAGTTATACAGTAAACACAAGCATAGCAAAACCACAAGAAAACATATTAGGTACCAAAGGGGTGGATGTTATTACCCTCTGGTAGATCCTCACTTCTGGATTTTCTAGACACATGTGTGCCTGACTATCATGTGCCGGGACCCAAATGTTGATGATATTGTCGTTGATGCCTCGATTTAGAGACATGTCTTCCAATTTGCTAATAGTACAAGTATTAACACAGGATTTACCTTATTCAGATCTTTTTTTATTTTATTTGGCAGTGTTTTCTTCATTTTCATTCTGGCGTTTGTTGGTGTTCTTTATCCTTTCGCCCATGGAGCGCTCTTTTCTTCACTTGTTGTGATTTATGCTCTCACAGCTGTGGTTGCTGGGCACACTGCTGCTTCATTTCACTCTCAGCTGGCAGGAGCAGAATGGGTATTTGAGTGTTTCTGAAATTTCACATTTGTCCATTCATGTTTATCTTTCTGCTAAATCTATATCTCATCCTTACATTGCAGACAAGAAGTGTTCTTTTGACAGGCATCTTATTCCTTGGTCCTGTGCTTGTGATCTTCTCTATCCTGAATACAGTTGCCATATCTTATAGGGCCACATCTGCGCTTCCGTTTGGCACCATGGTGGTCATTTTTCTAATATGGGCCCTCATCACAATTCCCTTGCTCATCTTGGGAGGAATCATTGGGTATACTTTCAGATCTGAATTCCAAGCACCTTGTGCTACAAAGAGAGTGCCGTCAGAAATCCCTCAATTAGTATGGTACAGGAGGGCCCCTGCACAAATGTTTCTAGGAGGTCTCCTACCATTTAGTGCTATCTTCATCGAGTTGCACTACATATTTACAAGCTTGTGGGGCCATAAGATCTACACCATACACAGCACTCTATTCATCACATTCATAATCCTCATCATCCTCACTGGAATCTTGACTGCTGGACTGACATACTTTCAACTTTCTGCGGAGGACCATACATGGTGGTGGAGGTACTCATTATAATTTATCCATTTCAAATTTTAACTGGTTCTTGATGCATTGCAGTTTTATTTTTATTTTTCTTTGTATGAGGATTAGTGAGTTTCCAAAAACTATTATTGCTTAAATCTGTATGACATTGTTTTATATTTGTTTCTTGTGTGCAGATCTGTTTTTTGTGGGGGTTCTGCTTCAATATTCATGTACTGTTATAGCATTTACTTCTATAACCAGTCAAGCATGAGTGGCTTCTTGCAATTCTCCTTCTTTTTCGGCTACAATGCTTGTATATCCTATGCTTTCTTCCTGATTCTTGGTACCGTCGGTTTCCGTGCTTCATTGCTGTTTGTTCGCCATATTTACCATGCAGTCAAGCTGGAGTAGTCGTTCCTCTGCAAGTTCTTATGGCACTGAACCAAATTCCTGACTTATAATCCTCCATTGCAACAACCAAATAGTTAACCCTTTTAGGTGGAGCCACATACAAATCTTATTGAATATCTACATATTTCATTTCAGTTTTATAAGATATAACAAGTGGCCGCCTTAAAAAAGAAAAAAATTTGAACTGTTGTTGATATTTTTACTTAAATAGCATCCAACAATTTTCAGATTTCGTGTTTTCCTTTCGTGTTATTTCAAACTAGAATTAGTGTTTTCATTTTGCTTATTATTACATTTATTACTATACACAAACTCACGGAACCAAACCTCATTTATATTACATTTATTCACACATTTCTAAGTGTAGGAAGACTTTGCCAGGGTAAAAGAGAAGAACTATGTTACAAGTAAGAACTGATATTCAAGTTATCAGTTTCAAACATAACTTGAGTCTAACCACGAGTAGTTGCCATATTCATAGCTTTTAGCAAAACCCATGCTTCAGCCTGGTGAACATTGATAGCCCTTTTTAAGGTTCCTTTTCCCACCACATGTTGTCTTGCATGATTTCTTGTTATAATGTCAATACCAACAACTAAAGCTTGAGGATGAAGGAGGCATCAATATTAACTTTAAAAACACTCATAGGAGGAGGCCTCCAAGTGTTGTTCAAAGATTTCTTACAGTTATTGAATGATGCAAAGTGTGATTGTTATCAGCAGCAGTATCTAAATGATGCAGAGAGATGTAATAACTTATTTGATGAATGACTGTGTTTGGGTTTGGATTTAAGTTACTAAAGACAACTTTACACCTATGTTTCCATATAATGTGCATAATGCAGACTATGATATGAATAGAGCAACATTGCTAATGGGGGTGTCAGATTACTGGGGAGGGCACCAAAATCCATATAAGGCAAAGAACTTTCTAGTTTGTTCTATATGGGTTTTGGTATCCTCCCCAGTAAACCGGTACCCCCATTAGCAGCCATGTGAATAGAGTTAGAGTTACTATATATTTTGATTGGAGAATCCTGTAAAAGCGTTGAATGCTGCGTTATAGAAGAAAGTGTTATGGTAGAAACTTCCTCCAAACAGCTTGAGCAAAGGGACAGTGGAGAAGCAAATGACCCACATCTTCTGGATTACCAGTATTACAGAGAACACGTGTTGATCAGAAGTACTCATATGACTAAACAATCTGGATTTAACTGTCAGAGCATTGTGAAGACCTTTTCATAAGAAGATTTGAAATTTATACGACATTTTGAGTTTCCAAAATTTAAGCCAAAATGATTGGGATAAATTCATAGATACATCATTAGGGGAATCCCTAGCGAAGAGCATTTTATAATTTGAAGAAGTGGTAAAATTACATGTTGTGAAAGGCCAAATAAGAGTATATGATTGATCTAGCTGAATGGGAATTTTTAAGATTGAAGTCACATGTTCATAAGTAAACAATTGTCGTAGAAGATTAATGTTCCATTAAGCAGAAGAATCAATCAATACAGAAACCAATTGTAAGTCATGAAGAGGTAATTCATCCCAATGTTAAAGAGCAATAGACGTAGAAGGAATCCAATTTGAAATCCAGATGTTTATAGTCGAACCATCACCCACTCGCCACTTAGCATTTTCCATTATAATTTGAAGACCATAACACAAACTCTGTCATAACCAGCTTGAATTTTTTGTATCAGGTGGAGGAGAGTACTGAAGATCAAAGAAGGGGAAATATTTACCTTTTAAAATTCTGGGATACAGAGCATCTTGATTGTGTATTAAATTCCAAGCCATTTTAGCTAAAAATGATGCATTATAATTGCTATGATGTTTAAGACCCAAACCTCCATATCTTTTAGGAACTTTCATTTTGTACCAAGATAAAAGATTAGGAGCATGCTGATTATTGTAATTATTCCACCAATAATGTCTTTGGATTTTATCCATTTGATGAATTGTAGAATCAGGAATTTTAAAAACTTGCATCTGATACATGCCCATAGAACTAAGAACATTATTTACCTGGGTAGTTCTCCCTACCTGATTGACTGTCTTACTTTGCCATCCTTGAAGACGATGAGTCATATTGTCTAAAATACCTTTACAGTTTTGCTGTCGAGACCTATGTAATAAAAGTGGTATACCCAAGTATTTTTCACCTAAACCCATAAGCTTCATATTTAGAATGCCAGAAATTCTACTTCCCTGAGAGGGAGTTGTGTGCTTACTAAAAAATTTGTTGATTTCTGCATGCTAATAACCTGACTTGAAGTTTGACCAAACAAATCAAAGAGATGTTTAAGATGATGCATCTGAGTAGAATTTGCCTGAAGGAAAAGAAAAAAATCATTCGCGAAAAACGGTGATTAATAACAGGGCAATGTCTATTTATTCTGAGACCCTCAAGAAATTCACAGTCAAATTGTGTTGTAAAAGTCTTCAAAATGTTTCCATGATATTAAAAAAAAAACAAGTAAGGTGACAAAGGGTCACCTTGACGAATGCCTCGAGAATGAGAAAAAGAAGCATTTGGAGCACCATTAATGAGAATAGATATAATAGTGGTTGAAACACATTGATCAATCATATTTATTCACTCTGAATTAAACCCCAACTGACGAAGAATAAAAAGCAAAAAAGGACATTCAACCTTGTCGAATGCCTTCGACATATCTAATTTTATACCAACAATAGCTTTTTTGATTTTTTTTTCCTCTTCATAGTATGCAGTAACTTGTGGGAAATGATGACGTGATCGTGAATGTGTCTACCAGAAACAATCTCAGTTTGAGTTGGAGAAATGATTTTCGACAACAGAGGATTCAAACGATTAGCTAAAAATTTTGAGATAATTTTGTAGCTAGTGTTATAAAGACTAATAGGTTTGTAGTCTACAGGTAATTGAGGATATCGAACTTTAGGTATTAGAATTTGATAAGTATGGTTAATTGCCTTGACCATATGCTTATTAGTAAAAAAAATGATGGACCATAGAGATTACCTCACTACTAATCGTATCCCAATATTGTTGATAGAAGCTGTAGGAAATCCATTATTCCACGGAGACGCCCAAGATCTGATACTAAAAACAGCTGCTTTAATTTCTTGAGCATCATGAAGTCGAGAAAGACTCAGATTTTCATCTTCAGAAATACAAGGTTGAAACAGCTGTAAATGTCCTGATATACTGAAGGGTGAGAAGTCGCAGTAATACTCCGAAAATGAAAGAGAGAAACAGTTTCAATTTCATCTCTAGAGTCATACCAGATTCCAAGAGGCCCATGAATATCTTGTATATTTGATCTCTTCTTATTGAAGTTTTCCATAGAGTGAAAATATGAAGTATTTCGATCTGCTTCCAAAAATTTGTCACATGCTTGCTGCATAAAATATTCCTTCTGAATTGAAAGCCAACTTTGTAAAGAAGTAGTTAGTTGTTGAATCTCGTGATGAGTTGAAGGAACATTGTTGTCATAGCAATTCTGAAGTTGAGTATGAATGTTATGAATTGTTGCCTCAATATTACCAAAATTCAGTCTTTTCCACTGTTGCAGTTTAGTTCTAGTATACTTTAACTTACTTGAAAGTTGATAAGAAGGAGAACCCAAGAAATGTTGATTCCAACTTTGAGTGATAGTATAAATGCAAGAAGGAAACCTCAACCAACATTTGTAAAGTTTAAATGGGGAGTGTTTAACTGAACTAGGGATGGTGTGTAACAGAATAGAACTGTGATCAGATGCAATGGTAACAAGATGTTGAAGATATGCATCATTATAACTACTGAAAACGCGGGGATACCAAAATACAACACCAACTTTTTCTAAGGCAACTTGTATGGGCAAACTCAAATATAATTCTGAGAGTTCAACTTAATGAATCTCAATCAAGAAATAATATTCAGAGTTATATCGCTATCTCTCACGATCAGAACGTTTACAGAGACAAGTCCGTGAACCTGATTTCCGGGTGAGAGTACTTGGTGATTCCAAAGATCAATTTTCAAGTATCAATCAAGTCGTAACCAACAAACAAGGATGGGTGTACCTACTTTGATTGTTTAACGCACAACCTGTGGTATTTCAATTATAAAGATAAACAACATAATGCGGAAAAAAATAACACAGACACCAGAAGTTTTGTTAACGAGGAAACTACAAATGCAGAAAAACCCCGGGACCTAGTCCAGATTGAACACCAAACTGTATTAAGCCGCTACAAACACTAGCCTACTACTAATTAACTTCGGACTGGAATGTAGTTGAGACCGAATTAGACCCTCCAAGCAATTCAGTTACACTCACGCTCCTTACGCCGTTTCGAATCCCAACAGAACTCTGCGCAGTTGATTCCCTTAGCTGACGTCACACCAACCAAAAGTTGCTTTAACTCAATTGAAGACTTTAAACCAATTTGCCTCACACAAATAAGTTTATATGCAATTTCCTTTGCGATCAAAAAGTTAGATCAAGGTGATGGAAATCGATAACAATATACAAGTCTAGCTAACCTCAAAATCCGTACCTATGCAACCCGAAGTGCAGCCTAGATTATTATTCACCTTACAAATATAAAACTTGTGGAATCAACAAAGTCTGAGACGAAGATAACTTTGAAGATTTATGTCTATCTTGTTCAAGTGAGCAGCTCAACAATCGAACAAGATTAGGATACTCGATCTATCAAGATGAACAATAGTTGGACCTGGATTCACGAATCCCTATGAAGTCTTTGTAGTCGTTAAACCTTAAAAGGGTTTTAGGAAGAGGACGACTCTAGTTACAATTAGGACACAATAAGGAAAGTAGTGTCGGGGTTCAAATATCCCAGTTGTTTAAAGTTCCCCTTTTATAGACATTCAAAGCAAAGGTTGCTTTAGGTTTAAGCTAAGATAGATTTGGAACCAAGCAAACAATATCCACCGTTAGATGAATCTTTGAATCTGATTTACATAATCAAGATATACACTCTGGTTAGGATAAACTGTAACCAAACCGTGTATAAGACCATGCTCATGAATGGTTAGCTGAAGCTAGCCAATTGAACTATAAGCTTGAGCATTTTTATAAACACTTAAGACTTAACTCGAAAAACAATTGTTTGTATCGTTTATAAAATACACGGAAAGCCCATTAATCAAGCTGCTAATCAAGCCCGTAAAGAAGATTCTAGAAGTTTCCAGAAGTCTTGTTGCCCAAGTTGCTTGCATATCAAGTTTACATCAAAATTGGGGTTATATAACACTATAAATATATGTATTCTAAACCATAAGAGAATGGAATTTTAGGTTAGCTAACCCAGGGAAAATTATTGTATCCTACAATCAATAAACTATTCCTCTGTTCTCCGTGGATGTAGGCAACACTTGTCGAACCACGTTAAATTCTTGTGTCTCTTTATTTTTCTTCAATTTGTTTCATAACCCTAAATTATTTAATCATCATCAAATCAATCGTGTTTTGTGCCTAGAATTTATTTTGGGTACAAACATTGGCGCCGACTAAGGGGATTCGTGAAAGCAATCGTGTTTTACTGTTGAGAGAAGTCCCGAATAAATCATGCACGAATTCCAACAAAACACAGCAAAAAAATTTAAAAATATTAGGATTCTTACGTAATTGTTACGAAGTTGAAGAAATTGTTGCGAAACAGTTGATAAAGCTGTTACAAATATAGGTGTTACTGAAAGCGTGGCGATACTTAATCTTCATCCAACATGTGGTACAGCTTAAGATCCAACGAACAGGATCCGTCAGATTTACCAGACCTTATCTGTATGATCTGTTTAGCCTCCAGTACAGCTCCTGATCCAACGAACCGGATCCGTCAGATTAGGAAGATCTCATACGTACGTTGTCCAGCAGCGCATCAAGATTCCGATACACCAAATCAGATTCAGAAAGCTCCAACGAATCACATGGCGACACGTGTCAGCAGATCTTCACAGTCACCATGAAACACGTCAGTGAAGGTTTATGACATGTCAGCAATATGCCACGTCATCATCTCCAGTCAGCGATATTGTTCCACGTGCTGCCACGTCAGCATCTAGTCACATGCCATATCATCGTCCGACATAGATGCCATGTCAGCAACTTTGGTCACTATTTTTAGTTTGTGTTGCCATGTCACCAACGTCAGAGTGCCACATCAGCAAATGCCATGTCAGCAGGTTGCCACGTCATCAACCTTGATTAATTGTCAGCGACTGGTCAGTGACATGTTGCCACGTCATCATCGCTTGTTTGCCACGTCATCACAGTTCGGATGCCACGTCAGCAATTCGATCCCTGTCAACAGTTCCGCGTCATCCATCTGATCTGGTCAGCACTGCCACGTATGCAACATCACGCGCGCTTCGTTCAAATCTTGTTTCGTCAATAACTTCTTCGTTTAAGTCCGAATTGAGTGATTTTTGGCTCGTTGGAATCATCTTTCAATTCCCTACAACATCGAAGCGAAATTTCCTGTGTTTGAGAAACTTTTATGTGCACTTGGGGCAGCAACATGATCGCGTTCGAGGTTCGTGATCAGCGACATGATCAAGTGCGAGATGAGGATTTCCTAGACCCTTCAATATTTAGCCTTGCGTCACATCGCAAGCACCTAAAGCCTCACCTTGGACGTGAGCACATAAGTCTTGCTTTTATCGCAAGCATAAAATCTCGCCTTGCACGCGAGTACAAAGACTTGCACCTTGGCAAGCAAAAAGTCTCGTCTCGACCACGAGCCTAACGTACAATGTTGGTCCAAAGTCTCGTCGAACCACGAGCCCAATGCCCGATATTGGTACACAGACTCGTACTCAATACAAGCAACAACCAGCCTGCCCGAGCAGCGAGCGCTTCAGCCTTGTTACGTTGCGAGCAAAAAACCTTGTCCCATAAAGCCCAACGAGGACGAATATGGACTTGGCAAGCTGTGTATTTAGGAAGGAAAATTTCAGGTACGTATCGCGTTTTTTAAGTATGGTAAACTAACATGAGCATATTTTGCAGGGAAAACCATGCCGGATATGTACAACAGTGTTCCATTATTCATTTGTGCAGTTATATACATGCCTCCGTCGCATGTAGCCTTAATCTTCTTAACTTAAGACTCAAGCACGCACATTACATTTCACTCAAGACTCGACTAGCTCTCGAGCATCAAAAGTCCACCACGTGACAAAAAGTCTCGCCTAGCACGTGAGAAAATTTTTTGCAGGTGATTACAGTTGGGGGCGTCTTTGTAATATCTCTACTCACGCTTGGGGGAGAGTTACGTCATCAACGGTCTACGCAGAAGGATAAAGGAATTTCTTAACCCTCAACAAGTTGGAGGTTAAGAGGGGGCGATGTTTGTACCGTGTATAAAATACACGGAAGGCCCATTAATCAAGCCCGTAAAGAAGATTGTAGAAGTTTCCAGAAGTCTTGTTGCACAAGTTGCTTGCATATCAAGTTTACATCAAAATTAGGGTTACATAACACTATAAATATATGTATTCTAAACCCTAAGAGAATGGAATTTTAGGTTAGCTAACCCAGGGAAAATTAGTATATCCTACAATCAATAAACTATTCCTTTGTTCTCCGTGGATGTAGGCAACACTTGCCGAACCACGTTAAATTCTTTTGTTTCTTTATTTTTCTTCGATTTGTTTCATAACCCTAATTTATTTAATCATCATCAAATCAATCGTGTTTTGTGCCAAGAATTTATTTTGGATACAAACAACAATCAAGTGATCAAACATGTCTATCGTATTTTTAGAGATTATTCAAATGCTAATTATCTCGAAGAAATAATTTAAGTGCATAAAAATTTAATCGACATGGAAAGTAGGTGTACAAGGTACAATCACTTAACCTATTCGTGAATAGTAATGTCATGGTACGTGTACCGGTATGTAAACCTTAAGACATAATCGAGTTCCGAAGTTCACAGAATTTTTTCGGTATGCGTACTGGTATGGGTACCATTTAAACATAGCCGATTTCCGGAGTCCACGGAAATTTTGTGGTACGTGTATTGGTATGGATACCATTTAAACATATCCACGTTCCGAATTCCACAAAACTTCTCTGGTACGTGTACCGATTTGGATACCAAACCGGTTCCATAACCCACAGTTCTTTTCTAGTACGCGTACTGGTTTGCATACCAATCTGGATTCACGAGTTCCCAGACTTTTAAAGGTGTTCATATGAATATGCGTACCAAAAATCTGTTTGTCGACATTAGCTACTCTGTTTCGTGTACTGGGTACATGCATTACGACTTTAGACTTATAACAGTTTTCCCAGTTTGTAAGACTAGTATGTACATTGTCTTATATCCGAATCTACAGTAGTTCTATATTTTTCTAAATCGATTCGAAACATTCCTGAATAACATCAATGACACATATCACTATTCCAGGATATTTTCGAAAGATAAAAGTTGAATCATGATTTTGATGGCGAACAATAAATTCTATTTAACCGAAATTCATCAAGTATGAAAAATGTTCATTAATCTCAGTAATATTTCGAGAACTAATTACAAGATGAATCATGACTCGAAATTCTTGATGCTTATGCGACATCATCTCATAGATAGAAAGATGAATATAACTTGAGAAATAGGTGGTTCAGTCTTTACTTACCATTTGTTGAAGAAGATCTCTAAAAGCTTCGGTTGAACTTCTCCTTCAAATGGTAGAACTTAATTGAAAAAGAGGGGGTCTAACAACCACACCCAATATTTCGTTTGAAATCTGAATAGACAAACTCCAATATACTTTCAACAAATCAACTAGACAGTCAGACTCAATCTAGAGAAAAGTATATCAAAGAGTTTATATCTCTATCTCTTAATTCAATCCGCAATCAACAAATAGGGATTTGCGAGCCCGATTGAACATAAGAGAAATAACTTGAACGGTACCAAAGACAAATGTTCAAGGATCAATCAATTTCAATCAACAACCAAAGGTTGGATTTACCAATTTATCGCCTGTGATATTTCAAGTATATAACAAAATATAATGCGGAAAAGAAATAACACAAACACCAGAATTTTGTTAACGAGGAAACTGCAAATGCAGAAAAACCCCGGGACCTAGTCCAACTTTGAACACCACACTGTACTAAGCCGCTACAGATACTAGCTTATTACCAATGAACTTCGGACTAAAATGTAGTTGATCCCTAATCAATCTCACACTGATCAAGGTACAGTTGCGCTCCTTACGTCTCTGAACCCCAGCAGGATTCTACGCACTTGATTCCCTTAGATGATCTCACCTACAACCAAGAGTTTCTAAGATCCAAAGTCGAAGACTTGATAAACAAACATGTCTCAGACAGAAAAGTCTATTGGAATAGATAAATTTGTCTCCCACAGAAATACCTCCGAGTTTTGTTCCGTCTTTTGATAAATCAAGGTGCACATGAACCAATTGAGAAACCGGACTTATATTCTCGAAGAACAGCCTAGTATTATCAATGAACTCACAATAATCTTAATTGTATGGTAGCGAAACAAGATATTGTGGAATCACAAACGATGAGAAGAAGATGTTTGTGACTACTTTTAATCTTCCCTATCAGAGATAAATCTCAAGCAAATCTTAGAAAATATAATACTCAATCACGATAGTAAATGTAAGATCAGAACACGCAACTACAGAGAAAATAGCTGGGTCTGGCTTCACAATCCCAATGAATTCTTCAAGTCGTTAACCTACAGGGTTTCGTGAAAAACCTAAGGTTAAAGGAGAATCGACTCTAGTCGCAACTAGTATCACACAGGAAGTATGGGGATTAGGTTTCCCACTTGCTAGAGTTCTCCTTTATATAGTTTCAAATCAGGGTTTGCAATCAATGTTACCTTGGTAGCAAAGCATTCAATATTCATCGTTAGATGAAAACCTGATTAGATTCAAGCTAATATCTTTCAACCGTTAGATCGAACTTAGCTTGTTATACACAAATGAAATGTACCCTCATTTAGGTTTATGTAACCGTACCTAAACGTGTACACCATGTTGGCTCAATAGTAGTTAACCGAGGTTAGCTATATGAACACTCTCATATCAACCTTATTCATCTTAACCATAACTAGTTAAAATAAAACTAGTTAAAGAGTTGTTCAATTGCTATATTCTCATAGAAGTATATAAGAACACAATTGAAGCAAAATCGGTTTGATTCACTCGAATCAATTCATGAACATTATAACCATGGTTTGCAAAGAATGCATTCCTTATTAGATAATTGTATTTGTTCATGTCACAACCGATTTTAGAACTTTAACCACTCAAGTATGCAAACGGGTACACATACTTGAATAGCCGGACCAGGTTTGGTTTTCTCCAGTATGTGAACGGGTACGCATACCTCCAAACCCAGTAGAATTTTCCGGACATGAACCTTACGCCAGTATGCGTATGCGTACTTAGGTTCCCAGACTTCTCAAACCAACAGGTACCCAAACGAGTATGCATACTATGGTTCCCGGACATGGATCACATATATGCAAGAGTGCATAACATGTTTATAATCCAATGTTGGTTAAGTGTTCTAAACTCTATTTCAATCATTGAAACTTTCTTAGAGGATGACAATAGCCGTTTTCACACACTATTAGCATCAAAGTGATTGTATTACACAAACCATGTAAGATGTTACTCAGCGATTTTCACATGATCATCTTTTGACTTTCGTCAAGAATATAAAATGAACTTGGTTGAATCGAAGGCTTACAAACACATATTTTGAGAAATATGTAAGCTAGTTAAACTCAGCTCGAAATATCAAATGTGCATATTCGAAAACCATATAGTAATACGACTTATATCTCAATATAGGAGATAGAGTAGAAATATACTTTCCGAGTAATAGATGAGATTTAGTCTCCACATACCTTTTGTTGATGAAGTTCCACAAGCTCTTCTTAGTAGTTCTTCGTCTTCAATTGATGAACGCCGTGAAGTCTAATGCTCAACTCCACAATTAATCCTAGTCCGAGACATCACTATAATTGGACTAGAAATCAAGACTTATAGTTTTGATCACTAACATTGACAAACAATCTTGAGATATTAACGCTTGCGAGTTTGACCGAGCAGTGCTCTAACAATCTCCCCCTTTGTCAAATTTTGAGACAAAACTATCAATACATATGGATTACAAAATAAATAAACTTTGTAGCTTCTCATCCAAATGCTTGATCTCCTTGGTTCTTCAACATTACTCGAAATCTTCGTCACTTCCAAGTACTCCAATGATTCCAAATGTGTTCAACTCAGCATCATAGTTTTTGAAGATCCGTAGCTATAACAATGAGAAAACAGTTGCTCTCAATCATTGTTATACAGTGTCATAGTATCATTATACAACATCAAAGTCCAATTGCATCACAACTTTGACAACAAGTATCACTCCTCCTTAGTCAATACTTCATCTCATAATGAAAACCATTCCCCCTTACATAATGATCCGTAAACCATATGTATTTGTAGTGTGAACTACACATTAATTCTCCCCCTTTTTGCCAATATAAATTGGCAAAGGTACGAAAACTAATGGGATCCTCATGAAATTTTTATAGAGATACTTCATGACCAAAAGAGAATAACATATCAACTTTTTTAAATGCCATCATCTAGTCGAAACTAAATGCATTCATCAAGGAGTTTATAAAGATACAAGATAACCCCTAAAAATATTCCACAGCCGCACTCCCTACAAATATTTTGCAATTAAGCACAAGCTCAAATAAGAACTCTCCCCCATAAAATGTCATTCCCGAAAGAACAACAAGAGCGACCTTCCTTTCACAAGAAAAGAAGGATTTCTTTGGACATTAACAAATCACATGAAACATGAATTTGTATCTAAAAAACTCAATTGAATTAATCACAAGGAAAATGATCAATTCAATTGGTCATGCTCAAAATAAGAGAACTTACGGAGCAACACAGTACATACCAAAAGATGTGGATCAGGGAAAGACCAATACTTCGGAATAATCAAAGATTCATTCTATTTTTCATCACTATTTGCACAATGACATATAATAGACTTAATCTTTGTAAACAAAAGCTCATCCTATCTTCCATCAATATTTGCATAATACATAAAAGGCTTAACTTTTGTAGTCAAAAATTCATTCTATCTCTTATCAATACTTTCATATCGATATATAATCCATAACAATTTGCAATATCAAACCATAAAGATTAACGCTGCAAAAATCATCTTCCAAATAAACTTTAGAATTTAAATGAATAAATCTAAAAACATTGCAAGATGAAAACGTTGGCAATAGCTATGTGTACTCACAATAATGGTTATTCCAAACCCTAGTTATCCTTCTTAAAAACACAAGAACAAATTCTCATAAGAAGCTTCCTAGACATTGAGACCTCTGAATAATTCTTTATCATCCCCGAACTCCTTGTCATCAACAACCATGGGAACATAAGGTTCATGAAGAAAGGAGTCAATCCCAACAAACCTTTTGAACTGATGCCGAACCAGGGCTTCTGAATGTCAAGAGTTCTCAAAACAATATCCTTTATTTGCTGAATCTCCTTCCTTGTTTCCTTAAACTCTTCAAGAACACCAGAAAACTTCTGAGAATTTGAAGGAACAGCTCTTGGCTTCCTCGCATTCCTTCTTTTTCTTTTCAAAATTGGAGGTAACGGAAATTTATCTTTTTCCTTCATGATTGATGGATTAACAATCATTTTAACATCTTTTCCATCAGAACACATAATGCTTGGAGTATCCATATGAACGGAATTGTGAGAGGAAATCACAAGATAAACTCAACAAGTAGTCTTATGATAAAAAGAGTTTCAAGGGGAGGAAAAAGGAATGTAAGGTTACGGAACCTTTAAACACATAAGTTCACGTACGCACAACTCTCAACCCTAAAGAGGGCAGAATTGTCGAGAATAACCCTCTTTTATTGACTAAACAAATAAGTCCCTTCCAATACCAATTTAGATATGAAAGCTGGAAGAATTCCAAACTTGCAAAGCACAGCAAAACTAAAAAGAGAAATACAAAACAATATAAAACAATTCTCTTTTCCTAAATCCTGAGGTGTGCACAATCTTATCTCTTTTTATCAGGCACATGAGACAAGATGCACCAACCAACACAATCAAGTTATGCTGGGGTGAACAATAATATGTCCACCATAACCTTTCTAAAAGGAATTCATAGAATCCTGTTTCAAAGAATGTTTAGACCACAATTTTTCTTCCAGTGATCTAGTCTTTTCTTTGGAAACTAATTTCTTCGAAGAAGAGATGAGTTTACATACCTCTGATGATTTTTGAACAAGTTTGAGATTGTTTGCTAATCGATTTGCTCTTCGTTGAAGTTTGTTGACGTATCTTATTTTATGTTTGTACTTGAAACACTTTGAAAGTTCATGACCTTTGAGATAACAATAAGAGCATGTCAACATGGAAGATGATTCAGACGCCTGAGATGTGTAAGCTGCTAGACAAATAGTGGAACCTGAAAAATCAGAAAAAGAGTTTCCAGTAGAAACAGATAGATCCATTTTTTCTTCCAGACCGATTGGAATTTTTTCTGAAAGAATATCAAGATTGATGTATGTATTGCCACAATTATCAAAATCAATATTTTCACAAAGAAGTGCAACACTTAACTTTTCGTCTTCATTAGAATCATAGTTGTCAGACATTTCATCAAGAGTTGCAGCTAGACCTTTGTTCCCAGTGTATTTTACGCTTTGGACACTCATTTGCAAAATGAACAAAACCTTTACACTTAAAGCAGTGTGGCATATCCTCGTCATCAGTTTCATCAATATCCTTGTTTTTAGGAGGAACACGATTATGAGGTTTAACTGATGACCTAGGTTTATCTCTGGAGAACCGTTTACTTCTCTTCAAAAGAAGATCCCTAAACTGTCTTGTGATCAAGGAGACTGACTTGTCAAGATCTTAATCTGATGAATCAGCCTCAGAAAGATCATCTTCAGAGATGCAAACACCTTTACTTTTGTCAAGTAATTTAGTGTTCTTTTGTGCTTTGAAAGCAACATCCTTTCCGGATTTGGATGTATGCTCATGGTCAAAGATCTTTAACTTTCTAACCAGAGTATTTCTAGGAAGAGTTGCAAGGTTATTTCCCTCAACGATGGTATGCTTCCGATAGTCGTATCTAGATAGCAACGATTTGAGAATTTTCATCACAATGTCCTTTTCAGGAATAGTCTTTCCCAATGCAAAATATGCATTAACAATTTCAGACATTTTGTGATTAAACTCGCCAAAAGAATCTTCATCTGCCATACGAAGGTTTTCCCAATCAGAATTTAGGTTTTGAAGCCTAGCTTTCTTTTCACAGGTATTCCCTTCAAATAAGATATCCCAAGCATCTTTAGACTTCGTGAAAGTAGTCACATGATGTTGGAGCTCTAGGATAATGGCATGGATGATAACATTTAATCCGTCAGAATTTTTCTTTGCAGCAAGAATCTCGGCAACATCATATTTACCAATATCCTTTAAACTATTACATCGCCTTCTGTAACTTCCGGAGGATCATATCGATTAACCACATAAACCCATGATTGAAAATCACACGTTTGAAGAAAGGCACTCATAGCAATTTTCCACCATAAGTAATTTGAGCCATCGAAGACTGGTGGTACGTTTATAGAGATAACACTTATGTCCATATTCAAATCGCTACAAACACAGACTTATATGGTCTTAACGTGTTTGCCTGCTCTGATACCAATTGAAAAAGCGGGGCTCTAACAACCACACCCAATATGTCGTTTGGCAATCTGAATAGACAAACTCCAATATACTTTCAAGAGAATCAACTAGACATTCAGACTCGATCTAGAGAAAAGTATATCAAATAGTTTATATCTCTATCTCTTAATTCAATCCGCAATCAGCAAATAGGAATTTGCGAGCCCGATTGAACATAAGAGAAATAACTTGAACAGTATCAAAGACCAATGTTCAAGGATCAATCAATTTTAATCAACAACCAAAGGTTGGATTTACCAATTGATTGATTCAACGCACAACCTGTGATATTTCAATTATATAACAAAATATAATGCGGAAAAGAAATAACACAGACACCAGAATTTTGTTAACGAGGAAAACCGCAAATACAAAAAAAACCCTGGGACCTAGTCCAGCTTTGAACACCACATTGTATTAAGCCGCTACAGACACTAGCCTACTACAAATGAACTTCTTACTGGAATGTAGTTGAGCCCTAATCAATCTCACACTGATCAAGGTACAGTTGCGCTCCTTACGTCTCTGAACCCCAACAGGATTCTACTCACTTGATTCCCTTAGCTGATCTTACCCACAACCAAGAGTTGTTACGACCCAAAGTCGAAGACTTGATAAACAAATATGTCTCACACAGAAAAGTCTATTGTAATAGATAAATCTGTCTCCCACAGAAATACCTACGAGTTTTGTTCTGTGTTTTGATAAATCAAGGTGCACATGAACCAATTGATAAACCAGACTTATATTCCTGAAAAACAGCCTAGTATTATCAATCACCTCACAATAATCTTAATCGTATGGTAGCAAAACAAGATATTATGGAATCACAAACGATGAGACGAAGATGTTTGTGACTACTTTTAATCTTCCCTATCAGAGATAAATCTCAAGGAAATCTTAGCAAAGATAATATTCAATCACGATAGTAAACGTAAAATCAGAACACACAACTACAGAGAAAATAGTTGGGTCTGGCTTCACAATCCCAATGAAGTCTTCAAGTCGTTAACCTACAGGGTTTCGTGAAAAACCTAAGGTTAAAGGAGAATCGACTCTAGTCGCAACTAGTATTACACAGGAGGTGTGGAGATTAGGTTTCCCACTTGCTAGAGTTCTCCTTTATATAGTTTCAAATCAGGGTTTGCAATCAATGGTAACTTGGTAGCAAAGCACTCAATATTCACCGTTAGATGAAAACCTGATTAGATTCAAGCTAATATCTTTCAACCGTTAGATCGAACTTAGCTTGTTATACACAAATGAAATGTACCCTCATTTAGGTTTATGTAACCGTACCTAAACGTGTACACCATGTTGGCTCAACAGTAGTTAACCGAGGTTAGCTATATGAACACTCTCATATCAACCTTATTCATCTTAACCATAACTAGTTCAAATCAAACTATTTAAAGAGTTGTTCAATTGCTATATTCTCATAGAAGTATATAAGAACACAATTGAAGCAAAATCGGTTTGATTCACTCGAATCAATTCATGAACATTACAGCCGCGTTTTGCAAAGAATACATTCCTTATTATATAATTGTATTTGTTTATGTCACAACCGATTTTAGAACTTTAACCACTCAAGTATGCAAACGGGTACGCATACTTGAATAGCCAGACCAGGTTTGGTTTTCGCCAGTATGCGAACTGGTACGCATACCTCTAAAGCCAGCTGAATTTTCTGGACATGAACCTTATGCCAGTATGCGTACTTAGGTTCCCGGACTTCTCAAACCAACATGTATGCATACTATGGTTCCCGGACATGGATCACATATACGCAAGAGTGTGTAACATGTTTATAATCCAATGTTGGTTAAGTGTTCTAAACTCTATTTCAATCATTGAAACTTTCTTAGAGGATGACAATAGCCGTTTTCACACAGTATTAGCATCAAAGCAATTTTCAAGTTATTGAAATAATCATAACGAAACATTCCAAGTCAACACCAAATGATTGTATCACACAAACCATGTAAGATGTTACTCGGCGATTTTCACATGATCATCTTTTGACTTTCCTCAAGAATATAAGATGAACTTGGTTGAAGTGAAAGCTTACCAACACATATTTCGAGAAATATGTAAGCGAGTTAAACTCAGCTCGAAATCTCAAATGTGCATACTCGAAAACCATATAGTAATACGACTTATGTCTCAATATAGGAGATAGAGTATAAATAGATTTTCCGAGTAATAGATGAGTTTTAGTCTCCACATACCTTTTGTTGATGAAGTCCCACAAGCTCTCCTTAGTAGTTCTTCCTCTTCAATTGATGAACTCCGTGAAGTCTAATGCTCAACTACACAATCTATCCTAGTCTGAGACATCACTATAAGTAGACTATAAATCAAGACTTATAGTTTTGATCACTAGCATTGACAAACAAGCTTGAGATAGCAACGCTTGCGAGTTTGACCGAGCCGTGCTCTAACAGCAATGATGACCCGTTTCTCAACTACACTTTTATCCTTATCCGAGACTTAACTAATTGTAGACTAGAAATCAAGATATAGTTTTGAAAAGTAAATTTGACAACAAGCTTAAGATAGCAACACTTGTGAGTTCGACCGAGCAATGCTTTAATAATCCCCCACTTTGTGAATTTTAGTGACAAAACTATCAATACATATGGATAAAGAAATAAAGCTTTAAAAACTTCCTGAATCCATCATGCTTGATTTCTTTGGTTTCTTTAACTCCTTGAATTCTTCGTTACTTCAAGTGGCAATGATTCTGAACGTGTTCAACTCAGCATCGTTGTTGTTGAAGATCCGTAGTGATAACAACTTTGAAAACAAATATTCTCAATAGTCGTTATACAGAAACATAATATTATTATCTTCTCCAAAGTTCAATTGTATCCCAACTCTAAAGTAATACTACGGTGATATGTTTCTCCCCCTTAATCAATACTTACATATTTGTATAATAGGTGAAACCTATATATTATTGATTCACTCCCCCTTACATAATGATCCGTAAACCATTTGTATGTAGTGTGAAACTACTTAATAATTCTCCCCCTTTTTGTCAATAAAAATTGGCAAAGGTACGAAAATCATGGGATCGTAATGAATTCAACCAAAAGATACTTCAGGATTCCAAGACGGTTACATATTAACTTTATTTAGATGATATCACATAGTAAGAAAATACTTAGCGCTTATCTAGGATATTTAAGATACAAGCATCCCTTTTAAATTCCACAGCCACACACCCCACGAAGATATAACAATTAAGCACAAGTTCATTTAAGAACTCTCCCCCATTTGATGGCATTCCCAAAAGTACAACATGAGTGACCTTTCTTTATGAAAAGGAAGGATTTTGTCGGACATTAATAAATCATGGATTTGTATCCTTGATATCGACTTAAATTAATCTCAAAGCTAGTTACGAACAAAGAGATATTTTTAATCAGTATGACTCAACATAAGAAAATCTTACGGAGTGTATGTTGAAGTAATAACACAAAAGTATGATCACGAGTTGATCGATACTGCGATAAAATTTCTCAAAGAGTTTATTCTATTTTCAGTTTATAAAAACATAATAAATTGAACTTCTGAGCATATACGAAATGTCAGCTCGATTCACGAAAACGTAAAGGCACATATATTTCATAAGACTTTTGCAATAATTAAATAAATATTGATAACATACCGCAAGTTCATGTTCCAAAAACTCTAGAGTTTAAATAAATAAATCTAAAAACATGCAAGATGAAAAACGTTGGAAATAGCTTGTATAATCAGAATTTTTGCTATACTAAACCCTAGTTATCCTTCTCAAAAGTAAGAATAAATTCTCACAAGAAGTTTCCTAGAAATAAAAAATAAATAAAAGGAAAACAAATTAAACTAGATTTTTCCAGACTCTTCATTGGTATTGAGACCCTTGAATTTGTCATCAATTGTATCCACGAGCTCTTCAGAGAAGATACCCTCATTGAAAAGATCATGAACATGAGATTTCATGAGAACAAGGTCAGCAGAAACCTTTTTCAACTCAGTCCTTAACATGTCTATACCTTTAAGTGTTTCAACAAGTTCTAGTTTTACTTTCTCAAATTGTTTAAGAAAATCATAAACAAAATTAGAAGAAATCATCTTTTCAAGCTCAACATCTTGATGATCATAGGAGAAATAACAATTCACCACAGGAAGATCTTCAGATGATTCAACAACTTCGTCATCAACCAGTATTTTCTTCTTTCCTCTTGTTTCAATACCATCGCAATTAAGAGATTTTTCCATGCTTTCGAAGATTCGTGACATAGAAGACATGCTTGGTTGCGGAACTCCTTGGATGTGAATTCTCAATCACAAGTTAAGGTATATAAAGGAGTTTCTAAGAAGGATTTTTTTGGGATGTCGGTTCATGACCTAACTAGGCATTAGGGTTTTCGTACACCCACAAAGGAAGAGTATGTGTACCTTTACATGGTACGGGACCCGTCATTTCTAAAGAGTTTTAGACATAAAATTTCAAGGATGGAAAATAATTTTTTCGAGAGAACGTAATAATTTTCATTATTGCAATTATCTACCTTTTCTATTACAAATATTATTCTTTGAATATCAATGCATTCTTAGCTCAATAAACATGTGATTTTAGAGCACAAGAGAATCGTTATTCACGAAAAGATTTTTATCAGTGAATGCTTCATTTTTGGATCTTAGCTCAACAAGAACTTTTAACATTCGTATCTGATTGAAATTGTCACAAAGAATACGTAAAGGTTACAATATAAAAATGAAAGACTGTAGCTCATCACATCTCACTACTACTTGAGATAAATAATACATTTGTCATGCAGTAATCCTTATCCAGCAAGATTTTTCATGGATAAGGTTCCAACACTCGTGCCTAATTGGCACAAGAGTGAGTCGTACGCTCACCAAAGGGATCATGCTGCCGTTTACTTTTGTTTTTACCTCTTTCCTTTGATAAGAAAATCTTTTTGGAACATGAAAAATGATCATAGAAATTACTGTCATCATAATAAGAGACACGATTAGAACCCTTACCTGAGATTGCATGCCTTGAAGAAAATGATAGTTTATCAATAAGATCCTTTTATCATGTAATGACCAAATTAATGTTAGCTTGTTGAGTTGTTTCTGTTAGAGCACTGCTCGGTCGTACTCGCAAGCGTTTATATCTCAAGCTTGTTTGTCAAGTTTAGGGCTGTTCATGGTCGTTTTTGGTTCGGTTTCTAACCAAACCAAAACCGAAACCAATACTATCGGTTTCTTAAAATATGAACCAAACCAATCCATTAACCATTGGTTCGGTTTCTTAATGGTTCTAGCCGGTTTCGGTTTATTCCAGCGGATATCGGTTAACCGGCTGCTATGTCAGTTTCAGGAAACTGATAGTTCAAATCCAAGAAAAAGAAAACATAGTTCAAACCTACCTACAGGCTACAGACATTCACATTCCAATATTCCATACACAATCCAAATTCATAACATTCTTAAACACAATTCAAAAGATAAAAATTAGTAGATTACATCTTCTTTCAGTTTCACCAAAACTCATATAAAAAAAATAAACTAAGCAAGTGCCACCTAACTACCTAAACATCCACAGTCTCCATAACATCTAAACAACATCGACACTTTCCAGCTATGCATCCACAAAATCAACTGATAGCTTCAGAGTTTCCAGGGTTGGTTAATCAGGATCTGTATTTTTTCGTGCTTGTGTTTTAACATTCACTTTTGGTCCTGGCATCTTAAAGTAATGTTGATGCGAAACGGCACAACAGCAGATAAATTAAACCTGATTGGCCGGATTTGAAAAGGTATCCACTAATATAATAACTGAACCAGTCATTCTAAACATGCTTCCAAAAATATTTACCAACTTAAACTAATCCAATTGGTGAGATGAATTACCTTGGTACTCCTTAGTCCTCAACATCATCATCTGTTATGTTTACGAACATGGATTTAGAGAGAGAGTCCAAAAATTCTGCAATGAACAAATGCACGATCAGTAGTATACAGTGAGTGTCCAAAAATTCTACAAATAAATTAACAAATGAAATAATACCTGAACTAACTTCCTCTTCTGGTCCCAAGGAAGAAATATCAAGATCAATCGGCGTCTTCAACCAATTTTGAGCACAAATCAATGCCTCAACTGTTGTGGGAAGTATAGAACTTCGATATGGATCGAGAATACGCCTCCCAGTGCTAAAGGCAGATTTGGATGCCACTGATGGGTATAGCCAATATATCTCTTGCGATTAGTGCCAAAGTAGGATACCTAGTCGAGTTCGTCTTCCACCAACCTAAGATATCAAAAGAAACTTTCTCTTTCCGCGGTTCTCGTTTCTCTCTCAAATAAGTCTCCAGCTCATTTTTTCCTTCATCATCAAAACTTTCCTCTTCTTCTCTTGCTCTCTCTGCCATAAGGGCGGCTGCAGCACAATCTCCTTCATCATCTGGTTCAGCGCCAACAGTATTACCACCACTACTATCTGTTACAACTGTTGAGTTTCCAGCACTCATTTGGACATCCCAGTATTCTTCAAAAAGTGCCTTAAAGTCCCTCATTACAAGATCCATTAGTTATGTTCTCAAATAACCACCACTAATTCCTAACTGGCCAAGAAGAAACTTCAATCCTAATTCTTTATCTTGTGGATTCAATAATACAACAATAAACATATGATTGTTCATCTTTTCATAACGTCCCCAATACTCGTTATATTTACTTTGCATTTTAAGACCCATGCTAGAAAGAAATGTATCTTTGTGATTTGCCCATGTGTTTAAAGTTCGATGAATAACACTCACATGAAACAAGAATTCGTATGCAGTAACATGAGTAGAAGCGGAGAACTTGACAGTAAAATCAAAAAATACCTTCAAAAACTTCGCGAAGGCTCTAGCATACGACCAATCTGATGGGTATGGCGCGTGCAAAGGAGGTGCTGATGGGGCCTTATCAGAACTTGTTCTCTTGCGTTTCTTTCCTCTCTTTGCAGTAGCAATAACTTCTTCATCAGAACTTAAGTCTGCATATTGGTTTTCATCCACATCCCAGTCAGGTTGGTTATCAACGGTGGAATTACTAGAAGTAGAAGAAACTAAAGGAATTTGACTTTCAACAAAACATAATTGAATTCCTTATCCTCATACTCTAACCTCTCAAAAGCTGGCTGATACTTCTCAGCTGAGTCTAACATAATAAATGTCGAATTCCAACGGGTGTCTACATCTAGGACCAAACCCTTCTTGCATTCAATCTTCTCGTAAGTGACACAGTCCATAAATTTTTTCAATCTTGCAGGAGAACTCATACAATACTTCACTACTGCCCTTATTCTCTTAATTGAGATGTCATACTCCTTCATTCCATGCTTTACAACAAGGGCAAGGACGTGAGCAGCGCATCTCACTTGTAAGAAACCCTTCACTAAATCTGAATTCTTTCTGAGCACTTGGTTTTGCAGATATGTTATAGCTACATCGTTGGCAAAAACGTTATCTAAAGTTATAGTAAACACATTTTCGATCTCCCAATCTAACAAGCATGTTCCTATCATCCTACCAATAGTCTCACCGCTATGACCTACAATTTGGATGAAACTAATGATATTCTTGTGCAACTTCCAGTTAGCATCTATCCAATGTGCTGTAATAACCATATATCCCAACTTCTGAAGTGAGCTCCATGTGTCAGTGGTGAGGCAAACTCTGACTTTATTAACCTTGAAATAATTCTTCAATCTCACTTTCTCGTACTCAAACAGTTCCATAACACCTCTCCGTACAGTGATACGAGATGGTATCTTGAATCTACTCTCAAGTACCCTGCAAAATTCTCGGAAACCTTCCCCCTCAACTATTCTAAAAGGATGCTCATCCACTATGATGAATATAATCAATGCTTTTCTACACGAATCCTGACAAAAAGTTACAGCAACTAACTTTTCATCTTCTCCCATCCTAGCAGGTTCAAAAGAAAGAGTCGACTGACCAGAATCCTTAGGAATAAGATTCAGACACTTTCTTAAATGGTTATTCAAGGAGCCGGTCCCATGTGTATAAGAGTCAGCTTTCATTCTCTGTTTACATTTCTTGCAAGTTACCATTATCGAAGGAGGAGGGTCCATATCAACGTGATCCCATAACCATGAAGTTTTCTTCCGCTTCTTAGAAGCTGGTGCAGTGACAGTGATGGTACCAGCATCGGAAACATTGGCAGCTGGTGCAGATGGAGCTTCACCAGTAGTTGGTACTTTTCCAACTGAACTAACTTCTGTAGAGGCGTTAGAAGATCTTGGAGGAGGATGTAGTGGTGGCAACAATGCATTTGAGTTAACGGAAGCCTGAATATAAACAAGGCAGAAATTCAAATCAGATAACATGTAAAAAAAAGCATATCAAAGTGCATTCAAATACTACTTATTAAAAAGATAAGTAAAGTGCATTCAAATACTACTTTGCTTTTTAAAAATATAAGTAAAGTATATCTATACAATATCTCTAGTCCCTTCAAGTCATAGATTGGTGGATAATATACAGATACCAATTATTTTCGAGTTGGATGGATGATAGATGATACACTTTATATGCACAAAGAAGTATTCTGTAATTAAGGAGTAGATAAATTCACTGGATGTCCTCTCAGCTAGAGCTAATCCCATGAGACCCACTGTCTACACGTAGATATCCAAAGGTTGGAGTTTTATTGGAACATATCTGTCATTGTTTGACACTCACAACTATGAACAAGCCTATGTAAATCAGGTCATAATACTTAATAGATCAATATATTTAACTAAATATTGTGAATATCAATTCACTGTTAAATCAACATCATCATTATCAAGTGTTATAATATTGAAGTGGGGTGCGCAAAAAAGAGCTGGATTTTAGTAAAAAATTGGTAAAAGAACGAATTGACACACTGGTACCAATCACTTGAACGAATTAGTAAAAGAAGACTGCAAATTTTAGAATCCTATTTTTCTAATTCTTGAGAAAAAATATCTTACTGGTGTTGATCCTGATTCCTCCATAGTTGAATCAAAGAAATCAACTTAATCCTGCAAAAAAACAAAACAAGCAAAATCAAATCATTTTAGTAAACCCTAGATTAAACATAAATCATGTAAATCAAGTAACCCAAGTTACATAAATATGATACCTCTTAAAAGAAATTAGATGTTCACTTGTTTATTTCGTCTGAAGAATGAAGATGATACCTTCTACTAGTAAACCCTAGCTAACACTGACAGGTTACAAACTCATATGAACAGATTTCGCCTGAAAAGAAGGAGGAGGAGAAGAAGAAGAAGAATGAGGGGATGATTAGATTCTACTAGAGTTTAGAGATCACGATTCACAATTCATGATTTGATTTTTGATTTCTCCTAACTTTAGTTTTTGTTCTATGAACTGAAGAAGGAGGCGAAGAGATGTGAAGTGAAAATTAGGTCGACGAAATCAATGTATACTTGGGTTATAACTTAAGAAATATGAAGTGTGTGGATTGAATCTATCTGATATTAATCAATGGTCTATATTTATCGGTTTTCCAATGGTTTTTGGTTCGGTTTTCATGTCAAACCAAAACCAAACCAGTAATGTCGGTTTTTCAACTTTTTTTACCAAACCAATCCAAATCTAAATGGTCTGGTTCGGTTTCTTGCTTATTGGTCTGGTTCGGTCGGTTTCCAACGGTTAACCGACACCATGTTCAGCCCTAGTCAAGTTTGTTGTGGGAGATAGTCAAACTAACCGCACCACTTGATGGGAAAATCCAACAATAACTAACCCACAAGAAACTAGATCTTTGGATCGACGTAGAATGAAAGATAAACGATGCAAACATACATTAGAATCAATAAGTAAAGCACACAAGACTTAACGCGGTTCGGCAATATGCCTACATCCACCAAAATGGTTATGACTTCTTCATTATTATGGAACCATTAAACAGAGAATTACACACTTAACGATTGATGAATCAATCAACAAACTACGATCCAACATTGACCTTAAAATAACTCTCTTGAACAAAGCACTCCAATATTACTGAATAATGTCTAACCAAACAAGATAATACTTATCTCATATAATCGAGATGATCTCCTTCTGAACGATTTCTCTTCCAACACCAACGATGATCTTCCACCATCAACGAACAAGGCGATCTTCTTTTCACTAAACGATGTATTCCACATCTTCCCAAAACCATAACGATGTACTCTTTCAACACCAACGGCGTATCTTACAACACCCGAGAATGGTCCCTCTCTTTTCCTAAAACTCCACCCTAAGAGGTGGAATGGAATCCCTAGAAACCTTAGAGAACTACATTGTGTATTCTCTAATTATCTACTGATTTTCCATTGAGAATTCCATGTATAAAAACATAGCCTAGACCTCCTTATATAGGAGTCACAAACTTGATTCCCAAGTATTAGTCGATCTCCTTGGAAAAGGAAACTCTAACCAACTAGGAAACCTATTGTTATTTAGGTAACCTATCTAAATATGAAAATCAACCTAAACTAGGAAACCTTGTGTTTCTCTACACTAAGGATTTCTAGTATGTTCCGGAATTTTCCAGAACCTTCCAAAACACCGACAATTATCTAACAATCTCCACCTCGGTAAAGATTCCACTAATCTGAGCCGACCTTCAAACCATGACAATCGCCTCGGAATTCAAAAGGATCTCAACGACGATCAAACTGGATCAAGTACCAACTTAACCCCCAAATGACCGAAGTCGAAAAATCTCGTCCAAACTTCTGCACAAGTGTCTTCTTAGCAGAACAAAACTCCTTCATCTAGAAACTCCAAACTCAATTGCTTCTTAAAGCAATAAAACTGAACTTGCTCTTTGCCATGAGCATATCCCATAAAACGAATAACGAGACAATAAGTTACCAAACATGTCAAGCTTCACAAAATCACTACATTAGTGAACAAACAAAACTGAGGCTCCAAAAGCTGACATACCAAACTTCTAAACTAAACCAACAACCTCAAACCAAACGGGTTGTGACAAATTAATGTCCTCCACCGAATCTCCAGGAAAGAATGCAGTTTCGACTTCGTCGACTAAGTCAAACCGCCACACTAAAACTAACATGACTCAGATAGAAATGTGATTAACCACAGAGGAAAAAATTTGTAACAATCACACTCTGTCTTGTACATATCCTTTAGTCAAACTTACCCCAAAAATGTTTACCGGTACGCAACTGTTCCAAACAAGATCTGGCAATCATCCTTCAAAAAATGTAAAGAACCAAACACATCCAACCGTCTTCATAACCTTAAGCAACTCCACCAGCTCCCAAGAAAATATCCACAACGCTTTTGTGCTCACTCATTGTCTTCTTACTCTTAAGCAACCGTAATAAGTTCTTAAGTAACTATCCAAGACAATAGTGCTAACTTCCCACGCTAATCTGAGAACCAACGGATGATAAAACTAAATTGTTGCTGAATAGACTTCTCAAAAGAAATCTTTGATCTCATCTTCTACCGCCTTTGTACTATTGAAACCACACTCTCAATATTTGTAGTAGATGAGCAAAGGGAACACACTGCTCCACTAAAACCATAACGATGTACAAAAATACTTACTTAGAGCTATGTGGAATGCATAGGGTATGCTTCAATAAGTATAACGTCAAATCCTTCGATGTAGAGCACTACCAAAAATGAATGTGGAATATCAAAGTATCACATTCTTCCGAAACACTTTAACTTGCTTCATACCCAAAATTGATAAAATTCAAAATATGCATCTTCGAATATTTGATAACTTCAAATCCTTCGTACTTGAATACTTGGAAACATCAAATTTTTTGAAACCAAAAAATTCGGATATCCGCAGAAAACCGAAACATCCCCATTTCTAACTTCGATCCTTTCCACCCTCACCGCACCACTTGTTGTGGGAGATAGCCAAACTAACCGCACCACTTGTTGGGAAATCCAACAAGGACTAACCCCACAAGAAACTAGATCTTTGGATCTACGTAGAATGAAAGATAAACGATGCAAACATACATTAGAAGCAATAAGTAAAGCACACAAGACTTAACGTGGTTCGGCAATATGCCTACATCCACCAAAATGGTTACGACTTCTTCATTATTATGGAACCATTAAATAGAGAATGACACACTTAACGATTGATGAACCAATCAACAAACTATGATCCAACATTGTGTTGATCAAAAACCCTAAAATAACTCTTTTGAACAAAGCACTCCAATATTACCAAATAACGTCTAACCAAACAAGATAATACTTATCTCATATAATCGAGATGATCTCCTTCTGAACGATTTCTCTTCCAACACCAACGATGATCTTCCACCATTAACGAAAAAGGCGATCTTCTCTTCACTAAACGATGTCTTCCACATCTCCTCAAAACCATAGCGATGTACTCTTTCAACACCAACGGCGTATCTTACAACACTCGATAATGGTACCTCTCTTTTCCTAAAACTCCACCCCAAGAGGTGGGATGGAAACCCTAGAAACCTTAGAGAACTACATTGTGTATTCTCTAATTCTCTACTGATTTTCCGTTGAGAATTCCATGTCTAAATACATAACCTAGACCTCCTTATATAGGAGTCAAAAACTTGATTCCCAAGTATTACTCGATCTCCTTGGAAAAGGAAACTCTAACCAACTAAGAAACCTATTGTTATTTAGGTAACCTATCTAAATATGGAAATCAACCTAAACTAGGAAACCTTGTATTTCTCTACAATAAGGATTTCTAGTATGTTCCGGAATTTTTCGGAACCTTCCAAAACACCGACAATTATCTAACAAAGTTTAATTGCCAAAACTATAAGTCTTGATTTCTAGTCTACTTATAGCTAAGTCTCGGATTAGGATAAAAAGTGTATTTGAGCATTAGACTTCACAGCGTTCATCGATTGAAGACGAAGAACTACTAAGGGGAGCTTGTGGAACTTCATCAACAAAAGGTATGTGGAGACTTGAACTCATGTATCACTCAAAAGTATATACACTAAATCTCTTATTTGGGACAAAAGTCGTATAGCTATATATACTTCAATTATACACATTTTATATTTCGAGTTGAGTTTAAATCGCTTACATATTTCTCGAATATGTGTTGGTAATCTTTCTCTTTAACCAAGTTCATCATATATTCTTGACGAAAGTCAAAATATGATCATGTGAAAATCTCCTGGTAACATCTTATATGATTTGTGTGAGACAGCCATTTGATGTAAACTCGGAATGTTTCATATTGATCATTCGATCACTTGAAAATTGCTTTGAAGCTAATAGTTTGTGTGAGACAGCTATTGTCGTCTTCCGAGAATGTTACAATGGTTGAAATGAGAGTTTAGAACAATTGAATATAAGCACAATATGCGTACTTGCATATGTGTAATCCAAGTCCGGGAACCATGGTATGCATACCCGTATGCGTACTGATTGGTTTAGTAGAGGTCCGGGAACTAAATACGCATACCGGTACCCGTACTGGCGTGAGGTTCAAGTTCCGGGACTTTACTGAGTTTGGTGGTATGCGTACCCGTTCGCATACTGGCGAACCCAAACTTAGTCCGGCCACTAAGGTATGCATACCCGTTTGCATATGAATGCAATCTTTTGCAAACCGTGGCTATAATCTTCATGACTTGATTCGAGTGAATCAAAATCGATTTTGTTTCAATTGTGTCTTGTATACTTATATGAGAATATAAACAATTGAACAACTCTAGAACTAGTTTCATATGAATCATTTGAACTAGTTATGGTTAAGATGAATAAGGTTGATATGAAAGTGTTCATATGGCAAACTTAGGTTAACTATTGTTGAGCCAACAAAGGTGTACATGTTTAGGTACGGTTACTCATATCTAAATGAAGTCACTTTTTATTTATGTGTAACAAGCTAGGTTCGATATAACGGTCGAAAGATATTATCTTGAGTCTAATCAGGTTTTCATCTAACGGTGAATATTGAATGCTTCGTTACCAAGGTAACATTGATTGCAAACCCTGATTTGAAGACTATATAAAGGAGAACTCTAGCATCTGGGAAACTTAATCCCCACACCTCATTGTGATACTAGTTGTGACTAGAATTGATTCTCCTTTAACCTTAGGTTTTTCTAAAACCCTGTAGGTTAACGACTTGAAGACTTCGTTGGGATTGTGAAGCCAGACCCAACTATTTTTTATTTAGTTGTGTGTTCTGATCTTGTTATTTTCTATCATGATTGAGTACTATATTCTCTAATATTTGCTCGAGATTTAATCTCCGATAAGAAGATAAAAAGTAGTCACAAACATCTTCGTCACATCGTTTGTGATTCCATAATATCTTGTTTCGCTACCATACGATTAAGATTATTGTGAGGTGATTGATATTTCTAGGATGTTCTTCGGGAATATAAGTCCGGTATACTAATTGGTTCCTGTTCACCTTGATTTATTAAAAGACGGAACAAAACTCATAGGTTTATCTATGGGAGACAGATTGGTTTATCAAGTGTTCGACTTTGGGTCATAGCAACTCTTAGTTGTGGGTGACATCAGCTAAGGGAATCAAGTGCGTAGAGTCCTGCTTGGATTCAGAGACGTAAGGAGCACAACTGTACCTTGATCACTGTGGGATTTGTTAGGGCTCAACTACATTCCGGTCCGAAGTTAACTTGGAGTAGGCTAGTGTCTGTAGCGTCTTAATACAGTGTGGTGTTCAAATATGGACTAGGTCCCGGGGGTTTTCTGTATTTGTAGTTTCATTGTTAACAAAACTTCTGGTGTCTGTGTTATTTCTTTTCCACATTATATTTGTTTACATAATTGAAATATCACAAGTTATGCGTAAGTTCACTCAATTGTGAATCCAACCTTTGGTTGTTGATTAAATTGATTAACATTTAGATATTGGTTTTTGATACTGTCCAAGTTATTTCTTATATTCAATCAGACTCGTAAATTCCTATTTGTTTGATTGCAGATTGAATTGCGAAATTGAGATATAACTCTTTGATATACTTTTATTAATATTGAGTTTGACTATCTAGTTGATTCTCTTGAAAGTATATTGGAGTTAGTCCATACAGATTGCTAAGAGAAATATTGGGTGTGTTTGTTAGACCCCCGCCTTTTCAATTGGTATCAGATAAGGAAAACACGTTTAAGACCTTATAAGTCTGTGTAGTGCCATCTCCGATAAACGCATCACCAGAGACAAACGTTCTGTTTTGATAAAATGTATTAAAGATCAAGATTCGTCTATCTCAAATTTAGATGAACATTATATTCCAACGAAACAGGATTGCACTGATAAGTGTTTTCCCGATTAGCGTTCAAACGAGTCTGACTCTGTTAAAGAAAGAGATGCAGCCGAAAAGAGTAAAATGATTCTAAATCTTGTTAGAATTCAGGCTGATAAAATCAATCGGTTGAAACACAAAGTCAATGCACTTATTGGTATGGTAAATGATCGTGACTCTTAGTTGAAGGTTCACAATGAAGAAAACACCTTAGTCTGATCTTCACGAACTTTTGTACAGGCTAAACTCAAAGAGGATGCCTTGGAAATTGAACATCTTTTGAGTAAACTCTCTATTCAAGGACGTTCTGAAGAGTCCACCATACCAATCGCTTCTAACTCAACTGAGACTTCAGTTCCAGAAGCTAAATATCAATCTCTTCCGAATAGAAAATATGTGCTTGTATATTCCTCTAATCAAGTAAAATTCACATCGCTTGGAAGAAATAAATCTCCTAACAACGTTGTTAGGTCTATTCACTCTAATCACTTAGGTGATCAGAAAGTGTGTCTCTTTTGTGATTCAAAAGGACATGTTGAACGAAAAAGCAAATCCAGGTTGAATAACAATTTTATGATCAACTTCAACACACCTAACTTAGATTTAATTCTCAAAGGTGTAACTGCCATTCGGATGTCTAAACCAATTGGTCTCAGTACTCACCCTGTGAAGTCTTCCAGGAAAGTCAGTTCAATTTGCTCATCGAATGTTCGGACAAATTGTAACTCTAATACAATTTCTTCAAGGAGATTTCAGAATGGTCCTTCTCAACCTTATGAGAAGAACGATGTTCAAGATGTGAAAAAAGTTCATGTAGATGGAAGCAAAAGTGGAGTTATGAAGGATAACCTTAATCTGATAATTGAAGGATACAAGGATCTCATCAATAGGTCGTCAAAATCCTCCACACAAACCTCTGTTGGTAAGGATTCTAACTTAGTCTCACATTTTGGTGACAGTAAGTTTTATGGTGATTTTTCACATCAAAAAGAAATTTATCCTAGAATTGGAAGAAAGAAAAGACTCAATCGTGAACACCATTCATTTAATGAGCTTAGGGCTCGTACTTGTGCAAATTAATCACAAGGGTTGAATGCTTACTCATAAAACAAAATCATATTGAGTAAGATTTATTAATAATCAGGTATACTTTCGTCAAAAATGTTTCTGATTAGTTGAGCTATTTTCTTATCGTCCAGAGCTAAACTATTTTCCGCAGACAGCTTTGCCTAAGTATTGGTTGGGTCTTAGGAATTTCTTCGATTGATTTTTTTTTTGTTTTTTGAAAAAGTTGTTGTTGCAACTGTGTTGCCTGCTACTCTTGTGCTCTGAATTGTTTCTCAATGGAGATATAAAATTTATTGAGCCAAGACTTTGTGAAAGAAAATCTTCACGCAGCAAAAATGAACTATTTTGCGTTTCCTTGTCAAAAGGTAAGTTCGGTTTTGTTTTTCTTTTGGGTTCGGATTGTGTTCGTACGGTTTCCTATGACTTACTTGTCACGAACTGTCTTTAGAAACCCTAAAAATTACCTTCCCTAAGAAACCATTTAAATACCAAACCTATTGAGTCACGTACCCATACTCTAGGTCTTTGTCGTTTTGTCAAGAATATCTTCACCATCTCGCATTGGTGGTTTTGAAAAAGGTTTTCTTGATAAATGTATTGGTTTCGAGTCCAAGGGGAGGGAAGAAGCCTAGTAGAAGATAATGATCAAAATCCTAATGCCTCATACTACTATTCCTATACAAAAGTTAAGCATATTATGTCATTATGCAAATATTGATGGAAGATAGGATGAACTTTTGCCTACAAAGATTAAATCTATTACATGTCTCTATGCAAATATTGATGGAATATTCCGCAGTATTGGTCTTTCCTTGATCCACATCTTTGTGTAAGTACTGTGTGGCTCCGTAAGTTCTCTTATGTGAGCATTTCCGATTAAATTAATCATGGGTTCTCTTGTGGTTAATTTAATTGAGTATTTTGGATACAAATTCATGTTTCATGTGATTTGTTAATGTCCAAAGAAATCCTTTTTCTCTTGTAAAAGTAAGGTCGCACTTGTTGTTCTTTCGGGAATGACATTTTACGGGGGAGAGTTCTTAATTGAATTTGTTCTTAATTGCCAAATCTTTGTGGGGAGTGCGGCTGTGGAATATTGTAGGAGTTTTCTTGTATCTTTATAAACTCCTTGATGAATACACTAGTTTCGGCTATTTGAAGTCATCAAAACAAAGTTGATATAATCTCTTTTGGTCATGAAGTATCTGTATGGAAATTTTATTAGCATCCCACTAATTTTCGGACCTTTGCCAATTTATATTGAAGAAAAGGGGGAGAATTAATGTGTAGTTCACACTACAAATACATATGGTTTACGGATCATTATGTAAGCGGGAGTGATTTTCATTTGAGATGAAGTATTGACTAAGGGGGAGTGATAGATATCACCATAATATTGTTGTCAAAGTTGTGATATAATTGGACTTTGATGCTGTGTGATAATACTATGATACTGTATAACAATGATTGTGAACTAATGTTTTCTCATTGTTATAGCTACGTATGTTCAACAACTATGATGCTGAGTTGAACACATTCAGAATCACTGGAGTACTTGGAAGTGACGAAGATTTCGAGTAATGTTGAAGAACCAAGGAAATCAAGCATTTGGATTGAGAGCTACAAAGTTTATTTATTTTGTATTTCATATGTATTGATAGTTTTGTCACTAAAAGTGACAAAGGGGGAGATTGTTAGAGCAGTGCTCGGTCGAACTCGCAAGCGTTGCTATCTCAAGCTTGTTTGTCAAGTTTAGTTTCCAAAACTATAAGTCTTGATTTCTAGTCTACTTATAGCTAAGTCTCGAATTAGGATAAAAAAGTGTAGTTGAGGATTAGACTTCACGGCGTTCATCGATTGAAGACGAATAACTACTAAGGGGAGCTTGTGGAACTTCATCAACAAAAGGTATGTGGAGACTTGAACTCATCTATCACTCAAAAGTCTATCTACTCTATCTCCTATTTGAGACAAAAGTCGTATAGCTATATAGACTTCAATTATACACATTTGATATTTCGAGTTGAGTTTAATTCGCTTACATGTTTCTCGAAATATGCGTTGGTAAGATTTCGCTTTAACCAAGTTCATCTTATATTCTTGATGAAAGTCAAAAGATGATCATGTGAAAATCGCCTGGTAACATCTTACATGATTTGTGTGAGACAATCATTGATGTAAACTCGGAATGTTTCGTATTGATCATTAATTCGACCACTTGAAAATTGCTTTGAAGCTAATAGTTTGTGTGAGACAGCTATTTTCATCTTCCGAGAATGTGTCAATGGTTGAAATGAGAGTTTATAGCAGTTGGATATAAGCACAGTATGCGTACTTGCATATGTGTAACCCAAGTCCGGGAACCATGGTATGCATACCCGTATGCGCACTGATTGGTTTAGTAGAGGTCCGGGAACTTAGTACGCATACCGGTAACCATACTGGCGTGAGGTTCAAGTTCTGGAACTTTACTGAGTTTGGTGGTATGCGTACCCGTTCGCATACTGGCGAACCCAAACTTAGTCCGACCACTATGGTATGCGTACCTGTTTGCATACTTGAGTGGATTATGTTCTAAAATCGGTTTGTTCATGAACTAATACATTTATATAATAAGGAATGCAATCTTTTGCAAACCGTGGATATAATACTCATGACTTGATTCGAGTGAATCAAAATCGATTTTGCTTCAGTTGTGTCTTGTATACTTCTATGAGAATATAAATAATTGAACAACTCTAGAACTAGTTTAATTTGAGTCATTCGAACTTGTTAGAGCACTGCTCGGTCGAACTCGCAAGCGTTGCTATCTCAAGCTTGTTTGTCAAGTTTAGTTGCCAAAACTATAAGTCTTGATTTCTAGTCTACTAATAGCTAAGTCTCGGACTAGGATAGAAAATGTAGTTGAGCTCTAGACTCCACGGTGTTCATCATGCAAAGACGAAGAAATACTCAAGGAACTAGTGGAACTTCATCAACAAAAAGGTATGTGGAGACTTGAACTTATCTGTCACTCAAAAGTCCACTTTATCTCCTATCTTGAGACAAAAGTCGTATTGCTATATAGACTATGATTATACACATGTACTATTTCGAGCTGATTTTATCTCGCTTATCTATTTCTCGAAATATGTGTTGGTAACCCTTTGGCTTTGGCCAAGTTCATCTTTACTAGTGATGAAAGTCATATTAGTTTCAATGATTAAAATGAGAGTTTAGAATACATAACCATGGTTGGATATAAACATTGTGAAACAACTCATATGTGTGTAAGTCCAATATCCTTGAACCAAAGTATGCGTACTTTGCTGCTCAAGATAACCGGAACTAAAGTCCGCGTACTGCCGGAAGTTCACATCCTGTGAATTTCTGTTAGAGTTTGTGAACTGAAAACAAACTTAACCCGGGTACTTAAGTCCGCATACCAGTATGCGTACTTAAGTAGGTTAGTTTCTAAAAACAGTTTAATTCGTGAACTAAGACATTTATATTTTAAGGAATGCAATCTTTGCATACCGTGGCTATAGTGTTCATGAATCGATTCGAGTGAATCAAAACTGTTTTCGTTTCGATTGTGTCTTGTATACTTCTATGAGATCTACGCAATTAAACAACTCTCTAACTAGTTCATTTGAGTCATTTGAACTGGTTGTGTTAAAGAAGAATAAGGTTGATATGAAGGTGCTTATATGGGTAACCTATGGTTAACTACCGTTGAACTAACGAATTGTACACGTTTAGGTACGGTTACTCAAACCTAAATGAAGTTACATTTCATGTGTGTATAACAAGCTAAGATTCGATCTAATGGTTGAAAGATATTAGCTTGAATCTAGTCAGGTTTTCATCTAACGGTGAATATTGAATGCTTTGTTACCAAGGTAGCATTGATTGCAAACCCTCATTTGAAGACTATATAAAGGAGAACTCTAGCAATTGGGAAACCTAATCCCCACACCTCCTGTGTGATACTAGTTGTAAGCTAGAGTCGATTCTCCTTTAACCTTAGGTTTCTATCGAGACCCTGTAGGTTAACGACTTGAAGACTTCATTGGGATTGTGAAGCCAGGCCCAACTATTTTCTCTGTAGTTGCGTGATCTGATCTTGTTGTTTCTATCGTATTTGAGTACAATCGTAATATTGGATTTAGATTGATTTCTCCGATAGGCAAGATAGAAAAGTAGTCACAAATATATTCGTCTCACCGTTTGTGATTCCACAATATCTAGTTTCGCCATCATACGATTTAGATTATTGTGAGGTGATTGATAATTCTAGGCTGTTCTTCGGGAATATAAGTATGG
Organism: Papaver somniferum; assembly: GCF_003573695.1. Taxonomy (NCBI): domain Eukaryota; kingdom Viridiplantae; phylum Streptophyta; class Magnoliopsida; order Ranunculales; family Papaveraceae; genus Papaver; species Papaver somniferum. The sequence goes on from NC_039366.1 coordinate 34,131,000, forward strand.
GTTATCGATTGGTTCCTGTTCACCTTGATTTATCAAAAGACGGAACAAAACTCGTAGGTATTTCTGTAGGATACAGATTTTTCTATACCTGTATACTTTTCTGTGTGATACAAATTTGTTTATTAAAGTCTTCGACTTTGGTTCGTGGAAACTCTTAGTTGTGGGTGAGACCAGCTAAGGGAATCAAGTGCGTAGTATCCTGCTGGGATCAGAGACGTAAGGAGCGCAACTTTACCTTGGATCAGTGTGAGATTGATTAGGGTTCAACTATAGTCCAGACCGAAGTTAGTTTGTAGTAGGCTAGTGTCTTTAGCGTCTTAATACATTGTGTGTTTAATCTGGACTTGGTACCGGGGTTTTTATGCATTTGCGGTTTCCTCGTGAACAAAACTTCTGGTGTCTATGTTATTTCTTTTCCGCATTACATTTTGTTATATAATTGAAATATCACAGGTTGTGCATTAAGATCAATCAATTAGAATATCCAACCTTTGGTTGTTGATTTGCATTGATTGACACTTGAACATTGGTCTTTGGTACCGTTCAAGTAACTCCTCTTATATTCAATCGGGCTCGCAGATTTCTATTTGCTGATTGCGGATTGAATTAAGAGTTAGAGATATTTAAACTCCTTAGTATACTTTATCGTAGATTGAGTCTGACTGTGTAGTTGATTCTCTAGAAAGTGTATTGGATTAAGTCCTCTCAGATTTTCAAACGAATTGTTGGGTGTGGTTGTTAAACCCCCACATTTTCAATTGGTATCAGAGCATGCAAACACATTAAAGACCTCATAAGTCTGTGTTTGTAGCGATCTGATATGGACAAAGGTGCTATCTCTCTAAACGTACCACGAGTCTTCGATGGCTCTAATTACTTATGGTGGAAAATTGTTATGCGTGCCTTTCTTCAAGCGCGTGATTTTCAATCATGGGTTTATGTAGTTAATGGCTATGATTCTCCCGTTGTGGCAGGAGGGAATGCAACCGTTCCAAAGAACATTGGTGAATACAATGTTGCCGAGATACTTGCTGCAAAGCAAAACTCCGACGATTTGAGTGCCATTACCCCAGATCTTCAGCACCATGTGACAACGTGCACTAGGTCTAAAGATGTTTGGGATATCTTAGAAACCGTATTCGAAAGGAATACCAGTGAGAAGGAAGCGAGGCTTCAAAACCTTAATTCCGATTGGGAAAACCTTCAAATGGCAGATGAAGATTCATTTGATGAGTTTAATCACAAATTTTCTGAAATTGTTAATGCATCTTTTGCATTGGGTAAGACTATTCCTGAAAAGGACATTGTGATGAAAATTATCAGATCGCTGTCATCTAGATACGATTCTAAGAAGCATGCCATCGTTGAGGGAAATAACCTTGATGCTCTTTCTAGAAACACGTTGGTTGGAAATCTAAAGATCTTTGATCATGAGCATACATCCAAAATCGAAAAGGATGTTGCCTTCAAAGCACAAAAGAACACGAAATTACTTGACAAAAGTAAAAGTGTTTATGTCTTTGAGGATGATCTTCTGAGACTGATTCATCAGATGAAGATCTTGACAAATCAGTCTTTATGATCACAAGACAGTTTAGGGATCTTCTGTTGAAGAGAAGTAAACGGTTTTCAAGAGACAAATCTAGGTCGTCAGTTAAACCTCACGATCGCATTCCTCCTAAAAACAGGGATGTTGACGAGGCTGATGATGAGGATATGCCACAATGCTTTAAGTGTAAAGGTTTTGGTCATTTTGTAAATGAGTGTCCAAATCGTAGAAAATCCACTGGGAACAAAGGTGTTGCTGCGACTCTTGATGAAATGTCTGATCATTATGATTCCAATGAAGACGAAAAATCAAGTGTTGCACTTCTTTGTGAAGATATCGAGTTTGATAACTGTATCAATACATACATCAATCTTGATATTCTTCCAGAAGGAAACTCAACCAATCTGGAAGAAGAAATTAACCTTCCTGTTGGAAACTCTCTGTCTGATTTTTCAGGTTCCACTCTGTGCCTAGCAGCTTGCACATCTCGGGAGTCTGAATCAGCGTATCCATTGACATGTTCTTATTGTTCACTCAAGGGTCATGAACTTTCAAAATGTTATAAGTATAAACACAATATGATACATGTCAAGAGACTTCAACGAAGAGAAAATCGCCTAGCAAACAAGCACAAACTTGTTCAAAAAGCCGCTGAGGTATCTAAGATTTTATCCTCTTCAAAGAAGTTGGTTTCCAAAGATAGGTCAAGACCACTAGAGAAAAGAGTATGGTCTAAACAATTTGATAGACAAGGTTCTATGAATTTCTTTCAAAGAGGGGATGGTGGACAAATTGTTGTTCACCATAGCACAACTTGATTGTGTTGTTTTAGTGCATCTTGTCTCATGTACCTAATCAAATTGTGCACACCTCAGGCTTAAGAAAAACTTTTTGTGTTTTTTTCTTAGAGTTGCTATATGATTTGGAATTCTTTCTTTTCAATTGATATTAGAAAAGACTTCCTTGTGTATTCAATAAAAGAGGGTTATTCTCGACAATTCTACTCTTTTTAGGGTCGTGAATTGTGCGTGTGTGAACCTGGGTGGTTAAAAGGTTCTGTAACTTTACATTCCTTTTTCCTTCTCTGAAAATCTTTTCATCTTAAGACTGCCTGTTGAGTTTAAATTGTGATTTCCTCTCACAAATCCATATCCGTATGGAGACTCCAAGCATCATGTGTTCTGATGGAAAAGATGTTAATATGATTGTTAAGCCATCAATCGTGAAGGAAAAATAAAAATCTCCATTGCCTCCAACCTTGAAAAGAAAAAGAAGGAATGTGAGGCAGCCAAGAGTTGTTCCTTCAAATTCTCAGAAGTTTTCTGATGTTCTTGAAGAGTTAAAGGAAGCAAGGAAGGAGATTAATCAAATAAAGGCTTTTGTTATGAGAACTCTTGAAATTCAGAAGGCCCTGGTTCGATATCATCAGCCTAGAAGATATGTTGGAATTGACTCCTTTCTCCATGAACCTTATGTTCCCATGGCTGTTGACGACAAGGAGTTCGGGGACGATAAAGAATTCTTCAGAGGTCTTAATGTCTAGTAAATATTTTTTTTAGAAGAATAAGTAGGGTTTGGAATATCCATTATTGTGAGTACACATAGATATGTCCAACGATTTTCATCTTCATGTTTTTAGATTTATTTATTTATATTCTAAGTTATTTGGAAGATGATTTTTGCAATTTTAATCTTTATGATTTTATATATTGAAAATTGTTATGGGATATGTTGTTTACGTCTGTGAACCCGTGACTGTCCCATACTTGTTCAAATGTTATCTCTATTATGTCGATATGAATGTATTGATGGAAGATAATGAACTATTGACATTATAAAAGTTAAAGCTTTTTATGTCATATTTTGATGGAAGAAAGGATAAAACTTTTTTCTACAAGGATTAAGTCTATTGTATTTCATTGTGCAAATAGTGATGGAAAATAGAATGAATCTCTGTCTATTCCGCAGTATTGGTCGATCTTCGATCCACATTTTTGTGCAAATGCTGTGTTGCTCTGTAAGGTTTCTTGTGTATGAGCATAAACGATTGAGTTGATCATTCTTATGATTAACTTAGTTGTTGCTCCGTAAGGTTCCTTATGATTGAGCATGACCAACTAAATTAATCATTTTCTTTTGGTTATTTTTGTTGTTGCTCCGTAAGTTCTCTTATGTCGAGCATGACCAATTAAATTGATCACTTTCTTGTGGTTAATCTAGTTGTGTATTCCGATTGAATTGGTCATGGGTTTTCTTGTGATTAATTTGGTTGTATTTTTAATTTAATTAATCATGGGTTCTCTTGTGGTCATTTCAATTGAATTTTTTGGATTCAAATTCATGTTTTCATGTGATTTGATTATATCCAAAGAAATCCTTCTTTTCTTGTGAAAGTAAGGTCGCCTTTGTGGTTCCTTCGGGGATGACATTTTATGGGGAAGATTTCTTTTTGAACTGTGCTTAATTGCCAAATCTTTGTGGGGGAGTGCGGCTGTGGAATATTTAGGGGTTATCTTGTATCTTTATTAACTCCTTGATTAATATATTTAGCTTCGACTTTATGATGGCATCTAAATTTGTTGGTATGTTAATACACCTTTTGGTCGTGAAGTATCTCCGTGGAAATTTCATTAGGATCCCACTAATTTTCGTACCTTTGCCAATTTTTTTGACAAAAAGGGGGAGAATTAATGTGTAGTTCACACTACAAATACATACGGTTTACGGATCATTATGTAAGGGGGAGTAGTTTTCATGTTGATATATGTATTGACTAAGGGGGAGTGATACATATTACCATAGTATTGTTGTCAAAGTTGTGATACAATTGAACTTTGATGTTGCGTAATAATACTATGACACTGTATAACAATGATTGAGAGAATTTTGTTTTCTCATTGTTATAGCTACGGATCTTCAACAACTGTGATGCTGAACTTACAACCTTTAGGATCATGGAGTACTTGGAAGTAACGAAGATTTCGAGTCGCGTTGAAGATGCCAAGGAGATCAAGCATGTGGATGAGAAGCTACATTTTTTTTTATCTTTTTTATAATCCATATGTATTGATAGTTTTGTCACTACAATTGACAAAGGGGGAGATTGATAGAGCATTGATCGGTCGAACTCGCATGCGTTGCTATCTCAAGCATGTTTGTCAATGTTAGTGATCAAAACTATAAGTCTTGATTTCTAGCCTATTTATAGATGTCTCGTACTAGGACATAGATAGTGTAGTTGAGCTTAGATCTCTCGACGTTCATCTCTTGAAGACGAAGAAATACTAAGGGGAGCTTGTGGAACTTCTTCGACAAAAGGTATGTGGAGACTTGAACTTATCTATCACTTGGAAAGTCTATTTATACTATCTCCTATGTTGAGACATAAGTCGTGTTACGATATAGTTTTCTCTATACACATTTGAGATTTCGAACGGAGTATATCTCGCTTACATATTTCTCGAAATATGTGTTGGTAAGCTTTCGCTTCGACCAAGTTCATCTTATATCATGAGAAAATTTCCGAGTAACATCTTACATGGTTTGTGTGATACAATCATTTGATGTAGGCTTGGAATGTTTCGATAATGATTATTTCAATATCTTGAAATTTGATTTGATGCTAATAGTGTGTGAAAACGGCTATTGTCATTATAGAAGAATATTTCAATGATTGAAATAAAGAGTTGATGATGTAACCATCTTTGGATATAAGCATATATAGTGTGTTCGCACATTAGTGTATAAATCCATAAACCGGGAGCCAAGAGTATGCATATGTGTGTATACGAAGTTGGTGAAGGAGACAGGTTAAGTATGCGTACCCGTACGCATACGGGCGGAAGTTATTGAACCGAGAATTTCTGCTGAGTTTGGTTTTTGACAAACTCTTAACTAGTCACCTTAAGTATGCGTACCCGTACGCATACTGGCGGAAGTTTTCGAACCGAAAATTTCTGTTGAGTTTGGAAACTTTACAACCTCAAAAACCGGTTGCTTCAGTACGCATACCCATACACATACTTAAGCTGGTTACTTTGTCAAATCGGTCAGTTCATGGACTTAAACATTTAAATCATAAGGAATGCAATCTTTGCAAACCGTGGCTATAATGTCCATGATTGATTCAAGTGAATCAAACCGATTTGGTTTCAATTGTGTTTTCTAAACAATTGAACAACTCTTTAACTAGTTTCATTTGAGTCATTTGAATTATTTATGGTTAAGATGAATAAGGTTGATATGAGAGTAATCATATGGCTAACCTCAGTTAACTATTTGTGAACCAACCTGGTGTACACGTTTAGGTACAGTTACATAAACCTAAATGAGGGTACGTTTCATTTGTGTGTAACAATCTAAGTTCGATCTAACGGTTGAAAGATATTAGCTTGGTTGAATCAGGTTTTTCATCTAACGGTGAATATTGAATGCTTTGTTACCAAGGTAACTTGGATTGCAAACCCTGATTTGAATACTATATAAAGGAGAACTCTAGCAACTGGGAAACCTAATCCCCACACCTCCTGTGTGTTACTAGTTTCATAACTAGAGTCGATTCTCCTTTAACCTTAGGTTTCTTCTCGAGGCCCTGTAGGTTAACGACTTGAAAACTTCATTGAGATTCTGAAGCCAGACCCAACTATTATCTTTGTAGTTGCGTGATCTGATCTTGCTGTTTCTATCGTGTTGAGTGCAATTGAAATAATTTGATCGAGATTTTATATCTCCGATAGGCAAGATAGAAAGGTAATCACAAACAAACTTCTTCTCATCGTTTGTGATTCCACAATAACTTGTTTCGCTAGTCGATTAAGTTTATTGTGAGGTGATTGATAATACTAGGCTGTTCTTCGGGAATATAAGTCCGGTTTATCAATTGGTTCTTGTTCACCTTAATTTATCAAAAGACGGAACAAAAACTCTTGGGTATTTCTGTGGGAGACAGATTTATTAAATCCTATAGACTTTTCTGTGTGAGAAAGATTTGTCTATCAAGTCTTCGACTTTGGGCCGTAGCAACTCTTGGTTGTGGGTGAGATCAGCTAAGGGAATCAAGTGCGTAGTATCATGCTGGGATCATAGACGTAAGGAGCGCAACTGTACCTTGAATCAGTGTGAGATTGATTAAGGTTCAACTATAGTCCAGTCCGAAGTTAATTGGTAGTATGCTAGTGTCTGTAGAGGCTTAATACAGTGTGGTGTTCAATCTGGACTAGGTCCCGGGGTTTTTCTGCATTTGCGGTTTCCTCGTTAACAAAATTCTGGTGTCTATGTTATTTGTTTTCCGCATTATATTTTGTTATATAATTGAAATATCACAGGTTGTGTGTTAAGATCAATCAATTAGAATATCCAACCTTTGGTTGTTGATTTGCATTGATTGACACTTGAACATTGGTCTTTGGTACCGTTCAAGTAACTCCTCTTATATTCAATCAGGCTCACATATTTCTATTTGCTGATTGCGGATTATATTAAGAGTTAGAGATATTTAAACTCCTTAATATACTTTATTCTAGATTGAGTCTGACTGTCTAGTTGATTCTCTAGAAAGTTTATTGGAGTAAGTCCTATCAGATTGCCAAACGAATTGTTGGTTGTGGTTGTTAGACCCCCGCATTTTCAAAAGGAGACAATATTCTGCACATCACAGGTTTTTGAAAAACAAAAATGGTTTTAAATTTGTTTTCTTTACTTTTTGAGCTTTGCCTGGTTTTGCAAGATTGGATTTTTTCCATATCTAATTGATATTGGAAAGGTCTTCCATGGTTAATCAATAAAAGAGGGTTAAAATTGACAATTCAGCCTTTTATAGGGTATGAGTTGTGCGTACGTGAATCCTTTGAAGTGTATAAAGGTTCCACAACCCTACTTTTTTTCCTTCCCTGAAACTCTTTTTTAACTTAAGACTTCTTGTTGAAGTGTGATTTCCTTTCACAAATCCGTACGCTTATGGATACTCCAAGCATCATGTCTTCTGATGTAAAAGATGTTAATATTATTGTTAAGCCAGCAATCATGAAGGAAAAAGAAAGATCTCCGTTACCTCCATCTTTGAAAAAAAATAAGGAATGTGAGGAAGACAAGAGTTGTTCCTTCAAATTCTCAGAAGTTTTCTGATGTTCTTGAAGAGTTGAAGGAGACAAGAAAGGAGATTCAACAAATAAAGGCTTGTGTCTTGAGAACTCTTGAAATTCAGAAGGCCCTGGTTCGACATCTTCAGCCTAGAATTAAGGTTTGGTTGAATTGACTCCTTTCTTGACGAACCATATGTTCCCATGGCTGTTGATGACAAGGAGTTCGGGGACGATAAAGAATTTTTCAAAGGTCTTAATGTCTAGGAAATCTTCTTATAAGAATTTTATTCTTATGTTTTTAGGAAGAATAACTAGAGTTTGGAATAGCCATTATTGTGATTACACATAGCTATGTCCAACGATTTTCATCTTCAATGTTTGTAGATTTATTTGCTTAAATTCTAAAGTTTGTTTGGAAGATGATTTTTGCAGTATTAATTTTTATGGTTTTATATATTGCAAATTGTTATAGGATATGTGTGTTTGCGTCCGTGAACTATGATTGTCCCATACGTGGTCAAAAGTTAAGTCTTTCGTATGTCGATATGCAAGTATTGATAAAGGATTGAATGAACTTTTGAAAAAAAAAAAGATAAGCCTATTGTATGTCATTATGCAAATATTGATGGAAGATAGGTTGAGCTTTTAGTTACAAGGATTATGTCTATTGTATGTCATTGTGAAAATAGTGATGGAAAATAGAATGAATCCTTGTCTATTCCACAGTATTATTCCTTCCTGATCCATATTTTTTTGTATATACTGTGCGACTTCGTAAGTTCTCTTATGTTGAGCATTTCCGATTAAATTAATCATGGGTTCTCTTGTGGTTAATTTAATTGAGTATTTGGATACAAATTCATTTATTTTCCAAAGAAATCCTTCTTTTCCTTTGAAAGTAAGGTCGCTCTTTTTGTTCTTTCGGGAATGACATTATATGGGGGAGAGTTCTTAATTGAACTTATGCTTAATTGCCAAATTTGTGGGGAGTGCGGATGTGGAATATTATAGGGGTTATCTTGTATCTTTATAAAATCCTTGATGAATGCATTTAGCTTCGGCTATATGATTGCATCTAAAAAGTTGATATGTACTTTCTTTTGGTCATGAAGTGTCTCTATGGAAATTTCATGAGGATCCCACTAGTTTTCGTACCTTTGCCAATTTTATTGACAAAAAGGGGGAGAATTAATGTGTAGTTCGCACTACAAATACATATGGTTTTCAGATCATTATGTAAGGGGGAGTGGTTTTCATGTGAGATGAAGTATTGACTAAGGGGGAGGGATACATATCACCATAGTATTATTGTCAAAGTTGTGATGCAATTGAACTTTGATGTTGTGTAATAATACTATGACATTGTGTAACAATGATTGAGAGCTTTTGTTTTCTCATTGTTATGGCTACGGATCTTCAACAACGATGATGCTGCATTGAGTATCTTTGGAATCATTGGAGTGCTTGGAAGTGACGAAGATTTCGAGTAATGTTGAAGAACCAAGAGGATCATGCATGTGGAAGAGAAGCTGCAAAGTTTATTTATTTTGTATTCCATATGAATTGATAGTTTTGTCACTAAAATTGACAAAAGGGGAGATTGTTAGAGCACTGATCGGTCGAACTCGCAAGCGTTGCTATCTCAAGCTTGTTTGTCAAGTTTAGTTGCCAAAACTATAAGTCTTGATTTCTAGTCTACTAATAGCTAAGTCTCGGACTAGGATAGAAAGTTAGTTGAGCTCTAGACTCCATGGTGTTCATCATGCAAAGACGAAGAACTACTCAAGGAACTGGTGGAACTTCATCGACAAAAAGGTATGTGGAGACTTGAACTTATCTATCACTCAAAAGTCTACTTTATCTCCTTTCTTGAGACAAAAGTCGTATTGCTATATGGACTATGATTATACACATGTACTATTTCGAGTTGAGTTTATCGAAATATGTGTTGGTAAGATTTCGCTTTGGCCAAGTTAATCTTTACTAGTGACGAATGTCATATTAGTTTCAATTACTTGAAAATTGCTTTGACGAAAATAGTTTGTGAAGTACAATTATATAACGTCCTCTAAGAATGTTTCAGTGATTGAAATGAGAGTTTAGAATACATAACCATGGTTGTATATAAACATTGTGAGACAACTCAAATGTGTGTAAGTCAAATATCCTTGAACCAAAGTATGCGTACTTTGCTGCTCAGGATAACCGGAACAAAAGTCCGCGTACCAGTACGCGTACTTCCGGAAGTTCACATCCCATGAATTTCTGCTGGAGTTTGTGAAATGAAAACAAACTTAATCCGGGTACTTAATTGCGCGTACCAGTATGCGTACTTAAGTAGGTTATTTTATAAAAACAATTTAATTCGTGAACTAAGACATTTATATTTTAAGGAATGCAATCTTTGCAAAACGTGACTATAATGTTCGTGAATCGATTCGAGTGAATCAAAATTGTTTTTGTTTCGTTGTGTCTTGTATACTTTTATGAGATCTAAGCAATTTAACAACTCTCTAACTAGTTCATTTGAGTCATTTGAACTAGTTGTGGTAAAGAAGAATAAGGTTGATATGAAAGTGCCCATATGGCTAACCTATGGTTAATTACCGTTGAACCAACGACAAGTACACTTATAGGTACGGTTACTCAAACCTAAATGAAGTTACATTTCATGTGTGTATAACAAGCTAAGATTCGATCTAACGGTTGAAAGATATTAGCTTGAATCTAATCAGGTTTTCATCTAACGATGAATATTGAATGCTTTGTTACCAAGGTAGCATTCATTGCAAACCCTGATTTGAAGACTATATAAAGGAGAACTCTAGCAATTGGGAAACCTAATCCCCACACATCCTGTGTAATAGTAGTTGTAAGCTAGAGTATATTCTCCCTTAACCTTAGGTTTCTATGGAGACCATGTAGGTTAACGATCTGAAGACTTCATTGGCATTGTGAAGCCAGAACCAACTATTTTATCTGTAGTTGCGTGATCCGATCTTGCTGTTTCTCTTGTATTTGAGTATAATCGTAAGATTGGCTTGAGATTAATTTGTCCGATAGGCAAGATAGAAAAGTAGTCACAAACATCTTCGTCTCACTGTTTGTGATTCCGGAATATCTAGTTTCTCCATTATACGATTTAGATTATTCTGAGGTGATTGATAATTCTAGGCTGTTCTTCGGGAATATAAGTCCGGGTTAGCGGTTGGTTCATATTCACCTAGATTTATCAAAAGACGGAACAAAACTCGTAGGCATTTCTATGGGAGACAAATTTATCTATTCATGTATACTTTTCTGTGTGATACAGAATTGTTTATTAAGGTCTTCGACTTTGGGTCGTAGCAACTCTTAGTTGTGTGTGAGATCAGCTAAGGGAATCAAGTGCGTAGTATCCTGCTGGGATCAGATACGTAAGGAGCGCAATTGTACCTTGGATTAGTGTGATATTGGTTGGGGTTCAACTACAGTCCAGACCGAGGTTAGATTGTAGTAGGATAGTGTCTGTAGCGGCTTAATATTGTGTGTGTTCAATCTGGACTAGGTCCCGGGGCTTTTCTGCATTTGCGGTTTCCTTGTTAACAAAACTTCTGGTGTCTGTGTTATTTCTTTTCCGCATTATATTTTGTTATATAATTGAAATATCACAGGTTGTGCGTTGAATCGATCAATTGGTAAATCCAACCTTTGGTTGCTGATTGAAATTGATTAATACTTGAACATTGGTCTTTGGTACCATTCAAGTTAATTTCTCTTGTATTCAATTATACTCGCAGATTTCTATTTGCTTGATTAAGTATTGAATTGAGAAATTGAGATATAACTCCTTGATATAATTTTTATTAAGATTGAGTCTGACTGTCTAGTTGATTCTCTTAAAAGTATATTGGAGTTAGTCCATAAAGATTGCTAAGCGAATTATTGGGTGAGGTTGTTAGTCCCCCACTTTTTCAGAACTAGTTATGGTTAAGATGAATATGGTTAATATGAAAGTGTTCATATGGGTAACTTCAGTTAACTATTGTTGAGCCAATAAACGTGTACACGTTTAGGTAGGGTTACTCATATCTAAATGAAGTCACTTTTCATTTGTGTGTAACAAGCTAAGTTCAATCTAACAGTTGAAAGATATTAGCTTGAGTCTAATCAGGTTTTCATCTAACGGTGAATATTGAATGCTTTGTTACCAAGGTAACATTGATTGCAAACCCGGATTTGAAGACTATATAAAGGATAACTATAGCAACTGGGAAAGCTAATCCCCGCACCTCATGCGTGATACTAGTTGCGACTAGAGTCGATTCTCCTTTAACCTTAGGTTTTTCCAAAACCCTGTAGGTTAACGACTTGAACAGGGGATTAGTCCTCGAGTGATTTCGGGGGAGTTGAGTGTATTTTAAATCTCAGAGAGTTTGAGAGAGTGTAGGGAGTTTGAGAGAGTTTGGTGTTTTTGAGTTCAGGGAGTTTGGGGGAGTGTAGGGATTTTGAGAGAGTTTATTAGAGGGAGTTCGGGGGAGTTTGAGAGAGTTCACTCCTAACTCATTCTCTTTTAAGAAACAATAAACCCTCATTTGTAAATAACATTGATCTTTAACCAAAAGAAAAAAATAAATGAAAATGATCATATCTCTGTATCAATAGTATATTATTTTGTGTAACGAGATATTTTTTCCCTTCAATTTAACGGTCTCCATACAATTCTAACTCCCTTCGTTCACGAACATTTTCCCACATATCATCCGCTATACTCTTTCTCCATGCATTAGCTTCTTGACGTTGTTGTTCTTGAGTTTGTTGTGTCAAAATTTCGTCGTCATTTACAAGCGTTGATGGATGGCTATCTTCCTCTTCCTCTTCCTCGACCGGAAACTCATCTGAACGGCATTCTTTTCGTAAGAAGTTGTGTAGGCCTGCACAAGCTGTCATTATCTCCGCTTGCACCTGATACGGAAATGGAGGTTGAGACTTAAAGATCAAGAAACGAGACTTCACAACACCAAACAATCTTTCAACTACATTCCTCAAAGAAGCATGACGCATGTTAAATAATTCTTCAGCCTTTTTCGCATGATTACCCGTACCAGAAAATTCTTTCAAATGATAACGTTGGCCACAAAATGGTGTTAAACAATATCGTCGGTTTGCAAAGCCACCATCCCCCAAGTAATATTTACCTGAATAAAACACAAAAAGAAAACTTCGTCAAGTAGAACCCGAAAATAACTTAACCAAAAAACTCAAAACTTCACATTAGATAAAATTAAAATTACCTTGCGGTATTTTCAGTCCATTTCTTTTTGTCATTGTGTCGTTAAGTATTTTCGAATCATGAGCAGACCCTTCCCATCCACTGAGCACGTATATGAACTCCAAGTCGAAGTTGCAAACCGCTAACACATTTTGAGATGTAATTCCATGTCGATTCCGATAAACGACTGCATTTCTTTTCTCTACCATTGCTGGGAATGTGTACCGTACATAGCTCCAATGCAATCCTTAAAGTAAGGATAAAATCGTGTACTCTCACGAATTTTAAATGGAGTTGCACTTGTTGGCTTAGCCATCATCCTCGGAGCTATAGCATTTAAAGCTCGTAACATCCTGTTGAAGTTTTTACTAACTGTCCATCGAGAGCGACCAAATGTGTCACGTATTGTGCAATATCGTGAACTTTGGCCAACAACGAGTAAAAATGTACCAAGCATTTCTTCAATAGAAACACATCTTGTATCACATAATGATGTACTTTCTCTAATGATACAACATAGTTTTAGAAAAATATCAGGGTACATCCTATAACTTCTTCGAAAGTCTTCTGGGTCTTGACGCAAAACTCTCCTTATATAGTTATATCCAAACAAAGTAACTGGGAGTCTCATTGGTCTTTCAATACGCTGACTTTGTATGTATTGCAATTGCTTGATTATATCCATCAACCATGAATGCACCGCTGAAAGTATATTCAAAAATATGGATAGTTCAAATTCATTATTGCTGCTTACCTCTTCATCATCACTGCTTTCTTCTTCTGTATCAAAGGATTCATCTTCACTATCAGTAGATAAATCCAAATCAGACATGTTCACCTAAAAAGATGATAAAAGTACTTTTTTTATTAGAATCATCATTATTTCAAAAGCATAAAAGTATATGTATATAGAAAATAAGCGTATAGAATATAAAGTTCATAAATTCAATCATAATAACCATAAAGATGTCAATCCATAAAAATTAGTAGCAATCAATCCATAATAATAAGTTCTCAACTTGGAGAAAAAAATATTAAATACTAATAGTTACGAAGAAAAACGATCAAATGTTGTAACTCTAAAAGCCCATTAAACCTAATAGAAACTTGCAAAGATGACAGGTTTATGCTTTTAACTTTGAACCAATCCACAACTTTCTCTCTTCAGGAGTAAAACGTATGAATAAGTTCTTCTTGTGATTGTTGTCCAGCATTTCAATTACTTTCAGCTTATCTTCCAAAGAAATTTCATTCATGCCATAAACAGGATCCCATACTTGGTTATCTTTCTTATCCTTATCAATTCTACGCATTTCTTTTTCAATTTTGTGGTCTTCTTTCTCTTTCGCAATAAGAGCATGCATTGAATCAATAGAATAAGCAATCGATGAACTGTTGGCAATCAATTTCTCTAGATAATCAGACTGCCCAGTAGGATTAATTGATGTAGAAGAGTCACCAATGTCACACCTTGGTCTTTTCTTTGGTGTCGTTTTTCTGACGGGAATTTTCGTTGTGTTCATATCTTGAGTTTCATCTTTATCTTGTTCATCACTTTCCTCTAAGCCATATCCCACGTATGATACGTTAAAAGCACTATCATATTGCTCTCGTTGAGTATAATCAACATCGAAGTAATTATCTTGTTCATCTTCCTTATCACAGGTTCTAGCACTTGTACCCTCATGGGTAAGATCAACTGTAACTTTTCCAGAAGCACATTTATTCCCAAAAACAATAAGCAAGTCACCATAGTCTTTACCATTATCTTCCCTTAAGTTAGTTTGGTTTGGATGGCTCTGTTAACACACAAAATAAATAAAGGATAAAGCATGAATTAGAACTCTGCACAAAATAGAAGAAAAAAATATCAAATTAGTTGTCAGTAAGTAACACACACATACCTCAAAGTAATTGTTACACATCTCGTCGGATCCAGTAATCATCTTGTTAGCATCATCCCAACCGAATCCAGAAGTACAAGATTTAAACAAATCCTGGTATTGACCAAATCTAGTCTTCAGCCATCTATGTTTCCCTTTATAGTTCTCAAAAGATTTGTCACAACCACATGCTTGGTTAAGTTTTGGAAGTATCTCCTCTTCCACTATTCTCTTAGTAAAACATCCACTAGTGTCTTTCTTCTTCTCAAGTGTAGCTTCTACCAACAGTTCCAATAATTTCTCAGTCTCTCGAGTTGTCCATTGTTTGTAATTCGTAGTCACTTCCGTTTCGGGTTCCGTATTCTTATTCTTACAAACATTCTTTTTCTTCTTGTTGTTTTCAGAAGATTGGCTGGATTTTTCCATTCTATGGTGTGACATGTTAGCTACATTAGTACTTAGACTAATACTAGAACTTAACAAAGCAAGAAAGAAGAGATTCTATGGTGATGAAATTCAGCAAATTTCGTCTCTTTAGAAATCCGAGGAATCCCTCATTAACATAAAAATGATAAGAAATAAATATGGGTTTGATAGCTGTGCCCAAAGGTCTAAACCAAACAGGTCAGAAATCACGTTTTCAGGACTTGAATACGTCTTCAGAAAATTTTAGATTTCACAATCTTTACTCAAAAAATCATACAAAAATCATTGTGTGATGGAATTCAACAAATTTGGTATTGTTGCAAAGCTAAGAAACTCCTCTTTAACATAAAAATTATATCGCAAAGGAATGAGTTTTATAGATATGTCAGAATCATCTCGACAAACAGGGCAGAAATCACGTTTTCAGGACTTGAATACGTCTTCAGAAAATTTTAGATTTCACAATCTTTACTCAAAAAATCATACAAAAATCATTCTGTGAAGGAATTCAACAAATTTGGTCTTGTTGCAAAGCTAAGAAACTCCTCTTTAACATAAAAATTATATCGCAAAGGAATGAGTTTTATAGATATGTCAGAATCATCTCGACAAACAGGGCAGAAATCACGTTTTCAGGACTTGAATACGTCGTCAGAAAATTTTAGATTTCACAATCTTTACTCAAAAAATCATAAAAAAATCATTGTGTGATGGAATTCAACAAATTTGGTCTTGTTGCAAAGCTAAAAAACTCCTCTTTAACGTAAAAATTATATCACAAAGGAATGAGTTCTATAGATATGTCAGAATCATCTCGACAACAGGGCAGAAATCACGTTTTCAGGACTTGAATACATCGTCAGAAATTTTTTAGATTTCACGGTCTTTACTCAAAAAATCATACAAAAATCATTGTGTGATGGAATTCAACAAATTTGGTCTGGTTGCAAATCTAAGAAACTCCTCTTTAACATAAAAATTATATCACAAAGGAATGAGTTTTATAGGTATGTCAGAATCGTCTCGACAAACAGGGCAGGAATCACGTTTTCAGGACTTGAATACGTCGTCAGAAATTTTTTAGATTTCACGGTCTTTACTCAAAAAATCATACAAAAATCATTGTGTGATGGAATTCAACAAATTTTGTCTGGTTGCAAAGATAATAAACTCCTCTTTAACATAAAAATTATATCACAAAGGAATGAGTTTTATAGGTATGTCAGAATCGTCTCGACAAACAGGGCAGGAACATGTTTTTCAGAAAAATCTATACGAAAAACACTATTAGGGTTTTGACCGAGAGAGAGAGTACGCACAAAAAAAACTATACACAATCAAAATAAACAATCATGGGGATCAAAAATATGAAAAACAATCAAAATAGTACACAAATCAAACTATAAACAATCATGGAGATCAAAGAAGAAAAAAAACATACCTGGAAAAAACGTTTCCTCTTCTTTCTCCTATGGTTTTCTACGCACCAAACTCCTTCCCAAATCTCTACTCTTTTGAGAGATTTGTTGTGAGACCAAAATACACTAAAAACTCCTTCGAACTCCCTAAAGCAACCAACTCCCTAGTATTGTAGGGTTTTATGACTAACAGGGAGTTCAAGAGCTTTTTTTAAACTCCCCAACGACTAACAGGTGTTTTCTAGGGAGTTTAGGAGACTCCTCTAAACTCCCCCACGACTAACAGGGATTTGGAGAGACTCCCTCAAACTCCCCCACGACTAACAGGAGAAAACACAAATACATTAAAATCTCTCGAACTCTCCCACGACTAACCCCCCGGAAGACTTCATAGGTATTGTGAAGTCGGACCAACTATTTTCTATGTAGTTGCATGTTCTGATCTTGCTGTTTTCTATCGTGATTGAGTAATATATTCTCTAAGATTTGCTCGAGATTTGATTTACGATAGGCAATATAAAAAATAGTATCAAACATCTTCGTCTCATCGTTTGTGATTCCACAATATCTTGTTTCGCTACAATTCGATTAAGATTATTGTGAGGTGATTGATATTTCTAGGTTGTTCTTCGGGAATATAAGTCAAATATATCAATTGGTTCCTGTTTACCTTTATTTATCAAAAGACGGAGAAAAACTCATAGGTTTATCTGTGGGAGATAGATTTATCTATTCAATAGACTTTTCTGTGTGAGACAGATTGGTTTATCAAGTCTTCGACTTTGGGTCGTAGCAACTCTTAGTTGTGGGTGAGATCAGCTAAGGGAATCAAGTGCGTAGAGTCATGTTGGAATTCAGAGACATAAGGAGCACAAATGTACCTTGATCAGTGTGAGATTGGTTAGGGCTCAACTACATTCCAGCCTAAAGTTAACTTGGAGTAGGCTAGTGTCTGTAGCGGCTTAATACAGTGTGGTGTACAAATATGGACTAGGACCCGGGGTTTTCTGCATTTGCGGTTTCCTCGTTAACAAAACTTCTGGTGTTTGTGTTATTTCTTTTCCGTATTATATTTGTTTATATAATTGAAATATCACAGGTTATGCATAAGTTCAATAAATTATGAATCCAACCTTTGGTTGTTGATTAAATTGATTGACACTTGGATATTGGTTTTTGATATCGTCCAAGTTATTTCTTATATTTAATTGGGCTCGCAAATTCCTATTTGTTTGATTGCAGATTGAATTGAGAAATTGAGATATAAATCTTTGATATACTTTTCTTAAAATTGAGTCTGGTTGTCTAGTTGATTCTCTTGAAAGTATATTGGAGTTAGTCCATACATATTGCTAAGTGAAATATTGGGTGTGGTTTTTAGACCCCCGTTTTTTCAATTGGTATCAGAGCAGGTAAACACGTTTAAGACCTTATAAGTCTGTGTTTGTGGCAATCTGATTTGTGTGGATAGTTGTGTATCTCAAACTCGCACGCATTGAAATGAGTCCAAAAAGTTTTAATTATGCCAAATTTCTTGGGATTACCTCCAAGGATAACTCCTTTGCTGATTCTTCCGAATCCCGAGGTAGGAATTTCTTACTACCAGATTCTAATAACATTTCCTCTGGTGAGACATTTAGCTCCATGTCTAAAACTGAAATGGAACTCAACATAAATCAAAAAGCTGAGTCTATTGTTTTTCAAGATGCTAAGATAAAATCTCTTGAAGAAAAACATGATCAGCTTATTGATGAACTTGAGAAATCTCTTGGTCGAGAACAGGAATTCTATGGCATCATTGAGTCTTTCTCTAACAATATCGAAAAACTTGTTCAAGAAACTACTCTACAGCGTGAAAAGATTAGTACTCTTGAGGATATTGTTAAAGAAGATTCAATTAGAGAAAAACGTTTGATCGAGCCTCATTCATCAGATCTGGACATCCTTCATATTGAAAAAGAGAAATTGGTCACTTCCCTTCTTCTAGCTCAAAAATAGTGCAAATCTTTGAAAGAGGAAAACTCTGTTTTAATTAGAAAATCTTTTGTGTCTACCACTAATTCTCAGGCAGAATTACAATACATGAAGAAAAGTTCTCCAAAGGAAGTCCCTGCTAGGAAGTGTTTACATAACTTGCAGTCTTCTAATAGGGATATTAATTTAATACAGGTTCAGTCCAATGTTTCTCTTCCACGAACATGTTCTTTCTGTGGGAAAAAGAATCACTATGTTCAACATTATTTTGCTAGAAAAAAACAGATTTTTGATCTTCAAAATCTACTTCTTTTTACAGTTGACAGAGTAAACTGTCTGACGACCTCTACAATGGATTTCATTCCTGCAGAAAGCCAGAACTCTCATAAAAGGGATTTCAATGGTCTCTATTCTCAAAATCTCTACAGGGATCGTGTTTCTCCTCTTGGTGCAAACTCTTACACCACAAATATATGCATTCCCAGTGGTTATGAGAATATGTCTGGTAGATCTAAGTTTAGAAGGTGGAGACCTCTCTTCACTAATCCTATGGAACCAATTTATAGAGGCCCTAGACTTAATTCTCAGAAAATTCCCTCTAATGGAATTTCTAAAAAGGTTATGTCAAATTCTTCTGGAATTAGTAATAGATGAAGGAAGACAAGAAATACTAGGTTCAAACTCTCAGATGGTATTCACAGTGCATCTTTCAATACTCATGGTGGGATTACGTCTCACCTTGCTACCTAGTTCTAGGAAATTTCTTCCTTGTATCTAATTTGAGAGTTGCAAGGATGATATTTGCGAGATGCTCAAGTCTACTGTTGGTTACCATCTGTCTTATGTTTGTTTGTGTTGTTTTCCCCTTACATGAAGGTTAAGTCACTTCTTGACTTCCTGTAACCAATGTATCTCTTTCGCATGCTCTGATTATTGTTTTTTAGTTATTGAGCCATGATGGTAAGAGATATTTGAAAACATAGGGTATTTATTGTTGGATCTTTTCTGATCCATTAGCCTTCCACACCTAGTCCACGAACGTCCGTGTCTTTCTTGAGAGTTTTAGGGTTTCCACAACAAGGGTGTCCTTCTCTTGTTTATAAACATATATATATATATATATATATATTTCCCCCCTTCCATAATAACAAAAAAAAAAAGGAGAACTCCTCAAGACCTCAAGAAGTAGTGAATCTTGAGATGGAAGAAGACATTAAAGGATGCGATTCTGTTCAAGAACTTTTCTTGAAAAAGATGATTGAAAGGAAAGAGTATAACTCCTGGATTGGAGAATCTGTCAAGGAATTAATTCTTTTTCAGAATGACTCTAGGGTCGAATTTGCAAATCTTCAAATGCAAATAAATCAACTTATTGATGGTCAGACCAAAATCCTTGATAATCAATAGATATTGATCAGGAATCAAAAGAAACTTATCATGGACTGTGTCAAAGCTAGGAATCTTGCCCGCGTTGTTGATCAGAAAGTTAATGTTCTAACTCATGAACATGGAGTCTCTACGGTCAAAAGAATCAAGGATATCAATGATACCTTTTATGATGGACCCTTTCAGAGGTATGATGTTATCAAGGAAACTTGATTTTTTTTTGTCTAGAAAACTTCTTATGAAAATTTATTCTTGTGTTTTGAGAAGGATAACTAGGGTTTGGAATAGGAATTATTGCGAGTACACATAGCTATTGCCAACGATTATCATCTTACAATGTTTTTAGATTTATTTATTTAAATTATAAAGTTTATTTGGAAGATGATTTTGCAGTATTAATCTTTATGGTTTTATATATTGCAACTTGTTATGGGATATATATGTTTGCGTCCATGAGCTATGATTGTCCCATATTGGCTCAAAAGTTAAGTCTATCATATGTCTTTATGCAAATATTGATAAAAGATAGAATGAACTTTTGACAACAAAAGTTAAGCCTATTATATATGTCATTATGCAAATATTGATGGAAGATAGGATGAACTTTTGTCTACAAAGATTAAGTCTATTACATGTCTCTATGCAAATATTGATGAAAAATAGAATGAATATTTGAATATTCCGCAGTATTGGTATTTCCCTGATCCACATCTTTGTGTAACTACTGTGTGGCTCCGTAAGTTCTCTTATGTGAGCATTTCCGATTAAATTAATCATGGATTCTCTTATGGTTAATTTAATTGAGTATTTTGGATACAAATTCATGTTTCATGTGATTTGTTAATGTCCAAAGAAATCCTTCTTTTCTTGTGAAAGTAAGGTCGCTCTTTTTGTTCTTTCGGGAATGACATTTATGGGGGAGAGTTATTAATTGAACCTATGCATAATTGCCAAATCTTTGTGGCGAGTGCGGCTGTGGACTATTGTAGGAGTTTTCTTGTATCTTTATAAATTCCTTGATAAATACACTAGATTCGTCTATGTGAAATCATCGAAACAAAGTTGATATGTTCTCTTTTGGTCATGAAGTATCTCTATGGAAATTTCATTAGGATCCCACTAATTTTCGTACCTTTGCCAATTTATAATGACAAAAAGGGGGAGAATATATTCATGTGTAGTTCACACTACAAATATATATGGTTAACGGATCATTATGTAAGGGGGAGTGGTTTTCATGTGAGATGAAGTATTGACTAAGGGGGAGTGATACACTGATACATATCACCATAATATTGTTGTCAAAGTTGTGATGCAATTGGACTTTGATACATTTATATAATAAGGAATACAATCTTTTGCAAATTGTGGCTATAATGTTCATGACTTGATTCGAGTGAATCAAAATCGATTTTGCTTCAATTGTGTCTTGTATACTTCTAGGAGAATATAAAAAATTGAACAACTCTAGAACTAGTTTCATTTGAGTCATTTGAAGTTATGGTTAAGATGAATATGGTTGATATGAAAGTGTTCATATGGCTAACTTCGGTTAACTATTGTTGAGCCAACAAAGGTGTACACGTTTAGGTACGGTTACTCATATCTAAATGAAGTCACTTTTCATTTGTGTGTAACAAGATAAGTTCGATCTAACGGTTGAAAGATATTAGATTGAGTATAATCAAGTTTTCATCTAACGGTGAATATTGAATGCTTTGTTACCAAGGTAACATTGATTGCAAACCCTGATTTGAAGATTATATAAAGGAGAACTCTAGCAACTGGGAAACCTAATCCCCACACCTCCTGTGTGATACTAGTTGCGACTTGAGTCGATTCTCCTTTAACCTTAGGTTTTTCCAAAACCCTGTAGGTTAACGACCTGAAGACTTCATTGGGATTATGAAGCCAGATCCAACTATTTTCTCTGTAGTTGCGTGTTCTGATCTTGCTGTTTTTTATTGTGATTGAGTACTATCTTCTCTAATATTTGGTCGATATTTAATCTCCGATAGGCAAGATAAAAAGTAGTCACAAACATCTTCGTCTCATCGTTTGTGATTCCACAATATCTTGTTTCGTTTCCATACGTTTAAGATTATTGTAAGGTGATTGATATTTCTAGGTTGTTCTTCGGGAATATAAGTCAAATATATCAATTGGTTCCTGTTTACCTTTATTTATCAAAAGACGGAGAAAAACTCATAGGTTTATCTGTGGGAGATAGATTTATCTATTCAATAGACTTTTCTGTGTGAGACAGATTGGTTTATCAAGTCTTCGACTTTGGGTCGTAGCAACTCTTAGTTGTGGGTGAGATCAGCTAAGGGAATCAAGTGCGTAGAGTCATGTTGGAATTCAGAGACATAAGGAGCACAAATGTACCTTGATCAGTGTGAGATTGGTTAGGGCTCAACTACATTCCAGCCTAAAGTTAACTTGGAGTAGGCTAGTGTCTGTAGCGGCTTAATACAGTGTGGTGTACAAATATGGACTAGGACCCGGGGTTTTCTGCATTTGCGGTTTCCTCGTTAACAAAACTTCTGGTGTTTGTGTTATTTCTTTTCCGTATTATATTTGTTTATATAATTGAAATATCACAGGTTATGCATAAGTTCAATAAATTATGAATCCAACCTTTGGTTGTTGATTAAATTGATTGACACTTGGATATTGGTTTTTGATATCGTCCAAGTTATTTCTTATATTTAATTGGGCTCGCAAATTCCTATTTGTTTGATTGCAGATTGAATTGAGAAATTGAGATATAACTCTTTGATATACTTTTCTTAAGATTGACTCTGACTGTCTAGTTGATTCTCTTGAAAGTATATTGGAGTTAGTCCATACAGATTGCTAAGCGAAATATTACGTGTGGTTGTTAGACCCCCGCTTTTTCAGTTATATATTTCTTTCTAAATCAGTTCGAAACATTCACGAATTTTACCAATGACACATATCACTGTTCCAGGCTAATTTCGAATGATAAAATTTGAATCATGATTTTGATTGCGAACAATAGTTGTCCTCAACCGAAATTAATCAAGTATGAAAAATGTTCATTAATCTTAGTAATATTTCGAGAACTAAACAAGATGTTTCTTGACTCGAAATTCTTGATATGCTTATGATAGTCTAACTAGTTATGCGACATCGTCTCATGGATAGAATGATGAATATAAGAGAAATAGGTGGTTCAGTCTCCACTTACCTTTTGTTGAAGAATTTCTCCAAAAGCTTCCGTTGATCTCCGCCTTCAAACGGTAGAACGCAATAATGACTGCCATGATGTCCGTTTCTCAACTACACTTCTATCCTAATCCGAGACTTAACTAATTGTAGACTAGAAATCAAGATATAGTTTTGACAACTAAATTTGACAACAAGCTTGATATAGCAGCACTTGTGAGCTCGACCGAGCAATGCTCTAACAACTACTAATCCACTGAGAGTTTACCAGTGTTTTGCCTAATCTAGAAGAAACATGATCAATACCAGATATGTGGTTAGACCAAGTGGTGTCATAACCCACATAACCCAAATACATTAGTCCTAGTTGTTGAAATTTTTTTCTGATATGACTAACATGATGAGTATGGATAGTATGACTATGACATGGTAAATTTGAATCACCTAATAGAGCCCAAGGAAGATCGACATAACTATGCATATCCAAAAGATATTGCCACTGATTATTGTTGTCAACACCATTATGAGCACCATACATAAATGTAATCAAGAAATCGTAGCTATGATCATGAGTATGGATAATAACAAAAATTGTACCATTAGTAGTATGTATAATTTCAACATCTACTCCATCTTTCCAAGATAAAGCAATACCACTAGATAGACTAATTGCAGGACAAAACCAATATTGAGGATATCTAGTATGAGAAAGATAAAATCTCATATTATTAGGTTGAGCTTTAGTTTCTGACATAAAGAAAATATCTGGCTCATATTGACTTAAACAAAATTTAAGATAATCTTTAGTACGAGGGTTTCCTATACCTTCACAGTTCCAGGAAAATATTTTCATACTTTTAGAGCTAAAAAAGAAAATGTGAAAAGAGTAGTAAAAACAAAGGGTCAAAAAAAAAGAAGATAATACATAAAGAGAGGTTGAGAAAACCACATGTCTCCATGCGCCAGTATGATTTTGAGCAGCATTAGCAGCAACAATGTCCCACACATTTTCTTGATCAGAAGCAGTATTATCATCTTGCACATAGACATTTTTAAAATCTTGAATAGTAGTAATGTTATTCTCAAAATCATCAGCAGCATCTTGAGCCTCAGAAGTTATAACCAAAGTAGGAACATGACGATATCTTTTCTTAGTGCCACTAGTACTAGCACCATCACTTGACAAAGTATACACCGGAAACAATGAAGTAGAAGGTTGAGATTGATTGTTACGTGATGAAGAAGCTCCAGAACCAGAGTCAGTAGCTGAGAAAATTGATATACGCATCCAATCAAACAGACGAGATTGTTCTTGAGCAAAAGGCTGTCTCAGTCTGTTACGTAGTTGAGACCCATGTTGTAGAAAAAGTTGAGCTTCCTGTTGGGGATTTATTTGAGGAGGCAAAATAGGTTCAACAAATCCAAAACCTCGAACAGTTTCTCCCATCTCAATCCTTTTATGAGCCATATCAACACAATCATTTTCCTCATGATTAGGGACCTTACAATCAGAACAAAGTCGATATGGTTGTTTCTCATAAAAGAAACCAATCCATTTAGTCACACTAGCAGCATTAGCAGCAGTGATACCAGTGATAAGTAGAGTATTAACATTGATAAGGATTAAATCTCTATACTTGGAAGAAGTTGGAGGATTTACTCCATCAGGTTCAACAATTCTAACTTCACCCACAATATTACCAATCATACGTAAGATATCATCATAAGTGAATTTTGGTAACAAGTATTTGTATTCTAACCAGTAAGGTGAAATCGAGAGATCAAGCTGATAATAATCCATAGTCAGGTTCCACTCTTTTAGCACTATCAAATAACCATCAAAATTTCAAGCACCCCAAAAAATAATTGCTTTTTTATCTTCATAAACTTGAAATTTGATAACAAAGATATTAGGCTCCAAATTACGCACCTGAACCATCCATTGGTTATATCTTCGTAAGTGTGGCCAAATGAATTTAGCAGCACGCTCTACATCTTGCCAAATCATAACACCATGAGCATAAAGTTTTCCAGCAAGACTATACCTTCAGTCTCTAACTCCAGATAAAATTGCAGTATTATAATGCATTACTACCCTTCTTCTAAGAGGTTCTTCACTTATTGAAACATCCTCCATTTGCTAAGTAATGTTATTCATAATAGGTCTAGCCATCAAAGTGAAGAGATGAAAAAGTAAATAAGAACCGGGAAGGGTATGAGACAAAAGGTAGCTGATGAAATGGTTTTTACAGATGAAATTTAAAGGAGGTGTCAAGTGATACAAAGGATATGTATATATGGATTTCAAAATTGAATAAAGAAAGAGGTGTCAAGAATTGATGAAGATAGATATGGGTGATAAGCTTTAAAAAATTCGAAAGCAGATAAAAGATTGAAAATATCAAAGCTTGTGAAGAACTTTGGATAACATCGTGAACAGATTTCCGTAAAGGTAATTTAGAATGACCCATGTGATGAAACCAGTTCAGATAACTATGAAGTAAAGAGATAACAATGAACAACACCTGCACCACTGCAATTAAAAGACAACTTTTGTAGATGACAACTTTGAAACTGCCAACTGTGAAGAAATTTCATGATGTGATAGGACACGACTGTTGCACCAATGCGTGGAAACAAGGAGGAGAAGACTAAACTGCCATTAAAGGTTAAAGACACATTTAAAATCAGAGAATTACATAAAAAAATTGAAATAAGGAAATTAGGGCAAAAAAAAAAACAGAGGAAAAACAAAAAAGAAAAGCAACATTAAATTGCAATTAATATAGAGAAAAATTCAGATAAGTCTGTAAAGAAATTGATTGGAGCGATTAAAACCAGAACGAATAAATTTTTTTATTGGTAAATCAAGGTTGACTAAGTTGAATGAGGTGTTGACTTTTGCTTGACCATATTTCCAGAGAGGAGAGAGACGACGTATTCCATTTCGCTGCAATTGGAGCCAAGACACAAGACAGTTCATGAACTTATCTTAATTAAGCAGTCTATTTTCCACCGGTCATTCTTCATTATCATTCTTCATTATAATGATAATTATCATTATCAGTTCTGCCCAAATTATGAAAATTATAAAAAATGAAAATATCATTTTTCCTGGAACCGAGGAGTATAAATGCACATGCTTTGTCAGTATGGCAATGTCACCGACTAACCAGAACCTACCATTGAAAATTTACTATTGGATTCCTCACCGGAGGTCATAAACTTTCACTGATTTTACCGGCTACAGTGGTCCTCCTAATTCCTAGACCTAAAATCCGAAAGAAAAAGAAAAATACAAACGGAATCCTGAAAATTAGACCGAGTCGTCGTCAAAACTCTCGTGTGTGCGTAGTGGACTAGTAGTTCTGAGCGGACCAAACTAGAGAGACCAAAATCACAAAAACCCTTTCTAGGGCTCTCCCTCACTCTTCACTCCAGTGAAGACGCAGCCCTCAATTTCATCCTCTCTTCCACACAAATTCAACTCCAAAAACTAAATTCTCCACTATATTTCTCTCGATCGAATAAGATTTGATTCCAAATGTTCGGCGACGGCTGAATATTTCCGAGGATTCCTCTTCTCATACTGGTAAGTAATTCCCATCTTCTTTCTCCCCCATTTATTTCTCGGTTTGTGGTTCTTCAATGTCCTAATTCTGGTCCATTTTTCATTGCTGTTAATTTCTAGGTCCGTTTCTATTGAGATTTCGGTGTTTTACTACTTGGTTGTTGACTTGTTGGTGAAGATGGCAACAACAACAACTCAGCTGCCATGCTTGTCACCTGGGCAAAGGGTTATGTTGGATAGTCGAATGGGTGGAATTAGTTTGAACAAGATGATGTTTAATAATAATGTGATGGTTGGTTCGAAGAGTATAAGTTTGAGTTCACAGCGATTTAGATGTTCATCACTTAATAATAATTCGCGTAGTAATGGGATTAACCCTTTCTTGAATTTACATCCTGAAGTGTCTATGTTGAGAGGTAATGAAAGAATTGACACGGTTATTAATCCGAAAAATGATGGGTCGATTGGGAAAATTACTGAGAGTTTGATTGATTCGTCTATCCCGGAGGAGAATTACAGTACAGCTAAGATTAAAGTTATTGGTGTTGGTGGTGGTGGGTCGAATGCTGTTAATAGAATGATTGAGAGTAATATGAAAGGGATTGAGTTTTGGATTGTTAACACGGATATTCAAGCTATGAGAATGTCGCCTGTGTTTCCGGATAACCGGTTGCAAATTGGTCAGGAGCTGACTAGGGGTCTTGGTGCTGGTGGTAACCCTGATATTGGTATGAATGCTGCTAAAGAGAGTAGAGAAGCTATTGAAGAGGCACTTTATGGTTCTGACATGGTATTTGTAACGGTAAGCTTAACTCACTTTTGGGTGTTCATTTCTTGTTTGGTTATGTTCTTTTAACCTTCATATGATTCAGCTTTATCGCACGTTATGATTCGCTAATCAAGTATGTATATGATATCAGATATTCACTAAAAGTCACTAGCTAGGTTAGTCTGTGGACTGCATAATTTGGAAGTATGTAATCTTGCACGTATATCTTCCCTGCAATGTAACATTAAGTTTCTATAACAGAAGGTTGTATAGGACATTAGGGCTGCTTGCCCGGTTTTGGTGCAATTCACTTGTTCTTTCTTGTGTTAGTTCTCACTTTTCTTTACTTTCCTAATTCTTGATTTTGACTTTGCACATGCAGGCTGGAATGGGTGGAGGAACTGGCACTGGTGGGGCCCCAATACTTGCAGGGATTGCTAAATCAATGGGCATTTTGACCGTTGGTATTGTTACAACACCGTTCTCCTTTGAAGGGCGAAGACGAGCGGTTCAAGCACAGGAAGGAACTGCTGCTTTGAGAGACAATGTTGACACTCTGATTGTCATTCCAAATGACAAATTGTTGACTGCTGTCACCCAGAATACCCCTGTAACAGAAGCATTTAATTTGGCTGATGATATACTTCGTCAAGGTGTTCGTGGTATCTCTGACATAATTACGGTACGTCTTGCCCAGAAAATGAAGCCGTGCTCATGGGTTATTCCATTTTCCTGGATTAACTGAAATGAAGCCTCAATAGTATATATCTAAATATCTTGGAGGTCTTTACCATGTTCTTTTTGCTTTGTTAAACGATCTGAACTACATGACTTGCAGATTCCAGGCCTTGTAAATGTTGATTTTGCTGATGTGCGAGCCATTATGGCTAATGCAGGCTCGTCTTTGATGGGGATAGGAACTGCAACAGGTAATTTCTGGAGCTCTACTTGAAGGTTAGCATCTGTTTTAAGCATGCATTTTTCTGTTAGATGCTATCTATTGAAATTGCCAATTTTTTCCTTGCGGACCTTACCATGGATAGCTTAGGCTAAGTTAGTGTTTTGCCTTGAAATTGGTTAAGGGTGGATCAAAAATATTCCTCTTAGTTGCCTCACTTGATGGGGTCAATTCAACTTTTTTATGCCTTCCATATCCCATGTCAGCATATCTATGTGGGAGGAACCAGTGATTCTCATAATCTTTTTCACCAACAGGGAAATATGCAGTCATCAGAGATTGCTTGCTTTAAATATGAAACTTTTCTTGTTTGGCTAAGGGTTTGATTTGCTGGAATATTTCACTGAGTGTAGTGCAAATCATTTCTCTGCAGGCAAGACCAGGGCAAGAGATGCTGCATTAAATGCCATCCAATCACCCTTACTAGACATTGGCATAGAAAGGGCTACTGGAATCGTGTGGAACATCACTGGTGGAAGTGATTTAACTTTATATGAGGTACACACTTCTTTTGTTTTCCGTGTTTTGCATGTTTGGTATATATTTGCGCATAAGCCGAGTTTGAAACATTGCTAATCTTCTTCTCCATATTGTAATTCCAATTCTTTTCAACTCAGTTGTTTATTTGTTCTTCTTTTGCTAGAAGTGATGTCCAATGTATGTGTAGCTTCATCTCCCAAATTCATCATGTTTATGCAGGTAAATGCTGCAGCAGAGGTAATATATGACCTTGTTGATCCAAGTGCAAATTTGATATTTGGAGCAGTTATAGATCCATCACTCAGTGGTCAAGTAAGTTGCCATGGCTCATAATTCAGTTGATTAAGT
Organism: Papaver somniferum; assembly: GCF_003573695.1. Lineage (NCBI taxonomy): Eukaryota > Viridiplantae > Streptophyta > Magnoliopsida > Ranunculales > Papaveraceae > Papaver > Papaver somniferum. The sequence continues at coordinate 34,160,285 of NC_039366.1, forward strand.
ACTTAGGATCTTGCATAACCTCCAAGGCTTTAACTCATTGTTTCAGCATACCAAATGAATTACCGGCTTAAAACCCCAAATGGTTTGGTGGTTAAATGGATCCAACTTTCTTTGACAGGAATAAAACATCGATGCCTTTTATTTTTAATTTTGCTTAGGATATATTTTAACATGTCACCTTTTGTTTTTTCATCAGGTAAGTATAACTCTGATTGCCACTGGATTCAAACGGCAAGAAGAAGCTGAAGGAAGGCCTCCTGTTCAGGTGATGATCACTTACCGTTTTCTTTCCAAGAGAAGTAGAATTCTATTTCGTTCCTTGGCTTCAAAATTCTAATATACTATTATCAGGGTAAATTGCAGGGAACTCAGTTACCAAATGGGGACATCAACCTTGGCGGAATGAATCGACGACCTTCCTCTTTCAACGAAGGCAGCTCAGTGGAGATCCCTGAATTCCTGAAGAAAAAAGGCCGACGCTTTCCCAGAGCTTGACAAATTCTTTTGTAATATATTACACCCTTTTTTACATTGTTTTTCAGTTTAGCAGGACTATATCTACATTTCCACTAGTTGTTTTTTCATGTCTAGCCTAGACCCCACTCTCTGTTGCTTTTACTAGTTTTGAAGTGATAAATAAGTAAAGTCATGTTGAATTGCAGTCATACATTCATCTGTTTTTTTGCCTGGCTGCTAATGCGTGGTGCCAATTTGCAGCTATTCTCTGTTTTTTTCTATACCTGATATTTTTGAAATTTGAAACTGATGTTTGCAACTTGGTTCTCAGAATCTGGACTTTAGTACTAGATCTAGGGGTTGCTCTTAGTTCTGTGGGGGGTACTTTGTGGAGAATGATAACAGGGTGTTATAATGATTGATGTGGAAAAGAGTGGTTTGAAATGCCCTTTTCATAGAATGACTAGTGAACCACACAAAAGATGAATAGACACGTACAAATATCAGAAGCCACATACAATTGGAGAAGCAGAATAATGACGTGTAAACTAACATCCCACCAGTTCAGTCTCTCTCTACTTATATACTCTCCCCACACCCATCTTAAAGTTCAGTTCAGAATCCTTTTTCTCCACAATCTTCAAGCTTAGGTGTCGCCAGATATGGTTAGTCCTAAGCGTAATTTCTCCGATCACCTGCAGAAGGTCTCGCCGATTCCTTCAGAATCAGTGAAACCTCATCTGTCTAGCAACAGTTGGGTGGTTGAAATCAAAGAAGCCCCACCAGCTTTGATTCCTATTGGAATTGTTAAAGAACCAGCAGCCAAATTTGATGCATTGGTTGATGAAGATTCCGGCCGCGAGAAACTAAAGAGACATAGAGTTGAAGTAGCTGGAAGAGTTTGGATTCCGGATAGTTGGGGACAGGAAAAGCTTATGAAGGATTGGATTGATTGTTCTGCTTTCAATGCTTCATTAGTTCCGGCAGGACTATTGTCGGCTCGACAAGCGTTGATTGAAGATAGACGGCGCGCAAACTCTATTGGATTAAGGGTATAAACGAACAGGTGTTAAATTTTGTTACATGAATAACAAATCTATGTCAATGAACTTGCATCTCTTAGTAGTTGTAGTGAATGAAAAGCAAAATGATTTTCAACATGTTCATATGTTTTTTAGCATGTTAATGAATGAAATAAAGTTACGATTCCCTGCAAATATGTTCAATTTGGCATATGTTGTTTTACTAGTATACTGGTTCAATGATCTAATGACACTGATTCTGCCTTATGTCACAGATGAAGGAGACTACGGTCGGTGAAGCTGTGGTTTCTAGCCCTTCGAGGAGCTGAAAATTGATTCGGGATGAAAAGAAAAAGCGCTAGAGGTTACGAGGTGACTATGGTATGCTTATGGGTATTGATCAAAATAACAAATTTTTCTTTGTAATATTAAAGACAAAAATTCTTGAGACAGTGTATATATATCAGCTTAGCAAACGACTCTGTAAGAATCTTGGTTTTCTTATGCTGATGAGTTTTATTTTGTGATGATCTTGTTTCAACTTAACCAACTAAATTTGGATTTCTACTGCGAATCATATTGTTCTTGAGCTCTTGATTGTTTATCCATGTTTTCATTTCTTTTTTGCAAGAAATCTGTATTTCGGTCTGTGACCATAGTAGAGATTGAATGGGTTAGGTAGCGGAGGATTACTAGTCATTCATTACATTGACAGGATAGTAAACCTCCTCTACTGAATTGAGACGATTTCATCGAGGATTTAATAGCACTGTAAAGAGTCCTGTTCCAATTCAAGAGAATGTCCATTATCTAGACCATGCAGCAACATGTACCAGACTGAAAAATAAATCCTGTTTGAAGCTCATTTCATTCCGTCATGGAGTTTCTCGGGAGCTAAAGAAAATAGAACCACTTATATCAAACACTAAACGTGGCCGTCTTTGTTTAACCGTCGGTTTTGATATACCAGGTAATAGTATACTTCTGACTTGTTTTTGAATGAAATTCATTTTACCTACCAGTTCCTGAAATGCCATTTCAGAAGTCCCAGCCGATTTGATGCCTGTTTTCATGAATAAGTTAATTATCAACAATGCCAGACCTGGCGCAAGAGAATTGGCTGCAAATAGAAAAATTACCATAAACTTTTATATCTAGGCCTACCTTTCGGCTTTCAAGATAGGTGTACTATGGTCCGGAATGGGAGAATGGAAGGGAAACTCGCACCTTTAAGAAACAATACCTGTCAAAAGCAGGAAGATGTGACCAGGTTCAAGGAGAGGAGCCTTGTGGAGGCTTGTAATTTAAGAGAAGGCAATCATGAAATAATGTGTAGGGATGGCAACGGCGAATGACACTCTGCAAGACTGCAACAGGACTAGCATATATTGTTGAAATTAACCAATAATTCTCTATTCTTATAAGTTGAGCAAGATAAGAAAGGGTTCAATAGCTGACATGGTAAATGAATACAATGAATAGGAATTTTCATAAAAATTAGAACACCAGCAGCCTGAACTGAATCAAATGCAAGATCTTGTTCAAAACAACTTTTCCTCTTCAGCTCCAATTAAGCGTAATGATACAGGCCTAGTTATATGCTCCCTCCGTTTCTAAAAAAGTGTTACTTTTACTTTTTCATTCTAGCCTTGAAATATGCCAAATTGAAAAAGTGAAAGTAACACTTTTCCATGAAAAAGAGGTAGTATCTCTTTACCTGACTAGTGGCTAGTCTGCTTAACATACAGAACCGCTGTTGTAATGGGGATATATATCCTCCTGCACTAATTGATAGAATAGAGAATCTATACACTGAATGTATCTGTCATGATTGTTTGTGTGCATATAAGGGCAATTCCTATGGTAATGTTCAAATGAATTTTTTTGTTGAGTCGGGTGGATGGCATAACAGGTTTCTCCACTATGGGAATAGCACTGCGTGGTTGATTGTCAAGCGCCCGAGCTAAGGACAAACGCTGGCATGCGTAGGATGAATGCGGCGCTTGAAGAAAAAACTCCGGCGTTGGTCATATCAACGCGGGCGTGAGAAACAAAAACGCCAAAGGTCGATTTTCCAACGTCCATATTCTCAACGTTATAGTTTTGAAAACTATAAATTCCTTCAACTGAATTCATTTTCAGTCACACCACTACTATTTCCTTCTTCTAAAACTCTTCTAAATCAAATTTTTTTGATACAATTGAACGGCATTTTAAGAAAAACAATTAATAATGTAAAGAAGAGAAGAGATCGAACAAATGAACCGGCACCGCGGCCTGCCGCAGGCGTAGATTTTTCTCAAAATCGGGAAGCAGAGTTTGCTTCGTCGAGTGTCATTGCTGCTCCATCATTAGTCCAAGGTCATGTGTCGGGGCATCAAGATCGTTCTGAGGGTTATTATAGAATGAGAGGTGGATTTGCAGACTTAAAGGCTGTTTATGAAGTTATACCCCCTCGAGTCCGAGAAACGGTTGCCAGATATCCTTGGCATGCGCTTTATAGTGTGAAGCTTAGAAGACACAACAAGAGAATTACGACAACAGTGGTACAAAGGTAGTGGCCGACGACGCACACATTCCATTTTATGGATTCTGAAATTGGTAAGCTTGTTTAACTTAACTTAAATTATATTTTTTAGATAATTTATTAAATAATCAAAAGAATTAATCATAGTTGATATTATACTTGTAATAAGAATTACGCCCCTTGATTTGTATTTCATTTGTGGGATCCCAAGTGGAATGGGAGAGCCGACACCATTCAACCAAGACGAATGGATATCATTTTTAATTCTGCTACATTTAGTTTTAAAAGTACGACAGTCTGAATTAAATGAAATTACATATGTTTAAAATTAAGTGTTTTACATTAGCTTCACTGAATTATGGCGGACTATATTAGCTTCACTGATGAGAAGTACTAGGTGGAACAACAACTACAAAGAAGGGGTTGAAACTGTTCAACACCTTAAGGATTTCGAAACAATTTTCGAAAGGAAAACCCATATTTTTCCATCTTCGCCATTCAACCAAAGATCTTATTACCATCTCAGCATCAGTTTCACCTCTCAGTCTATATCGATTAGCTTGTATAGTTAAAGCTAAAAACTCACTTACTTCTTTCTTAATTGTACGAAAACGATTTTCTATGTCGCATGTGGCATGACAACTAGGATTACGGGTGTCACTGCAGAATGATAAGCATGAAAGTGCTACATTTTATGCCCATATTTATATTAGTTAGGACTCGATATTTTGGCTAATAATATTGTTTTAAGGATTTTGCAGGAATTACAAACAAATCCAGTCACCTGAGAAATAAGTGGTTAAATAAACAACAAATGATATTTGCGACTAAAATGGGTAAATGTGGCCGGAATGGTATTCCTATGTATCAGCACCACTGCGCGGCACCAAACATAAACGGAGCCTTATGAACTTGCAAGGAAAAAGGAGTACATGATTAAGTTCACGATTCCTATAGACGTGGGCAGAATTAAAATTCAGTTGGCTAGTGTCACTGGCTTGGCACTCACGAGTTCACAACAGGCAGACAATTCTTAATCTCAATTAATGCATGGTGAAGCGAGTCGATGTCAGCACACTAATGCCACCTAAGATTGGTCAAGAGTGGCTTTATTATTGTTAGCATAAGAATGGAAGAATATCACCTCCATGACCACGTGCAAATGAAGAAAAAAGAAAGATTAATATATCTTGTCCTTACATAAGTTCTGTTGCTATATTTATATAAAGAATCTGAAGGAATATTTGAAGTCATATGACGTCATTTTGCAAATACAGTTAAGGTGGGACCCAGCACATGCAAGAAAATATCATGCTTTCTAAATGAAATTCATATACTATGTAAAGTGGAGATTCAGTGATACTTTACAATGTCTCGTCATGTTATGACACGCGGCACAACATCATTGGGTGAATTTATATTTTCATGACATGTGGCAGACTTCTATTGGGAGGTGATGTGGCGACGAAGAAGAAAAACGTGAATTCATTTGTGAGCTATATTTATGTGTTGTTTCAAAATATACCAGGGGGGCCCGGCCACAGAGCTGGAAGAGCAACAGGAGAAGGATTTTGGAGTTTTGTTTTCGATTCTTCGTTTTTCTTTAGCTAAAGTTTGATTTTAATATGTTTACGGTTTTTGAGAAAGCCATGTCTAGCTAGAGTTATGTTAGGGTTTGGGTAGAAACCAATTTAATTTTGTAAACTCTACATTTATATGCTCAATAATGATTTAAATGACTAGTAGTTTTTCTTCATATAGCTTGGTATTTTATTGTTCATGTGATTTTCTTGATTATTTATGCTTTTGAATTGATATTTCGTGCTTCGGTTAAATCCCTAGACGTGGTATGCAAGGATAGATAGGTAATGCTTTAGAATCAGTACTCATGAAGCGAAGAAAACTAGAACGGAGAAACAATATTTGAAAATTCATGGAATAGATTTTTAAAGATTAGTAGAGTTTGCATAATTAATTGGTGGAAACCGAAAATCCTAACAACCTTGTATCATTCTGTTTTTCGTTAAAATTATTTATTGTTTCATTTTGTTTCAAATTTCTGAAAACTCATTAAACACTATCTATTTGATTATTTGGTCTTGGTATTAGTTAGAAGTAGTATTTTCACACTCCTCATGGGAACGACCTGTACTTGCCATTGTTCTACTAGTGAGACACTGTGCACTTGCAGTATTTTATTGTAGGTTTCCGAACCTACCAAGTTTTTGGCGCCGTTGCCGGGGAGTGGTAGCAAAATACTCGCTAGTTGATATCATTGTATATAACTTATTTTTAATTTTTGTAAATAATTTATTTTTATTGTTCTTTTAGTTCTTTTTACGCAGTTTGTTTGATTTTTTTTTGAGGTACTTTATTCTGAAGTGCGGGCGAAAAGAAAGTATGCACTCGCAAGATATTTGCAAGAGCCACTTGGGAGATCCATTAGAGGTTTTCTTAGCTCATTTTGGGTATGATTTTGATGACGATAGTGTTATTTGTGAAGTCAATTCCTTGTTAGACTCCACACCGCTGTTAGACACTAATAAATGGAAATCCAAACTAGAACCTCTAGTTTTGTTTGAGTCTCGACTAGTTCCATTAGTCGAGAAAGTTTCGACCATGACCTTTAAGCCATTAAGTTCAGAATTTTTTTGTCTTGATGATATTGATAATGAAATCGTTTTAGATGATAACGGGTCTATAAGTCATGACATTATTGCTCCATTTGAGCCAACATATGTTCGTGTGCCCTATTTTGCTCAACTGGAACCAATATCAGCCATAAAAGTTATTTCCGCTGATTTAGAACCTGATTTAGGGCGTGCACCTCAACTAGAGGCTATTGAAAAATTTATACCTCTTTGTGTGAATGATTTACATATCCTGACAATGCATGGATTGATTATTAAGGATTGTTATTTATGGGGAATGGATTCACATATATCTTTGGATGATTATAGTTTTTGCAAGTGCATATTTTCAGCTGACCGGATTGGTTGGGTTGATCCCCAACTTTTCAGACTCTATCAATATGATTGGCAGCTTACTTTGGGGGGTATCAACCTCATTTTGTTTGAAATTATGTGCTATTGAAAGCAGGGAAACAATACATTTCACTTCGTGGGAGTCAACCCATCAGATTTGTTCCCTTTTCTCTATCTTTTTTTTTTTTTTATAATTTATAATTTCCCACCATGATTTGGATGACTCAATTACATTGAGGACAATGTAATATTTAAGTGTGGGGGAGTGGCACTTTGGTTAGGATTTAAAAATAAATAAATAAACGACCAGCTGTGTAGCGGGTCTAAAAAAATGATCAGCTATGAAGCGGGTCTTAAAAAAATATATTATTATCGTTATGGTTTTTAGGGTCATGACCAGCTGTGTAGCGGGTCTAAAAGAAAACAAAATAAAATAAAATGATATGATCAGCTGTGTAGCGGGTCTCTATATTCATATGACCAGCTGTGTAGCGGGTCAATTCTTTGTTTTGCTCGAGGACTAACAAAATATAAGTGTGGGGGTGTTGATAAGCACGAAAGTGCTACATTTTATGCCCATATTTATATTAGTTAGGACTCGATATTTTGGCTAATAATATTGTTTTAAGGCTTTTGCAGGAATTACAAACAAATCCAATCAAATGAGAAATAAGTGGTTAAATAAACAACAAATGACATTTGCGACTAAAATGGGTAAATGTGCCTGGCTTGGTATTCCTGTGTATCAGCACCACTGCGAGGCACCAAACATAAACGGAGCCTTATGAACTTGCAAGGAAAAAGGAGTACATGATTAAGTTCACGATTCCTATAGACGTGGGCAGAATTAAAATTCAGTTGGCTAGTGTCACTGGCTTGGCACTCACGAGTTCACAACGGGCAGACAATTCTTAATCTCAATTAATGCATGGTGAAGCGAGTCGATGTCAGCACACTAATGCCACCTAAGATTGGTCAAGAGTGACTTTATTATTTTTAGCATAAGAATGGAAGAATATCACCTCCATGACCACGTGCAAATGAAGAAAAAAGAAAGATTAATATATCTTGTCCTTACATAAGTTCTCTTGCTATATTTATATAAAGAATCTGAATGAATATTTGAAGCCAAATGACTTCATTTTGCAAATACAGTTAAGGTGGGACCCAACACATGCAAGAAAATATCATGCTTTCTAAATGAAATTCATATACTATGAAAAGTGGAGATTCGGTGATACTTTACAATGTCTCGTCATGTTATGACACGCGGCACAACATCATTGGGTGAATTTATATTTTCATGACATGTGGCAGACTTCTATTGGGAGGTGATGTGGCGACGAAGAAGAAAAACGTGAATTCATTTGTGAGCTATATTTATGTGTTGTTTCAAAATTTACCAGGGGGCCCGGACACAGACCTGGAAGAGAAACAAGATAAGGATTTTGGAGTTTTGTTTTCGATTCTTCGTTTTTCTTTAGCTAAAGTTTGATTTTAATATGTTTATGGTTTTTGATAAAGCTATGTCTAGATAGAGTTATGTTAGGGTTTGGGTAGAAACCAATTTAATTTTGTAAACTCTACATTTATATGCTCAATAATGATTTAAATGACTAGTAGTTTTTCTTCATATAGCTTGGTATTTTATTGTTCATGTGATTTTCTTGATTATTTATGCTTTTGAATTGATATTTCGTGTTTCGGTTAAATCCCTAGACGTGGTATGCAAGGATAGATAGGTAATGCTTTAGAATCACTACTCATGAAGCGAAGAAAACTAGAGCGGAGAAACAATATTTGAAAATGCATGGAATAAATTTTTAAAGATTAGTAGAGTTTGCATAATTAATTGGTGGAAACCGAAAATCCTAACAACCTTCTATCATTCTGTTTTTCGTTAAAATTATTTATTGTTTCATTTTGTTTCAAATTTCTGAAAACTCATTCAACATTATCTATTTGATTATTTGGTCTTGGTATTAGTTAGAAGTAGTATTTTCACACTCCTCGTGGGAACGACCTGTACTTGCCATTGTTCTACTAGTGAGACACTGTGCACTTGCAGTATTTTATTGTAGGTTTCCGAACCTACCACAGAACCCGTCGTAAATAAGCGCCCATAAATTCACTCATGGATAGTTTGCTGAAGCAAGCTGAGTAAATAAAAAAAAACATAGTTTCTGCAAATAGATTCATCTTCTTCTTTAGTATACGGAGCGCGCCGAACTAATAAGGGCCGAGACATGTTCAAGAATTGAAAATTTTGTGGAAGTTGAAGATTTTTTTAATCTCAGAGAATAAGAGCAAAGAAGACTAGATGTGTGAATGTGAATTTGGAGTTGAAATGGAGAGTATTCATAGAACTCAAAAATTATAGATGTTAGATCACAAGAGTTTTAAGCCGTCTAGATTCAGCCGTTGGCGCTTCTATGAAAAACGCGACGCTTTAAGAAAAGACTCTGGCATGTGAAGTAACAATTGGTGATGTAAGGACAAGAGCCAGCGTTTTTGGATCAAGCGCCAGCGTTGGTGCCAAGCTCGCACGGTCTTACATCACGCGCGCGCTACATGTTCCATCCCACTCAACAAACCAACAAATTTGTTGGTTTGTACATCCATTTTCATGTTTGTTGAGTCCATAATGGGAGAAAAATCAACAAACTTCAAGTTTGTTGAGTCCATATGAACTGCTCTAAGGAGGTCTACCAGATTTCTCACCCTGTTTGACTGGTTATCTTTTTCTTCCTAGACGAGAGCGGTCATCAAGACTGACCACTACCAAAGACAAACTAACCCGCACGACATGGATGCATCTCATTTTAATAGTTGTATTTATGATACGGATGAGCAAGAAGTCCGGAACCGCGGATTTCATCCGTATCCGTCTGCAAATTGAGGGTGAAACCCAATCCGCAAGATCTATGGACCGGACACGGTGAGATTCTCAAATCCACACTTTTAGCGGTTTGGTTACGGTTGGACTTTGAAATTCGAGGATTTACCAGGACCCCCAATAACCACAGGAAGAATGTTCGTCTTCCGCAATTACAGTTACAGAGGAAAGACGAAGAACTTTCAGATTCAACACAAGTGCTGCATTGTGCAAGCAGGGAAATATCAGTGAAGACTCTTCAGATTTTATCAACACAAGTGGTGCACTATGCAAGCAGGGAACTATCAGCAAGTGCACTTTGCAAGCAGGGAACTATCAGTAAAGACTCTTCAGATTTTATTTTCGGGCTCTAGACATACTGCACACCGAACTATTCAACATTATTCAAACTTCAAGGGGAACTACTTTGATATTCGAAATCCGGCAGATCTGTAAACAGTAGTGACTGAACATTTAAGCCATAAATAAAATCAACAAGCAATTAGTCTTCCAAATCAAGAGTAAGAGAGAAAAAAATATGCAGTGTATATTACAAAAACTAGATTTTTCCATTGATCAACACCAAATTGTTCTCATAACAAAATCTCGTACATAGTTCAAGTAAAGACTTCTTTGTTTTCTAAATTTCTACCTTCAAGGCTTCAAGTTAATACATGGATAGGAAAATCAACAAAGTGGAGAAAAGTATATAGCTAAAGACATGTTCTTTTACTTATTTTTATTTTCTTTTTCTTTTTGAGACTAAATCCGCGATTAATCCGCATCCGGTCCGTATCATCCGCTGATCCGTGGGTAATTGGGGCGGACATGGTTGGATTTCCAAATCCGCAACTTTGACGGATTGGACGCGGGTGACCCCTAATCCGCATCCGTCCGTCCGTTGCACACCCCTAATTTATGAGTATGTTTTGCATTCTAGTTGGGCTTTCCTCAAAAGGCAGGCCCATAAGTCCATTAGCTAGTTATGTTGCTAGGGCATTGGAGAATAAAAGGAAAATCTATTTTCCTTTTGTTAGTAAGAGCAAGGGCTATGGAGTGAGAGTTCTCATTCAATATGAACGTGTCTCACTAGATTTGATCAAATTAGGTGTTGTTATGGAGTGAAAACACTCACTCATTCATCAGAGATCACTCACATACTCATTGGAACAAGTGAGTGGTCGACAATATTCACTAAGAGGCTGATCTTCTGCCTCTTGAGAAAAAATTGTGCAAGGAGGCTAATCTTCTGCCTCCTGAGAAAAAAGTATGCTAGGAGGCTAATATTCTACCTCCTGGAGTTGAAAAATAAGAAAAAAAGAAAAATTGAAATAACTAAAATCAGGTTGGGGAGGCACATGATCAACCGTTTGGGTGATATTTTCTCCCCAAACGGCTGATGGTCATCCTCTTCAAGGAATTTTTCCTCCAAGCGGCTGATCATGTGCCTCGTAGTGTGTATTTTAGCATATCCCATGGTTGCAAACACACTATTTCACTCAATCTCTCACTCAATTTGGCAGTGAATGAGTGTTTTTAACACTCATTCTATATCCATTGCTCTAAGAGCGGCTCATGTAATAGAGAGAGAGAGTGCGGCACCAAATGAGAGATAGGTCCTCGAGAGGGGATTCAGGGAAAAACCTTGGACATAGTGGAATCATTTCGTTGTCTTTGCAAGTGGATGTAGATCATCTTGATCAAACCACTATAAATCCTTGTGTTGCAAGTGTCATGTGTGTGTTCTTGATTTATTTTGATTCTGTTTCTATTTCATATCTTGATTGATTGTGCTATATTGGGACTTTTTTTTTTCACAAATTGGTATCAAAGCTCCGTCTCGGAACAATCTCTAATGGAGGCAAAATATGAGATTGAGAAGTTTGGTGGGAGGAATGATTTCAATATATGGAGGCTAAAGATGAGGGCCGTTTTGGTGAAACAAGGTTTGGTGAAAACTTTAAAGAGGAAAGCAGCTCTTGCAACAACATTGAAAGAGGGGGAAAAGGAAGAACTCACAGAGAAAGCACATGGATTAATTTTCCTGTGTTTGAGCAATGAGGTCTTCAGAGAAGTAACAATGAAAACGACTTTGAATGGGATGTGGAACAAGTTGGTATATGACTAAATCCGTGACAAATCGTCTTTATCTTAAGAAAAAATTTTATACCCTTAGAATGCATGAACGGATGTCTATTATAGATCATATTGATGATTATGATAAAATTCTCTTGGATTTGGCAACTATTGATGTGAAAATTTAAGATGAAGACCAATCATTAGGTTTGCTTTGTTTCTTCCCACAATCATATCAAAACCCTTTTTGCACCATAATATATGGAAAGACTAAAATTTCCATGCAAGCCGTTACGGAGGATTTAAACTTTAAGGAGTTAAAGAAGACCGGTATTAATAGTAAGGAGAGTTCGGGAGATGAGTTGGTTGTAAGGGGAAGAACAAAACAAAAGGGTAGTTTAGATAAAAGTAGATCAAGTCTAAGTCCAAATCAAAATTTGGTAAATTCAAATGCTTCCGTTGTAAGCAAGAAGGGAATCATGAAAACATAAAATTCTTCTCTTCCCATAGCTTCTCATATTGATTCCCATAGCTTCTCATAAAAAATATTGATTCATGTTAATCCATAAATATTTTATGTTTTTATGGGGGAAACTCACACTTGTGTTAATCCAATGGTGGACCTATTTGATGCATTAAATTGGATGGACCACAAATTGGCGTGCAACTAACTTTTTCCTAATTCGAGTTAGGTAAATATAACTAACCATATATGTATGCCATAAGTCTTCCTACAAGTCCATATGTGGATTTATTGGACTCCGTCAGAATTTCCTTCTTGTTTTTGGGTCATCAAATCCAATGGGAGCAAAAAATAAAGGAAACAATATTATAAAAGCTCGAGAGGAGCATAATCGACTAATAGTCGGGATGATTGAATTTTTGTCATTAACTCCAGAATATTACAATCCTCTCCGTAATACTATGTACTTTATCTATGCGATTAAGAGAAGGATTGGGAGAACATACGCAAGCAAGAAAGAGAAGGATAAGAAGAAAATCACATTCTTTCTCCGTGACCAGCTTCTTTAGCTCTCAAACTCGTGTTCGCTCGACTCTCAGCTCATTCTCTGGCAACAAATTCTTCTCGCATGCCTCTTGATGGGAAGCGATGACATAAGTTAGTAATTATGACCCTGCATGTCTAAAAGAATTAGAGTGGTAAGTAAAGTTAATATTAATAATATATAAAATGACAGACATCATTCTAGTGCACGTACCAGAATTTGTCAAAACTTTGGGGAACAATTTTCAACATCTCCCTATGAGATGTTCTAATTCAAAATATGTGATTGGGGATTTTGCTCAAGGAAATGTTCCATGATTTCTTCATATGAGATGGATGAATGCTACCAGAAAAATGTCATCTATCTTTTACCTGCATAATTTTAGAGAAGCAAATTTCTCTGCTGATACTGCAGCTAAAAGAGGTGCTAACTTAGGAGCCGGTGAAAGACAAGTTATAATGGGAAGACCTTCTTTTTTAATTAGAATTGAACTATTAGGAATGGTAGATTACAGATTCTGCTGAGAAGAAGAAAACCTATGTAATTCAGTTTCTTTATGTTTTCTCTTTGGGCTTGTAATTGGGCTTATGCAAAATGTAAATGTAGTTTTTTTTTTTGAATGATTTTTTAGGGACCATGGTTTTTTTGAAGGGACCACGGTTTTATTAGGCCACCTTCCCTAAAATGATAAGGGGTGTCCTAAAGCGTTGAAATGACTAACCTACCCTTAACCTAATTTAATTTAAAACCAACCTAATAACCACCTCTATATATATATATATATATATATATATATATATATAACCACCATCTCCTCCCACCACCACCGCCCACCACCGCCGATTACCACCACCTCCGATTATCACCACCACCAACCACCGATTCACTACACCAAAACCAGGATTTTGTAACAGTGCAACCTGTCACAGTTTATTTTTCAATCACAGATACACCTGTGACAAGTCCTGCAACAGTTATAACTGTTATTAAATTTTGTATTCGTGATAATAGTTAGGAATATTAAATTCTTTTATTAGTCACAATAATATTTGTTGACAATTTTACAGACAATCACAATTATAATTCAAAGTGATGATCCCACCCAAATATTTTACCACATCTAAAACAACCCCAAAATTATAACACTTTGAATTTTACTTGTCACTAATTTTCCCACATTTGTACAAACTAACAATTATATTTCATTTCTATTAATCAAAATACATTTTCTTTTTCATTTTAATTTTCTTAATATTAGAAAACAGGATCAAGACCAAGTCAACAAGTCATGACTTTATAGAAATTTGACTTTGACATATCTGCTTCTTCCAAAGACGGTGAAAATTACCAGACTACCCTTATCGGAATAAGTGCAATAAAAATTTCGAAGATTGTGAAAATGACAAGACCACACTTATCGGAAATAAGTATAGTAAATATTACAGACTATGAAAATGACTATTTTACCCTTACTATTTTACCATATTACCCTTAATGGAAAAAAGTGCAACAAAATATTGTGCAGACTATGAAAATTACCAGACTACCCTTATCAGAAATAAGTGAAGTAAATATTAAAGACTGTGAAAATGACCATATTACCCTTAACGGAAATTAGTGCAATAAATATTATGGAAACTGTTAAAATGACCAGACTACCCTTATCGGAAATAAGTAAAGTAAATATTACAGACTGTGAAAATAACCATACAACCCTTATAAGAAATAAGTAAAGAAAATATTACAGACTGTGAAAATGACAATTTTACCCTTATTGGAAATAAGTGCAACAAATATAATGGAGATTGTGAAAATGACCAGACTACCCTTATTGGAAATAAGTAAAGGAAATATTACACATTTTGAAAACGACCATATTATCCTTACTATGAAAATGACCATATTACCCTTACTAGAAATAAGCGCAATAAATATCATGGAGACTATAAAATTGACTATATTAGCCTTACTAGAAATAAGTGCAATAGATATCATGGAGACTATGAAAATGACCAAACTACCATTATCAGAAATAAATAAAGTAAATATTACATACTATGAAAATGACTATTTTACCCTTACTGGAAATAAGTGTAATAAATATTCTGGAGACTATGAAAATGACTAGACTACCTTATCAGAAATAAGTAAAGTAAATATTACAGACTGTGAAAATGACCATATGACCCTTACTGGAAATAAATGGAATAAATATCATGGAGACTATGAAAATGACCAAACTACCCTTATCAAAAATAAGTAAAGTAAATTTTACACTGAAAATGACCATATTACCCTTACTGCAAAGTGCAAATATCATGGAGATTGTGAAAATTACCAAACTACCGTTATCAAAAATAAGTAAAGTAAATATTACAGACTATGAAAATGACCACTTTACCCTTATTGGAAACATATGCAATAAATATTATATAGACTGTGAAAATGACCAGACTACCCTTATTGGAAATAAGTAAAGTAAATATTACAGACTGTGAAAATGACCATATTACCCTTACTGGAAATTAGTGCAATAAATATGATTGAGAGTGTGAAAATGACCAGACTACCCTCATTAAAAATAAGTAAAGTTGATATTTCAGACTGTGAAAATGACCATATTACCCTTACTGGAAATTAATGCAATAAACATCATGGAGACTATAAAATGACCAAACTGCCCTTATCAAAAATAAGTCAAGTAAATATTATAGTCTTTGAAAAGGACCATTTTACCCTTACTGGAAATAAGGTTAATAAATGTTATGGAGACTGTGAAAATGACCAAACTACCCTTATCGGAAATAAGTAAAGTAAATATTACAAACTATGAAAATGACCATATTACCCTTAATGGAAACTAGTGCAATAAATATTACGGAGACTGTGAAAATGACCAGACTATCCTTATCGGAAATAAGTAAAGTAAATATTACAAACTGTGAAAATGACCATATTACCCTTAATGGAAATTAGTGCAATACTGTGAAAATGACCAGCCTACCCTTATTAAAAATAAGTAAAGTTAATATTTCAGACAGTGAAAATGACCATATTACCCTTACTAGAAATTATTGCAACAAATATCATGGAGACTATGAAATGACTGAACTGCCCTCATCAAAAATAAGTAAAGTAAATATTATAGTCCGTGAAAATAACCATTTTACCTTAGTGGAAATAAGTGCAATAAATGTTATGGAGACAGTGAAAATGACCAGACTACCCTTATCGGAAATAAGTAAAGTAAATATTACAAACTGTGAAAATGACCATATTACCCTTAATGGAAATTAGTGCACTAAATATTATGGAGACTGTGAAAATGACTAGACTATCCTTATCGTAAATAAGTAAAGTAAATATTACATATTGTGAAAATGACCATATTACCCTTATTGGAAATAAGTGCAGTAAATATTATGGAGACTATGAAATGACCATTTTACCCTTACGGTCGTAAGGGTAAAATGGTCATTTTTCGGTAAGGGTAATATGGCCATCTTCACATTCTATAGTATTTATTTAACTTATTTCCGATAAGGGTAGTCTGGGCATTTTCTTTTTCACCAAGATATTTATTGAAATTATTTCCAATAAGGGTAGTTTGGTCATTTTGACAGTCTCCATAACATTTATTGCACTTATTTCCCCTAGGGTAAAATGGTCATTTTAGCAGACTGTAATATTTACTTTACTCATATCTGATAAGGGTGGTCTGGTCATTTTCACAGTCTCCATAATATTTATTGCACTTATTTCCAGTAAGGGTAGTATGGTCATTTTCACTATCTGTAATATTCACTTTACTTATTTCCGATAAGGATAGTCTGGTCATTTTGGCAGTCTCCATAATATTTATTGCACTTATTTCCATTAAGGGTAAAATAGTCATTTTCACAGTCTGTAATATTTATTTTACTTATTTTTGATAAGGGTAGTCTGGTCATTTTTACAGTCTCCATATATTTATTTCACTAATTTCTAGTAAGGGTAGTATGGTCATTTTTACCGTCTGTGTGATATTTATTGCACTTATTTCCAATAAGGGTAGTTTGGTCATTTTCACTGTCTCTGTGATATTTATTGACTTATTTCTAGTAAGGGGTAATATGGTCATTTTCACAATCTGTAATATTTACTTTACTTATTTCCGATAAGGGTAGTATGGTCATTTTAGCTGTCTCCATGATATTTATTGCACTAATCCTAGTAAGGGTAATATGGTCATTTTCACTGTCTGTCTGATATTTATTGCACTTATTTCTAGTAAGGGTAATATGGTCATTTTCACAATCTGTAATATTTATTTTACTTATTTCCGATAAGGGTAGCATGGTCATTTTCACTATCTACATGATATTTATTGCACTAATTTCTAGTAAGGGTAATATGGTCATTTTCACTGTTTGTACTATTTACTTTACTTATTTCCTATAAGGGTAATATGGTCATTTTCTTAATATGTAATATTACTTTAATTATTTCCGATAAGGGTGGTCTGGTCATTTTCACTCTAGTAGTATTTGAATCTGTGTTGATCAATTCTGATATATTTCGTCTTCAGTTCATCCGAACGAGAAACTCGAGTCTAGCTCTAGTAGGTTTTGAACCCGTGTTGACCAATTCTGATATATTTCGTCTTCAGTTATCTTAACGAGAAACTCAAGTCTAACTCTAGTAGTTTTTGAACCAGTGTTGATCAATTCTGATATATTTCGTCTTCAGTTATCTTAACGAGAAACTCAAGTCTAACTCTAGTAGTTATTGAACCTGTGTTGATCAATTCTGATATATTTCGTCTTCAGTTCATCCGAACGAGGAACTCAAATCTAACTCTAGTAGTATTTGAACCCGTGTTGATCAATTCTGATATATTTCGTCTTCAGTTCATCCGAACGAGAAACTCAAGTCTAACTCTAATAATCTTTGAACTCGGGATGTTCGAATCTGATATATTTCTCTTCAGTTCATCCGAATTAGAAACTCAGGTCTAACTCTAGTAATCTTTGAATCTGGGATGTTCAAATTGATAAATTTCATCTTCAATATAATAAAACTTTAGATTTATATGGATCGTCGAGTACTTTTTTTTTATCAGACAATTGCGGAAATTGAGCTGCTAGATTGGTAGTTAAATGTTGCAATTCAAAAAAAAAAGTCTGGTCTAAAATATAACACTAGCATTTGCTAGTTCTCTCTCCTAACATTTGCTCGCAGTTCAACTAGTAGCGAGATTGAAACGCCAAATGATTCAACGCTGAAAAAGTTACCTTAACGCTGAATGGTTCGGCGCTCACAAAAATCACACGGAGCACAAAAATTGCAAAATTTGGTCTAACGACAGTGACTGAAGCGCTGAATGGTTCAACGCTCAAAAAGTGACCTTAACGCTGAATGGTTAAGCGCTCACAAAAATCACACGAACCACAAAAATCACCAAATTTGATCTAACGACTGAGATTTAAAGCGCTGAACCAAACAGCACTGGACAGTGGTCCCAGATAACATGGACTGCTAATCTAGCTGCTAGATTAGCCATCCCATATGACTTAGGAGGTTGTCCTAGCTGACGTGGACTTCTAATCTAACAGCTAGATTAGAAGACCATATGACTTGGCCTAAACCTATAACTTGCGAGTTCAACTCCTAGCCAATTGGGCCCAATTGAGTACCTCGAGTACTTTCTATCAAAACCCAAAGTATATCTTCTCTCACTTCATTTCCCCCTTTCTCTCATCCTTATCTTTCTCACTTTCTCCGGTCTCTCTCCAGCGGAAAGAAAACCCTAAGTTGCTATCGACACAGACGCAACAATCTTCACTCAATCACTCACTACCACCACTGTAATCCCTCATCCCTGTTCCAAAGATCTCTATGTTTCTTTTCCTTTTGTTTAACTTGAAGGGAAAAATTATTCCTTTCTACCTTATCATCTCTTTTCAGCACCGAATACCTGTAGATTTGCTTCAGTTACGATCGATTTTACCCAACCTAGTACTCTTATTTCTCTGGTAAATCAAATTATTATACATACTCATAACGATTGATAACGACTGAAGAGTGATTTCTGAAGTTCGAAGCCTAACTTGTTTAGATCTGAAGAGAGTTGAAGAGTCTGTAACAAACCCCCAATTTCTTACTCCTATTATTTTTTCGCTCAATTTTTCATCAAAATATGAGGTTTATTTCTTTGATTGCATAAGTATGAATAATTTATATATCTAGTCTCTGAAATGTTTGTTGTGTTTTTGTTTTAGGTGGGTGATTCAGGTCTCGAAGTCGGCAGTAAATGCAACTAATGGGCCTAGGGATTTGAGGTGATATGATTCATTAGATGAGCGCTCAAGTTCTTCTCAAAATCTATGCTACCATATCATGTTCAGATAACTATGGTTGTAATCCATTCAAGGTTCTGGTGATGATGGTGTGGTAGTGGTGATGAGAAAAAAGAGTAATCTGTTTCAATTGAAAGATCTGAGGTGAGGTTAGTTTAAGTGAATTTATTTTTTTTGGGTTTTAGTTTTTAATTGAAAATCTGTTTTTTTTTTTGTTGATTGTAGGATGGTTATTGGTCTAATTGTGTATTAGTTTTCTCTTCTGCAGTTTCGCCTCGTCCCTCGAGGAAATCAAGGTGTAGAAAGAAACAATAAGACCAACATAACTGCACATTAAGTGTTTGAGAAAAATCCTGAAAGAATAGATAAAGGGTAAAATCCTTATTGTATACTTTGCTTTCTTCAGTAGTGGTAGGGCTGCTATGTTGATAATGCATGATAATCTTGCAGGCTGCGGTTCTTTAGTCTTGGGACTTGTTGGTTTTAACTTGCTTAGGTTATTTTGCTTAATTTTTTCTGGGAAAGAAGTTGTATTGTTTATGTACTATGCATGGTGCTTAATGTTTCGGTCATAGTAGGGTGCTCAACATTCTGGAACATGTTATCATTTTTGTTTTTTTCAAGTCTTTGGTCATACCTAATGCCAAGTACAATTACTGCATATGCAAATTTAAGCTTGTCTTTAGGGATTAGTAGAGATGTCCTCCACACTCCAGAAATGAGAAAGAATCTTGTTTCCGGCTATCTTCTCAACAAGGCTGGGTTGTATCAAACTATTGGATCTGATGTTTACACAATTACTAAAAACAGAGTGTTTGTAGGAAAGGGTTATGCTGCTGATGGAATGTTTAAGCTTAATGTTGAAATGAATAAAATTACATCTTCTTCTTATATGGTGTGTACTTTTAATGTTTGGCATGCTAGACTTTGTCATGTGAACAGTAGATCAGTAGATACCATGAGCAAGCAAGGTCTTATTCCAAAACTTTCCATGCATGATTTTGAAAAATGTGATTCTTGTAGTCAAGCAAAAATAACCAAGAGTTCTCATAAATCTGTTGTTAGAGAATCTGAGCCTTTAGAGTTAGTGCATTCTGATTTGTGTGAATATGAAGGTATATTAACCAGAAATGAAAAAAAGATATGTGATGACTTTCATTGATGATTATTCTAATTATACCTATGGTTACTTGCTAAGTCATAAGAATGAAGCTATTCAAAAATTCAAGGTTTTTATTGCTGAAGTTGAAAATCAATTTGGTAGGAAAATTAAGAGATTTCGTAGTGATAGAGGAACTGAATATGATTCTAAACCATTCACTGAAATTTATGAATCTTCTGGAATTATACATGAAAAAACTGCTCCTTATAACCCTGAAATGAATGGAAAATCTGAAAGAAAGAATCGTACTTTTACTACTCTTGTGACTGCATGTTTGTTGAGTTCTGGTGCTGCCCCTCATTGGTGGGGAGAAATTTTGTTGACTGTTTGTTATGTTTTGAATCGTGTTACAAATTCAAAAACTAAAATTTCACCATATGAACTTTGGAAAAACAAAAAACCAAATGTATCTTATTTTAAAGTATGGGGTTGTTTGGCTTATGTTCGTATTCCTGATCCTAAAAGATCAAAACTAGCTAGTAAAGCTTATGAATGTGTTTTTGTTGGGTGTGCTCAAAACAGTAAAGCTTATAGATTTTTTTATCTTAATAATAAAGTTATTATTGAATCTATTGATTGATTTCTTTGAAGATAGATTTCCTTTTAAATCTAGAAATAGTGGAGGTTCTCTACCTAGTACGAGTTCTGAACTTAGAAAAGAAGAACATAGAACTGCAGAAACTAGAGACGCTGAAATTGAACCTAGGCGTAGCAAAAGGGCTAGGATTGCGACAGATTATGGTTATGACTTTGAAGTCTATACCCTAGAGGAAGACCCTTCTAGTCTTCAAGAGGCACTTAATTCTCCTGAATCCGGTTTTTGGCAAGAAGCCATAGATAATGAAATGGACTCCCATAATCTTAATGGAACTTGGAACCTAGCAGATTTACCCCCTGGTTGCAAAGCAATAGGTTGTAAATGGCTACTTAAAAGGAAGTTGAACCCTGATGGTACAATAGACAAACACAAAGCTAGGTTGATAGATAAAGGATATAGACAAAGAGAAGATGTAGATTTCTTTGATACTTATTCTCCTGTTACAAGATTGACTTCTATTCGTGTTTTGATTATTGTTGCTGCTGTGCATAATCTTGTTGTTCATAAAATGGATGTTAAAACAGCTTTTTTGAATAGTGAATTAGAAGAAGAAATTTACATGGAACAACCTGAAGGTTTTGTTGTTCCTGGTCAAGAAAATAAAGTGTGTAAGTTAGATAAGTCATTGTATGGTCTGAAAAAAGCTCCTAAGCAATGGCATGAAAAATTTGATAACTTGATGACTTCACATGGTTTCAGAATTAATGAAAGTGACAAATGCATATACTATAAGTTTGAAAATAATACATGCATCATGATTTGTTTGTATGTGGATGATTTGCTAATTTTTGGTTCAAACTTGTCTCTGGTTGAAGAAACTAAGAATATACTTAAGTCTAACTTTGAAATGAAAAATTTGGGTGAAGCTAGTGTAATTCTGGGAATTAAGACTACTAGAACTAATGATAGCATTTCTTTGGATCAGTCTCATTATATTGAAAATATTTTAAAGAAGTACAACTATTTTGATTGTAAACCTGTGAGTACTCCTTTTGATGCTAGTGTTAAACTGTTTAAGAATACTGGTGATAGCATTAGACAATCTGAATATGCTAGTATAATTGGTAGTCTTCGTCAACTGATGTACCAGAACAGACATTGCATATGCAGTGGGGGTTTTATGCAGGTTTACCAGTTGTCCTGGTTTGGAACACTGGAATGCAGTTGAGAGGGTTATGCGGTATCTTAAAAATACCATTAACCTAGGATTACACTATAAGAGATTTCCTGCAGTCCTTGAAGGATACAGCGATGCTGATTGGAACTCTCTTTCAGATGACTCCAAGTCCACTGGTGGATATTTGTTTAATATTTATGGTGGCGCTGTGTCTTGGAAGTCAAAGAAACAGACAATTCTGTCTCAATCTACGATGGAGTCTGAATTGATAGCACTAGCAGCAGCTAGTGAAGAAGCAGGATGGTTGAGAAACTTGCTTTCTCAAATTCCTGTATGGGATAGACCTGTACCAGCTATTATGATCCATTGTGATAATGAAGCGACAATTGCAAAAGTACATAACTGTTTTTATAACGGTAAGAATCGACAAATGCGTCGAAAGCACATCACAGTTAGGGAGTTTCTCACAACTAGTGTTGTACGTGTGGACCATGTTAGGTCGGAAGAGAACTTAGATGATCCTTTGACGAAAGGATTAGCTAGGGAAAATGTATTATATTCCTCTAAAGGCATGGGACTTTTTCCCACTAGAAGTTGAGTCATTTTGTGATGGATACCCACCTAGAAATAGGTTCAAAGGGAATAACGATTCACAAATGATATGGAGATAGAATCATGCATCTTTCCCATGACATGATATCCTGAAGCGGGTTAAAGTTGAGTTCTTTAACTCTTAATGAAGTCTATAGCACTGTATAGAGTGGGGTACCAAGCTACAGGATTACTTTTGATAGACTCACCTATGTGAATGAGAAAGTGTGGCCGCTTTCTATGAGAACATGGGTAGTTCTCTAGAACATTCATTGAAACTGGGATAGGCACAAGGTCGTAATGTGCTGGCATTTAGGACTTTACTCTTAGTATAGTTGTGTGTGTATTAAGTAATTCGTTCTCTCCATGGAGTTCAAATACATATGTTCACTCTGTGTCAGAGTTCGGAGAATTTAATACTATGTAAAGGTTCAAAATCGAAAGGTACCTTTGCTTATGCACATAACTATACGGATCTTGCTCAATGATTTTAAAAAATATAAGTGGGGGATTGTTGGGATATATGTTTTTAAAATAATTATTTTGTACATTTATATCAACAATTCGAGCTTGGCCTAGTGGTTAAGAATTTTGGGCCCGGAGGGATAGGTCTCAGGATCGAATCCCTCCCCCTACAGATGGGAGGTCTCTTGAATTTGGAAAGTAGTTTTTGCTCCTTTTTTAAAAAGTTTTTTTTTCAAAACTTTTTCACAGGTTTTAATTACAGATTAAATAGTATTTATTCTGGCATAAATTACTTGACCGTTTTTGGACTGTTACACAGGATTTTATGGAGACAATTAAAACCAAAATTTATTCCCATTAATTTTGTCTTAATTGCGAAGGCTATAATAAGCCAGTTTTGAGAAACAGAAAAGTAAGAGTTTTCCATATACTGTTTTTGTGAATCAAGAGACCAAGTTTTTTCTGAGCAAGATTAGAAGAGTGAAAGTGATCGATTTCTCACTGTGTGCGTGAGAGATCGACGAGAGTTTTTCTCGAACTGTTTTATCCTGGGGACGTTGTGACAAAGAAAGACTGCTTGCACAAATCTCAAGACAGAGCCACGGAACGTCTTAAAGAGAGCGACCTGGTCGTGACTCATCCGCAATCCAGTTTTTGTGTTTAACCTTTGTTTTGCAGGAGTGAAATCAACAATAGTTCTAACATTGTCTCTTCTAGATCAGAAAATAAAAAGATTAAGAAAAAGAATTAGGAAATTATTATGTTCTATTATTCCTTTAAAACAATATAAGGTAACTCATTAGTTCTTTTAACAGGTTCTTGATTCACTAATGATCATCCTATCTTGATTAATTATTTTATTCTTTTTTTTTTGTGAAAGTTAAATTTAGGGCATAAATTGAATCAATCAATCAATACTTATTATATACAGGAGGATCATTTTGTTTGACGTGGTAATGCTACATTCAATTTTACATTTTCTAAGAATTTAAAGTGCCTTGTGACAAAATAATAATTTTAAAATACATGGACACATAATTCATGTTCATGTTTTTTTTTTCCAAATTATAGACATGTCTTTCACAAGAATCAATATATTTCGAAAAATGAGTTTAAAATGAAGGAAAACAACTTATATAGCAAAGTGCAAAGCAACAAGTTTAAAATTAATGGACACAATTGATGCAGCAAAATATATAATGGGTTTAAAATGAAAAGACACAAATTATAACATAATTATCCATGTTTCTCAAAAAAATAATCATATTTATTTATTCTATCAAATTAGACACATTTTTATATTTAAGTCGGTAATATTATTGCATGAGTTTTCTTAACTTATATCCCTGTATACAAGTTAAGGTAGATTAAAAAACTAATTTACTACATTGGGTTTTGTATTTGGTCTTGGTTTAATAACTTTCTTGGAAACAAATTTTAATATATCTAGAAACTTTCACTTCCAACTTTGCCCTTATCTTATTTTTAGTCCTAGTCCAAGACGAGTAAAAACAAAAAGATTTACTTTCTTCTTTAAGTTTAATATTACCCGCCGCACATATTACCCTTAGTGGTCCCCGATTTACTAAATTTAGGGTTAACAAATTTGTTTTCGTAATAATTTTTCGCGTGAAAAATCTATATAGGGCACAGGACATGGGAAAGTATGCTATTAACGGAACCACAAATTTAAATAGACGACGAACCATAGTTGTAAAGATAGATTCATATCAGGATGCTTAAATTGAGGTTCCTAAATCCAATCCATGTTATCGCCCTATCACAAAGATTTCTTTGAACATCCCGAATATTAAAATTTCTTAACTCCGTCCAAATAAGTTCATTTTTCACAACATGTAAAATCAAATAGGTCTATCCAAAGATAATTAATATTTTGGACAAACAAATATATATTTACAGGTAAAATTGTAAGGGATTCTTGTTTAAATTTAAACAAGAACATATAGGCTTTTTCTTTTTATTGTTGAGGCTTCTTGTAGATATAGTAAAAAAATAATTAAAAATTTGACAAAATCAAGACATAATGTGAAATCTAATGCAATACTTTTAGTTTTTTAATCTACATTAACTTGTATACTGAAATACAAGTTAAAGTGATCCAGAAAGTCTTCTTATTTTTACAAATCGATTCTTTCATTCCAACGCCTACTAACATTTTTTTTTAAAATATAATTTTCAGTAGCGCATACAATTGTTATATCACCTTGTAGCACAATTTCTACAAGGCTAAGGCCAGTGGAAGACGCTATGATTGATAAACAAATTTCCATGTGAGGATATGCAATCAAGGGTCCATTAACATCCCACTTGGGACACCTGACTTTGACAACAATTACTACACCAGAGTTCTGTCACACAAGGGAGTGCGAGGATCTGATCCTTCTCTTCTCGAAGACGATGAATCACTGAATCTGGTAGGTCTACTCAGTCGCAGCGAAGACAACTTTCTGAAGAGATTTGGAACTGCTATGCAGAAAATGGGTGGTGTGGGAGTACTTGTTGGTTCTGACGGGAGCCGAAAGGCTACCTAGTTTATTTTCCTAGTTAGAAAAGATTTGACTGCTAAGAATGAACATTCCACCTTTTTATACTAGTCAGTTTGCTTGCAGAAAAGTCATGTCCTTTTTCTTCCTCTATTTCCATCTCATCTTTACTGCTTTATGTGTAATCTTTGTGTTTTAGGGTAAAAACTGATTATGCTGTTTTTGGTAAATTTGGGTGTGTTGATGAGAAACAAATTCAAACCCTAAACAAATGTACTGTACAGGAGTACTTTTGAGTTCGAGAGATCAATCTGTAAGACTCTGGCCTAAACCAAGAAATGGCCGTTCCAGATTCAATTCGATCATAAAGTGAAGGAGAAGGGTTGATCTTAGAGAGGGAAGCGAAGAAGGTGTTTGAGATCAGAATGTTGAATTATGAAAGTGTGGCTGTTTTATGACTTGTATCAGAATATGGTTTCTGGGTACTTGTGTTAATTACACTTGTTTTTAAAATAGGTTGAAAACCTATTTATATAAGTCATTTAGCGCACCCTGATCTTATATGAAGTGGAGGAAGTTAAATAGTGCAGAAGTGGAGTTGTGTGGAAGGTGGTGATCATCGTGTTTCTGTTATGAGGGAAGACTAGTCACACTTTCACTCACTGCTCTCATTACTGTTAACCGTCCGTCTTTCCTAACACTTTCTCGTAATGGGCGTGTTGCACGCCGCACACTGTAAACCGCCAGACCAATACCCTAGTGAGCATCCCCCAGTTTGTGACACGTTTGATGTATTGAGTAAGTGGGTCGAGTCGTGAGACTCGTCGCTGAAAGCAGCACACAGTGCTTTTAGGTCAAATAATAAATTATTTGTGAAACAAATATTTATAAAAATCGCTTAAATTCGACGTGTGTGAAGCATCGCTTTTAAACAAGCAGATGAAAATAATCGATGTACAAGAAGCATCATTGTTTTAGAGCTCGATTGAATCAGTCGCGGATTGAGCGTCTTAAAAAGGTAGCATGACCGACCACCTTTGGGTGATCGTTTGGTAGCTCTAGGGACGAGTTATTGCTTGGTCGATCACTACTGTAAGTGGATGGAGGATGGTAGCCATTCTAAAATCCTACCGGTTGATCTAAATTAAATCCGGATCGCTCAAATCGGCTATCCAAGTTGAGCGGCCGAGACGATTTGCGGCAGCTAATGACTGCTGTTGAAGTAGAGCGAATGGCCACTCTTGGGTGATCGCTCGGAGGCAACGTGAGGAAGATGTGGCTTGTCCGATCGCTCCTCAGGGAAGAGGGGTGGCCGGTGATCACAGCATCACCCTGTTGGCCATCTAGAATCCGATCTAAGTCATTCGACTAAGCTGGCAAAGATGGACGAACGCGATTGATTTGCGGCAGTTGCATAACGCCGTTTGTTCGATTCAGGGTTTAAAAGCTGTGCGACCAACCCTATTTTGGCTACTCAAATCAAAGCACTGGACGCTGATTTGAACAGGTCATTCGGCCATGTGCAAAGACGGGCCACTCGTGAGCACGCTGACATCTCCTGGGCCATCTAAAATTAGATCTAAGCCACTCGATTCGGCTGGCGAAGATGGATGGTCATGATCGATTTGCGACAGTAGTGTGTTGCCGCAAAGCATTTTTAGGGTTTTCAAACAGCGCGTTCACCCTACTTTGGGTCGGCGATTTGATGCGCTCTGGTCTTGCTATGAGCAAGTAAATCGACCAAGTATGGAGTTGGGTCGACGGTGGACACATTAGCACTTTTTTAATCATTCGAAGGAAGATCTAAGCCATCCAACTAGGCTAGCTAAGCTGGACTGTCAGATGTTTCTGAGACCGTTTTGGCCGGTCTTAGCTCGTTTGAGCTCTCTTCTTCAATAGCGCGATCACCCATGTTTGGGGTTAGCGTTCGATGACGTTAGAGTGTGTTAGGTGGATTCCGACCAGTTGGGGTATTAGTGGGCCCGTCGGTGGTCATCCTGGTGATCGCCTAGTTCCGCTAGGAGTAGACTAGGCCTATTGAATTGTGTGGCCAAATATTGCGGCCTTGATCATTTTTTAAGACTGATATGGACAATCTAGATTTCCCTTAAGGAATGTAAACGTGTTTGGTCGTGCTAACTTTCAATTAAAATGTGTGTGAACATGCCGATCTCTTTGTCAGAGGGTTATGTAGCCTATGTGAGTGTTTTCATGCATGTCTCAATATTGACACTTCGGGAGATTTATGCTACTCCATTGCGAGTGAACATTATTCGCCATGTCATGTCAATATTGAGAGTTCAGCTGAGAACATAGAATAGGAAAACACTAGGCAGGCTCCGACATTAGTGAGTAATGCAACTAGGAGCTTAAATATTCATTAGGCTCTATACTAGTGAACAATTCATCTAGGAGCTTGAGTTTCAATATAATGTGAAGAGAGACATAGGAACTCATCGTATTCTGATATATTCTCCAAATTCCTTGCGAAATATAGATATATCAAGGTCTACTACTTCTGATGTCGGGTCAGGTAGACAGACTTTACAGTTTTCGCCCTAAGATAAAAATCACCATCAACATTAAGTCCCCTGCTTAGCACGTAACAGTGACATTGTTGCGGGGTATGCACTAGATGGTGACATACGAAAAATAAAATTGAAAAGACGAAGTAGGTAGATATTACCAGGGAAATGCAAATCGACCTTCAACGGCGGGATCATGCGCCCAGTGGCTTTCGTAGTAGCGTGTTTCTAACACAACTATGGGGTATGGGTGTGGTGCGCTCAGTCATCAATTCCCGTTCATAGAGCAAGAAGGAATTCTTCGTCTGTTCAAACTCTAGAAACTATGTTCGTATGAAAAGGGGTATCGACCCTCTTCTGTATTTTTTGCTCGCCTGGCTTCGTTCTTTCGTCTGCAGCGGCTGGCTCCTCTTCATCACCGTCAGCATCTCGATCATAAGCGTGCCAATCTTCAATGGTAAGGTAAGTTCATCTTGTCTTCGTATCTTAGCTGTGAGTGTAATATCCATGGGTGGTTGATCAAACTTGGATATTTATCTCGGCGTGAATGACTTTCTTTGTTAGCGGCGGTAGAGCGAGCGCCAACGGCAATAAAACAATCTCCAATAGTTATAATCAGCAGCAAGGCGATCCAGGAGAACTCAAGGTAGGTGCTCTTTTCTATTTTGTGCATGTAGCCATCCAACAGTACCACCGATCTTCTCCAGAATGTGTAATAAGGTTCTGACTCCAAAAGAATGAGTATCTAACCTCTCCAGTGGGTTTCGAAATTTACCAAACTCAATTGCGCTCAATTGCAAGAGGCCTTGACTTTAAGTTGCTTAGTGTCTGGACTGCTAAGTTGCAATTGAAATGTTCTTTAAACTCTTGAGCATTGACTGGCACGAAACTATATTTATTCTGACTCTTTAGCTCATAGACCTATTCTTTCCTTTCTGATTGCGATGATGACATGCTTGGAAAGCTTGTACGGGCAAGATCTTCCGGAGCCGTTGAGTGAAGTAGATGAGCTGAGAGGCGTTCCGTTGCCGACGTGCTGCTATCAAGTCTTCAAGGAATTCGTTCCAAGCGACATCCTTTGAATCATCTTCTGAATCTTGGATTTTTGTATGGAATGGGATGCGGTGAGCAGTCCCCAATTACACTTTTATCTGTTCACTAGAGCTATATTTTTGAGTTGGATTTGGAATACAATGCGGTCTTGTAAGGAGGTGTAGATGTGTATTAGATCCGATGGAGTGGCCGGATACATGAAAATATTTCTGCGGCGTACTTTGGAGTCTTTGATGCAGTGTACGGCTTCATGTTGAGAACTTCCTGTAGCTCGTAAAGCTTTGACAGTGATGATGTTATATCAGAAATAACCTGGTTGAGGGGCGTGAAGGCGTCCCGTGCTGGCAGTCCTAGGTGTAATTATCCTGAGCCTATTTTCTCTTGAAAGACGTACTTCCATTGCATTTGCTGGTAAGGTGGTTGACGAATTGATGAAGGCGGCAATCTTTTGGATTCGTCACTTGTTGATCAGATTCACGTTTGATAGATTTGTATTATATCCAAACTTTTGGCAGCTCATGCAATCCTTCCATATGAAATTGGAAATCTAGAAAAACCGATTTTTATTTTGTCGGCGATGTGGCAGACATGATGTAGTTGGTCTGTGTGGCTTGCTGAGGTGTTGAAGCGGCTTCGGCCTCTGAAGAGAGCACTGAAGCGACGGCTTCGGGAGAGAAAGTGTTGAAGAGACTTCTTCTGGAGAGAGCATTGAAGCGGTTTCTTATGGAGAGGGCGTTGAAGCGGCTTCAGGAGAGAACGTGCGTTGAAGCGGCTTGTGGAGAGAGCGTTGAACCGACTTCTTCTGGAGAGAGCATTGAAGCGACTTCTTCTAGAGAGAGCGTTGAAGCGGCTTCAGGAGAGAGCGTGCGTTGAAGCGGATTCTTCTGGAGAGAGAGCGTTGAAGCGGCTTCTTCTGGAGAGAGCGTTGAAGCAGCTTCAGGAGAGAACTCCAGTAAGGGTGCCCTTAACCTTTTATTTCGAAAAATGAGTTCTTCCCATTCTTCTGAGACGACACACAAATAGTGCTGGCCAGAAAGTCGTGTTTTCTCCTCATGGGAAAGAATACCGTTTCTATTGTAACATCTCAACGCATGTAACACTCTCTCCGGTGATTCGGAATAGGGGAGATAACAATAATGGTTAAGGATTTGACCAACCTTCAGTTTGATTTTCCCTTGAAAATTACATGCTTCTTGATTAACCATCTCTCTTGTGTTGAAGAAGTTATTGACTGACGGCGAAGGAATTTCATGATGAGCCTCAGTCCCCAGTTTACGTGGTTCTATCCTGTATGGTCCATGGGTTTACCATGATGAGGGTATCACCCTCTTGCATCCATGTTGATGAATATGTATAAAACAAGTTGGATGGAGCTTGGATGTCTACGATCAAGATCCTTGACAAGGACGAGTTATGACTACAGGCACAAACCTTGGCAGTGAAGAGTGGTGGTTACGACCATGGATCTTGAAAGGAAAGAGCGGTAGCTACGAGCACGAACCTTGGTCGGCCACGACCGTGACATGGACGGGCTTTGATAAGTCACGTATGTGAGTTTATTGTGCCTTCTTTATTTTTGGTGAAGCAATTCCTCCCTGATTCCCTGCGTGCGGAAACTCGCCTATTGTTGCTTGCATGAATGTTCCATCATGGTATGTACGATTTCGTGGACGGAGTCCACAGAAATTATGCAACTCCTGACCGAAAGAGGATCTATGTGTACTCCTTCAGCGCTTAGTTAAAGTTCTCCTGCATCCACCTTCTCTTTGAAAATGTGCTTCAATTTGTTGCAATTGCTGGTGGGGTGATGGACGAACCTATGATAACAATAATATTTTGGATTTGCCATTTTTTCTTCGGTCGGAGGACGTCTGGTATAAGGTAGCTTGATTACGCCATCTTGAATCCACGCTTCTAGGATTTCGATTACCTCTTGAATTGTACACAGGAAAATTAGAGCAGCCTCTCCAGTTTCTTGTTGCTGTGCATGCATCTTAGTCGCAAATTTTCGGGTTTGAGTTGTCTGCTGCGCTAGTGACGCAAGTTTGGGTTGTTGATAGCCGCTCCCCAGATGCATTATCTTTCCTCCCTCACTAAAGATTGTCTGGAGGTTGGATATTTTATTGGAAGGACGCTTGCTTTCCTGCATCTTTACGAGTTTCTTCATTCTGGGACAGTTTGGATCAACTGAGTAAAGCAGCAGCAGATCTCTTAGAAGCTTCTGATGCAATATGGGAATTGATATTTTCCAGGAAGGACGCACATAATGAAATCATCTTTTCATTGCGAGGACTCTGATGAGAACGTGATAAATCCCACGAGTCTTCTTTATGAGTTTGAGGAAACATCTCTCGATCTTCATGAGCAGACACGTTAGGTTGGTGGCTTCCTTTCCATCCGAAGTGAGCATAGGATTCATGTTCCTCACCGGGAATATGAATATGAATCTTGAAAGAAGGACTACTACCATCAGTATTGATCCAAAATAAATTGTCGGTGTCTTTTACTTCAGAATGAATGCGCGTTTGTTCCTTTGATAGTTGATCCATGAGGACTTTCAAAAGCGCAAATACTCCGTCCTGCGTCTTGATAATAGTAGCTTGATTCCTGACAATATCATTCAGGATTTTCATCAAATCATGAATAGTTGTTAAATATTGAGACTCCATAGCCTCGACGAGGGTCTTGAATGAAAGAACGGATTCATGAATAACATGTGAAGTATTGTCAGTGCTGGGAGAAGTAAAATTGGGATTGAGGGTTTCTGAACCATTCATAAGATCAACCATATCGAGAAATTTAGGAAATTGAAAACGGGATAAGGGAAATGATTTTTTGCAACTGAGAGACCAATCTCCCACTGTGGTCGCCAGTTGTTTTGGGGTAAAAGTTGATTATGTTGTTTTTGGTAAATTTGG
Organism: Papaver somniferum; assembly: GCF_003573695.1. Classification (NCBI taxonomy): domain Eukaryota; kingdom Viridiplantae; phylum Streptophyta; class Magnoliopsida; order Ranunculales; family Papaveraceae; genus Papaver; species Papaver somniferum. The sequence goes on from NC_039366.1 coordinate 34,192,503, forward strand.
ATGTGTTGGTGAGAAACGAATTCAAACCCTAAACAAATATACTGCATAGGAGTACTTTTGAGTTCAAGAGATCAATCTGTAGGACTCTGGCCTAAACCAAGAAATGGCCGTTCCAGATTCAATTTTTGTCACAAAGTGAAGGAGAAGGGTTGATCTTAGGGAGGGAAGCGAAGAAGGTGTTTGAGATCAGAATGTTGAATTATGAAGGTGTGTATGTTTTATGACTTGTATCAGAATATGATTTCTGGATACTTGTGTTGATAACACTTGTTTTTGAAATAGGTTGAAAACCTATTTATATAAGTCATTGAGCGCACCATGATCTCATAGGAAGTGGAGGAAGTTAAGTAGTGGAGAAGTGGAGTTGTGTGGAAGGTGGTGATTATCGTGTTTCCGTATGAGGGAAGACTAGTCACACTTTCACCCACTACTCTCATTACTGTTAATCGTCCGTCTTTCCTGACACTTTCTCGTAACGGGCGCATTGCATGCTGTAAACCTCCATACCAATACCCCAATGAGCATTCCCCGGTTTGTAACACGTTTGATGTCTCGAGTAAGTGGGTCGATTCGTGAGACTCGTAGCTGAAAGCAGCACACAGTGCTTTTAGGTCAAATAATAAATTATTTGTGAAACCAATAATTATAAAACATTGCTTATAATCGATGTGTGTAAAGCATCGCTTTTAAGCAAGCAGCTGAAAATAATCGATGTGCAAGAAGCATCATTGTTTTAGAGCTCAATTGAATCAGCCGCGGATTGAACGTCTTAAAAAGGTAGCATGACCGACCACCTTTGGGTCATCGTTTGGTAGCTCTAGGGACGATCTATTTCCTTGTCGATCACTCCCTGTAAGTGGGTGGCAGATGGTATCCATTCTAAAATTCTACCGGTTGATCTAAATTAGATCTGGATCGCTCAAATCGTCTAGACAAGTGGAATAGCCGAGACGATTTGCGGCAGTTAATGACTGTTGTTGAAGTAGCGCGAATGGCCACTTTTGGGTGATCGCTCGGAGGACACGTGAGCAAGCTGTGGCTTGGACGATCGCTCCTCACGAAAGAGGGGTGTCCGGTGATCACATCATCACCCTGTTGGCCATCTAGAATCCGATCTAAGTCGTTCGACTAAGCTGGCAAAGATGGACGAAATCGATTGATTTGCGGCAGTTGCATAACGTCGTTTGTTCGATTTAGGGTTTAAAAGCCATGCGACCAACCCTATTTTGGCTATTCGAATCAAAGTGTTGGGCGCTGATTTGAACAGGCTGTTCGGACATGTGCAAAGACGGGCCACTCGTGAGCATGTTGACATCTCCTAGTCCATCTAAAATTAGATCTAAACCACTCGATTAGGCTGACGAAGATGGATGGTCATGATCGATTTGCGACAATAGTGTGTTGCCGCAAAGCATTTTTAGGGTTTTCAAACAGCGCGTTCACCCTACTTTAGGCCGGCGATTTGATGCGCTCTGGTCTTGCTATGAGCAAGTCGATCGACCAAGTGTGGAGTTAGGTCGACGGTGAACACGTTAGCACTTATTTAATCATTCGAAAGAATATCTAAGCCGTCCAACTAGGCTAGCTAAGTTGGACGGTCGTGACGTTTCTGAGATCGTTTTGGCCTGTCTTAGCTCGTTTGAGATCTCTTCTTCAATAGCGCGATCACCCATGTTTGGGGTTAGCGTTCGATGACGTTAGAGTGTGTTAGGTGGATTCCGACCAGTTGGGGTATTAGTGGGCCCACCGGTGATCATCCTGGTGATCGCCTAGTTACGCTAGCAGTAGACTAGACCTATTGAATTGTGTGGCCAAATCGTGCGGCCTTGATCGATTTTTAAGACTGATATGGACAGTCTAGATTTCCCTTAAGGAATTTAAACGCGTTCGATCGCGCTAACTTTCAATTAAAAGGTGTGTGAACATGCCGATCTCTTTGTCAGAGGATGATGTAGCCTATGTGAGTATTTTCATGCATGTCTCAATATTGACACTTCGGGAGAATTATGATACTCCGTTGCGAGTGGACATTAATCGTCATGTCATGTCAATATTGAGAGTTCAGCTGAGAACATAACATAGGAAAACACTAGGCAGGCTCTGGCATTAGTGAGTAATGCAACTAGGAGCTTAAATACTCATTAGGCTCTATACTAGTGAACAATTCATCTGGGAGCTTGAATTTCAATACAATTTGAAGAGAGACAAAGGCACTCATCAGATTCTGATATATTCTCCAAATTCCTTGCTAAATATAGATATATCAAGGTCTACTACTTCTGATGCCGAGTCAGGTAGACAGACTTTTACAGTTTTCGCCCTAAGCTAAAAACCACCATCAACACTTTGAACATGAATGTTGGGCTGGAGACCGATTTTTTTTACATTTATGAGTCGTAAGATAGTGTCATCCTTATATTATCGAGAATCATTGTCTAGTTTGTGTCAATACATGTTTTTTCCTGTTCTTGAGATGATAACCGAATGCAGATTTGTTGGCGAGGGTCCCAAATATACCTCAAGCTAAAACTTTTCCTACCTATAATTCCTTTCTCCGAAAGTGATTGTCCATGGACTGAGTCGAGACAATGCAACTAATCGGTTCACACTTCGTGTGATCGTCTATGGATACGAGATCGAGACAATACAACAACGAAGTATGTTTACTTGATAAACTGGTTCAGACTTAACCAAACACAATAGGATTGCTTATCAAGTAAATAAGAATTAACGTTTGTGTAATTTACTTTAGTTATAATAAAAAAATTATAATACGCAAAATAAAAGTAAATGACACAACAAGATTTTGTTAACGAGAAACCGCAAGTGCAGAAAAACCCCGGGACCTCGTCCAGAATTGAATATATATACTCTCAGGATTAAGACGCTACACAAAATTAAACCAACTTCGTATAGTTGAGACCAAGCAACTAAACCTATAGTTCACCTAGTTCCATCTGTATTCTCACGCCTCCAACTTATGAATAAGTCACGTACTTGGAACAATTCTTTTGGTTCGTATTCCAAACAATAAAGGAACAACAAATCTGTTTGGTAGCAACTCTCTTCAACCAAGTGATGTGAGTTCGACAAAGGCTCTTCTGTTTATCTCAATAAACTCATTCGTCAGGTTCATAGATCTATATTATGTTCAACTACCAAAGGTAATTGTTAAGATTTTGCAATCAATACGTTTAATCACAAAGAATTGTATTGATGCTGATCTACACAAATAATCAATCCAATCTACCACAAGGATAAACATATTATAGTTGGATCCTCTTATATCGAAACAAGTATTGTGCACACCAAAGATTATGAACCCCAAATCAGAAATCTTCAATATCTTCTTTGTCTTCAAATCTTCTTAGATCTTCAATAAACATCTGCACACAACAACTTGAATCTCTTGTGATCAATCACATACAGAACGGAGTCTGTCAACAATGGATTATCAGAAGATCGTCTTTAGAACTAAATAAATAAATAAATAAAAGATTCTTAACTTATTTATATTTCGATCCTGGGATTTTCTTCCTTTAGATATTAAGGAATAACTTTGAACAATAAAATACAAACATTACAGCATATTTTCAAAGTATGTCGACATCCTTACTTTGTAATTCCTCTTTCATACTTACAACCTTGAAACCGATTTTACACACTTCCAAACAAGTTTAGAATTGGTTCATATGATTTCCAAGAACTATGTGATTGATCAAGAACACTCAATCACAAATCATGGGTTTTACGGTTCTACCAAAACAAGTTTCGGTTCTACCTCCAGGTGAGTACTGTGCATAGTCACACTAGCTTTCCAAAATTCGGTTGACTAGGTACTAGGATCGGTTCCCCACATATATATGGTATCTAACTTATATGTGTTGCACATGTCCATAGGATCAGTTCCCCTTTGCCAGATGTACATAGGATCGGTTCCCCTTTCTGCTAAAAACTTGCTACACCTCATACAAGGATCGATTCCCCTTTGTGATGTGTTGCACCTCTTACTAGGATCGGTTCCCTTTACCCAGAGTCGGTCATACACAAATCACAAACTCGGTCATATCATCTCAGGTGATTAATTAAGATCGGTTTCACTAATAAAAGTCATACCAATACATAAGTCAGTCCTTTGTGAATAGTTTTACCAAGAACACAAACAAGTCATGATCGATTATACTAAATCACACATGTTGGTTGTTCACAAGATATGCAATGAATAACAATACCAATAATTCCTGGCGATTTCCTTTTCGATTCATAAACAAGTTTATGAACTTACTTCCTTAAAAAACATGTAAAACATTATTTCCTAGGATGAAATCCTCACCTTATACCCATACATAATCACAATAGGATTTAAACGATTATGTCGATATCTTATCTATAAAGTTTAATGGTTAAGCAATAAGCCTCATATTGTATTCCTTAATATTATGTCTATCTCGAGTGTTCATGCTTCACAGTTTTGTTTTCAATATGCATGACTTGAAGGATACGTTGGGGAATGAAACAATTCAAGTCAAATATCACTAACCTCAAGTGGAAAGATGATGTTGTCGTTGTAGCTTCTTACTTCTTCACTTCTTCAAGTCTTCGCAATACTTGTAATGTCTCATATCCTAATACTTTCAAGCTAACCTATACGTAGTTGACTCTAGTACATAATCAAGCGACTCTTAAAATGAGTTATGATTCACTAAAATATAACAACCAAACTTGACATACCAATGCTTGGTGGGTTCAACCGAGCAATGCTCTAACAGAATCTATGTCTGATTCAGTTAACGTTATGCAAGAGTTTGACTACTCAAAAGTTGAAGATGTTACTACGTCGTTGACTCATGATCTAGGAGTTGCAAAAATATCTGTGTCCATATCTGATGGAAAAGAAGATGCTGATAAAAAGTTGGTAAAACTCCTAAAGCCTATAAAATCTCTGTCTACTAGACTAGTGTTATGAAAGACAGAGTATGGAATACATTCAACTGAATTGTCTGGCTAAACTGAATATGGATCTCACTGTCAAACTAGAAGTTCTTGGTAAAAATCTCTTACTTTTGTTAAAGAGACACGTCCTATGACTCTGACTAATGATGTTGTTGTGATTTCTTCTTATGCTGAGGAAACTAAAAGTCCTTGCTCGACTTTTACAGAGTGTGATAAAATCGGTTTAGTCACATCTGAAACAGATCAAGATGATGGTAGTTTTCCTAACTATATCAAGTCAGAATATGATGAAAACCCAGCTTCTAGATCTACTGATGATCAAACGAAATCTTGTGCAAAGGAAACTTTGAACCAATTCCTTGAGTGTGATCTTAAGGAATACAACTTTCAGTCACTTGACAGGAAACTTATACTTCTTCAACATACGGTGGTAAAAATATTGAAGGAAGTTTCTTGTCTTAAAAAACTGAAAGACCATTCCTCAGTAGAAAGACAGACCATACCACTACCCGATAAGGTCAACTCAAAAGAATCAGAGGAAAGAGTTGATAATTGCTTCTAGAAAAAAATTCCTCCCCATCCATATCGAAACAATCCTTGTTTTGATGAAGAACGATTCCAGAAGAAAGGGAAAGAGAGAATATCTGCCAAAAGAAACAATCAGGAATCTCCGATAATTGTTTCAGATAATCACACTGATGTGAATCATAAGGAAGTCCTTAGAATGAGAAAATCTTATGAAAATCTCATTGATAGAATTAAGAGAGATTTATCTATCTCTGAAAATTCCCACGTCAGTATAGTTTCTCCACATGATCATATATCTAGAGTTAGAAAAGATCATCATCTTGGGAGAAAATACTTTGGGCAGAATTTCCCTAAGAGAAACATGAACTATGTTTCTGATATTCACTGGAAGCTAGAAAAAGCTTACTCCGGTGCAACCTAGTTGTATCAATTGTACACTCTCATCCTCTTTCGTGCTCTTATTCATGGATGGGAAAGGCACAATAAATCTAGAGCACATTTGTTTGTGTAGTTGTTTATCAGAAAAGTTGTGAAACTTTATGGATAGCTGCGAATCCATAGTTGTCTAAAAAATGCTCATGTTTATCATGATCTTCCAAAAATAGGTTATATTTGGAATTTTCGAATTTTAATAAACCTTCTAACTTGAGAAGTTCGAAAAAAGGAAACGAAATATACTGTTTAATATTTTCGGTATCCCCTGATATCTTTCAGTCCGGAAGTTGTCTCTTTTAAACAGAAACTATCTCTTGTCTGTATTCTGATAACCTGATCAATCTTATATATATATATATATATAATCAAGCATGCCTCCATTAACTCACAGTATCTCAAAGGCTAATAAGGAGGAATCTCAAAAGGTTAAAGATTGTCAAGGAATCAATACATAGAGGAAGAAGAAAATCATATCAAATATCATGTCTGATTATGATTCTGATAGTTCAGTTGGATCACAAGATGAGTCATGTCTGTTGGCTTACAACTTACAAGATCCAACCAAAACCAAGTGGATTCGTTCTGACAGTATGATTGACTATATACAAGGTTTTGAGGAACTAAGAACCAATCTCATAATAACGGTTCGAAATCAAGATTGGCTCAAAGATAAGATTGAGGAAACAATAGATGATATTGTTGATGTGAAGATTCAAGTTGAAAATCTTGAGAAACAAGAAGTGATTGCTGACAAGTCTCTTGAGACATGCTTCAAAAGTTTGAACACTGAAGAAACCTCAGTGAACAACAAGAGCACCACTAGAGATTAAGTTATATGCTGTAATAATTAATCCAAGAAAATAGACATCAATTTTTTATTTCTTTCAATGATTGTATTAAGTCTATTATAAATAAAATTATTTGATTTATAATTTTTCTTGTGATGGTTTTTGATTTACATAGCCTGTGCTTGATGCTTTATTATTGCTATGGATGTTTATGGGATATTTGATTTCGGTTTTATTACCTTGATATTCAATCTCATAATATTGTGAACCCTTATGGTTTGGGTGACTTTTTGATTTAGCATGACTAAGTTCTATCCCATGTTGGTAGGCTTTATCAATGGATCATGAGGGGTTCTGATATAAACAATATGTGAAAAAGTCAAAATATGTTGAATCAGTTTTGGTTTAGCATAAAAGCATATGTGTTTCGGTGGTTTTCAACTTTTGATTACAATAGTTAAAAACCGGTTTTCAACCTTTCTCTGGTAAAGGTTGGTGGTTGTTATTCTTTTTATTTGCATAAGGATGACAACATAATGATATTTCGATATCAATTCTCCCTGGAAGAAGATGCAAACATATTGGAGAAGTGGATGCGAAATTTGAGGTAACAATCTTGTTAGTTAATTGTTTTCCTGTTTAAGAAAAGCTTGATTTTTATTTCATATATTTATTGCTTTTGCTTAACAAAATTTTGGTTTGATGTTTTATTCCATGATGTGTGTATGGATGTGTGTGTGATTCAATTGGTTCCGGTTAAGAAAACCTATTGTTATCTTGTTTTATTGTGTGGTATCAATTGTTTAGGCTTACAAAATTTCGGTGCAATTGCGGTGCTATAATGTCTATGTTGTTTCAATTGCTTCCGGTTGAGGTGAATAATTATGCAAGTTGATTTATTTGGTTTGTATGAATTATTTATGGCTTAATGAAATAAAAAGTTTACATGATGGATTATTTGGTCCAATTCGGTTCCGGATAAGAGAAACTAAGTTTTAGACTTATCAAAGTGGAGGTTTCGGTTATTCAAGTCTAATCGAATGCCTTAACAAGAAATACTAGTTAACTAACCTAGTACTTGTATTGTTTAAAAGTGAAAGGTCTAAGTTATATGGATAATTAGAGCCCGATGAGAAAAATATAGTTATCTTTATTTTGGTCTTATCGAACGAAGAGGTTGTATTTGTACAATCGTTTTAGCAAAGGAACTAAGGTGCTTAGTTGATTTTTGGTTTGCTAAAATATTAGGGAAAATTGCTTCGGGCAATTGTTTCCTTGATAACATATCAAAACAAATTACTTTGTAGTTTTAGTTTTGATATTGGTTATCAGAAATGGTGTGTGGAACCCTCGTGCTTAACTCTATAGGTTGCAAGTCTATTTTGAGATTTGTAAGATTCTTTTCGGTTTGTCCTTTATTTTTTTGTTTCTTTGTCATTTTGTGACAAAAAGGGGGAGAAATATATGGAGTAAACAAGTGATATTGGCATTGATTTTATATTGATTGGTATCACTAAAGGAAAAGGACATTGGTGCTTAAACGTTTATCTAACGAAAGAGTGAAAGCATAGACTAAGGGGGGTAACATATCATTACCAGGAGAATAAAAAATACGTGCGGATTGATAAAGTCTACCTATCTTACCTTTAGGGGTAGTATTAGCTTTATTATTATAATGTCAACAACGACATTTAAGGATTAAATGTATACAGGTTATTGTGTTGTTGAATTCGGGAATCAAGCTTATGTGTAATGAATTCTTGTAATTTGTTTATCAATATGATTGTAAGAGTTTTGTCACTAAAATTGACAAAGGGGTATATTGTTAGAGCATTGCTCGGTTGAACCCACCAAGCGTTGGTATGTCAAGTTTGGTCATATATTAGTGAATCAAGACTCATTTTAAGAGTCGCTTGATTATGTACTAGAGTCAACTTCGTATATGTTAGATTGCAAGTATTAGGATATGAGACATTACAAGTATTGCGAAGACTTGAAGAAGTGAAGAAGTAAGTAGCTACAACGACAACATCATCCTTCCACTTGAGGTTAGTGATATTTGACTTGAACTGTTTCATTCCCTAACGTATCTTTCAAGTCGTGCATATTGAAAACAAAACTGTGAAGCATGAACACTCTAGATAGACATAGTATTAAGGAATACAATACGAGGTTTATTGCGTAACCATTAAAATTTGTAGATAAGACATCGACATAATCGTTTAAATACTATTGTGATTATGTATAGGTATGAGGTGAGGATTTCATCCTAGGAAACAATGTTTTACATGTGTTTTAAGGAAGTAAGTTCATAAACTTGTTTATGAATCGAAAAGGAAATCGCTAGGCATTATTGGTATTGTTATTCATTGCATATCTTGTGAACAACCAATATGTGTGATTTAGTATAACCGCTCATTACTTGTTTGTGTTCTTGGTAAAACTATTCACAAAGGCCTAACTTATGTATTGGTATGACTTTTATTAGTGAAATCGATCTTAAGTAATCACCTGAGATGGTACGATCGAGTTTGTGATTTGTGTATGACCGACTCTGGGTAAAGGGGAACCGATCCTAGTAAGAGGTGCAACAAGTTTTTAGCAGAAAGGGGAACCGATCCTATGGACATGTGCAACACGTTTTTAGGCAAAGGGGAACCGATCCTATGGACATGTGCAACACATATAAGTTAGATACCATATATATGTGGGGAACCGACCCTAGTACCTAGTCAACCGAATTTCGGAAAGCTAGTGTGACTATGCACAGTACTCACATGGAGGTAGAACCGAAACTTGTTTTGGTAGAACTGTTAAACCCATGAATTGTATTTGAGTGTTTTTGATCAATCACATAGTTCTTGAAAGTCAGATGAACCAATTCTAAACTTGTTTGGAAGTATGGCAAATCGGTTTCAAGGTTTTAAGTATGAAAGAGGACTTACAAAGTAAGGATGTCGACATACTTTGAACATGTGCTGTAATGTTTATCTTTTATGGTTCAAATTTATTCCTTAATAGCTAAAGGAAGAAAATCCCAGGATCGAAAGATAAATAAGTTAAGAATCTTCTATTTAAGGTTGTTAATTTCATTTTAGGAAAATGAGAATTAATAATGTGCATTTACTAGTTAAAGATTTTCCAAAGAGATTTTCGGTCATTATTTTGGACAAAGCATTTCCAGGAATTATGGAAACCGAATTTGGAATATATTGCATATCTTGAGAATATTTTCGATTTTGGAAATTCCTTGGTGTCCAAACTTCCTTGTCTATAAATACTTGAAGTTTGCATTTCTAGCAAACTAATCCTTCGTGACAGCAAACTTCCTCAGTTGTGTTGTTACTGGTGAAGCCGCCTATTCGGAGATGAGAGTAACCTAATTAGGCGAAATCTCTTACGCCCCAAATACTAAACCTGCTTAGCTAATAATAATAAAGCCTAAACCTGATGTAACAGAATCTAGATCTTCGAACTTAAGGAACATAATCGCATAAAGTAACACAAAACTAATTCCCAAACACTCTGATACTGAATAGATGAAAACTTTCATATGGTATGAATATATAAATGTGTTTTTTTACAGATAAACCAAGAATACATATATAAAATATCCATAAACGTTCTTAATCTGCTAAAGTTTCAAACTACGAAACGAAAATCTTCATGCGCGCCATCTCTTCTGAAAACTGAAACTGAAGCGGGAACAAGTGAGCACATCATCCCAAATGGGGGCTCAGTGGTTAACATTATAACATTCAAGTAATCACTAACATGCATCACAGTTCTACTAAAGAAAAACGATAAACATCTTTTACATACAACATAGAGCAGAAGATTGCTTCAATTCATATACCCAGATATTACGTCCATAGTGGTAATATCCGTGAAAGATCCACCTCCGGATGGATCTACGAGAAAATAATTAAACAACCTAAACATATGTTATCCCAACCTCGTCTCACTCAATGGAGGAGAAGATGCTAGGAATAACTCCAGTCTCAAATGATAGCATGGATCCAGGTATCGTAAGATATTATCGTGGAATGCGTACACCTCATAAAACCCAATGCCACCATCTAAGTCTAGAATATAATAAGATTTTGATTACTATGATATGACCCCGCACAGCAGGTTAACAAAAGGCCCAATCATTATTCGTAGGCCGAAGTCTCAGAATAATAACCATATCCAGTCATGAACCTAGAATTTCTTCCTAAGTCAAGGTCATAGTAACCCAGTCGTACTACTAAAACTGAACAATCAAGTATGATATGCACAAAGTGATATCCCCAAATAAAATGTAGTATATATACTATTTAACCGGGGTTAAGCCAGACTACTAGGTAATAACCAACCGGGGTAAATCCGGACTACTATCTTAAGACAATAAAATGTAATAATATTTATCCGGGGTAAAGTCGTGCTACTAAGTAATATTCAAACAACGTAGCATTTCCCTACTAAACTTAGCAAAGATCTATGGGGAATCACAGACAATCTTCGCGGGAAACTACCCAACGCATATCACACAACATACCCATTCAAATACAACAACATGCTCACAGAAAATAAGGAATCATCATGCTCGAGGATAAAGTAACTTAAGGATTACAAAAAGGTTACAAAGTTCCCACATGATTTGATGACAGGCCACGCCTACCTCAAGACCCACCATCCACTGGTTAATCCTTTGAATCGATCGTTTTTAATAAAGACGAACTGTTAATCACACATCCATTCTAAGAAATTAGCCAAAAGGCTCATACAAGGCTCATAACATAATCTCATACAATTCTCTAGTTACAGGCTAAGTGAACTATCTAATGGTTCTAAGCCCATTTATGGTTCTATCCCTTTTCATTATCTATCTTAGTATAGATAAGGTTTACTAACAGATTTAGGTTGGTTCTGTAGTCTATTAGATAAGTCTTATGAATATCTACGACTTTGTAGAAGGAACCAAAGGTCAATTCGGACCATAAGGGGTCCAATTCATCAAATAAGAATACTATCCCTAAGCCCACTAAACCGGCCCGTAAATCCAAGGCCCGGTCCAACTGGGTCAATTAATGGTCACTAACAGTCAAACGGGTCAAGTAACGGTCAATGTCAGTCAATGTCAATGTCCTGGTCAAATGGACAATTGAGTCAAATCGGTCAAGGTACACTGAGTCAAGTTTGGTCAGGTTCGATGACTGAGTTAACTCAGATAGATACACTAGATTGAGTCAGCTAAACTGACTGGGATCTCTAGGTACAGACCAAATTAAAACATTGCAATTCTTTTCCCTATGTCATACTAGCATCTAAACACATATAACTCAGACAACACCTGTAGGATCCAAATATCGCACAAGTATTTGTAAGTGTGCGAGATTCATAAAAGGTTGTGCGATAATGTCGCACGGAGAATAGGAAATAAAAGGAAATATGAGGTGTCATCCACTAGGGAGCATCCTATATAAAGAGAAAGGTAGGAGAGACAAAAGGGACTGGTATTATTATCTTCTTATTCTTCCCCAAAAACCATAGAAAGAGAGAGAGCTCGGAATACTCATTAGTGGAGTCTCAATGTAATTCATATGTAATTCAATGATCATAGTGAAACCTAACCCCGTGGATGTAGATCAAATTGATTGAACCACGTAAATCTTGTGTCTTATTTTCTATTTTAATTATCTTTATTTTCATATTAAATAAGTTTAGATCTAGAAATCATAGTCATGATAATACAAGGGGTGTGTTGTAGGATTTCCTGCAACTACATAATGACGCTAGAAACAGGGAACGAGTAAAGGATTTATCCTTCCTGTAACTTGTTGATTCAAGAAATTTTCATGAAGATTAACTACTGTTCATATTTTTATAGATCTACAAAATTTAGGTTCAAATATGGAAATTTTATGGAAGAAATCACACTTTCAGGGAGTAAACATCATCAACAATTCAAAGACATGGAAAGAGTGAGAGAAAAAATTAGTTTTTGTGGTGAAATTTAAGGAGAAAATGGAAGTTTCAGTGGAAGATTTTCATCTTCAGGAGAAGAAGGCAAATGTGAAAGAAGTTAAGGAAGGACGAAGAAAAGATAAGAGGCAGATGCTGCAATTTCTATCACAAACAGAAATTCGCACAGATGGTTTGAGCTGGAGAGAGTAAGCGATAGGTCACGGGTTCGAATTTCGCAGAGACACATATTTTTCATTTTCTTCTTATTTGCATGGGAGAATAAAAGAATAAGAGAAAAACATTGTGCGTTTATTTCGCAAAGAGATTCTTGAACAGTTGGTCAAGAGAACGATATGTACGTTCGTGGTCACAAGTTCGAATTTCCTTGCGAGCATAGTTTTCTTCTTTTTACAGATACTGAAAAAATGAATAATTTCGCAATATTGTTTCATAAGTTCGCAAACAAGAGGTAGCACAGTTGTTCAAGCTTCGCTAGAGTGAGTTGTAAGACTCGAGTTCGAATCCCTCATCAAGCTTAATTTTTCGCACATTTTTGAAATCCTAAAGGAGAAGAAATGGAATAAAGTACAACATTGTGTGTTTCTTTCGCAAGAAACAAGTAGCGCAGATGGTCAGAGAAGGAGTATGCAAACTAGAGGACATGGGTTCGATTCTCCCTGCGACCAAATAATTTTTGCTTCGCAAATATTCATTTCGCAGAGTTGATATTTGATTACTTCGCACAGTCTTTGATTATTTCGCAAGAGAGGGTTAGCACAGTTGGTCAGGAGGCATGAATGCAAGTAGCAGGTCGCTGGATCAATTCTTGCTTCTCGCATGTTTATTTTTATTATGCGAAATTTATACGGAGTTGCCTCTTACACAGTTGGAATTTGATTACTTCACAAGAACTTTGATTATTTCGCAAAAGAGCCTTAACACAGTTGGTATGGTGCGAGAAAATCCAAGAAGCAGATTAAGGGTTCAAATCTCACTTCTCACACTTCTTTTTTGCTGCGCGAAATTCATATATTTCAAGGCATTTATTCACTTCTCTAATAACAACATCGACTCACATGAAAGATAAGTACCACTTCCTTGAACATTTTACTTTATACTAAGAACGAATAAAAAGATTTTTGATTTGATTTACAAAAAACGACTCAATCGCACAAAAAATTTCAAGATTTCAAAAATTACAAAAATTACTAAGATTTCAAGATTTAAAAAAAAAAAATTCATTTATATATATTTCTAGAATATTTCTTTTACAGAAAATAAAAGATTTTTGATTTGATTTACAAAGATTTCAAGATTTCAAAGATTATAAAGATTACTAAGATTTCAAGATTACAAAGATTTCAAAATTATAAAGATTGCGAGATTTCAAAATTACAGAAAACTGAGAAAATTCAATTTACATATTTCTCTAGAATATTTCTTTTGCAGAGAATAAAAAGATTTTTGATTTGATTTAGAAAACGCGATAGAATCGCAGAATTACAAAGATTTCACAACTACAAAGATTTCAGAGTTACCATGTATTAGAATTTCTCTTGAATACTTATTTTGATTCAAATGATATGATATTATGAGAATGAAAGAATGAATGAAAGAGATGACAGAAATGAAAGAATGAATGAAAGAGACGATAGAAATGAAAAGATGAATGAGAGAATAAAGAAACGCGAACATTTTTCAGAAACAAAGAGACGTGGAAATTTTGCAGATAGGGGCGAACCTTTATGGCGTACACCCTAGTTCGCGAATAAAATTTCGCAAGAGGTAAATGTAAGACCTAAAGTACGTCATATAAGGGGGTACCTGTTGCATGGCTCAGGGAAAGGTTACACCGCCCCCGGAACCTGAGTCATGAAGATTTGGGGTCAATAAAGCCCATCCGGGAGAGGCACCTTGGATTCTCAGCTTAAGCATATGACTTAGGTTGGGCAACTAAGGTAATAAGGACTCTCCCAAGGAGTGCAGAATCTGATCAAGGCGCCGAGGTACACGGTTGAGTCAAGAGTGCCAGGGGCGTTTGAAGCGTCCTTGCCATTCTTGATAAGTCTTGGCTTATACTACACTCGGCCCGAGGAAAACCCAATTTAGAGTGCAGTCTCGTAACCATAAGCCCTATAGGTAAAAGGGATAAGAGGCTGCGAAAACAACTGGTTTTTGTTAATACCGGATGGGAGGAGATAACCTTGTATGGTAGAAGTACGCCTCCTTGAAGGGGAAACCAGGGGGGAGATAAGGGCGGCACCCTCCATTAGGGAGCTGATAAGTGTCTTAAGACGAAAATGTCATGAGGCTTTTTACTCGCAAGGGTATTAAGGCTTGTCATATTTGTGCAATAATCCTGAAGAGGCAATAATACTAGAGAAAAAGATAAGACGAGATCAATGGGTCATTACATGAAAGTGTGAAGACGTCCTGCGATTTCGTCGCAAGACGGCAATGTCATGGGGCTTTATTTTCGCAAGAATATTTAGGCCTGTCATATTGTCGCAACAATCCTGAAGAGGCAATAATACAAAAGAAAAAGTTAATGCATGATCAATGGGTTTTTGCATGAAAGTGTAAAGACGTCCTGCGATTTTGTCGCAGTGACAAGAGGTAGCAAAATAAGACCTTTAACTAGGAAGGAAAAATAAGACCACATAAGAAAATGAGTAAGCAAGTAAGCTTGCGAGAATGATTATATGTAATCAAACAAGCTTGCGAATATGTACATGGAAATGAAACTGAGGCAATGAAAATGTCGCAGACTTGATATTATGATCATATTTTTATGAGATACTAATAGTGCAGGAAAAAGGAAAGATGAAACACAAGTAAGAACTTGTGAGGAACAATAACTACACGAAGAGGAATGCATACACTAAAGAAAAAGCCATAGAAATGGAGAATGGAGGCAATTTAAAGCTACGTCAATTTTAACGTGCAAAATGAGCTATGTAACGCAAACATTAGCTATACATTGCAATAGATAAGCATTCTCATCATACAAACATCATACTCGAATCATAAAAGCATTGCATAAGCATTTCATAGCATAAACATCGCATACACATTTCATACCATAATCATCACATAAGCATTATATTCGCACAAGTACTTTACAAAACTGTACGGATTAATATTGCAGAACATCGCAGTAATATCGCAGAATTTCACAGAATTTTTCAGAACTTCGCAATAATATCGCAGAATTTCACAGAATTATTCAGAATTTCGCAGAATTATTCGGAATTTCGCAGAATTATTCGGAATTTCGCAGAATTTTTCAGAATTTCGCTGAATTATTCAGAATTTCGCAGAATTTTTCAGAATTTCGCAGAATTATTCAGAATTTCGCAGGATTATTCATAATTTCGCAGAATGTATCAGAATTTTGCAGAATGTGATTATTTCGCAGAATGTGATTATTCCGAACGATATGATCATTTCGCTCAATTAATTCGCACAATTATAAGCAACTTGAAGAGATTATACTATCGCATGAGCACAAAACATGAGACAGAGGAAAGATGAGAATGAAGAAACAATTCGCACATTCAACATTTTCTCAAAGATTCTACCCTCATGGATAAAGAACAGAGGCAACTATGGATTACCAAGAAAACATTTTATGTTCTTTATCTTCTCGGCAAGAATCACCAAAAATGGAGTAATAATTTCGCATGAATAGAGGCAATACTTATTATTCTCATTCAAGGACGGATACTTCTTACATTTCGAGAATTGAATATTTCTTATACTTCATCAAGGATACTTCATGCTTCTTATACTTCTTGAAGGATACTTCTAAAGATGATACTTCTTATTTACTTCGCAACATTCCGGAACTTCACAAAAGAATAGAGGCAAGTACATACTTTTCAAATCTAGTATTCTTTCGCTTGTTCCTTCATCAAAAAAGATCAAAGACTACTCCAACAACACGTATCTCGCTCCAACAACTACAACAACGGATTTTTTCCTGAAGATCGCTCTTCAAGCAATATTCAAGAAAAAAGAGGCAAGATGTAGGATCCAAATATCGCACAAGTATTTGTAACTGTGTGAGATTCATAAAAGGTTGTGCGACAATGTCGCACGGAGAATAGGAAATAAAAGGAAATAGGAAATAAAAGGAAATATGAAATAAAAGGAAATATGAGCTGTCATCCACTAGGGAGCATCCTATATAAAGAGAAAGGTAGGAGAGAAAAAAAGGACTGGCATTATTATCTTCTTATTCTTCCACAAAAACCATAGAAAGAGAGAGAGTTCCGAATACTCATTAATGGAGTCTCAATGTAATTCATATGTAATTCAATGATCATAGTGAAACCTAACCCCGTGGATGTAGATCAAATTGATCGAACCACGTAAATCTTGTGTCTTATTTTCTATTTTAATTATCTTTATCTTTATTTTCATATCAAATAAGTTTAGATCTAGAAATCATAGTCATGATAATACAAGGGGTGTGTTGTAGGATTTCCTGCAACTACAACACATTCTTAAGAACCAAATCCTACTTCAACTCCAAACATACTTCTGCAACATCAATTCAACCTTCATACTTTCTGAACTTCGACTCCACACCTTCAACAACAACATCATTTTCAATTTCAGTTCCAAACCAACACCCATCTTATGTCTTGTAATGCTTCTCATCTCATTTCTTTTATACTGATTCATACATTAACATTCTTATCAAGTCAGGCAACCCTCAACATCTATCACACTACAACCACTTGTAATATTTACCTATAACTCTAGTTCCATTCATTTCAACACCATTTCTGGATACCCTTCCACCAACAAAATCCTGAGTACCAATTACAGCTCAACCAAAATTGCATCTACCACCTGCAATGATACCAGTTCAACTCAATTATAATTTCCCTCACCAGTTCTATTAACTATAACTGCAACACAATTTGGTTTACTCATACCAAACTCCATTTCCTGAAATTCCATTCTCAACTGCAATAAACAACAATTCCAGTTTAGACATGCACACTATAATTCTAGCAAGCCACTTTCACCTTCCCAATAACAGTACCACCAATACCCTGAACTCAAATTACTTGAATCCAATAACCATCCTGATTCCATTTCCATCTGCACTAACACATCTCACCAACTCCACTAGACTGCAATGGCAAATATCAACCACCAATTACAACCATCTTCATCACCAACTGTAAGATTACTTCATATAACTGAGATATTCATTCATCTCATAGCTCAGCTACAATTCTTTCAGAATATTACTCCTCCAACTCATTTCATTCAGTTAACTCTATATATCTATCTCCTTCATCTATAATTTATATATCAGGAACCCAAATTACAAAGACTAATTCCCAAAAACCCTTTCACCTGGATCCAAATTATTCACCACAGACCCAATTCCATAACAACAACCCTAATTTCCGGTAGATTTAGGGAAGAACAGAACACACCCTAATTCTCTGTGAAATCAAAATTAAACCTCCTACACTCATTTCTAACCCAATTAACAACAAACCCATCACTATAATCAATCAAATCACATCAAAATCATAAAGCAATTTCAATGAAATCGAAACCCAAAATTTAATCACTGATTTACCCTTTCTATGAAGTCTGAATCATCTATCCTAATCAACTCCACCACCAACAGACTCTACGTGATCCAAATCTGCACCGCACGGTCACCTAAACACTAATTTGTTCCTCAAATCATCACCCGACTGAAGAACAAAAGAACATGAAAGAGAAAGAGAAGGAAAGAAGAAGAAGAAGAAGAAGAAGAAGAATAAGAAATGAATTCTTCTCGAGCGGTCTAAGGATAAGGACGACGGAAATTACTAAGTCACCAAACAACTTGGATAAGGGCTGCCAAGTCGGTTAAATCGCAAACTGACTAATTTGAAGTCAAACAAATCTGATGATATCTTCTTCGTCCGGTATCCAAATGACATGTTCGAGTAGTCCATTCCGCGTAACTTTTCGAGATCTATCCAACGGTACTAGTTTCATATCTAGATCGTTCTTAGATTAATTTATATTAAATAAGGTTCATCTCTAGTTAATCGAGTCATTAGCGGCTTAGTCGTCTCTTGATCATCTCTGGATAAGTCAAAAAGCGTTGACGAGTTTGAGAGTCCTTACATAAACATACTTCGTTGTTGTATTGTCTCGATCTCGTATCCATAGATGATCACACGAAGTGTGAACCGATTAGTTGCATTGTCTCGACTCAGTCCATAGAAATCACTTTCGGAGAAAGGACTTATAGGTAGGAAAAGTTTTAGCTTGAGGTATATTTGGGTACCATCGCCTTTTCATACCCTCTTGTTTTCAGTGTATGGTGACTCCACAGAATATTGTCTGTCACAATTTTATGGTCCAAAATTTTGAGTTTTCCTTCAAAGAACTGAGCGATTATGAGTCGTTGCTCTTTGAGTTTTTCACATTGAAGAACCCCTAAATTATTGAAATTCTTAGAAATTGAAGAGAAGTATCGAGAATCTTAATCTATAATCCAAGAATTTTAATCTATAATCCAAGAATTTTAAGATTGAAATTTCAACCATAAAAAGTTGGGATAATTGGCCTTTGGTACTTGGGTTTAGACCAACACTAGGCTTTGGTCTAACATTTGTCCAATGTTAGGGCTTGGTACCTGGATCACACGTTGACTCTAATTGACCAGTTAAATCTTGACTTCTGTTTAGTAAATATTTAAAAATCTAAAAAATAAAAATAAAATATATTTAGCTAACACCGTTAACACGACCATATGTGGAGAAGAACCCTAATTGATGTTATTCCCCAAATTGTAATCTGAACCCAACTGTTAATTGTTTTTCTTCTCAAATTGAAACTCCAACCTATGACTGTTAATACGAATTGAAGAACCCATATATGTCACCACAGAATTACTCAGCACAATCTATAATCATTCAAACAATCTAAATTGGGAGAGACGGATAAACTCTACAATTGCAATCAACTATGAAAATTTAATACAATTGGGGAAATTGAGTGAAACCCAAACAAACCTAATTTACAAAGGTAACAAACCGCAACAAAAAATTTAACAAAATCCAATTTGGAAAATTCAGTGAAACCCTAACAAAATCAAACGAAAAAAATGAATAAATAGGTTACCGTCAATAGTTGATTATCAAGAATCAATACATGAGAACGGTTCATCATTCTGTGATATTGTTAACTGATAAACACTCAATCAGTTGTCCTTGTTTATACTTGTAGAATAGATTCATCATCAAAATGGTGATGGCGGCAAATTTCCCATTCTCACTGCTAACTGTGAGATTTGAGAAGACAAAAACGAAATTCAGCACCGAATCCTTGTTAACGGTGACGAAATAGGAGAAATTGTGTGTGTTCTACTGTGTTGAAAAAAGAGAGGCGATGGAGATGTTCCTGCTGCTGAGTAAAAAAAAATGCTTCTGCTGCTGAAAACATACTCGAGAGTTTTGATAAGAAGACTGAATAGTGAAAAAAGTTAAGGACAACAAGTCATTGTTACAAAAGTTAAAGTTAAAATGGTATTTCGCAATTTAATGTTTATAGAGTTAAACACGTCACCAGTTATACGGTCAACACAGGTCAACGTGTGGTCCAGGTACCAAGCCCTAACGTTAGACAAATGTTAGACCAAAGCCTAGTGTTGGTCTAAACCCAAGTACCAAAGGCCAATTATCCCTAAAAAGTTTTCTTAAAATATTAATTTTCCGATTTTGGTCAATTTGAGGTCATTTTTATTCAAACTTTTTTTTTTGACTGATCCTAATTGTTGTCACTTACATGAGCCGAAACAAATTTCAAGAAATTTGATGCATAACATTTTTGAGATTTTGTACCAGAAAAAAAAATCACTCAGGGGTCAAATGATGCAGGGCATACTACAATTCCAGAAGATTCCGCTTAGAGGTTTGGCTTCCATGGTTTCCTAGTTTCAGTCTTTCTTATTTTTAGGATTCTTTTAGATTTCCTTTTAGTTTTCTGTTTCCTAGTTTAGTTATTCTTCAAGCCTATATAAAGGCTAGATTAAGTCTTGTAAGATCCATCTATTACTCAATCAAATTATTAAACACAAAACTTATCTTTCTCTTCTTGCTTGAATTCTCTTCTCTTCTTGCTTATAGCAGTCTAGTATTGCTTTCTTTTACCTTGTTCCACATTAGTTGGTATCAGAGGGCTTAGTTTTAGGTTTTTATCCTATAACTTGATCCTTTACATCGCTTCCGCAACACCTTTCAGTCATTTTTTTTAGTTCCTTTTCGTATACAAAAAAAATAAAATAAAATATGACTGCTCAACCAGTTACTCTAGCAGCAATCGAAGCTCTCATCAAATCTCATACCGAGATTTTGGCAAAAAAACATTACTGAAGCTCTTGAGAAGTCCATGGAGGACAAATTAGGGTTAAGAGATACCAAGCTTGAAACCATGCAGAATCAACTTTTGAAGGTTGCAAAACATATAAATCTAGATTTGGATATGCCTGAGCTTGTAGACTTAGAAGGAAAAACTAAAGAAGATATACTTCAGTTTTTACAGAATGATGAAGTACCTGAAGATGTATTGCGTACTTTAAACATTAAGAAACCATATGAAGGTTTCATAGGTCATTCAAAGAAGAAGATGGTTTCTCCTGCACTTGACAGTGATGATGAAGATGAACGTGAGAACGATCTAGAGAAGAATTGGATTGAAGAACGGCGTTTAAAAACTGGTCACAACCCTTACAGTTCTTTACCAGAATATAAACTAAAAGCTGATATTCCCAACTTCTCTGGAAATTTTCGTATTGAAGAACTAACTGATTGGTTCTTTGAGGTAGAAGCTTTTTTCGAATTCATGGAAGTCCCTGAAGATTCTAAGGTTAAACTTGTGACATACAAACTCAAAGGAGGAGCTGCAGCTTGGTGGGATAAGATCTGTGATGATCGTAGAAACGCTAACAAACCGAAAATACGTACTTGGAAACGTATGAAAACTTTTATCAGGGATAAGTTCTTACCTAGAGACTTTATGCAGCAACTTTTCATCAAATTACAAAACATTCAGCAGGGGGCACGAACTGTTAAAGAATATGTGTCAGATTTTTATAATTTGGTCGCACGAAATCAACTCAAAGAATCTGAAGAACAGTTAGTTGCAAGATTCATTGAGGGACTGAATAGATTAATACAAAATGGTATGACTCATTCAGTTTTTACTACGGTCGAAGCTGTGCAGCAAGCTATTAAGATAGAAAATCGTCTTATTCGTTCTTCTAGGATTTATCCATCCAGACAAGGGCGTTATCAAAATACTTACAGGGGTACCAATTCATCTCAAAACTTTTCTCCAGCTACTGTTTTGAATATTCCCAGGCCTCCTTATGATGATGTTAGCCATTCACATCGGCAACCTATCCATATTGTGCCTTATACTCCACCTCTGGCTACACCTATCTTAGCCAATCCAGTTGATCTTCAGCCGGGTCAGCAGTCTCACTCTCTGCAACCAACTCCTCCTACTACAGGTAATCGGTTTCATAACAGGCAACAACAATTTCCACCGCAACAGCGAGCTAATAATGCTTATACAAAATTTCGTGGAGATAAGTGCAATAAATGTCAGCAATCGGGGCACACTTCTAGTGATTGTCGGAAATTCAATGCTTTGATTGGTGAACCTCAGTTCATTAATGAAGTCACTGGTGCGCTTAATGAGTTCGAAGATGAAGACTCACCTGGTGATGACGACGAGTTTGTTGGGATGATTCGTCCATTATTTCTTACTCAACAATGCAAGTCTCAGAGACACTGTATTTTTAAATCAGGATGTTATATTGGGGGTAAAATCTGCAAGATGATAATTGATAGTGGCAGTGTGGATAATTATATTGCTGATCACGTAGTTAAGAAGCTTGAACTACCAGTAACTTCTCATCCAGAACCTTACACTGTGGGATGGGTTAATGCCTCTAGCACACAGAAGATTACTCTTCAGTGTTATGTGTCATTCTCTTTTGAGGGTTATGAAGACACAGTTCTATGTGATGTCATTAATATGACGGCAACCCATCTTCTTCTTGGCAGACCTTGGCAATACGATCTTCAAGCGGTTCACAATGGATTCGAGAATACTTACACTTTTGTTCATGAGTGGAAAACAACATTCAAGACACGTGAAGGTTTATATGAATGGCTGGTCATGCCATTTGGGTTATCTAATGCACCTAGTACTTTTATGTGACTTATGAATCAGGTTCTCCAACCCTTTCTCAGTAAATTTGTTATTGTCTATTTTGATGACATACTAATTTTTAGTCGCAGTGAGCCAGAACACCTCCAACATCTTTCACAAGTGTTTCAAGTTCTTGCTGACAACTCTTTATATGTTAATTTGAAGAAGTGTACCTTCATGGATTCTTCAGTAACATTTTTGGGATATGTGATTTCTACTGATGGTATTCATGTCGATCCTTCTAAATTTCAAGCAATTGAAGATTGGCCAATTCCTACTTCTATTCGTGATGTTCGTAGTTTTCATGGTTTGGCTTCTTTCTATCGAAGATTTGTAGCTCTATTTCTGCACCTTTGACTGACTGTCTCAAGAAGGAGAAGTTTGAGTGGACGGAAGCAATGGATAAAAGCTTTATTCTTCTTAAAGAAAAGCTTTGTACGGCACCAATTCTTGCACTTCCGAATTTCAACAAGCCTTTTGAAATAGATTGTGATGCATCTGTTGTTGGTATTGGTGCAGTATTATCATAGGAGGGTCATCCAATTGCATATTACAGTGAGAAGAATTCAGATGCACAAAAGAAATGGTCTACATATGAATTAGAGTTATTGGCTCTTGTTCAATCTCTTGAGCAGTGGCATATTTATCTTATACATAGGGAATTTGTTGTCAACACTGACAACCATGCTTTGAAGTTTTTGAATACTTCTGCTAAAGTTAACAGAATGCATGATCGATGGCTTTCCACACTCAAAAAATACACTTTCTCTGTGAGACATAAAAGTGGCAAATTGAATCAAGTTGCTGATGCCTTAAGTAGAAGAAGTCATCTATTAACTACAATTCATAATGAGAGTTATGCATTTGACTATATCAAAGACATTTATCCAGAAGATGAAGATTTTGGCAAACTATGGGATCAATGCAGTTCTCAAACTCATGGGGTTGATGATTTTATTATACAAGAAGGTTTTCTTTTTAAAGGGAATCGATTATGTATTCCTCAAGGGTCTTTACGTTTACATCTTATGCGAGAATTACATGGCAGTGGTCTTGGTGGTCATTTTGGGAGAGATAAAACCATTGCCCTGATTGAAGAAAGATATTTCTGGCCATCTTTGAAATGTGATGTACAAAAGTTCGTACAAAAATGCATGGTCTGTCAGAGAGCAAAGGGTACAATTCAAAATACCGGGTTGTATACTCCTTTACCAGTTCCTGATGCACCTTGGGTTGATATAAGTATGGATTTTATACTTGGTTTACCTCGTACTGCTAGAGGTAATGATTCTGTTATGGTCGTAGTTGATCGTTACTCTAAAATGGCTCACTTCGTGGCTTGTAAGAAATCAACTGACGCTTCTAATGTTGCTTCTTTGTTATTTAAAGAAGTAGTAAGATTGCATGGGGTTCCAAAGTCTATAACTTCTGACAGAGATACCAAATTTTTGAGTTATTTCTGGAAAAGTTTATGGATGCGCTTAGGCACAGTTCTACAATTCAGCACAACTTCACATCCGCAAACTGATGGACAGACTGAGGTTGTTAATAGATCACTTGGGAATTTGATTAGAGCTAAGTGCCTGGATAATAGTAAGCAGTGGGATGTGTTATTGCCACATATGGAATTCACTTTCAACACTTCTGTGAATCGTTCTACTGGTAAAACTCCATTTGAGATTGTGTACTCTAAAGTACCTAATCATACTCTTGATTTGGTAGCCTTACCCACCACACAGAGTACAAACACTGCAGCCGACTCTTTTGTAGACAAAGCAACTGAATTACATAATGAAGTAAAATCTAAACTGGAGAAGTCCAATTCTAAATATAAAAGAGGATGCTGATAAACACAAGAGGTTTAAAACCTTCAAGGAAGGGGAGCTCGTGATGATGCATCTAAGAAAAGAGAGATTTCCAGTGGGTACTTATAACAAAACCAAGATGAAGAAATATGGTCCTTTCAAGGTTTTAAAGAAGATCAATGATAATGCTTATGTTATTGATCTACCAAATGATTGGAATATCTCCAACACATTTAATGTTCAAGACATTTTTACGTTTCATGGTGACAATGAACTTCTGGTTTGTTTGGAAAACTCGAGGACGAGTTTTACTCTAGAAGGGGGGACTGATGCAGGGCATACTACAATTCCAGAAGATTCCGCTTAGAGGTTTGGCTTCCATGGTTTCCTAGTTTCAGTCTTTCTTATTTTTAGGATTCTTTTAGATTTCCTTTTAGTTTTCTGTTTCCTAGTTTAGTTATTCTTCAAGCCTATATAAAGTCTAGATTAAGTCTTGTAAGATCCATCTATTACTCAATCAAATTATTAAACACAAAACTTATCTTTCTCTTCTTGCTTGAATTCTCTTCTCTTCTTGCTTATAGCAATCTAGTATTGCTTTCTTTTACCTTGTTCCACATTATCAAATCACGGGCAAAGAGAAAATGGTCCACTGGTTAGGTAAGGGTTTTTCCCATTTTGAAGACTATATACTCAATTTGGAACGCATATAACAGTTTCTGATTTCTGTAACCCTAACTCAGGACATCTATAATCATTCATGGTTTATATACATAAATTCATGAATTTATAGGGGAGACCACTTTTACTAGAGAGAAAGTTGACTATGGTCTAGGTTATTCGACTTCAGATCGATTTTTGTGATCATGTACATTAAGTTTTTGGAAATCTGCATTTACGGTCAAGAAATGAGTTCGTATGCTTACACCGCGTTTACATTTATTTTTTAAATCTGAACCTTGTATTTTGATCCGTATATTTTTAGAAAAATTATCATATCCAACTATTTGAGATAGAAATACTAAAATGGAAGTATATTATCATATTCAACTGTTTGAGGTGAATGTAGAATAAAATCAACAAGATGCAAAATATTATAAGAAATTTAATCATTTGAGGTAATTAACTTGTTTATACAATTTGCTCACGTGTAGTTTTAAGCATTATCCAACTAGTTGAAAGAGGATTCACCAAAATAATTCATTATTTTTCCCTTCGCCATCGTGCCCTTTGAGAGTTCATTAATGGGCTTAAACTTTAGAAACCTATGCATGAGACAGTGACTAAGGTATTAATTCTGATTGTCCTTGGATGACTTTTGTATACATAAAGTACTTAATTTAGTTAAGTTAAAAAGTAAAAAATAATACACAAAATTTCATAATAACTTTTGAAAGTAAAAATATCAAGAATATATCTGTGAAGGAAAAAAATCTATGCTTCCAACGTATAAAGGTAGTGATAGAATAGTAGTTAGCAAGTACATCTATCTTACCTCGACTGATGTGTAAAAGCTATTTTTTTTCTATTGTATTGGTGACACATAAAAAACTCGCATTTTTTAAATCGTCTAGAGCATCCAGGAACAATGACACGGTCCTACCGATTTGAGCCCATATGACATAATACAACGAATGTAAACCAATAACATGTCATTCCTAGTAAACTCCCATTACAACCCCCTCTACAAAAACTCTACGATTTTGATACATTCTTACAGAAGCATCACCTTCAATCTTTAACCCCCTGGTTGAGCATTTTTCTACCATACGAAAATTACCTTTGACTTTCAAAGATTTCCCGATCTACCACAAGTTATACAAGGAAGTAAAAAACCACTCATGTAAAACAGGGAGATATTTCTTCATGGACCTTGGAATGTCAATGATTTTTCTATGAATATATCATCTCTCATCCTTGTAGATGCAGGGAATCATCTTCCATCTTTAAATATGTCCTCCCTAATCGTTGTCGGCGTCCATATCTCTGAGTACGTAAGGCACTGAGGTAGAATAATGAGAAATTCGCTTTTAAATGACAAAGTTACCCAAGTGCACCATAATCTTCCCGTATCAACCTATACGTCTGATACCTTGAGTGATCTTCTATGGAAAAAGTCGAGACAATACAACAACATAGGTATACACTCATAATAATTACAATATAAAACGATAAACTATAGGATCGCTATCAAGTGCCTTGAATTAACGTACAAATTTTATTTATTTTATTATAACTAAACAATTATAATGTGAAAGTAAAGTAAATAACATGAAAATATCTTTTTAACGAGGAAACCACAAATGCAAAAAAAACCTGGACCTAATCTAGTTGTGAATACTCCCTAGAATTAAGCCACTATATAAAGAAAAAAGCCAACTTCGTATAGTTGATACCAAGTAATCTACCCATAGTTACTTAGTTATGTCAGTATTCCCGCGCCTATAACTGTCTGACCAACGCACGTGAATCCCAAGATAGAAATCACTATCTTGAGTTGCTTTACCGATGTAAAGTATTAAGCACTCAGCTCCTTTTGATCGCCTTAACCACTCTATCAATGTTTAAGAAAATATATGTTGAGTATTCACAAAGGCTCTTCCGTTTAATAAGTAAACTCCTTTGTCGCAGAAGATCAATCAAGATCCGAAATAATTAGATCTAGATTCACAAGCCATCAGATTCAGATACCGATGAAGAATACCGCCAGATGGTAGTTTCCTATCTGTACAACTATTTGATCAAATATACCAAAGATAAATAAGATCTTAGTCGGATCCCAACTGATTAAGGTGTGTGCACAAATATCACAAGATGCGAAACCAATCATAAAATCTTCTTATCTTTAAATATCCAATTCTCTTCAATTGTACCTGCACACAAAACTTGATTCGCTTATGATCGATCGCGCACAAAATGAAGTCTGTTAACAATGGATGATCACAAGTTATCTTCAGATCTAAAACCAGTTCTGAAGATCCTGTCGATACTTTGATCTAGTTTGAGTGACCTTATGTCAGGAGAGAAGACTCTCAAGAATAATCAAACTAAGTGAAATCAAAGTTTCCACTATCGTTAGTCAACCAAATCAATAATCGAAAACTAAAATAACAATGCAATTATCTAGTTTCCCACCAACAGTACTTTCTAGAGCTCTTGATCCCACATAAGTCTTTAAGTGAATGGAGGTAAGATATTTCGCCTAATTAGGGTACTTTCCTCTCCGGAATAGTATCGCAAGTAATACTATTAGTCGGCTCCACCGGAAACAACATAAATATGAAGTTTTTATGGCTAAGGATAGTTTGCAAGAATAACAAATTTCAATATTTATAGACCAACGTTATTTGGAAAACAAGGAAATTCCAAAACCGAAAAGATTCTTAAGATATGCATTGAAGTACCTAATTTCGGTTTTCATATTTCCAGTTAATATCCAACCTGTAATTCTGAAATATCTCTTTAAAAAAATATGTAATATTAGTTTAATACTTAACAAATATAGTTATTATACATATATGTTTTGATTGTTGAAGAGTCAAAAACATAGTTCGAAAATCTTAATTAAAAGATTTTCCAATATTTCGGTTTGGGATCACCTTGAGTATGAAAGAATATCTTTGAACAAGCAATGATAAGTATTTTGCATACGTATGTTAAAATTATGTCTACATCTAAAACTTTCCTATCTATCAAACCCTAATTCAAAATCACACAAACCTTAAAGTAATATGTGAATATTGGAAATCGGTTTTGCCCTTGGGACCGTTTCTATCATGATTCCTAACATAGGATGGGATCGGTTCTACCTTAACTCCCAACAAAAGTTAGGATCGGTTCTACCAGGTATCCCAAGATAGGTAGGGATCGGTTATACCATGGTCATTCAATGGATCTTTATTGAAAACCGGACCAAAACACCTATTGATTTGTTTTCGGTTACAAAAAAAAGTTTGTATATCTACTTCCTTAAACCAATGTAATAAAACATAGTTTTATAGGATAAAATAACACATATATCCAACACAAAATCGAGTAACGAGTTACATAGATTATGTCGACGTCGCATTTACGAAGTTCAAAAGATAAACGTTATACTTCGTAAGTCACTCATACTAATATGACCAAGTCTAATACCAGAGTATCATATTTGTCACCTCGCATATTATGTTTTTAGTCTTAAACGACTTGAAAGAAACAATAGGAATAAAAAAAAGTCAAGTCAGTATTACTAACCTCAAGTGGAAGAATGATGTCTTTGTTGTAGTCGTTACGTCTTCACGTTCTTCAGGTCGTCAGAGTAATACTTGTATGTCTCATAATTCCTAGACTTTCAAGTCTAACCTAAACGAAGTTGACTCTAGTAATCTTAATCAAGCGACTCTAATTGAGTTTTGATACTAAAATATGACAACCAACCTTGACATACCTATGCTTGGTGGGTTCACCCGAGCAATGCTATAAAAATTCTAATTATCCGTAACTTTGAGTTTTGCAATGATTATCTCCGGAAGGTACGATCAAGGTCTTCATCAACATAACATCTAAATCTGTGGGATATATAGAAGATTTGGCGGGATTAGGACCTCTTACCTTTATAATTCGCAATATTATAGTATTTTAATAGTTTAGATATAATGACCCGACCTTCCACTGATATTGTCACCACTTTAGCCACTGCGGTATCCAGTAGTGTGTGGTTTTTAACATGCACCGCTGCGATCATCTAGCAGCATCTTCCTAGGAGGTCACCCATCCCTGGAATGCTCCCACCCGAGCGCGTTTAACTGTATAGTTTTCTTCCAATGGTGGAGCCAATTATGCTGAAAAGGCCTCGGTGTTAGGAAATGATAAACCATTACTTATATTTCAATCGACCAACCGTTGCCGAAATTGGGGTTACTTCGGACTCCACCGGATACCATGTCCAAAAAAACTTAATTGTTGTTGTCCTTGTGTTAGCTATTTAGGTATTTAGACCTTTAAAGAATATTTTTCCCCGAGTTTTGACTTGAAAAAGTTACAACTTAATTTGCCAATTTTCTGCCAACAATGTCCATCGATCCATTTTCGTCGGCCCATTGCTCCGACCCATTTCATTCTTTCATTTGTGTCAGGCCTGTCTCGCCTCTTCAATCTAGTTTCTAAACCTTAAATAAAAACTTTGAAAGATTCTAAATTACTCAATGAAGAAGTCATCATAGGAAACAAATCTCGAAATAGCGGTAACCCTAAAACATGATATAAATATATGACATGAATACTAATAAGTATACAATCAAACTTAAGAACTCCAATGAAAAACCTTATTGCTAATTTTAGGATCATAAAATACGCATTATTGTGTTCACGAGAGAACTCCATCTCTAAAAACTTAGATAAAGGGAAAAAACATGTGTTATAGTCTTTTGGAAAAAAATATAGTTTCTCTTAAAACATGGGAATCATGCATGAGAATTCGATGATAAAGGCAAATTTTAATTTGTTGCCCTTCCCATAACAAGAAAACCTGCAGTTTCTGGAATATGGATGGACGTCAACTCCAAATTCAAATTTTGAGTTATTATGTGACCAATTAAGAGAGATGTATAAGGAAAGTATATATTCGAACGAAATCCGAACTTGATAAACAATCTTATGGTCACATGCTTCACATGCTCGAAAACGACTGTAAAGCAACATACAATTCCAGCAGAAGATTCGAAAAATGAGGCAACGTCTGGGATCCAACTGGAAATATTTTGACCCCCGAGGTGATATATTTGGAACGACATAAGGTAAATTTACAGGGTAACAATCCTATGATGGCAGGATCTCCGCCTAAGCGAATGCATTCTCGGATACGACCAACAAAAAATCAACAGAGTACCACCAGGGAAGACATCCAATCTAAACTTTCGAGGAATTATGACGATGAAAAATTGATTTTGGATTCGTACGAAGAGATAAGAAAATCCTCACCGACACAAGGTCATAAAATTGGTTAGCAACACAACAATACTAGAATGTACGTAGTCACTAAAACACAAAAAAGAAAGGATGATTTAAAACGAGCTGATCCATACAATAATGACATTAACGCGATAACCGAAATTTATCTCCGCAGGATGGTCGAGAAGGTGCTAAAAAAACGACTTATAAATGAAAGGTTGCAATGGCGAGTTATTGAGGCACACTTTAATAATATCAGAAAGTTACGTATGCCATCTTAATTTCAGATACCCAAGATGCTGAAGTTCCACGAAAAAACAGACGACCCACTATGAAATTGTAATGATCCTTTGGAAATAATAGTCTCATATTAACGGTGGGAGAATAATTATCTCATCAAGGATATCAAAACAACAACTTCCTTTTTTGAAAATCTCAAAATTTCTCATGTTAAGAGAGACATGAATAATGTAGCAGATGCAATACCTAGGAAGGTCAGGGTTGATAAATTATGTTTAGAGGAATACATGGATTACAGTCCATGGGTAAACTCGATGTTCAACAGTCATTCTCTATATGAACCTTCTTAACTTTCAATAAAATTTCCTTTCTTATAAATTTTTTTTTGACCATAACTGTCGCATTCCTATTAAATATTGTATATATATCCACCACCAATTGGTTTTGAGTCAGAAGTTGTCAGCTAAATCTCGGCTGATTTTAGGAAAGAACAACTAGAAACAAAATATCTTAATAAATATTTGAATCATCAAACAAACATTACTTCATTAGTCCAACAAAGAAATAACTTATTTCAATTATTATTGTTTTCACCTAGATAAGCCTAATTCGATTTTGAAGGTGTCAAGCTCCCCCGTTACCTTTATTTATAACACATATGTTTTAACGATTATATTTAACAATTACAAGCCTTCAAAAGAAAGTCCTTTGACTGGAGGATTTTTCAACTAAATATTAATTAGTAGAGTTACATATATAGTATGGTTTGTGATTTAATCAAAACCAAAGCTAAGGAATGGATTTTAAATATCTGAAATCGTTCGAACCCAGTTTATTAGTTTTTTTTTTTGAAGGAAAAAGGGATCGAAGAGTCCGAAGATGTATTAAGACTACCTCATTAAATTGAAGTTGGAAGAGATACACATAAGTGGAGAATCATACTTCTTCCAACCTATTACAGAGTCAGAAATTTTAAATGGACAAAGTTCATGCGCTAAGACATTGACACATTTAGCAACAGAAATAAACATAACATCCTGAAAGGTCTTGGCTTCATCTCTAATCCTGAGAATTGAAGAATTTACTGTCCACGGTCTTTGGCTTGCATCTTCTATGATAGCCTTTATTATATTTGAAGCATCTACCTCCATAATGAACTTTATTATGTTCAATTTCTTAGGCAACGCCAAACCAAGAATAACAACATTTGTCTCTGCCATTAGTGCGGGAGTTGCATGAAAAGTAGTTGTACCACAACCTTCAAACAAACCCAAGTGATTCTGCGCAATTTCCCCTACGACATTTTGATTTGGGATGAATGTTGCATCTACACTAATCTTGCAGTAGCCAAATTCCGGAGGATGCCAATATTGATGAATGATATTGGATCGATTATCCCCCGTGTTCCATGAATTGATCACTTATGCATTAATATAGATACCCAGAAGTACTGTAACTGATCGCGAGAGAATAAATCTCGGAGAAGATTTTCATTCCATGAGTACATATCTTCTGAAAATAGATCGACAATTACGTGAATATTTCCAAGCATAAGATCCAGATATGGTAACAAATGATACCATTGATAGGGGATCCACGGTTCCTTCCAGATAGTGATATTGTTACCATTTGAGATATTATGGTCATTACAACGACAATGCGTGGGAAATAACAATGGCAAACATTTACCACGTTTATTAGAGAAAACAAACAGAAAAACCCACAATGCATTGCTGAAATGCAATTTATTTATTTACATATATAATCAGATAACTAATCTACCCAGATCTTAAAATAAATCAAGATCCGATCAGAGAAGATGAAGAAAACTGCTTTGTATTTGAAGATAACTGTTTGTTTTTAAGATAAGATTTTATTAGTTTTTAAAAATAATTAATAATAAAAAATTATATTAATGTTGTCGGTTCTTAACATCCACAAAATTAGTTTTCTAAGAATAAAATTGTCATAACAATAACTTTTTTGATAGTGTAGAACAGTGGTCCGTATGCTACTTTATAAATCCTTTCAAGAATTTGTCATAACAATAATCTTAAACCTGTTTGCCCGTGATATTCTAATTAAGTTTCAAACATCAAATTTTCAAGTGCAAACACCCATAACATAATAATACAAACATATAAAATAACGTAATAATACAGATATATAAATTTAGATTAGACCAAAATTTGGCGGTCGTAAATGAAACATTGTCATGATTTATACGAATCGGTTTAAAGTAACAGTTTCCAATTTAATTCGAAAGCTCACCAAAACCAAACCAAAATTTAATTCATAATACTCCAAATCATTGGATGAATGGTTCGATCCTAAAATTGATCGTTGGTCTAGTAACAGGTTCACGGTTGTTTGTACAACTACTACATCTACAACCCAAAAATCGGTTGAGACATAAAATGATGGATATTCCGGCCCACGCTCGATCCGTCAAATATCCAGCCCTTTGTGATCTCTGCTAACCTACGCCGAAAGCACGATACACCCCAGTAGAAATAATAACAACTCGTTCTTCTTAAAATCAATTTCATCGTTCTTCAGAGAAAACCTAAGTTTATTTCAGAGAGCAGAGAAAAATTTAGAAAAACATGGAAAGCATCTTGAAGAAACCATCTCCAAAAACTGGAGGCTTCTATGAATCTGCATATAAACTGTTTATGCGTCGGAATTCTGTATACGTAACTGTGATTATACTTGGTGCTTTTGCTGGTGAAAGGGTAAGGGTTTTTCCATTTTCAACCTTTCTTTATCTTCTGATTTCTATCAAAGCGGTTGTTAAATCTTTGGGATTCGATTTATTTTTGTTGTTGTTGTGAGTATGGAGAAAGAATCGTTGTGATCTGGATCTGATGAATTAGAAATTAGGGATTTGATTTTGGGTTTTTTTCGAATTGTTGAAATTCGATTTTGATGATGGAATCTTAGTAGTGGTTTAACTTTAATCTGATTGGATTGTTGTTTGCCTGATTACATGGGTTTTGTGTGGTTGCAGGCAGTTGATTATGGAGTGAAGACGCTCTGGGAAAACAACAACAAAGGGGTAAGTTATGTTTCCCCTAATTTCAGGAGCTGTACTTGGAGATTGATATCTGTTTTAAGCATGCATTTTCCATCAGAAATTGAAATGGAAATCCACAAATTTGTTCTTACCAGGAACAGCTTAGGTTAGAAAGTGTTTTGACTTGAAATTGGTTATAGAATGTTTCTCTAAACAGCCTGTAGATTTATAATGTTCTTTCAGTCCGTTGTTGCTTCACTTGATTGGTCAATTCGACTTTGTACTGCCTGCTATTATCCCATGTCAGCATATCTATCGGAGAGGAACCTGTTATTTGCATAATCGTTCTCACTGTTGTATGGTTTGGGAAATATGTAATCGTCTGAGATTGTATGCTTTAATTGTAAAACCTTCCTTGTCTGGCCAAGGGTTTTGACTTGCTGTGATATTTCACGAGTATAGTGCAAGCCATTGCTAAGAGCTGAGGTTCGTGATGACTTTTCACGTTCCTGGTCACTAAGGCCTATAGTACCTGAGCTTACACAAACTCAGCAGCATTCATCAAGATCTCTGTACCATGACATTTATGCTTACATTTGTACTCGTAAGTTGCTTATTGAGATTGTGTCTTATGCTTGATTATTGGCTTTTGTAAGCTTAGCTTATTGAATTTGATGCTAATTGACGGTTTCTCGTTTGTTTCCCTAAATCAACTTAAAATTTGGAATCCCAAAGAATAATATGGCTCCCCATGCAGTTTAATTTTAGTAGTCTTTGCATCATGTGTGACAAAAATGACAAATGCTTAAGATTCAGAAATGAGCAGTATCTAAACTGGGACAAAACAAATGAGGTAACTGTGAGTTTCCTGGTCTCACTTTTTTTCTTTATTGGCATTCATCGGGTACTACTGTCACCCTTGAATCGGTTAATAGTAGTTTATATTTTTAAGTAGCTATGAGTGAACTTCTCTTTGTGCTTGTTTTAAACTTCTTTTAGCTTCCGTGAGTACACTTAGCTGATAACTGCTGGCATCCCATGAGTGATGGCATGTAATGTGTTAATACTTTATTATTTATTTGCAATTTCATAACATTTTCAAGTCATTTTACATTTCTTATTTGTGGAATCATATATGTATCTCTGTCATCTACTTAAAAGTTGTTTTGGGTACTTTGTCAAAGTTGACTCTTGGACAATGTGTTCTAAAGGTGTAATAAATTGATATTTTGCTGGAGTGGAAAAATTACATTGGACATGCATGGGGTTTTGTACTTCGCTATCATTGAGGAACCTGTTATTCGCATAATCTTTCTCACTGATATATGGTTTGGGAAATATGTAATCGTCTGAGATTGTTTGCTTTTATTATGAAACTTTCCTTGTCTGGCTAAGGGTTTTGACTTGCTTGGATATTTCACGAGTATAGTGCAAACCATTGCTAAGAGCTGAGATTCGTGATGACTTTTCACGTTCCTGGCTACTATAGTACCCGAGCTTACACAAACTCAGCAGCATTCATCAATATCTCTGTTCCATTAGATTCATGCATACATTTTCTGATGCACTATGGTTGTACTTGTATGTAGCTTATTGAGATTGTGTCATATGCTTGATTATTGGCTTTTGTAAGCTTAGCTTATTGAATTTGATGCTAATTGATGGTTTCGCGTTTGTTTCCCTAAATCAACTTGAAATTTGGAATCCCAAGGAATAATAAGGCTTCCAATGTTAGTGGTCTTTGCATCATGTGTGACACAAATGACAAATGCTTAAGATTCAGAAATGAGTAGTATCAAAACTGGGACAAAACAAACGAGTTAACTGTGAGTTTCCTGGTCTCACTTTTTTTCTTTATTGGCATTCATTGGGTACTACTGCCGTCACCCTTGAATAGGTTTACAGTAGTTTGTCATAATGAAGAAGCTATGAGTAAGCTTCTCTTTGTGCTTGTTTTAAACTTCTTTTAGCTTCCGTGAGTACACCTGGCTGATAAGTGCTGGCATCGCATGAGCGATGGCATTTAGTGTGTTTATTACTTTATTTCCAATTTCATAACTTCATAACATTTTCAAGTCATTTTACATTTCTTATTTGTAGAATCATATATGCATCTCAGTAATCTACTTAAAAGTTGTTTTGGGTACTTTGTTGAAGTTGACTCTTCGGATGGAGAATGTGTTCTGAAGGTGTAATAAATTGATATTTTGCTGGAGTGGAAAAATTACATTTGACATGCATGGGGTTTTGGACTTAGCTATCCATGAGACAAGTTCTACTTTCACTGTGTTAAGTTTAGCAGTGCATTTCACTTAGCAGTGCATTTCATTTTTGCGCAATTACTGTTAATCTCGAGTTCTAATGTTGTTCTGTTTGTGTATGTAATTACAGAAGCGCTACGAGGATATTTCCGTCCTGGGACAAAGACCTGTTGAAGAATGAGTCCCCTTTCCCCTCTGTTTTCTGGGTTTCATGTGCTAGAACTGAAGACATAATAAAGACTTTTTTGCTGGCGAAACAATTTTTATTTCTCTTTTGCTGTTTTCACTTTTTTTTAGGAAAAGAACAACAACTATAAAAATGCTCATGATTCAGTTGAGCTGTGTATTCTTGTGCCAAAATCAGATGTTCAGGTGTTTTGAGTCCTAAAGACTTGTGCCAAGATCAGTAATATGACACATATTGTGCCTTAAAGAGTTTCTGTTTGTTGCCCTCTTGTCCTGTTTCCACTTGTATTGTTTTGGTTCTGTCATCTTATTTACTCAGTCGGTGTCATTCTAAACATGAAAGTGTTATCTTTGAATTGCCAAGGGATTGGATAATCTACTACTGGTGACTACTTGAGATATTGCCCGTCCCACTATGACCCAGACATTCTTTCTGAGATACTAAAGTCCAAGTTCCTAAAATGTAAACCTATCTCAGACATAATGGTTGGTGCGCTCCTTCATCAGGATTATCTCTAGCTTGGAGAAATGGTCTTTCATACCCAGTTCGTGTCAGGATAGATACCATTCGTGCTATTCTCAATACCCATTCTAATTTACCTTTTATCCATCTCACTTGTATGTATGGTGCCCATGATCATAGAGTTAAAACAGATTCAACTTTCAAATGTTCTGCGGCAATGACATCTGGTTAACCAAATGGGTCTAATGGATTTGGGATATGTTGGTTCTCATTCAACTTGGTCAAATCATAGACAAGGTGCAGCTCGTACTTCGGTGCGACTTGACAGAGAGCTCTTGGCAATACTGACTGGCTTAATTCTTTTCCTCCTGCAGTATTACTTGGCTCCAGTTGCTTCTGATCACTACCCCGTACTGCTCCTATCTGATCCACAAGAACTTCATAAAGGTTCACCATTTAAGGTCTACAAA
This sequence comes from Papaver somniferum, assembly GCF_003573695.1. Lineage (NCBI taxonomy): Eukaryota > Viridiplantae > Streptophyta > Magnoliopsida > Ranunculales > Papaveraceae > Papaver > Papaver somniferum. The sequence goes on from NC_039366.1 coordinate 34,229,776, forward strand.
TGTTGGTTTACTGATACTTCTTGTAAAGATACTGTTAAAGCTTCTTGGAGGCTTAGTTTTCTGGGCTTTCCTTGCTATCAACTGTCTTGCAAATTAAAATACACAAAATCTCAGCTGCAGCATTGGAAAAAGCTACGTTTGGTAGCATTTATTCTCATCTCAGTCATCTTACTCAGCAACTTCAACTTTGTGCTTAATGTAATGTACCCGTTTCAGACCCTCAAGTTGTTACTCTCCAAACAGCAGATGCAACATTGGCTGAATGTTCAAAGGGATTATTACCAACAACAAGCTCGTACACACCATATCAATGATAGTGATCAAAATACAACATATTTTCATTCACTTGCTAATTATAATAAACGAAGAAACAATATAGCTGCACTCAAAGATGAATTAGGTATCTGGCATAATAGCAAAGAAGATATTGAAGTACTCTTATTCATCATTCCAGCCAACATGGGCCAATCATTCATCATTTATTTTTTGCGGACGATTGTCTTCTGTTTCTCCATGCCAATACATATCACTTAAAAGTATCTACAAACTCTACTAGCTCAATTCTCTACAGCTTCAGGACAAGTAATCAATCTTCAGAGGTCTACTATATTTTTCAGCAAGAATATCTTGCAAATGAAACAAATGGGCTTGGGAGAAAAGTATCTTGGTATCCCACTGCTTCACAGATCAAGATAAATTGTCAATCTATCATCCGGTAATATGTCTAACAAGCTACAAGGTTGGTATGGCAAGCTCATTCATCAAGCAAGTAAAGCAACACAACTAAACTGTGTACTTAGTACTATGGGGATGTACCAAATGCAGGTTCTGAAATTACCTCAAGCAACCATTGACAAAATGGATATGCTGCAAAGACACTTATGGTGGTCTACGCATGATTCTCGTAGGCCTTTATATCTAATTTCTTGGCAAAAGATGGGTTTACCAAAACGCTTAGGGGGGTTGGGTACAAAGCAGCTGTATCACTATAATTCAGCTTTCTTGGCAAAATTGGCTTGGCAGTTACTTCATTCTCAAGATGAAATGTGTGTACAAGTGCTTCAATCCAAATACTTAAAGTACTATAACCTAAAGCTGGATTTGGCAGAGCCTTCAATATTGTCTCCGAAATGGCAGGTGGGTGATGGTTTATCCATCAACATATGGACTCATAATTGGATCCCGACAGTTGACTCTTCTCTTTTGAATCTTGGGGACCTAAATACTTCTGATTGATTATCAATGGGTGCACCAATTGTTTAATTCTCATTCGCCTACGTGGAATATTGAACTTCTTCAACAACTTTTCACTCCTACAAGTTGCTGGTATTCTCTCCATCCCTATTTGCAAAGATGAACCAGATTCCCTTGTTTGGCCTCTAACTCAGCTTACACTAAGCTTTGTCAAGATGATCCAGTTCAGCCTACCATTTTTCCCATACCTACAAAATATTGGCCCTATAAGCTGCAGTTGTTTCTTTGGAAGCTTCATAATATTATTCCTGTTAAGAAGAGGCTACAGCACTTGCCAACAGTTCATACTCTAAATTGTGTGTTATGCAACAGCGATCAGATTGAAGATTGGAGCATCTTTTGATTCACTGTTCATTTGCCAGAGCAGTTTGGCTTGCTACCTGCTCTGAAGTACTTTCCTTAATCCAAAACCATAGCACTATTCTAAGCTGGGGCCTTACATGGAATAATCAAGACACAGCCCTCTAGAGTTTGATCACCATACTCCTAAAATACATCATATTCTCAATATCATGTGGATGCTTTAGAAAACTAGATGTCAAGTTCGATTTCAGTTACAGACTGCCAATGCCAATACCCTTATCCGCTATATCCTGCAATATGCTTCTCAACATCAACTTTTACAGTCCAATTCTCTTAGTTTAGCCTCTGACAGTAGAAGAATTTTCTCTAACCAATTACATTGGTAGCCTCCTCTACTTGGTGTATTAAAACTTAACATAGGTGCCTCTTTTACCAACTCTGGTTATGTTGCAGGCATATCTCTGATTCTAAGGCAATCGGATGTAAAATTCTTGGCTGCTCAAAAACAGCTACCACTCATGCTATCTCTCCTCACCAGGCAGAATCATGAGCTCTATGGTTTGCTGCGAAACTGGGCACATCAACATCAGTATCTGAATATCATCTTTGAAATAGATAATCGTGATGTATTTTATCTCTACAACATCATACTCATCTTCATCCTCGGCAGAGTTCTCCTCTTCCACAACAATGTCTTGAAAGTTATTATGCCTCGTAAGTTCAGCCGTGGACTAGAAAATTTTGAGTATGAAAAGGCTTGAAAGTTAGCTGGGCTTGCAGAAAAAAGATCACTGGGCTTGAGCTTATTTTTTTTACGAACGATCTTTTGGGGACCATGGTTTTTTTTGAGGGGACCATGGTTTTATTAGGCCACCTACCCTATAGTTATAAGGGGTCTCCTAAAACATTGAAATGACTAACCTACCCTTAACCTAATTTAATTTAAAACCAACCCAATAATCACCTATATATATATAACCACCACCTCCTCCCACCACCACCTCCCACCATCGCCGATTACCACCACCACCACCTCCGATTATCACCACCACCAACCATCGATTACCACCACCACCAACCACCACCGTCGATTACCACCACCACCACCTCCGATTATCACCACCACCAACCACCGATTACCACCACCACCACCACTATATATATATATATATAGCTTAATTTAAAACATTAACAAAGATATTCTCACAAACCTATTACTTGTCATTCGTTTTTGGTTGAATGAATGAGAAGTAATCATTAAAATGAGTTGAAAATGGAAGTTGCAGAGAAGTTTAATGGAGAATTTTTTTTCAGAGAAAAGTACGGTTATCAATAATTAATTTTTTTCTTAAAAGAACTCAGAGTTCGGTTGATTCGCAAAAAAATACTTTTAACCGAACTCCTTGTATTAGAAAAACACAAGTCCATAAGTTCGGTTCCTTCGCAAAATAAGGATATCACCGAACTTTAGTTTACGAAAATAATGAGAAGTTCACAAGTTCGGTTCATTCGCAAAAATGTTAAGTTTTCTTTGTAATCGAACTCTACCTTTGAAACTTTGTAACCGAACTCTACCTAATTCGGCAAGAAATAAATTTCGTAGTAACCGAACGTTCGCCTAATTGCATATATAAGCCCAGTTCGGTTGATTCGCAAAATATGTTGAAGTTTGCGAACCAACCGAACTTCTAACACTAGGTTACTTTTAACCTGCAGTTCGGTTGGGAACTTGGTTGCGTTGAAGTTTGCGAACTAACCGAACACACAAGATGTACCCAAATAAATTGTTAAGTTCAAAGTTCGGTTACCTGCCATTTTATCCTAGGTAACCGAACATTACACTGTACGACCAAAACCTCCATTAACGAGCGAGTTCGGTAACCTGCGTGTTTGGAAAACGTAACCGAACTACACTTTCAGGTGTGTTCGGTTACATATTCTTGACATATGGTAACCGAACTGGCCCAAATCTACATAAAAAATTTCATTTTTTTTGAAAGTTTGGAGCAATTCAACCAAAATTATCTAAGTTTGAAGCATACATGGGTACCCAAATACCCTTCCTCCGGTTGTGGTTGGTAAAATCCATCGTTTTTCATGTTTTCCTTCTTCATCTTCTCTAACTTTACTCTCTCAATAATTCTACTTCTTTAAAAAAAAACATCTGGTTTTTTAATCTCACTAATTATCTTTAACTTAATCATCTCACTAATCATTACACTAACTATTATTAACACTAACTTATCATCATCCAAAATTAATCAGGAGGGTAATTTAGGTATTAATATAAATATCTAGATAAGGGGTGACCTAGATTTACTTCTAATGTCTTTACCCAAAATAAAACCATGGTCCCCCAAAAAAACCATGGTTCCCAAAAAAATCGTTCTTTTTTACTCTTAATTTGCGAATCCAACTTAAAAAGTTAAAATGCAAAATATGACTACCCCATCAGAACTACTCTCATATTATGCTCTTTTTTAATTTTTTTCTCTCCAAGTAGTTTTAAACTTTGAAATATACTGGAAATGGATGTTGGAAAATTTGGTTGATGGAGGATGAGAAATCGTAAAAGGCATGGTGTAACTTAACTTTAAGGATCTTTCGTTTCTTTTAGATAATAATTTGACCGCTCTGAATAAATTCGCGAGCATAACAGGCCAACGATTATGCCTTTAGGATTTAATGGAGCCCACCATCATCGAATACAAGGATTGTACCAACTTGATCTTTTCAAGAACATACTGTTTACAAGTTTCCAATGATGCTACAGAAGAGAAAGAAAACAATAAGATTTGATGTGATTGGAAGAGAAACAATCGCCATTATTCATAAGGGTTTTATATCTCTTTGAGATTCATGTTCATCACCAACTGGATGAACACTGAAATCAACAAGATTAAGAAAAAAGAAAAGGAGATATAGCAGCTCGGTCTAAACCTATCATTGAATTTTCCTTCCTATTAAAATAAAAATCTTCTACTTTGTTTCGTTGAATGGAACTTATATCTTTTTCATACAAAAGATGTTGTGTTTTCGACGACATTTGTTTTCTTTCAGATAAGGTGATTCATCAATGCTGGAAGATCGACAATTCCGTTAATTATTGTGTTTTATGCTCTGTTAGATGGTAATCCGAAAGTAAAATAAAATTAGATCGTAATCCTGATCATGAACCTCAAGATGAACCGACTTCTTAAAAAAAAGAAATACCAAACTGGATGGAATTATACATACTCATATAGTCTAACGAGCTGCTTGTAACCAAGAGATGGACATGATATCGTTGACACCGATAAAGAAGCTTACCCCATCCCCCGAAGCCTGCTAATCTTCAATACCAACTACAAATAAATGATAATTTTGAGTTAGTTCCAGAAGAAAGCAACCTACGGTTCCAAAGAACTTAACCTCAATTTATATTAGCTTCTCAGATAAAATAACGTAATGTATCTTCTTGCACATTTATATAAAAGCCCTAAAATCGAAAATACCATTAACTAACAACCATCCGTCCTTCTGTTGAAAAACATGGAAACCAAAAAATGTAATTAGAAAAAATTATAAATGCTCATACTGACTCAGACAGATAAAAGAATTAGGGCCACCATCGGGAATCCTATTGTATTATTTCTCTCTAGATATCAGGATCATGACATTACCCTTCTCACAAAAACATCACTGGCCTCAAAGATATAAATCAGGATAGTTTGCTTGGATGTTGGTTGCGTCCTCCCAAGTAGCATTCTCCACTATAGATTTTTCCATTGAATCGGGAGTTATGGAACCGACTCTCCAATCCTAGGAACATTTACGGTATCCATAATAGTGACTGGATGAACTATTATTTGTCCTTCATGATCAACTAATGGAAGAATACGAGAAGTTACTATTGAAGCTTCAATACGTTTCTTGAGCTGAGAAACATGAAAAACAAGATGCATTCCATCTTTTGCGTTATACACGTCTTTAAGGTGGGTACAAACCACCTTGATTTTAAGTCTTCGGATTACACAAACAAACGAAGAATTCCATCATTTGTTTGATGATTGCAATTCGTCATAATGTTGGTCTTGTACATTCACCAATAATTTTCTTTCGGATGAGATGACGAAATGGTTTCGCTAGAAGACAAGGATTTTAATAGAGCAAAACACCACAGTGTGAGCATGTAGTGCCGAAGTTTTATCTCGTATAGGCATATCAAAGTTAGTGTTATTTCTTCACCGTGGAAACACTAATGTTCACCCCCTGGTAATTTCAATATTCTTATTATCCAAAATAAAAATAGGAAATGCCAGGGTCTGTATGTGTGCTTGTAGCTGTCACCTATCTAGATAGAGTTCACAAAAAGGAATATAGCCAAAATTATTTATTCTGATGATGATGTTTTTTTCCAGAGACGGTCAGTACGTCAAATATACTGCAATTAAGAGAAAATTGAGGTCACTATTTTTGAAAATCAAAATAGTTATATCGATGCCTGGTGAGACATAGTTATATATATTTGGATTATCTTTATTTATCTTTTATATTTTTTATGTTATTTTATTTTTGAATTTTTTGCTCAAACTAACATTATAATGATAAAGTTGGGCTTACCTAACTACTGTGATGCGGTAGATTTTTGGTCACCAGATAAGTTATAAGCCATGAGACGGAAATCTTGGCTTTGCTAGGCCACATTCAAATCAAGGATACTGATTATTTGTTACTAGGCCACGTTCCCCAAATTGAGCAACAAATGGACGACCTTATGAACCTATAGAGTCCGCAATGATGTGATGTTGTTGAATAAACCCAGCAATAGCGTTGATAATAAGCATCGACAACATAGAACGGTGACAGAAGTAGAGTTCTTTTTTTACTAGGGTTTTGATCAACCCTTTAGGAAACAACTTAAAAATTCGCTTCTGCACTATATGGGATTAGAAATAACTCTTAATTTGGCCCTCGTCAAGGTAAAAATCTTCCAACTGGTAAATTCTAGCATCATCTCACCACAAGCTGATCCGATACATAACACAGGAAGAAATCTGGTCGTATTTCATTCGTAAAACTGTTTTGAATGTTATCCAAACTCTGCAAAGATAATCCAAATCAAAAGGAAAACTCCCTCTCCCAGGCAAGGAAATTCCATTAACCAAGCCCAACTTATCCTTAAAAGTATCTCGGTTTTCATTAACTGTAACGACATAACCCTGGCCCAATGTAGTCGATCTCGGATTCCGGTTTGTCTCGGTCCCGAGCGAGACACTGGTACAACGTTGTTTCGGGGAAATTCTGTTTCCAAATCTCGATGTAATCTCGGTTCCAACTTATATATATATAATTTCTACATATGTTATGATATAATGAAATACCATCAATCCAACAAAAAATGAACAAAAAAAAACACAAAAATGGAAACATTTCAGACTTAACTAATTAATCCTGGAAGTCTTTTTTGAACAAAAGTGGAAACACCTAACAAGAACATATCTAAAATGTTACTTAAAAGAGAAACTAGTACAACTTCGGTTCATTGTCTAAAATGTTACTTAAACAAGAACATTACAGTGCTAATCAACATAATTTGAATAATCATAGATATCATCATCTTGAGTAACTCCATCATTCTCAACAACAACGAGTAGCCCTTTTTCAGTGTGTATTGAGGTTTTGAATAGTGCTAAATTGCAAAAGCAAAAGGGAAAGTTCTGTATTTGCGGTCATGAGACACAACAATTAACTTAAAAAGGGTCTGTACAGGATCTAAGAAGCTGGAACTCATAGAAATAGAATGTTGTCTGTGTATGAGAGGTTTAGATGAGTTTATTTTGTTGTGGAGGAAGTACTGGCACTGTTAAGGTACCTTTGCTAACACTGTTAATTCTCATTTTTTTTAGAGAGAATGATTAGACTTTTCAAAGTAAAGGAAAAGCAGAAAGAAATTGCAGAAAATGCTAACGGAAGGGCACCAGTCAAGAAGCAAAGTGCAGGGGAGTTACGTCTTCACAAAGGTCTCTCTCATAAGCTTGCTTATACACAGAATAGGTTTTATTTACGTATGTGGCATTTAAGGAATCGTGTTCTCCAATAGTGTTTCTTCCTTTTATTAGGCGATATCATCATCGAATGCTTTTATTTTACTTCTGAAATTGTGGGTTTTGATCTACTTTTTCAAGATATCAGTGAGTTGAACCTCCCTAAAACAACTACCATTCTCCCTGTGTAAGATTTCGGTCGGAATTCCGGTTCATTTTATCCCATCTCGGCCGGAATTTCGGTTACTTCCCGGATATTTTCCGTCTCTGACGGAAAGTTGCATTTCGTGTTACGTTCGTCCGGAAACGGAATTCCGGAGGAATTCCGGCCGAGATGGCCGAAATTGACTACATTGCCCTGGCCCCATTTTGTTGAAGGCAGTGAACCAATGTTTTCGGAATGTAAGAAACGTTGTTGGACTCCGCTTGGGAAAAAATCAGTGTTGGATCTGGAATGGTCAAGACTCCGATCACTGGTCCCTGAAAATTTACAATTTCAAATAACTCAAATCTATAAAACCCGTAAGTTAATTATGTTGGTGAATATTAAAGCAAAAACAACTATTAAGAAATTGAAATGAAAATATTGAATTGAACCTACATGATTTAATGGCTAAAATACACAACATATATAGCCTAGTTTGGTATTGCTGTGATTTTTTACAAAAGTGCTTTTCAGTTGTGCTGTGTCGTGCTTTAAAAATATAGTAGTCAGACGTTTGGTAAACTATAATATGTAAAGTGTTGTGGAACCAACAAACTGTAAATTATGTATGGTAAATTATCATGTTGAAGTGTTTATGATGTGGCTAATGACGAAAATAAACATAGTATAAAAATTCTTTTTAAATTACATCTATTAATAATAAAATATCTTTTTTTTTAATTTTGAATATTATTTAAATAAAGACAAATAATAATAATAATTCTGGTTGGTGTCGGTTTAGAGTCTTTTGAGTTTTGACCCGTATACCATAGAATATTTACTCTGCTGGCCTTGCAATTGAGCATACATTCTTGAAATAAAAGCAGTATTACAAGGGCTAATTTAGGAAATACGTATAATGAGTAAACCCTAGCTGTTAGCTTCTTATGTAGAAGTAGTATCGTTGGGGACAGATATTTCGGCAACCTACAAATATTTCGGCGGCAAGAGTAAAATCAGAAACTCACAAGGGATCAATGCAACCCCTAGATGGCAGACTCTTCAAACGACGGAAGGTTTTGCCGGAATTCTAGTTCCAGCAGAAGATGTTGTGCCAAGGGACTTGTTCTGGAAATGGGTGATGATTAGTGTTGTCTTGGAAATGGGTGATGATTAGTGTTGTCCTTACCAAAAACCTCGTCAGAGAGATTGAATTTGGCCATGACCATCGTCAACGAGAAATTTTTGATGGGCAAATTTAGAAGGGGTGGGGGACCAGTAAAAAACTAACATTTGTCCTGCAATGTTCGATTGTTTTTAACAAATTTGAGTGAAAATATTTTACTCCCAAATTACCCTTCATTTAATATTTTAATCTTATTTTAATTTATAATTTTTACCTTTAAATATTATTATTATTATTGTTGTTGTAATTATTATTTTATAATAAAAATTAATAAAATTTAATTAGTGAAATAATTGCACATAAATAAATATTTAAGTGGAATTTGATTAATTAGTTAGAAGTACAAATTAATTCTCATGATTTGTTTTTTAGTCATCTCACCACAAGCTGATCCGATACATAACACAGGAAGAAATCTGGTCGTATTTCATTCGTAAAACTGTTTTGAATGTTAGCCAAACTCTGCAAAGATAATCCAAATCAAAAGGAAAACTCCCTCTCCCAGGCAAGGAAATTCCATTAACCAAGCCCAACTTATCCTTAAAAGTATCTCGGTTTTCATTAACTGTAACGACATAACCCTGGCCCAATGTAGTCGATCTCGGATTCCGGTTTGTCTCGGTCCCGAGCGAGACACTGGTACAACGTTGTTTCGGGGAAATTCTGTTTCCAAATCTCGATGTAATCTCGGTTCCAACTTATATATATATAATTTCTACATATGTTATGATATAATGAAATACCATCAATCCAACAAAAAATGAACAAAAAAAAACACAAAAATGGAAACATTTCAGACTTAACTAATTAATCCTGGAAGTCTTTTTTGAACAAAAGTGGAAACACCTAACAAGAACATATCTAAAATGTTACTTAAAAGAGAAACTAGTACAACTTCGGTTCATTGTCTAAAATGTTACTTAAACAAGAACATTACAGTGCTAATCAACATAATTTGAATAATCATAGATATCATCATCTTGAGTAACTCCATCATTCTCAACAACAACGAGTAGCCCTTTTTCAGTGTGTATTGAGGTTTTGAATAGTGCTAAATTGCAAAAGCAAAAGGGAAAGTTCTGTATTTGCGGTCATGAGACACAACAATTAACTTAAAAAGGGTCTGTACAGGATCTAAGAAGCTGGAACTCATAGAAATAGAATGTTGTCTGTGTATGAGAGGTTTAGATGAGTTTATTTTGTTGTGGAGGAAGTACTGGCACTGTTAAGGTACCTTTGCTAACACTGTTAATTCTCATTTTTTTTAGAGAGAATGATTAGACTTTTCAAAGTAAAGGAAAAGCAGAAAGAAATTGCAGAAAATGCTAACGGAAGGGCACCAGTCAAGAAGCAAAGTGCAGGGGAGTTACGTCTTCACAAAGGTCTCTCTCATAAGCTTGCTTATACACAGAATAGGTTTTATTTACGTATGTGGCATTTAAGGAATCGTGTTCTCCAATAGTGTTTCTTCCTTTTATTAGGCGATATCATCATCGAATGCTTTTATTTTACTTCTGAAATTGTGGGTTTTGATCTACTTTTTCAAGATATCAGTGAGTTGAACCTCCCTAAAACAACTACCATTCTCCCTGTGTAAGATTTCGGTCGGAATTCCGGTTCATTTTATCCCATCTCGGCCGGAATTTCGGTTACTTCCCGGATATTTTCCGTCTCTGACGGAAAGTTGCATTTCGTGTTACGTTCGTCCGGAAACGGAATTTCCGGAGGAATTCCGGCCGAGATGGCCGAAATTGACTACATTGCCCTGGCCCCATTTTGTTGAAGGCAGTGAACCAATGTTTTCGGAATGTAAGAAACGTTGTTGGACTCCGCTTGGGAAAAAATCAGTGTTGGATCTGGAATGGTCAAGACTCCGATCACTGGTCCCTGAAAATTTACAATTTCAAATAACTCAAATCTATAAAACCCGTAAGTTAATTATGTTGGTGAATATTAAAGCAAAAACAACTATTAAGAAATTGAAATGAAAATATTGAATTGAACCTACATGATTTAATGGCTAAAATACACAACATATATAGCCTAGTTTGGTATTGCTGTGATTTTTTACAAAAGTGCTTTTCAGTTGTGCTGTGTCGTGCTTTAAAAATATAGTAGTCAGACGTTTGGTAAACTATAATATGTAAAGTGTTGTGGAACCAACAAACTGTAAATTATGTATGGTAAATTATCATGTTGAAGTGTTTATGATGTGGCTAATGACGAAAATAAACATAGTATAAAAATTCTTTTTAAATTACATCTATTAATAATAAAATATCTTTTTTTTTTAATTTTGAATATTATTTAAATAAAGACAAATAATAATAATAATTCTGGTTGGTGTCGGTTTAGAGTCTTTTGAGTTTTGACCCGTATACCATAGAATATTTACTCTGCTGGCCTTGCAATTGAGCATACATTCTTGAAATAAAAGCAGTATTACAAGGGCTAATTTAGGAAATACGTATAATGAGTAAACCCTAGCTGTTAGCTTCTTATGTAGAAGTAGTATCGTTGGGGACAGATATTTCGGCAACCTACAAATATTTCGGCGGCAAGAGTAAAATCAGAAACTCACAAGGGATCAATGCAACCCCTAGATGGCAGACTCTTCAAACGACGGAAGGTTTTGCCGGAATTCTAGTTCCAGCAGAAGATGTTGTGCCAAGGGACTTGTTCTGGAAATGGGTGATGATTAGTGTTGTCTTGGAAATGGGTGATGATTAGTGTTGTCCTTACCAAAAACCTCGTCAGAGAGATTGAATTTGGCCATGACCATCGTCAACGAGAAATTTTTTGATGGGCAAATTTAGAAGGGGTGGGGGACCAGTAAAAAACTAACATTTGTCCTGCAATGTTCGATTGTTTTTAACAAATTTGAGTGAAAATATTTTACTCCCAAATTACCCTTCATTTAATATTTTAATCTTATTTTAATTTATAATTTTTACCTTTAAATATTATTATTATTATTGTTGTTGTAATTATTATTTTATAATAAAAATTAATAAAATTTAATTAGTGAAATAATTGCACATAAATAAATATTTAAGTGGAATTTTGATTAATTAGTTAGAAGTACAAATTAATTCTCATGATTTGTTTTTTAGTCATCTCACCACAAGCTGATCCGATACATAACACAGGAAGAAATCTGGTCGTATTTCATTCGTAAAACTGTTTTGAATGTTAGCCAAACTCTGCAAAGATAATCCAAATCAAAAGGAAAACTCCCTCTCCCAGGCAAGGAAATTCCATTAACCAAGCCCAACTTATCCTTAAAAGTATCTCGGTTTTCATTAACTGTAACGACATAACCCTGGCCCAATGTAGTCGATCTCGGATTCCGGTTTGTCTCGGTTCCGAGCGAGACACTGGTACAACGTTGTTTCGGGGAAATTCTGTTTCCAAATCTCGATGTAATCTCGGTTCCAACTTATATATATATAATTTCTACATATGTTATGATATAATGAAATACCATCAATCCAACAAAAAATGAACAAAAAAAAACACAAAAATGGAAACATTTCAGACTTAACTAATTAATCCTGGAAGTCTTTTTTGAACAAAAGTGGAAACACCTAACAAGAACATATCTAAAATGTTACTTAAAAGAGAAACTAGTACAACTTCGGTTCATTGTCTAAAATGTTACTTAAACAAGAACATTACAGTGCTAATCAACATAATTTGAATAATCATAGATATCATCATCTTGAGTAACTCCATCATTCTCAGCAACAACGAGTAGCCCTTTTTCAGTGTGTATTGAGGTTTTGAATAGTGCTAAATTGCAAAAGCAAAAGGGAAAGTTCTGTATTTGCGGTCATGAGACACAACAATTAACTTAAAAAGGGTCTGTACAGGATCTAAGAAGCTGGAACTCATAGAAATAGAATGTTGTCTGTGTACGAGAGGTTTAGATGAGTTTATTTTGTTGTGGAGGAAGTACTGGCACTGTTAAGGTACCTTTGCTAACACTGTTAATTCTCATTTTTTTTAGAGAGAATGATTAGACTTTTCAAAGTAAAGGAAAAGCAGAAAGAAATTGCAGAAAATGCTAACGGAAGGGCACCAGTCAAGAAGCAAAGTGCAGGGGAGTTACGTCTTCACAAAGGTCTCTCTCATAAGCTTGCTTATACACAGAATAGGTTTTATTTACGTATGTGGCATTTAAGGAATCGTGTTCTCCAATAGTTTTTCTTCCTTTTATTAGGCGATATCATCATCGAATGCTTTTATTTTACTTCTGAAATTGTGGGTTTTGATCTACTTTTTCAAGATATCAGTGAGTTGAACCTCCCTAAAACAACTACCATTCTCCCTGTGTAAGATTTCGGTCGGAATTCCGGTTCATTTTATCCCATCTCGGCCGGAATTTCGGTTACTTCCCGGATATTTTCCGTCTCTGACGGAAAGTTGCATTTCGTGTTACGTTCGTCCGGAAACGGAATTTCCGGAGGAATTCCGGCCGAGATGGCCGAAATTGACTACATTGCCCTGGCCCCATTTTGTTGAAGGCAGTGAACCAATGTTTTCGGAATGTAAGAAACGTTGTTGGACTCGGCTTGGGAAAAAATCAGTGTTGGATCTGGAATGGTCAAGACTCCGATCACTGGTCCCTGAAAATTTACAATTTCAAATAACTCAAATCTATAAAACCCGTAAGTTAATTATGTTGGTGAATATTAAAGCAAAAACAACTATTAAGAAATTGAAATGAAAATATTGAATTGAACCTACATGATTTAATGGCTAAAATACACAACATATATAGCCTAGTTTGGTATTGCTGTGATTTTTTACAAAAGTGCTTTTCAGTTGTGCTGTGTCGTGCTTTAAAAATATAGTAGTCAGACGTTTGGTAAACTATAATATGTAAAGTGTTGTGGAACCAACAAACTGTAAATTATGTATGGTAAATTATCATGTTGAAGTGTTTATGATGTGGCTAATGACGAAAATAAACATAGTATAAAAATTCTTTTTAAATTACATCTATTAATAATAAAATATCTTTTTTTTTTAATTTTGAATATTATTTAAATAAAGACAAATAATAATAATAATTCTGGTTGGTGTCGGTTTAGAGTCTTTTGAGTTTTGACCCGTATACCATAGAATATTTACTCTGCTGGCCTTGCAATTGAGCATACATTCTTGAAATAAAAGCAGTATTACAAGGGCTAATTTAGGAAATACGTATAATGAGTAAACCCTAGCTGTTAGCTTCTTATGTAGAAGTAGTATCGTTGGGGACAGATATTTCGGCAACCTACAAATATTTCGGCGGCAAGAGTAAAATCAGAAACTCACAAGGGATCAATGCAACCCCTAGATGGCAGACTCTTCAAACGACGGAAGGTTTTGCCGGAATTCTAGTTCCAGCAGAAGATGTTGTGCCAAGGGACTTGTTCTGGAAATGGGTGATGATTAGTGTTGTCTTGGAAATGGGTGATGATTAGTGTTGTCCTTACCAAAAACCTCGTCAGAGAGATTGAATTTGGCCATGACCATCGTCAACGAGAAATTTTTTGATGGGCAAATTTAGAAGGGGTGGGGGACCAGTAAAAAACTAACATTTGTCCTGCAATGTTCGATTGTTTTTAACAAATTTGAGTGAAAATATTTTACTCCCAAATTACCCTTCATTTAATATTTTAATCTTATTTTAATTTATAATTTTTACCTTTAAATATTATTATTATTATTGTTGTTGTAATTATTATTTTATAATAAAAATTAATAAAATTTAATTAGTGAAATAATTGCACATAAATAAATATTTAAGTGGAATTTTGATTAATTAGTTAGAAATACAAATTAATTCTCATGATTTGTTTTTTAGTCAAACCAAATATGTCCTTGATTTATTAACCTGATTGTAATTAAGCATTGTGATTCTCCTCGTTTTGCAAATTTTTAACTTTTAGCAACAGATAGAGAACTGTTGTCTAATCCAACTGGTTAGAAGAATTTTTTTTTTTTTGAGTTCCAGTGACAATTTTGATTTTATAAATTTCTTGATTTGTCAAATTTCCACTTGGCACCTAATTCTTTTTTTTTGGAAAGCAGAGGGGGTTAAGGAAACCCCAATCTACAAGGAAAACGGAAGAAAAAAAACACTAAAGGCAACCCTAAACAACCTTACACAACCCCACTGGAAACCTAGCCTATTGATCTCAATCACAATTTTCTTCAAGTCATCAACTCGTCATCACTTAACCAATATGTCAGTTGTTCTATTGACTTATTTGAAACAATGAATAGCTTTGAACCCCCTGAAAGGTAGGGCGCAGTCGTTTGGTAGATTCCCATATGTGGTGCAATTCTGGGGTGGGGGGTGGGGAATGTCCCTGGGTCAGAGAAAAAAGAGATAGTCCTTTCCGAGTCAGATCGAAGCGAGGTCTTGGGACAGCCCTTTATACTAGCAAGTTTAAGTCTTGCTTCAATACCTTGTATCCCGTGGAGATTCATAGAACTAAGTATATCACTTTTTAATAGAGGAAAATGGGTCATTTGCCCAAAATCCATAAAGTACGGGAGCCATGGACTTGTAAAATATAGGTATGGGTGAAAAGACATACTCATATATACCCTTTATTTTAAACTTTGTTCATTATCATATTATTTTCTCTCTCCTATGTACTTTTTAAAATTAATCGCGAGAACGGTCTTAACTTTCGAAATATAAGTCGGATTTTAATGAAATTTATATATTTGGAAAGGGCTCGAAAATCTCTACAAAACAAAATCCTTTGTTGATATGAAATTCAAAGTAAAATAAAATATTATTTTAATCCAGGTCGAGGATATATTATGCACCCAAATCTCCCCACATCCATATTTGGGATAGTTGAATGGCAGCAGCAATTCTATTATCTCCTCTACTTTCTACTTTCTTGGTATTAATCCTCACCACATCTTCTTAATATGAATGTCTGGAAACCACATCGTATGTACTTACCAACATCATTGTAATATTTATTGCCCAATCCTACATATTTAGTTAATTGAAGAAAACAAAGAACATTTCAGATAAATCATACAATACTAATTAAAAAAAGGAATATGATTCGTTGATATGGTTATATTGACATAATCCGTTGACATGGTGGTGGAGTATTCATGGGATGAAAATATGCTTGGATATTTTCATTATTATTTAATATATTTTAATTATCTAGAAAGATATATTGTAATTAATTAAGATGTTTTCATTTATTAATAATATTTTAGAAATATAATTGTTTATTTAGGGATTTTATATATTAGTTTAGAAATCTCGTATTTTAAGGAATAAGTATTTTGATTATTTGTCTGGAAGTTATCTATATAAAGAGCTCCATGTTTTCATATTAGAGAAGATTTTGATTAATTGAAAAGTAGTATTTTCCTTGAGAGTGGTATCTCGGAAATATGTGGTTTTAGATTTTAATTTTATTAAACGCTTCCGCCCTGCATCAGTTGGTTCAGAGACAGGCAACGCTCCTGCATCATGTTTCGAGGAAGAAATTATGATGTTGTTCGAAGAGCCGCTCTCAGCGATGAGAAAGAGCAAGCGGTAATAGATGATCTAGAACGGAAGGTTAAGGCGCTCACCCTCCAATTGGCTGAAATGCATCATCAGCAAGAGCCCCATCATGGTCCTAGCCTACAGCGAGTGGAGGAAGTGACCGGTGATGAACAAAAAAACTTCCTTGGCGACAAGGAAGAAGGATTTCAAGGAGTTGCACATGATCCACGAGATTCGTTGGAGTCCGGATTAAAGCTTGAAATCCCAAGATTTGATGGCATTTTTTCTTTTTATGTGGTTGAGAAAAATAATGTTGCCGTGGATTGGAATCTACCACCAATTTATGATATTTATCCTGATGATGAGATCATATTATGTTCTAGTTATGTTGATTCATACTCTCTAAACGCAGTATGTAGTCAGGTGGATCAACGACATCAACTTCACATTTTCAAAGCGCAAATATTTTTGAGTCCAATAGCAATTATGCCAAGATTATTTAAGTCGACGGATTAAATATTTTCATCGACGAATTATTTATACAAGAACTAATACTGGCAAAATTCGAGGGCGAATTTTTTCTGAGAATGGGGGAATGGTGGAGTATTCATAGGATGAAAATATGCTTGGATATTTTCATTATTATTTAATATATTTTAATTATCTAGAAAGATATCTTGTAATTAATTAAGATGTTTTCATTTATTAATAATATTTTAGAAATATAATTGTTTATTTAGGGATTTTATATATTAGTTTAGAAATCTCGTATTTTAAGGAATAAGTATTTTGATTATTTGTCTGGAAGTTATCTATATAAAGAGCTCCATGTTTTCATATTAGGAGAAGATTTTGATTAATTGAAAAGTAGTATTTTCCTTGAGAGTGGTATCTCGGAAATATGTGGTTTTAGATTTTAATGTTATTCAACGCTTCCGCCCTGCATCACATGGTTATAGTTTTTTTTACTGAACCCAAATGGTAAGGAATTTGAAGTTAATTTTTTGGTGACATGTTCTTCTTATAAGTCTGTACATTCCAACAAAAAATGAGAGCATTCCGAGATGTATAAAACCGCCATCTACGATTTTGAATATTAACCGTTGAAGATTAACGGTTGAAATTAAAATTTGTGGATGATGAAGTTTCGTATTTCGGAATACTCTCATTTTTGGTAAGAATGTAGAGTTTTACATGAGGAACATGTCACCAAAAAATTAACTTCAAATTCATTGCCGGTTTGGCTCAGTAGAAAAAATGACGCTAAAATGTGAAGATTATGTCAATATAACCATGTCAACGGATCCCAGGCCTTAAAATAAAAATCCAACAAATCATCGTAGTATTTTTTTTTTTTTTTTGCCCAATCCTCAAGTCTATAGAGAATAGGACAAAGTAGTTTCCCACCGTCCTTAAAAGATGGTAAAAGGCATCAGAACTAGTAAGTAAAGCAACATCAAGTATCTATCTACCTGCCATGACAATTTAAAGGTGTTATTGTACTGAACCAAATCCTGAGCAACGTAAAAGCAGACACGGATTCATGGCTCATGGGAATTCAAGACTAGCATCAGATCATACACAGGAGTCATCACTTGGGCGCGTTGATGTATCCGGAAACATTTCTCAAATGAACAACATTTCATAACAAAGAAATTGGTCATTCATGAATTTCTACAAACAACTACTGCACTGATCTGACGTAGCCATGGATGAATTTGGAGTGTTTTGTTAACCATTTTTTCATCTCCTTCCCTGCAATTTAATCACGAACTTAAACTAACCCATAACTCTTGTACACCATATTCAACATCCACAATTACTTTTTCGGTCTCAAAATCAACGGCAACAACACAATTTCTCCTGCAGTTATCTTCTTCATCTTTGTATTGTAGCTCAATTTCTAGTTTTTTGATGCTTCTCTTAAAGTAACGACCATTGAAAACCCCCAAATAGAATAAAACCTTTATCCAATTTGATAACAGATAGTACATTTGATGATTGCCCAATTGTAGAAAACCAGTTCCGATTGGATCAAATAAAACTACAAGTCAAACAAAGCAAATTTGAAATACTGAAATCAAGCTTACCGATTTGAGCACAGATTAGAGAAGATTTTGATAAGAAATCGAACATCAATTGGATCAAAAATTGGAGCTCGTTTTTTCAAGTCTCAAAATCAAAATTGGATATCCTTTTCTCTCTGTCAACAGCGACCAAATACAATTGTGTTCAAGGGTATAATGGTCAGCTAAAACTTAAACGTTTTTAATATTTTGGGCAGTAGATTTTTTTTTTTTAATAAATAAACCAAGCTTAACCGTGGAGATACAAACCAAAGTTTGTTGCAGTTACATCTTGCAGAAGCCTGACCAAAAGGGATTAATTCGTGGCTCTTTCCACTGCGAGCTGATTTTGTGTTCAAGACATTGAGCAGCTAACATCTTTGGTAAGTAATTTTCAGACTCTGAAACTAGAATAAGTTCCTTAATCATTCTAATACATAAAATAAAATTTTGTTTTTTCCTGACTGCAATTGATGAGAGTTCTTCACTGTCTTTCCTAGCTGGATTTTAATAGCTTCAAGGACTTTCACGTTGTCACCTTCAACTTCCACCTGCGACTGATTCAGTTGACGTGCCCAAAGGATTGTCATGGAAGCTGCTTCCTCCTCTATGTCTTCTTCTGTGCATGCTTCAAAACTTCTGCATCTTGCTTCAGAGAACTTTCCTGTATGATCGGATAACATCAGAGCTATTCCTCCCTCCCTAAGGCGACTTCGTACACTCACAACTATGTTTAACTTCACAACTAATAAGCTAGGAACTATAGGCTTATGGTTGGTTCTAATTTTTGTCTCAGTATTTAAGTTTTCAGCTCTCCTACTCCTTTTGCTACAACCCACCATATTGGTATTCTATTTCCTGATCTGCTAGGATTAGGCTTAACTTTTAGGATTAGGCTTAACTTTCCTAAAGACCAAGTCACACCTTGTCTTCCAAATTTCCCAGCAAGTAATTGCTAGTATGTCAGCCCATTGGATTTCTCCTTTTCTATCCACCTCTTCTCTGGTAAACCAATCCTGTAACCAACTATGAAACACAGTTTGGTTATTAGTATAGACAGAATTACTGATTCCCATACACCCTACAACAGCGATAATAAAATCGCAGTTCATGAATATATGAGTCAGTGTCTCCTCCTCCTTCCCACATAGCGAGCAGCTCTTATTGATGTATGGCAACACTCTTGGCACTCTCTCATTTAGGGGCAGGATAGAGTGGACACATTTCCATATAAAGGTTTTAATTCTCGGAATCGTATTCATTCTCCATATCTTGCTCCAAAAATGCTTTACCTGATTGTTTTCTGGTTGCCCCCTAAGCATAATTTTTTTATACAGCGACTTGATTGTAAATTTCCCATTTTTCTCCAACTTCCATCTGAGCTCATCCTTTTTTCCTTTATGAATTTTGGACCTTTTAATTTGTTGACAGATATGGACCTCAAAGTACATTTCCAGTTTCTTCTCATCCCACTCCCATTCCTCTTCAGATTTTTCCATTATTTCCTCCATGTACGTGATCTTGTGACTTTGGTTGATTGGTTCCACAAGTTGATGATGTTGTCCATTGAACCATCTTTCCTCCCGTACTCTTATTGTTTTTCCATCTCCCACTTTCCATTCCACATTCTCTCTTATTTTCCCCACTTCACGTATCAGGTTTTTCTAGATCCATGAATCCTTATCTCCACATTTGTAATTGAAAAAGCGGGGGGTCTAACAACACCACCCAATATTTCGCTTAGAAATCTGTATGGACTAACTCCGAAACACTTTCTAGAGAATCAACTAGACAGTCAGACTCAATCTAGGTAAAAGTATCTTAAGGAGTTAATATCTCTCTCTTGTTTTGATTCACTCAAGATAATAGAAATCACCGAGTCTATAATCAAACACAAGGAATAACTTGGACGGTACCAAAGACCAATGTCCAAGGATCAATCAACAACCATAGGTCAGATTTCCAATTGATTGATTCAAACGCACAACCTGTATTATTTCAATTATATAAACAAATATAATGCGGAAATATAAATAACACAAACACCAGAATTTTGTTAACGAGGAAACCGCAAATGCAGAAAAACCCCGGGACCTAGTCCATATTGGATAGACACTGTATTAAGACGCTACAGACACTAGCCTACTCCAAGCTAACTTCGGACTGGGCTATAGTTGAACCCAATCAGTCTCCCACTGATCCAAGGTAAAGTTGTACTCCCTACGCCTCAGATCCCAGCAGGAAACTATGCACTTGATTCCCTTAGCTGATCTCACCCACAACTAAGAGTTGCTACGACCCAAAATCGCAGGCTTTAACAATAACCAAATCTGTCTCACACAGGCAAGTTTATCAAAGGATCAATCTGTCTCCCACAGAAAAACCCTAAAAGTTTTTGTTCCGTCTTTTGATAATAATCAAGGTGAACAAGAACCAATTGATAATCCGGTCTTATATTCCTGAAGAACAACCTAGATTAATCAATCACCTCACAACAATCTTATTCGTCTGGTAGCGAACAAGATTTCGTGGAATCACAAACGATGAGACGAAGGTGTTTGTGATTACTTTTTATATCTTTCCTATCGGAGAACTCTCACGATCTCAAGCCAATCAATATGATTGTACTGTTACGATAGAAGATGCAAGATCAGATCACACAACTACGATAAAAGTAGTATCGATCTGGATTCACAATCCCAATGAAGTCTTGAAGTAGTTAACCTGGTTTTAGTAGAAGAAAACCAAAGGTTAAAGGAGAATCGACTCTAGCACGCAAACTAGTATCACACGTAAGGTGTGGGGATTAGTTTTGCAGAATACTAGATGTCTCCTTTATATAGCCTTTCAAATCAGGGTTTTTCCTTAGTTACAAAGAAATCAATATTCACCGTTAGATGAAAACCTGATTTAGACTCAAGCTAATATTTCTCAACCGTTAGACCGAAAACTTAGCTTGTCATACACAAATGATTATACGCTTCTAGGTTTGTTAACCGCACCCAAACGTGTACATTGTTGGTTCAACAATAGTCTACCCAAAGAGGTTAACCATATGAGCGTTTCATACCAACCATGTTCTTCTTCACCATAACTAGTTCAATTGACTCAAATGAACTAGTTAAGAGAGATGTTCAATTGCAAGGAAATCTTATGTTACTACACAAGACATAATTGAAGCAAAGATGATTTGATTCACTCTAATCGGTTCATTAACTTTAATAGCCACGGTTTGCAAATGCATTCCTTATTCTTTTAAGATTAAGTTCAGAAATCATCTTTAGATATATAACCTTCTCAAGTTCGCAGACTAGGTTCGCGGACTTAAGACACCGGATAGAGTCTACAAACTCCAGCAGAAATTCTCGGGTTCGAGAACTACGCCGGTTCGCGGACTGGGTTCGCGGACTTGGCTCATGCAAGTAGTTTTTCAACTCCAGCAGAAATTCTCTGGTTTGAGAACTTCGGCAGTTCGCGGACTTGGCACTTTCCATACTTCCGGTTCTCTTGATCAACAAAGTTAGAAAACTTCGGTTCAAGGAATCCATTGGTTATGTAATCTAAACTATTATTCCAATCATTGAAACATTCTTAGAGGACGTTATATAGTTGTTACACTAATTCTCGTCAAATCAATTTTCAAAGTGATTAAAACATTCATGACTTTCGTCACTAGGTAAAGATAAACTTGGTCGAAGCGAAAAGCTTACCAACACATATTTCGAGATATAGATAGGCGAGGTATACTTGGCTCGAAATACCAAATGTGTATGATCTAGTCTATATATATAGCATACGACTTTTGTCTCAAATAGTAGGAGATAGAATAGATAGACTTTTGAGTGACAGATAAGTTCAAGTTTCCACATACCTTTTTGTCGAGAAGTTCCACCGGTTCCTTGAGTAGATCTTCTACTTGTATGATGAATCACCATGAATTCCTTGAGCTCAACTACACTTACTATCCTAGTCCGAGACTTAGCTATAAGAGAATAGAAATCAAGACTTATAGTTTTGATCACTAACATTGACAAACATGCTTGAGATAGCAACGCATGCGAGTTTGACCGAGCAGTGCTCTAACAATCTCCCCCTTTGTCAATTTTAGTGACCAAACTATCAATACATATGGAATACAAAAAAGATAATGAAACTTTAGTAGCTCCTGTTCCACATGTCTAATATTCAACATTCCTCGAAATCTTCGTCACATCCAAGTACTCCATTGATCCCAAATGTTGTAAGTTTAGCATCACCGTTGTTGAAGATCCGTAGCTATAACAATGAGAAAGCATCGGTCTCGATCATTGTTATACAATGTCATAGTATTATTACACAGTGTCAAAGTCCAATTGTATCACAACTTCAACAATAATACTATAGTGATATGTATCACTCCCCTTAGTCAATACTCCATCTCACATGAAAAACACTCCCCCTCACACAATGATCCGAAAACCATATGTATTTGTAGTGTGAAATACATATTAATTCTCCCCCTTTTTTTTCAATAAAATTGGCAAAGGTACAAGAACGGGATCATAATGAAATTTCCGTAAGAGACATTTCATAACTGAAAGAAAGAAACACACATCATCTTATTTAGATGCAATCATATAGCCGAAGCTAACAACATTCATCAAGGAGTTTAAAGATACAAGATAACCCCTCTAAAATTCCATAGCCGCACACCCCTCAAGATATGACCATTAAGCACAAGTTCAAAAGAACTCTCCCCCATTTTATGTCATTCCCAAGGGAACAACAACGAGCGACCTTAATTTCAAGAGAAACGAAGGATTTTATTGGACACCAAAACCATGAGAATGATTTTTATATCCAACATTCAATCAAATTATTCATAAGTAAACCCATGAATAATATAATCGGAATACATAATCAAATTAACCACAAAAGTGATCAATTTAATTCATTGTGCTCAACATAATCATACAAGAGAGTGATTGGCTTAATCGTTCATGTACTCAACAAGAGAGAACTTGTGGAGTAATAACTAAATAACCAAGGAGATAATTAATTTAGTTCTAAATGCTCAACATAACATACCTCATGGAACAACCAACCAAGCTAATAAAAAATAATCAACTTAGTTGTATCGTGCTCAACATAAGACACATCACGGAGCCTTACGGTAATACAAAAAGATGGATCAATGAAGATCTATACGTACACAAGGATTCATTCTTTTGCACAAGCATATACAATAGCAATAATCCTTGGATACAAAAGATTTTAACCTATCTTCCATAAAGGGTTGACAATATAGGCTTAACTTTTGTATATGTTAAAAAGTCTATTCATTCTTAAACCAATACATGAATACCGATCGTGAACGACTTTACTTTTGACAAAATATGGGACAACAATAAGTTCATGGATGTAAACACAAATATCCCATAACAATTTTCAATATAACAAAATCAAAAAATTTGCAAACCATCATCCTCCAAATAGTTTTAGAATTTTAAACCACAAACCAAAAAACAAGAAGATGAAAATAATAGATATGTGTAGTCACAATCATTGCTATTCAAAGCACTAGTTATTCTTCCAACTAAGCCAAAAACAAGACATACTAGGCAATAATCAAGAACACATGTTACACATCTTCTTCCTTATCGGAGACATTCCAAGATGCTTTATTTGTGTTCAATTCTTCCTCAAGCTCGGGAAACTTCGTTGCAACCAAATACAATTGTTCTTGAACACACTTCACTCTTGAATCAACCTTACACACACCTTTTTGAATCTTTAGAAAAAGGCTCATGGTAGTAGGATCACTAAAATCAAGAGAGCGATTCTTTGTCGCTTGCACGTATTTTCCCTTATGCACCTAAAGGTACACGGACGAACCGGTTTGGGGACCCCAAGAGAGTTGTCAATTGAATCACACCCACGATCACGGAAAATTTGACTAATCAAGCAAGGGTAACCCAACATCTTGACGGGTGAAGTCATCAAAATCATTTGAGAGATAATGGAACCACAAATATCGAGACTTGAAATACCCGAATCAAGGAAATAAACCAATTCCGCAAACTCGTGACTCCACCAAGAATTTTAAATTGTGGAGGGACAAAGATTGGAGATACCAAGTTTTACAAACGCCATCAAATAAATACTAAGATCATTAGTAGGGAACTTTCCTTGACTCCAAACGACCTTCTTGCCACAAAGCCCAACCGAGATATCATCACAAGATGGACGTTCATCACTTGGTCTAGGAAGCCGTACGTTCCCCAACGGGATTTTTGTAATCCTTGAAATTAATTCTCTATCAACAAGAAACCTTTCTCTACCAATCATGAATTTGAATTCCATCTTGTTGTAATCAACATCATGAATATTGGCATAGAAAATCCTTGTAAGAAAATCAAATCCTTGACCAAGACCATCAAAGATATTTCCAAGCTTGAATTTTTTAAAGCATACCAAATCGTCTTCATGCCCACTAGAAAAATCCAATTTCTTTTCTAGGATGAAACCTTTTGAAGCAATCTTATCAAACACTCTAACACAAGAATCATCCACAAACCTAATTCTAAGAGAGTTTTGGTCACAGGAAGAATTCAAGCTAAGAGATTTTTGGGTTTTTTTAGTTCCTTTTAATATTTCTAGAATTCACCATGGGATTTGAAATATGAAAAGATCAAGAGAAAATTACTTACTTGGATTGAATCTTGAACACCCTTTCTTTCAATTTTTCCAATGAAGCTTCAATGGAGGAAACACACAAAATCCTAGAAGTTCACATACGCGAACGGGTGATGAAGAAGACTAGGGTGCGCGAACTTCTTCTTTATAAGGCCACAAATGGGCTTGGACTTGTTCACGAACCGAGACCCACATAAGAAAGATGGGATTTCTTTAGCCATTTGCACATTAAAGGTTATGCATTCTGTAACAACATGTGAACGACAACGGATGCAATAAAAAGCTAAAATTGATGTTTAAACACAATTAACAAAACTGTACATAACTCAAACCATTTTCTTGCCCCATTCCAAGATATATACAAATGGGAAATTGCCATCATTGTTACCAAGAGGCATAATGCGCAGAGGAATTCTCATGCGATATTTCTGATCGATAGGTGTGAACAGTCCCTGTAGTATAATAAAAGTAATGATGATAGTCAGGGTAGTTAGAGCTTTCTATCCTTTGTTTGTTCTGACTAGAAGAATGATACTTCCGATTTCTGAGTTGCACAATATTAATAGATTTAACAGATACAAACCCTTTTCGGAATAATTCTTAGACTTAACAGATTTAAGTTTTTCTAAGAATTTAAAAACGCCTTTCTTACCATTTTCATTCTTTCCCCAGAAAAAGTCACGTTGCATTTTATCAATGCATTCAGTTACATCTATTAGGATTCTAAAACAGTTCATCTGGTACATTGGCACAGTAGACGAAGAGGCATGTATCATGACACATTTGCCTGCGCAAGACAAGGTTATTCCTTTCCAATTCTGCAAGTTGCCCTCAACTCTGTCCAAGATAAACTTGCACGACTTGACTTTGGATGTGTGAGTAAACAGTGGGGAACCTAGGTACTTGTCATTAAGAGAGATTTTTTTCACACCTAATGTGCTTAGGACTTCATTCACTTTGTTCTGATGGGTGTTTTGGCTAAAAAAATTCCCGAATTTTTCATGTTTATTAGTTGACCTGATGTTAGGCTAAACTCGTTTATGACACTCAAGATATTTTCACTTTCATATTTACTAGCCTTACTGAAAATCAGAAGATCGTCTGCGATTAGCATATGATATATGGATGGTGCAGTGGGACCTACCTTGATTCCATGAATCCGATTCCTTTCCTCGACATTGGAGATTTCTCTCGACAGCATTTCCATGCATATGATAAAGAGATAGGGAGATAATGGGTCTCCCCGTCTCATCCCTCTTGAAGGGCTAAATTGCTCACAAGGTACCCCATTTAGGAGCACCGAAGCTGACATAGTACTGATGCATTGGTTCACTAGGTTACACCACTGGCTGCTAAAACCTAGTTTCTCCAAAATTTTGCCTAGGAATTCCCACTCCACTCTGTCGAAAGCTTTCGACATGTCTATCTTTAGTCCCATAAGGAACTCCTTTCCTATCTGAGCTCTCATTGTATGAATCATTTCATGTGCTATGAACACATTATCTGAAATCTGCCTCCCTTTAATGAAGGCTGCCTGGTAGGGTGAGATGATGTTAGGAATGAGCTTTTTAAATCTATTTGCTAATATTTTTGACATGATTTTATAGATTATGTTGCTTAGACTAATGGGTCTATAGTCACTTGCCGCTTGGGGGTACTCAATTTTTGGAATGAGAGTGATAAACGTAGCATTTAATTCCTTTAGGATGAACCCAGATGTAAAGAAGCTGTCGATCATGTTAAACACCTCTTTGTGCACCACTTCCCAATTCATCTGGAAAAACCTAGGTGTGAAACCGTCTGGACCAGGTGCTGTGTCTGGTTCCATAGATAAGATAACCTTCCTTATTTCCTCCATAGAAGGTGTCTCAGTTAGAATTTCATTATCCGCTTCTGTAATAACTGGTTGGATGCCATCCAAATAGCTACTTTCAGAATCAGGATTAGAAGTGATAGCCACTTAAACAAACCCATAACTCTTGTACTCCTTAAGATGAATAAGATGTGCATCAGTCTTTGATCCAAAAAAGCCATCCAGTTTGGTCCATATAGAATGTGAAGTTTCACATGCCTTAACCTTGGCTAAAACTAGAGAGGTAAGAGAAGACATAATCCACCTAAGAAGGAGTTTCTCTGTGCGTCTCCATGATAGAAATAACGGGTTCGGAGCTCCATTGATAATAGCTGGTGGACACTGATGAGAACCATCGATGAATTTTTCTAAATCGTAACCTTGCAAGTAAGGCATAAATCGTGTTTTCCACAGCAAAAAATTGTGACCAGTTAGCTTCTCCAAGATAGCACCGTGTAGCCGTTCAAAATGGACGTTAGAGGTGGTTGAAGTAGCCATGGTGCTGGAAGAGATCGTCGTAGTTGATGAAGAAGAAGAGGAAAAGTTTGAGGATGACTCTGTAGACATGATGAGGAAATAAAAGAAATTAAGAAGAAGAAAAGTAAAAAAAGAAAAAAGATGAAGAAGAGAATCAAAAAGGAGAACCGGTCCGTGAAATCGGCCTGCCTGATACCAAGCTAGAAAATAGTTTTGGTATGGTTTCTCAACTTGAGAGAACCAAAAGAAAAGGCTTTATATTTATACTGTGTACAAGCTTGGACAACATGTATTTACAAAAATAACAAACAAACTGAAAAAGGAAAAACTATCATGAGAGAGGAAAGCCAAGCTAAATTAAGACTATGTATCCTTTTCCCTAACAGAAGGGCTACAAAAAACTACAATTTTTATTATACCATTGACCTAGTCATGCAAGAAGTTACTTTATCGATGAGATTTTGATTGTCTAAATACTACATAGTCATGGTCAAAATAAAATATTACTTATGTGTGATTCAAAATCCATTTTGCTTTAGAAAAACAAAATTGGAGTTTGCAATCATATCACCCCCAAGTATAACAAGAAAAACCATTTGTGTCATCATTATGTATTTTTTGCATGCCAAAAAAATAAAAAAATCAAGGACACTTGAAGCGAAAATAGCAAGCAAACTATAGCCGAATCACATAATGTTGGCGGGTATCTATACATTTAATATTATTTTGCAGTAAACTATAAGGAAGAAGACAAAGAAATAGAGAAATAGAAGGATTCTATTGAGATGAGTTATCTCGTTACATGGATACGATATTATCAAAAATACATGGGAAAGGGAAAACCAAAAGACTTATGTTTTGGACCGCGCACCCATGGGCATGGGCCCTTTAACACTCCCCCTTGTGCGGTTCAATAAAAAAACAAAACTTTATAAACTTTATACATAGTGCTTCACATATAGTTCTTCAAATGTCGTCCCTTCCTTGATGACTTGTGCCGAAATAAATTTCCTCATTAAAACTTTGACAAGGAAAAACCCAGTGGGAGTAAATCTTGGTACAGCTCTTCACATGTAGCACTTCACATGTTGTCTCGTACTTTACATGTAGTTCATCACATGCAATACGATCTTCAAAGATCGATGAGTCTAAGTTAATTGCCTCGTTTAAACTTCGTCAAGGAAACCCAAAGGGACAAAACCTGAACTAAAGAAAAAGAGTACAACATTAAGTAAACTTAGAACATAACTGGATGCGTATACGTTGCCTCACTAAAACCTTGACAAGGGAAACCCAGTGGGATAAAAACTTGACGAAGGGAAAAGAGTACAACGTGACAGATGCAAGTAAAGGTGATTCGTTGCAGATGATCACTTGGCTCCATCGAAGTTGACTAGTTGCTTCACAACTCCTAAGGAAGAAAATACTTGTAGGAAAGACAATAGTCTTAGCTGGGAAATTACATTCCCGGTGTTTGTTGTTGTTTCATTAAAAACCTTGCCAAGTAACAAAACCCTGTGGGAAAAAGGTAACCTCGGTGAAGGAAAATATTTCGACACACCATTAGACGCTCCCCATGATGTTAGACAATTTTCATTAGTCTAATGCAGTCAAAAGGAGTTTATCACACTGCACCTTGGTGACTTGAAAGCTTATAAGACCATGTTGTTGATTCTGGAAGTTACGTTGCTCAACAGACTATCGCGTTTCATTTATTTGATTCAGATATTTTCAGTAATATCAACGCGATCTTTATGTCTTCAACGTTCAACATACTTGATGTTTTTGTGTTGTCTCGCTAAAAACCTTGTCGAGTAAAAAAACACTTTGGGAAAACTATTCTCGATCGAAGGTAAAAAGAGTACAACACAGCTTCAATTTCGAAGTAAAATATGTCGACATCATATCCTTGGATCCTCCCCCTGATGTCGGCATCTCCCCCTGATTACTTTCAGAGTTGTTCCAGACAGCTCCTTAAGTCATGTATTTTTCGAAACTGAATATTGGTAATGACTTAGAAATAGTCTACCATATCTCCCCCTGATTACTTTTGTTGGAGAAGAAATTATTGTTCCTTCATAATCAACAACTTTTGGATTGCACTTTCATTAGCATTCCATTTTATGTCTTTGCAGGGATAAAACAAATTTATGTCAATGGTTACTTTTAAGTACATGATTACATTCACTATACCATTCCAATGACGTTGCGTTGGCGCGGAGCTATATCTAGCTAACAAGTTTCCTGAGGATGTAAAACTTAATCGAGTACATTATTATACTAAGTACAACAATGCGTATATTGTACTTAGATATGGGAATTTCATCTCCCAACACATCTTCGGTATATTCCTTTGGAAAAAATGGTTACTTACATAAATTTGAACCTCGACTAATCATGGGAGTGCTATCAAAATGCATGTCTTTGTTAAATTTCCTGACAACTTTAGACATATGCAAACTGGTGGGATAATATACTACAAGCTCAGTATTCGGTCGAGCTTTCCCCAGATTTTTCATCTCAAATTCGGATTTCAAATAGCTTTTAAGGTCTCTTATTACATTAAGAGTACCCATCATGTATGTATCATCGACATAAATAGATACAATTCCAAATCAGGAACTTTCTTATGAATACGCAAGGAAAAATAGCTTACTTGTCTATCCCCTCCAAATCAAATAGTCACTTAGGCGGGTATACCACATCCGCCTGATTGCTTCAATCTATAAGTGAGTGTTTTATCTAATTGTAAACGCACTCTGTGGTTTAGAGTCACTTGATTTGGGCAAAAAAAGTCTATCAAGTACTTTTGTAAATATCTTATATCTCTTGATTCTTTCAGAGATACGTAACAACCACATACATATGCTGCATTTCAAGTCCTTTTGAAATTACCAAGCTAACTAATTAGCGGAACGCTATAACGTTCATTACAAGAGAACAATTCCAGGGCTTTGTGAGAAACCTCGCTCCACAAGGCGAGTCTTTATACATTAAGACTGCTTTATTCTCATTATGCTTTGCGACAAATAAATCATGTATGTCCAAATAGTCTTTACACTTGGTTGGTTAGCACTACCACACCAAATACCTGTATATTTGTCAAGGAACTAAGTTCTACCTGGATTGCGTAGGCCAAATATGCTATTTATTTGAAATTAATCAAAATATAGCCTGGTTCGATCTCATTGTGCTCTACTTCTGGAGCAACTATTTATGGATTATATCATCATTGTGCACGCATATGATCCTTCCATTGGATCATATGCATTCTCATAATCCGTCAGGATTTCATTGTTCTCTAGAATCATTTAAAACTTCGGAGCGTCCTCCAGTTTGATTCATGGACATATTCAGAGACAATCTTATGATATGAATTCTGATGATATAAATAAGTTGTGCCTTACTCACCTACTTCCTTTCTAGGTGAGGATTTATCGAACCAAGTGGTCTCTCTAACTTCCTTTATCGATCCACAGCCTCAACCACACTTCCACTGAGTGTATTTGCAACATCTTAATTAGTCTATGGTTTATATCACGTATTAAGGATTTGTAACTTTGCAGGTAGTTTTGTAGCTGGTATGTGTGATCTCATCACCTTAGCAACATCAGTGTACATTCTGAAAATCGAATATTCTTTATCACTTCACATTTACATTTGTGGAGTACAAGAATCAATATGAGACATAGTGGGAACACACCACGACAATTCCTGTTGTTTCCTTAGAAAATACTTTTTCATTTCTCCCCCTAACGACGGGAAGACTGTCTCATTAAAGCGATAACTCGCAAATCTAGCGGTAAGAGATCTCCTGCCAAAAGTTTTAAAATGCGGATAATTGTTGGGAACTCATTTCCAACATAACTACTTAACAGTTTTGAAGACCCATCATAGTACGATGTGGAGTCGTAATGGCACATATATAGTGCAACCAAAAATGCGTAAGAACACGAATGTCAGGATTAAATCCAGTTACCAACTGGTACGCAGAAAAGGTTGATTAATATTGGGTTCTAAAAACGAATTAAGTAAGATGCGTGTAATATTGCATATCCCCAAAGCAATAAAAGATAGGCTGGTACGCATAACCTATTCCGTAGGCACCATCTGTAATCTTTGATGGTAGCCTCTGCGAGACCATTGGGTATAAGATGCTCTATATTGGTCCTATTAAACATGCAATATTCATCAAGTCCTTTTGATATAAATTCTCTAGCATTAATAAGGGTGGTGAGCCTTTGCACTTTGTATTGTGTAATATATGCTAGGAGTTTTTAAACACAAATTTCTTGGGGACTATAACTTGTCCAAAATGTCAAAATATTCACCATAGCCAAAAGTCACTTGAATGGTCCGCATTCTGCATGAATATTTTTCTAAATTTCACCTTGTTATCTTTGTAATATGGATTGTTTACCATTTGCATCTTAGGATGGTCTCGA
Organism: Papaver somniferum; assembly: GCF_003573695.1. NCBI lineage: Eukaryota > Viridiplantae > Streptophyta > Magnoliopsida > Ranunculales > Papaveraceae > Papaver > Papaver somniferum. The sequence continues at coordinate 34,261,727 of NC_039366.1, forward strand.
TCCTGTTTTACTGAAGACTTTGTAAAATGAGTGATATGCTCTCTTACTTAAAAGCATAATGGGAGGGAGGAGGGGGTTGTGTATCTGGTACTTTAGAAAACACTTATTGAGAGATATGTCGTTGCTTCGCATTCTGTCAATCTTTTTCCCGTTGTCTAGTCCACTCAAACACAATGATGTATGTATGAGTCCTTTCAAAACAAAACATCATGTCACAACCAAAGTGCCTTTATGGTTATGTCAAAGCCTGTATGAGTCAGTTTCCAACATCTCATCGTCAGAGTCAATATGGATTCAATAATCCAAATTAATAATATAGTGGATTTACATTTCACTAAATTGACTCATTATTCTCTCTAAAGTATGTTTCCTTCCAAATACATTAGTGACTATAAAAGATGCAATCAATTACATTATCATCACAGTCAGGTTCCACATGATATCCATTTGCATGGGTTTCTTTGGAATTTAACAAGGTGTGATTATCTCTCGGTACATATAGAGATTTTGTGACGTCTTTGTTCTATCTTGAAAACAAAATTTGAGATAAGCAATTGCCCGACAAAGTTCTTGTTGCCATTAAAGTTGATGTGAAAATTGGTTGCTACTATGATACACACATTACATTGTATATATCAACACCTATGACCAGGTGCATTTCCAACTCTTTTATTTATGATGGGAGCTAGAATTACATCTTAGCTTCATCCCATATTCAGCTGATACTTGTACTTTGGTGTCATTACTACTGGGAAAAAATACATCTTTGTCTCAAGATATATATGTCCCTTTTCATATACTTTGTATGAGTCATTACGCCTAACCCTTATTACTTCGGGGTTCTTTCCATTTTCAATTTTACTACATTTAGCTTAATTTGAGAAATTTCTTTATCTCAATAGGCTAAGAGAATCTCACTACACATGTCAACCAATTACTTTAGGTTGAATAGATTACTAAAGATAGTTCTCTTGTTGTCATATTTCAACATATACTGGTTCGTTAGTATCATGGATGAAGTAGAGAAATGAAATTTTCTGACTCATATCATCTTTTGTGAGTTCTTCCACAAAATTTTAGATTACATGTGATTTATTTGCAACGTATCTTTTGAAAATATCGACTCTTAATAGTCGAGCCAGTGGATTGCATCCCACAGAACATTTCAAATTTGGGAAGAAAATATCAAGTACACAATAGTGATGCTCAAGTACTTCTAAACCCCAAATAAATACATTGGAAATTGAGTTGGTACAACCAATTAAAAAAAAAAAAACCATTCAACTATAGCCAATATCATATTCAAGAGAATAAAATAATAATAAAACCAAAATCTTAACGATCGAGATCAACAGTCATAATTAATATGGACTTATCTTATGGGAAAATCATAACTAGGCATATTCTACAAACCAGATAAATAAGTCCAACAAATACTCAATGTAAAGATCCGCATTAGTTACATACCTCGAGTTCTGGTTCCACTGTACATAGGCAGAACCAGTACATACTCAGTCGCGCACGTCCCAAAAATCGTGACTGGTATGGACAGGACAGACTGCACCGGGTTGGCAGGTCGGGTGAATCGGACCGTGACGAGCTGAACTGGGTTAGCTGCGCCGGATCGGGTTAAATCGGGTTGGACTGAACCGGGATGGACCAAGTTGACCAGGCCGGTTTGGCCCGGCGTAAGATTTCTTTCACAAGTTCACGAGAAAGCGAACAGACTGTTTCTTTCACAATTTCACGGAAGAGTTTCCTTCACAAGTTAACGCACAAACAAACGGATTAGTGTCTATACAGTAAAATACAGTCAATCATCATCGTAGATTATAACATTAATAGAAATGTTACAATCCGATCAATCATCATCGTAGGTAAGAATTTCTTCTGTTTAGTTTGTAGCTCTCGTGGTGAGCTATGGCTATTGCAAGGATGTGGGCTAATGGCCACTGTTCCGTCTTGTAGCTATTTCTGACATTGTCAATTTACCCAAGTGCTTCTTGGATATCCCTGGAAATTCCAGCTGTTAATTAACAGTTATAGATAAAATGTATTTCGAAAAATGAATCAAGTTCATCATGTGAATTAAGTTCTTAATAGCAACTTCTATCTATGCTTATGAATTTCAATAAAACAAAGGTTATCCACATATGACTGTGCTTAATCATTATTCCCTAGATTTTTAAGGAACAAACATTATACAAAATGGTGACGTTATGGTCAGAGACAAGGGGATAGGATTTTTCCCTGTTTATTTTGCTGCTTTGAGGCGGGCTTGTACTGCTGTAGCCTGTAAGTATGGATGCACCATAGTGAATGATATGAGATAAATGCTTTCGGCAGCATCGATTATTGGTCTTGAAATGACCATCTAAGAGAGGCAATATCATCCACCATGTAATCGTCATACTGTGTCAGAGTTTGCTCCCCCTAAATCAGGCTAAGCTGTTGACCTGTAATTGTGAACTGTTGTTACTGCTCCGATGCGTCTTCTTCCGGTGTAATTTTCGACGTCGTTAGCAGTACAGCTGCAACACCAAATCGTTTAAGTGATTAATCAACATAAACCCAAATGTTCATTCAATTTCATCAGAGGGGAAAATCCAAATCAGGCTAAAAATTCCTATTTTTTTCAATTTTTAAGAAAATACCACACATGAGTTTTGAAGAACAGGAGTTATTGATTTCAAATCTGCAGAGATTTCAAAAGAGGAATCTAAAAAAATCTTTGTAAAAAGAAACCCTAGTTTTCATGGAAAACTCATTTGAAGGAATTTTGATTGAAACTTTCAAATCTAAAAGATGAAACATAAATATAGTGAGATATGAAGAGGATCTATCCTTTTGATGAAGAACAAGCCGTAGTTTCTTCTGGTTTTTATTTTTCGCTGCCGCTGTCTTCTTTGTAATCAAATACAGATGTATATGTATTATTATAACCAGACAGATTATAACCAAGGATATTAAATATCAGCTGATTATGAGATTCCCTAAAATCAAAATCAACATCAAAAACAGGGAAAAAAAAATATAGAAACAGATCCAACTTAGCTGGTTTAATTCCAGCGATTCCAACATTAGCTTGACGATAATTGCATAACCGCGTTGATGTAAATCATCCGTGTATGGGAAAAAAATATATCAATCCAATCTAGGTTTGCGGTATAGCATCATGCATGATAACGTTTTGCAGTAAATTATAGGGAAGAAGACAAAGAAATAGAGAAATAGAAGGATTCTATTGAGATGAGTTATCTCGTTACATGGATACGATATTATCAAAAATACATGGGAAAGGAAAAATCAAAAGACTTATGTTTTAACATATTAATAATTAATTAACAATTTTTCTAATAGAACCTCGTATAAAACAATCCCCATACGGTATCAATCTTTTTTAAATATTAAACAAGAAATTTATGGTTGCACCTATTTGCCACCCACACTTTTCCTATTTGCCACCCACATTAATTGCTACCTCTAATTATCCTATTTACCACCCAAATACCTTTTAAGATATCTTAAATACCACCTTTATATATTTAGACTTTATTTTTTACATCATATATCTTTTAGTTTACCCCGTATCTAAAAATCCTTTACTTTCCCAACCCACCACCACCACCGTTATCATCCCCTTCTTCCACAACCGACACTTGAAATCTTATTTTCTCCTTCTAAGTTACTGTTACAGATCTTCTAATCGTTCATATAGGAACAAATAAATTCATAATCTTTGGTTAGATTTCCTAGGAACCCAACAGAGAAAGGCATAACATGAAAGCTAGCAATCATACCCTCAATCTATGATTTTTTTTTGTAATTAATGTTCTTCCTTTTCCTTTCGAGATGTATCTCAATTAAGGAATTGAGTAGTTTCCCAATTATGGAGCGGACTCAGCGGAGTTACCCATGCGAGAAGTGAAACACCTGTTATTGACGCTAATCAAATTTGGGGTTAATGGTTAAATACGGATGAATCAGTCTCTACTAAAATTTAGTACTATCAACAATCTGTATTTCTCAACGAATTAAATGATATATTTTTTTATTTTATTTTTTGGATTATAATTAAACAAAATTTTGATCTAGGGTTAATAGCTTTTTAATGGGTTGTTGAATTGTTGAAGATGAAGACAATTAATTGTTATCGTCAGAATCAATTTGACTAGGTGGTAAATAGGAAAAATAAAATTGTAAAGAAGTGTTTATGGGTGAAAACCGTTTCTGCCGATTTTGGTAATTCCGGTAAGTGAGTGAGAAACAGATCTAAACCCTAAACAAATGTACTGCACGGGAGTACTTTAGATTCGAGAGATCAATCTGTACAGCTCCGGCCTAAACCAAGAAATGGTCCGGATTTGCTTCGGTCACAAAGAGGAGGAGAAGGGATGGTTTAGGGAGGGAAGCGAAGAGAGTGTTGAGACAGGAACAGTTCAAGAAGAGTATTACTTGACTTGTATCAGAAGGTGAAAGCTTTTGGGAAAGCTAGCAAAGTTTCCTTTCTAAGTATTGTATTTCTCCTGACCAAAAACTTGTTGTCTTGGTGGAAATAGGTAAGACCTATTTATACTAGTCTAAGTGAAACGTACTCTGGCCTCGTAAGAAAAAGAAACAGACGAGTTAAATGGGAAGAGGTGGTAACGCCTGGTATTGATGGAATTGATATTCCATAATGAAAGAGCGTTTGACCATTACTTCCTGCATTTACTAACCGTTTTATTCTTAATACACTGTCTTGAAACAAGAATTTGTGCATGACGCACGCTGTATACCGCCAAACCAAAACCCTAAAGAGCATCCCCCAGTTTGTGACATGTATTGATGTCTCGAGTGTTTTTGTGGAAAACGTGTAGCATGTCGCTGGTGTTTGATAAGTTGAGCTTGAGAGATGTGCCGGCTCAGTGGCGACCTTCGACGGTCGAGATTTTGCATCTTGAGAGGAATCGTGGCCTTTGATGTAGGCGCGGCATGCCAAAGTGCAAGGGTTGCATGACATGTGCCAATGGCTTGTGTGGAATGCCTTGGCTGTAGGTTGCGCATCGGGTGCAGGTGGTAATTCCAAAATGCAAATGTTGCATGGCATGTGCCAATAGCGAGCGTAGCGGCTTTGGCCCTAGGTTTGCACGGCTTGGCATGCTAGGTTGCAAGGGTCGCTTGGCATGCGCCAATGGCGCGTGTGGCGGCTTGGCACTAGGTTTGTAAAACTTGGCATGATAGGTTGCAAGCGTCGCTTGGCATGTGCCAATAGCGCGTGTGGTGTCTTGGCACTAGGTTTGCACGGCTTCGCATGCTAGGTCGCAAGCGTCGCTTGACATGTGCCAATGGCGCGTGTGGCGGCTTTGCCCTAGGTGTGCACGGCTTGGCATGCTAGGTCACAAGCGTCGCTTGGCATGTGCCAATGGCGTGTGTGGCGTCTTGGACCTAGGTTTGCACGGCTTGGCATGCTAGGTTGCAAGGGTCGCTTGGCATGCGCCAATGGCGCGTGTGGCGGCTTGGCACTAGGTTTGCACAACTTGGCATGCTAGGTTGCAAGCGTCGCTTGGCATGTGCCAATAGCGTGTGTGGCGGCTTGGCCCTAGGTTTGCACGGCTTGGCATGCTAGGTCGCAAGCGTCGCTTGGCATGTGCCAATGGCGCGTGTGGCGGCTTGGCCATAGGTTTGCACGGCTTGGCATGCTAGGTCGCAAGAGTCACTTGGCATGTGCCAATGGAGCGTGTGTCGGATTTGAAAGGAAGCGCTTTGAAGGGAAGCGCTTGCGGTTTAGTGTTTGACACGCCGAAACCCTAATTAGCGCCCTTTACTAGAATCGCTGTAGAATCCATGTACGGACTCGGATTTTGACGGTCCGCCCCTTTATCGGACACCAAACAGCATTCTCCATCTCCTAGCTCGAGAATATTTAGGTTTTGATCTTGTTTAGGGGGCTAAAACGGCACGACAGTAAAACCAGGAAGAATTCGGAAGGGGTGGCAGTATGCCTTGGCGCGCGAAGATTGCGCTGTATGTGCGTTTGGCACATGTCGCATGCATGGTTGGCATGCCTCGGTGTGGATACGTGGATGGCATGTCTGTCATGCTGCTGGCACGGTGGTGCGGCTGACATGTGTGGCATGCTGGAACGATGGTGTGGCTGGCATGTCTGGCATGCTGCTGGAACGGTGGTGCGGCTGGCATGTGTGGCATGCTGCTGGCACGGTGGTGCGGCTGGCATGTATGGCAAGCTGCTGGCATGGTGGTGCGGGAATTAGGGTTTGGTGTATCGAAACCCTAATTTAGTGTTAAAAAAGGTACATCGGTAATTTTTGTGTAAGCGCGTTAAATGCTCTAATAAATGTGTTAGTGTCACCGGTGACATCATGCTATAGTGAGGTTTTACGGTTTTACCCCTGGTCCTAAAACCACTATCAACATTAAGTCCCCTGCTTAGCTTGTAACATGGGCCTTGTTGCGAGGTAAGCATAAGATGGTGACAGACGAAGATAGAACTGAGACAGTAAGTCATGAAAGAGGTCCGAGGATATTTGTATGACCTTTTTCGAGATGTAAGTAGAATCCGCAATCCTTGCATCTGGTAGCTTTGCACGAATCCCAGTATGACTTGGTGTCTTTGGGGCCAGGCTTTGGGACGCGAGGCGGAGCTGCTAGCATGGACTTGGCATGAAGGGGACCCATTAGCACTGACGGGCATGGAACGGGTGTGGGATGCTATGTAAAGCTCTTAGCAAAGCATGGCGCTGGTAAGGGAGGCTCTTTGGAAGGAAACACTTGCAAGGGAAGCGCTTGCGGTTTAGGGTTTGACACGCCGCAACCCTGATTAGCGCCCTTTGCTAGAATCGTTGTACAATCCGTGTACGGACTCGGATTTTGATGGTCCGACCCTTTATCGGACACAAACGGAATTCTCTATCTTCCCACTCGGGAATATATAGGTTTCGAGCTCGCTTAGGAGGTGAAAACGGCCCGACAGTGAATATCAGGAAGAAGTCAGGAGGGATGTTGCGGGCCCGGGGTGGCATAGTCGCGCGCCAGTCACCTATTCCCGTTCATGGAGCAAGAAGGAATCTTCATTCTGTTCAAGCTCTAAAAACTATGTTCGCATGGAAAGAGGTATCGACCCTCTTCTGTTTTTTGTTGCTCGTCCGGGTCCGTGCTTTCGTTCGCAGTGTCTCTCCAGTGGATTCCAAAATTTACCAAACGCCATTGCATTCTTGGGATGGATGGATGAAACATACGCTCGTCAGCGATCATGTCAGGGCTAACCTTGGAGGTTGTGGTTGCGTTGTCGGTCCATCCTTGACTTTAGGTTGTTCAGTGTCTGGACCTTCTGATCAGGACGATGATATGCCATGGATGATTGTATGGTAGAAATCTCCCGAAGCCACATGATGAAATAGATGAGTTGGGAAACATTATGTTGTCGATGTGCTGCTATCAAGTCTTCAAGTACTTTGTACCAAGAGACATCCTTTGAACCAGCTTCTAAATCTTGGACTGTCATGTCTGGATCGAAGTATGAGATCGAGGATTGAAAACTGACATTGTAACTGAAAGATCAATCTCCCACTGTGGTTGCCAATTGTTTATGGGTGAAAATCGTTTCTGCCGATTTTGGTAATTCCGGTAAGTGAATGAGAAACAGATCTAAACCCTAAACAAATGTACTGCACGGGAGTACTTTAGATTAGAGAAATAAATCTGTACAACTCCGGTCTAAACCAAGAAATGGCCATTCCGGATTTAATTCGGTCACAAAGAGGAGGAGAAGGGATGGTTTAGGGAGGGATGCGAAGAGAGTGTTGAGACCAGAACAGTTCTGGAAGAGTATTACTTGATTTGTATCAGAAGGTGAAAGCTTTTGGGAAAGCTAGCAAAGTTTCCTTTCTGAGTATTGTATTTCTCCTGACCAAAAACTTGTTGTCTTGGTGGAAATAGGTAATACCTATTTATACAAGTCTAAGTGAAACGTACTCTGGCCTCGTAAGAAAAAGAAACGGATGAGTTAAATGGGAAGAGGTGGTAACGCCTGGTATTGATGGAATTTGATGGAATTGATATTCCATAATGAAAGAGCGTTTCACCATTACTTCCTGCATTTACTAACCGTTTTATTCTTAATAAACTGTCTTGAAACGGGCATTTGTGTATGACGCACGCTGTAAACCGCCAAACCAAAACCCTAAAGAGCATCCCCCAGTTTGTGACATGTATTAATGTCTCGAGTGTTTTCGTGGAAAACGTGTAGCATGTCGCTGGTGTTTTATAAGTTGAGATTGAGAGATGTGCCGGCTCAGTGGCAACCTTCGACGGTCGAGATTTTGCATCTTGAGAGGAATCGTGGCCTTTGATGTAGGCGCAGCATGCCAAAGTGTCAGGGTTGCATGGCATGTGCCAATGGCTTGTGTGGAATGCCTTGGCTGTAGGTTGCGCATCGGGTGCAGGTGGTAATGCCAAAATGCCAGTGTTGCATGGCATGTGCCAATGGCGCGCGTAGAGGCTTTGGCCTTAGGTTTGCACCGCTTGGCATGCTAGGTTGCAAGGGTCGCTTGGCATTCGAAGATGGCGCGTGTGGAGGCTTGGCACTAGGTTTGCACGACTTAGCATGCTAGGTTGCAAGCGTCGCTTGGCATGTGCCAATAGCGCGTGTGGTGTCTTGGCACTAGGTTTGCACGGCTTCGCATGCTAGGTTGTAAGCGTCGCGGCATGTGCCAATAATGCGTATGGCGGCTTGTCCCTAGGTTTGCACAGCTTGGCATGCCAGGTCGCAAGCGTCGCTTGGCATGTGCCAATGGCGCGTGTGGCGGCTTGGCCTTAGGTTTGCACGGCTTGGCATGCCAGGTCGCAAGCGTCGCTTGGCGTGTGCCAATGACGCGTGTGGGGGCTTGGCCCTAGGTTTGCACGGCTTGGCATGCTAGGTCGCAAGCGTCGCTTGGAATGTGCCAATGGCGCGTGTGGCGGCTTGGAAGGGAAGCGCTTTGGAAGGGAAACACTTGCAAGGGAAGCGCTTGCGGTTTAGAGTTTGACACGCCGAAACCCTAATTAGCGCCCTTTACTAGAATCGCTGTATAATCCTCGTACGGACTCGGATACGAAACAGAATTCTCCATCTCCACGCGAGGGAATATTTAGGTTTTGAGTTTGTTTAGGGGAAAAAACTTCCCGTCAGTAAAACCAGGAAGAATTCAGAAAGGGGTGGCAGTATGGCCAAGGTTAGATTTTGTTTGTACGGCTGGCATGGTATGCCTTTGGCGTGCAAAGAGTGCGTGGTATGTGCGTTTGTCACATGTGGCATGGTTGGCATGCCTTGGCGCGCGAAGATTGCGCGGTATGTCCGTTTGGCATGCCTTGGTGTGGAGACGTGGCTGGCATGTATGGCATGCTGCTGGGACGGTGGTGCGTCTGGCATGTGTGGCATGCTGCTGGCTCGGTGGTGCGGCTGGCATGTCTGGCATGTTGCTGGAACGGTGGTGCGGCTGGCATGTATGGCATGCTGCTGGCGCGGTGATGCGGCTGGCATGTGTGGCATGCTGCTGGCACGGTGGTGCGGCTGGCATGTCTGGCATGCTGCTGGCACGGTGGTGTGGGAATTAGGGTTTGGTGTAAGCGCGTTAAATGCTCTAATAAATGTGTTAGTGTCACCGGTGACGTCATTCTAAGTTAATTGTCTCATTAAAACTTCGTCAGGCTAACCCAGAGGGACAAAACTGGAACTAAAGAAAAAGAGTACAACATTAAGTAAACCTAGAACATAGTTGGATGCGTATACATTGCCTCATTAAAACCTTTATAAGGAAAAGCTAGTGGGACAAAACCTTGACGAAGGGAAGAGCGTACAACGTGATAGATGCAAGTAAAGGTGATCTGTTGCAGATGATCACCGTTGAAGTTGGCTAGTTTCTTCATAACTACTAAGGAAGAAAATCCTCGTGGAAAAGACAATAGCCTTAGCTGGAAAATTACATTCCCGGTGTTTGTTGTTGTCTCATTAAAAACCTTGCCGAGTAACAAAACCCTGTGGGAAAAAGCAACCTCGGTGAAGGAAAATAGTTCAACACACCATTAGATTCTCCCCCTGATGTCAGACAATTTTCATTAGTCTAATGCAGTCAAAAGGAGTTTATCACACTTTACTTTGGTGACCGAATGTTTATAATACCATGTTGTTGATTCTGGAAGTTACGTTGCTTAACAGACTATCACTTTTCATTTCTTTGATTCAGATATTTTCAGTAATATCAAAGCGATCTTTATGTTTTCAACCTTCAACATACTTAATGTTTTAGTATTGTCTCGCTAAAAACCTTGTCGAGTAACAAAAACCTTTGGGAAAAACTATTCTCGATGGAAGGGAAAAAAAAGTACAACACAACTTCAATTTTGAAGTAAATTATGTCGACATCATATCCTTGGATCCTCCCCCTGATGTCGGCATCTCCCCATGATTACTTTCAGAGTTTTTCCAGACAGTTCCTTTAGTCATGTACTTTTCGAAACCGAATATCGATAATGACCTAGAAAATAGTCTACCATATCTCCCCATGATTACTTTCGTTGGAGAAGAGATTATTGTTCCTTCATAATCAATAACTTATGGATTGCACTTTTATTAGAATTCCTTTTTATGTCTTTGCAGGGATAAAACAAACCCATGTCAATGGTTACTTTTAAGTATATGACTACGTTCATTATACCATTACAATGACGTTGTGTTGGCGCTGAGCTATATCTAGCTAACAAGTTCCCTGAGGATGTAAAATTTAATCGAGTACATTATTATACTAAGTACAACAATGCGTCTATGGCACATAGATATGGGAATTTCATCTCTGAACACATCGTCGTCATCTTCCTTTGGACGAAAAGGTTACTTACTTACATTTGAACCTCGACTAATCATGGGAGTGCTATCAGGATACATGTCTTTGTTAAATTTCTTGACAACTTTAGACATATGCAAACTGGTGGAATAATATACCACAAGCTCAGTATTCGGTCGAGCTTTCCCCAGAATTTTCATCTCAAATTCGGATTTCAAATAGTTTTTAAGTTCTCTTATTACATCAAGGGTACTCATCATGTCTGTATCATCGGCATAGATATCTATAATTCCAAATCAGGAACTTTCTTGTGAATACGCAAGGAAAAAATACCTTACTTGTCTATCCCCTACAAATCAAATAGCCACTTAAACGGATATACCATATCCGCCTGATTGCTTCAATCTATAAGTGAGCTTTATATCTAACTGTAAACGCGCTCTGTGGTTTAGAGTCACTTGATTTGGGAAACAAAAATCCATCAAGTACTTTTGTAAATATCTGTTATCTCTTGATTCTTTCATAGATACGTAATAACCACATACATATGCTGCATTTCAAGTCCTTTTGAAATTACCAAACTAACTAAGTAGCAGAACACTATAACGTTCATTACAAGAGAACAATTCCAGGGATTTCTGAGAAACCTCGCGCCACAAGGCGAGTCTTTATACTTTAAGACTGCTTTCTTCTCATTATGATTTGTGACAAATTAATCATGTATGTCCAATAGGATTTACACTTGGTTGGTTAGCACTACCACACCAAATACCTTTATATTTGTCAAAGAACCAAGTTCTACCTGGATTGTATGGGCCAAATATGCTATTCGTTGACATTAAGCAACAAGGAGCATGGTTCGATCTCATATTTCTCTATTTCCTTAAGCAAGTGTATATGAAATTAATCATCAATATGCTCGCATGAGCTTTCCATTGACTCGTGTGCATTCTCATGATCCACTTAGGATGTTATTGTTCTCTGGAATCATTAAACTTCGGAGTGTCCTACAGTTTGATTCATGAACATATTCAGAGACAATCTTATGAGATGATTTCTGACGATATGAATAAGTTGTGCCTTACTCACCTACTTCCTTTCTAGGTGATGATTAATCGAATCAAGTGGTCTCTCCAACTTCCTTTATGGGGCCATGGCCTCAACCACACTTCCACTAAGTGTAGTTGCGACACCTTAGTCTATGGTGTATATCCCTTTTGAGGATTCGTAACCTTGCGCAGGTAGGTTTGCAGCTGGTATGTGTGATCTCATCACTTTAGCGACATTAGTGTACATTTTGAAAATCGATTATTCTTTGTTACTTCACATTTACATTTATGGAGTACATGAATCAATATGAGACATAGTGGGAACACACCACGACAATTCTTGTCGTTCCCTTAGAAAATACTTTTTCTTATCTCCCCCTGACGACGGGAAGACTGTCTCATTAAAGTGATAACCTGCAAATCTAGCAGTAAGAGATCTCCTGCCAAAAAGGTTTAAGATGCAGATAATTGTTGGGAATTCATTTCCAACATAACTACTTAACAGTTTTGAAGACCCATCATAGTACGATATGGAGTCGTAATGGAACATATAATATATAGTGCAACCAAAAATGCGTAAGAACACAAATACCAGGCTTAAATCCAGTTACCAACTGGTACACAGAAAAGGTTGACTAATATTGGGTTCTAAAACGAATTAAGTAAAGATGCATGTTATATTGCATATCCCCAAAGCAACAAAAGGTAGGTTGGTACGCATAACCTATTCCTTAGACACCATTTGTAACCTTTGATGGTAGTCTCTGCGATACCATTGGGTATAAGATGCTCTATATTGATCCTATTAAACATGCATTATTCATCAAGTCCTTTTGATGTAAATTCTCTAGCATTAATAAGGGTGGTGAGACTTTGCACTTTGCATTGTGTAATATGCGCTAGGAGTTTTTAAAAGAAAATTTCTTGAGAACTATAACTAGTCCAAAATTTCAAAACATTCACCATAACCATATGTCATTTTAATGGGTCGCATTCTGCATGAACATTTTTCTAAATTTCACATTGTTATCTTTGTAATATGGATTGTTTACCATTCGCATCTTAGGATGGTCTCGATCATGTTTTACTAAAAACTTTGTAAAATGAGTGATATGTTGTCTTACATAAAAGCATAATGGGAGGGAGAAGGGGGTTGTGCATCTAGTACTTTAGAAAACACCTATTGAGAGATATGTCGTTACTTCGCATTCTGTCAATCTTTTCCCGTTTTTGTTCACTCAAATAAAGTGATGTTCGCATGAGTCGTTTAAAAACGATCATCATGTCACAACCAAAGTTGCTTTATGGTTATAACCAAAGCCTGTATGATGAAGTTAGGTAGCAACATAGGGCATAAACTAACAATAGACACAAAACTTGAAGAATAGAACAATAGGAAATCAACAAGACGTTGGTAAATTGAGTCTAGGGCTAGAAGCCAACTTACTCATTGATAATCTAACGATTATATTCTTAAAATCAATAATAAAGTCTGCCTTCTAAGAGACGGATAATAACCTACTTGTACTCGAAACCAAAACCTAAAAAGAGAAAACCCTAAGATTAACGGACAAAAATGCCCTTTCTTAAGAGATAAACTAGCAAATGTCCTAAATAGGAAAACACTCTAAAGGGTCATAATATGCCCCTGCATCAACCACCCCAGGTTGAAAAATTCTCAGCTCCGATGAGAAGCTTCAAGAACTCTGCATATCTTTGTTGTCACTTCGGCCTTCCCACGATCGAAAACAAAACCCAAAGCATTAGAGATCCTGAAACGCAATGAGCAAATAATGTTGTCTTTGTCGTAGGATATCCGCGCTACTTTCCCACGATCAAACACGAAATTCAAATCTTCATTTATGATTCCCGACTTAGGTATGTCAATAAGCATTGATTCCGTCACTGCGTCTTGATAGTCAGCACAAACTAACCTCTTATACGGGCTAGCCGTTGAATCACGACAAGCAAGTAACAAATTCCTCCTTGGTTTTCTTTGTAAACCCTCAGGCCATCGATTAGCATCTGCTTCTCTTGTATAATTCCCATTAATCTTACAACTGGTAGCTCTTACTTCCTGACACATACTCTTTAAATTAATGGCAACTGCAAGATGAAACTTAGCTTATATAAAGACAACTCTCTTTATTGATGTTTAGAAAATCTCTCAAAACTAAACACAAGCTCTAATCTTGCTCATATGATCAACCACAACTTTGGTGATCATATATATATAGAACTATGAATTCCTTTTCCTAGTCTTATTACCTTATTACATGTCTTTCCTTTTCTTAGAACTAGATGACTTCTAATTCCCTTAGGATTACATCAATTTCCTAATCTTGTCCTAACCAGCTTGTTAGTGACTTCTATGTTGAAGTTTAACCAGCATTCTCCCCGTTAAGCTTCAACCTTACCCGTGACATATCTTGTACTCCAATCAATTGTCTCATTTCTTCAAACTTGATCCGAGCTAATTCCTTTGTCAATATATCTGCTTTCTGCTCAGTTCCTGGTATGTGTTCAACGTTAATGACCTCCTTCTCGATGCATTCTCGTATGAAATGATACCTTTTGTGAATGTGTTTCGTCTTCCCATGAAACACTGGATTTTTAGTGAGTGCAATTGCAGACTTATTATCAATCTTGATGAGAACTTTTTCAGGTTCTCTTCCTTTGATTTCACCCAACAGTTCTTGAAGCCATATTGATTGTTTAGCTGCTTCTGTTGCAGCCATAAACTCAGCTTCACAGGATGAGAGGGCTACAGTGTCTTGCTTCTGTGAACACCATGTAATAGGTGCTTCTCCTAGATAAAATATATGACCAGTTGTACTTTTCCATCATCTTGGTCAATATTATGACTGCTGTCACTATACCCAACAATTCCTTTTGATCCTCCTCGACCATACTTCAATCATAGCTGATTGTTCCTCTTAGATATCTCAATATCTGCTTTATTACATCACCATGAGACTTGCGTGGACTCTGCATATAACGGCTTGCTACTCCCACAGAGAAAGCCAAGTCTGGTCTTGTGTGTAACAAGTATCTAAGGCATCCAACATTTCTTCTATAACTCGTTGGATCAATCTCAGCTTCTTCTTGTGCCTTTGAAACTTTAAGTCCAAACTCCATTGGTATCTTAGTTGGATTACAAGTTTCAAGTCCTGCTTCTTTCAGAATTCTCCTTGCATAAGCTTCTTGTTTAATCTGAATCCCATCTACTCCTTGATGGACTTCTATGCCAAGGTAATAAGTGAGTTTTCCGAGGTCTGACATCTCAAACTTTGATGACATTTCTCTCTTGAACTCATTGATCACCTTAAGGGAGTTGCCAGTCAAAAATAGATCATCTACATAGACTGCAATCACAAGAAGCGTTCCCTTTTCTTCTCTTCTGTATACTGATGTTTCTTTAGAGCACTTAACAAATCTGATTTCTCTTAAGATTTGATCTAACTTTGTATTCCAGGCTCGAGGAGCTTGTCTTAGACCATATAGAGCTTTTGATAACTTATAAACCTTATGCTCTTGTCTTTCTTTACTTCAAAACCTTCTGGTTGTTCAACATACACATCTTCTCGCAATTCACCATGTAAGAATGTTGTCTTAACGTCTAAGTGGTGAATTTCCCATGAGTTTGATGCTGCTCTGCATTAAGAACGAATTGTTTAGTCTAGCAACTGGTGCGAAAACTTCATCAAAGTCTATGCCTGATTCTTGAACGTATCCCTTAGCTACAAGTCTTGCCTTATATTTGTTGACAGTACCATCAGCATTCCGTTTTATTTTGAAGATCCACTTAAGACCAATCACTTTTACCCCACCTGGCTTATCAACTAGAAACCAAGTCTTGTTTCTGTTGATTGAAATAATTTCTTCTCTACATGCTTGTGTCCATTTAGTCGAGACCTTTGCTTCCTGAAAATTCCTTGGTTCATCATTAACAGAAAGTAGCATAATCTCACATTCTTCTGCAGCTTGAAGAACATAATCCTCCAGATACTGTGGCTTTTGTATCTGTCTTGTTGATTTTCGCAGTGGAATGGGTTGAGTTATTTCATCGATCTCTTTTCTTCTTCTCTTCTCTACTTCTTCGTTATTCTCAGTGTTTTCATTATTCTCTTCTTCTTCTTGATTAACATCATTGTTTCCATTGGTATTGATGATTATGGGTCCTTCGCCTTCATCAATTACTTGACCCCATCTCATGTGAAACATTCCTGGATCCCTACTTGGTCCATCATTAGTTTCTTCCAGTTCCAGTTTGCTTTTTCATCGAATACCACATCTCGACTCACTATCACTCTTTTCGTTGTTGGATTGAATAATCTGTAAGCTTTGGATCCAGGCTCAATTCCTAGATGCAAGAGTCTGAGATCGATCATCCAGTTTCTTAAGAGTTGCAGAATCAACTTTTGCGTATGCTTTGCAACCAAACACTCTTAAATGATCTATGTTTGGTTTTCTCTTTCGCAAACTTTCATATGGAGTCATGTCTTTCAGAGCTTTCGTAGGTATCCTGTTTATTAGGTATGTGGAGTGTCGTACAGCTTCTCCCCATAGATAATTAGGTACCTGCATAGCCTTTAAAGAACTTCTTGTCATCTCCATTAGAGTCGTTTCTCTCTCTCCACCACTCTTTGTTTGTTGTGGTATATGGTGCTGTGAGTTGCCTTTTGATTCCATTTGACTCACAGAACTTGTTGAACTCTACGAAAGTGAACTCTCCTCCACTATCAGTTCTAAGCATTTTGACCTCCTCTTTTAGCTCTTTTTCTATCAGATTTCTGAAAGCTTTGAATCTGTCAAATGCTTCACTCTTTTCTTTCATAAGAATATACCACATATATCTTGAGAAGTCATCTATAATAACAAATATGTATTTGTTATTTGCAAGGGTTTGTGGTGTAATAGGACCACATAAATCAGCATGAAAAAGTTCTAGTGGCTTTGAGGCTCTGAATGTTGTTGCTTTTGGGAAACCTTGACGAGTTTCTTTCCCAACTAAACATGATTCACATATTTTTGCTTCATCATTTATCTGTGGTAGTCCTCGAACCATCTTGTTTTGAGACATTGCCTTTAAGGTTCTGAAACTTATGTGTCCTAACCTTGCGTGCCACTTCCATGTCTGATCTTCCAGTCTCATATTCAGACACAATGGCCTTCCAATCATGAGACTTATCTTGTAGAGTTTATTCTGTGAGCGTGAGACTCTAACTAAAAGTCTTCCACTTGGGTCATGAACTGTTAGATAATCTTGTCGCATTCTAACATCACATCCAACTTCTGTAGCTTGTCCTAAACTTAGAATGTTGCTTTGTAAGTTTGGGATGAAGTAGATGTTTGTGACAAGCTTCTGTTCTCCGGTCTTGATCTGAAATAGAATTGATCCTTTCCCTTCAATTTCTACAGAAGATCCATCCCCAAACTTCACTTGTCCTTTGATTTTCTCATTGAGTTCAGAAAAGTAGTGTCTCTTACCAGTCATGTGATTGCTGGCTCCATTATCTAAATACCAGATTCCTTCTTCTCCATCATTTGATTCGTAGTTCTTTGGTATTAGTTTCCCTTCGTTTAAGATTACAACTTCGTGCATGAAAAGAGCTGTATTTGCTTCCCTTGTTTCATTCTTTTTTGTTTCTTCCATCTTTTGTATTCTTTGAGAGCATACAGAGGAGAAGTGTCCTGGTTTATCACATCTGTAACAAATAATGTTTGATATATCCTTCTTTTCTTTCCCTTGGTTTTGATCATTCTGACTTGTTGTTCTATCTTGTGAGTTAAACCTTCCTCCCCTTCCTCGGCCTCTGTTTCCTCTACCACCTCTTCCACGACCTCTTCCTCTTGTTGCAGAGTTTTGTTGGTAAGAGTTTGTGTACAAGAGTTTTCCTTGAGTTTCTCCATTGTTTTCTTCATCAAGGATTCTCTCTTCATATGCTTTCAATCTTCCAATTATATCTTCATAGCTAGTCTTCTTTAAATCTAAGACTTGTTCGAGAGAAGCTATGATATGAATATACTTGGATCTTGGTAAACTATTGAGAAACTTCTTTACCAGTTTATCTTCATCAATGGATTGTCCAAGTGACGCAGCTTTTGAGGCTATCTCTGATAGCTTTCCTGCAAATCTATCAATAGTATCAGTGTCTTTCATCTTCACTCTTTCAAATTCAGACATTAAGGTTTGCAGACGGGCTTTTTTAACTCGATCAGCTCCGAGATTACGTGCCTTTATTACATCCCAAATTTTCTTTGAAGTTTCCTGTTCACCAACTTGTAGAACAAGACATTCTGGTATTGCTTGAAAGAGTAATCCAATGGTAACATTGTTTTGTGTCTGGGTCCAATGTACCAGGATCAATTGTTTCCCAAACTTTGTAGATTTTCATCAGTACCTTCATTCTCATGGCCCATACTGTGTAGTTTGTGGCGTTGAGGATTGGAACTTGTATTGATGGTGGCGTGAACTGTTTTGCACCCACAATGGTGGTTTCGTTTTCGATGGCTCATAAACAAGCTCTGATACCAATTAATGGCAACTGCAAGATCAAACTTAGCTTATATAAAGACAACTCTCTATATTGATGTTTATAAAATCTCCCAAAACTAAACACAAGCTCTAATCTTGCTCATATGATCAACCACAACTTTGGTGATCATATATATATAGAACTATAATTTCCTTTTCCTAGTCCTATTACCTTATTACATGTCTTTCCTTTTCTTAGAACTAGATGACTTCTAATTCCCTTAGGATTACATCAATTTCCTAATCTTGTCCTAACCAGCTTGTTAGTGACTTCTATGTTGAAGTTTAACCAACATAAATTACCAGCGTAAGCCTCTCTGTCATTACTGATATGAGTATCCCAAGAAAGTGACACAAAATCAGCCACTTGTGGAAGAAAACCATATGTAATCCTCGCCGCTTTTCCACGATCGAAAAAGAACACCATAACTTGATCTCCCTGTGGTGACTTCTTACACAATTGAATAGTCTCCCATGTATCAATGTACTGCTCGCTGTCCTTGTAGGTTGTTTCATTTAAAAAAGACAGTTGGCTAAGCTTGTCAGTCACACTATTCACATATGGTTCTTTTCCCTTTAACTCTTTTTGAAGTACTTCCTTCCTTGGGACTGCGGTGAAAACTTCCCGACGAAAAGTGACTACATTGTTTAGCATAACAGACACTAACTTGAACCATAGTTTTGCATACGACAAGGTTGTTGAAATATGATCTTGCCTTGAATATTGTGGTCGGCTTATTACCATCTTGATAACACACATTTCAAATCTTGTCTGTTCCTCCGTTACTGATGACGAGCTAGTGACCATCCTCTCCACTTTTAACTTCGCCAACATGTTCTTTTGATGGTGATCTCTTGCACTATTGCCAAATAGAAGTCGACTAACTGTAGTGAATAGCTCTGCATCACTAATTGTATTGAATTGGTTTACCAACTCCTCTAGTTTACTGCAAGGATGCAGGTGATAACCCACTCGAATATCCTTCCTTCTCACTCTTCTCAAGCATTCCTCAAGCTTTATTAACATGTAAATTAGACATGAATTTTCTACAATCCAGTTGGGAATATTATGAGAACAACAAGCAGTAATCTCTTCTCTCTCTTGATCAACCGCCTTCTGTTTAGCAATCGATAGTACCCAACATAATGTAGAAAGAGCCAAAACAAGCACCTTGACAGCTGAATTTGCATAATAGCACATGCACCAATAAACTGACATTGTCCAAGAGATCAGTTTCTCAAGAACACAACTAAAAGACTTAGGCTCGCAGCTCACAAAAGAATGCATGACTGGAAATGACATTCCTCTCAAATCCTTTTCCCTACATCAGACTTTGCTTACCAGTAATTTCGACGTGTCAGCAACAATATCACCATTGTCGAGAGCATATGAATTATTCCAATCAGAGATGATTTCAGCACTTGATGCTCCTTCTAATTGTGATGGAAACTCCTCAACTACTTGCAGATTAACCCCCTTTGACTGCACCATATAGGGAGACTCCATGTGAGTGTTAGGATACAACAGTACTCTTTCCAAGTGTTGCAGATATATTTCCATAACATTTCTACCAGTCTTGGATAAAATCTGTCGGATTTTACTCATGTGATTTTCTGCATGTCGTTGATCATGATGGATAATCTTCGCCCATACAATACTTGTTGCAGGCCATTGCATACAAAGTTCTTCTATCCGAATATCAGTATTAGGAACTGCTGCACTTGCACTTGAATAGTACATACTATCCATATTTTTAAATAACTTTTCATCTATGGATTTTCTACCAGTGCTTGAGGTAATTAGGACTTTAAAAGGTACTCCCAAGATGGTTCGATTCTCCTTGGCTAACATCAAAGTAATGGCCACCAGTTCCATCTTCTTACTGGGTAGGTAATGGGGATGAACAACTCTGTTGTTATTCACTCTCAAGCGCTCCTCGGCCTTTAATATGTAATCTAGATGTGAATCTCCTAGAGTCCAATTAGAAGACTCGCAAGAGTTGTTCTCATAACATTCCATATACCTTATTCCAATCTCAAAGAAAACATCTAACACGTTCTTCATTGCCTCAATGGTCATATCTTTTGGAACAATTGAGAATACTTCCTCTGCCACCGTTTTCTTCTTGTTGCTGATTGCATACACCTCGTGATGGGTATGTCTTATGTCATCAGCATAAGCTTCTCCATGCTTACCAATTTGCTGGTCCAAAGAGAGTGATGCCGAATCAGCGCCATGTTGCGGATGATACTCGTACGCAGCATCTCATAGCTTATTAACAGTGCACCCCTGATAGCAAGTCATTACACACTCACTTGAGTAACGCAAGTTCCTTGCAAGAGAATCTTCAATCATTATTTTTCTCCCAATGTTAGAGAAAATTCGACCACGAATTCTACTTTTGTAGTTTTGTCCACATATTTCCTCACGACAACAGAAATAGCTTTCTAAAACTACTGCCATAGTATCCTTCCTGCTGTTAGAGAAAATCCGACCAAGAAATTTGTTGGTATAATTCTCTCTACAAATTTCTTCATGATTAAATTCTTCCTTGTAACAATCTGATCTCAATTTAAGACTGTCTACTTCATATAAAGCTTGACTACTGTAATCAGAATGACATCGGTTTACTGGAATACTTACAATCCTTGTGTCTTCCCTGACAACAGTATCAATACCAGCAGATGTAAGAACAACTTGTTCCTCAACTTCTGGGTAGCTGTCTTCCTTAATAACACTCATCCCCTTGTTGGAGACAATTCTCCCACGAGTTTTACTGAGATAATTTTCTCTACAAACTTCTGTACGGCTAACCTCTCCCTTGTAATAGTTTGATCTCAAAATAGGATCGTTAACAGTACATAAAGTTTGTATCAAACTGAGATGATCTACCGCATATGTATCTTGATTCTTGTATACTGAGTGAGTTTGGTGCACATGAATACTTATAATACTTGTCTCCTCTCGTATTAGAGAATCAATATGATCTGGTTGAAAGAAAACTTCGTCTTCATCTTCCGAGCAAGTATCGTAAACTGGTGCTAAGTCCCAATCCACAACAACTTTATCTTCTGCACTCTCACACAATGAGAATGGTGTTTCCTCACGAACAACAAGTTCGTCTTCACTCTCACACAAAGAGAATGGTGTTGTCTCACGAATAACAGGTCTATGAAAAAGGTTTTCATCGACTATTGTTTCTTCATGTTGATATACTTTAGAACGCCTTCCGGTGAATCTAAAGGTTTGCGTCGGCCTTCCGGTATCTCCATAAGGGCTCTTGCACGTCTCTGTTTCTCTAGTTTTTCCAACCGTCGCAGCAAGTTTCCCAACTTGGTTTTCTGCTCCAGCCTTTCCAACAGCGGCAACATGTTGTCAACTATAACTCTAATCTTTTTAAGTTATGCTTGATAAGTTGTAGTACCTCTTCAACCACCACCTCTAACTCTTCCTGCCACTTAAGCTAGCTAGGGTTTGTGGGTTTTTTTGTTCTAGCGCCAATTGATGAAGTTAGGCTAGCAACATAGGGCATAAACTAGCAATAGACGGAAAACTTGAAGAATAGAACAATAGGAAATCAACAAGACGTTGGTAAATTGAGTCTAGGGCTAGAAGCCAACTTACTCATTGATAATCTAACGATTATATTCTTAAAAATAATAATAAAGTATGCCTTCTAAGAGACGGATAATAACCTACTTATACTCGCAACCAAAACCTAAAACGAGAAAACCCTAAGACTAACGGACAAAAACGCATTTTCTTAAGAGATAAACTAGCAAACGTCCTAAATAGGAAAACACTCTAAAGGGTCATAATATGCCCCTGCATCACTGTATGAGTCAATTCCCGACAATTCATCGTCGGAGTCAATATGGATTCAATAATCCAAATATTATAGTGATTTACATTTCACTAGATTGACTCATTAGTTTTTCTAAAATATATTTCCTTCCAAATATATTAGAGACTATAAAAGATGCAATCAATTACATTCTCATCATTGTGACGTTCCGCATGATATCCATTTGCATGGGTTTCTTTGGAATTTAACAAGGTGTGATTATCTCTCGGTACATGTAGAGATTTTGTGATGTCTTTGTTCTATCTCGAAAACAAATTTTGAGTAGTGCTGCTCTCGATGATCCAATCCTCTTAGTCACATTATAAGAAAATAGTTCAACAACTAGTTTAAATTCCTTAAGCTGGTAGGAGGAAAACCACTATATGTTAGACATTGAGTCTTGAGATATTAAATAAGTGATGTGGCCTTATTAGTAACAAAAGTGAGATTCAACTCAATTACTTTAGAGTGAATGTATGTTACGTTTCATCCAGATATATCTCAAGTGCTTTAGAGAATTTATGTTTCTTGGGAATGGTGTATTTTTCATTCCATAAGCGCAGATCTTGGATCTAGTTCAATTAAATAGTCAATGGCCAGGCAAAGTTCTTCTTGTCATTAAAGTTGATGTCTAAATTATGACCTTCCTATGGAAATTGGTTGCTACTATGGTGCCCACATTACATTGCTTGTACCAATACCGATAAGAAGATCCATTCCCGACTCTTTGGTGAGAGCTAGAATTACATCTTAGCTTCATCCCATGTTCAATTGATACTTGTACTTTGGTGTCATTACTGCTGGGGAAAAAATATAATTTTTTTCTTCTCATGATATATATGTCCCTTTTCACATGCTTTATATGAGTCGGTACGTCTAACCCTCATTACTTAGGGCTTCCTTCCATTTTCAATTTTCCTACATTAAGATTAATTTGAGAAATTTCTTTATTTCAACAGGCCAAGAGAATCTCACTACACATGTCAACCACGTTCTTTAGGTTGAATATATTACTTTAGATAGTTTTCTTGTTGTCATACTTAAACATATACTGTTTCGTATCATGGATGAAGTAAAGAAATGAAAATTTTCTGACTCATATCATCTTTTGTGAGTTCTTTCACAAAAATTGGAATACATATGATTTCATTTGCAACTCTTTTGAAACTACTGACTCTTTAATAGTCTAGCATGTGGATTACATTCCACGAAACATTCAAATTTTGGGGAGACAATATCAAGTACGCTATAATGGTCCAAGTACTTCTAAACCCAAAATAAATACATTGGAGTTGGTACAACCAATTGAACAAAAGACATTCCAACTGTAGCCAGTATCATATTCAAGAGAATAAAATAGCATGAAGACCAAAATTCTTAATGATCGAGATTAGCAATCACAATTTAAATTGACCATTTATATACCGTGGAATTATCTTAAGACAAAAATAAACATAATTAGGCATATTCTT
This sequence comes from Papaver somniferum, assembly GCF_003573695.1. Taxonomy (NCBI): domain Eukaryota; kingdom Viridiplantae; phylum Streptophyta; class Magnoliopsida; order Ranunculales; family Papaveraceae; genus Papaver; species Papaver somniferum. The sequence continues at coordinate 34,285,451 of NC_039366.1, forward strand.
AAAACAAATAAATAAGCCTAGCAAGTAATCAATGTAAAAATCCCACGTTATGATTACATACGTCGTACTTAATTTTAAGGAAGCGTTCAATTCGTCTAAGTGATTCCATCTAACCCTTAGCCTGCTGTTAAGCTATACAACGGCTTATTGAACCGTGTATATTGTTCATTTGTTCCAACGACTTACTCCAGCCCCTGTGTACTTCAGATAAAGGTCAATAACCATTAAAAAAAAGCTAAAATAAGTTGTCATGTCATAATTAAGAACATCAAAAGTACTTTGTATAGTTGCTTGTGAACTAAACACATATTTCTATTATAATAAGATGGATATGCCATTAGACATGATGGATTGCATTCAACCAATTTAAAAATCGTGCAACATGATAAATTTTAGATATAGGGAGATAAGAATGTTCCCTGCTTAGGTTGTTGTTCTCGAAGTGATTCGAGTATCGTGGTGAGCTTGGAGGGCATGGATGCACCATCGTGGATGATCCAAAAGGAATGGTTTTCGCGGCATATGATTATTGGCTTTGAGATGACCATCTAAGATAGACTCCATAGAAGAGTGCCTTTCTAGAGCATAGACTCCATAGAAGAGTGCCTTTCTAGAGTGCCTTTCTAGAGCATATTAGCATACACCTGCTGTGCATGAAGTGTATCAAATTTCCATTAATTCAAACAACAATCATTTAAGTATTTAGGAATCAGGCATTTAACTATTATTAACCAAAGAACTGATTAGTATAGTATGTATGCAATAATCCAAAAGAAATCAGTAAAGAAAGATGGGATAGTATGTTATCCTGGTCCGATGTGAATCAGGAATCGAGTCTGATGTCGCTGTCACGATGTGAGTTGAGTCCATGCATGTCCAGAGCCACAACAAATGGAACAGGACCCGAGCCGGAACGAACGAAACAGGACAGCACAGCTGGAACCGGGTTTAGGCGGAACATGACACCTCCGGGTTTCCTCCTTCCCATCTTTCCCATCAGACGAAGATAGAAGACGAACAGTTTTCTTACAGACGCCCAACTTCTCTTCCTCCTCTAACCAATCACAACAGAAATGTACAGATAAAATATATTATACAACGTAATCACCCAATTGAAATTCATCATCCATATAGATGGATACAGCTTGTACGAGAAAAATCAGTACACAAACAACACCCAACTGAAATTGATCACACATATAGATGCATATAGCTTGTATAAGGAAAATCAGTACATAAACAATACACACAAATCAACTTCCGCCACAGATTTATTTTAATACGTACTACGTACATACAAGGTCACAATGCAATTGATATGCTGAAATAAAAAATAGGGGAAATAAAAAATAATCCAACTTAGTTTATTTGATTCCATCGTTGATAGAAATCACTCGTGTAGAAAAAGGAAAAATAATCAATCGATTCCATATAGCTCTGCGGTACAGCTTCGTGCATGATAACGTTTTGCAGTGGATAGGAAAGATGAAAAGACAAAGAAAGAAGGAATTCATTAGAGATCGTATGTGTTACATAGATATAACCCTTTATATACAATAGGAATAGAACTCTAGTTACTATATTAGGCCGCGCATCCGTGGGCTAAAGCCCTACAACACTTTAAAAATTTTGAAGGGAGTGGTAAATAGGAAACGTGTGGGTGACAAATAGGTGAAACCAAATTTATTGATAAACCTAAACAAAGAATTTATTAATAAACCTAACTCAATCGCGTAACTACTGGGGAAGTTACTGTAAAAGATGCTTACAAACATCTTCAGGTAAGTAATTATGGTTCTAAAAATACTAATACTGACTTGAGATATCTTTGGGATCTAAAATGCCCATTTAAATACAAGTTCTTTCATTGGCAATTATGCCATAAAAATCTTAAGGCGAATGAATCTCTTTATCGTAAAGGTGTTGTTAATCATCCAGGTTGTAGGTTGTGTAATAATGACCTTGAGACCTGTATTCATTTGTTTTTTGGTTGCCCAAGGATCTGACCTATATGGAGAAAGATCAAGGACAGATTTGGTGTGCAATCCTTGAACCAATGTCCCCAACTTTCTTTAGAAAAATCTGTTTTATTGATGTTGAAATAGGAGGAACTAAATAGAAGGATTTATGTCATTTTATCCTTTGAAGTATTTGGATTCATATGAACAATTTTCTGTTTGAAAATGTAAGATTTAATGCTCTGTTAGTCCTTGCTAAAGCTATGCAATGTGCTAGGGAGTATCATTATACAAATAAGGGAGTGGAACAGCAAACCAAGAACAAACATTAGATTCATATTGCCTAGGAGGTTCCTAATGCTGGTTTTTATAAGCTAAATACTAATGATTCTGCGAATAATGATGGTTTTGCAGGGATTGGAGGCATCATTAGGAGTGAATGAGGAGACTTCGTTGCTTGTTACAGTAAACATATTTTCAAGAACTCAAATAATGTTGCAGAAGTTTGGGCCATTAGGAATGGGCTTCGTTTGACTGTGGAGTTGGGGATTACTAATCTGGAGGTGGAGAGTGGCTCAGAATATGAAATCCAACTGTGCAAAAGGAGTTCTCACTCGCAGTGGGAATCAAAGAGGCTTGTTAGAGAAATCAACAGCCTAAAGGGCTACTTCAACCAACTGAAGTTCAGACAACGTTACAGAGAAGTTATCAATGTGGCTGATAAACTCGTCAAAGGTGGAGCTTCAAAGGAAATTGAAGGCATTTGGATAGGAAATTTACCTAGTTTCTTAGTTTCTTTATTTCAAAATGATGTAAGGGGGGTCACTACTCCTAGACTTGTGAACTGCAGCTCTAGATAGTCTTTGTTAGAGGCCTGCTTATCAAAAAACTCAGTCGCGTAACCAAGTTTGAGTAACTAGAGGGGCTAATTTATAAATATGGGGGGACCAAACTCAGGAAATTAAGAAATAGAAGGATTCAAATATAAAAATCATCTTGATTTTTGTTAAAGAGAGAGCGAAAAAGGATCCGAGAAGAGCGAAAACTGTAATTAACTCACTGACCTGGCCGATTTGTCATGAATTTTGACTCGGACAAGTATACCCTTCTGTTCTAACCTAACCTCCTAGATTAACCTAAGGCCTCGTTATTGATCATCATCAACTTATATGTTTAAGTCATTATGATCATCAAGAATCAAAGACGATGTTAATCCCTAAAACTCGAGTTATGACTTACTAGTCAGTTAACATGCTATTCGACATTTATTCCGCTGAAAATCGTCCATAATGGTAAGTAAATGCTCACTCTTTTCCCAAACTAGCGGAGATAAATGGGAATTTAGGGTATTCTCGGTTAGAAATTTAGGGTTTGATGATTTGTTTAATGGAAGGAGGGTATCGATTGGTTTGGTTTATACAGTTTTTTAGATATTTACATGGAAGAAATTTCTTTTAAACTCCTTCTATTACTTTTGTCCTCTATATTTTAGATTTGAATAGTTTGTTTTTTTGGGGCCAAAGGAATCGACTACACCAAATAGGCCTGTCAATATTTGTCCGATATCCGGTATCCGTTTCCGAGTATTCGAGATCCTATAGAATTTTATCCGTTTTATCGGATATCGGATCAGATATTTTATCGGATATTTCTTCCTTAACATATCGGAAACGGATTAGACCCCATCCGAAATGTTAATATCCGATATCCGATAGTATAGGAACTTATTTATAATTTATCCTAATTTCGAGTTTAGTATCGGATACTATCGGATATTGTCGGATAAATATCCCATAAGTGTCAAAATGTTTTACAAGGGCTTTTAAGCTTTTTTTTTATAACCGGATATTATCGGATATTTATCGGATATCCGACAGCTTAGCCTATCCGAATCGATATCTGATTTTGATATCCTATAGGATATTATCGGATATCGAATATCCGGTAGTGCTTAACATGTCGGATATCGGATTTCTAAATATCTAACGGATATTCTTCCATTGACCGGCCTACCACCAAATTATATTTTGGTGGATTTCTCATGGGATGCACCGTAATTTTGCAATTAATGTCTCATGGGATTTTACATTTCATACGTCACCAAACTGATCAACCTTCTGTTTATCCAAAGCGACAGAAGTTTCATTTAATTATCATGTGGAAAGAAGAGGACCTCTTTTGTAACTATATATCCCTCTCGGCAGCTTTAGAGATCGATTATTTAAGTCTTAACTATACTTTTGCAGAGTAAATCACTACTGATATCATTTCTTTTGGTATTACCAACATTCATTTAATATTGAATTAATATCCAATTAAGAAATGTATAAAATGTTGGAGAAAACTGAAAACTATAAATGTTTAGGGGCTACGCCTTTATTAGGCTAACAACGATGTATGGAAACATTAAATACCTTGCACAAGGTTTGGCGTGCTTAGAGTCCATTCCCATTTCACGAAACGAAACTGGATACAGAAGAAATCAACTCATGATGGCTCGGAATAAAAAGAAAAAGCATGATGAGAGCTCTATATTAGCTATTGCCTAATTTATGCAGACAGACTCGAAATACATTGTGTGGTAAGGTTACGAAGTATGGGGATTACATCCGTTTTTGTTACAGGGAGGCTAACTTTGAGCCCACTTTATTTTGGATTATATCCACTTCTGCATTTTCAGAAATAAATCTTGTAGGAAATTTTCTCATGTTAGGCTAAAAGCTTGACAAGTGTTTTCTTTTTGGAATATATTTTAACAAACATGTTTGTGGATTACCATACAAAAAAAAATGGTTTATGGGAAAAGATGTTTGGTAAACAAGTTTATCATTACCAATATTCATATTACCATCATCTTTCCAAGCAATTTTTTGCTTCGCATAGATACATTAATTCGGGGACGGATCCAGGATTTTCTCTTGAGTATGGCTGGATTGTAACAGTCGATAATGCACGCGAAGGCCGCGACAAATTTTTTTGGAATACATTGTGGTTGCAGGAAATCCTACATTACACCCCTCATATGATTTCATTATTAATCAACTCATTTTTAGATTTACACTCTTAATTTTATTGATCAATCTTTAAATGTTCTTACAAGAAACGATAAAGAAATCAAGAATGACCTCTGCTCTAGACTTTCTCTCTCCTATTTACTTGTTTCTTACTCAAAAAAGATCTCTCTCTTTACAACTTGAACGACTATTTATAAGGAAATACATAGTGGATGACAGCTAATCTGTCCTTTATTTTCCGGTATGGTCTGCGACATTCTCGCAACCTTACAAATGTTAATTTCGCAAGCTCTCTAATTTTCGCAGGACTATCATATCTTTCTCGTGATCTTAGCTGACGTCGTTTATTTTATTCTTCCTGAAATTATTCTGCGACGTTGTTGTATTGTGTTATTGATAATTTCGATGAAATATTGTCGTTGCGAGATTCTGGTCCTACATCTTGCCTCTTCTCATATCTTTTCTGCGAAGTAGAGAATGATGTGAGAAATGCCGCGGATGTTCTCCTCTTCATATTCTGCATTTATCACACGTATTCTTTTTTCCATTTATTTCTTGACACGTCTTTTGTAACCGTTGCTTTTTAACCGCTTATATCTTTCCGTATTAATCGTGTTTATTTTCTCGAGGAGAAATTCCTTCTATATATATTCCTTCTCACTCTCTTTTTCTTTCTTTTCGTTTTCTCTGCTACTTCATCGTTCTTCTGCAAATTCCATTATTGCAACTTTTCTTCTTTCTTCTTCAATCTTTTTAAGTTCTTCTTCATCTTCATACTATTTCTTCTGCAGATCTTCATCGTTCTTAATTTTCTTCGAAATAATCTTCCTGCTATTGTTTTCCATGGATTCATCAAGGTTAGTTTTCTTTTTTCTTCTTTATGGGTTTTGCTGAAATTGATCTTGTTTATTGCCTTATTTGATGTTGTTTATGTGATTCCCATACTCTTGTTACTTCAGCAAAAGCACCTCCAACACTAGATTTACAGTTCAGAACCCTAACATTCCCAAATCGCAACATAAGGTTGTTGCGCATAAAAGAAAGTCTGTGAATGAGAAGGGAGTAAGAAACACTATCCTTTTCTAATAACAATATTGTTGCCTCTGTTTCTTATCTAGATTGTAATTCGCAGGGTGATAAAGATGTCAATAAACCTCTCAAGAAATCTCACCACCTTAAAACTGTTCCAACTTCTGTTCCCTTCCACTTACTCATCTCTTCTAAATCTCCTGCGACATCTTCGCAAGATAAACCTTTATCTCCAATTCGCGAAAAAATTTCCTCAGACTTCATCTCTTCAGCTAACCTTTCAATGATTGAAACCCCCCTTGTTGATCCTTCTGTGAATGAAACCTCTTCTCTTCCCATTGAGAATGTTTCTCAACCTTCTATCACTACCAGTTCTCTACCTAAGTCTCTTCCTCTTTCGAAAGAAACCGTGGAAGGGATAGATATTGCCTTCAAAGTTTTATCTGAAGTCCTGGATGATGTCAAGAAGTCTTCTATTGATCCTATCAAGTCTAATGTTTGCGAAATTCTGAGCAAGCATTTAGGTTCTGACAGAGCTGCTTCACAGACAGCTTTGGAAAAAGAATGTAATGCTCTTCGTCTCGAAAATCAAAAGCTTCAGAATGTTTTGCTGGATCGTGATAATCTCCGCAAGAAGAATGATGAATTGAGAGGTATGATTTTCTTATCTGTGTCTTTAATTTTCCTTTTTAATGGTTTTATCCTTCCCATATTTAATTATCCTTGAAATCCCTCTTTCGCAGTTAAGCTTTAAACCAGAAACGAATAATGGAGAGATATCAATTTGAATCTGTTGTTGAAGAAGCCCGTGTTGATAAAGAAATCTTGATGGATCAATATAACCAATTAGATAACCTCTATTCATATTCTCTTGATTATATAAATAATCTTACCAATGAAAATACTCAATTAGTTCAAAGACAAGATTTATTAAGTAATGAAGTATCTCGCCTTTCTTATTCTTTAACTAAAGCTAATTTAGGGATGGAAACTTTATCAGATGAGAATAAAACCTTATCTCAGGAGAAGCGAACTTATTTAAACAAGATGGCGATATCTTCGCAACAACTTAGTATTCTTCAAAAAGTATGTGATGACCAACAGAGTCATCTATCGCTCAAATAGATACACTCATTCAAGGTAGAATATCTTTAAGTGTAAAGGCGAATCAGCTTAAAGAACAATATTCCAAATTAGAAGAATCTTATTCTTCTCTTGTGAAGAAAAATGCCTTTCTTATTTCTAAAGAGAAAAACATCTTCAGTCTCGACTTAAGGGTTTAGTTGGAGATAAATTTGATGACGCAATGGACCATTGGGAGAATAGTTGTCTGTCCTTGATTCAACACCTTATTTCGCAAAAGGAAGGTAGTCATAATAGTTTGACTGCCTTAATTATCTTTTCTTTGTCATATCTTTCTGAGTTCTTCATCTTAATGAAATTTTGTATTCTATCTTTCGCAGAGTCTGAGAAGAATCTTCATTCTTCCATTTGTTTTGGAGGCTAAATATGTCAAAATTCGCAAAGAAAATGCATTACTCGTCTCTGTCCTTACTGGTTCTCGCGACCGAGCATAAAGAAGACTTGATTATCTTGCTTATTTTAAGGATATTCAAGATATGAATCATCAGAGAGCACTTCTTCGTCAAGTTCATCTCCGGGCTGAAGTCCTTGTAAATGACATTTTATTTTCCAAATCTCTTCCTCCTACATCAATTGAACCTTTAGAAGTAGATGATGATGAAGTTCCTCGTCCTGCTGATAGTGATTATGATTACGAAAGTGGTGCAGAGGATAATTTCTTGGAAGATGAAGAAGAAATTCCTTCTAAAAAAGCATCTGCTGGTGTTAATCAAAATGATAAAGAAATTTCTCCTGAAGAAGTAATTTTTGGCGATAATCAATATGCTAGTCAAGGCGAAGATCAAAACCGAAATGAAGGAGAGGCTTGCGATAATGAGAATATTGGCGAAGAATTTCTGTTATCTCCTGCTACTGAAATTAATACTGAAGCTTGAGCTTCTTATCTAGCTTTGTCTTCTTGAACTGTCTTATTTTTATCACTTCTGCGAGTTACATTTTTCAACCAACTTTAGAATCAATTTTTCCTTTTAATATTTTGTTGATGAGTAAGATAATGCTTCTTGTGTATTGATTCCCATACTTGCCTCTCATTATCTTTCTTATAAAATATAATCTGTTACGAATACTTACAAATATTTTGTTTTATCATGTGGTCTTATTTTGCCTTCCTAATTAAAGGTCTTATTATGCCACCTCTTGTCATTGCGACAAAATCGCAGGACGTCCTTGCACTTTCATGCAAAAACCCATTGATCTTGCCTTAACCTTTTCTTTTGTATTATGGCCTCTTCAGGAATGTTGCGACAATATGACAGGCCTAAATATTCTTGCGAAAATAAAGCCCCAAGACATTGTCGTCTTGCGACGAAATCGCAGGACGTCTTCGCACTTTCATGCGAAAACCCATTGATCTCGTCTTATCTTTTTCTTTTTTGCTATTGCCTCTTCAGGATTGTTGCACAAATATGACAAGCCTTAATACTCTTGCGAATAGAAAGCCTCATGACATTTGCGTCTTAAGACACTTATCATCTCCCTAATAGAAGGTGCCGCCCTTATCTTCCCCCTGGTTGCCCCTTCAAGGAGGCGTACTTATACCATACAAGGTTAGCTCCTCCCATCCAGTCTTAACAACAACCAGTTGTTTTCGCAGCCTCTTATCCCTTTTACCTATAGGGCTTATGGTTATGAGACTGCACCCTAAGTGGGGTTTTCTTCGGGCCGAGTGCAGTATAACCCAAGACTTGTCAAGAATGGCAAGGTACGCTTCAAACGTCCCTGGCACTCTTGACTCAACCGTGTACCTCAGCGCCTTGATCAGATCTTCACTCCTTGGGAGATTCCTTATTACCTTAGTCGCCCAACCCAAGTCATATGCTTAAGCTGAGAATCCAAGGTGCCTCTCCCGGATGGGCTTTATTGACCCAAAATATCCATGACTCAGGTTCTAGTGGCGGTGTAGCCTTTCCCTGAGCCATGCAATAGGTACCCCCTAATATGACGTACTTTAGGTCTTACATTTGCCTCTTGCGAAATTTTATTCGCGAACTAGGGTGTACGCCATAAAGGTTCGCCCCTTTCTTTTATGTCATTGTTCTGTGATTATCTCTGCGAAAATTTCGCACATCATGATCTTGTTTTGATATGAGTAATCTTGCAATTATTCTTTCAGAATCCATAACTTCTCAAAGCTTCTTACAGATAATATCTTTTTAAGTATAACCTGTTCCATGGTCTGTCTAATCTATGACCAGCATCTCTTCCTTCTGGATCCATTAATCTACAAGCTCTTGTTCCAACTATCTCCTTAATGATGTAAGGTCCATCCCATTTTTTCGCTAATTTTCCACCATTTTCTCGCTGATATATTGGTGTTTCTCGCAGAACTAAATCTCCTGGTTGAAATTCGCGTATTTTGACACGTTTATTATATTCTCGGGCTAATCTTCGCTGATAATTCTCCATATGTTGTAAAGATTTTTCTCTTCTTTCTTCTAATTCATCAAAGTTTATTTAAAATCAAGCCCGCACTAAGATTTTTCTCCCAAGTTTCTCTTTTTGTTGTCGGAATAACAGCTTCTGTTGGTAACACCGCTTCAACTCCGTATGTTAAACAAAAAGGTGACATTCCAGTAGCATCTCTTCTAGTTGTATTATAAGACCATATTGCATTATGTACTTGTTCGCACCATGCTCTGTTATGTCCTTCCAATTTCTTCTTTAATATATCTGCAATTGTTTTGTTTGTTGCTTCTACCTGCCCATTAGCTTGTGGATACAAAGGAGTAGACTTTCCACATTTTATCTTAAATGCATTAAGTAACATTTCAAATGATATTTTCGAATATGAATGTAAAGATATCTTTGTCGCGAATATGTTGTACTGCCTTCACTTCTGTCCATTTTGTGAAATAATCTGTTGCGACTATTAAATATCTTCTTTGTCCAGAACCTGATAAAAATGGTCCCACAATATCTAAGCCCCACTTTCCAAAAGGCCACACATTGGTTGAAGATGATAGTGGTGCTCCAGGTGCATGTATTTTCTTTCCATGCCGCTGACAATCTTCGCAACGTCTTGATATTCGTTTTGCATCTTCGTGCATGTATGGCCAGTAATAACCTTGCATTTTTGCTCTATGTGACAAAGATCTTCCTCCGCTATGATTGCCAGCATCCCCACTATGTAACATTTTTAGCACTTTTTTTCCTTCCTCTCGTGTCAAACATCTGAGTGATGGTCGATTAAAGGATTTTCGATATAGCAACCCATCTCTTAATTCATAATTCGTTGCACGGCTTTTTAACTTGTGTGTTTCCAATCTATTTCTTGGTGTTTATCCTTTCGCCAAATATGCATGAAGTTTAATTCTCCAGTCTGCGATATTGTTCATTTTTTCTTCTTCTTCATTGTCTATTATCATCACATCCACGTCTTCTTCTTCTTTATTGATTGATGGTGACAGAAGTGTTTGTATTTTTATGCATCTTGCAGTAAGATCTGTCATCATGCTTGAGATGAAAGCAAATGCGTCTGCGAGTCTGTTATTCTTTCTTGAAATGTGCCTCCATTTTATTTTTGGGATTTTCGCTGACAATTCTTCAACCAGCTTCTTGTATTTATTCAAGGATGGTTCATTTGTAGTGTACTCTCCCTTTATTTGGCGAATAACTAGCTGCGAATCACTAGTGATCCTGGCATTTTCTAGCTTCATTTCTATTGAAAATTTTAAGGCATGTATCACAGCTTCATATTCTGTTTCATTATTAGTGGATGCAAATTCCAATCTGAATGAAAAAGCCATCTTTATTCCTTCTGGAGAAATTAAAACAATTCCAACTCCATTTCCTTCTCCATTTGATGATCCATCTACCAATATCTCCCATCTATTTGGTTCTGTTAATAAATCTTTTGGATCTCCATGTTCTTCTTTTACATCCATCATTTCTTCTACTGCTTCATCTTCTTCTAAAGGAAATTCTGCCAGGAAATCTGCAACAACTTGTGATTTTGGTGAAGACAAAATTTCATATTTAATATCAAAGTGGCCTACTTGTGCATTCCATCTCTCCACTCTTCCTGATCTTTTAGAATTCTTCATCACTGATTCAATTGGTACTTTTGTTAATACCTTTATCTTGTGCGCTTGAAAGTATATGCGGAGCTTAAATGATGCATAAACTAATGCTAAGATTAACTTCTCAATCTTTGAGTAATTCTTCTCGGCAGTATTAAAAGTTTTGTTAATGTAATAAATGGGTTTCTCCACTCCTGCATCTACTCGAAATAACACAGCACTTAATGCATGCGACGTCGTCGCAATATAGATTAACAATTCTTCTCCTGATTCTTCTTTTTGTAAAATAGTTGTATTCATAAGATGTTCTTTGATCCCTTGAAAAGCTTTTTCACATTCATCAGTCCATTTAAATTTCGCACTCTTCTTGAGTATATCGAAAAAATATTTGCATTTGTCTGATGATCGCAAAATGAATCTCCCCAGCGAAGCTAGAAGCCCATTCAACTTATGTACATCTTTTATTGTTGCTGGTGTTGGCATGTCACGAACTGCTTGCACTTTTTCTGGATCAACCTGTATTCCTTGCTTTGATACAATGTAGTCTAAAAATTTTCCCGATGCAGCTCCAATAGTACACTTCTCAGGATTCAATTTAATGTTATACTGCCGCATTTGTTCAAAAATCTCCCTCAGGTCTTGTACATGGTCTTTAGCTTCTTTACTCTTTACTAACATGTCATCCACGTATACTTCTAATGTTTTGTGTATTCATTTTGCGAACACCTTCTCTACCATTCTTTAGTATGTCGCTCCCGCATTTCGCAAACCAAATGGCATTTTCGTGTAACAATATAAACCTCTAGGGGCAAAGAAAGAAGTATGTTCTTGATCTTATTCAGCGAGAGGGATTTGGTTATACCCTTTGGACCCATCTAAAGACGATACTCTATCGTTTCCCGTTGCGGATTCCACCATTTGAGGAATATCTGGTAACGGAAAACTATCTTTGGGGCAAGCTTTGTTTAAATCAGTGAAATCTATGCAAATCTTGATTCCTTTATTTTTCTTTGGGACAATGACCATATTCGCTATCCATTCTGGGTATTTAGCTAGCTTCTCTTATGATTCCCGCATCAAGCATTTTCTGTAGTTCTTCTTCTATTTGGGAATGGTAAGTTGTTGCAATTTTTCTTATTCTCTGTTTAAATGGTCTCACATTTTTGTTAATCTCCAAATTGTGGCATGCAATTGATGGATCTATTCCCGGTATCTCATCCATGCTTCCTGCGAAAACATCTTTATATTCTCGCAACAAGTTAACAGTTATTTCTTCTTCTTCCACATCCATTTTGGTTCCAATTCTCAATATTAGAGGTTCTTCTATAGTCCCAACGTTTATTTCTTTTGTTGGTTCTGCGGCAGTGTAACTGGGTTTAGGTTCTCCCATTGGTGTTGGTTCTTTTATTGTTTTCATAGGTCCTTCTCCTTCTTCCGAAATTTCTCTGGGTATTCCTTTGCCTTCTTTTGCCCTTATCATATATACTCTAAATTCTTCTTCTTTCTTTGCTTCCTTTGCCAACTTTCTGCGCAATTGTTTCTTTTTTGCTTGTTCTTCATAATGTTTTACTTCAATTTGATGACATAATTTCGCGTTTTCCACATCTCCTCTGATTTCACCTATTTCATTTGGTGTGGGGAATTTAATACACTGATGCAACGTTGATACCACAGCTTTTATCGCACGTATCCATGGTCATCCTAATAACATATTATATGGCGATTCCATATCCACCACGCACAACGTTACATGTGTCTCGATTTCTCCAAGTGGAATTCGTACCACTATCTCTCCTTTAGGTTTTGTTGTGGATTTTCCAAAGCCGTGAACAAAATATGTTGAACTTGACATTTCTTCATCTTTAAATCCCATCCCCCGGAATACGTGATAAAATATTATATCCACTGAACTTCCTGTATCTATTAAAGTTTTGTTCAATATCCATTCTCCTGTGGATTTTGTCATTGTATCCTTCTCTTTTCGCGTAATAGGCACTGTGATAACCAATGGAGATGTGTGGTTCAAATTTTCTTTTGGTATTTTTGATGCCATGAATGTAATTTTTTTCTTTTCCCAATCTTTCAAGGGTGATGTCTTTTCTACCTCCTTCCTTCAACATTTCGTTTATGTATTCTTCCTTTGATGTTTTCATGGAATTCATTAACCATCGTTTTTGTTATCATATTACACTCCAATATTTTGTCATCTTCATTAATTCTATTCATCTTTCTTTTAACTGGTTCACTGATTTATTTAATCACTTTCTTGATTTGAATATTCTCAACAACAATCTTCAACTTTCGATCTTCAAGTCCCTGTTTCTAGCGCCATTATGTAGTTGCAGGAAATCCTACACTACACCCCTCATATGATTTCATTATTAATCAACTCATTGTTAGATTTACGCTCTTAATATTGATCAATATTTGAATGTTCTTACAAGAAAAGATAAAGAAATCAAGAATGACCTCTACTCTAGACTTTCTCTCTCCTATTCACTTGTTTCTTACTCAAAAAAGATCCCCTCCTCTTTACAACTTGAACGACTATTTATAAGGAAATACATAGTGGATGACAGTTAATCTGTTCTTTATTTTCGGGTATGGTCTGCGACATTCTCGAAACCTTACAAATGTTAATTTCGCAAGCTCTCTAATTTTCGCAGGACTATCATATCTTTCTCGTGATCTTAGCTGACGTCATTTATTTTATTCTTCCTGAAATTGTTCTGTGACGCTGTTGTATTGTGTTATTGATAATTTCGCTGAAATATTGCCGTTGCGAGATTCTGATCCTACATACATCACATAATTAGTGGCCAAATAGTGGTCCATCCGTACAATACTAAATAGGTAGGGAAATAAAAGCTAAAACGAACACAAATAACATGAAAAACAAAGTGATTACCAAAAGAGAAGAAAGTAGGAGTAGAAAGGTAGTGAGTGGAAGAAGATTATTTACTTTAAACATGACTTAAATTTTGATTTCTCATAGTATGGGCTAAAAATCACATACAATTAGCTAAATACAACTAATATGTGGGCTAGATATAAAATTTAACCTAAGTTTCTATACTAAAAAAAATTTCACCCAAAAATTAGGGACGGGATATAGCCTCCTTTAGCCCCTTGCTAGGCCTGTCCATGCATTAATTAAAGAAGTAGGATCTTGTGGCATGGTTAGGATGATAGTATCATCAAATGGTAGCGCCATTTTTTCTACAAATCTCAAATGGCGATGAATTTGAAGTTAATCTTTTGGCCACATACAGTGCCGGAGCCAGGTTTCCCAAATGAGGGGTGCTAATTTTTTATTTTTTTTTGTCAAACCTCTAGTCAATGTCCATCACATACCTGGCCTATATAATAACATGGAGTAATATCGTGGACAAAACTTATAGAGTTACTACCAAATTTGAATGAACACGCACATTAGAAAATATGAAAATGATCACGGTATGTAGGTACACAAAATAGGTTCCCCACGTGGCCTCACATGAAGGCACAAATGGGACTGAAGAATCTCACTTAAAGATCTCGGTCAATGACTTGTCAAATCAAATGTCAGAATTACCTCGCCACTAACTAATAACACAAAGCACGAAGCATCCTAAAAACGAAGTACCTCGTATAAGGAATCTAAATTGCGAAGAATCAGTTGGAGTACCCGGAAAGACACCATCCACGAAATAAAGATGGACGAAGTAAGGTTACTTGGATAGAAAGATAACTTGCGAAGTAAGAAAATTATGGAGCAAGAAAAGAGACAGTTGTCCCGACAAACACCCAAAGTTGTCAGCGAAAGAAAGGGGAAAACATCATGGAAAGTGATCTGGGCGAAGTATAAAGCACCTCCACGAGATCCAGGCGAAGCAAAATGAGTTGTACACCATTAGGGTTGCTTGGTCTATAAATAGGGGTCCTTGGGCAATGTATGGGGGGTCGGATTCTTTGGGGAGGAGAGAGCTTGTCTTTAAGTGAGAGATTAGGGTTTCCTTGTACTCAAGAACTTGTATTTTTCATTACTTGGAGTGGTTAATCAATAAAGAATTTCTTATCCAAAACCTTTATCATGTCTTAAATCTGTTTCTTTTCTTACTTGGGTATGCTACTGGATTTCTAGTAGTTGCATTTTGGCGTCCAGAAACAGGGACTTAGATCGGGGATTCGTCCTCACCTAAGAGTTTGAGAAAGGTTGAAATTGTTTTAAAATTGTAGAAGTTAGAGATTTTGGCGAGTTGTTTTAAAATTAGGGTTTTGTATATCTTAAACGATTCATTCGTAGTCAAGATTAGAAATCTGGGAGAGAGAGTGACCCTTGGGTATTGCATCGGAAGATTGGAGGCAAGAAATTAGTCGAAAGAGATCGATCCAAGGATCAGTTGATGGCCAGAACACCAGATCGAGCGAAGCACTTGATAGCGACGAGAAGAAGCAAACGTTTGGAAGCAAAGAGAGGAGGAATTATGGAAAGGGCATAAACATCGATTGCAGGGGAAAGACAAGGCGTGAACCAACGAAGGAATAATCAGACCGATGGAGATGACTTTAGGGAAGGCTCGGTACACACTTCTGACACGTACACCGTTGTAGAGGAGGAAATGACCCATGAAGAGTTGTACGAAAACATTGATGAGGAACACATGACGCTAGAGCAGCTAAGGAGATACTTTGCCTTGAATGGGAACGATACAAGGATCTAGCGGAGCAGCATGCTCGATTGATGAGGCAAAACGCTATGTTGGCACTTAACGAGGAAACAACGGAAGACGCCATGGACTCAGAAGGAAACACGATATCATCAGGAGAAGAAGAGACACGACAGAAGAGGTACGCCCGCGAGGACGACGAAGGAGATCGACGAAGGAGACAACGAAGAGAAAGCAGTGAAGAAAGAAATCTGAGAAGGATGTGGGAGGAAATGAGATGGGAAGATCAAAGATGAAGGTATGAGGAAGAAAGGAGAAACGAGGACGAAATGAGGCGAGATGAGGAAAGACAACACGATGTAAACCGGAGACACGAGGAAGCAATCAGACATGGGGAGGGAAGGTTTAGCGTGATGAGAGGCGACCATCATGAAGGAAATGGAGGAAACCTGAACCAAGAGGTCCTGAATGAGCTACGAGATATGTGGATGCTGATAAACAATTCGCGAAGAGGTGGCATGGTGTAGCTGGCAGAGGCGATAAAGGAGGCAGATAAATCTCCATTCACGTACGAGATAATATATGCGGACATTCCTGAGAAGTGCGTGCTACCGACATTTTCAAGCATATTCAGTGGATCGGAAAGTGCTGTGCAGCACTTGAAACAGTATACTTTATCATTGATGCAGTGGGGACGAAACGAAGCGGTACTCTGTAAGTATTTCTCGGCGAGCTTGACAGGCGAAGCATTGGCATGGTTCGACGGGCTACCAGAAAGGTCAATTTCGTCATTCAAATACCTGCAGAGAATATTCCTAACAACGTACATAAGTAACAACTTTCTGAAGCCAGGAATCGAGACCTTGTTCAACCTAAAGCGAAGACCAACAGAAAGTTTGCGAGGACTAGTGACGAGATGGAGGACAGTGTGTAGCGAACTCGCGGGACGAGTTGACGAGAAATTTTTTATCCTAGCCTTCGTGAATGCCTTATTCCCGACCGACCTGTTGTACACCCAAATATTCATAATCCGGAACTCCTTGACAATGAATGAATTAAGGGAGTACCAAGAGGAATATATAGCGTTAGAAGAGAAGCAGAGGCAAGTCAGCAAAGTAACACCAATT
Organism: Papaver somniferum; assembly: GCF_003573695.1. Classification (NCBI taxonomy): domain Eukaryota; kingdom Viridiplantae; phylum Streptophyta; class Magnoliopsida; order Ranunculales; family Papaveraceae; genus Papaver; species Papaver somniferum. The sequence continues at coordinate 34,302,390 of NC_039366.1, forward strand.
CCAGCAAAGGAAGGAAATTCAAGGATATTACCAAGAACAATACATGTCGTGGAGGATGATCCGAAATATGAGAAAGGGAACCTTCAACCCCGGTTCCGGCGAAACTTGTAGCTGTGTCAAGCGGAGATCAAGAGTGAATCGATCACCAGAGGTATGAGGAGTCAAGACGAAGGAATTATGAGCCACGAATCCATAGCACAGGATATCAGCACAGAAGCAATCAAGGACCTAGGTTTGGAGAGAGAAGACAAAATGCACCGGCCTTTGAGGATGTAAAACTTCCAAGACTCAATACCACTGTGGAGAAGGTATGAGAAGCGATTGTTGGGAAAATTGGCACCCCGAGCGCAGCGAAAAACAGGATCACAAAGGGAAATTTATGATTTGGACCAAACGTGGGAGAAAAGAATAAGAAAGAGACATAAGATAAAGAAGCACATACAACCACAACACAAGATATACGTGGTTCACCTTTACAGGCTACATCCACGGCCAACACCACCAGAAAACTTGCATGAAATCAAAGACCATTACATGCTCTTTCCGCAACCCAAGACAAGACCCAAGAGTTAACAAGACATACCCGAGAACACCATTGAAGAAACCATAGAAACCAACTCTCTAACCATTCTTCAAACCAGCCTCATGTCTTCTCTTCTACGCCGTATTCATAGATGCTACTAATAGAGGAGAAACATGGAAACACTAGAAACTTGGTTTAGGGCAAAGCCCTAAACCCTAAACACTAGAACACCAAAATCCTCTCTCTACAAGTATTTCTCTCACACCGATGTTAACATTCACGGTAGCACACGATCCTCCCTACCAAAAAGACCAAAATCCTAAGCACAAGGATTTACCACTCTTTTAGGTTGTATTTCTACAAACCTACAATTCTAGTCATACATATAGAGAACACAAACTTGGTCACCAAGTATTAGTCTCCAACTAGGAAGCTAAACTCTTTCCTAAACTCTATCAATCCTAGATTAGGAAATCCACCTCAATGTGGAAAAGGCCAAAACAGGAAATCCACTTATTTCCTAACAATCTCCACCTCGGATCATACTTTCGAGCATGAGACGACCACAGAAAATCACCTCCATCTTCCACCAGAGTTATTCACCGTCTCTACATACCCGTAGAATTACTTTTGAATCTCAGACATGAACTTCCATCTTCATAGAACCATCTCTTCGACCAAAAACACCATGACATCGATAAAAGTCTTCAAACCACATTCTACCAAAATAACACTTGTGAAATTGATCATGTTTCACAAACACCATGAAAATCTTCAATCACCGTCAACAAATCCTTGCACAGACTCCACCATTGATCACCAAGAGAACCATCCATAAGAATCATCATTAGCTCCACCTAGACAGTAAGCTAACAACATATTGAACTATTAATCCAAAAATGAATAATTAAGTTCAATGTCATACTCCAGCACATGTCATAATTACCGTATATCTGAAACAGACCATCAGATATCTCCACTGTGATTAACAGGCTTAATCTATTGAGCGATTCCCAATCCATCACCAACCTGACATACTTTTTACCACCAACATACTCGCTCAGAACATATACGGTGTGAACGCCCATATTACCGTCGTACATGCTTTCGAGATCGGACACATTCTTGATATTGCGTGCAAGCTATCAAGAATACTTTAACATAGACTTAAGAACATAAATCTATAACATCTCGTGCATAACTTCGAAGCATTGATGAACTTGCTTCTACATGAGACTTCACAGCCCCATCCTTTCTTCAAACTTTGTAACTCATTCTTTATAGTGTATGATTACTAACACTCTCCAAGAAGTATATATGCAACCCATACTACATCATAAAACCAAACAAAGAACATACACTTCTACCAAGTTGCACCCTCCACGATTTGCAAATCACATCACAAATCCATCTTTGTGTAAACACCGGTTGAAACATTATCTTCAAAACATATTTCTTCACCCGTAAAATAAACCATCGTTCAATTCCAGGTTCAATCACTCCAGCCCGTCCTTGGCTCTGATCCCAATTGTTGGGAAAAATGGCACCCCGAGCACCACGGAAAACGGGATCACAAAGGGCAATTGGTGATTTGGACCAAACGCGGGAGAAAAGAATAATAAAGATACAGAAGATAAAGAAGCACACACAACCACAACACAAGATATATGTGGTTCACCTTTACAGGCTACATCCACGGCCACCACCACCAGAAAACTTGCATTAAATCAAAGCCCATTACATGCTCTTTCCGAAACCCAAGACAAGACCCAAGAGTTAACAAGACATACCCTAGAACACCATTGAAGAAACCAACTCTCTAACCATTCTTCAAACCAGCCTCATGTATTCTCTTCTATGCCGTATTCATAGCTGCTACTAACAGAGGAGAAACATGGAAACACTAGAAACTTGGTTTAGGGAAAAGCCCTAAACCCTAAACACTAGAATACCAAAATCCTCTCTCTACAAGTTTTTCTCTCACACTGATATTGACCTTCACGGCAACACACGATCCTCCCTACCAAAAAGACCAAAATCCTAAGCACAAGGATTTACCACTCTTTTAGGTTGGATTTATACAAACCTACAATTCTAGTCATATATATAGAGAACACAAACTTGGTCACCAAGTATTAGTCTCCAACTAGGAAACTAAACTCTTTCCTAAACTCTATCAATCCTAAATTAGGAAATCCACCTCAATGTGGAAAAGGCCAAAATAGGAAATCCACTTATTCCCTAACAGCGATAGTACTGACAGAAGAGATTGTTCCCCCACCAAATCTGGGAAGAGAACCACCTTCGAGTACTAGGAGTCATGAATTTTGCAGGTATCATCGGTTTCACGGACATCATACGAATGACTGCCGAAACATCCGAAGGATTGTACTTCGTCTAGTGGAACAGGGGAAGCTCGCTCATTTTCTGGAGGGATATACAACCTCCCCCACCCCCACCTCGTGACAATCAACAGGTGTACCGAATCGAAATAGATCGGGGAACTCACGAACTGAATTGTAATTCGATAATACATTCATCCAAGAGCATTCAAAATTTCCATGATAATATACTCAAAAGAGTGCAGAGGGACTTCGAAGGGAATGAGATATTCAATGTGGCGAAGAAGGAGCCACTAGAAGAGTATAAAAAGAGGGAGATAAAATTCTCAGCAAAGGACATACCAGAGGAAGGAGCTTCGCACACAGAGCCATTGGTCATAACCTTAAATTTTGGGAAATACTCAAAGTGGGAGGATGACGAAGTCAAGAAAGAAAAAATTTGGGTAATAGACAGAATCCTGGTGGATACGGGGAGCTCGGTTGACATTCTCATTTATCATGAAATTAGAACCATGGGGTACAAGGATTCAGACCTTGTACCATCGACATATAATATATATGGGTTCAATGGGGTTGCATCAAAGCCGAAGGGAGAATTAGTCGTAAAGATTTTCGCGGGCGAGTTGGAAACAAAGGTTACTGTTTGTGTGATAGATATAGACTCACCTTATGACGCTCTCATAGGTCGGCCGTGGATACATGGGATAAAATAGGTTGCATCTACATATCATCATACCATACGGTTTCCCATGCCAAGCGCAATAGGCGAGATCAAGGGAGATCTAAAGGATGCGCGATATTGTATCAAAAAGGATATCCACAACTATGATGAAAAACTGAGGAGGAAGATAGAACAAAAAAGGCGGATATGCGAAGCAAAAAGAGCGGAACAATTGATGGTGTTCACCATTGGGATAAGCACGGAGCAGATTACAACGCATAAAAGCATGGAGGAGGCAGACAAGATGATGATTTTCAATGAGATGGATCGCGAGAAAACTCCGGAAAAGGAAGGCCATGTTGAGATAAAGCAAAGTGGAAAAATGAAGAAGGGAAAAATAGCTGAAGGGAGAAGCGAGAAAGAAACCCCCAGTGCGAAGGAAAAACGAACCCCGCAAGGCAGAGCAAAGGAAAACAACTCCAAGCGCAAGAAGGTATCAATACAAGAGGCTGAGAAAAGTGTTAAATTGCCCGGTCATTTCGGTAAGGAAAATGAGGCATGCGACGAAGACAAAGAGATGGAGCAATTAAAGGAGGAACTCTACCAAGAAAGACGAAAGAAGGAAGACTTGGTACGAGAACGAATAAGGCTAGAAAGGCAAAACGATAAGCTCTTTATTAAGAACAATCACCTAAAAAGAAAACAAACAGAACATAACACCCAAAGGGGAGAAAATGCTTCGGGAAAGAAATTGGCAACTGAAGGATGTCATGAGTATTGGCGAGATAGAAAGGGGCGAGGGGAACAAAATGAACGAGAAGATCTGAGAAGAGCAATAGAAAGCAGCGGGAGGGAGTTCAGGGAAAAGGAATATCGTATGCAACAATTGATGGTGAAAAGGAGAAAAGGCGCAACGAGCAATGACCCAGTGACAGGGAGAAAATCTGGAACGCGGGAAGAACTAGAAATGATGAACAAATGTGCGAGAAGTGAGCCATGTAAACCAGAAATAGCGGCATTATTTTCGTTGAAACAAAGGGGAAATGAAAGCTTGCGAAATATTGTGTCAAGGTGGGATACGCTTTGCAAATAACTAAGGGGAAGGCTATCAGAAGAAGATTTAGTACGATCGTTCATTTATGCACTGTCGGCCAGACACCCCTTATTTTCAACATTGTTCAAGATCAGGAACGAGGTGAAGATGAAGAAGTTGAAAAGGTACCGGTCCGAGCACATCCTCCTAGAAGAAGAACGCTGATATCAAGGAAGAATCATAGAAACGAGAAAATGTACTTGTGAACTTATCATTTGGCAATGTATTATATTTACAAAATAATAGCAATAATATTGTGAAGTTTGATGAACCGATTCAAAGATACGAATTTTCATAAGACATTTGAAACAAAACAAACCCCAACACAGGCGAGTAAGACCTCAGATTAGGAGGCGAATAAGATCCACAGAATAAATGGTTACTAGGGAAACTTAAACCCTTCGCCTAGGAAGGCTGAGAATCCACGTCATGCACCCTAGTTCACATGAAAGTGCAAGAGGCAAGAATTAACGCATGTCGTGAAAAACTCTCAGAAAGGAAGCTAGGGGCAATGATAAGACCTATCCGTTGAGGGTCCCTTTTATGACGGCCTTCGGTAAGGAGTGCAGAGTATGAGCAAGGCGCCGACGTATTCGGTTGAGCTGCGAGTGCCTGAGACGTCTGGAGCGTTACCGGCCATGACCTTATGGCAAGTCTTGGCTACAATGCACTCGATCCCAAAGAAACCTCACTTAGGGCGTGACTTCGTAACCTCAAGCCATATTGGCGAAGGGGATAAGGAGTCACGAAAACAACTGAATGTCGTAATAATTGGATGGGGGGAGACCAACATGCATGTTAGGGTTAACCTCCTTGAAGGGACAATCAGGGGGAATATAAAGGGATGGCACCATCCAGATTAGGGAGTTGTGTGATCAAAAAAGACGACAATGTCATGGGGATAACATTCATGGGAATGGCTAGGCCTGTCGCATTGTCGCGAAATGGGGTTCATAATAAATGTTAAGACGAGGTAGATGGATTATTATTTGAAAGAATAATAAGCGCCTGACACTTCGTCGAATTAAGATCCTTCAAAAAGGATGAGGCACCATAAGACCTTAATTAGGAGGCACACTAAGACCTTGGAAAGCAACACATGAATGAGTAACACTAGAACGATATATAAAGCAAAATTACCATGAAATGAGTACAAAGACAAAGGCAGGCAAAGGTCAATGGAGAAGGGTTAAGCGGCAAAGGTAAGGACAACATGAGAAGCGTGGGAAAAAAATTAAAGAAAGAATACACAATGAGGCAAGTAACAAGGTTCAAATCTTGTGCGCGAAGTCAAATTAGCCAGATACCAACCTTTCATCTCATACCTTGGAAATACACAAAAGAATAAGAGGTAAGTATATACTTTAAATTTTGTTATTCTTTTGAGTATTCCCTCGGCGAGTATATACTTGGCGAAATGAAAAATCTTGATATTGAAATAATCAATAAAAGTATTAAGAATATATGAAAGGAGTCAAAGTGTTTTTCCTCCCAAGCTTGGGAGCGCCCAGATAAAGAAATTGTTATAATAACTAAAGTTGAAAACATGAGAAGAGGGAAACTAAGATTGTTGCTGAAGAGGAACGCCATCAGTGGCAGCTGCCCCAGGGATTTCACCACCAGCCCGGTCAAGACCAGCACCAGTATCTGCATCAAGATTTTAAGGTTATCCTAGAGAACTCGTGGAAGCAAAGGCATCCTTGACTCTTCCTCCTCGCCACCTTCAACAAGCCTTTTTTCTCCACCTGAGATAATTCCACGATTGACTGGTTGCTCGTCGTCAGAAAAGACTTCCAGAGCAAAACTAGGATGAGGAATGCCTTGCTCGTCACAGTAGTTGTTGAGGAGAGAGACCAGGTGGTTCTGGGTATTCTTGCGAGCTAACTTCGCTACTATCTTCTATCATCTCGTCGATATAAACATTCAAATCCTTAACCTCATCTTTGAGACAAGAAACCTCTTTGCGAGACTCGTCATTTTCATGAGAAAGACGAAGAACTTGATTCTTGTAACGCTCTTCGGACTCTGCAAGAACAAAATGAAACTTTATCAGAAAACGGAAATTTGACATAACCAGTAGTATCTTGCATTACACCTAAAGCTACCTTCCATCTGTAAGATAGTGGTGTTTAAGGTCTCTTGGATATCGGAATACAAATGGTCCAACTTGGAGATTGCTAGATCTGACTCTTGGAGTTGAACGCATAGCTCGTGATATGCATTATCCCATCCTTTACCATGACCAGACTTTGAAGTATCTTTGCTGGGTTGAATGACGAGAGCACCCTTGTTCTTGCGAAGATATGCAAACTTGGTTTGGGAGGAAGATTTAACAGACTTCGAGTGTAAGGAGTTATCCAGCTGAGCCTGAAGAAATTCCACCTTTTTCTTCAGACAATCAATCTTCTCGTTTAAGTCAGCTACTTTGTTGCGAGATTTACGAAGATCAACCGCAACCTGATTTTTCCTACTGATTACGCGCTCGTTATCTTCCTCCAGCCTCTTATAAGCTGATAACGACGAGGAATGAAGATTCCTCGAAGTAGTAAGGGAATTGTTAACCCGCTGGAGTTCTAGCCTAAGGCACTCGTTCTCGTTGTGTAAATGAAGATTCAGCTCTTCGTTACGAGAACAATCGATAGACAGGCGGTCCACTTGCGAGAAAAGGGTCTCGACCTTCTCATTCAAAATTGCGTTCTCAGACACATAACAATCATTCTGGGTCGCGAGGTTCAGATTCTCGTCACGAATATCTTCCAGCGAGGCAGACGCTTCAGAAGCATCCATTTTTCGTTGCATGCAGCAAGCTTGACGAAATACGAAATAAGAAAATAACAGAAGTAACAACAAATGCAAGGAATTGATCTGCAAGGGGAGGGAACTTACTTTGAAGCTTATCCATCTTCTTATCTTGCTTGTTGGAATACTCATTCTCTTCTTTAATCTCCTTCGACAAAGCCTTGATATGAGCCTCATCCTTCTACTCCTTCTCGCGAACGAGTCTAATCTCCACAAGGCTGGCCATGTGACGATTAACCTCCTGTGAAATAAAAATCGAAACTTAGAAATAAATCTCGGAATGAGGAGAAGGAACACTGAAGGAGTGTGGAAGGCTCACCAAGTTCATTAAAGCAGAATGTTGTTGGAGGGACAAATTCATAGAAGCGTTCAACAGTGCAGATGCATCTTGGGAAAGGAAGTCATCAGCACTAAAAGTCACCAGAGATTCAAGAGCACGAGATCTCACGGCTAGATCTTCGCGAGCCTTGTGGTAAATATCTTGCAGAAACTTCATGTCAGGATCATAAAGGGGATTGGACATCGTAGACGAGACCCTTTGCTTACCCTTCTCACGAGGGGAAGTCTTTTCAGGGGATTCCTCAACATGAACCACCAAAGGAGGATGAATAGGAGAATCATTAATCTTGGAAGAAGAAGTTGAATGAGGCAGAGGAGGTTGATGCTTGAGAGGAGTAGGTTGACTTGGAACAGTAACAGAGCTCCTAACTGCGGTCAAAGCAGCCAAATCCAAGACCCTGCGTCCCTTTTAGGATCGCCAGAAGAAGGAACATGTGGAGCAACGGTCTGCGAAATAGCAAGTTCAGTAAAGTCAATAAATTAAGGGTCAAAGTATAAGAGATGATAATTTGGACGAAGTCAAGATACCTGAGCAGGAGAAGGAGGCGGAGTAGGATGATCACACCTTTTTCGTCCTTTAGATAACTCAGAAGAAGGTTGCTTGGCAAGGGGAACGTTATCCTGCGAGGAGTAAAGGGTTAGAATTTAAGGTTATCACGCCTAAAAGAAATTAACGGGCGAGGTGGCTACCTGTTTTAAAACAGAAGATTCAACAGTAACATCTTCTCCTTTCGATCTTTGAGAAGACCAGCGGCAGGCATTTCGTACTAAATAAAAGAGGAAGAGGGGTAAGAGAACCAACACAGCCCAGAACAAAAGAAAGACCTAAGAGATATGATAATACCTCAGCTGGCACGGACCATCGAAGCTTCCAAGGATCGCATCCCGCGAGATAACAATGTTGGGGAAGAGGACCCTCACGAGGAACTTCATTCTCATCGACACCCCAAATGAAGGAGCCCCCAACTACCATAGGAAACATCGTCCAGTCATCATCGCAAGAAAGGCGAAGTTGGTCATTTCGCCCAAGCTTGAAGGGATCCAGGTCTAACAGAAAGGCTTTGGAGGGAGCAGAAATGGCATTCCGAAGGAGATCGATGCCCCACTCCTGGTACTTCCTCTCGATGGTAAATCTAGCCGAATAGTTAGCCACGAAAGAATCCACATTGTAATCGCGGGATTCATACTTCTCAACTCCTGAAGAAGCTTGCGAAGTGCCGCCCTCGGAGCGAGTACAAAACTCATTAGAGATACGAATTGCATTACCAGAAAGTTGGAAAACCCCGCACTGAAGCTTATTCAGAATCTCCAGGAAGATAGGGTTAGAAGGGTTGTAGAGCGGGAAAGATAACCCAGCTCTCAATTGACCAGCAGTAACAATCATCTTGTCTGAAGACCAAGTATCAGACTGAATCCATCTATAGTTCAGCTCCATGTCTTGAGTTGCATAAATAGGAGGAGATACAGAAGAATCGACGGCAGGGGTTAAAGTTAGACCCATCTTTTGAAAATCTGCCTGGAGTTCCTCAAGGGTTTTGAGGGTGACATACATTGAAACAATTTTTGAAGCCATGACGATGAAGGAAAAATGAGAAAAGTAAGAGAAAAGAGGAGTAACAATGAGGGTAGGAGCAGGAGAAGGAGAAGTAATAACTTGAGTTCACGGAAGAGAGAAGGAAGAAGAAATCCAAACTAGGGTTAAAGAAAGATATTTATAGCAAGTGGAGGATTACCGGTAGATCAAGTTGTCGACACGTTCGAGGAAACTCGAGTGGTAATAGCCGGTTACCAGGAGAACGTGGTCACGTGGAGGCAAGAAGGTGGAGAACGTGGCGGCCAAGGAATATCAACTGGTTCTTATTTCATTCTCATAAGTTTCGAACGAAATAAGAAAAGGCAAAATGTAGGTACACAAAATAGGTTCCCCACGTGGCCGCACAGGAAGGCACGAAATGGGACTGAAGAATCTCACTTAAATATCTCGGTCAATGACTTGTCAAATCAAATGTCAGAATTACCTCGCCACTAACTAATAACACAAAGCACGAAGCATCCTAAAAACGAAGTACCTCGTATAAGAAATCTAAACTGCGACTAATCAGTTGGAGTACCCGGCAAGACACCAACCACGAAATAAAGATGGACGAAGTAAGGTTACTTGGATAGAAAGATAACTTGTGAAGTAACAAAATTATAGAGCAAGAAAAGAGACAGCTGTCCCGACAAACACCCAAAGTTGTCAGCGAAGGAAAGGGGAAAACTTCATGGAAAGTGATCTGAGCGAAGTATAAAGCATCTCCACGAGATCTAGGCGAAGAAAAATGAGTTGTACACCATTAGGGTTGCTTGGTCTATAAATAGGGGTCCTTGGGCAATGTATGGGAGGTCAGATTCTTTGGGAGGAAGAGAGCTTGGCTTTAAGTGAGAGATTAGGGTTTCCTTGTACTCAATAACTTGTATCTTTCACTACTTGGAGTGGTTAATCAATAAAGAATTTCTTATCCAAAATCTTTATCATGTCTTAGATATGTTTCTTTTCTTACTTGGGTGTGCTACTGGATTTCCAGTAGTTACACGGTGCATGGTGCAAAGATGAAGCTGTATCTAGAAGAAACAAGCATCAGTTAATAGAAACGGAAGAACAAAAAAGTATAGAAGAAACAACATTAACTATGGATACAAGCTTCGGCGTATACCTAGTTTAGAAAAATGTATACTTCTTCAAGCTCATACCATATCACATGCCTTGCATAAGTGACATATAAAGCATGTATAAAATCCCAAGCGTCAACAACGCGGGCAACCAAAGAGTACCTCCCATCCCAAAAATAATACCAAGCGTCAGCCTGGCAACCCAAGCTGAACTGCTGGAGTTGCAATTCATACATGGCGCCCCTGTTATTTACTGTCTTAGAATGTAATACTCATATAATTGCAACGAACTGGGGGTAACCCACCAAGTATTTGGGGTGCTTGAGTTGTATCTTGTATGGAGACAAGACACTTCAGGGAGGTTTCCTAATATTAATCGTCTTAGACTATTAGAACTAACAACAAATACGTTGCATACAATTAGAACCCATTTAATCTCTTCTTACATGGCTGCTAATAGGGGTACCATTTTGCTTGGGGATGTACCAATCCTTTACCGAAACATGTTTTGTCTTATTTGCAATTTGGTACACCCCCAAGAAAAATGGTACCCCCATTAAAAGCATTGTCTTCTTATATCTTACTATCTTATAACTATTACCGAACACCTTCCAAACATTTAATAACCACCGATATGAATGTAGTGGACAAACAATATGCGTACGGTGGACTAAATTGTTAATTACTGGTGGACTAAACTGATCATTTTCATTTTTTGTAAGGGGAAACTACTGCTTTGGTGAAGTTTCGTAAGAAAAAGGGGGGTTACAGCCAGGTTTAGTCAACCTGCGCTTCCTCCCTTGGTGACATATTCTTCTTATATGGCTCTGCGCTTCAGCCAAAAATGAGTTCATTGCAAAACATATAAAATTACTATTTGTCATTTTGAATATCAGCCGTTCAAAATCGACGATTGAAACTAAATTTTTTGGATGGTGAAGTTTCATATTTGGGTATATTCTCATTGTTAGCAGTAACGTAGAGCTTTATAAGAGAAACATGACAACAAAAAATTAGCTTTAAATTCATCATTGTTTGGATTTCTTAAAAAAATGGCGTCACCATGTCATGATAATATCATTCTAACCATGTCATCATATCCTTCCCCATTTAAACTCACGTGTAGAAAATTTCTATATGTTCGAATCTTTAAATACTATCTTATTTAATGCAAGTGATCAACTTACTATCCTATTTAACGCAGGTCGTATACCTTTACACAAGATGATACATACTCTTTGTCAAAGGAAACAAAGAACAAGTGAAAACTTAAAAGTTCACACTTTTACATTAAATGGTGTGCACCTATTAGTGAAATTAACTTGAACAAGCAAAGTATGGGGATTGTTTTGGTTTGTTCTAGTTATTACTTTAACTATTACTTGAAGTAAGTAAATGATATTTCTTCTTTTGAATTATTTAGATTTCTGATGAAGATAATTACAATAATAATACTTGATATTAATTGACTTTGTCTTCTTCTATGTATTGCTTGGATACAATGAGATAATTCTTTGTTATATTTATGATTAGACACGAATTGGTTATATGACGGGACGAAAAATTCACCTTGTAGCACTGCGCTGACGAAGTCCTCCCGATGTGCCATGAGTAATTTCCTTTTTAGTCCAGTAAAGCCGACTCGGGTTACTGGCTAGTCGAACGGCAAAATATATTTACTCCCTAGTTCAAATTTTTTTTGAAAAGAGTAAAATTACTCTACTAACCCTAACATATAACATTACGTATATTAATACATATGTAATATATAGTAAGAACAAATGTAGTATACTAGTAGTAACTAGTATGTAGTATGTAGTAATAACATATGTAGTATACTAGTAGTAACTAGTATGTAGTATGTAGTAATAACATATGTAGTATGTAGTATATTAGTAGTAACTAGTATACTAGTATACTAGTAGTAACTAGTACTAGTAGTAATATGTTATGTATTGATACTACTACATATCAGTATGTAGTATGTTATATATTGATACTACATATTGATATGTAGTACGTTATATCTTGATACATAATATGTTTGATATGTAGTATGTTATATATTCATACTACATATTGACATGTAGTGTGTTATATATTCATACTACATATTGATATGTAGTATGTTATATATTGATATGTAGTATGTTATATATTGATATGTAGTATTTTATGTATTGATACTACATATCAAAAAATTGTTATGTATTGATACTACATATGTTACTACTAGTACTAGTTACTACTAGTATAGTAAAGTAGTTACCTAATTTACTTGTAACAATAAGATATTTTTGTTACTACTAGTACAGTACATATTAATATGTAGTATCACCGTATTGATATTATACTAGTATGTAGTAACATACTACTAGTAACATTTACATGTGTTGATATTAATTAGACCTAGATGGGTGTTTTAGGCATTTAGAAAATACACTTTATAATCTCCACGAAGTTTTTGGACTAGAGAGTAAATAATCTAGTTCAAAAACATGTTTTTGGACTAGGGAGTAAATCTTTTCCACGGGTGGACTAGCCATTAACTGGGTCATGAAAAATTGGACTAAACAGTAATTCCTACATGTGCCATTCTGATGCAGTGGGCGGGTCGTAGAGCTTCAAGGCTTAACAAGAAAATGAATGTCGTTTTAACTTTTCAAGAAAGTTTTGAAAGCTCATGATCCTCAAAACTTAGTTTCCATATGTTACATTGTTCCAACCTTGTTATGCTAAGTTACAATGCCATAAAGGCCACAAGTCATGCATATAACATGCATCACGGTCTCGCAAGCTCTATCCAGGCATAGGGAATACCTTGGACTTGCATATAGATCATTGCAAGCATATAGATCATCCTTACTTTGCTTCGACAATGAGATGGAAGCATGCAATGAACTTTCTCGTGTCAAGGGAGCATCAACCATGCTCGTGCCATTCTTGTCGTGCATCATTCTTATAATGCAAGTGGCTTACACAAGGTCTCCTAACTTGTATACTGGCTAGCTAAATTTCCTGACCATGCCCAAACTCGTTATTGGAGCAAGCCAACATCAAATGGCTTGACATGAAGTATGAGGATCCATTGAATGGAATGAAACTACCTCATCAAGTATGGTATCAATAACCTCTTTCCTCGCACTGTCACACCAGTTGATATCAATTACAAATTTTCGCAATAACCTCCTTATTAGATGATATGAGCGACAAAATATTGGACTACAAATATGGTGCATTGCGACTGCCTATATACCGAACACGTACCACGAAGGGATCAAGCACAAACCGGAGTGCACCAGATTAGGAACTAGCAACCAAAACCAGCTTGTATTACAAGACCAAAATCCAAGCAAAGCCTACTCTGTATAAGACAAGGGTCTTCCGCAAGTGATGCACAAGAGTGTGCATCATTGAGAACACTTAGTTCACAAGTATGCTTCTTTATCTCGTGTCATGCAAACTATTTCAACGTTCATCTTTCATTTGTTTTGCATCGTTTTGATGCATTCTTGATTTAGCGAAGCAATAACGATGATGCCTACAAATCATTAAGATCTCTCGAACAAAGCAACGCGCCATAATGATTTTATTTTGAATCGGCCACAATGATATTTCTGCGTCATATATACACTTTACCAACCAAACTTTATAGCTTAAGGATGCATCTCCTCTTAATGCACCTTCAACCAATAACTCCTTCTTAAATATACCTTATTGACATTTCTGCATATATAAATTCAGGAGTAGACCGTCACGTACTGAATCCATTTAAAAATTGTAAAAAACCCGACTATGACCTATATAACCAGTTGGATTAGACTACAATTCCTCATCTGCTGCTGAAAGTTGTAAATTATAAAACAAGGAGAATCGCATTGCTTAATTACAATCAGGTTAAGTCTTCCTTGATAAACCCAGGACATATTTGGTTTGACAAAATAACAAACCATCAGAATTAGTTTGTAATGTTGGATAGTTTCTCAAATGTTTTCCCCTCCGAAAGGAGGGTCCGGGAGGTGGCAGCCCCACCGGTTGTGCGTCTCGGAGAAATTTTATCTTGTTGTGAAATTCAAAACCTAATTCAGTTCTCCAGAAATTTCTACGAACGCGTACTTTCGAAAATGTGTATTGGAGATTAAAAGACATCTCCAATAAGCATGAAACCTTTATAAATTTCAAAGGATTCTTCCCATTACAACACATAAAAATCTCTGTTTTGTATATTCTCTAAGCATCATTAGATTCTAAATACTGTATGTTCTTGGTTGGGGTCAAGGGAGTATAAATCTTAAATTAAACAAGTTGTTAGGGCTTCATTATATCCTGAAAGCAATATTTCATTGACCAATTGTACTCGCCAATGTATTGGAAAAGATCGAAATAATTGCGGAAAAGAATCGCTAGGTCTTGGAGTCAGTGACAACAACATTCTTTTCTGTTCTTTGTTTTCATCCTCTGGTACCCAAATTTTCCAACATGTATATTTTTTCTAACTAATCAATCAAAAACTCTTTTCAAAAAGTCATTGATTTCATCTTCTCACGAATCTCACCCATTTCGTATGCATTGTGTTCACACAAACTAAAAGTGACAAACGTTTCAATTGCGATGTAATTTTCATGTGGAAATTTCAGGACCCTTTTTGTAATCATAAAATGTTCTGTCATTCGCTATATGTATCTCTCTCCACGGCTTTAGGGATCAATGCATAAGTCTTTTGCAGCGTAAATTAGTAATGAGGGTCATATCTTTTCATATCACCACATAATAGGCATTTAAATTTGAATTTATCTTCAATTAAAGAGATGGCCAAGATGGTAGAGAAAAATGAAATTGATGAATAAATTATTTTGGGAGTTGCACAAATATACATCTTGCACGGGGTGGTGATCTAAATTAGATTTGTGATTTTGGATTTAGTTGGGGAAAGGGTAACTGGAAAAATACTCGAGATTTATCGGCAGCTGAAGAAAGCGCATGTGCCACATATGGCTCGTGAATTGTGACCCCCACGTTGTGGAAGATAAAAAGATACAAGCAGCCTTCAAATCTTTAAGATACGGCATTTCATATGCTCTATGAGAAATCCTTCTCCTCAGTTAAAGATTAAGCATCTCAGTTACTTTTGCCTATTGCCACTCATTTTATCATTATTTTGTATTGCATTTTCAATGGTTTTGTTGATTGTTGTAGCTAAAATGTGCTTTGGTCACCCCTTTAGGCCCACATTTGCATCAGGCCCCCGAAAAAAATCATGGTCACTAATATGATACCAAATTACAGTGTAAGGTACCACATCAGCAAATTTCTTACTAATAGGGATACCAAAATACGGGGTAAGGTACTCCCTATTGGTAATGTTACAAAAAAATGGGCACATAACGATGTACGATCCCATATTACATAACTGGAATTTGTCGTAGAAAGAATGTGCTACGAGACGTAAGACCGAGTAATATAATTCCTGGCGAGATTGGGTATATATCCAAATTAATTGGGGTATATCCATTTTATTCTTATCCAAACTAGTGTGATGAGAGGTGTCTAAAAGGTGTTAAAAGATCAAATTATCCATACTAAAAAACCATGTCGAACAAAACATTTTAAAAAAAAAAATCAAAATCTTTCTTCTACACTCTAACTATACATGTGAAATCAAAAAAAAAAACGAAGAATCAAAACGAACCAAAAGTCGACAGGGTATTTTTTGTCGACCTTGCCGACTAAAATATAGTCGGCAGTGTATAAGGTTGAATACCATGTCGACTTTTCATCTCTGAAGTTAGCAGTTACAGGGTCGGTAAGATATCCATCTCCATACCTTGCCAACTATATTTTAGTCGGCAGGTTATGAAATCAATACCTTACCGACTAAACATGCATTTGTAACACCTTCTCTGTATGTAAAAAATCCTATAGTTGGCAGGGTATTTTTTTATCGACCTTGCCGGCCATAAGTTGTCGGCATGTTCTTCATCCGCAGACCTTGCCGGCCAGATATAGTCGGCATGTTCTTCATCCGTAGAACTTGCCGACTTTTCATATCTTCAGAACTGAAAATGTTGATTCCTTTTATAATTTTGAGTATAAAATCGCCCAGAATCCCACATTTATAAGTGTTTGGGTAGTACGATTAGCCATTTCCGTTACAAGTAGAATTCTTAAAAAAAAAAAAAAAAAAAAAAATCTACCCAGATCCATGAGTTCAATCTAAAATAAAACATAATTTCAAAATGTTAATCAACTAATTAACTAATTAAATTAATTATCCTAATCACATTTGTTAGTGTTAATTAATCAAGGATAGATTAGTTATTTTTATAAATATGTGGATAAGGGATTTTGTGTTTTACTTCAAAATGACCTTATTTTGTCTCATTTGATATACCCCAATTAATTTGGGTATACCCCAATCAAGCGAGGATATAATTCGGAAGACCTTTCATTTCAATTTAGGTAAAAATAATAAGGTGCAGCTTTGAAAATCAACTGTCACAGTCAAAACTCTACTTCTCTTCCAAATCGTATGAGTGCAGGCAGGAGCAGTGCTATAAACATCTGTTTCCAAGTAGGTAGTGCTAAATTTAAAGTTAAGGACAAACTTCATACGGAAAAGCTGTTTTTAACAATTACATTTACAACTGATTGAGTCTTTAAAGGGCTAAACGCATGAACAACAATGGTAAATAAAATTGTAACCGCTCTCCAGAAACAAGGAACACGTCAGCCAAAAAATGGGGTCATTACAAGGTTTATAAAGCTGAAAAAAGAGGATCACAAATTCGCACCTAATTAAACAAAATTTACAAAACCTGAAATGACAGGAATATAGATTTCGCCTTTTACCAAACCTTTAATAAGATTTACACGGTGTGCGTACCCACATTCCACACGTTACAAGTACACCAGAATCGAGAGAGCTATCAAATGAGTTTTGTAGTAGAATATCATGGAAAGAGAAAGATGGAAGGAAAGAGGAGGATTTCATTCATTAGAGTTATCTAGGTTACATTCATAGATTATCCTTTATATACATGGAGAAGGGAAAACCAAAAGATTTGTGTTTTGGACCGCACATCCATTGGTATGGGCCCTTTAACACTCCCCCTTGTGCGGTTCAATAAAGCTTCATATGCAGTGCTTCACATATAGGCTTCGAATGTTGATCTTCAAATGTAGTTCTCTCCTTTATGACTATTGTGCCGAAATCAATTGCCTCACTAAAACTTTGACAAGGAAAACCCCAGTGGGATAAAAATCTTGGTACAAATCCTCACATGTAGTACTTCACATGTTGTCTCGTACTTTACATGTAGTTCATCACATGCAATATGATCTTCAAAGATCGACGATTCTAAGTTAATTGCCTCGTTAAAACTTAAGTTAGGCTAACCCAGAGGGACAAAAACTGAACTAACGAAAAAGAGTATAATGTTAAGCAAACTTAGAACATAGTTGGACTCGAATATGTTTCCTCATTAAAACCTTGACAAAGAAACCCAGTGGGACAAAACTTTGGCGAAGGAAAAAGAGTACAACATGACAGATGCAAGTAAAGATGATCATTTGCAGATGATCACTTTGCTCCGTTGAATTTGACTAGTTGGTGCACAACTCCTAAGGAAGAAAATCCTCGTGGGAAAGACAATGGCCTTAGTTGGGGAATTACTTCCCGGTGTTTGTTGTTGTCTCATTAAAAACCTTGCCGAGCAACAAAACCCTGTGGAAAAAAGTAACCTCGGTGAAGGAAAAGAGTTCAACACACCATTAGATGCTCCCCCTGATGTCAGACAATTTTCATTTGTCTAATGCAGTCAAAAGGAGTTTATCACACTTTACTTTGGTGACTTGGATGTTTATAGAACCATGTTGTTGATTCTGGAAGTTACGTTACTTAAAGAACTATCGCGTTTCATTTCTTTGATTCAGATACTTTCAGTAATATCAACGCGATCTTTATGTCTTCGACGTTGAACATACTTGATGATTTTAGTGTTGTCTCGCTAAAAACCTTGTCGAGTAACAAAACCCTTTGGGAAAAACTATTCTCGATCGAAGGGAAAAAGAGTACAACACAGCTTCAATTTCGAAGTGAAATATGTCGACATCATATCCTTGGATCCTCCCCCTGATGTCGGCATCTCCCCCTGATTACTTTCAGAGTCGGTCCAGACAGTTCCTTTAGTCATGTACTTTTCGAGACTGAATATCAGTAATGACTTAGAAAATAGTTTTTCATATCTCCCCCTGATTACTTTTGTTGGAGTTCATTCGTAATCAACAACTTTTGGATTGCACTTTCATTAGCATTCCTTTTTATGTCTTTGCAGGGATAAAACAAATTTATGCCAATGGTTACTTTTAAGTATATAATTACATTCACTATACCATTCCAATGACATTGCGTTGGCGCTGAGCTATATCTATCTAACAAGTTCCCTGAGGATGCAAAATTTTATCGAGTACATTATTATACTAAGTACAACAATGCGTCTATTGTACTTAGATATGGGAATTTCATCTCCCAACACATCTTCGTCATCTTCCTTTAGACGAAATGGTCACTTACTTACATTTGAACCTCGACTAATCATGGGAGTGCTATCAGGATGCATGTCTTTGTTAAATTGCCTGGCAACTTTAGAAAAATGCAAACTGGTGGGATAATATACCACATTCTAAGTATTCAGTCGATCTTTCCCCAGATTTTTCATCTCAAATTCGGATTTCAAATAGCTTTTAAGGTCTCTTATTACATCAAGAGTACCCATCATGTATGTATCATCGACATAGATAGCTACAATTCTAAATCAGGAACTTTCTTGTGAATACACAATGAAAATAACTTACTTGTTTATTCCCTCCAAATAAAATGGCCACTTGGACGGGTATATCACATCCGCCTGATTGCTTCAATCTATAAGTGAGCGTTATATCTAACTGTAAACGCACTCTGTGGTTTAGAGTCACTTGATTTGGGAAACAAAATCCTATCAAGTACTTTTGTAAATATTTGTTATCTCTTGATTCTTTCATAGATACATAACAACCACATACATATGCTGCATTTCAAGTCCTTTCGAAATTACCAAGCTAACTGAGTAGCGGAACACTATGAAGTTCATTACAAGAGAACAATTCCATGGCTTTGTGGGAAACCTCGCGCCACAAGGCGAGTCTTTATCCTTTAAGACTTCTTTCTTCTCTTTATGCTTTGTGACAAATTAATCATGTATGTCCAATAGGCTTTACACTTGGTTGGTTAGCACTACCACACCAAATACCTGTATATTTGTCAAAGAACCAAGTTCTACCTGGATTGTATAGGCCAAATATGTTATTTATTTGAAACTAATCAAAATAAATCACAGATCGATCTCATTGTACTCTACTTTTGGAGCAACTATTTATGGATTATATCATCACTATGCACGCATGATCCTTCCATTGACTCATGTACATTCTCATAATCTGTTAGGATTTCATTGTTCTCTAGAATCATTTAAAACCTCAGAGCGTCCTCCCGTTTGATTCATGGACATATTTAGAGACAATCAAATGAGATGATTTCATTAATGATACACGCTCATCTACTTTCATTCTAGGTGAGTATTGATCGAACCTGGTGGTCTATCCATCTTCCTTTATGGAGCCACGGCCTCAACCACACTTCCACTAAGTGTAGTTGCAACACCTTAGTCTATGGTGTAAATACCTTATTGGGGATTCGTGACCTTGCAGGTAGGTTTGCAGCTGGTATGTGTGATCCCATCACTTTAGCGACATCAGTGTACATTCTGAAATTCGATTATTTTTTGTCACTTCAGATTTACATTTGTGGAGTACAAGAATCAATATGAGACACAGTGGGAACACACCACGACAATTCCTGTCGTTCCCTTAGAAAATACTTTTTCTTATCTCCCCCTAACGACGGGAAGACTGTCTCATTAAAATGACAACCGGCAACTCTAGCGGTAAGAGATCTCCTTCCAAAGATTTTAAAATGCGGATAATTGTTGGGAACTCATTCCAACATAAGTACTTAACAGTTTTGAAGACCCATCATAGTACGACGTGGATTCGTAATGGCACATATATAGTGCAACCAAAAATGCGTAAGAACACGAATGTAAGGCTAAAATCCAGTTAACAACTGGTACGCATAAAAGGTTGACTAATATTGGGTTCTAAAACGAATTAAGTAAAGATGCGTCAATATTTCATATTCCCCAAGCAATTAAAGGTAGGTTTGTACGCATAACCATGCCTTAGGCACCATCTGTAACCTTTGATGATAGCCTTTGCGAGACCTTTGGGGTATAGGATACTCTGCATTGATCCTATTAAACATGCAATAACCATCAAGTCCTTTTGATGTACACTAGCTAGCCTTTAGAAGGGGTGGTGAGCCCTTACATGTATAATATGTGCTAGTAGTTTTCCAAACGCAAAATTTCTTGGGAACTATACCTAGTCCAAAATGTTAAAACATTCACCAGAGCCATAAGTCATTTTAATGGTCCGCATTCTGCATGAATATTTTTCTAAATTTCACCTTCTTTTCTTTGTAATATGGATTGTTTACCATTTGCATCTTAGGATGGTCTCGATCCTGTATTAATGAAGACTTTGGGAAATGAGCGATATGCTTTCTTACTTAAAAGCAATAGGGAGGGGGGTGGGGGTGTGGGTGCATCTAGTAAAACATTTATTGAGAGATATGTCGTCATTTCGCATTCTGTCAATCCTTCTGCCGTTTTTGTTCACTCAAATAAATTGATGTTCGTATGAGTCATTTAAAAACGATCATCATGTCACAACCAAAGTTGATTTACGGTTATGCCCAAATCCTGTATGAATCAATTCCCAAAATTTCATCGTCGGAGTCAATATGGATTCAATAATCCAAATACTATAGTGATTTACATTTCACTATATTGACTCATTAGTTTCTCTAAAATATATTTCCTTCCAAATATATTAAAGACTATAAAAGATGCAATCAATGACATTCCCATCACTGTGAGGTTCCACATGATATCATATGCATGGATTTTTTTTGGAATTTAACAAGGTGTGATTATCTCTCGGTACATGTAGAGATTTTGTGACGTCTTTGTTCTATCTCGAAAACAAATTTTGAGTAGTGCTGCTCTCGATGATCTAATCCTCGTAGTCTCATTATAAGGAAATAGTTCAACAATTAGTTTAAATTTCTTAAGCTGGTGGGAGGGAAACCACTATCCGTTAGACATGGAGTCTTGAGATATTAAATAAGTGGTGTGGCCTTATTAATAACAAAAGTGATATTCAACTCAGTTTCCTTAGAGTGAATGTATATTACGTTTCATCCAGATATATCTCAAGTTCTTTAGAGAATTTATGTTTCTTGGGAATGGTGTACTTTTCATTCCGTAAGCGCAGATATTGGATCTAGTTCAATTAAATATTCAATTGGCCAGGCAAAGTTCTTCTTGTCATTAAAGTTGATGTCTAAATTATGACCTTCCTATGGAAATTGGTTGCTACTATGGTACCCGCATTACATTGCTTGTACCAATACCGGTAAGAAGATTCAT
This sequence comes from Papaver somniferum, assembly GCF_003573695.1. Lineage (NCBI taxonomy): Eukaryota > Viridiplantae > Streptophyta > Magnoliopsida > Ranunculales > Papaveraceae > Papaver > Papaver somniferum. The sequence continues at coordinate 34,324,384 of NC_039366.1, forward strand.
TCCCAATCTTTGGTGAGAGCTAGAATTACATCTTAGCTTTATCCCATGTTCAATTGATACCTATACTTGGTGTCATTACTGCTGGGAAAAAAAAACATTTTTTTTTTCTTTTCTCATGATATATATGTCCCTTTTCACATGCTTTATATGAGTCGGTACGTCTAACCCTCATTACTTCGGGGTTCTTTCCATTTTCAATTTTGCTACATTTAGCTTAATTTGAGAAATTTCTTTATCTCAACAGGCCAAGAGAATCTCGCTACACATGTCAACCACTTCCTTTAGGTTGAATATATTACTAAAATAGTTCTCTTGTTGTCATACTTCAACATATACTGGTTCGTTAGTATCATGGATGAAGTAAAGAAATGGATTTTTTTTTTGACTCATATCATCTTTTGTGAGTTCTTCCACAAAAAATTGGAATACATGTAATTTTATTTGCAACGTATCTTTTGAAAACACCGACTCTTTAATAGTCGAGTAAGTGGATTACATTCCACGGAACATTCAAATTTGGGAAGAAAATATTAAGAACACAATAATGGTGCTCAAGCACTTCTAAACCCCAAATACATACATTTGAATTGAGTTGGTACACCCAATTGTACAAAAGACACCATTCAACTAAAACCAATATCATATTCAAGAGAACAAAATAACATTAACTCAAATTCTTAATGAACGAGGTCAATATTCATAATTTAAATTGACCGTTTATATGATGTTGACTTATCTTAAGACAAAAATAAACAAAACTAGACATGTTCTAAAAACAAACAAATAAGCCTAGCAAGTGGTCATTCAATGTAAAAACCCGCGTTATGATGACTTACCTTACATTTTGGTTCCCACTGTATATAGACAAGAACGGAACGGTCTTAGTCACGCACGTCCCAGAAAAACCGGAACTGAACAAGCAGAACAGGGCAGGGACAAGTAAGATCGGGTTGGCCGGACTGGACTTGACCGGGTTGGTTGGATCGGTCTGAGTTGACTGGGTCGGGTCGGACTTTCTCCTTCCGCGTACAGAAAATTTTTCAGATTCCAAATTTTCAAATTCCCCATCGGCGGAAGCAGGACAATCAAGGATGGAAATAAATAAACATGTATCAGTAATAATTAAAAAAAATATTATTGAACAACAATTGAGTGCAACGATCAATCGAACTGCTCACAAACAATTGCTTGTATCCATTAATTTATCAATCATTCAACTGAACAATAAAAACACAAAAGCAACAGAGAAAAGAACCCGAGAGATTTCTGTACCTATAATGTTGGTCTAGATATGAAAATTTAATATAAATTACAACAAACCCATAGCTTTTTACAATTGAAAAACTAAACATCCACCACCAGCACCCACCACCACCATCTTATTTAACACATCACCACCCACCACCACCTAATACCACCCATAACTATGATTTGATTCCAAGTTTAACAATTCAATTGATAGAGTGAAAAAAACCAATCTTCAGGTAAAAACCCTCCACCAATACCCATGATTTGCTTCCATTATTTTTACTATTTAACTGATAAAACAACAAACCCAATCTTAAAAAGAACAGTAAAATCAACATACCATTTTGAATCTCCACATGATAATCATTGAAGTAGTAGTAATTGGTAAATCATCACTATCAACACCATTCCCATCCACTGTTTTATCAAGAAAATGATTTTGATTTTGATTTTTTGATTGAAGAAAATATTAGGGTTTCAAAATTTAGGGAAAGGATGTAATAGAAACATTTTAAAGCATTGGAATTGAGTTTGTAGTGATAAATCAAACTCTTCACTGTGTGTATAGACATGGTTTCCATTTTTATGGATTATAACCCCTTCGTAAGAAATTGGAATTGAGTTTCATGAAAAATGAAGAAATGGAGAAAGGTGATTAGATAATGTATACTCCAAATGACATAACTATCCTTGGTCTTATGATTATTGATATAAATGGTCAGGGTGCACAGCGATTTGGAGCGTCCAAATTCAAGTCCACTCAAAATAAGCAAAATTGAATTAATATGGGTCTAACACCAGTTAGGTTAATACAGAATACCGATTTCCTTATTGGGATTTCAATAAAAATTAAATTGAGCTCTCTGTCCGTGTATGTATACACATGGTTTGAAATTTTAGGACTAAAAGTTTCTTAATAAAATTTGGACGCAGAAGAGATAAGATGGGAAGGAATTCTAAGAATTTGGGAAATGACGGAGATATCCATGATTTTGGCTACCAAACACTTAGGAGTAAATATCCACGTGTTGCTATAATTTTTATTCCTTTTTGTAAAACGGATCTTTTTAAATTATTTCTTTCTATTCAAAATTCAAATCCATCTGTGTATAAATTTGGTTCCTTACACGCGTGTTTAGAGTGTACCAGTACCAATGTCCGCAAAGGTTCTTCATGAGAAAAGTATTAAGCTCAGGTACAAGGTCATTTTCAGTGTTTAGTTTTAATTCATACTTCTTTTTAAACTTGATTCGTTAAATCATACAACAAAAAATAGTCGAACAGGTACGGCACAACAACAACAAAAACTACAGACGGCTCCCATATTTTCTTAACAAAAAATTTATAAATTCCAATATAAAATAAAATGAGTTGAAACGTCATATGTGGGGAGAACAATATCGATATGAAATCATTTTTTCACGGTATCATCCGAATTGAGTTCTATAAATGATGTCTCATATCAACATAAAATACATGTGAATATAATGGGGATCCAAGTAACTAAATTGTTTACTTATTTTTAAAAATTATTTGGATACGTTGATTAAGATGTAGTCTATTTTAATGTATGTAAACCGAAAACTATAAGGTTTCGGTGATACCTAGTACCTTGTATAAATTTTGGTACAACTCCATACCAATTAGCAGCCACGTTTCAAAACGACAAAACCTCGCATTCACTTCACCATTTCAGCCATTTGTTACTGTGTTCACAAGTGACAAAGTTTCATTTGGGATATAATTTTTTTTCGAAAATGCTGGAAAACTCGCTCTAGTTATTAGCTATTTACTCGCACTCCCATGTGGCAATGTGATGTGGCTACTTTGGGTTGTCGTGTCAGTTGGTTAGCAAAGAGAAGGTAAATGCGATGAACGATCATGGCTTAGCAGCCATTGATGAAATCTTTCTTTCTTCTTTATCTAAGATCGAAACAGAAAAATAATCAGAGGATTGAACAAACTTTTAAAACCATAAACAAATCACAAGAAAAACTCCTAGATTCTGTTTGTGAAATCCTTATAACTGAATTTCTTCTAAAGAATCACCAAAAAAAAATTCAATTTCACACTCAAATCTGGGGTTCCAAAAAAAACCCAATTTCATTTCAACAAAATTCTCTAAAATCTCTGAATCGAAATTCTTCTTGTTCTTTCTTACAATCAAATGGCTGCTGCACTATTGAATATTCCAGAATCAAACCATTTGGTGATCTTAAAATTTCCCATCAACAAGAACAGAAAAAAATACATACACAAATTTACCCTTAAATTTGAAAATCCAACCCTAAAAATCTTTAGAAATCAAACACTCCAGGAATATCTATTGCAAATGAAATTTAAGTAACAATTGATTAGAGATTAAGAGAGAGAAAGAAGAGTCCTTCTCAAACCCAATTTCTTCTTCCTTTTTATGATCGATCAAATCGAATTTCATAATCACTCAAAACTAACATCTGTTAGCTGACATCAAAGGGGAGTTGAATTGCATGACCTTGAATAGACATTAAGAACACCGAAAATCAACAAACCCACCATCCATTAAAACCCGAAATCAGTGAAAGATGCAGATTTTTCTCACTGTGTTTTCGAGAAAAAGTTGAAGAACCAAAAACCCTGAATAAAAATCAAGTGAATAAGAGAAATCCAAGGACTACAGCTTGTAGAAAGAAGATAAGATGAAGATTTTTTTGTTGCTCTCTCTGTGTTTATTGAGTCTCGCGTGGGAGAGAGAACTCCTCTTTTTGTTTCTCTTTCTTCAAACTATTGACGTGGTATACAGAATAGCCAAATCACTACGCCACATAATTTAACCACCTCAGCGTGCGGGTAAGGAGCGAGGAAGGAGCGATCCGCCTAGCGCGACCGATTTTTTTTTTTGTGGAATTATCATGACCTTTTGGTAGTGGCATTTTTCTTAAGAAATGGTGGTGGCGCTTTGGTTTGGAGAAAGATGCATTGTGGAGGAAGATTGTTGTTGAGAAATTTGGCGAAACCTTTACTGGTTGGGAAACTCTCAAACCCAAAGGACCAAAAGCTGATAGCTTGTGGTTTAATATCTATAAAGAACTTGAAGATTTCAACAAAAGTATTAGATTCAAGATTGGCGCGGGCAAGGAAACTAGATTTTGGGAATACGTTTGGATTGGTGAAGGAAGATTATGTGATATGTTTCCATTGGCATACGAAGCTTCTAGGACCAAGGAGTTTGTGGTGGCTAGTATGTATGAAGTCGATGAAGATGGTATAAGGTGGGGATTTATGTCTAGACAAAGATACTCTCAAAATATTTCAAGTGAAGTTTCAAGCTTATCAAATCTTCTTTCTTCCATATCTATTCAAGAAGGTGTTTTGGATAGCCGAATTTGGGTAGGAAATGAGCATGGTCAATATACGTTTAAGGATGGTATTAGGAATGAAGAAGATCAAGATGAGCCAAACTTTCCAATCGATGTTGTGTGGAGTCGTGATTATCCTTGCAAACTCAATTTTTTTTCTTTGGATTCTTTCTCATGATAGGATAATGACGGCGGATAAGATCTTAAGAAGGGGTATGGAGGTTTCTAGTCTATGTTGTTTTTGTGAAGAAAATGATGAAACTAGCTCGCACTTGTTCTATGAATGTTGGAGGACCCGGAGAATTTGGGATTACTTTGTTGAAGGATGCCGCTTTCATTGGACTTATAACTCAAATGTCACTACAAATGTGAAGTCTTGAAAGTTTAATTGGGGAGACGAAAGGCTTAATCGAATATGGAATAACATCCCGGTCGCAATATGGTGGTGCATATGGAGAGAGCGAAATGCAAGAGTCTTTAAAAACAAGAAAAAAAATTGGTTAGTCTCATTAGAAACGTTAAACTACAAGCGTTCTTTTGGGTCGATTCAAACACAAGAATGTCAGGTCTAACGGCGAATATGGTAGTAGCTTTATGGGACTCTTTATTTCGGCCTTCTTGAGCTCGTTGTTTGTTTTTTTGGATTGCCGAATTCGTCTTCGGTAATCCATCCTTTTTTGTTTCGGTTTGTATTCATTGGGTCGAGGTACCCCTTTTAAATGTCTTTTCTTTTTAATGAATTTTCTCTTTGACCGATCAAAAAAAAATCATGACCTTTTGGTAATCATAATGTTCCTTGCATAATTCAGCAATGCCTACTGAAAAGCATGAACTGAGTAATGCATAGTTTAGTACCTCGCGGTGACATAAATCATCTACAAAGGCATTCCAAAAGTTCACACTGAAATTCCCCCTGGACATTTTGTATGAACAAGTGATATTTGACACTATAAATACTATACATTCAGTTTGATCCGATGATTTTGTATTATATGAGTTGTGTGGGAAAACAAGTAAAGAAAGAGCGCACCAATAAAACCACTCCGTGCTTAGAAAAAAAGGGAAGAAATTAACTATCTGGAGTACAATGAAGTGTTGGAGAAAACTGATATTCGAATAATTTCACATTTGTTTAAGAATTCATGTTTTTAGAAAATTAGGATCATGTCTTAGATCAATGTTGAGCCCCTGTTTTATTTGGTCAGTATTATTCCAGATAAGACGAGTATAATTTTACCACTCTTAGTTCCCACTAAATGCAAATGACCTGCTGGAGTACGGGTATAATTTTACCACTCTTAATGGATTGAAGAGTACTCATAATTGTTAGTTATTGAAGACTAATTATTATTTTTTAAAGTTAGTCATGGTTATTTAGGGAAGGAATTTTCTAAACCGGCTAGAATTCTTAGTGGCCAAGTTTGTAACCTATATAAATAGGTAATTAGGCCTTGTAGAATTGCATTGTGTAGAAAACGATTAAGAGATCGGTGAGAGATTTCTTGTATAACTTTTAGGGCTAAAACTAGGGTTTCGTTGTGAGAGCATATTGGTGAGGAACAAGAGACAAGGTTATCGTCTCGGGTAATTGTTACGGTGTAACCAAGGCTTTGCTGGGATTCACACGACGTTGTAATCGTTTTTCTTCATAGTGGATTTGAGTTGGTGCGGCTCAAAGTGGACGTAGACAATAAATACAAGTTGTATGTATTGGTCGAACCACTATAAATCTTGTGTCTTGTGAGTTGATTTATCTTTCTCGTATTATTATAGTTGCTTATGCTTGGTTTACTTATTATTCATCATAATATCTCAAGATCCGTTATTCCGCGGTTGTCAGTGATTCCCTAAGAAAATCCTGACAACTGGTATCAGAGCTCGGGTTAGAGCTTTAGGGTTTATCGTAGTACGATTGGAGTGGGAGTTATGGGTGATAATAACGAAAGTACGGTAGCTAGGGATAAAATTTTTAATGGGAAGAACTTTGCGTTTTGGAAGTCTCAGATGGAAGACTACCTATATGAGAAAGACATTGCTGATCCATTGGGTGGAGTTGCGAAAAAGGGAGCACGCAAAGACGATGAATGGAAAACTCTTGATCGCAAGTGTGTAGTCGTGATCCGTAGATGTCTAACGGAGGAAGTCTACAATAACGTACAAGAGGAAACTAGTACGAAGGATCTTATGAATAAACTTGAGAAGTTGTATCAAAAGTCATCAGCCTCGGGGAAGATTATGTTGTGTGAACAATTATTTAATCTGAAGATGCAAGAAGGCGAAGCGATTTCAGCACATCTTGGGAAGTTTAAATCAATTATTTCTTAGCTTTCAAAAGTTAGTATTACTTTTGATGATGAAGTTCAAGCTTTACGGTTGTTGTCGTCATTACCAAAGAGTTGGGAGACTGCAAGGACAACCATTAGCAATTCCGCAGGGAGCGAGAAGCTGAAGCTTGATGAGGTGCAACAAAGGTTAATTGTTGAAGAGGAAAGAAGAATAGAACAATGTTATGGTTCTAGTACTTCAAGCTCGGCCTTAAGTTTGCAGGAAGAAGATAGAGGCAGGAGTTCAAATAGGAACAACAACAACAAATCCAGAGGGAAGTCTAGGGGGAGATCTCATTGCCGGACTAGAGATGTTTTTGAGTGTTGGGCGTGTAAGAAAGTAGGACACTTCAAGCGCGATTTTCCGGAAAACAAAGGTGTTAATAATGGTGGAAACAAAGGTAATCAAGAAGAGGTCAACATAGTTGCAGCTGCGGAACCGGTGAAGGTCCTTGTTGATAACAAGAAGGTGATTACAGAAGGTTTTCTATTACTCTCTGAGGATAAGAAAGATGAGTCTTGGATTATAGACTCGAGAGCTTCTTTCCATGCGTCAGGTGATAAGAGTATTATGATCTCTTATAAAGAAAGATAATATGGCCAAGTATTCTTGGGTGACGGTGAAGCATGCAACATCATCGGTTTGGGTGATGTGATCTTGAAAGTCAATGGTTCGACATGGAAATTGAAGGATGTACGACACGTTCTAAATTTGAAGAAGAACTTGGTGTATGTGGGCCAAGTTTGTGATGATGATTGTGAAGTTGTGTTAACGAAACACAATTGGAAAGTAAAGAAATGGGCTATGGTGTTATCTCGAGGAGCTAGAGTCAATACTCTATACTGGACTTCATATGGATCTACTTTAGCATTGGCTAGTAGTGGTGAAGACACTAACTTATGGCATAGAAGATTAGGGCACATGAGTGAGAAGAACATGAAGATTCTATATTCGGGAGGATATCTACCAAAGGTGAAGTCTGTTGATATGAGTTTTTGTGAAGACTGTGTTCTTGGAAAGCAAAAACGGGTTAGTTTCAGCAGAGGAGGAAGAGACTTGAGAAGTGCAAAACTTGATTTGATTCACACGGATGTATGGGGACCAATTGATGTTGCATCTCACAGCGGGTTCCAATATTATGTCACCTTTATTGATGATCACTCAAGGAAGGTGTGTCTTTACTTCATGAAGAATAAGTTCGAGGTGTATGAAGTGTTTAAGAAGTGGAAAGCTTTGGTTGAAACAGAAACTGGTCTGAAGTTGAAGTGTCTAAGGTCAGACAATGGTGGTGAGTATGACAAAACAGAATTCTTACAGTTATGTGCTACAAATGGAATTCGTTTGGAGAGGAAAGTTCCAAGGACGCCACAGGAGAATGGAGTAGCAGAACGTATGAATTGGACGTTGAATGCACGTGCTAGGTGCATGAGGTTGCAGTCTGGTTTGCCCGAGACCTTCTGGGCACATGCAACAGAGACGGCTGCTTATCTAATTAATAGGACACCTAGTAGTCCATTAGATATGAAGATACCAGAGGAGGTTTGGACCGACAAAAAGGTAAATCTTTCATTTTTGAAAGTTTTTGGTTGTGTTGGTTATGTTCATCTTAGTCCCAGTGAGAGGTCTAAGATAGGTGCTCAAGAAAACAAGTGTATATTTCTTGGTTACGGAAATGACGCTTTTGGGTATAAACTTTGGGACTATGAGGGCCACAAAGTTATTAGAAGTAGAGACGTCACTTTTAATGAGAATGAGCTGTACAAGGACAAGAATGCAACACAAGTTCAAGATGCCGGGTCAAGCAACGTCGATAAGGAGTTTTATATCGATATTGATGATGTTTCTGGAAAAAGTGTGGTACAAGAAGGGCACGGTGTTGCTGATGGCAGAGAAGTACAAGGTGGAGAGACTTCTGCTGCAGTGGGAGTTACTCCTATAGTTCCACAAGAAGTACTAAGATCATCAAGAACTCCAAAACCAAACCCAAGGTATGCTCTCAATTATCTATTACTTACGGATGGAGGTGAACCTGAAGATATTAAAGAAGCACTAGCGGCTGATGATTCAGGCAAGTGGCAACTTGCTATGGAAGATGAGATGAACTCACTTGAGGAGAATCGCACTTGGGTGTTAGTAAAATTACCAAGAGGTAAGAAGGCGTTGCATAATAAGTGGGTTTATCGAATGAAGTCTGAAGCAAATGGAGATATTTGCTACAACGCGAGGTTGGTTGTGAAAGGTTTCCAGAAAAAACCTGGTGTTGATTACAACGAGATATTTTCTCCAGTTGTGAAGATGACTACTATTCAAGTAGTGTTAAGTTTAGTGGCTTCTGAAGATCTCTACCTTGAACAGTTGGATGTAAAGACGGCTTTTCTTCATGGTGACCTAGATGAAGAAATTTACATGAAGCATCCAGAAGGATTCATAGTAAAAGTCAAGGAATAGATGGTGTGAAAGCTAAAGAAGAGTTTGTATGGTTTAAAACAAGCCCCGAGACAGTGGTACAAGAAGTTTGATAACTTCATGCAAAGAGGTGGTTACTCACGGTTTAATGCAGATCATTGAAGTTTGATATGTTGGTTGCCGAACATCTCTACAAGAAGTTGAGAATTTGAAGAAACAATTAGCAAGTGAGTTTCCTATGAAAGATCTTGGTAAAGCAAAGCAGATTCTTGGTATGAGGATCATAAGAGACAGATCTAAGGGTGTACTTATGCTTAGTCAGACTGAATATATTGAACGAGTGTTGAAAAGGTTCAATATGGAGAATGTTAAACCAGTTAGTTCTCCACTTGGAAGTCAAATTTGTCTTTCAAGTATGCACTGTGCGAAGACAGATGAAGAAAAGGAGTACATGGCTAACGTACCATATTCTTCGGCTATTGGGAGTCTATTGTATGTTATGGTGTGCACGAGACCGGATATTGCACATGCAGTGGGAGTAGTGAGTATATATGCAAGCAACCCAGGAAAACAACATTGGGAAGCAGTGAAGTGGATTCTCATGTATTTGAGAGGTAACACAAACTTACCATTGTGTTATGGAATAGGTGGTTCTATCTTGAGGGGTTATGTGGATGCATACTTCGCAGGTGATGTAGATAAAAGGCGAAGTACGACAAGTTATGTTTATACTATGGGGTCAGCTGCAGTGAGTTGGAACTCACGTTTACAGAAGTTGGTGACATTTTCTACTACGGAAGCGGAGTACGTAGCAGTAACAAAAGCGAGCAAGGAGATGATTTGGTTACGAGATTTTTTAGATGAGTTGGGAAAGGAACAACGAGATAGTGTTCTGTTTAGCGACAGTCAAAGCGCTATACATTTAGCCAAGAACTCAGCATATCATGCTAGGATGAAGCATATAGATATTCGTTATTATTTCATTCGGGATATCTTAGGAGAAGAAGAGTTGAAGCTCGAGAATATTCTTGGTTCGAAGAATCCGGCAGACATGTTTACCAAGGAAGTTACATCAGACAAGCTAAAGCTCTGCAAGACTTTAGTTGGTCCCTCAGAATGAGGATCTGGGAGGGGAGCCGCACTGACAAAGAAGATGTTTTAGCACCGTCAAATCCAAAGTTGGAGAAAAGGAGAATTGAAGACAATAAATGAGTCTTCAAAGTGGGAGATTGTTAGTTATGGAAGACTAATTATTATTTCCTAAAGTTAGTTGTGGTTATTTAGGGAAGGAGTTTCCTAAACCGGATAAAATTCTTGGTGGTCAAGTTTGTAACCTATATAAATAGGTAATTAGGCCTTGTATAATTGTATTGTGTAAAAAACGATTAAGATATCGGTGAGAGATTTCTTGTATAGCTTTTAGGGCTAAAGCTAGGGTTTCGTTGTGAGAGCATATTGGTGAGGAACAAGAGACAAGGTTATCGTCTCGGGTAATTGTTGCGGTGTAACCAACGCTTTGCTGGGATTCACAGGACGTTGTAATCGTTTTTCTTCATAGTGGATTTGAGTTGGTGCGGCTCAAAGTGGACGTAGACAACAAATACAAGTTGTATGTATTGGTCGAACCACTATAAATCTTGTGTCTTGTGAGTTGATTTATCTTTCTCGTATTATTATAGTTGCTTATGCTTGGTTTACTTATTATTCATCATAATATCTCAAGATCCGTTATTCCACGGTTGTCAGTGATTCTCTGAGAAAATCCTGACAATAATAAATCTTAATGGATTGAAGAGTACTCATGATAAATCCGTTCTATTTTAAAATGCATTTTTCAGAGCACTTTACTGGTGAATCAACACAGTTGCATAGGAAACTACCTAATCCGGGCCGACACTATTCATAATTACCGGATACAGTTTTCGTATAGTTTTTTTTTACTTCGGTATCCTTCACTGTTCACAAATGTTGACGGTTATGTCCGAAAAATTGATGACACCGAGATTATTTTAAATACTTTATTGTCTGGTGTCATGCTTAGATTGTCATGACTTTAAGGATAAATAGTTTTTTTTTTTTTTTTTTTTTTTTGTAAATAACTCACATTTTTTTCAAGATTGCTAATAGTGGGTATCATTTTGCTTGGAGGTGTACCAATCGAAAGACAAATAATTTTTTGTCTTATATGCATATTGGTACACCCCAAACAAAACGATATCCCCATTAGCAGTCTTGTTTATTTTTTTATGTCCTTGACACGGCTACCCTAAAAGCATGATTTGAATTGCTATTGTCGATAACCCAGGTTTCCACCATGCATTTTGTATCTAGCTCACCCATTTTTCAGCATTTAGTCCACTAAAAATCTAAATGCTTATGTGAACTTTTTTCAGCCCCCTTAATTATAATTCCTGCTCCTCCACTGTCTTACGGACCAATTTTGGGTTAATTCAAATTAAACAAGAAATTTATTAACATGCTCATTCGGAGTGGTGCTTCCTCATAGACCCAGTCAATAATGTCGTTGAGGGAAGATACCAGTACACTACAACCATAGTTTTCTTCTTTTAATTATTTAGCTGAGGAGTCGACTACCCCAAATTATATTTCTGTGAGTTTCATGTGGGATGCACTGTCATTTCACAGAGTTCTTATGTGTTTAGTTTGAAGAGTATTGGGATCCTTCCGAAATGAATGTCCGGCAAGAAAAAAGTCAGTGTCAAATCCAAATATATCTCGTGGATCACATCTGATTTTTTTTCTTTACAAACTCTTTTAGCCATGTCCAATTGACAGTTGGGTTCATATCTCATGGGAGTAGACATGTTGCATACATTACGAAACGAAACCAATTGACATACAACTCACATGAACCAAATCCATCTCAAAACTCTGCATGAATTTCACCTTCTCTCCCATTTTGTTTATTCGAAGAGACAGAAGTTCCTCTTTTGTAGTCATGATGTATCATGATGCGCTATATATCCCTCTCAACAACTTTAGGGATCAATTCACCAACAGTCATTTGATTGAATTAAATGTTCGATTAAGAGATGAATGAAATGTTGGAGGAAGCTGATTTAAGTTCAACTATGAATATCTCGCATAAGGTATGGAGTGTTCATAGTCGATTCGCATTTCACGAAACTTGATCCAAAGAAGAGCAGCAACCCGTAATAGCTCTGCAAAAAGAAGGCTGATGAGGAATTGAGAACTCTATATCAGCTATTGCCCAAATTATTGCAGACAAGCTCAAAATATTTTATGTGGTTAAGGGTATAAAGTATATGGATTACATCATTTGTTACAAGGAGGCTAACTTTAGGCTTACTTTATTTTGTATTTTATCACTTTCGCATTTTAGTGATAAGTCATGTAAAAGTTTCTCACGAAAGGCTAGAAGCTTTATAGATGTTATTTTTTTGGAATAACTTTTAACGAACATCTTTACTGCCTTACAAAAATGGTTCATGGGAAAGATGTGGTAGATGTTTGGTAACCATTATTGTAATGGATTATCAGTCCATAATCCATTATGCAGATTATAATGGATTCTATATGTGTTTGGTAATCATTAAAATTGAAAAAATCCATTATTTCCATAAAGAAGAAAAAATTGTTTTGAAAATTTATTATAATCAATTATTTTTGAATCGTGTTGTCTCCCGGATGTGCGCGTGACGACAAAAATGATCTCGCATCACAGAACCGTTAGATCTTTATCAAAACCACTGATCCCTAAAACTAGGAAAGTCTATCATTTTCAATATATTTAATGCTTTGAAAACTTATAAACTTTATGTTATTCTGTATTTAGCCTTTATACTTTAAATGACTATTTATTATTCAGTCTCACTTCCCGTTCCCAAAGAAACAATTGCCAATGCTCCCATGAACAAACCAGCATCAGATTTCGTTCGCTCTCATGATTCGATCGTATTTTTGCTAACAGCCTCACAGCCATAAAATATAGTGCCGAAAATTTATTTTGAACAAGTCTTGTTTGTAGGTATGCAGGTGTTAACTTTGCGAAAAATTGTTCGAATGATTATAAATTTTGAGAAAATGGTTGGGTTCTACAGTTTGCTCCTTACGGTATCAAATCTTAAGATTTAATTCTTAAATATTTGATTATGAAGCATGAACAAATGTTTTGTAATTCACTCACTAATCCATAGAGTTGCAAGTGAAACATCAGAAATATTTGTTTAATTTCATGTGAATGCAGTTGATAATCCATCATAATCATGGGATCAACATTTAGGTAGAAATTATTTTACTGATATACTTGTTGATCTTCCTCCTTGATTGATTAAAAAAACAACCAGTGAATGAATGGATGCTTACGGTAAGCATCAAAATTAAATTATCATTGCTATAACACAAATTAATAACTCAATTAGATATGGCTTGAATCATAGTGAAGATCAGAAAATTTGGCGAAGAACTGGATCTAAAATAGAATGAATTCTTTCTTTTCGTATGTGATTGATTCATGGAGGACTGGATGCAAAATAAATAAAAATTTTATGGTTGTTTACGAAATAAAATATCCAGAGAATACTAGATTTTCACTAAAATCCGGATCCCCAACTGTTGTTCAAATCTAACGGCCCATAGACGCGAGTTCATTTTGTCTATCATGCGGATGCGCGTGATAGCACTATTCATTATTTTTTCTAAGAAACTCAAATTGAATTTTCTCTTCTTATTTTCTCTAAACTATCAAGAGAGACAAAAAAAACAATATAGGACTAAAACAATATCCTAGATCATTGTTCTTTCCTCTCCTTTTTGAGATCATCATTCTAAGATAATCAATTATTTGAAAAAAAATGTTTGGAAAACTTTATTTTGAAAACGATTATATCAAAATCACTTATCAATTTATAATTATCTATAATCATAAATAGATAATCATAAATTTTACCAAACAAGGTTGTATATTGGTAAACAGGTTTATCATTATCATTCAGGTTATTACAGAAATTAATCATAATCTTCCCAAACATTTTTTTTGCCTCGTGTAGATACGTCAGAACTCATATAAGAAGTTCTCATTGTTTTAACGTAGCAAACTCATAAAATGAAGTTCTAATTTTAGTTTGCTAAGGAGTCAACGGAGTCCAAATCTGTTCACACTCCTGTAACGAGTGTATATTTCACATATTTTTTTTGATTGGTTGATTATTTAACTGATGGTCCCATTACCCTCCATGTTTAGAATCACGACCCTCATTACATAACTCCCTAAATTTAATCAAGGATAGAGATTGAAATGTGAAATACACACTCGTTAAGGAGTGTGCACGAATTCGCACTCGGAATCAACGCAACCAAATTATATTTTGGTGAGTCATGTGGGATGCGCTGTCATTTCACACAGAGGTTCTTATTTTTCCAATTTAGATAGGGTATCCGGATCTTTCAAAATGAATGTTCGGTGTATTAAACTCTTTTAGCCATGTCCAATTGACAACACAATTGCTAATAGGGGTACCAATTTACTGGCGAGGTACCGAATTTCATGTAAGACAAAAAAAAAAGATTTCATATGAAACTCGGTGTTCTTCTCAGTAAACTGGTATCCACTATTAGCAATGTTGAGTTGACAGTTGGGTTTTCATATCTTAAGGGAGTAGACATGTTGCATACATTATGAAACCAATCAACATATAACTCACATGAACCAAATCCATCTTATAACTCGCACGAACTTCACCTTCTCACCCGTTTTGTTCATTCAAAGGGATGGAAATTTCATTTAATTATCATGTGGAAACATCAGGACCTCTTTTGTACTCATAATGTCCCATGATTCTCTATATATCCCTCTCCACGGCTTTAGGATCGAATCTTTAAGCCTTAGCTATTTTTTTGTAGCCTAAATCAGTACTGGATATCATTTATTTTCATGTCACCGACAATCATTTAAAATTAAAATGTTCAATTAAGAGATGACTAAATTGTTGGAGAAAATTGAACTTAGTTCAATGATACATACCTCATATAAGGTATGGTATGCTTTTAGCCAATTCAAATTTCACGAAACTTGATTCAAAAGAAAAGCATCAACTCGGAATGGCTTTGAGGAAAGAGAGAAAGAACGATGATACTAGGTATTTCCCAAATTATTGTAGACAAGCTCAATACACATTATGTGGTTAAGGGTAAAAATGTAAAAATTATGAGGCCTACGTTATCTTGTATGTTATCACTTTTGCATTTTAGTAATGAATCATTTAAGAAGTTTCTCTTGTTATTTTTGGAATAAATTTTAACAAACATCTTTCTTGATTACCTTACAACGGAATAAATGGTTTATGGAAAAAGATGTTTGGTAAACAGATTTATCATTACAACAGAATTAACAATAATCTTTTCAAACATTTTTTACTTTGTATAGATGCACAAAAACTATTTGGTGATGACGAGTTTCGAACTCTGATCCATGTTATCATCACCTTAAGAATTTATCATTGTACTACAATGACATCGATATTTTACCGTTAGGGTAGAAGCTTTAAAGATATACTATCTTAATTAGTGCAAGTGATCAACTTATTAGTTAATAATATCTTCACACTAGATCAGACTCCCTCGCTCTCGGAAACAAGTTGTTCAAAAGAACAAGCGAGAGTCAGATGTTGACATTTTATTAATTCAACATTATGTTTATTAGTATTGACCATGACCGTTAATCACATCACCTTAGCATGACTCTAGATGAGAACATGTACATCACATATTAAACTTGCATGAAACCGGTATAAACATGGATGCAAGTATGTATACCATAGATTAAAGTTTGGTGAAATTCATCATAATTTAAACCTTGATGAAACCAGTTTTATCATACTATGAACATTGATCAAGTGGTGTGCATCACAGGGTAAACCTGGATGAAACCTAGTTTAAATATAGACTAAAAAAAATCCAACTGAATATAAACCAGGATGAAACCAGTACTAGTTATGGATGAAAACAAATTCTCCGAGTATAAAACATGATGATATAAGTTTCTAAAACAAGATGATACCGATTTCATACTAGTTTAAACATGGATAATAACAAATTCAAGTCACATTCATCCTACCTATTTTAAATAACTTTTTTTTCTTAGTTCAAGCTAAGATGAAACCAGTTTCATCCTAACTATTTTTCAAAAAAAAAAAAAAAACCATGTTAGTTTAAGCGAGGATGCAACCAGTTTCATCCTACCTTATTTTATTTTATTTTTGAAAGAAAAAGCTTTTGAATTCACTATCAACAATGAATCATGTTTTCTAGATGATCTAAAACCCTTTCAAAAAACATAAATTTTATTAAAATCGAATATATATTTTTGGAATTTATGTACTTGTGATTTTTTGTTATAATACTGGAGAGAGAAAGAGATTAAAAAAGAAAACGTAAATATGAGGGATATAGTTATCAAGGAATTTTGATGTTCATTTCACCCATACCTAATGTTTACTTGTCCACTAAAACCATACTTTATACTTTAAGAATATTTGGGCAATTGACCCATTTTCCGAACATTGAACTATGTTGTTGTAGCTTTGGGTTATAAGAACATTGAAACTCTTTCCTACGTTTCTGTCACCCGACATCATTAGCTTAATCCAAAATGACATTAAAGAGGTGAGCAGAAAATACCATCTAGGAAAATAAATTGAATCTAGGAAGACAAAATGGTTCTTTCCACATGTGTTTTAATTGTTTTGTCCACTCTTGACTTGATAATGCCTGGCTGCATATGTGCATGCAAATCATTATCATGTAAAAGATAATTGTCTAATTCTAACAATCGTGGACTCTTGTAGATGGTCATTAATTGCTGGTAGACTTTCCGGAATAACATCAAACGATATCAAGAACTACTGCAACACTCACTTGAAGAAAACTTGTTTTTCTAAATACAATTTCTAAGTTTCCCTGAGCAAGATGTCAGGTCATTATAATAACGCTCATCGTTATGTCCAAGGCTATAATTACCTCTAGAATCTAAAACGCAGACGACAGAGTCCAAAGTTTAATATTATAGATGTTACTAATAGTAACCATATGATGACCCAAGTTTTAAGATCCCAAACCTCGAACCTTCAAGACATCTCATTGGAACATGAATCGAGGGACAACACCTACATGGATGAATAATAGCAACATTGATACACCAGCTGGATTTTCTGATAATTCACAAGTTGTTAACAAAAATAATACAAAATATGTGCCATTATTAATCGATGATCACCTCGAAAAGAACTCAAATGATCAACAAATTCATAATAATAGTACTCAATATTGGTTGAAAAATATTTTGTTTGGAAAAACAGAGGCAAACGAAGAAGATTTATTGTCGAAATTGAAGAAGAAACAAGTTACTTTTAATAATAATGCCTCATTAATATCCGAAGGCAATGCAACCAAAGTTGCTGAGGAAGGGATGACAAAGGATAAAGATGATGGTAATAACGATCAACCTGCTTACTACTATAGTATTGATGACGATAAAGGGTTACAATAAGGCGGCAGTGCTGGCGACAAACAAAACTTCTGATCAGTTATTTGATGACAATTTGCCGCTCATGTTAGGAAATGAACATGAACAATACTTATTGATCTAATTAATTAAGGGTAATGCAACATTTAAGCCATTAAACATAGCTTCAATGTGTTAAGTATTGGTGTTTCAGTTTTAGAGAAAAACGTTGCTTTCATGTTTGACTAGGTATCACCAGGCCTACGTCCTCGTTTCAACCTCTGGACTATTTTGAATTGTCTCGTTATCTTCCATTTCATAAGTAGACCGAAGTCACCAAGCTACATTTCTTTTATTTGTTGCTAGCTATGTCAATCTTCATAAAACTAAAGACACCTCAATCACTACACCATATTTTGCGTTTTGTAACCCACTATTTCAGTCACGAAATGGGATTGTGACGCACAAAAACCGTTTCAAAAGAGAGTGTGACAAATATTCGTAACCTGCATGTTGCTGTTACGAATTTGGGGTTGTGACTGATTTCGTAACCAACGTGCGACTGTTACGAAATTAAAATTCGTAACCAACACAGGACCGTTTCGAAATTTTTTCCGCGGTTACAAATAAATTGATTAAGTCTCCGTTGACCGACTTCAATGTTCTGGTAAAATTTTAGTAACCAAGGATTTTCCGTTACTAAATTTTTACCAGGGTTACTAATTTTTTGACCAGGTCAACGTTGACTGACTCCTACTATCCTGGTAAAAATTCGTAACACTTTTTTGCCGTTACGAATCCTTTTGTAACAAAAAAAAGTCAGTCTTTATTGACATGGTCAATATTAATGTTCCATCCCTTTCATTTTACCCTGCAGGTACCCTATCCCCTGGAATTGTTACAATACAATCCAATTCAAACATTTCAACATTCAAAAGAAGTCATTCAATCCAATTTAACATTCCAACATTCAAAAGAAGTCATTCAATCCAATTTCTGTTGTGTTCATGAGCTATAACTGCTAAGTATAGAAGTGCCATAACTGCTAAGTATAGGCAGATGACTTATCATCCAAAAATCTAAGAGTTCCAGCATACCAATAAGTTTACCTGGATCCACTTGTTTCTTTATTCAATATCCGCTTGTCCTCGACATTCTTTATAACTGCTTCACCTGCAAACAAGAAAACAATGCTTTTAGAAATAGAGTTTCACAAACTCTCGCATACCATATCGACACAAGATAAAACATACAAAGAATACTACTAAGAAATAAATCTCTCGGACTTGTAAGCAATCACAATTTACAAATTTTTTCTAAGAAATGAAGTAGTTCTAAGAAATGAAGTAGTTCAAATGTTGAACAGTGTCGAAGGATATCTTGAGATATGACTTTCGCATGCCAGATAAGTGGTTTGTCTGAGAAAAGCAAACCTTGAAGTTACATCAGACATTATGGAAAATACTAGCAGCACAGCAATCAGAAAATATCTATACCACACAACAAAAGATGAACAACTAATTTCTATCTATGGAAACTGAACTTACGGTAATCCAAAGTAAAATGAGCATATCAAACTGAACCACATTATAAATCAATAAACAGATACGGAACATCAAATTCTGAAAACACTTCATTTCTTCACAAACTTCGTACTTACACCACAGAAAACACTTCCATCTTAGATACAAATGCAAGAGATACACCTTCCAAAAGAAAACACCCACAAACAATTATGAACATGCATTGGCATTAAGGATTCAAACGAGATACAAAATCAAATTTTGTTCGCGTATGTCCAAGGGAGAACAGAACAGCAATGGATTCAAGCTAGATCATGCAGTCATGAATTACCATAATTATATTGTTGATGCAGGACATAGTCGCAAAAACAACATTACTTCAATCAATTAGCAAAAAGGAGCTTCCACAGAAATTATTTCCATCATAGATACAGATTATCACACAAGGTCTAAATAACTCACACTTCTAAACTACTTCCATCAGAAATTGCATACCGGCTACCATCCAATCCTTGCTTCACTCATGATCTCATCCTTTTAATTGGCAGCATCATACAAACATGTATAAATAAGACTACGATCTAAGTCCATTTAAAGAGATCGACAATTATAGTGAACCCAATGAAAAACACAGTTAACATTCAAATTTGCAAAATATCTTTTTATCTCTCCATACGTCAATATGTATTGACACTGGAAATGCTATTTGTACGTGTTTTGCTCACAATACATAAAAGAGCCAAGATTGTACTCATAAAGTTCACCTTGCCTCACTAATCCACAAGCTTATTCACAAATAGATTACAAAAGAAATCGACAACTTTTCTACTCTAGCAACCCTATTATAAACCAATCAAAACCAAGTTTCCTTATCTCTACTCAGTTTTTCACCACTCTAGATTATATTGTTCAATAAACCCTGACTTTACTGATTGCACACACACATACAAAAGAAATGTCCTAGCAGTAAACACCAAACCCATGTTGTACTGATCCCTAATTTTGGATATAAATGAATGAAAAATTTGTAACAAGTACCTCACACTGGCGACGTTTTCCTTGTTTTCGTCTTTGTTTAGCAGCAATAATACCAGCAATACGTGTAGACAGAGTAGAAGGGTCAGCATTAAGTCGTTTTCTTAATACTTTGTTCTTCTTCTTACGAACTGCATCGTCTCCTTTCGTCATTGCTGCCGCCGAAAAGTAAATACAAGAATTTCTTAGATCTCAGAAGCGTAGATAATATAAAAGAAGAAAGACATGGTTGTGCATGATGTCAAGAAGATCACAAAATAGACTTACCAGAGATGAAGGTCACCAACAGCATAATCCAACAACAGTTTGATCATTAAACATTATACCTCGCAAGAAAGTGTAAAACTGAAGGTTAAAACTATATCCATAAATTGCAACTTCAATGTACAAGCAGAAACAGGTCAAGTAATTACCAGGGATTGATATTCCCCAGCTGGATCCTATTGCTTCAGCAAACCTTAACTGCAGTCATCTGCACAACCAAAAACACATATATAGAAACAAAAACTACACTCATACACAAAGTAAAATTCACAAAAAAGATATATTAACATTCAAAGTCAGTTAAAATTAGTACTTTCTTATGCACATTTGCATAAGAATCTCCCTTAAGCACAACTGCATCAGAGTTTACTCAGAGTTTACCTATGAGAACATATCAGGTTGTTCAGCTTACATATAAAAGTGCGAATAATAACAAAAAAGATGGATGACAAAATAGCAAAAAAGCATAGGCTGCTGGCTGAGTTATCCACATCATTTCCAAAAACACAGATAGACCCTTCTAATCATATCAGATGTAGACTTTTGGATGAACCACATAGACTCCAATTCCAACTTCTTGAAAGGTCCTCGCAAACTGGTTAACTTTTATGGTCGGTGCAGTTGGCATTAGTATGAGGTCCACCAACACTTTTGCATGATTTTCAGCTACAGGTGAGCCATGAGCCGTACGTCCAAATTCACCAGTACAAAGTCGACCAACAACAACAATCTCTTTATCCATGTTCAACAATGAACATTTGGCTCCATCAGGGGCACCTGCTGCTGATCGAGCTGGTGATGTCTCAGCTTCATGTGGAAGCGCCTGAGCAGGTGAACTATTCTGACCAGCTGAAGCAGTCTGAGTAGGTGAAAACACAGAACCATGTGCATTATCAAAGTGGTTCGAGGAAATATATGATGCTTGTCCAGATTGGATGTCCTGCACAACGTTACATAAGGATGCAAAGCTGGTAAGCAGAACCTCCATATTGCCATTTATCTCCTACACCTCATGTTTGAGTTCTCCATCTTTGCACTTCAATTCAGCAATGGCACGCGCAGGAGCAGAATAATCATATTGTGTACGAGAAATAGGACCGACAACACGAACTCGTCCCCTAGAATCCTTTCCAAATGCTTTAATCAATGCATCCATTTCATCTACAGGTTCAC
The DNA here is from genome assembly GCF_003573695.1 of Papaver somniferum. NCBI lineage: Eukaryota > Viridiplantae > Streptophyta > Magnoliopsida > Ranunculales > Papaveraceae > Papaver > Papaver somniferum. The sequence goes on from NC_039366.1 coordinate 34,346,178, forward strand.
CATCACCTAGTTTTTCATTGATCTCTTCTTGCGCCTTCTTAAGGTCATCCTGTAATGTAGAGCAAATTTTGTGAACATAGATGGATTGCATAAATTAGAATAATATGTAAACAGAAATAAAGCATAGCCTGACTCACATAGTAGGGTTGCACACAAGGTAGAATTTTCCCACCCTCTTGTGTATGAGCTTTAATCCACACATCAGATGGAGTAATCTCAACTCCAGGATTCTCGCTCTCTTAATTTTACAAATACGATAAGTAGGATCAATCAATCGACTACATTTAAGTTCAGAGACATTTAAGATATGAGGGAATGAGAATGTATGTTCAGAATGGTAACATTAGATCTATAGTTCATAAACTAGCTATTAGGTGATATACGTACCAGTTCAGATTTTACCAAACTAAGAGGTTTGCGACCAGTAGTATGAGCGTAATCATATCTTTTCCTTTTCTTCTTATGCTCTGCTCTACTTTTCTGTTGGGCTTCCTCTTTTTCATTGTCACGGAATTTTATCCAGTCCTCTTCTTTTACAGTTGGAGGAACATGAGCGATCCTTTCTTCATGAGTGTTATAAGGATCATAGTAGTCAATTCTCAGCTCCCACTTGAATCTCCTCCATATAGGAGCCATTCCCCTTATCAAATTCAGACTAGAAGTTTCCGGTATTATATATGATTTCTGAAAAAATAGATCTTCAGTTCGAAACAATAGTTTGACATAAATCAAGATACCCCAAGTGTTTACCTGAAACAGTTTGACAGTTATAAGGTAAGTATTTACCCGCAATTCATTCAAGACATCCTCTCTGTAGTTATCTGGCACATCCCTCAAGGATTTGTAGGAGACATGGATAAGATTACGAATCAAATTTCCCTTCCGATGGCCGGCCTTAGTTGCATTTCTAGAAATGGGAAGTCCGTTTTCATCTTCCAGCACCACTTATGCTGCCATAATAACCTATAAAGTAGCATTAAAAAAACATCTATGTATAGAAGAAATGCAACTTACTAAGATAACGCAAGTGATATGATAAAACAGCTAAATGCACCATCAAGTGGATACTTATAACAAAGAAGGAAGGAGGAAAGTATTTTTCCAATACACAGATTGCTTCCACTAGAGTAGCCTTTGCTTTTAAAAGTTGTTCTCTGTTGATTAGCTTCGCGCGCAAAATTTATCCGAAGAAGAGAAAGCCGCAGATCTTTAGGTAGCGAAGGCGATGCATGAACTAGTAACGGAAACAAATGTTGCATAAGGACATGATAATCATGAGACTTTAAGTTCTTCAACTCAGGTGGATCAACACTGATGCAAGTGCGAAGATTGGAACAAAAACCAGATGGAACCTTTAAGTTCTTCAATGTAGTACAAAATGCAAGTTTCTCTTTTTTCGTCATTGCAAAAGGAGCATCTTCCATTGTTGTTTTAACAGACTTATCATCCACTTTCAACCATTGCTTCATTTTATATCCCATTGCTTCCATATCTCTGCGCGCATTAGGACCATCCTTTGACTTGTTTCCACCCATGATCGTGTTAACAAGATGCTCAGTTATGTTTTTCTCTGTATGCGTAACATCTGTATTATGTCGCACCAGATTTGAACTCCAATTAGGCAGATCATAGAGGATAGATCTTCGAGTAAATAAGAAGTGGTCATGAACCTCAGCTTCTACATCAACATCAGTTTCGCCTTCAGGTATTCTTTTACGTTTCTGTCGACTTGCTACTGATGGTTGTTTTCCCTTACCAACCTTGGTTCTAATATTAGCTACAATCTCTTGAACCTGAAATCCTGTCAGTGGCCATGGTGCTGAACCGTGATCTACCCCTCCCGGGAAATTGGTTTTATCATCTCGATACTTATGCTTGGATGGCAGCCATCTTCGGTGTCCCATATAAAAATTTTTCTTAGTGAACGGAAGATGTTCAGAAACTGTTCCTTCTCCACAAGTTGGGCAAGCATAGTAACCATGAGTGACACATCCAGCTAAAGTCCCTAGTGCAGGAAAATCATGAATAGCCCACAATAATCTTCCTCTCATCAAAAACTCAGTTTTAGTGAAAGAGTCGAACGTGATTGCACCTTCATTCCATAACTCTATCAATTACTCTATTAGTGGTTGCAAGTATACATCTATATCTTTCCCTGGTGCTCTTGGGCCTGATATGAGCAAACATAACATTGCAAACTCTCGTTTCATGCACAACGAAGGAGGCAGGTTGTACGGACAAATAATTACAGGACAACAGTTGTGACTAGGACCGAAACACCCATTCGAGTTGAAACCATCAGTTGATATCCATAATGTTACATTCCTTGGTTCCTTGGCGAACTCCGGTGAAAAATTATCCGCAGATCGCCAGGCTTAAGAATCGACTGGATGACGCATAAGGTTTCCATATGACTGTGCTCTGGAATGCAATACATTGCCTTTGTTATCCATGGTACACTATATAACCTTTGCAGCCTTTTTATCAATGGAAAATGTCTTAATGTCTTGCGAGCAACTTGCGTAAGCTTCCTCTCGTCATTAAAGACCTCATACCTAGGTTCTTGACACACATGACATTTAACCAATGATGCATGATCCTTCTAGTATAAAATACAATCATTGATGCATGCATCATAGGTTATGTAGTCCATCCCCTTTCTTGTATCAACTTTTTTACATCATGGAACTTACACGGCAGTGTATTTCCATCAGGAAGCAACTCCTTAAACAATTCTAAGAGTGCAATGACACCATTGTCAGAAAACCCATATTGGGTTTTTATGTTATTTAGTTTAATAACAGCATACAGTGGTGTCTTTTCCTTAGAACATGAGGGATATAAAGGTTCTCTAGCACGCTCATAAAAATCTCTTTTTTTCTTGCTACTACTAGTCTCCTCGTGAACCCTACTGTGTATGCCAACATTCTCGTCTACATTACAAGCGGGATTAACGTTCTCAACGAAATCTTCTACATTGTTCTCAGCAAAAACTTCTACATTGTCAGCTGAATTTCCTAGATTGTCTCCAATTCCTACGTTGTCAACTGCAACTCCTACATTATCACTTCTGGGAATACCTTCATGTGACTTCTCCCCATGGAAATGCCACAATGTATAGTTCAACTGAATACCATTCTTGACCAAATGATAATCAATTTCACCTAGAGACAGAGGTCCTTTACCATTCTTACAACTGTTACAAGGACAGGAGAACTTCGTCCTGCCACCAGCATTTTCACGCACAAACTCTATAAATGATCTTACACCTTCTAAGTATTGAACATAAGTACGCGCACATTTCATCCAGCCTTTATCAACCATTGATACCTAAATGTTATCTATGTTAACATTCAGGCAAAGTAATAACTATAACTGTAATAACTAAGTGATATTTATGCTCCCATGATCAAGACGTGGTTACGAAGGGGACTTGCACATATGTATTGCAAGTTTCCCTTAGCATATGATTCAAAAAAAATCTATATTCGTGTAAAAAATTGAAAATCCAAATCTCAGTTACAATCAATCAAATAAAATAACTTAGTCCTAGTGGTACAGGGTTGCCGAAGCCCTGCAAGTTAGCGACAGAAACATCCCCTCAAAGAAGAGAGAATGAGCTACAAATAGCTTTTGTAAATCACCACTAGGACTGTTATCATCATGCTTACAGAGTACATAAAGCCAGACCTATTTATACACAACTTAACATACATACTAATATAATCATGCTAATACCACCTTCTATTATAATAAACCAAATAAAATAACTTAGTCCTAGTGGTACAGGGTTGCCGAAGCCCTGCAAGTTAGCGACAAAAACATCCCCTCAAAGAAGAGAGAATGAGCTACAAGTAGCTTTTGCGAATCACCACTAGGACTGTTATCATCATGCTCACAGAGTACATAAAACTAGACTTATTTATACACAACTTAAAATACAGACTAATATAATCATGCTAATACGAACTTCTATTATAATCAACCAAATAAAATAACTTAGTCCTAGTGGTACAGGGTTGCCGAAGCCCTGCAAGTTAGCGACAGAAACATCCCCTCAAAGAAGAGAGAATGAGCTACAAGTAGCTTTTGCGAATAACCACTAGGAATGTTATCACCATGCTCACTGAGAATCAGTCAATATCAAAACAACACTTCCTAACTTTAGTTCATTTAAACTTAAAAAACTACCTTAACATGAAGTAAAAGTTCAAATCATGATGAGCATATTTATGGAACATACAAACTGGAATTTAGGTTACTACCTTAACAGATTCCGTAACCGCTGTTTCTTTTCTGTTTGGCTCTTGCCAAAAGGATCCTCTCCTGGCTCTACAAATACCAAAGATACAGAACAACATTAGCCAAAATTTTAAAATGTATCGACTTTGAAGCTCTTTTGAAGATATTGTACATTATTCAACATTATGAAGTTATAATCATCCATTTATTCTGCAATGATAAACCCAAAGCATATGTCACAACAACACACACTAATGCGAAATCCAGTACTCATCATGGACAGCTGCTCTAACTAGCATTTTATCCCAACCAAGAAGCTCAAAAATCTCACACTTGAAGTTCATTATGACACTTATTGAAAAAAATTTCAGATAATAGTAAAACATAGCAACTTAACGAATATAATCAACACGTTTCCTAGCTGTTCCAACTCAACCAAAACTAGAATAAGTCATCTAAGCCCATACAAACTGGAATCTAGAGAGTGCTGGTGCACTCACTTTCATATGAGAGAATCAATTCCTTTCTTCTTAAGCAATTGACTTACTCAAATGAAAGAGAGTGCTCTAGCTCTCATCAAACATTCCGATAGGAACGACACGATTTAGTATGATAAAAACATCATTCCAAATATTCAAACTTCAAGTCTTCAAAATTCTCCAAATCTCAGTTACAACCAACTGACCTAAAAATTAAACCCAGTGAATAAAATAAAGGCATGAAAAGGGATAATACCTGGGTTATTGTTTCACAAACAGCCGCAGTAAAATAATCCCAGATTAGTACTTCTACCTGCAGTAAAATAAATGAGAATCATTAAAATCAAAACCTAATTATCAAAACCCTAAAAGAAAGATGACCTAATAATCTTGCAGAGGTATCAAAACCCAAAAAGAAAGATGACCTAATTATCAATCGTGCAGAGATATCAAAACCTAATTAAAATCAAAACCTAATTATCAAAACCCTAAAAGAAGATAACCTAATTATCAATCTTACCAAATAATTACTGGCGGATCTAGATCGATGGAGGTTAATGACGGCAAATAATGCACAACAGAGAGTAGTTGAGATGGAGTTAAGAAGAGCTCAGTTAAGAAACTGACATGAAGACGGGCGAAGTAAATGGAGATGGAATTTTTGGGAGAGAAGACTGAAGAGAAAAGAAGATAACATTTCTGCGGTGTAGGTAAAGGGGGAAAAATGTACATGGTTCATTCACACGCTGCTCAGGAGGGTGTTACCGAGTGCTACTCTGCACACGGTTCTTTCACACGATTTTTTTCCAGCAGTTACTAATTGTAACCCGGGATGGGCCGTCACTAAACTAGTAAAATTTCGTAACAAAACAGCTGCTGTTACTAAATTTTCGTAACTGAAATTTCCGGTTACGAATTCGTAACGACAACATGTTGGTTACGAATTTTAGTTACGATTCGCAGAATATGGTATAGTGAATATTATGTAATCGAATCCATTATTTTTTATTTATTTTTTCAATTTCTTACAAAAAGGTTTTATTTCAAAAAATGGTAACCATCTCTATACACATAATGAAGAGCTTGATTTCTCGATACAAACCAAATGATGCTTTCAATCTCTTCTCTTATATTGTTTCCCTCGTAATTTCATTTGTCAGTAATATATTACAAAATTGTAAGTTTGAGTTTTTTAGTATTTTAAGAAAGATTAAGTTTCTTAGTAATTTAAAACAAAAAGATTTAAGTTTCTTAGTATTTTAAAAGATTGGACCTTTATTGAATATTGTACTTTTATAAGATTGGACTTTTATTCCATCCTCTATTGAATATTGTAAGTTTTAGTTTCTTAGTATTTTAAAAAGATTTAAGTTTATTAGTAATTTAAAAGAAAAAGATTTAAGTTTCTTTGCAATTTAAAAGATTGGACCTTTATTGAATCATTTATATATTGAATATTAGACCTTTATAAGATTGGGCCTTTATTATTGTAAGTTTGAGTTTCTTAGTATTTCAAAAAAGATTTAAGTTTCTTAGTAATATAAAAGATTGGACCATTGGACTTTGGATATTTTATAAGATCATACCTTTATTGAATCCTTTATCTTTATCGATATAAAGATTATTGGACCTTTATCAATATTGGACCTTTATTTAATCTTGCGTTTAGTTAAAGTCTGTGGGCATCCAACTCACAACCAATTGGCAATGAGTAGAGTGACCATTTCATATTATATTCAATGTTTATTAAAGAATTATTAGCAAGGTAGGACTATTATCCTTCATATGTTTCACTTGATTATGTAAGTTTACTAATAAGTACCCATATGCATATAAACGAAGATAACCCGTTGAGTGATTTTTATGCGATAACTTTTGAAAAAAGATGATTGTTGAAGTTAGAATTGAGTTTTATTTAGACCTTGGATGTGTATGAACATTTTTTTTATTATATGACTTCAATAAAGGTAATGAGTAGTTAATACTCCATGACTATCATTATCGATTGAATAAGTAAGTGTTGTTTATATTTGTTATTTGCGGTATTGGTGTATTTTAATTTGAGGCTCTGAGATTTAAAAATTCATAGAGGGTAGTTATTTCACTTGTGTACGGAGATTTTGAGAGGGAAAACTCAAGGGTTTATAAAAGAGAATCATTTTTTTCTTCTAATGGAGAGCATCATCCATATTTCTTAATTATATCATGCTCTTCATATCGTGAACTGATCTACTTTTAACTTGATGATTGTTTCCCATTATTGCTTGACTCCCCACCACACGGATTTTAGTTTCTCAAAATTTGTTGGATAAAAGAAATATTGTTACATTTTAGGATGAAGTTGTTGCTTAAATCTGTTTTTAAGTCGGTTTTGGTCTGCACCTATCTTGCAATAGTATGCTAATGTATTTGCTTAATCTTTTTTATACATTCACAACCTAAATAAATCTTATAAATGTTTGATGCTCTGGATTCGAATGATATTATGCAATTATGTCACCTGACTTCATTCAGGTAGAATACAAGCTGCGCACACTTGTATTTCCTAATAGATACTATTTGTTAACTATAAGTATTTAGACTGCCGCAGGGTCAGCTAACCCACATGATTTGAAGTACGCTTGTATTTCCTAATAAATACTAAATGTTAATTGTAAGAATATAGACTCATGTAGTGTCAGTTATCCCGCATGAATTGAGTAATGACTAAGGGTCACAAAGCTTCAAGCTTTGTATATATTAATTCTTGGTATGACTACCTCCAACCAACAACTTATAAGCCATCTTGGGTACAAACAATAACACTGCAGCTAAATCAAAAATTGAAAGCACAATAAATTATTGTCCCAATTTAAGTACATTTGTGCTATGTATGAATAACAGTTTTATCACGTTTCTTACTTAAGATGTTTCCCCACACCAAAATGGCGGTGGTTAGTCATTTTGATCACTTAACATTAAACTGAGCAAACAATTAATATAGTATGTTAGACTGTAATATTTACAAGTATGTCTGAATTCAAAGATGAAAAAGCCTCCGCTTATTGCACCTATAAACAAATGATGATGTTCTTTTAGTGTTGTTTCTTCGTAACTAGTACAAACTACAAGACAAAAGTAAACAATACAGACAAAAAAAGAAGAAATAACACAATATAGAAAAGATCATTTCCCACCTATGGATTGCTTTTGAGACAATGATGACACATATTACCTTTTATATCAATAGAAGTGGGTGTTGATGCTAAGGAAAAATAAACATAATAGAGGAAGAAAAGCAAACTATGCGATTTTATACTCGAATGGTGATGGTTCCCAGAATGCTACTTAACTTGCTCGTACTAATTGTCACTTAGGATTTTTTTATTTTTCAATCATATAATTATCAAGCTTTCATAGTCCGATTAGAACAACTGTTTCACCCTACTTGAAGCAAAAAACAAATATTTGGCAAGCTTCAATGAAGTAAACAACAGGTGATATCCTTTAGGATTATAAACAGATGTACCCCTATATTTACATCCGACTTAAAAATGTACCCCCGTTTTTTTTCCATTTACAAATATAGGTTTGTTGGATGTTTTCCATCCAAATCCGTTAGAAAAGTCAATTTCTCGGTCGTCCAGTCAATTTATCCTTGACCGAGATGAGAAAATGAAGTACAAGATTACACTTATACCCTCCCATGGAATTGTAACCATTGATTAGAAATTAAAGATTGAATCTCACCCTTTCGTCTATACCTAATACAGTACCATCTTTCTTCTTCATTCTTATTCTGTTCTTCTGTCCCTCTCGGAGCAGCAAAACCTTCGGTCTTTTTCTTCAATTCCTCCTCGAGAAGAAACACGCAAACATCTGCAATCGCTGTTACAAATACAACAACCACCACCACGGCAACACCTTATTTCTATTTTTGTTTTTCTCCTCAATCCCAAGCACTCATGTACTAATTTTCGTTGCCCTAATTTGAAATTTCTGTTTGTATAGACTTATTTGATGATGGGTTTTCATACTTATGTGCTATTATGATGCTAAGAATGTTTAATTTGGTGAATTGATCTTTAAATTTCTGCTGCTGTTCGATTTTCTGCAACCCTAATAATTAAATGGATTCATGTTTTCATTTATTTGGTATATTTTCTCTTAATCGATGATACTGGATTCCTTTTTCCCCGGGGATTTATATTTAGCTGATTGATATTGGATTCATAATTTAACTATTTTGGTTTCACAGTTCTACTTTGCCCTGTTCGAGTGATATTGGGTTTACTTTTGCATTGATATTAGATTTCATTTCTTACTGTTATGGTTATACTGACGAGATGGATTTATATTTGTTTGATTGTTTTGATTTGAGATTTCTTAAAATAGAATCTTTTTAATTTATATATAGTCCAAAAACTCCAAAGAATAATGCTTCTCTGGTTCATTTTGGTAATAGAAACTAGTGCTCTAGCTGGAGTTTTGATACTTCGATTCTATATTTATATCAACATATGGCCTCCATAGCTGCAAAGAAAACAAGTGTTGCATAGTTGAGTGTGAAGTTTTTTTGGGATTTTGGTGCAGTTAAAATGTTGATATGTCGATGTTTTGTAGTGCGGAGTGGCTTCACACGGACTCAAAAAGAACAATTGTAGGAGTGGATATGGACCTTGAGAAACTTGAATGGAGCTTAAGGAATAATGTTGATTCAAATGGGTTCTGTAAGTCTTATGTTTGTGAATATATGTTGGTATTCTTCTTTAGCAGTAATTTGAGTGAAAAGTAGACTTATACTACATCAGTCACATTCTTAAATTCTCCAATCTCTCTTTTGAAGTGGGTGGGGTGTCGTTTAGACTATTTGTTGATTGCATTTCATGCTATTTAATAGTAGTCGACATACCTGTGTGATTTTTATTTGACTCTCCCCAGTTAGTTATACACTTACGTTTTAGTTGTTGAAAATAGAAATCTTTGAATTTTTATCTTGTATGTGGCACTGTAACTCCTGCTTGGGTGGAAGTCCATATATAAGACTGCAATGTTTTGACCAATGCAAGGCATAATAACACCTTTATGAACACAGGAACAAAGGTAGTCCAATACATAATAACACCTTTATGTCTATATTGACATAAATTGTGCACTGTTTACACCTAATTGGTAGTGAACTGAACCATCTATAATTTACATATACGGTATAGCTAAATTTCTTTGTTATATGAATAGGTTAACCACTCTCATGCTCCAGAGATAAATGGACTTGCATCTAATGACTAAAAATGTCAGTTAATGTTCTACATGCAGAGCTTTACCAATAAGGCTTCAACTAGGGATGTAATGAAACTTAAGGATGCTAGGCTGGAGGATATGCTCCACCGTAGGCTGGAGGATGTTCTTAATTGGTTGAAATAACTTTAATAGATTGCTGTAAGATTATTCATTCTATTGTAATTATTCCATTGATCCTGAAAAGAAAATGTTGATTCATAATGCATAAAGGATGAATCGGTTGAGTGATCAAGTTACATTTTGGCATGGGGTACGAATTCAATTAGTTGAGAATAAGGTTGCATTTGTGAGACTCCCACGAACCTGGTGCTTTTGTTTTCCTTATTTTCATAATGCAATCTTTCCTGGAGTTTAAGAGGAGATATAGTTTTATTTTTCGACAAATAATCCGCTGAAGTTTGCAGGTTCTTGTTCTTGTTGTGTATGTAATATTGGTGCTACCTCAGGAGCTACCATCTCCACGCTGGTTGCTTCTGTAGAAGTTCAGGGTAAAGCAACATTATAGAAATACAAGAAAATAGCCATTGCAAGACTAAGCAAATTGAGAGGTTGGTCGTCTGGTGGTAAAGTATCTCAGATACATTTGTACAGGTAATGCAAGATATTTTACCTTGTTTGTGTGTTAGGGAACGTTCAAGAGATGTTACTGTTTGGCTAGATCCTATGCAAATTGTAAGTGTCAGGAAAGATGGCAAACACAAGGATAATTGTATAGTAATTTGTATTTTTTTTTTTATGTTTGATGATCAGATTACAGTTGTGACTTTGAACATGAATAAAATCGAATATACCATGGAATATATATGGATCATAAATTTGAGTATTTGTGAATGTGTTTTGATTGGAGTAACGAAACTGGGTGAAATTTGCTCAATAATGTTTGCAGAACAATAACAATTTTTTTTTCCTTTAACCACTGCGACATGCAGCTAATTCTGTTCTAGAGATGTGGGACCACCTTTGGGGTGCCACGTGACAATGTAGATATGAGTGTACATAACACACGCTTTACCAGGGACTGATCTGAATTAACAGTTGAATCGGAAATTTGAAGTAGTTGAATAGGTTGCCTGTGAACTCAGTGATTTAAAGGACTGAAAAGTCTTTTTAAGTGGACTTAACTGCTGACATGGAGGTTAACTTTCCGTTAGCCGTTTTTTCAAAAAAACGGTCAAAACAGGAGTACATTTGTAAATGTGAAAAAAAACGGGGGTACATCTGTATGCGCCCAAAAAAACAGGGGTACATCTGTATTTCACCCTATCCTTTATAAACATAAAATTGTAAGATATAGGTTTCAAATCTATTTGAGCATAATTTGAGTTATCCTCTTCATGAAGCATACGACAATAATCTTGTTCATATTTTACCTCAGCAATATCTTCCATCAGAACCCCAAATCGGCAATGAATATGTCCTTTAGACTTTCTTCAAATGGCCGAACACTAACAAATAGGTGGAAAACCAGCTTAAGATGGTTGTACTTGTCAGTTCTATCCAGTGCATGCAATTCTTGTAATAATTCCTTTAAGAGACAAAAGGTTCAATCCTTTTGTTTTGCCAAATTTCTCAAATTCCTATATCCTTAAAAAACAAACAGATTACTAAACCAAAATAGAAAATACATAAATACAAATATTAAACCAAAATAGAAAATACACAAGTACAAATACTAGAGTCAATGATTGAAAATATCAAGATGAGGTGATTATAGTTCTAAACTCTCATCAGTAATCGAATAAGAAATTCCAACTACAATCGAAGTAATTAGGTTTTTGAAACCGTAATTTTTTTTTCCTAAAATCGATTTCGAAATCAATAAATTAATAATTGCGACAGAAACAATAAGAGTAGATTAAACTTATATTTCAAATGTCTTTCAATGACGAAATCTTCAAACTATTTGCTGAAACTGAATCTGATTATATATTCCCCTCCGTTAATCTAAAAGAAAATTTACCGACGATGACAATCTAGTGTTTTCGAGTTGAATCGATTTGATTAACGTGTTTGTTTGATTATCATATTCATGTTAAGGTGTTGAATTTTCATCGAGACAGAGATTAAATTTTAGAATTTGTTCTCCGAGAGAAGAGAAAAGCGAACAATCGTTTAAAAACTGAACAAAACTAAAAAGATTAAAATGGTTGATGAGTATTATTCTCATGACTAACTCGTTCGTAAAAGGACCGACTCGTTTCAAATTGTGTAAATTTGGACCTCTTTGTACTAGGCTTGAGAGAACAAGATTAGAGTCTCTAAAGCCAACTAGTTTGGGACTAAACATTAATTTCTGCTTTGGAAATATGATTGAATTTGGCTATGTCAGAGTTGTAGGCTCTGGATAACCTTGACTCTAACCTAACTAATAAGTAGTCAAAGTTGAACCTGAGCCTACATGCCTAGTTCATAACTAAGCAAACAAGATCAGCCAAGCCGAAGAGTTAAAGAAAGAAGCCAACGATAAGGGTCGTATCATCAAAATACCAAAACCTAAAGGGATTATAATAGAAGAACCCTAAACCTATTTGGATACGTGTTAGTTTTCACATCTTTATAAGAAACTATCATAGTTCTCAATTCACTCTCTCTTTCGACCGATTTTTCTTCTTCTTCTCCAGAAACCCTAAAAAGGTTCGCAAAACCTCCTCAATAAAATTCTAGGGTTTTAGATTTAGAATCTGTTCATGTATAAATCTGTTCTTCACATTATCGTTGTCTTATAATTCTGATTTTGTTTCAGGTTTCTCTTATTTCGGAACTTATCCTACGACTGTCTTGTGTCCTTTACATTCACCTGCTTGGTTGAATATGACAACACCAACACCCAATTTATTAGTGTCTTTATCATAAGATGCATCACAACAAATAATATAACATCCCTGTGGAAGATGTACATTAGATGGTGGCACAAGTACTTGACTAGCAGAAGAATGATTATTAGAGCCACTAGTAATAAGAAATTCACTAGTATTACTAATTAGTTTCGATACAAGTCGAGCAATACATAGAGCATTAAGTTGTTTTTGTTGGAAGATGTGAAAACATCTTCCTCCACAGACACCACACTGAAGTTAGAATAGAGCAACACAAGTCATTGTTGGATAAAAGGAATTTGTTAATCCAAACCTGAATATTAGCTATAGATATAGAATCGTGAAGAACCAAGTTTCCAAATGGCAACGAAGCCCAAACAAATCTAGAGAAGGAACAATGAAGTATAAGATGCTCAACAGTTTTAGGAGTGTAAGATCCACACATACTACAAAGTATTTTTCAGATTAGGATTAAAAACAGACAATCAAGATATCTTTAGTTGGAAGAATGCCTTCTATGCATTTCCACAAAAACAGTTGAACTTTAGACAGAACAGAAGCCTTCCAAAGATTCTTAGAGATAAGATTTACTTGAGTATTACTATCAGCAATAGGGAAATCACCTGCCAACAACTTGTAAGCCGACTTTATAGTAAAACCACCATTTGTTGTGAAAGGTCATATCAATCTGTCTCGGCCCGTCAAAGGAATCCTAACATTCATGATTTTCTGACAATTTCCTAACTTAAATAGGTTTCTACTCACTAAGGGCCTGTTTGGATAACACATCAGAAGTAATTTTTCGACCTAGGTTGGGTGTCAAATTTCAAAACAACTTCTAAAAGTCGTAAAGTTAATTTTTTATGAAGTAAAATAGTTTTGCTTCTGACTTCGACTTTTGAAGGAGCGGAAGTTAAAAATAAATTTGTATCCAAACCCACTATAACTGTGTGAGATCCTAACTTAGAATAAGAAAACACCGACTAACTCTAGGAACTAGGAATTTGGCTAACCTTGACTCCGACTTTAATCTCAACAAGTTGGAGAGACCATCCAACCCGAAAGGGTAGATAAAGAAAAAAGACAACCAATAAGGGCCGTATCATCAAAATACCAAAACCTAAAAGGATTATAAAAGAAGAAACCTAAACCTATTTGGGCACGTGTTAGTTTTCACAAGTGTACAAGAAACCATCCTAGTTCTCAATTCACTCTCTCTTTCGGCCGATTTTTCTTCTTCTCCGGAAACCCTAAAAAGGTTCGCAAAACCTCCTCAATTAAATTCTAGGGTTTTAGATTTAGAATCTGTTCATGTATAAATCTGTTCTTCACATTGTCACTGGCTTATAATTCTGATTTTCTTTTCAGGTTTCTCTTGTTTCGGAGGATTTGAACATACAAAAAACTCTCAACCATGAGGTATTTGATGATTTGATTTTTTTGATTTTTTTTTGTATATGAGCTTTATGATCAGCGTAGAACTCAATTCATTGTTACTACTTTCTGTAATGTTGATTTGTGATTAGATTATATGGTTGATTTCGGTAATAATCATGTAATTGTTGTGGATTAGATAGCTCATAATCTTATTTCATATGATTTTAACTTTGATGGTAATTGAGTTTTAGGAGTTCATGTTAAGTTCGTATAAATTATTTGATATTATTATTGTTTTCTAAATTTGTTGATTTTTTTGGGGGATTTTGTAGTAAGTTAGCGGCTGATGTTGTGAAGGAAGCAATTGCTCAGATTGTTGCTGAGTCTAAAGAGAAGAATCGTAATTTTACTGAGACTATTGAGCTTCAAATTGGTTTGAAGAATTATGATCCACAAAAGGACAAGCGTTTCAGTGGTTCTGTGAGGCTACCACATATCCCTCGTCCTAAGATGAAGGTTTGCATGCTTGGGGATGCTCAGCATGTTGAAGAGGTAATGTAACTTCCAAAACTGAACTTTTAAAGAGTTATAATGTCTGCATAACCAGACTTTTTGATTAGTTTAAGCATGTGGGTTCATCTTTGAGACCAGAATTTTGCACATATTTGAATACATTCACATGTTGCCAAAACTTGAGTTTGGCTGGAGCTGCTTGTGCCAATTTGCTTCCAACCCTGAACTTTATCTGAAGTATGTGGTTCATCTTTGAGACCAACATACTTGAATACATTCGCATGTTGTCGAAACTGCTTGTGCCAATTTGCTTCCAACCCTGAACTTTATTTTAAGCATGTGGTTCATCTTTGCTTGAATACATTCACATGTTGTCGAAACTGCTTGTGCCTATTTGCTTAAAACCCTGAACTTTATTTGATTGTCAACTTGCTTAAAACCCTGAACTTTATTTGAATCAATTCAGACTGCACTAATGAGATTGTTTCTAAGGATTAACAGTGAGTGAACTTTTTATTGATATTAACTGCAGGCTCAGAGTATAGGTTTAGACCATATGGATGTGGAGGGTTTGAAGAGGCTTAACAAGAACAAGAAATTGGTCAAGAAGCTTGCTAAGAAATACCATGCTTTCCTTGCATCTGAAGCCGTAATTAAGCAAATTCCTCGTCTTCTTGGACCTGGTCTCAACAAGGCAGGCAAGTGTATTTCTTTCAAGCACACATCTCTCTCTGTCCTCCTTATATTTTGCCTAACTTGCAAATTGTCTATGTACAGGAAAATTCCCAACTCTTGTTACCCATCAAGAGTCTCTGGAGTCGAAGGTTAATGAAACCAAGGCCATGGTCAAGTTTCAATTAAAAAAGGTACTCTGCATGGGTGTTGCAGTAGGGAACCTTGGAATGGAGGAGAGACAAATCTTCCAGAATGTGCAACTGAGTGTTAACTTCCTCGTATCACTATTGAAAAAGAATTGGCAAAACGTAAGTTCGTTTCCACCATACTTAATATTTCTATGCTTTCACTTAGAAGTTCAAGCTTAGGGAGAGAGCGAGGCATTTTGTTTCGAACCATCCATTGTTGCACTGTTTTTATGTGTGCTGTTCCTCACATGGTTTTTAAGTTGGTTTTCATGACTTGTTTGACTGTTTGCCTTTTCCTGTTTTACTCTTTAGCGAGTGGCTGGGTTGTTGTCTCCTATCTTTGTAGGATCGGATCATCTGACACACATGAAATGTCCTAGATAAAAAGGATTGCTTTTCACTCATCATATGAGTTAATAATTTTGTCATGTTCTTAAAGTCCTATAAGCAATGATTTTTTTTTTTCATGTGTTATGTGATCTGCAGTTTAATAGAAGTAATATGATCTGCAGTTTTTTTATTTCAAGTTTTTGGGGAGTTACAAATACTGAGTACTTTGTTTTGCAATGAAAATACAGGTAAGGTGCTTGTACTTGAAGAGCACAATGGGAAAGGTGAACCGTGTCTTTTAAGTGGAAGAAACAAGAACTCTGCCACATTTATCAGCAATATTATCAAGTTCTCTCTTTTGAGATAACTTTTCTAGCAGTTGAATTTAGTTTTGGTTAAATACTAGCAGAAAATTTGAATTATTAATTTTTAAAGATCAGGATATGTTTTGGTATAGTAATTTTTCTAGTAAGAATTTTTTGGACCTTTGGTCTTGGGTATTACTCAAGTGTTCCAGTTTTTGTAAGTCGGTACTGTATTTCTCTAGCTCTATAGGATGAACAGATGAAGTGTACAAGTACAACTATACATTTCTTAGACCACATTGACTGCTTAGAAGCTCATTCTTGGTTAGAATGGAGAATCGAGAATTTCTCTGACAGTATAGTTGGGAACCCCCAGGTAATGCAAGAATGCAACATCTGAATTAACTTCATTCCCTAGAAACACTAGAAGTTGGAACGAACCTTTCAACTAACATCATTCACCAGAATCTATTAAAAGATCAAAATTGTTTCATTATTCAACAAGAAATCACCAACACCGCCTGAACCTATAGCAGGACTGGAAAGGGTTCTCAAGACCTGACAGAAAACCTAACAGAATAACATGTTAGCTCTAGTGTGAACCCATCTAATAACTGTGACCTCTGCCATGTAATCTGTTGCAACTCCATCATGAATTATCCCACAAGAACAAGCAATAACAAAAGCCCCATCATGAATTATCCCATAAAAAACCGCACCATTTTCAACACACTAACAATTGCTGAGAACTTGGATATTTAGAGAAACATTCAACAACTTGAGGCCTATGAACTGGTCTGCTTTTCAACACATTTTAACACTTGAAGCTCATATGCCACACTCCACATCACCTGACAACCTGATCTCAAACAGTTTCTATAGTAAATTGAAGTTTTCTTCTCTCAATAACAGCTTCCTTGGGACTTCCATTGTCAAATAAAACTCTATTTCATTATGTTTAGCAAAAGCTAAAACATCTTCAAAGAATGGGGATTAAGAAAAGAAAACATACCTCCTAACCATTTTCATATAAGATCACTGAAGTTGAAGTTGCAGTAACAAAGCAAATGATCCGATTCAGAATTCCCACACAAACAACATCTGGAAGCAAGATTGAATTTCCTTTTCTTCATATTCTCATCAGAAGCACACATGCATCCCATCATCTTCCAGACATTACTTGAAGTAGTTGGATGTGCACAAGATTACCACTTTTAAAGCCCAAGGAATTACTGTAATTACTTCTCTCTAATTCTTTGGTAAGCAGCAGCAACTGAAAATTCTCCAGAAAAAGAGATCCTCTCCAAAATCTTTTACCCTCACTAGACATAATAACTGGAAAATCAGAAGTACCAAAGAAACTAAGCATCTGATTTGGAATAACCCACTCACCATTGTAAATCAGATCTGGCACTTTCACACTCAAATTTTGAGCAATACGATCACCATGAGGAAATATATCTGCCCGAGCACCATCAAGAATCCAGTTATCTTTCCAAATTGAAATACTTGAACCATCCACAACTAACCATCTTGTGTCAGAATCAAGCTCTTCCATCACCCATATAAGACCTGACAAAATTGATGGTTGCTAATGGTATTTTATCCACTCTCCATTTATATCTTTAAACTTGGCAGAGGTAAATCTAAACCATTCTGCTTCTCCAGTTTGCACTTTCCACAACAACTTCATAAGTAGAGATTTGTTAATAGCTTCAAGACTTTTCAGTCCAGGACCACCTTCTTCTAAATGACCACACACCAAATCCCCCTTCGATGTTATAACGCTCCTCACAGTTGGATCTCCAGACCCCAAGAAATTTCTCATTATTCTTTCACCAGCTTTCTACACACTTTTAGGCTACTTATAAACTGACATAATATATATAGGCATACTACACAAAACATGTTCACTAAGAACTATTCTTTCCTTAAAAGCCAACAATCATAACTTTTCTCCCAGATCCACGCAAAGACTTCACAGATCCACGCTTCGAAACCACGCCAAAATACTTATCAGGGAAACCAGCCAATGCCATTTGCAATTCACCAACAATTTACTGCTTCGCAGCATTAGTAGTGCCATTAAAAAAGAAAAGAAAAAAGAATATCGGATGTCATACTCAATTGAAGACCCTTCACCAAACTCTCAAGACTAGAAACGAACCAAAATGTATCATTTTACCCCTCCAGTCACTGGACTTGTTACTAGTGTTGATCAAATTTCTCCAGCACCTCAACTTTGGTCTCTGAGCATTCTCCAGAAGTACCACTAAGTAGCTCTAGATCTAATTGCACTTGGATACAGCTTCAACAGTTCCGGAGCTTCTACCTCAAACTTGATCACAAACTTCTTCAAAAAAGACTCATCACTCAAACATGGAAATGTAATTAGGGTAATTTTATCCTTAACCAGACCTTTTGATGTTAACATTTTGTAAACAGAACACCTAGGCATAATCCTCTTCTCCAAGCTATAACAAAAATAGATGGATATTTGGCAATAGAAGACGAACTGTAACCCATTTGATTCACAAGATAATCGATTATCGAGGTTATCTTTTTCTCAGAAGGTCTCATACACTGAGGATGTAACATAAATGCATTATGAATTTCTTCATCAGACCAACCCAATCTCCTGTAAACATCCACCCTCGACTCCCTATTCGATTTGCTCAACCCAGCAACTACTTGGATAGCTTTAACAAATATAACCTTATAAGGATCGAACCCCATACCCTTAATCTCCACTACAATCTCCTTGAATCTTCCAGTACTTTTCGTAAACATTCTTGGTTGGTAGATCGAAAACCTAGAGATATTGGATTGAGGGACACCTTCATCTCTCAAAAGATCAATGTTAACTATCATCTTATTTGTATCCATTTTGCATGTAAGAATTTGTGAATTGCGTTTGATGATGGTAATTACATTCTTATCACAATGAACAATGCTCTTGAGCTTATCGTAAGCAGGGATTATTTTTCCTTGTAAGCTCCCAGAAAGTACCCTAGTGTTAGCAGAGAGGAACTTGGCAAGGTCATGTCCAGAAAGCCCTTTAGAGTTAAAATAATCAAATTTGGGTTGAAGGGTTTTCTCAGGATTATATAAAAGGATTAAGGGATTCTTTTTAATGAGATTAGAGATATAGGGTTTAGTAAATCCATAGTTTTCAAGTAGGTTTGAGACTGAATCTGGTTTTGATGAAGTTTTGAAATTGAGTTTTTTAGAAGCAGGGATAGCTTCACAGCTGATAATCCACATGAATTGATTAAGTAATTCACTACAAATGAAGAAGAGTTGTGATTTGGGGAAGAACTAAACGAGGAGGAAATGATCTTAAACTTGATAATAGAAAGAGATCGATTTTCTTGAGTATAAGGAGAACAGTAAAAAGGGGGTGTAATTGAGTTACCTCCATTGAAGTTTCTTAGTTGAGATACTGCCCAGCGCAGAGATGACAACATGGTTGAAGAAAGAGACCGGTGGAGTTGGGTTCTTCAAAGAGCTTGCTGTTTCAGGAATTCAGGATATTATAGGACTTGTTTGCTTTTGAGTCTTTGACTAGTGCGAATTTCTGGTATCCCCTTACAATTTTGACTCTTTTTTAAAGTGCCCATGGTGCTCTGTCTACAGATATCTTGTGCACTCTTTGCATCAGAAAAAACAAAGAATATTTTTTTTTTGAAGCAAAAAACAAAGAGTATACACCTTCTGCAGTAGTGCTGATTTTTGAGATGAACTCTAGGTGTAATTTTCCCTTCATAAAACTTGGTATGAACAGACTAACTTAATCTAACCTCATAGCCATAGGCACTTCCTTGAGTTGAAGGCCGTATACAAGTAGTGGTTTTGCTAGTACCAGGTAAACAATAGCAGAGAATATTTAGAGATTCAGAGAGTATTTGCTAACTAATCAACTAGGGTATCAGTTAAAAAAGATAAAATCAAGAAACATAATAAACAGAGTAAAGAAAATCAAATAAGATCAATGACGAAAGAAACAAAACTCATTTCATCAAGATAAATTTTCAGATTTAATTGAAGTACATAGCCATTTCAATTCCTTTCTGTTGAAACCCACACTTCTCATAAAACCCAACATTCTGTTCACCACAATCAAGAATGACTTTATAACAACCCATAGATCTAGCTTTATCACTTAGAAACTCAACAATCTTCTGACCTAATTTCAATCCTCTAGCATTTGAATCCACAACAACATCTTCAATATGTCCTACTTTCCCACAGTTCCTTATAAACTTCTTCTCTATGAATAAACAAGCAGTTGCTATGATCTTCTTCTTCTCTTCATCTTCAATTACATAAATCATATGATTCTCTCCATTCACACTTAATTCTTCAAATCTCTCCTTGAATTCGTCATCAGAAATTGAATCGCATACACTTAATTGTTGTAACAATTCAATGAAACCCTTTGATTTATCAGAAACCTCTAATCTTCTGATCTCAAAAATCTTCTCCTTTCCTCCTTCCATCTCTGGTTTTTTTTCTTCTTTTCATTAAGCCGCCCACAATTTAAGGATCTGGTTATTATTTATGTGGGACCCTCCAGGTCCAAGGTTATGTGGGACCCACTATGTTCGTGTGGTGGTAGTACGCGCTACGACCGCATTTTAGTAGGTTTTTTTTCTAGGTTATCGTTTTCTTTTGGTAAAAGAAAGAAAGGGTTTTTATTTTGTCATTTGATTGAAATTACAGACGAGTTTTTTTTTTGAGAGAAAGGAAGGATTTTTTTTGTGGTGGATGATATTATTATGCGATGTCTTACACCAATAATGGGAGATCTTTGTTTCATCATTTGACGCCATTTATTACGAATAGACTTAATCAAGGGAGGAGGATTTTGAGTTATTCTTCTTCTTCAACTGCTGTTGTGGATGAATCTTCTTCTTCTTCTTCATCTGTGAATCAAGATGATGTTCATATGACTGAGAATTGCATCCAGGTAAATATCTTTGTTTGTTTTCGTGTCTCTAAAATTGAAGGAGTGTGATTAGATTGATTGTGTGTAATTTAGACTGATTGTGAGATTTAGATTGTGGATTGTTAATTGGGGTTTTGGGTGTTCTAATTAGTTTATTTAAGGATGCCCCAAGTATTCAATCTCTTGAAATTATCTACGATAGGCAATAGATTTGGTTTTTGTATTGCCATCCAAGGAATTAGGGATTCCGTTTATGATAAATTCGAGCAAATTGCGTAATTCTGCTAAACGTTGTCATGTATGGTAGAATACTGTTGTAGGCTTTGGATATTTTTTTGACTAGTGATATGTTCAATAAGTTCTTAATTGTGTACCTTTTGCACATACTCTTTTTACTAAGTTTTTGACTTTAGGGTTGCTTTTCAGAGATTGAAAGAATTGCATGCTAAACAAGCTAAAGACAAGATGTTGCGCTTGAGTGTAGAGGCTGGTGGGTGTTCTGGGTTCCAATATGTTTTCGAGTTGGATGATGAACCTAAACCAAACGACAGGTTATCCTCTATCCATCTTCCTCTAAATTTATTTGATGTTTTGTTTTTGTTTATGTTTTCTTATGCACGTCTCACCTGGCAATTTTGTAATGTCTTAGGGTTTTTACGAAAGAAGGTGTTAAGCTTGTCGTTGACAAAAGCTCATACGGACTTGTCAAAGGTGCGACTGTTGATTATGTTGAGGAACTGATACGCTCTGCATTTGTGGTAAGTAATTGAAACTCTGGTACTTGTGAATCATTCAGTCTTTCAAATTCTTGAGCCTGTGCTTGACCTTAAAGTTAGTCA
Source organism: Papaver somniferum (assembly GCF_003573695.1). Taxonomy (NCBI): domain Eukaryota; kingdom Viridiplantae; phylum Streptophyta; class Magnoliopsida; order Ranunculales; family Papaveraceae; genus Papaver; species Papaver somniferum. The sequence goes on from NC_039366.1 coordinate 34,368,170, forward strand.
AATCATAGGCGTCTTCCATCATTTTGTAGATGACTTGAATAATGACACAATAGGAGATGCTCTGGTAAAACTCACTGTTCGCAAAATCTATAATATAACACAAATTGAGATGGCAATTAACCTTTAGAGATATACCATAGATTTGCACTTTTTTCACCACATGTTGGTCCATAATTTATTCCTTTAGCTAAAGGCATACTTAGCAAGTCTGTAAAGTGCTCATGGGCAAAATTTAGTTTTCGAACTAGAAAACTAGGGACCTCAGACCTGATACATTCATATGCGATTTAGAAAGTGCTTACAGGCATACTCAGCAAGTCTATCCGCTTCCTTATTTACAGTCCTTGGGACGTACTTGTAATCTGTTTTACAGAGTTTGGAAAAAAGCAAAATGGAATGCTGAATAAGATTCAAATCTTCCCGACTTAGTGCCACGAAAATACCATTTATAGCTTTGACAAGGTTTACCTTATCAGACACAAAAAGGACCTTGTCGAGTTTTACCATTGAATAGCTGATAAGAGAGCTAGAGTCTCAGCTTGGCTCACTGTTGAGGCTGGTCCAACACTGTTGCATATTGGTTTCTGCTGGTGTCATAGAGGATTGCTGCACAGCCTGCGACAATAGAATATGTAGGAAGAGATGCATCGACAAACATTATCATATAATCAGCAAACAGTTGAAAGTCCACAGGCACACACTTAGGAGATGAGAACAATGGTTTATGAGTCATAGCTTTAAAAGTTGATTGTCTGGATCGGAGAGAAGTAATCATTAGAGGTTATATGAGCAATATTGATGGCAGGATTTGGGAAAAATGATCTGCACATCGAGCCTGCCATATATGCCACAGAACCTCAGTGTAAAGTGTATGAGATTTATTTGAAGAAGACCCAGGTGGTGAAAACCAAGAAGCAATCTATTGCGGAATTCCATTGCTACTAGGTAAAAGCTGAAACACCTGTGAAAACATACCAAACCAGATAGGTCTTGCATAGTGACACTGCCAAACTTTCGTTCTTTATTGCGCAGAACCAATTCCCTTTGGATCCTTTAAGAACCACTAGCTGTTGCTCTTAATCTAGTGGAACTTAAGTGATGTTTGCTAACTCAAATTTGTGGATGGAAATTTAAATTGCTCATATAACCTTCTTTCATTGAATAAGAATATAGTGCAAGACCCCTAAGGCACTGCTATCAGAATTTCATTTGTAGGATTTATTTGCTGCTGGTTGGGATGTGATAAGTATAATGTACTGTTGTTTACTTAATATTATGCTTGTTCGCGTCGATTTTGTTCAACTTGAAAGAGAACTAAGAGTGGTAGTTAACATTTGCAGTTCCATCGTGCAGGTTACGGAGAATCCAAGCGCAGTGGGTGGCTGTAGTTGTAAAAGCTCTTTCATGGTCAAGTAGTGATTAGAAGATTTTTGCCACTGTACTGTTGCAAGTTGCAACCACACATTCTTTTTGCGGCTCCGTGGTATTATAGAGATTGACATAAACACTGTCCTATTTCATCAACATTTAGACACTACTGTAAATGTATTTTTTGTAAGTCAACTAACAGTTTCTGCACCCCATTCCTCCGTGACTGAAATTTAGTGGCCATAAATTGCAGCATATACACTATTTGTTGTGTGAATGATGTCTATTTGAAATTTTATGTTATGTGATACATCTGTGATTTTTCATCTTTCTACCCGTCTGTCTAGTGGTGGTGGCTCTCGATGTTATTATCCATTTCTATAAATTATTTGATTCGTTTTGAAGTTATTTCTTAGTTAATGCTTTTTCATTACATCGAAGGAACTGATGTGACTCTACTGAAAGGAGAAATTTTATTAAAACTGAAAATCAGAATACACGATAGGAGAGCCATAAAAATCCTAGTTACAGATTTTGATCACCTCCCAGAACGTAGTCCTGAACCAATCAGTTCCAGATCCCCAAAGGAAGATCGCACTCTCAACATTGATTACATCCTTGGTGAATAAGGTCTGTGATGCCCTTTAGTGTCCCTCCTCGATTTTTTGGCCATAACCCTTCTATTCTCTTCTCCCCTTACTGTCCAAGTTTTGAAAATACAAGGATACGTCATATTTTCGTATCTTTGTTATTTCCCCTTTTGGTCTCCCAAGATAACAACTGCTGCATGATATCCTCGCCATGAACCCATTTCAAGGTATAAGCATCAAGAAAGCAGTGGCAAATTGCAGAGGAGAATGAGCACTATTTGTTGCAAGTCAAATAACAGTATCTGCACCTCATTCCTCGGTGCCTCAAGTTTAGTGGGCATAAATTGCAACCATACACACTATTTATTGTCTGAATGATGAATTAACATTGGAAAATTTATGTTGTGTAATACATCATGTGATTTCTCATTTCTTACCAACTCAAGTCTTGAATCAGGCAAAATCTGACTCCAGACTCGTTTCTCATTTCTTATCTACTATTTGGAGTTTCTCCCATCATGACCAACCTAAAAATAAAGAGAAGATACATCACGATTGCGTGATGACCATTCACTATATATATATATATATATATATATATATATATATATATATAGACGTATTCTGTCTCTAGAAATTGAAACAGACATCTATCAATGGTCTAGCTTATTCTCATTGCTAACTTTGGTTTGATAAAAAATCTTTTCCTGCATGTGTTAAGATATGAGAGTTGTTAGAAGTTCATTTAATTTGATAAACCGAAGTTGTTTGTCAGTGAAGGCTCAGAGTACACACAAGAGAAGGAAAAAACGAAGAGATGTGTTTGAAGTGAGCTGCATAATCATTGGTACGAGCGGACTTGGAAATTTGCACCTTCCACCTAAGTATACATAATTAGACTGATTCCCTTGATTTTAATCTTCTTCTACTAATTCGTGAAGGTTTCAGCATCACACAATGGGAGAATACGATGTAATTTGTTTTAATATTAGGAAACATGATTGTTTGTTAGGCAAAAAGATTGATAGTTTGTTTTAATTTTATGTTTTACTACAAGCATAATTGTTGAACGGCGATGTCGGAACTTATCCGCAACCCAGAGATGATGAAAATGGCCAAAGCGGAGATTTCCGAAGTTGTTGGCCATGGAAAGAAGATGGAAGAGAGTGACATAGAGAATTTACCATATCTTCGCGCAGTAGTCAAGGAAACATTAAGGTTTCATCCTCCTGGCGCATTCCCGATACCACGAACCGTGACGCAAGACATAGAGGTGATGGGATACTCAATACCGAAGGGAACTCTAGTGCTGGTCAATATCTGGGGAATTGGTAAGGATCCAAGTAGTTGGGATGATCCATTATCCTTCAAGCCTGAGCGATTCTTAAACTCCGCCATTGATTATCGTGGGCAGAATTTTGAGTATATACCTTTCGGAGCAGGACGACGTATCTGTCCTGGACTCCCTTTAGCTGAGCAAATGATTCACGTGATGCGTGGCTCACTTGTTCGATCTTTCGATTGGGTTCTGGAGAAAGGTCTGATTCCGGAAACCATGGATATGAGTGACAAAGTTAGATTTTCGCTGCGGAGAGCTGTTCCATTGAAGGTGATACCCATGCCGGTCGATCTAGCTGCAAATGATGAAATATTTTGCTCAAGCTAAGCTCATTCAAAAACTATCATATATATATATACACAAGTGCTGTAAACCCGTCCAAATGGACGGGCTAGCTAGTTTATTAACTGAACCACAAGAAGAACTGATAAGTGTAATTCATAATGGTTGACCATGTATGCATGGAATTTATTTAACACTGGTATGTAACCCGTGCTATGCATCGGGGCAGTGGTTAAATGCATTAAATACTTTTTAAACAATCTTTGATTAGTTTGATTTTTTAAGTAGTGGGGAATTGTAATACCATCCTGGTATTGATGATCTAAATTTCGTATTATAAAATCCTAAACTCATGTATTAATGGTATAGGTTTGTCGCTTGGTATTGCCTAAATGCATTGGAACATGTTTAAAGAATTTTTGATTACTCTAATTATTTAGGAAAGTCTAGTATCCTTTGATAATTAAACTATTTTTCAATAATCGAACTATGTTATACTTATAATTCAAATAGGATTGTACAGGGCGACAGTATGAACTAAATCATAAGCTGCCAAAGAAAGTTTTGTTAGAAATGCTTATATCATAATGAAATACCAATCTCATATACGTCTACTATGTGCACCCTTAACAATGACAGCTAAATGCATTAACTAAATCATTTTTGTATATTGTTATAGATAAAATTTTGTTCGAAGTGGAACCAAGATGGAAATGATTTACAAATCTTATTGATTGATCAATCACTAACCTATTCACCACTGTTCATACCAAACTATCAAGGCATGAGATTTACCAAAGACCCAATTAGTTTCTTATAAATTGTCTGGGTCTTGACTTAAATCAACATTAAAAACAAAAGGTAACCTGATATATAAGATGCTGCCTCTTTCAAAAAATAAACAAATGATGTATAACAATTAAGGAATAATTACCATCCAATATATATTAATATAATGAAATCCATTTAATTCATAGTTGCCAGGGTTTAATTTTCTTATTTATAAAGTTTGAAACCAAATTGTTTCCGGAAAATAATAATATGTTTCATAAGAAGTGAGTTTAAGAATAAACGCTTTCTTCTATTTGTAAGTAAACTCAATTTCATGAATAATTAAAGTTGATGATATTCGGTTAGTTAATTGAGATTATACGTGTGACGACAATACACGACACACATGTGAAGGCAAAGTTGAAGAAAAATCTTATTATCGACCTTAAAGCCCATATATAAACATTCATATTTATACGTGTAATTCTTCCCATTTTGTGACGATTTTTCTCTCGTTGGTTTATCGGCGTTGCTTATTTGTGTTTGCTTATTTGATTTTTCTCTGCTTGGTTTAATAATTCCCATTTTCTAATAAAGGTCCCTCAGAGGTGACTTTTTTACATTAACATTTATGTATCACGTTTTCTCACTTGCAGAACTCTGTTGTTTCCCAATGAAAAAACAAACATCAACTTACTAACCAACAAAGGTGATACAAAAAAATAAATGAAAGGCAATTACATAAAGCTTTCACTTTCTTAGATTAATCGCAAACAAATTTAACTTTTATTCATTCAAGTATACTAAGGTTATTTTCATATATAAATTTGAATATTATGTACCATTGCTAAAGTAATGGCGACCAACCTAAACTACATAAGAAAACACAAAAATAACTTTTATTCATTCAAGTATACCAAGGTTATTTTCATATATAAATTTTAATATTATGTGGTGTTGCTCGGAAATACGAAAAATTAACGACGGCCAACTTAAACTACACAAGAAAAGAAATAAATGAAGAAAAACAGTTACATGATTGGATGACCCTCTTTGCGGGTTCAACACCGACATTTACTGTATATATGCGTAAAAAGATGCACTTAAGAAATCATCCTCCCTAGTGTGTAACCTGTGCTACACAACGGGTCTAGTGTGGACCGTTGATTTGGAACATCTTTAAAAATGATTGATAAATTATTTTTAATTAGTAGGAAAGTTTGATACCGGTTGATAATCAATATATCGTGGGATATTGGTGCTACACAGAGAGCCTGGTGGATATACTTGTGTTTTAGCCAAAAAATTGTAACAATCTATGTTCATTGTATACGGTGGAGCCTAAATTTTTTATAGCGCTCCAAAATTGGTTTGGATATCTTCTTCCTTCCTCATTCAATTTTGGGTTTATTACTTTAGGTAGTATTTATTTTAGTAAAGCCCGATAGTAGTCAATCCAAATGGGTGAGAATGCACCAAATCGATTTTGATCCACCTCATTGATCAGATATTTGGACTTGAGTTGTCGGGCGTAAACATAATATCCAAATCACTGATTCTATCAATTCTTTCCTTTCCTTGATTTTTTTCCTAAATTGTTACAGAAAGGTTTGACTTAATAACATAAAACAATCTTTACACATTAATGACAAACCCTTGATCTCGATTAGACGATTTTTTGTTATAATCCAAAAATTTATTTTAATTGCTTATCCTACATCATCTCTCACCTCTCTACGTCATATCTAAATGTAAAATCTTAATATTTGCTACGTCCATGAAATTCTAATTTTTCTTCTTAAATTCATGAACTGCTAAACATGTTTTCCTTCGAATTTTTTCATCAAAAAATCTATAACAGACACTCTTTGCTCATTCTGATTCATGAATTGTTTTATTTCATTAATCATCCTCTTTTTCTATAAATCTCAAATTCTAATACTTTCTGCACTCATAAAATCTAAATCTGAATTTAAATCATTTTATTTTATTCGCTCATAATATCTAAATCCAAATCAAAAGCATTGAGGGTATCACTTATTACAACTGTAGAATTTTGATTATATTAGGAAATCTTTAATTTTAGAGTAAACCCACTGGAGCGTCTCCTATAACTTGATATGGTTGTATAGATATCAGTGTACATGTGTTCCTAAGAGTTGTTTGGTTGTGCATGTTCTTTCAATGTTTGGTTGAGCATATTCTTTCAGTGATATTAGCTCCAAGCAATTGTTTGGTTTCACATGTCATCCTTTCGTGCTTGAGTATCTTATCATATGTAATATAAGATGGATATTGGTTCTGAAGTAAGAATATTATAGTAGCACTGTTAATTATAAGGGTCGCATCCATGATAAAGGTCTGAGTAATAACTGGTCGGTCATTTAGAAGTAATTTTTTTTTTATCATTATAGCGTCGAAGAACAAATAATATGCTCCAAAAGCTGTGTGACCAGAAATAAATACTCATGCCATCTAATCTCTATTAATAGGTAAATACTTCGTTGCCTTCCTCATATATCTCGACCAATGGTGGCATGTCAGTATCCCTCTCCATAATATAGTCCATTTCACCATCACGTACATCCATCTCGACCAAAGTTGACATGTCATTGTACTTTGTTTTGTTTACCAGGTTTTTCTTAGTAGGTGTCTAGAGTTGTTTTATGCCAGGAACAAATATTTCACCAGCTATTTGGTTTTTGTAGAGACCTTTCCCTGGTCTTTATCGACATAATGATTGTTCTCCGATTGTATCTATATACTGCATAATATATGCTTTTATTACTTGTGCCCAATTCGGTTTTATTGAATTTGACATAATTTATATTGGCATGTTTGAAATAATGTTGACACGTAGTTACCTTTTCGTTTTTTTTTTCAAAAGATATGCTTTTTACAAAGCATTATAATAGTGAAATATGTCATGTGCAGTTAGACTGTGATATAGGAAGTTTCTTTCATCAAATACAAATCTAAAAATAACTGTTTTCCCTATCGTAGCTAATATTTCTTCAACACAATCTGCCTTGTTTATCTGCAAAAGAAAATCATTCCCTAAGAGTTTTTTTTTCAATATAACTTGTATGTGTCATTCCATACATAAAAGTTACCTTTACATCCACCGTTAGTAATGCCATCATTTTCGTTACTCTAATGTCATCTATGACCAGTTCGGCCATTCGTCCCATTGCTAGGATTACACCATTGTTGACGCCGTAATGTACTATTAGTTGGAGAATATAACTGTCACAAAGTATGCATTGCATCAGTTTTCTATTTTTTATACATGAACTTTCATCGCTTAATATTTCAATCATTACCGTGGCATTGATGCATCTACTATGACCCTATATGTATTGCGCCATAGGTTTCCTTCCATGTAAACATATTTTCTCTGCATCCTGGACATGCCAAGTAGTACCACGGAGATCCTGCTTCAATTCCAATAATTGGTTGGAATGATGATGATCAACATGAAAACTTCACCCAGCACCCGACCCCAAAAGGGTTCTAATTAACAAATGCAAACTATAATCAAGACATATATTATCATTTAATTAATTAACAATGAAAACTAAATCCAGCAATCACTATCCAAAGTGTCAGAGATTAATAAATTGTCTTAGATAGGTTTATAACATTTGCTACACGAAATGATGTCAGCACTTGGCTTTTTTTTCAGAATCCTATGCGAGTACCTAGAGTTTTACCCTTCAATTATAGAAGCACTACTGTAATAAGCTTTGGAAGTCTTACAAATTTAATTTTCTTTATAGCATGTTTGAATATCAAAAGTCATAAGTAAAAACATTTGATTTCGTTTAAAAGTTATTTTGTTTGCTTCTAGAAGTCATTTTGAAATGATATCTCCAAGCTGACTTTTAGAAATCAAAAACTTATTTCTCGGTGTACATCCAAACAACCTATTATAGAGCGTTTAGATATTAAAAGCATAAGTGCTTCTCCTTCTCCAGAACAAAAGTCAGAAACGAAATATTTTTGCTTCACAAAAAGTTACGATCTTTTTTACTTTTAAAAGTCGTTCTGAATTGTTTACCCAAACGAATTTCTCGCTTTTGGACTTCCACAAATTAATAGTTAATTTTAAATTTCAAGTTCTCTACTTGAGATTGATGCAGAGCGTGAGATTGCAAGGTCCCTTGTTCAAGGATCTTCATTCTTTTGTTCCTTTTTTCTTAAACACATACTTAATAAACTTTATTGCGTGCGATCCAAATTTTAGTTGGACTATTAGGCTTAATGAGTTTGAACATCCTACTGTTTAACTTCACCAACTGTTGGAACTTTTAGACCAACCTTCTTCCAGGTGATTGCTAGTTTGCATTCTTGTTTGAAATTGGTACTTTGGTCGTTGAGGAAAAATTTAAGCTACTTTAGGTCCCAAATTTAATCGAATTATCAGTAATCTATTTGCTTATGAATTTATTGTTCATTTGTATGCACACAATGACAGTGATAGCACACTGGCAAGACAATTAAGACATATAGACGATAAAACTTTCACACCACGGGAACAAAATTTCGGAGTTTTTTACATTTCGCCTGATAATGAAAAGAGGACGCATCATATCGACGCCATAATATTTCCAAACATAATTGTCTGTGATTATTTCTATTAAATTATATGATGAACATTACCGCTAATTGGAAGGATTAGCAGGGTTGTCAACGGATGCTGAAAACATCGCAAATTTCATATAAAAGTAAAATCCCAAGCAATTGAGCTCCTTGCTAACATCACCTCCTTGAAATTGTTTATCATATACAAATTTTCCTACCATAAAGATTTGTTTGTCCTTATTTTTCACAATTTATAGTTCGGGAAAATTATAGGCCCAGATATGTACAAAATAATGGTAAAAGTATCTCCATATTAGAGACACCAATTGTTCCTCGCCATATGGGAAGGTTAGGGGTTTCATACCTTATTAAATGTTTCTGAACCCCCTTAAACAAATGCAGATTCTATACCTTTTTTCCGCCGGTAATAATCCAGTTAATTTTATAATACATTCTTGTGCTATTTGTTTGGTTCTCAATTACACCTGATTTAAAGTAATAATGATGTTTGACTTGATTTTAGCACTATTTTAGCTAGGGGCGGGACTTGGGTTGGGTTAACCCACCCAATCCATGCCCAACCAGAACGTTGGGCGGATATGGGCAAGTTTAGGCATAAATTTTACAAACTCGAGTTAAATTTGGGCAACCATGAGAACAAATATTTCTAACTCAAGCAACCGCCCAACCCGAAGAACTATGTTATAGTATATAAAACTATTTTTATAATTGGTAATCTATTTAGATTAATTTTAGATATTATCTTTAAATCTAACAATGAAAATATAAATTATATCTATCTCATTAATCATTTAATGTGAAAAATAGTTTTTATTAAAGTAAATAATCTTCAGTTATTTGAAAATTTAAGATAAATGAAGCAATTAAATCTTATTATTACTAAATTTGTTATTATCATATTAACAAACTCGTATGTCTACCGAAACTTGGGCCAACTCGAGGACCGGGAAACCCGAGGAACGTAATTTGGATGGATTTGGGCAGTACTTCCATGGGTTCCACGGGTTTGACAGGAAATCTGGACAAAGGATTCCTAGCTAGGGTCTGCCTCGGCCAAGCCTTCTAACCCGCCCAACCAACCCAAGTCCCGCCCCTAATTTTAGCACTACGTTGGATGTAAATTTGTATGGAATTTTGATCTTTTGCGGGATTGCTTCAAAGAAGTTTTTTTTTTCTACAGAAAAGAGGAGAACCTCAGAAAATGTATTGATAACCCCAATTTTTGTAATCGGAAACCTTACAACAGTTTTCCAGCATCATAATACATTCATCAAATCTATTGTATCTCCACCAGTTCTTGAACAATTCTATCCTTAAAAGCATAAAAACCATTTATAAGGTCCCAAAGGGCCAAGCAACATCAACGGGACAAATTGATTTTGAAACCAAACCAATATGGATCACTGCACAAAGTAATGTCTGGATCAGGTCCAACTCAATATTATCAAGAACATGTACATTTAAGTAACATGAACCAAAGGTTTTAAGATAACAATATTAACAGAAATCAAAGTGACAGGAAACATATTAACATGGGCCTTTTGAATAAGTCTTTAGTGGTCTGAATCGGGATGAGTCAGACTGGATCGGCTTTGGAGTCTTGGTAGCTGTTGTAGTAGGCGAGGAACTGTTGATGATCTTAGTCTAGTCTAGTTTTTGTTGTTGTTGTCTTTTTTCCTTGGTTGTCCCTGATGGTGTTTTTGTTGCAGTTAGATTTCGGCTTTCACCCATTTTCTTCCACTTGAGCAGACCTTCAACAGATGAAGAAGAACAGACACAAAGATATACCACAAAGATCCAAAGACCAACTTCTTTTTCTTCAAAGAAATTGGTTTCAGTCATGTAAGGACAAATTGACGAAAAGTGTTTGATAATAAAAAATAATCTAGGAAATTGACGAAGAATGTTTGGGAAAAATGAATTTAGGAACAGAAATGTCCACAAAGCATAACAATCGAGCAGATATTTTATCATTTTTGCCGAACAAAAAATGTAAAATTCGCCACAGAAATTTAGGAAGCACTCACAAAAATTAATATTGGCTTTGTTCAACTTCTATATTTTCTCTTACCATAATTTATGTTTGAAAAGATAAAAAGAAACCTCCCATCAGTCAGCCTTACTTAGAAGAAATGAGAAAAAAGAACACAAAATTGGTTAAAAAGACCAAAATCAACAATTTCTGGGTGAAAAGGACAATTAGATTTTGATACTGTTTAAATGGACAAAATTGTAAAAATAGCCAGGATGTAACCAGTTTCATCCTACCCATTTTCAAATATTTTTTCTTATTTTTAATTTACATCAGGATGCATCCAGTTTCATCCTTGCTATTTTTTAAGTTTAAGTCAGGAAGAACCCAGTTTCATCCTTGCTATTTTTTTTATCCATTTCACCCAAACTATTTTTTACTCGTCTATTTGAACCGTGTTTTAAAAATATTTGGACAAATGACTCATTTTTCAAAAAAAGAACATGGTATCCAGTGTCTGCCAAACTTCCTGTTTTGTAGGTAAAGGACCCTATAACAAAAACAGATTATTTATTTGCTGTGTTTGGACAACTATGGGTTAATTTATCAACAGCACTAGAGGCAATACCGCATTATAAATGTATTCCCCCAGCTGACTGCCGTAGGAGTTGAGCCAGTCTATGACCCCGGTGTTTAATTAGACGGGTCATATCAGCCGTTAGGAATATGTTAAAGTTAGGAAGGCGCACAATTAATAAATTGTGTGGTATATTGGTACAATGACTACCTATATAAACAATTGGATTTAAGCAGTGGTACGACAAATGATTTAAAAAAAAAATTTATTCGGTTTTGTATATATTATTAACCATGTGAATCTAAATTGAATGAGAAATTACAGAGTTTGTTTTAGAAAGCTTTCACCTCCATACTCGTTGACTACCAGGGACGGATCCAGAAAGTATAAATCTTCTTTTAAGGCACGGGCAAGAAGCTTGGTCGATCAAAAAAAAAACTTTTTTAGGCTTGTGGACTAGCAAGACCACCCGGGCGTTAGCCCCCTTTAACCCAGGAATAGGTCCGTCCCTGTTGACTACTGCTTTTCTAATTGGTTCAATGTATTTACCACCACCTTGCCGAATCAGTTGCAAAACATTGCAGCTTTGGGGTGTCAGCTAATATATAAAAAGAAAAAAAATCTTTGTAAGGAATTTTGAGGAGCTTGGCGGGAAAATATAACATGAAACTAACTTCGTGGAATATAGTTGTTCGGCAAGAGATAAAATCTGAATTTTTTTTTTCTACAGATTGTTGCAAGATTAAATCAAACCGTGCAATATGTTTCTTCACAACTTTTCAGATATATATCTATAAAATGAAAACCCTTTCAGATACATACTGTATCTATAAAATGAAAACCCACAAAAGTTAATCGAAAGAGATTAAAAAAATTAAGGTTTTCTCAATTTTTTTACAAAACATGATTCCAGTCCAGGCTGGATTTTCATACAACTATTCAAATATCTACGGCCATCTATCTTCTGATGTTATAGATGGCCATTCAATTCCATTACATATTTGTGTACACCATGAAACCTGCATATTTGTACAACATGAAACCTGCATGAAGGCCATATCCTTTGTTATATTTTAGCACAATATTTAATTTTCCCATTGAATAGTATTTCTCGTTAGTTAATTTCACTCATAGGCTCGTTTCACTTATAGGTACACTTCACCTGGAACATCCCATGAGCAGAAAGGATTTGCGGCTATCCCGCGTTCACTAACATCCCACCAATGCAAGCATTCTCTCGGCAATACTTCTACTGCAGTTTCCATTAGACACATTCTTTAATGTTATTTTTGATCCACAATTGATTTCGTAGAGAAGATTCATGAAACTGTTACACCAAAAAAACAAATTTTAAAACTTTGGGGCAAAGATCGTGATAGACAGAATCACACTTATCATCCTATTGGAAAGAAACATTACCAAATCACACAATCCACCTCCTAACCTGATAAAAGTTTTGCCTCAAACCTGATAAAAGAAAGTCCAAGCCAAACAATCTTGTTGCCTTCAGATTAAAATAAAAATAAACAATCGCTTTGCATGTTGAAGCTAACTTTTGCGATTGCACTCTGTATATATACACTAATTACACACACCTTCCAGATCAAAATCAATCGTACATACACTTATTACAAACACGATTTAATAATTATCTTTGTAGCTCGAGAATTTTTAGTTTATGCTTCCAGATCAAAATCAATCGTAAACAACTATGAAGAATTTGAATTTCATCGTTCTTGTCATTGTAATAGTTGCAATGTTACAAGTCTCTTGGGCATGCCGTCAATTGGGGCAGAGATGCAATTCGTTCTACCTGTGGTGCTGTTTATATGACCACGACCACAATCCTTGTTGGGGAATAACAATTAAAATTGATCAAACAACTAAATAATATAAGAGACACTTATCTGATTTTTTGTGTCTTCTCCTTTAGTTAACTGTTGATGTCTTGAACATCCTGCTAAACACCATAGAAAGAAGAAACTGGTAATGGTGGATTGAGGTGCATGTTCAACATACTGTCCTTAAGACAAGAATAAACTGCTACACTCCAAAAAAGGATGTTGCTATAGCCCTACTGGATATCTGCCTCCAAGATACAACAATCTCAATAAAGTTTGAAGAGCACACTTAAACCTTATTCTATCTGGAACTTGGCAGCGGAAAACTCACGAATCGTTAGCACTTAAAACCCTCGTATCAAACATAGAAAAACGAAGAAGAAGTACTCAACACCGGGGGGTATGAGAGAGGTTTTTCTATATATATTAAAACCTTAGTGCAAATCCAAATATATATAAGCTAAACTTACCCCATAAAAACAAGAGATAATTTTGGAAAGTCTTTTAATTATTTTGAAAAACCGTTTTATAATAACTTTTTATTCACATAAAACCGGTGGTTTTCCAACAATCCCCCACATGAATGAAAATACGATAAAACACGGAAAACATGAAATATCACGAATAGACATAAGTGTCCATTAGGTCTTGAACCTTTGCTTAGTGAGAGGTTACCAAAAATTACTTGTTAGCCAGTGTCTATAAGGTCTTGAACTGTCTAACATTTGGTATAATTCGCGATAACAACCACACATGATATCTCCAAGGTTGCTGCCAAGCTCACGCGGTTGTGTCCGTTTTGGCCCTGGACGTATCTTATTTCTCAGAATGCTCTAGAGAATCAGCTCATATTCTCAAAGGAAGCGACCTACTTCCTCATTCAGATAGGTGAGTTCCATCAAGAGTGTTCACTGCTACACCCCACTTCAATCTTAAATTGAAACTATAGAACTCATTAAGACTTATTAATAGTCATCCTTCACATGCAGTCACACTATCACATCTACACCATAGGGAAGGGACAGAGAATATAATTCTCTGATAGTGTTACCTATACCCACCATAAATTAGTTGTCTCATTTGAAACCTTGATCTTGAGATATCCAGTCATCAAGGTTGAGTATCCTTCATGGAAAGTTTATTTTATGAGCTTTAGTCCCATCCCCCTCGATGTATAATTTCAAACTATCTCTCTAGATAATCCTTTCGTCAAAGGACCGCTAATTTTTCTGTTGACTTCACTAAGTCTATGAGGTTCTCTTTTGACTTAACATGTCTACTGAGACTCTCTTTTTGACTTTCACGAATCAATTAAAAAATTACTTCATCAGAGGGTATAGTTGTCTTACCGAATTAGCCTTCTCTGAGTATGTCTAGACTTTGTCATTGCTCATTTACTTTAGACTCACATAGTCAATTGAGTTCCTACAATGATGGCCACAGGCTTCGGTCACAGAGGAATATCTTCTAAGAAGCATATTAATAGCCATTCGTCTTCCTCTCATGCTTGAATTAAAGCACACAAACTTTGATTTCTGAAAAATCAAGTTCTTCATGTCTGTTTTAAGGACTTCCTTAGATAGACACTCCTTAAGAGGGTACACACATAAGCTAAGATTTTTCCAGCCTGAAACAACAACATCTCTCAAGGTAAGTACAATATGCATCACATATGCAATTTAAGATGTACCTCAAGTTTCACAAGTCTCTGATCATATCATCCCAGTAATTCTTTTGAGATACCAATGTATTTGTATACACCTGCTATACTGCACATTTACAACACACATTAAAAGCATTGAGTTTGACAAAAACCATCTCCTTCAGAATTTCTCCTGGTTCCTTTCGATCTCTCTAGATCATATCAACTAACTTGGTCTTTCAGTTAAATCATAAATATAACATATTTCACAAGTGGTTGTACCCATATAAAAAATACATGTACTATCCACTAGTACATTCTTTACAGCTTCCTCAAAATTAAGGTTAGTGCAATAGATATCACATATTTGAAATTAAATATGTACCTCTTGTATTCCAATCTCTGGTCCTCTAGTCAGAGCATCCATGTGATTTCCCAGGGTAAGCACGGACATGTACATCTGTTATACAACACGTACTAAACACGTTAGACAGAAACTATATCCTCAAAATTTCTTTTGGTTACCTACTGATCCTTTAGACCACGTCAACTGCATATTAGTTTCCTGTCAAATCTTAAACAATACCGATTTATTAGTAGATGTAAAACATGTTTATCGTATCACAAGATACATCATAATAGAGACAATCCATAGGATTAGTATATTAGATTATACAAATATATACGTAAACTCAGATTGCATCAGGTACACTATGTTTTCTCCATACCTCGTAGTTTGACCCACGTCCGATTAACCTTTCAAGGATACTATCTCAAAATCCACTTGTGTATTATTACACAATGATACATCAGTGCCTAATCATGTGATTTTGACATGTGGAAAGGAAAATAATCTTTGAATTACTTCTCTAAACCACAGATTTCAGCTTATTTCTAGAACTTCTACAAGAGATTCTATAGGAAGACTCAAAATATTAGTGTAAGTCAAGTGTGCCTTTAGGGAACGCTAAGGTGCAGTATCCAAAGAAATAAAAGGGAGTCTGGATTTACCTTACGAGAATCAGATCCCTAACTCGTGAGTGGTGTTTGTAAACAACACTAAGGCTTTGAGAAAATTCTCAACGATCTAAGCATATGCATCGATGTTCATTAAAACCCACAGATACATAAGCAACCCCCAGCTGGCCATAAATCCTTGAACCTGTCTAAGTATGACTATGGCTTAAGGTCCCCCACATTTTAGTAATTGCCTCCAAAATATTTAACCTTAGTTCTTACTTTCAGTAAGTTCAAATGGCAACTAACACAGTAAATCAACATGATGAACTGACCCTCGTCTCCCTTAGTTGAAATTCTCAGCTTATTCTAAAGTATCATTATATAGGTGACGACCTAAATAGTTTCTTTAACCATCAATTCTTACTCAAGAAGAGATTTACATAACTTAAAATAAACAAGCGATCAAAAGCATCTTTCTAGATGGGGTGCGTACCTGATGTCAAATCCACTGTACTGTTGCATGATATTGAACAAGATGAATTGATGCACAATACTTACTAGTACCGTCTCAGATGCTTTTGTCAATGGAGAATGCACTTAGGTTGGCGCAACCTAGTGCTCCTGTTCCCCATTCGTCGCCTCATTTTCCAGGGAAGTTGCTTACCTGACTAAGTGATGAGCGGACACATTCAAATTCAACAGCAACCCACAACAAATTCTTCATTTGAAGCTTCCGATGTTTCGATAAAACAAAAGGAGTTCATTATCATACATCTTATCTTTAGATCTCATGTGGTTCTATAGTGCATTCCTTAGTGCCACCTAACATACCTATTCAAGAAAAATGGGATACCCATATTTCGCATCTTTACAATCTTCAACATCCAATATTTAGATACTTAAATATCTTCTTGTCGTCTTTGTTTAATAAATCACCAAGTGCAGGATGACTTAAAAAAGAAGTAAACGAAAAATCTGGAATTGATTTTAAAATCATTCCTTATATCATATACAGGGTCTCCGGATTAAGGTATACTTCTGCTATACTACCAACACCTCATCTCTAGCTTCCTCGTTTACTGTTTAGAGAAAACCATTATACAACAAACCACCAACTACACACTGAACACCGCCTCCTCAAAAATTACCAGTAGCACAACCAACTACTGAATTAAAGCAAAGAAGGATCGCCAGTATAAAATCTACAGCAAAATGCTTGCCCTGTATACAACAAAATAGCCTCAATTTTTCCTTATTTACTTAAACTTTTAAAGCACTTCGTGCAAGACTTTGTGTCGATTGTAGTCCAGTTAACTCCCTGATTCATTCCGACATCTTTTGACCGAAATCTCCCACATCAAACACGAGCAAGGAGAGTGCGCTTCTGAAAAGCAACTGAAACATAATAGATCCCCAAAAGCAACATTGGGGCACTATTTGACTCTCTGATTGTCTTCGATGTAATTCCAAAAGAAAACATTCGAAACGTTCTGCTAGATTCAATCAGAACTCTTGCATACTGACGTCTGGCAAGGCTATAATTCACTCCTTTGATTATGGCAGTTGAATGCCCATAGGTTTGTACCTCAATAGAGTCATACCAATGAAAATAACATAAGGACCTATTCCTTGCTCAAAAACCAACATTGATTTCGGTATTCACTAATGAGTTCTTAATATGCGTATCAACCTCGACATCCTCGTGTAGGCACTAGACCAGATGATAACTTGCTGTTGTCATCTCTTTCTCCCAAGTATCAAGTCGAAATGTTGATACTCGTGTAAATGTACCACACAACCGATAGATTTTTGTTTACCGAGAAAACGAACCTCTAAAATACTTGTATGGAATGAAGCATGCCTCCATGTTGAATTCTGAACGGAGCCAAATCATATTCAGTACGACCATTCCTCTTAACACTTGAGTTAAGTGAGAAAGAGATACCGTCCTTCAAGTAACGGACTGAGTCGTAGCTTGCTTTTAAGGACAACCACTGACAAAAGAAAGAATTCCTCGCCACACACTGTCAGCTATATGTCCTGCATATCATGCTCATGCCGGTATGTTAATGCACTTGCCTCCACACACTTGTAGAAACGCCGGTATGTACCACGCCAGATGATAGCTTTCTGCGGTCAAAACAATCAACCACTTGATTAATTAACAGATGCAACAAAAAAAAAAAACATCTCAATTAATTTAATTAGTAGCCCACATGCCACATGGTTAGATCATGAGACAAATCAAACATGACTCGTGAGAGTAACCGAACAACATGATAAAATTTGATGGTTTCAACTTTCAAATTGGTATGAGAAAAAATTCGCAAAGGTAAGGCGTTAACCATCTACGCGACATAAAGATTCAATCTAATCATATACTAACACGTTAGATCATAATTGTCGAAACAGGGATTCAGGAGATGCTTAATCTCAATCAAACTTCTCTTCATTAATGAGGTGCTATTATCCAGTGTATATAATAAATACGCGATAGGTATTTTTTCTTCTTAGGGTTCAAAAAATCCAAAACTCCACTTTGTTCTAGTTATTAAACCCAATTCAACAATTTTAATTGTTATTATGAAAGAAGGCATTCTTGTCTTAAGATTGTTTGGGAATAACAATTAAAATTGATCAAACAACTAAATAATATAAGAGGCACTTATCTGATTTTTTGTGTTTTCTCCTTTAGTTAACTGTTGATGTCTTGAACATCCTGCTAAACATCATATAAAGAAAAAACTGGTAATGGTGGATTGAGGCGCATGTTCAACACACTGTCCTTAAGACAAGAATGCCCTGCTACACTCCAAAAAATGATGTTGCTATAGCCCTACTGGACATCTGCCTCCAAGATACAACAATCTCAATAAAGTTTGAAGAGCACACTCAAACCTTATTCTATCTAGAACTTGGCAGCGGAAAACTCACAAATCGTTAGCACTTAAAACCCTCGTATCAAACATAGAAAAACAAAGAAGAAGTACTCAACACCGGGAGATATGAGAGAGGTTTTTCTATATATATCAAAACCCTAGTGCAAATCCAAATATATATAAGCTAAACTTACCCCATAAAAACAAGAGATAATTTTGGAAGGTCTTTTAATTATTTTGAAAAACCGTTTTATAATAACTTTTTATTCACATAAAACGGGTGGTTTTCCAACAATCCTATGGACTGCACTAGTACCTTCAAAGGCCGCTGTGTTGTTTTATGATAGTACTTCTATATCCTAGGTAGAATAACATTATGACAGTAACATGTTATCCTAAGAATGGTTAATGGTATTTTTGGATCTATATCGCCATCAACTGAATGTGCACCCGAATAATGATAAAGTAAGAAGGGTGAAGAAGAAAAAGAAGATGGCAGAAACTAAACTAAGTACTAAGATAAAACTATTCTTATAGTGGTATCTTTTGTGTTGTTTAATGATCGAATTCCCAAATTCCCTCATACCGATGATTACACAACTCACATCAATCCCATCTCTTTGCATTTTTTCTTCTCTTCTATGTACCGAGAGCATTGAAATTTGCTTTGTTCAAGCAGAGATTTTCTGCCTATTTGTAGACACAGTACTCACTCACAAATAATCATCCCTTAGCTAGCTAGTCCTATTCCTCTCTCTTGGATGAGTTATCTAATTATCATATTCCATTCGATGTGATTCAACTACTTAAACTTAGTTAGATTAGTCGAATTTTTTTTTGTTCATACATACAAAGTATTAAAGCACGCAATATATAATACCCCAGCACCCATCTCCACCTTACCCTAGTTTGATGAGTATTCCTTTTGGGGGTTTTCCTTCTCCTGTTGTGTGTGTTCCCCCCCCCCCCCCCCCCCCCCCCTGCTTGGTGGGCTTGGTGCGTTTGCAGCTTTGAATGGGCAGTCAATCTTTATTTACCAAGCACACAGAAAAAAAAAATCAATGTCAAATCTTATCTCAGGATAAATATCAATATATCAATATGTCAGCTTTGTTAAATGTTTTCCTTTACTACCAAACAAAGAGAAGGAAAATTAACAAAGGGGAAGGATTGATGGTATGGTTAGAACGGCATTGTCACGACATGGTGGAGGTTTAGTCTCCAAGGGTCAGATTAAGAAGCAAATTTCTTTAGATTCACCGGTTAAAATATCCGAGAAGTCTTTCTTGAAAGTTCGTGAGCATGCATGAGGTAGAACAACCAGAATTATTGAAGGTATCGCAAACTTCACTAATTACTTCTTGAGCATCTAATGAGAATGCGATCAATATGTTACAAAGTTAGCAAATTGTAGTTTACATAGCCATTTTCGCTTTTGTGAAGTTTCTCCTTCTCCTTCTCTTTAACTTTAATCTAATATATTGTCTCTGTATGCTTCTTTTATTCTTCCAACATGAAAATTAAATCCGTACCAATCACTTAGCTCAAGCAATTTATGGATTCTAGTAACAAATTTAGTTTGTAAACGAGAGTTGTAGTCCAAGAATGCTTTCAACCCAGTTTGAGGTCAGAATTGGGTTCAGCGCATGATAGTTTATCTATTCTGAGTTGCTCTCTGTGTTTGATATATATGAGCTTTCGAAGTTTCAAATTATGAGGAAATAGTTGAAGAGGTAGCTTAGTCTTAGCTTTATTGTAATATAAAACTGCTCTTATATACCTAGTTTATGAAAACTTCGTCATTTCATATGCACTAGCATAAAATGGGTGAAACTCCAAATGATACCCATGCCTGCAATATCCACTATCAGAAGTTTTATTTGGAGAAGTTCGTAACATGTGGTAGAAGTTCCTGGACTAGTGAGTGTATGCCATAGTTCACTATTAAGATCCTCTCTTTCTTTTCCGCAAAGGTTAAATTTCTGAATTCATCCCATTGTATGAAGGAGTCACATTACAAGTTACAAAGATTCACTAATTAGTTCATTTAAGGTGACTTGCGACTTACGAGAAATTTAAGTATCAGAGGTTAGTCATGAACTGGAGCACTTCTGTGTACTATCCTACTTAAATTAACTAAACATAACTGAGGAATCAGATTAATTGTAATTGGAAATTCAGATGATTTATCTTATGTTACTTCATGACTATCCTGATAATATGAAAGTCATAGCTCACTACATGATTTAAACTTCTAGTGTTCTTAAAGGCACTCTCCTTTCTTCAAGCTCAGCTACGAGTGATACTAGTTACCTGGTATTTTACTACTGCAGACTTTATTGATAAAATTTATGTTTCTGGCTCGCGAAATTAGCATAGACTCTGTAAGAATATCGTGTAAGAAACTTATATCCTTCATTGCATGATGCATTGTATGATCGATCACCTGCTTGTAGTAGTATTATCTATATTTCTCTGCATACCTTTATGACTTTATCTATATGCTGTAATGCAATTTCTTTAAGCAGTAAGATTTGAATTCCTGTGTGAGTATACACCTGTCAGTATAGTAATATAATTAGCCTTTTATGAATCTTGGGTTTGTCGCTGTTTCCACTGCATGAAAAATAGTGTGTGAACAAAGAGAATAATAATAAAGTAGGAAATAGCGTTAGGTCCTAGAAATAATATATTAGGATGAGTCTAGTCCAATTGACCTAGTCAGTTGTCTGTTTGGTCATATTTGGTAATATAAATTATAGGTCCTAAAAATTATAATTTGGTCCTAGAGTGATGTCATGGATGATATAAATGTCATCTTGTGGTGGTAGAAATACCCTTTTGGGACCATATATATATAGAAAGAAACCCTAGAAAATATCTTATTTTCAAATTTACTTTCTCTCTCCTCCTATTTTCAGATTTAGTTTCTCTCCTCCCCATTTTTTCTTTTTTCTGTTGCTGCTCTTGAAGACAATGAAGAACGACGAGATTTTTTGGTTTATTCATCACTATTTGTTACTGCTGTTGTTGAATATGATGATGAAGACGATGGAGATGATGAAGACGGAGGAGATTTTTGTGTTTCTTCGTCACTATTTGTTGGTGGTGGTATTGAAGAAGATGAAGATGATGAAGACGATGGAGTTTTTGAAGATTTTTCTGCTGCTGTGTATGACGAAGAAGAAGAAAAAGAAGAAGAAAACTAATATAACCTTCAATCTTCATCTTGGATCTTGATTTTTTTGGTGTTTTTAATGAAGATTTGATGTTGGATCTTATTTTCGATGTTGCTGCTGTTGTTGAAGACGTCGAAGAAGATGAAGATGATGCTGCTGATGTTTTTATATGGACTTCATTCCAGAAATGAAGTCTGTTTTTATATGGACTTCGTTTCTAGAATGAAGTCTGTTTATTTCATGTTTTTATATGGACTTCATTTCTGGAATGAAGTCTGTTTTTTTAGGTTTTTATATGGACTTCATTTCTGAAATGAAGTCTGTTTTTATATGGAGTTCATTTCTGGAATGAAGTCTGTTTTTTTAGGTTTCATATGGACTTCATTTCTGGAATGAAATCTGTTTTTTTAGGTTTTTATATGGACTTCACCTGGAATGAAGTCTGTTTTTTTTAGGTTTTTATATGGACTTCATTTCTGTTTTTTTAGGTTTTTATATGGACTTCATTTCTGGAATGAACTGCTACAAGAAAATAAGTAAAAATTATCACGGAAGGGTACTTTTGTCAATTTAATATTTTTAAATAATTATGGACCAAACAGTAAAGGCGTTTGACCAAAGGACCAAACAGACATGGGCCCACCTAAAAAAAGACCAAACGATATTTTTCCCAATAATAAATCGAGATATCGAGTGCAAGAAAGCTGCATGGTGTCCATTTACAAAATAATCTGCTTCCAACATCTTTTAAAGCTTTTTCGTGATGTTTTTATCAGTTATGTACGATTATATTGTTTACCATGCATAATTATGATTCGAAGTTCTTGACTGCATTGTACAATGAATTATTCAACAAAATGGAATGAGTGACAAACGATTTATGTAAAGGAGGAGGGCCAAATTTCTAGTGTTATTTGATAAAAGAAGAATAACGACTTAGACGTCAGAGATGTTTTGTTGGAAAAATGTAGAAAATATGGTTGACAGAAATAAAACCTGGCGAGATTGGGGTATACCCAAACTAATTGGGGTATGCCCAAATTTAAATGGACATGTGCCCTTACTAAGGGGAGGTCAAAATGTGATAAAGTTACTTTAATATCCCTGCACTAATTAACCTAAAACTAAACCCTAAACTTAAAAACTAAAAACCGTTTAATCTTCTTCTAATTATCTTCTCTAATCCCTCTCCTCTTCTCCTTCCTTCATCTTTTTCCATCAACCAAAAATTTCAATTTTGATATTCTACCAAAAGTGGTTCGATCCAGTAGCAAGAGAGATTCAACAGGTAACATGAGAAGATCCAAATCAGAGGGAAAAGGTAAGGAAAAAGTTGGAACTAGCAAACCCGAAAATCCAATCCCTGAGAATGTTGAAAAAAAACCCCCACCGGTGAAAAGAAGACTGTAAGTGATTTCTAAACTCAAACCCATTATTCTGATGTGTTGTATGATTGTTATATAAGGTTAGAAATCAAAAAATTTGATTTTCAGTGTTTTTGGTCGTTAAGGTCGATACTTTAAAACCATGCCGGCTGTTGTTTGTTGAGTAAGCGCCGACATGGTATTAGGATGAATAACCTGCCGACTTTTCATAGCATCCATGGAGACTTTTATAAAAAACCCAGGGCCGACATGTTATCCAATAACAAACCCTGCCGACTTTAGGTCACATAAACCTTAATTTCCTGAGTTAACCGTCGGCATTTGACCATTCCGACTGTTTATTGGTCGACATTTTAGCTAAATACAACCTTGCCGGCTCTTTGGTAGTCAGCACTGTTATGTTTATCGACCGTGCCGACCAGTAGATGACCAAAACCATATGAAAATTTGTAACAATTTTCATCTCTCTCCCGCTTTATGTGTATGGGTAAGTGGTGAGGAATTGATTATTTTTCTCTGAGAAACAACGAGAACAGTAAATAATTCTTCTCCATTTCCCCATACACGTAAAGTGGAAGGGAGAAGAAATTTTTTATCCAAATTCATGAATGTACCGACCAATATCGTATGTTCAACAATGTTGTTTGTTTTTCATATCTCTTATTTGTGCATTGTTTAGGTTCCCAGAGGAAAAAAAAGAGGATCCACCTTGTTCGGTTACTGCAGAAGAGCTATTACAATTTATTGACGCAATTTATCCCAATTTAGAAGATCCTAAAGATGAAACTGAAAAGAATTTCCCTGTAAGAAAGTTACTTCTGAGGGGTAAGGAAGATCCTGAAGATTTTTTAAGGTTTATGGACAGTCCTAGCAATCCCCTCAACTATCAAGAATACACATCATCAGAGGAGGAAGAAGAGGAGGTTGATCCAAGGATTTTTTCAGGGCATGTGACTTTTCTGGAGAGAACCCCTATTACAATGAGGACGGTGACTACATAGGTCCAGATAAGGGAAATCAAAAGCTGATGCTGCTGAAAAAGCTAGTTCACCTAGTGATGTGGAGGAAGATAACAACAACAAGAAAGATCCATGAAATTCTTAAAATTTATTATGTTTCGCTTGCTTGCTTTAGAAACTTAGATTGTGGTTTGAACTATTTGAACTGTTAGTTGTTGGTTTTAGACTTATTAAACTTATGTTAATTTTCAGTTTCAGTTGCTTTAAAATATATTCTTTTTTGTGCGGTTTTAGAAAAATTTCATGTTTTTCTTAGTCGGCATGGTGTGTAAATTATACCTTGTCGACCGTATCAGGCTTTTACATGCCACTATGCTGTCAAGGAGTGGCGGTCGGCATTGTTTGAAATCTCTACCTTGCCGACTTAAATGTTAGTTGCACTTTTTAGGTACAAAGTACAACCCATTGAATGCTCAATGGCTAAAAATTTCAAAATCAAGATATTAGGTGTGTTGTTATTATAAAAGCATTCTCAGCTTTATCTTCAACCTGCATAAAGAATGGAAGTTTCACCACCAAATATTTGTAGTCATTGTACACTAAGTGGTCATTTTGTAAACGATTGTCCCTTTGAGGGAAGCAAATGCACTATTGAAGGTTGTAAGGGATTCTTATTTCTCATGAAAGCTGCAGTAGGAGATGTATATCAGCCGTATGCTTCAAAATGCACTTATTGTGGGTTTTTTTATTAGATAGATGAGCGCCTAGCTCCGTATGAAGATGAAGTTGCTAAAATCAACCTTCTACCATGCACAAATCCATGTTGCGACGGTAAGATGTAGATAATTACCTCTCCTAAGAAATTGTGTACCGGAAAAAGATAGTATTTATGTCCCAAATGTGTTAGGGTTAAGTTTTTAACGTTTGTATGCTTTAATTAAGGTTTGTATCCGATATATAGTCGGCATTGTACTAAATTAAAAGCTTGCCGGCGGCATAATAGTCGACATTGTACTAAATTAAAAGCTTGTCGGCGAGCATATAACCGGCATGTTCTCCTAATATACCTTTCCGACTCTGGTAGAAGATAACATCCAGGAACAACTTTTTTGAGGGAGTTCTTAGCCGGCATGGTTGTCCTCATAAACCATGCCGGATACATAAAAGCCGGAAACCCGGCAAAACCAAGACCTTGCCGACTGTCCCAGGCAGGTTTTTTTCCTGTGCTGTCATGCTCTACCATACTTGTGGATTCAAGTTTGAAATGTTTATAGTCGTAAGTAAAAGCATACACAAACCTCTCTTTGTGTGGCCTCAACCATTGTTTCTAATTCTACTACTTTGGGGTAATTAGTCCCCCAATCATCCTCGAAATCCTTCAAGTTTAACTCATATCTTCCCACACTCATCGACCAAACCACCTTATCCCACGCTTTCATGAATAACCCAAACATGATCTCACCTTCTTTCCATTCTTCGTCTTCTTTATCTTTCTCCTTCTCTCGCTCATCTTTAGTTAGTTTTCTAACACGTTCATCTTCCTCCTTTTCACGCTTAGTTCCTTTCTTTGCTTTCGATTTTTGGATATGACTTCTACAATTCTTCCTAAGATTGCATTGTATATGCCAAGTGCAAAGGAAATTTTGTGCACTGGGAAAGACTATCCTCACGGCGTTTATTATTGCTTTCTCATTGTCGGTGACTATAACCCCAGGAGTCTCGTCTTCGTGGTAGAGAAGGTTCAAAGTTTCCAATGCCCAAATATAACTATAATCCTTCTCACGATCCATAAAACACCATGCCACCGTGAACGATTGCTTATCCGAGGTTTGTCCAACAATATTCAACAAAGGCATGTTGTACCTATTCGTCTTATAAGTACAATCCATGAACAAAACTTGGTAAAAGCAACGCGCCAATAGAATCATATCGGGATGATCAAGAAAAATACGATCCACCTTCCCCTCCGATGACTCATGGTGCCTCACCGTGTAGTTGTATTTGTGTATTAACCATTGTGATTCTTCCATCCCATTCAACTCTTTTAATAGTTGCCTTGGCCGCATAAATTTTAGACAATGAAGAAAAATTATCCGGGTCGTCCCTCTTGAACTTACTAAGGAGCTTGCTTGGTTTAAATCCCCAACTTGTTCCTACTTGTTCGAACTCGTGCGGTTTCAACTTGGAAACTTGACAGTACCCTACAAGAGTTTCCGGATCTTTACGGTTATGCCAACCAACATCAACTCTATCCTTTCTCCACACGTTGTCGGTTTCCTTGTTCCTCCAAAAAATAATCTTGAATGGGCATCCACACTTATTTGTCTTTGTCTTGTACACCCTAGTCGTCTTCTTATCATACACATAACCCTTTCTCTTGTGACTTTGGTCCGGCAACCCATAACACTCGCATACCATTTCAAACCACGTAGATTTTTGTTGGGTGTTTTTCACTAGAACACACATCTTTTCTTTTGCTTTCTCAATAATCCATTTGACCGCGTCGTCTTTTTCCTTCCATTCCAAATCATTAACATAATGTGCGGAAGTATCAGGATCCCTAATTTTCTGAGCTTGAGGCTGATCCGTCATCGGTACTAATGCAACAATCTAGAAAACATCAAAAGTTAGTTGATATGTATTCACAGAGTCGGCATGGTCGACGTACAAAAGCCTGCCGACAACAAAACAGCCGGCAAGGAATCAAAATTTAACAGTGCCGACCAAGCCAGAGTCGGTAAGGTTCGAAAAAAATAAGCTTCCGGCTAAAGCATTTTCAAGTAATGACTCCTGTGTTGTAAAATTTAAAGTCGGCATGGTCGACATAACAAACCCTGCCGACAACAAAACATCCGGCAACAAATCAAAATTTAACAGTGCCGACCATGCTAGAGTCGGCAAGGTTCAAAAAAAATAAACTGCCGGATAAAGCATTTTCAAGTAACGACTCCTGTGTTGTAAAACTGAAAGTCGGCATGGTTTTATAAATCGACCCTGCCGACACAAATGCTTCTCATGAAAAGTCGGCACATTGTTCAATTAACAACCACGCCGGCGTGTTTGTCCGGCATGATCGACAAGCGTCGACCCTGCCGGCCTTGTGCAGCAAAAGTGAAAAAAAACAACCAAAATCCATCATTTGCATGGAAAAAGTACAATCTTCACCACGTAGGTTGTCTACCTGATTACTTGAAGCTCCATTCTCTTCTTCTTGGTCATTGGATTCTACATTTGGCTCAAGATATTCATCACTTCCATACTCATCATGAGTTTGAGGAAAATAAAAGTGAGGGTCATGCATGTAATCCATTTGATCATGGTCTGGTAGATCATCATACAAGTACTCATATGTAGGAGGAAAGTTAGAAGGCTCCTCCACCTCAAAATCAGGATTTGAATCACTCATATCACAAATTTCTCAAAAACCCTAACTCCCCCCACCCACCCACCCACCACCCCCCCCCCCCCAAAAAAAAAAAAACTTCCTCTACTACTTCATTCTACTTCTCTCTAAATTATTTCTAAAACCCAACTTATAAATTAACTAACTAATCTAACTAATTTAACTAATCTAATCATTTTAATTAAATTAGTGCTAATCATTGTGGGGCATTTTAGCCATATAGAAAAAACAAGGTTAAGGGGTGGCTTGGTTTCACTTCATAGTGACCACATTTTGTCTTATTGGGTATACCCCAATTAGTTTGAGTATACCCCAATCTCGCCAGGAAATAAAAAC
The DNA here is from genome assembly GCF_003573695.1 of Papaver somniferum. NCBI lineage: Eukaryota > Viridiplantae > Streptophyta > Magnoliopsida > Ranunculales > Papaveraceae > Papaver > Papaver somniferum. The sequence goes on from NC_039366.1 coordinate 34,396,258, forward strand.
ATGAAAGCTTAAAATACAAAGATTTATAAATAAAGGACAATGACAGATCACATGTTTGCCTGATGACTCAATTAAAGCAGCCAGATTTAAGGTAATCTCCTCTCTTTAATATTTTTGCGTCATTTTTGTTCATCCTATCCAATATGAAATTTTGCATGTGCAATTATCTCATTAGGGATTAAAAGTAGCATATGTAATGAACCACAGTGGCATGTTTAGCACGAATTGTATGGGATTTATGAATTCTCGTCCTGTCACTGTTAAAATAAGTTTTAGCTTTGTGAAAATGAAGGTCTAACTTCTCTGAAGTTGCCCATCCTACAAATGAAATTCTGATAGCAGTGCCTTAGGGGTCTTGCACTATATTCTTATTCCATGAGAGAAGGTACATGATCTGTGGTTTTTCCTTACCTAGAAGATTTGAATTTGAGGAAATACCCGAAACTGTAACTGAAATTTGACTTTCTTCCAAAAGTGTGTCTGATCCCTAATATCTTCTAAAAGTGTGACTGACTTTACCTAATGGCTAATCTACCCTTTGACCTTTGATGTCCACATATTGCCGGGGATTAAGATAAATACTAATCCGTATACTCCACTAATTCAATACACCCCAATATACGGATTAGATTAGCCACTAATTGGATACACACCAATATACGACCAATCAGTACCACACTATTTCGATATTTTCAGGAGAAGATTCACTCTACTCTCCTTCACTCTGGCCAGCGAAAATAGTCGGAGAAAATTTCAAAACTCAGAAATTTTATCAACTCCCTTCTCAGTCTTTCGATCCACTTAACTCAGAATTGAATTTTAGTTTGTTCTCAAAATCGAAGGTATGAAAACTGTCCTTTTAGTCTGTTCTCAGAATTGAATTTTAACCCCTAGAAATTTAAATTCTAATCTTAGCTTTGATGATGATCGCAGGAGAAGAATCAGTGCAAATACTTGAAGATACTTAAAGATTCGATTGAAAGGTATAAACTCTAAGCTGGTTCCTTTTTTGTCATTTATCTCTAGTCAAATTAGTAAATAGACAAATCAATCTAGATTTTGCAATTGTATGTGTTTTTTTAGTTGAATCATGATGTCTTAAAGCTAGGGTATGTGTTTGATTTCTTTTTTATGACATGATTTCAGTTTGAGTTTTGTTTAATGTCATGTTTGAGTTTACTGACATGAAACATACAATTTAGGGTTTATGTTTTCTGTTAGTTTTCGGTTTTAATGGACGAAAAGGGTTTATATTTTTCATGTCAGTCTAGTGGAGAAGGAACTTACAGATGGATATACACTGAAATTGAAGCTTTTTTATCAATTAATTTGATGGGTTTTGTTTAAAATTGAGTCTAAACAGCTGACTTCATGGTGATATAGATACCTACAAGATTAAATGTCTTCTAAGTCATCCTCATCCCGGCGGTAGTAGAAGGTAATCTGGTAAACCCCCTCCTGCAGGCAGAGCCGATAGCATATGCAGAACAGTCCATCTCGAGAGCCTAAACTAGGAAGAACTACTAGTTCTAGAGGCTTGTGATTATATTTACTGATGCTTAAAAGTATATCTAGACATATAAGTGTAGTATGCAAAAGCCTACAAATGATGACTATAGATTGTTGTGTTCTGATATTTATTGGGACATATGTTCGCCAATTTGTTATGCTTTGTGATAGTATCCAAAAGCCTAAGTACTTTTTTTTTTAAAAATTGTTATTTAAGGTATATATAAATCTCAATACAGAGTTCTCTCGATGTGTGTTGGGTGGAAAAATATGGCTCAGACTCAGTAATCCTTCTTGTGGAAATTAACAACTAATCTTTTCCATTGTTAAATCACCCTTCATAAACGATTGAGCTCTTCCAACTAGTCTGTTTCAGGACTTGTTTATTATACTTCGATATCGCTAGGTTTGTCTTAAATATGAACATCTATTGAAAATTAAAAAGGTCTTTCCAACTGTCCTCATATGCTTATATTTTCATGTGAAAGAAACCCAACTGTAGCTAATCCTCTGTTAATAAGCATTCGTAAGTTAGTAACTAATCCAAAATTTGTAAGTACAGTCAATGGGTTCTGGTAGACTTCCCAAAAAAGGGCGCGATGATGGGAATCTGAGTGAGAATGAGAAATTGAGGGACCACGAAGGAAGACTTATAAATTTTGAGTCGAAATCTGCAGGTCCTGCAGAGGACATGTATATATGACATACTAACAAGGCAGTTTTATTGCGCTCAGATAATTTTTTTCAATATTGCAGTTTTGAGAACTTATGTAATAATTATTAGCAACTTGTTCAGCGTTTCTTTCAACTTTATATTGTGTTTCACAGTAGTTTTGTCTATCCTTCAAAGTATCGGGGACGAACAAGCGACACAATCACATACTCCATCTTGGGTTCACTATCAGACTTGTGGAGTGTATTGTCTGAAGAAGAGATGACCATGTTCAAGACAACTGCAATAGGGAACTTAACAGACATTCCACCAGAATAAAGTTGGTCTAAAGCCATATTTTGTTTTCTGATGAGTCGGAAGATCAAAGTCGGACCTGGAAAATATTTGAATGATGAGATCCTTTCTAGAGTTAAGGATAAAGAATTGTGCTTTGGAAAAGCAGAATTTTCTCTGATATCCGGAGTTAGATTCCGGGATTTGAGGGATGGACATTCCGATTTTGAATCTTCACCAAAGATGTCAAGGCTAAAGCATAAGTATTTTTCAGCTGATGACAGAATCACTGGAGGGCACTTGTATGACTTTCTTATTCGCAAAACAGTCTCCAAAGACCGGGCAAAGGTTGTCGGAGAAACCAGTAATGCCATTAAAATGGTATCATATAAAATTTTTCTTCATATCAAGAAATTTGAAGGGAGTGAAAAGGTTCATTGCGAAGCTAATGATAGGGTGTAGGTGGCATTAGTCTATGTGGTACACATGTTATTTTTGGGGAACCAAGACATCCATGGGATAGAAGAAGATCTTTGGGACTTGGTGGACAACCTTTCAGAGTTCAACAAGTACCTATGGGCCAAAAGGGTGTACGAGGCCACTCTACAGAAACGTGACAATGCATTTAAATCTTCTATCAAGCCAAAAGGAATGCCACAAGTGTTGGTGGTAATATGAATTGATTTCTGTTTCAAAAATTCATATGTTTAGGCTTTATGTTTTTCCCATATCCAGTAACTCCTGATTGTGGTTCTAATAGTGTTTGTTTGTATTTTAGGTTTGGTTCCTTATGATGTTCCCGGGTGTGCTTGATGATATGGGAAAACAGATTAGTATTGAAGGGTGGCGCCCTCATATTCTAGACGTGTTGTGCATGGAAACGGTTCATCATCGTCATTTGTGTCGTTCGTTGATTCGTTCGGACGTGAGTAGATCAATGATGAAGTATTGTAATGATTCAGAACTGTTAGTAATTCTGGGGGTAGCCAAGGGACCCCTCAGTTATCAACAACTGGAGGATCTCGAGACCGAAATTAACTTAGGAAAGCAATGGCAGACTGAAGATGAGGTTGTTTTGGGATATTTGGAGGCGAAGAGCGAGGAAAAAGGAGGACATGATGAGGATCCTGTAGTAGCTCAATTACGTGATGTGGTGGATGACTTAAAGCGTCAAGTGCAAGAAAGAGAAAGTCGGGACATTCAACAAAATGAAATGATGGAAAAAATGATGCAGGCGATGCTCAAAATGCAAGATGAACTATCGAGGAGACCTAATGTGGGTGGATTTGATTTGATTTCAGAAATCATTTTAATTTTTTATGAAAATTGACGAACCCACATAGATCTAACTGTTTAAACACCATTTCCAAACTTCATGTTAACAGGGTCCTGCACAGGAAGTGGAGGCAAATCCCCGTAACACAGAACATGAACATTGTGAGACTTTTGAGGACTATTGTAGTCGATTCCATGACCGAGATAATGATGAAAATGTTCTTGATGATTTTGGTGGTGAATCACTAGTTGATTTTTGTGAAGCTAATACTGGTGTAGAATCTGTAGTTGGAAACAGCGATGCAGAAATTGTTAGAGCATAGCTCGGTCGACCTCGCATGCGTTGCTATCTCAAGCATGTTTGTCAATGTTAGTGATCAAAACTATGAGTCTTGATTTCTAGCCTACATAGCTAAGTCTCGGACTAGGATAGAAAAGTGTAGCTGAGCTCAAGGACTTCATGGCGATTCATCATACAACGACGAAGATCTACTCAATGAACCGTGGAACTTCATCAACAAAAAGGTATGTGGAGACTTGAACTTATCTATCACTTAAAAGTTTATCTCTTTTATCTCTTACTTCTTATGAGACAAAAGTCGCATGCTATATAGACTGGATCATACACATTTGATATTTCGATCTGAGTATATCTCGCCTATCTATATCTCGAAATCATGTGTTGGTAAAGCGTTTCGCTTTGATCAAGTTTGTAGGATCAGAATCTCGCAGCAATAATGCCTTAACGAAATTATCATCAACACAACACAACAGCGTCGCAGAACAATTTAAGAAATGACATAATAAACGACGTCAACTAAATCATGAGAAAAATGTGACGGTCCTGCGAAAATTAGAGAGTTTGCGAGATTAACATTTGTAAGCTCGCGAGAATGTCGCAAACCATATCCGAAAATAAAGGACATATTAGCTGTCATCCACTATGTTATTCCCTATAAATAGCCGCTCAGTTGTAAAGGAAAGGGAGAGATCTTTTCTGATTGAGAAGCAAGTAAATAGGAGAGAGAAAATCTAGAGTAGTGGTTATTCTTGATTTCTTTATCTTTTCTTGTAAGATTGTTCAAAGATTCATCAATAAAAGTTAAGATTGTTAATCTAAAATGAGTTGAATATTAATGAAATCTTGTGAGGGGTGTAGTGTAGGATTTCCTGCAACTTCATAATGGCGCTAGAAACAGGGAGGCTGAAGATTGAAAATTGAAGATTGTTCAAATCAAGAAAGTGATTAAACAAATCAGTGAACCAGTTAAAAGAAAAATGATTAGAGTCAATGAAGATGACAAAAGATTGGAGTGTAATATGATAACAAAAACAATGGTTAATGGATTTCATGAAAACATCAAAGGAAGGATACATAAACGAGATTTTGAAGGAAGGAAGGTTATGGCGGTAGAAAAGACATCACCCTTGAAAGATTGGGAAAAACAAAAAATCACATTCATGACGATAGAAATACCAAAATAAAATTTGAACCACACATCTCCATTGGTTATTACAGTGCCTATTACGCGAAAAGAGAAGGGGACAACAACAAAATCCACGGAAGAATGGACATTGGACAGAACTTTAGTCGATACAGGAAGTTCAATGGATATAATATTTTATCATGCGTTCAGGGGAATGGGATTTAAAGAGAAAGAAATGTCCAGTTCAACATATCTTGTTCATGGATTTGGAAAATCCACAACAAAACCTAAAGGAGAAATAGTGGTACGAATTCCACTAGGAGAGATCGAAACACACGTGACACTATGCATGGTGGATATGGAATCTCCATATAATATGTTGCTAGGAAGACCTTGGATACATGCGATAAAAGCTGTAGTATCAACGTTGCATCAATGTATTAAATTCTCCACACCAAATGGAATAGGTGAAATCAGAGGAGATGTTGACAATGCGAAATTATGTCATCAAATTGAAGTAAAGCATTATGAAGGACGAGCAAAAAATAAACAATTTCGCAGAAAGTTGGCAAAGGAGGCAAAGAAAGAAGAAGAATTTAGAGTGTACACGATAAGGGCAAAAGAAGGCAGGGGAATACCCAGCGAAATTTCGGAAGAAGGAGAAGGACCTGTGAAAACAATAAAAGAACCAACACCAATGGGAGAACCCAAGTCCAGTTACACTGCCGCAGAACCAACAAAAGAAGTAAACGTTGGGACTATAGAAGAACCTCTAATATTGAGAATTGGAACCAAGATGGAGTAGAAGAAGAAGAAAGAACTGTTAACCTTTTGCGAGAATATAAAACATTTTCGCAGGGAGCATGGATGAGATACCGGGAATAGATCCATCAATTGCATGTCACAAGTTGGAGATTAACAAGAATGTGAGACCATTTAAACAAAGAATAAGAAAAATCGCAACAACTACCATTCCCAAATAGAAGAAGAACTACAGAAAATGCTTGATGCAGGAATTATAAGAGAAGCTAAATACCCAGAGTGGATAGCGAACATGGTCATTGTTCCAAAGAAAAACAAAGGAATAAGGATTTGCATAGATTTCACTGATTTAAACAAAGCTGCCCTAAAGATAGCTTTCCGTTACCAGATATTCCTCAAATGGTGGAATCAGCAGCGGGAAATGATAGGGTATCGTCTTTAGATGGGTACAAAGGATATAACCAAATCCCTCTCGCTGAAGAAGATCAAGAGCATACTGCTTTTTTCGCCCCTAGAGGTTTATATTGTTACACGAAAATGCCATTTGGTTTGCGAAATGCGGGAGCAACATACCAAAGAATGGTAGAGAAGGTGTTCGCGAAATGGATACAAAAACATTAGAAGTATACGTGGACGACATGTTAGTAAAGAGTAAAGAAGCCAAAGACCATGTACAGGACCTGAGGGAGATTTTTGAACAAATGCGGCAGTATGACATTAAACTGAATCCTGAGAAGTGTACATTGGAGTTGCATCGGGAAAATTTTAGGCTACATTGTATCAAAGGAAGGAATACAGGTTGATCCAGAAAAAGTGCAAGCATTCGTGACATGCCAACACCAGCAACAATAAAAGATGTACAGAAGTTGAATGGACTTTTAGCTTCGCTAGGGAGATTCATTTCGCGATCATCAGACAAATGCAAATTTTTTCGATATACTCAAGAAGGGTGCGAAATTCAAATGGACTGATGAATGCGAAAAAGCTTTTCAAGGGATCAAAGAACATCTTATGAATACATCTATTTTACAAAAAGCAGAATCAGGAGAAGAATTTTAATCTATCTTGCGACGACGTCGCATGCATTAAGTGTCGTGTTATTGCGAATAGACGCAGGAGTGGAGAAACCCATCTATTACATTAGCAAAACTTTTAATACTGCCGAGAAGAATTACTCAAAGATTGAGAAGCTAATCTTAGCATTAGTTTATGCATCATTTAAGCTCCGCATATATTTTCAAGCGCACAAATAAAGGTATTAACAAAAGTACCAATTGAATCAGTGATGAAGAATTCAAAAAGATCAGGAAGAGTGGAGAGATGGAATGCACAAGTAGGCCACTTTGATATTAAATATGAAATTTTGTCTTCACCAAAATCACAAGTTGTTGCAGATTTCTTGGCAGAATTTCCTTTAGAAGAAGATGAAGCGGTAGAAGAAATGATGGATATAGAAGAAGAACACGGAGATCCAAAAGACTTATTAACAAACCAAATAGATGGGAGATATTGGTAGATGGATCATCAAATGGAGAAGGCAATGGAGTTGGAATTTTTTAATTTCGCCAGAAGGAGTGAAGATGGCTTTTTCATTCAGATTGGAATTCGCATCCACTAATAACGAAACGGAATATGAAGCTGTGATACATGCCTTAAAGTTCGCAATAGAAATGAAACTAGAAAATGCCAGGATCACTAGTGATTCGCAGCTAGTTATTCGCCAAATAAAGGGAGAGTACACTACAAATGAACCATCCTTGAAGAAATACAAGAATCGTTGAAGAATTGTCAGCGAAAATCCCAAAAATAAAATGGAGGCACATTTCAAGGAAGGATAACAGACTCGCAGACGCTTTTGCTTTCATCTCAAGCATGATGACAGATCCAACTGCGAGATGCATAAAAATACAACACTTCTGTCACCATCAATCAATAAAGAAGAAGAAGAATGACGTGATGATAATAGACGGTGGAGAAGAAGAACAAACGAACAATATCGCAGATTGGAGAACAGAACTTCATGCATATTTGGCGAAAGGAGAAACACCAAGAAATAGATTGGAAGCACACAAGTTAAAAAGCCGCGAAAAATTATGAATTAAGAGATGGGCTGCTATACCGAAAATCCTTTAATGGACCATCACTCAGATGTTTGACACGAAGAAGGAGAAAAGGTGCTAAAAATGTTACATAGTGGGGATGCTGGCAATCATAGGGGGGAAGATCTTTGGCACATAGAGCAAAAATGCAAGGCTATTACTGGCCATACATGCACGAAGATGCAAAACAAATATCAAGACGTTGCGAAGATTGTCAGCGGCATGGAAAGAAAATACATGCACCTGGAGCACCATTGTCATCTTCAACCAGTGTGTGGCCTTTTGGAAAGTGGGGCTTAGATATTGTGGGGCCATTTTTACCAGGATCTGGACAAAGAAGATACTTAATAGTCGCAACAGATTATTTCACAAAATGGACAGAAGTGAAGGCAGTACAGCATATTCGCGACAAAGATATCTTTACATTCATATTCGAAAAATCATTTGCAGATTCGGAATTCCTGCGCAGTTGGTATCTGATAATGGGAAACAGTTTGAAGGACAGAACATAGAAATGTTACTTAATGCATTTAAGATAAAATGTGGAAAGTCTACTCCTTTGTATCCACAAGCTAATGGGCAGGTAGAGGCAACAAACAAAACAATTGCAGATATATTAAAGAAGAAATTAGAAGGACATCATAGAGCATGGTGCGAACAAGTACATAATGCAGTATGGGCTTATAATACAACTAGAAGAGAAGCTACTGGAATGTCACCTTTTTGTTTAACATACGGAGTTGAAGCGGTGTTACCAACAGAAGTTGTTATTCCGACAACAAAGAGAGAAGCTTGGGAGAAAAATCTTAGTGCGGGTTTGATCTTAAGCAAACTTGATGAATTAGAAGAAAAAGAGAGAAAGCTTTACAACATATGGAGAATTATCAGCGAAGATTAGCCCGAGAATATAATAAACGTGTCAAAGTACGCGAATTCCAACCAGGAGATTTAGTTCTGCGAGAGACACCAATATATCAGCGAGAAAATGGTGGAAAGTTAGCGAAAAAATGGGATGGACCTTACATCATTAAGGAGATAGTTGGAACAGGAGCTTATAAATTAATGGATCCAGAAGGTAGAGATGTTGGTCATAGACTTGACAGACCATGGAACAGATTGTACTTAAAAAGATATTATCCGTAAGAAGCTTTGAGAAGTTATGGATTCTGAAAGAATAGTTGCGAGATTATTCATATCAAAACAAGATCATGATGTGCGAAACTTTCGCAGAGATAATCATAGAACAATGACATAAAAGAAAGGGGCGAACCTTTATGGCGTACACCCTAGTTCGCGAATAAAATTTCGCAAGAGGCAAATGTAAGACCTAAAGTACGTCATATAAGGGTAGGGGTACCTGTTGCATGGCTCAGGGAAAGGCTACACCGCCACCGGAACCTGAGTCATGGAGATTTGGGGTCAATAAAGCCCATCCGGGAGAGGCACCTTGGATTCTCAGCTTAAGCATATGACTTAGGTTGGGCGACTAAGGTAATAAGGACTCTCCAAGGAGTGCAGAATCTGATCAAGGCGCCGAGGTACACGGTTGAGTCAAGAGTGCCAGGGGCGTCTGGAGCGTACCTTGCCATTCTTGACAAGTCTTGGCTTATACTGCACTCGGCCCGAAGAAAACCCCACTTAGGGTGCAGTCTCGTAACCATAAACCCTATAGGTAAAAGGGATAAGAGGCTGCGAAAACAACTGGTTGTTGTTAAGACTGGATGGGAGGAGCTAACCTTGTATGGTAGAAGTACGCCTCCTTGAAGGGGCAACCAGGGGGAGATAAGGGCGGCACCCTCCATTAGGGAGCTGATAAGTGTCTTAAGACGCAAATGTCATGAGGATTTTTACTCGCAAGGGTATTAAGGCTTGTCATATTTGTGCAACAATCCTGAAGTGGCAATAATACTAGAGAAAAGGATAACACGAGATCAATGGGTTTTCGCATGAAAGTGCGAAGACGTCCTGCGATTTCGTCGCAAGACGGCAATGTAATGGGGCTTTATTTTCGCAAGAAAATTTAGGCCTATCATATTGTCGCAACATTCCTGAAGAGGCAATAATACAAAAGAAAAAGTTAAGGCAAGATCAATGGGTTTTTGTATGAAAGTGCAAGGACGTCCTCCGATTTTGTCGCAATGACAAGAGGTGGCATAATAAGACCTTTAATTAAGAAGGAAAAATAAGACCACATGACAAAACAAAATATTTGTAAGTATTCATAACAGATCATTTCTCGCAAGAAAGATAATGAGAGGAAAGTATGGGAATCAGTAACAAGAGGCATTATCTTTCTCTCCAGCAAAATACTAAAAGAGAAAATTAATTCTAAAGTTGGTTGAAGAATATTATTCGCAAGAAATAATAAAGGTGAAACAATTCAAGAAGATAGAACTAGATAAGAAGCTCATGCTTCAGTATTGATTCCAGTAGAAGGAGTTAATGGACGCTCTTCGCCAATGTTCTCATTATCGCCAATCTCTTCTTCATTTCGATTCTGATCTTCACAACAATAATTCCTTTGAAAGGGACTTCTTTTTCGCTGCCACCTTGATTATCGCCAGCAATTACTTCTTTAGAAGAGATTTCTTTTTCGTTTTCATTTTGATTAGCACCAGCAGTTGCTTCCTTAGAAGGGATCTCTTCGACATCTTCCAGAAGACTATTCTCTCCACCACTTTCATAATCATAATCACTGTCAGCAGGTGATAGATACATTTTTGTGTCTAATTTGTCCTCAATATTCTGTATTGTTAGTACTCGATTTCGTACTTATAATGGTGTTTTATGTTTTTGTAGATGTTTTTGGAAAAATAAGCTCTTGCGGCGAAATTGGCTCGAAAAGTGGTGTTTTACTCCCCCGAAATGTGTTAAAGGCACCCCAGAAATGCGCTGAAGGAATCCCAGAAAAATTACTATTTACGCCCAAAAATACTATTTGCACCCAGGGCAAGTGCTAAAGGGACACCAGTACAGGATTAAGGGGAGGACATCTTCTTCCCAAAATTCAAAAATGAAAAAAGGCGGGAAAAATGGCAGCAACAATGGCAGAGTTTTCGATCGGATTTTGGAGGAGTTTTTGTGTGATTCAATCGCTGAAACTTCATGGGTAGTTGTGATATGTCCTAACAAATCTAGTATGGGTGTTTGTTTCGATCAAATTTGTCTGGATAACTTGGTTTAGTCCAAACAGGGAGTTGGAGGAAAAACATGAGCTTACACTAGTTGTGGTGAATCTAAACGTGTACTGCACGTGTTTGGAAGCCTTAATCAACACTTTGGAACGTGAAGAAGATTTATAAGGAATTTAATCCAGCTGCAGATGCGTAAAAATCAAAATCATTGATAAAAAAAGAAAATATCCCGAGTAAAAGAAGATTATTTGGTATTAATGGAGGAGACTCAACGCGTGGTTTTTCTTTAAATAGATTCCCTGGGAGTCCTAGAGAGGGGGTCGAGATTTTGGGGTGGCTTTAGAAGGGCTGAGGAGTGAGAAATCAAGACGAACAGCAAGCTTCCTGTTGCTGTTTTCTGCTGCTGCTGGTGCTGAAGAACAGACTCCCAAAGACACTCGTTTTTGAACAGTGTCAGCGACACAGAGGCGAGGGTCGCAGCACAGTGTTTACAACACTTTCTGTCTGTCGTTTTCTGTAACAACTGGTTTGTAACACTTATAACTGTTATAAACCCGGTTTTATTGTATTTCTCATATTCTCATCATTTGTAAACCATTTTTGACCATCAATGAAATTCTTTGAGAGGTTTTCCAACATGATGAGCGGCTAATTCTCTCACAACCAAGGCAATGAGGAAGCTATTTACGCATGAATAATTGGTAATTATTTATTCTCTCTAATTTATAATTTATAATTCACTCAATCGCTGCTTTTGCAGAGTTTTTAATTGTTTGCAAAAAATTTGTTCATTAGTTGTGATTCAATTAGATAGGTTATGCTTTGTTTAGATAATCTATGCTTAGGGGATACAATTAATTTTTGAGAATTTTCCAGATTATTTGTGAATTAAGAAATAAGAGTCTTAAAAGATAATTAGAGTTTTGAAATATGTATCATTCAATTTTGCGTCATAGTGGAATCTAGTGTCTTGGTTACCTCTCGCCCACTTTGTTAATATTTTTGTATATAATTTTATTAAATCTTTAAATTTAATCTTCACAAGTCCGAGAGTTTGAACCTCATTACTACAACATCATTCAAAAATAATATCATTTTGGCCAAGGAATTTCATCATCATCTACTTCCAAAGGTTCAATTGATGTAAGAGGAAGAGATTTGGATAATAAAATATCATTTACAAGGACTTCATCCTGGAGATGAACTTGACGAAGAAGTGCTCTCTGATGATTCCTATCTTGAATACCCTTAAAGTAAGCAAGATAATCAAGTCTTCTTTTTGCTCGGTCGCAAGAACCAGTAAGGACGGAGACGAGTAGTGCATTTTCTTTGCGAATTTTGGCATATTTAGCCTCCAAAACAAAAATGAAGGAATGAAGATTCTTCTCAGATTCTGCGAAAAGTAGAATACGAAATTTCAGTAAGATGAACAACTCAAAAAGATATGACAAAGAAAAGATAGTTAAGGCAGTCAAACTATTATGACTACCTTCCTTTTGCGAAATAAGGTGTTGAATCAAGGTCAGACAACTATTCTCCCAACGGTCCATTGCATCATCAAATTTATCTCCAACTAAACCTTTAAGTCGAGACTGAAGATTTTTCTCTTTAGAAATAAGAAAGGCATTTTCTTCGCCAGAGAAGAATAAGATTCTTCTAATTTGGAATATTGTTCTTTAAGTTGATTCGCCTTTACACTTAAAGCTATTCTACCTTGAATGAGTGTATCTCTTTCAGCGATAGATGACTCTGTTACTTCTTTAAGTTCATTTCTCAAAGAGCAAAGAGCAAAGAGATTGTTCTTGGTCATCACATACTTTCTGAAGGATGCTAAGTTGTTGCGAAGATATCGCCATCTTATTTAAACAAATACGAATTCTCTTGAGATAGAGTTTTATTATCATCTGATAAAGATTCCATCCCTAGATTAGCTTTAGTTAAATAATAAGAGAGGCGAGATATTTCATTACTTAATAAATCTTGCCTCCGAACTAATTGGGTATTTTCATTGGTAAGGTTATTTATATGATCAACAGAGTATGAATAGAGGTTATCTAATTGGTTATATTGATCCATCAAAATCTCTTTATCAACACGGGCTTCTTCAACAACAGATTCAAATTGATATCTCTCCATTATTCGTTTCTGGTTTAAGGATTAACATGCGAAAGAGGGATTTCAAGGATAATTAAATATGGAAAGGATAAAATCATTAGAAAGGAAAATTGAAGACACAGATAAGGAAATCATACCTCTCAGTTCATCATTATTCTTGCGAAGATTGTCTCGATCCAGCAAAACATTCTGGAGCTTTTGATTTTCGAGACGAAGAGCATCACTCTTTTTCCAAAGCTGTTTGCGAAGCAGCTCTGTCAGAGCCAAAATACTTACTCAGAATTTCGCAAATCCCTGTAGTTAAGGTTTTTGATTCCAAGAAATCCAATTCCCTCTGTACTACAAATAATAGATTTTCATTGATCTGGCAATGCAATTGGATTCGGGTGTAAAAAACAAAAGTAAGGTGTTAAGGAAAAGTGGGATAAGAGAGAAAAAGTGGTTTACTGGATCCCTACTGAAGAAAAATTCTTTATAACAATTCATAACCTAACACAAGCTCAGGTGTCTAGTGAGAATCTAAGGAGATACATATCTTGCATGGGAGAAATTCTCTCCTTTTCTTATCCTGTGAGAAAAGCAAATGGGAGTTATTCTATAACCATCATAGCTAATATCAGATTCAGGCAGAGACTCACTTTCAGTGTCTATGCTGAAAATGAGATGGGTTTCAACAATGAAGTGTCATTCCAGTTCCATCACTTTCCACATAACTATTGTGACTTCTGCAAGGTTATAGGTCATAAAATGGAGAATTATGAGCACATTGTGTTATACCAACAAAAATTTGAAGAGCAACGGGCTGAGGCAGAGGTTTTTTTAGATGCTATGCAAAACATTGATGAACAACAAATGATCCAGGATAATTTATATCAACCATCTCAGCAAGCAGTTCAGCAGGTGTTGAATAATGACATGATGGGTTTTGATGAATATATTAGTTGATTCTGATGGAGAACAAGCTGCTTCTGAGATTATATGCACTGATTATCTAAAGCAGTTTGAAGTAGATAATGCTAGTCAAGATAGTGCTGGTGGAACTCAACAACTCAGTGAAGCTGCTAAGAATACCAGGAAGTCTCTTAATGCAAATGCCACTCCCTTTCCTACTGCTGAAAGTGATAACAGAGATGCTTATATGTGGAAGGTAGTCCAAAAAAGAGACAGACTTGGTCAGGTTATAGATTTTGCTGCTGGTTTTTGGAGTGGTTCTAGCTCATCTCAGAATAGCTGCAACCTAGATATGAACTACTATAGGAACTGGCAAGTAATGCAGTCTTTCTTCCACTGGGATGTACCTCTACCAGCTCAAAAGAAACTGAAGATAACTGAAATTGACTGTCAGCAATAAAAGCAAATTCCTGAGGTGGCAAAGGATATTCATGTAGTCGAGGAGCAAGAGATAACCACACCTGCAAGGTCTCATCCACATCAATGGTTTGGTGGTGAAGGCTCTTCTACATCTCAAGTATCAGTGGACCCTAAGGCTAAGGGAAAAGGAAAAGCCAAGCCTGGCTGAGACCTTTATGACCCCAAATGAACTTGCAGAAACCTATATGACTCACAGTGCAGACTTAGATTCAAAACCTATGGTCTCTTTTTTAGTTGTTTTTACTTAAGTCTGCATACTTGTATTTGTTTATTTCTGTTGTTTCCTTTACTTATTTGTAATTAGTTGTGTGTTCCTGCATCCTTGTTATTAGTTGTTGTTACTGTTTTAGTCGCTTTAATTCCCTAGTCTCTTAGTAATTATATTGTAAATCCAAACCTTCTTATATGCCTACTTTGTTCTTATAGTTTTCCTGTTTTTTTGACTCAAGTCTCTCCCTCTCTTTTCTCCTTTAGTTTTGCATCTCCATCTTAACTTCATGTGTCTGTAATTTGGATTTTATTCTCATACTTCTCTGAGAATACCCTGAATTTTAGAATTTATTCTGTTTGTCTGTGCTCTTACAATAACACTCATACAAACTCATTCTGGTTCTCTTAATTTTCTGGTATAAAATTGTGAGAATTGTTTCTTTTTGTTTTCAAACTCTCTTACTCCTGTGCTAATTTCTCCTTTCTTTCTGGTCTTTGTTTGTTTCTTTTAGCACCCTTGCCACTCAGCTATACTTCTTATACACCCTTACCCTTAGTATCTTTGTTTTCTTTCTGCGGTTCTTAGGCACCATGAAACTCCTATCCTGGAATGTCCAGGGAATAGGTACCCCAATCACAAAGGACGATTTCTCTTACATTTTCCAAACTTACAATCCAAATATTATTTTCTTGGCCGAGACAAAAGCTCAACTGTCTCGCATAGATTTATTTTAAAAAAAATCCACTTTTCATGACTGGTTTATCATTCCTTACGTGGGATTAGCAAAAGGGTTAGCAATAGCGTGACACAATAACTTAGAAATGAAACTAATATCTTCACAATTTAACGTGTTCCATTTTGAAGTAATTGTAGATGACAAAAAATCCTTCATTACTTTTGTTTATGGTGCAGTAGACGCTGAAGGAAAAAGTGAACAATGGAACTATATTTTAAATATGGTTCAACAAGTGGATAAACCTTGGACCCCGATTGGTGATTTGAACATCATTCTTGACCCAGCTGAAAAGCAAGGGGGAAACAAGGCCAGCTCAAGTAACAAACAAAATATCCTACAGATTATAGACTCAATGAACTTACAAGATGCGGGCTTTGAAGGTGCGCCGTTCACATGGTCAAACAACAGAAAAGGCAATGCAAACATTTGCGAAAGAATCGATCGAGCTTTGACTTCATATTTATGGACACAGGTATTCCCGGATACAAAAGTTATGCACTTACCTAGAGTTGGTTCTGATCATACACCTATTCTACTTGATACAAAGACGGAAAAATTAAAACTTCAAAAGCCTTTTAGATGTATAAGGTCTTGGATTTCACAGTCTAGCTTACACGAAGTAGTTAGATCTTCTTGGGAATCTCATTCCTCTTACTCAACAAACGACAATTTTTCCCTCAAACTCCAACTTCTTTCTTCTGACCTTGCCCGGTGGAACTCGGATATCTTTAGCAATATACATAAAAATATAAGGAACTTAAACAATAAAATTGAGAACATCCACAAATCCGAGAATATGGCCAAAGATATAGATAAGCTTAGGCAGCTTCAAGAAGATCTAGGTAAATGGTACCAAATAAAAAATGACTACTACCATCAGCTATCGAGAGACAAATATTTTAAAGAATATGACAGAAATACAGAATATTTTCATGCCACATCCTCCAATAGGAAAAGAATCAACTCCATCAATACCCTTAGAGAACCTTCCGGCTTATGGCTATCAGACAGAGATCAAATTTATTCCCTTCTGGTAAATCATTTTTCCCAAGTTGGCTCATCCCAACAAAATAACTGTAACTTTGATCTGTCTTCCATCATAAAACCGTGCATCTCTGAAGAAGAAAATATATCTCTACTAAAAATTCCCTCAAGAAATGAAATCTGGCTAACTCTCTCTAATATGAATCAATGAGGAGCACCAGGGCCGGATGGTTTTCAACCAGGTTTTTTAAATCCAACTGGGAAGTCTTCGGCTCTGACATCATCAATACAGTCCAAGAGTTCTTTAAAATGTGGATTCTTGATGAGGAATCAAACCACTCCTTCATAACCCTTATTCCAAAAATTTCAACTCCTCAAACCCCATCCGATTTCAGGCCAATAAGTATAAGCAACACCATATACAAACTCATTTCAAAAATTCTTGCAAGCAGACTAAAGCCCATCCTCAACAAAATTATTTCCCCCCAACCAATTTGCTTTTCTTCTCGATAACATTATAATCGCCCATGAGCTCATCCACTCAATGAAAACTTCAAAAAATAAAAAAGGTCATCTAACTCTGAAATTAGACTTGTCAAAAGCTTTCGATAGAGTAGAGTGGAATTTCATAGAAAAGGCTCTCTTTTGTCTGGGTTTCGATGAAAGGTGGACTGACCTCATCTTCCAATGCATCTCTACCACTTCCTTCTCTATACTTCTCAACGGCTCCCCCGACACAAAATTTAGAACATTTAGAGGATTAAGACAAGGTGACCCGCTCTCGCCTTACTTATTCCTAATCTGCATGGAAATTATTTCCAGACTCCTTGAAAAAGCCATTTCTGAGAAAAAAATATCCGGTTTCCAGATTAGTAAAGAAGCTCCAAACATATCCCACCTATTCTTTGTTGATGATTGCTTTCTATTCACTAAAGCTGATTTAGGGGAAACAAAGAATCTTCTAGAAATCATCTCTCTTTTCGAAGATATAACATGAAAAATGATAAATCTACAAAAATCAAGTGTCTATTTCAGTCCAAAAATCCATCCAAAACATGGAAAAATTCTATCCAGAATCCTAAAGGTCCCTTTAATGACAAAAAATGATAAATACCTTGGTACACCCCTTTTCTTTGATAAGAATAGGAAAGCAAACTTCGAGCCCCTTCTACAAAAATATTACTCAACTCTGCAAGGCTGAAAATCGAAACTCCTCTCTCAAGCAGGAAGGATAATACTGATCAAATCTATCCTCCAAGCTTTTCCAACGTACCAGATGCAAGTTCTATCTCTCCCCAAGGAAACTTTAAACAAGTTGGACAGAATACAAAGAAACTTCTGGTGGAAAAAGACGGAAAAAACGACAAGGAGGTTTTATTAGGGCTTGGAAATATATTTGTAAACCAATTTCGCAAGGGGGACTAGGTATAAAAAACCCACACCAATTCAACATTTCCCTTCTCACCAAATTAGCCAGCAGATTATTATCAGAAAATGTGCAACTTTGGGCAAAAATCCTAAAAGAAAAATATTTCCCTCATTCAAACCCGCTGGAAGAATCAAAAATTTCCAAATTATCGTGGATTTGGACAAGCATCAGAAAACGGATTGAATTAATCAAAGGAAACTTTATATGTCAAGTGAAAAATGGTAAATCGATAAAAGTTTGGGAAGATAGATGGATTCCAAATGAGGAAATAATTCCAATGCCTCAAACTTCTCGGGGTATAATTCCGACCAAAGTTCAAGAATTCATTACAGAAGAAAACAAGTGGGACCAAGAAAAACTAAACAACTACTTTATCCCGGAAGTGAGAAATAAAATTCAAGCTATCTCTCCAAGAAAAGAAGAAGAAGATAACATAAAATGGTTACATCATCAATCAGGAATATTCTCAGCCAAAAACGTTTATAATTTCCTGGCTAACCAAACTCTAGAAGAAGACATATCCTTATCAGATTTCCATGGAAAAATATCTGGAGAATACAAACAATTCCGAGAATAAAGCTTTTTTGTGTGGAAACTATCTGGAAAAGCTTTACCCACATCGTCGAGGCTGGAGGCCCACAATTCGGAGATCGAAGCAAATTTCCAAATGTGTAATATGCAAACTCAGGAAACAGAGATACACCTGTTTGGAACATGTCCTTTTTCCAGAGCCATCTGGTTCAGCTTCTCATTAGGTCTCCTAATCCATTCAGACAATACGATTTCGATCTCAACTTGGGTTAAATGGTGGATTCAAACCCAGAACTAGATAATTTATCGGGGAAAATTGCAACAATATTATGGTTCATATGGAAATACATATGTTCGGTGGTTTTTAAGAAGACAAGACCAAATCCAACGCAACTAATAACTCAGATCAACAATTTCTTACAATCCATCCCAAAAGAAGTTACAACTAAAGTAACGGAAGCCAACAAAACACAGCTGGTCAATGCCAAATGGACAAATATAAATACTGATTGGATATTCTTCGTATATGCCTCTTTCAAAGAAGACGACCTATCAATGGGTTATGCTCACATAGTGTATTCAGTCGATCAACACACCTTCATGCACATTTCAGCTGGTTCGGAGAAAGCTACCTCAGCTTTCCACGCAGAAGCGAAAGCGTTACTCAAAGCGGTCACATGGCTAAAAAAAATGTGTTATCTAGTGTTACAATTGTAACGAATTGCTACCCATTAGCTGACAATATCAATAAGGATAACACAAGTCCCATATGGGCAGCCGAAAATACCATGGAAGGAGTAAAGGCAATACTACAAGAGCTTCCACAGGCAAAGGTAAAATATACTAATAGAAAATACAACTCAGCAGCAGACAAAATCTCCAAGGAAGCAAGGAAAAAATGTTTTCAACATTTATCCATGAAAATTCAACAACAAATCAAAATTACTAGCATTATTTCTAATGTTCTCGACAAAAACGAGATTATAAACCTTATGTACTATATTTGCTAGTGAATACATTTCGTCTTTCCATAAAAAAAAGGTGTTAAGTATTGTAGGGCTTTAGCCCACGGGTGAGCGGCCCAATATAGTAACTAGGATTCTGTTCCTGTTGTATATCAAAAACTATATTGATGTAATAGAGACTAACTCTAATGAAAGGAATATACTTCTCTCTTTGTCTTTTAATCTTTCACATCCACTGCAAAACGTTATCATGCAGGATGTTATACCGCAGATCTATATCGATTAATTGATTTTTTTTCTACACGGATTAACGTCAAACTAATGTGGAAATCGTTGAAATCAAATCAGATAAGTTTGATCTATTTTTTTTAATCAAATAAGTTGGATCTATTTTTTCCCTATTTTTGATTTTGGCATATACATTGGATATATTAAATCTGTTCGAAAATTAGTGTAATCATGAATTAGGGATTGTTTTCTCCTAATTTTTTTCTTAAAATTTTTCTTCCCCTAGAATTCGTATTTGATTGTGGTTTGACCCTGTCCCATATACATGACGAAAATGAATCTACGTCTATGCATTCCATATGAATAGATTTGGGTTTTATAATATTCTATTATGTTTATGCATCCTCTTTGTCTTTGCATCCAATATGCATCGGTTTGGTCTGATTTGTACTTTGTGTACTAATTTGGTCTGTTCCTGTTGGGTGCAATTCCGAGGACAAACAATGAATAAAAAAAACTGCTTCTGTTCGAGGGGAGGGGAAAGCGAAGCGGCACCATCCAGCGATCCAACCCGGTGCTGATCCAGCGATCCAACCCGACACCGCTCCAACGATCCAACCCGGTCCCTGTCCAGTTCCAGCCGAGTCAGTCTTGTTCCGATTTGGTTCTGCTCGGTTCAGGTTATCCTGTCCCATTTCCAAACTTAGTTCTGGGGGGGTGCGCAATTAATGTCGTTCTGGTCCTGGCTATTATAGTGGGAACCAAATTTTTGAGGTACGTAATGGTGATTAATTTTTGGGCTCACTTATTTTATTTTCCATTATTTTTATCTTTGTTTTAAGATACGTCCATACCATAGTAGCGGTCAACTTAAATTATGATCATTGATCTCGATCATTAAGAAAAGGTGTATATCTCATATAAAATTCTCTACCGATGATAATGTACCTTCTAAAAGGTGGAGCCATATGTCTCTATGTTATGAAGAAAATTTAAACACTCATGATTTTATTTCATTTTTCCCGGAGCATGAATGTACAGTGGGATGAAATCCACTTATTAGATTATTGTATTATAATCAGTAACTTCAACAAAGTTATGTTGTAGTTGAAAGCACATGAATCTCAACTTTGTCGAAAGACTCACAGAAAGTGACATGAGTCGGATTTATTTTTCTTCCATTTTTTTCCCTACTTCATTCATAATACTAAAGAACCAGTATATGTTGAAGTATGCAAACAAGAGATCCACTATTTTTTTTAATATTTTTTAGTAAGCTATTCAAACCTAAAGTAAGTGGTTGACATGCAAAATGGGATTCTCTTGACTTGTTGAGATAAATTTTTTTTCTCAAATTAAGCTAAATGTAGCAAAATTGAAAATGGAAAGAACCCCGAAGTAATGGGGGTTAGACGTACCGACTCATACAAAGCAAGTGAAAAGGGACATATATATCATGAGACAAAGATGTATTTTTCCCCCACGGTAGTAATGACACCAAAGTACAGGTACATCATTGCCACGAGACATAAATTCTCTAAAGTACTTGAGAAATATATAAATGAAATGTAACATATATTCACTCTAAAGTAATTGAGTTGAATCCGAATTTTGTTACGTAATAAGGCCACACCACTTATTAAATCTCTCAAGACTCAGTGTCTAACTAATAGTGGTTTTTCACCTACTAATTTAAGGAATATACACTAGTTTTTTGAACTAATTGTTTATAATGATTGGATCATCGGGCGAAGCAATGCTCAAATTTTGTTTTCCAAGATGGAACAAAGATTAAAAGTTACAAAAGCTCTATATGTACCGAGATCTAATCACCTCGTTAAATTCCAAAGAGACCCATGCAAGTGGATATCATATGGAAACTCACAATGATGAGAATGTAATTGATTGCATCTTTTATAGTCTCTAATATATTTGAAGGACATATATCTTAGAGAAACTAATGAGTCAATCTAGTGGAATGTAAATCACTATAGTATTTGGATAATTGAATCCATATTGACTCCGACGATGAAATGTTGGAAATTGACTCATAAAGACTTTGACATGACCATAAATGAAATTTGGTTGTGACATGATATTTCTTTTTGAAAGGACTCATACGTACATCACTGTGTTTGAGTGGTCGAGACAACGGGAAAAAAGATTGATAGAATGCGAAGTAACGACATATCTCTCAATAAGTGTTTTCTAAAGTACTAGATGCACAACTCCCTCATACCTACCATTATGCTTTTAAGTACGAAATCATATCATTCATTTCACAAAGTCTTCAGTAAAACAGGATTGAGACCATCCTAAGATGCAAATGGTAAACAATCCATATTACAAAAAAAAGAAGGTGAAATTTAGAAAAATATTCATGCAGAATGCGGACCATCAAAGTGACTTATGGATCCGGTTAGTGTTTTGACATTTTGGAATAGTTATAGTTCCCAAGAAATTTGCGTTTCTACTAGCACATATTTTACATGTAAGGCTCACCACCCCTTGTAAATGCTAGAGAATTTACATCAAAAGGACTTGATGAATATCGCATGTTTAATATGATCAATATGGAGCATCTTATACCCAATGGTCTCGCAGAGGCTACCATCAAAGGTTACAGATGGTGCCTAAGGAATATGTTATGCGTACCAACCTATGTTTTATTGCTTTGGGGATATGCGATATTACACGCATCTTACTTAATTCGTTTTTAGAACCCAATATTAGTCAACCTTTTCTGCGTACCAGTTGGTAACTGGATTTAAGCCTGACATTTGTGTTCTTACGCATTTTTGGTTACACTATATATGTGCTATTACGACTCCACATCGTACTATGATGGGTCTTCAAAACTGTTAAGTAGTTATGTTGGAAATGATTTCCCAACAATTATCCGCATTTTAAAACTTTTGGCAGGAGATATCTTACCGCTAGATTTACGGGATATCACTTTAATGAGACAGTCTTCCCGTCGTTAGGGGGAGATAAAAAAAATGTTTTGTATGGGAACGACATGAATTGTCGTGTTGTGTTCCCACTGTGTCTCATATTGATTCTTGTACTCCACAAATGTAAATGTGAAGTGATAAATAATATTCGATTTCAGAATGTACACTGATGTTGCTAAAGTGATGAGATCACACATATCAGCTACGAACCTACCTGCAAAGTTACAAATCCTCAATACGGGATATACGCCATAGACTAAGGTGTTGCAACTACACTAAGTGGAAGTGTGGTTGAGGCCGTGGCTTCATAAAGAAAGTTGAAGAGACCATTTGGTTCGATCAATCCTCACCTAGAAAGGAAGTAGGTGAGTAAGGCACAACTTATTTATATCATCAGAAATCATCTCATAAGATTGTCTCTGAATATGTCCATGAATCAAACTGGAGGACGCTCCGAAGTTTAATGATTCCAGAGAACAATGACATCCCAAGTGGATTATGAGAATGCGCATGAGTCAATGGAAAGATCATGCGAGCATATTGATGATTAATTTCTTATACACTTGCTTAAGGAAATAAAGCAAGATGAGATCGAACCAAGCTCCTTGTTGCTTAATTTCAACGAAGAGCATATTTGGCCTATACAATCCAGGTAGAACTTGGTTCTTTGACAAATATACAGGTATTTGGTGCGGTAGTGCTAACCAACCAAGTGTAAAACCTATTGGACATACATGATTAATTTGTCACAAAGCATAATGAGAAGAAAGAAGTCTTAAAGTAAAAGGACTTTCCTTGTAGCGCGAGGTTTCTCACAAAGTCCTGGAATTGTTCTCTTATAATGAACGTTATAGTGTTCCGCTACGTAGTTAGCTTGGTAATTCAAGAGGAATTGAAATGCAGCATATGTATGTGGTTGTTACGTATCTCTGAAAGAATCAAGAAATAACAGATATTTACAAAAGTACTTGATATCCTTTTGTTGCCCAAATCAAATGACTCTAAACCACAGAGTGCGTTTACAGTTAGATAGAATGCTCACTTATAGATTCAAGCAATCAAGCGGATGTGGTATACCTGTCTAAGTGGCTATTTGATTTGGAGGGAATAGACAAGTAAGTTATTTTTCCTTGCGTATTCATAAGAAAGTTCCTGATTTGGAATTGTAGTTATTTATGTTGATGATACGGACATGATGTGTACTCTTGATGTAATAAGAGACCTTAAAATCTATTTAAAATCCGAATTTGAGATGAAAAATCTAGGGAAAGCTCGAGGTTCGAATGTAAGTAAGTAACCATTTCGTCCAAAGGAATATGACGAAGATGAGTTGGGAGATGAAATTCCCATATCTAAGTACAATAGACGCATTGTTGTACTTAGTATAATAATGTACTCAATTAAATTTTACATCCTCAGGGAACTTGTTAGCTAGATAAGCTCCGCTCCAACGCAACGTCATTGGAATGATATAGTGAATGTAATCATGTACTTAAAAGTAACCATTGACATAAATTTGTTTTTTCCCTGCAAAGAAATAAAAAGGAATGCTAATGAAAGTGCTATCCAAAAGTTGTTCATTATGAAGGAACAATAATATTTTCTCCAACAAAAGTAATCAGGGGGAGATATGGTAGACTATTTTCTAAGTCATTGCCAATATTCAGTTTCGAAAAATACATGACTAAAGGAACTGTCTGGAACAACTCTGAAAGTAATCAGGGGGAGATGCCGACATCATGGGGAGGATCCAAGGATATGATGTTGACATATTTTACTTCGAAATTGAAGTTGTTTTGTACTCTTTTTCCCTTCGATCGAGAATAGTTTTTCCCAAAGAGTTTTGTTACTCGACAAGGTTTTTAACGAGACAACACTAAAACATCAAGTATGTTGAACATTGAAGACATAAAGATCGCTTTGATATTACTGAAAAATGAAACGCCATAGTCTGTTAAGCAACGTAACTTCCAGAATCAACAACATAGTCTTATAAGCTTTCAAGTCACCACGGTAAGTGTGATAAACTCCTTTTTACTGCATTAGACTAATGAAAATTGTCTGACATCAGGGGGAGCATCTAATGGTATGTTGAACTATTTTCCTTCACCAACAACAAACACCGGGAATGTAATTTTCTAGGTAAGGCTATTGTCTTTCCCACGAGGATTTTCTGCCTTAGGAGTTGTGAAGCAACTAGTCAACTTCAACGGAGCAAAGTGATCATCTGCAACAGATCACCTTTACTTGCATTTGTCACGTTGTACTCTTTTCCCTTCGTCAAGGTTTTGTCCCACTGGGTTTTCCTTGTCAAGGTTTTAATGAGGCAACATATTCGAGTCTAACTATGTTCTATGTTTACGTAATATTGTACTCTTTTTCTTTAGTTCAGGTTTTGTCCCTTTGGGTTTCCCTGACGAAGTTTTAACGAGGCAATTAACTTAGACTCGACGATTTTTGAAGATCGTATTACATGGGATGAACTACATGTAAAATACGAGGCAACATGTGAAGTACTACATGTGAAGAGCTGTACCAAGGTTTTGTCCCACTGGGTTTTTCCTTGTCAAAGTTTTAATGGAGCAATTGTCTTAAACACAATAGTCATCAAGGAGAGAACTATATTTGAAGACCTGCATCCGAAGCATTGTATGAGAAGTACTGTATATGGAGTTCTATTGGACCGCACAAGGAGAAGTGTTGTAGGGCTTTAGCCCATGAGTGAGCGACCCAATATAGTAACTAGGATTCCGTTCCTGTTGTATATCAAGAACTATATTGATGTGATAGAGGCTAACTCCAATGAAAGGAATATCCT
Organism: Papaver somniferum; assembly: GCF_003573695.1. Classification (NCBI taxonomy): domain Eukaryota; kingdom Viridiplantae; phylum Streptophyta; class Magnoliopsida; order Ranunculales; family Papaveraceae; genus Papaver; species Papaver somniferum. The sequence goes on from NC_039366.1 coordinate 34,421,752, forward strand.
TCTCTCTTTGTCTTTTAATCTTTCACATCCACTACAAAATTAAGGAGGTTAAGGAGGCTCAATGCTCTTGGTTCGAAATACAAACCCTAGTTAGCAATTCGGGATTCGGCAAACGTACGGAACGACAAACGTACGAGTATTATACGGTTTTGTAAAATCCAGATTCGGTCCAAAATTCGGTCAACGGGACGTGATTCGTCATTAATTCGGAACGGCATGCGTACGTGTATAATTCGATTTATAAATGTGAGTTCGGCTCTGAAAATTCGGTATCTATATATAACAAATAATTTGTATTTATAAGGTCATAGACCAATTTTTATGCATATGTGTGAGTTATTTAAGGAAAAAATAAACTCAATATGATGATATTAATAATATATACAACATTAGTTATCCAAAAGGACGTCGTATGGTGGTTTAGATGCTTGGTTAGTGAGTTTGAGATCTCTCTCACCTTCACCTTCAAATCTCTTCAGTCGTTTTTGTTTCATAAAAATTACAACACGTCTAATATTCGGTCGTGTATGTTCGGGAGGCAGTAAAGCCCAAAAAGTGGAGTCTTTGAAAAGTAAAAGCTAAAGAATTTATGGCGAATTAAGCGGACGTATCATTCGGGATACGTAAAATTCGTGAACGATTCGCGAATAATCCGGGAATGCCACATAATACACGATTTGGGTTCGGAGTTGCAAACGTACGCGAATAAGACGGTAAAATTCGCGAATGATTCGCGAATCATTCCCCAACTTACTAACTAGGATACAAACCAAGCGTTTTGCCGTGGGTCGATATACAAACCAGGCAACTCATTCCAAGTGCTTGTTTATTAGCGATATGTTCGTCTTGTAAAATGCGCAGCCCAGCTGAGCTGGGGTCTCTCTCCCACCACATATTTCTGTAATGTATTTCTCCTTCTTCATCATCAACAATGATACGTTCTCTGTGCCGCACAGTGTATCCAGTAATTACTAACATTAATGGAGATTGCTTAAATACTCATGCTTCTAGTTTTCATTTTATTAGGGTTAATTTCATTTCATCTGTTGGTTCTTCCCCAAATCACAATATGTCCTCTTCATCTTCGTTGGTTTTCAATTACCTGATCAATTCATCATTTCAAAACCTCATCAAACCCAGATTCAGTCCTTACCCTACTTGAAAACTGCGGATTCACGAAACCTCACATTTCCAAAACCATTTCTAGGTTTCCCTCGGTACTTTTATACAATCCTCAGAAAACCCTTCAACTAAAATTAGATTTTCGATTTTCCAATGACCTAGCGAAATTCATCTCTAATCACCCATGTGTTCTTGAGAGAAGCTTACAAGTTGCAATAATCCCTTGCTGTGATACCCTCCACAACATTGTTCAAAAATGAGATTCCAGAAGAGATTAAGGGTATGGGTTTCGATCCTTATAAAGCCACATATTTTAAAGATATACAGGGATTGACATGTATGAGCAAATCGACTTGGAAAGCAAAGCTGAGTGTTTATAGGAAATGGGGGTTGGTCTTGGTCAGCTGAAGAAATTTCAAATGAATTTAATAAAGAACCTAGATGTATGGCATATTCAGAGAAGAAGATAACATCGATCATGGATTAGCCAAATATCCGAGAATATTTGAATCTAGCCTGAAGAAAACCATTTTCCCTAGACGTGTTGTTGTTCAGTGTTTAGTCTCTAAGGGTCAGATTGAGAAGCAAATTTCCTTAGATTCACTTGTTAAAACATCTGAGAAGTCTTTCTTGAAGAAGTTCGTGAGCATGTATGAGGTAGAAGAACCCGAAGTATTGAAGGTATACCAAACTTAACTGCTTAATACTTCTTGAGCATCTAATGAGATCAATATTTACTAATTGTAGTTATACATAGTCATTTTCGCTTTTGTGAAGTTTCTGCTTCTCTTTAATTTTAATCTAATATGTTGTCTCAGCTCAAGCAATTTTTGGATTCCAGTAACAAATTTAGTCGGTAAATGTAAGTTATACGTCCAAGAATGCTTTCAACCCAGTTTGAAGTTAAAATTGGGTTCAGCGCCTGATAGTTTTGTCTTTTCTGGGTTGCTCTCTATGTTTGATTTGAGCTTTTAAAGTTTCAAATTATGAGCAAATAGTTAAGAGTTAGTTTCATGTGTTGGCTTTATTGTAATATAAAGCTGCTCTTATGTACCTATTTTATGAAAATCTTGGCATTTCGTATACTCTAGCATAAAATGGGTGAAACTCCAAACTATACCCATGCTTGCAATGAATAACAATCAGAAGTTTTACTTGGAGAAGTTCGTAACACGTGGTAGAAGTTCCTGGTCATTATTATGATCTTCTCTTTCATTTCCGCAAAGGTTAAATTTCTGAATTCATCCCATGGTATGAAGGAGTTACAATACAAGTTGCAAAGGTTCACTAATTAGTTCATTTAAGGTGACTTACGAGTAATTTAAGTATCAGAGGTTAGTCATGATGAACTGGAGCACTTCTATGTTTTGACTATGTAATGACAAGCCTAGGCAAAGTTTGATAATGGTGCATACTTCTTGACTATCCTACTTAAATTAACTAAACATAACTGAGGAATCAGATTAATTGCATAATTCAGTTCTTGTATATCATGTGTTGATTGTACTTGAACTTTTTAAGCAATGGGAAATTCAGATGATTTATCTTATGTGTTTAAGATACTTTAGTTTTATCATGTGATTGCTTCATGACTATCCTGGTAATATGAAAGTCATAGCCTCACTACATGATTTAAACTTTTAGTGTTCTTAAGGCAGTCTTCTTTCTTCAAGCTCAGTGACAAGTGACACTAGTTACCTGGTATTTTTACTACTGCAGTGACTTTATTAATAAAATTAATGTCTCTGGCTCGCGAAGTTATTATTGACTCTGTAAGAATATCATGTAAGAAACTTATATCCTTCATTGCATGATGCATTGAAGGATATAAGTTTCAATGCATTGTCTGTATTACTCTGCATACCTTTATCTATATGCTGTAATGCAATTTCATTTTCTTTGCTTACGTGTAGTCAATAGTGCATAAGGTGTGTTTTTAAGGATTAAGATTGAATTCCCGTGTGAATATACACCTGTCAGTAGTAATATAGTTAGCCTTTCGGAATGTTGCTGGACACACTGAAAAAAAGGACCGAGAATTGCACCGAGAGGGATCGCACGGACCCAATGCTGCGTTCTGTGCATTGGGATAGGGAAGGGCAGGAGTGCACTGTGTGAGAGGGGCTCCTGCCCTTCCCTATCCCAATGCACAGAACGCAGCATTGGGTACGTGCGATCCCTCTCGGTGCAATTCTCGGTCCTTTTTTTTCGGTGGGTCTAGCAACATTCTTAGCCTTTATCAATCTTGGGTTTGTCTTTCTTTTCACTGCATGAAAAATAGTGTGTGAACAAAGAGAAAAATAAATCGAGAAATCTATCAAGTGCAAGTAAGCTGAATGGTTTCCATTTGTAAAATAAACTGCTTCCAACTTCGTGTTGTTTTTATTAGTTGTGTACAATTATATTATTTACCATGCTTAATTATGATTTGCAAGTTCTTGACCATATTGTACGGTGAATGATTCAACAAAATGGAACTAGTGAAAAACGATTTATGTTAAGGAGGCGCACCAAATTTCTAGTGTTATTTTGATGAAAGATGATTGGCGACTTAGACGTCAGAGATGTTTTTCTGGAAGAAGGCAGAAAATATGATTGGCAGAAATAACAAGATGAAGGTTTACATCACAAAGACTTAAATAAGGGACAATGACAGATCACATGGATGCCTGATGCCTCAATTAAAGCAGACACATCCGGGTTTGAGGTAATCTCCTCTCTTTAACATTTTTGCTCCATTCTTGTTCAGTCTATCCAAGATGTAAAACTTGCATGAACAATTATCACATTACAGATTAGAAGTAGCATATGTAATGAACCACTAATAGTGGTATGTTTAGCACTAATTGTATGGGATTTATGAATGCCTGTCCTGTCACTGTGTGAAAATGAAGGTCCAGCTTCTGTGAAATTGGCCATACATAGAGTGCATTCAAGCCAGTTTGAGTTCTGAATCAGGTTTTAGATCTGTATATTTGTTTTTTTCTGAATTGTTCTTGAAGCAAAGTAAACTTTGAGTGGATGGATGAAGAGGTAGTAGTTTCAAATCATAGCTTTATTGCAAGTAAACTGCTCTTCCTTCTCTAGTTTATAAAAATCTGTTGCTTTCATGTACGTTAGCGGTAAGCTAATGGGAGAAACTCTAAACAGTACCCCTGCTTGGAAAAATCCACTAGCATGCTAGCAGAATAACAATGATCCAGGATCGCCAAAAAGAAAATAAAAAGAAATAAGACAAGGACAGGGTCTTGTTGCGGGAACGGTTTGAAAGAAAGAAATCCAATCAGTATATTTGCTGTTTCAAACCCTGTGAATGAGTTAGGTTTAGGGTCAAACCTTGTTAGGAACTCCAGAATGGTGCCCTCGATTCAGTTGTGATGCTATTCAACAGGATTAGGGCAGCCACAATGTGTTTAAGATCTTAGGCGACTCTTTGGCAACATTTCTACTGATGAAATATTTTATAACTGTGCCAGTGGCCTTAAATCCACCATCCAATTCCTTCCCCACATATTTTTCATTAGATCACGTGGAAGAAGGAGAAAGTTAGTTCTGGTGAAACAAACTTCGATTCTATGGTGTTTGTTTAATTAACACGTACACTTATGACTAAATATGGTTATCAATGCACTGGTCTACGCAATGTGAAATCTTCACGAAACTAAATTTTGCCTCTCAATCTGACTATTGTTGCATTTAATTCCTTACACCTGATCTGCCGCTGTTTTTCTGTTGTTGTTAATTACTCTTCTGATGTTCTCGTTGTGGATGTCTCTGTATGCTTGTTGTTTCTTCTAAGCAGAGCTAAGGATGAATCATTTTGATTATCATTAAGTCATGCGCGCAGCAGGACCTTGGGAGTGTTAATATTGTTCATGAACCAGGTACTTTTTACTCTTCTTTGCATCTCCTTTTAGCGTGCTGGTTCTTTTTGTCAATAGTGTTTTCTTGCCTTTCAGCTTTGCATATGTTTTTGCTTTACTTTTATCAGTTTTCTCAGTATTTTGTTACCATGAAAATATTATAGCCTCCAACTGTCAAGGCTTTGGCAGTCCTAACACTAAGAATCACTTAATGCATTTTATATAGTGGGATGATCCGACATACCAGGCATCTTTCCTAGGAGCTCTAGCAGCATAGGCCAAAGGCTTAGGAGATAATCATGGAAGCTACACGTTTCATAATAACCAAAAACAGTATGCCATACTTACATCACTAGCATTGGCCGCCACCTCCTATTAATTAGGCTAAATTAAACTTTGCTGCTGCCTTCAATGCAACATCTAACATAGCAGGTATTGATTTAATATCGTTTGATCATGCAGTACAATTCTTGACTGCAGGAGCGATAACTATATCCTCATCCTCCACAGAGCAAGCTGAAGCTACTGCGCTTCAAAATGCAGTTTGCTGGGTTCCCATGCATTTGCAGCATACTATAAACTCTGTAATTATAGATCTCGTCCCTGACTGTAAATTAGCTTTGAATGTTTCTATGTGTGATGGGGTTGAAAGGAATTGATCGTTCTCGTCATTCCTTGTACATCTGTTTTCCTTTGAATATAATAACCAAAAAAAATAAAATTAAAGCTGTCAATTTACAATTTAGTTGTACAATTTCTGTCTATTCAAAATCCATTTCAACAGTGTTCTTTTGGCAGAAGAGAAAGATAAATTGAGAGTCTTAAAATCACTTCAGGGAGCTCAATTCTAATTTGAGTTATTATTAAACACTTTTAAAAGGAAATGGAGGATGTGAGTTCCTCTTTAAAGATCAAATAAACTGATTGCCAAAAATATGAGCTCATAATTAAAACAAACAAAACAGCTTAAAGACATGAATCTCTCTGCAAAAAAACATAAAGATGACCCGGATCTCACTTATCTCAAAGTCTTCATGTAATGCATTGCTGGTGTTGAGGAGCTCGACTATATATTCATACCAATTGCAGAGTGTATATTCACACACCTTCTAAATCAATCAAGATGATAACTTCATCCTTTTCTCTCTTTAAATTTCCGAGTCTGCTGGTACCCAGGATTATACAACTCTCTTCAATCCCATCTCTTTGATTTTTTCTTCTCTTTCTGTATGCCATGAGCCTTGTTGCTGGAATTAGTAAAATTTCCTTTGTTCAAGCAAGCAGATTTTTTTAATCTATTTATAGACACCGTACTCACTGACACACAAATACTCATCCCTTAGCTAGCTAGTCTTATTCCTCTTTGAATGAGTTACCTAATTATCTTATTCCATTCAATGTGATTCGATTACTCAAACTTAGTTAGGTTAGTCACATGTTTTATGTTCATACATACAAAGTTTCAAGCTACACTTAGTTAGGTTGGCCTTGAGTTGCTATGAACGAACCCTAAAAGGGAACTGCGATGGGCCATGGCACATTTTTGATAATCAAACGCCAGAATACCTCGCGTTGCTGCGCCGGCTTTCTTCCGGGACTCCATGGCATTGGTATTGCTGATTGGAACCATCTTGGCACACCATTTCGGCAGCTAAAAAAAAAACAGAAAAAAACGCCGCTGCCGGGGATCGAACCCGGGTCACCCGCGTGACAGGCGGGAATACTTACCACTATACTACAACGACCTTGTTGTGTTTTTTTGAGCTGGCTGTGTAACTGACCAGCAACATAAATTGATAATTGCGTACAAAGTCCATTCCAAGAGCAATTTCACACGTCTTCAGCACCAGTAAACTTGTTCAAAACTTGGACTGCTTCCGCCAGAAGCATGCAGCGATCCCTATCAGTATCTTCGTGAACTTGTTCAAAACTTGTACCAGCGAATCCGGAAATAATTCTGGTGACGTTATTTTTCTTGTGCATAATTTCTTTGGCCTTGATTTCCTCGTCTGCCAGCACCACCAAGACTCAAGAGGTTGATGAAGAAGCATTATCGATTGTGTTAGGCATCCCAAAACGTTTCCCTTTGGTGCCACTACCAAGAACGATTGCAGCAATTCCAAGTGCAACAGGGTTGTGTTATCAAAGGCCTAGTTGAGTTAGAAGGAGAGATTCACCAAAAGGATGCAACTAAAAAAACAACTGCTGACTGCTCACCAGTTGATGCAAGTTCTTCCTACTTTGATAGTATGCGCCTACTGATCACTAGCTTAAATTCTCAGAGCGAAACCATATACTATGTAGCAACAAAGTAAAATGGTTTTTTATGTTACTGCCAAACACAAACATGTATAAATCCAGTTTGAGTTCTGAATCAGGTTTCAGATCTGCATATTTATCTTTTTTTCTGAATTGTTTTCGTAGAAAACTCAACTTTGGCTGGATAGGTGAAGCGGCATTCTGGTTATTATGGATTTAGCCTTACCTCATGGGAGAGGCTTTTGGAGAGTAGTTCAACAAGCAAAACATATTGTGGAAGTTGGGGCATCTGCCGGGTTTTGGTTGGATATCTGGAATGGGGATACAACATTCATTTCAGAATTCCCTAAGGCTTACATAATTTCAGCAAGCATTGCAAGATTACGATATGCTGCATTATGGAAACACCGACCAGCCACTACACTCAAGACGTAACATTTTAACTTTTTTTTTGTTTTCTTGACTTGAAAGGGCAAATTTTATAAAGAGAAACTCAGTCACCAAAGAGTGACCAAGCTGAAAAAAGTTACATATATATAGATGCTTGCATCAAGGCATCCCAATTACAAAGTAAAGTAGATAATCCATAATTTGGCTCAATTCAAAGAAGCGATAAGACCAGATCAATATGAAAGATACCCTTGTAGTGTTGAATCTGATTGTGTTTAGAGCTCCAAACTGATCAAATAGGAACCAATTAAAAAGTAAAATAAAATAAAATGGGGCAAATAAATAGACAGAAATGAAAAAGTTATGTCACAAGAACGATGAAGAAGCAAAAATGCTCACAATTAGTCATAGAAATGGCGTCAAGATCTTATTATCATCATAAATATAGACAAATACATAAATTTTAATACATTATTTAGCTAGGATGATTATTTTAATCCTCTTCAAAGTATACTAATTCTTATAGTTTTCTCTGATTTCATATACCCCAGCAGCATACAGTGACCACGACCCCAGGCTTGCTGCAGTCCGTGGGATTGCTCTTCTCATCGTAGAGGCAGCACTCATACCGATAATTATACACCTCATTTCAAACCCATCTCTTTGCTTTTTTTCTTCTCTTCCGTGTACCATGAACTTTTTTGATGGAATTAGTTAAATTTGCTTTGTTCAAGCAGAATTTTTTTGTCTATTTATAGACACAGTATTCCCTTATTACCTAGTTCTTTTCCTGTTCTGAATGAGTAATCTAACCATCGTATTCCATTGCTTGTGATTCAACTACTTAAACTTAGTTAGGTTGGTCACATGGTTTTTTTGTTCATTTCTAGAGGTTGTGTGATCTCTAACACAAGATCTGCTCTCTGTCAACAAGATGGCATATGTTTATAAGAAAAACAAATGTGATACCGAAATCCAAAAGGCTGTGATAGAAGCTAGCTAGGACTTCAAATCAAGGACATGATACGCAGTATAGCAAAAGTTGTAATGAACGAACCCCAAAAGGGAACTGCAATGGGCTATGACACATTTTGTGATGCTATACTACCTTAAGGCTTGAAACTAACGCTGCTCACAGACCATGTAGAAACTGCAACTTGGAGCAGCATTATACCATATTTTCAGACCCAAAAATTGCACTAGCGTGAGGGCTGAGTAAGCAGGACGCATCACCAACAGACTAACAATTCAAAGATCAAGCAGGAAGCATTAGATTAATCGGCCTAAACTTTCTTTTGCGTGTTCAAATTGGCTGGCCGTCATTTTTCTTTATGAATAATATACATTTTTGCTTTGATAGGGGAATTATAGTAGAATGTCTGGTCTGTTTTTCCACCCATTGTATGTCGTTCTAGTTGCTAGATGAATTTTTCTAACTGCAACTCCTTGCCAATATGCCAAGACTGTTATGACTCGCCTTCATCGACAACAACTTGCCCCACTTCAACTTACCTGTCTTGAGCCAACAACTTGCCCCACGAAACCTGAAGTTGTCCCCCCAAAATCCAGTATCTACTCTTGTTAGCAACATTGCCACTCACCAAGTACCAAACACATTTTCTCGGAAGCAGACTTTTAAGAAACTAAATGAGTATCCTGAATTGAATTATAAATATAAGTTCATTGTGTTGCGGGTCTTAGATTTAATTCTTCAGTAAATATACACTATTTCAAAATTGTCTCAGTTCATTCTCTAAGCACTACATCCCATTTAAGTGATCTGGTCTTGTTGTATTGAAATATTTTTCGTACACTGAGCTGAGCTGATTCTTGCCACACCATTTCGGCAGCTAAAAACAAAAAACAAAAAAAAACGCCGCTGCCGGGGATCGAACCCGGGTCACCCGCGTGACAGGCGGGAATACTTACCACTATACTACAACGACCTTGTTGTCTTTCAGTGAGCTAATACTTTATAATATACTTATTTCTGTAAATGGATACAGTGATAATTGCGTCCAGAAACAATTTCACACGTCTTCAGCACCACCCCATCATGAGGAGGGAGATATCATATCAAGAAACAATGGAGAATTCTGTAGGATTGATGACGGTTATTTTTCTGCATCAGGAAGCGTGGCTCTTGTTGCTCTATAAGCTGCCAAATGATAAATCCAGATGATGAAGAATTGGAAAATTAAATACCAGAGAATAGACGCGCTCTTTACAAAGGAAGTGCTGTTTCAGCTTTTGTCTAATGATTCTTGTGGAACTCTATTACAGAATCACAAAAACAAACAAACTCGTAAAATGTTATTTTGAAATTTGAATATTCTTTGGTTACTGTCAGTACACCCATCGATGATTTTAGGTTCGACTGCTTCCACCGTAAACATGCAGTCCTATCAGTGTATCTTTGTGAACTTGTTCAAAACTTCTACCAGTGAATCCGGAAATAATTTTGGTGACGTTACTTTTCTTGTGCATAATTTCTATGAGCTTGAGTTCCTCATCTGCCAGCACCACCAAGAGGTTGATGAAGAAACATTATCTGTGTAGGCATCCCAAAAAGTTTCCTTTTGGTGCCACTACCAAGAAGGATTACAGCAATTCCAAGTGCAACAGTGGAGAAATCAGACGACCAAGAAGGGTGTGTTATCAAAGGCTTAGTTGAGTGGGAAGGAGAGATTCACCAAAACGATGCAACTAAAAAAAAACACCTGCTGAGTGCTCACCAGTTGATGCGACTCAGTTCTTTCTTCCTACTTTGATAGTATGCGCCTACTGATATCACTAGCTAAAATTCTCAGAAGAAATGTAAAGCAACTGACATGACAGAAAGCAAGAAAGGTTACCCTTTCTTACATTCAATCAGTAACGGCAAACACAAAGTAAAATGGTCTTTTATGTTATTGCCAAACACAAACATGTGCAAACCCAGTTTGAGTTCTGAATCAGATTCTAGATCTGCAAATTTATCTTTTTTCTGAATTGTTCTCGAAGAAAACTCAACTTTGGGTGGATAGGTGAAGCGGAAGTTTCAAATCTTAGCTTTATTACTTCTGGTTATAACGGATTTAGCCTTACCTCATGGGAGAGGCTTTTGGAGAGGTGTTCAGCAAGCAAAACATATTGTGGAAGCTGGGGCATTTGTCGGGTTTTTGTTGGATATCTGGAATGGAGGAGATACAACATTCAATTCAGAATTCGCGATGGAAGGCTGCATTAAGTCATGGAAAAAGAAATTTCCGAATGCAATTCATAACTTCATATGGAACAACCTTCCTTATGCGATATGGTGGGCTCTATGGATCGAAAGAAATAAAAGTACTTTTCACAACAAGGATTACGAACCAACTGATGTAATCATAGCTGTTAAATCACTTTTGTTTCAATGGGGACTCCCCTCTCAAGCTTTTAAAGGTTTGTATTTTGATGATTTGGTACATAATTGGGAAAGCAAAGTGATCGCAGTCGTATGCGTCAAAAATAAATTACACTTTCTCACTACTCAAAATAAATAATATAGCAAGAACAAGAAAGGATCGTTCCCATAGAGAGGACTAAGTTGTCAATATGTTTCGGTAAAAGCATTAATCAAGTTTAATTCCCTGGATGCATTAAGTTCTATGAAATCAGGCCAATCAAAGCAATCGAATATGGAAAACGCACTAATCCGATTTAACAAAGGTTATGACTCACTTGTGACTATAGGATGTATCACTACAAGCAATATTCACAATTATGCTACTTGCAATCAGAAATTTATCACTTTTCCGTATAATAAACTCTAATCTAGCAATAGAGATGAAAGTAAACCCAATCGATTCGTGACTCGACTAAACAAGCTTTCAAATCATATAACAATATCTATAGTGAATCATAAACGATAAAACATGGAGACAAAACTAATTTATTGAATAAAAACCCATGTTTGAAAATCCAACTTATTCCTTAACCAAAAAAGAGTTATCTAATCATATCAACGGAGTTCATAAACAAGAAGAAGCAATAAATCATGTTCAAAACCCTTGAATAAAAGTAGAAACAAAAGATAAAAAATAATATAGAACCCTCAAGAGCTTATATATCCTCCTCTGTAGTGTGAATTGGCTTTCCAAAAAGTCTCGACCAAGCCTGACCTACTAACTCACGTTCCAGCCCACTAGGCAGCCACAACCCAGTCAATACAGGCCCATGTAAAGTTCACTAAGCCTGTCAGTCTTGTGGAACTGACAAGGCATTCAGCTCTAGCACCACCTTAGCCTGCAATCTTAGTCTTGTCCAGTCCTTGGCTTCACTGTAAAGAAAAAAGGCACCAGTCCCACAACCTACAATGTCTTGCATTCAAACCTAGCTTCTCAATCTTCCCTGTATTGCACATGGCAGCAACTCCGTCCCATTCAGCTGACCTGCAATCACTGCCATCACCCGTGCTTCATACGTTCACAGCTCTTCCATCACTCCATCTCAGTTTCTAGGTTCAGACTCCGCCACCATTGGCAACATTATCTTCAGCTCAGACCTGTCCTAACATACATCTAGAACATCCATTCAACACACCCTGCGGCATCTGAACTTGCCGTAAAGTTCCTAAGCATACATCTAATGCTTCATTTCTTCCCTGCCATTGTGTTGCTTAGCATCATACCAAAACCACAGCCTTATTTCTTGTAATCACGTGAGCATCATCTCCAAGACATCTCCTTTCCACTGCCTCAAGCACCACTAGCTGCAGTTCATAACTCCAATTCCATCCAGCTGCGATTTCTCGACCAACACCAAAACTGTTTCTTCCATTGCATCTCAATCAGGTTCTGAATCCCAGCCAACTCTCACTTGCTTGCCAGTAGTCCATTCTATCCACCAGTAACTGCTAGTGCAACCAACATTCCCTGTAAAACTGCAATGTTGTAGCGTCTCATACTCCACCCCCGCGAACTGACAACGCTTGTCTTTAATCTCCAACAGCAAACCCTTGTGCGAGTTCAGCTCCAACTGCTCATCTACTTCACTTCAGCCTTACCTATAACAACATCATTAAACCCTTCAAGCATCAAACACTCAATACCCTTGAACATCTCCTTTTAATCCATTCTACCAGACTGCAGCTGCAAATAACTAAACCCACTGCTAAACACCAGCTTCAATTCATCTGCTGCTTCTCACTCGAATAACTTCAAAACCACCATTTCAGTTCAGCTCAATTGCTGCAATTCATACTGCCTCTCGAGCTCCATCTCCTTGTTCTTCTGCATACATTCCAACTGCAGTTCAACCAATGCATTCCAGCTCAGTTCCATTTTTCAGTTGAACCGTCTCAGCTCTTCTGAACTTCACAAACACCAGCATTCAGCAAACCCGTTTAGGTACCTGCAATTGCAATTCATTGCAGTCTCAGTTCCATCTCACTGCCATAGAAGCAACACCCATCAGGCTCAGGCCATCTCTTCCATTAGCTTCTAACATCTTTAATTCAACAACACCCCAAACCAACACCTGAAGCACCAGCATCATCAACTCCATAATCTTATACCTAGACCTTCATCTACCCAGATTCAGTTCACCTTCTCCGCAGCCTCAGTCAGCTCTATTGACAACCCATTTCATCACCAGATACATCAGATTCCACCAAGTTTCCTCCCTGTCTCGAATCGAAGCTTTCACCTTCAGTTACAGAGTTTCAGACCCTAAATCTTCATGTAGCAATCAATCGAACTGCAAGAAATTTCTTCAATTAATCTCCATCTTCATGTTCGAACATCAATATCTTTCGTTTTCTGACCCTTGAATCACCACCTTCTTCTGCTTCGATTCCTCTCCGAATTTCCTCTGAACTTCACATCTCACTTTCTGTGTATCACTCTGAATTTCAGGCAAATGGTAGGTATTGAGAAGAGAAATTACATTCCTTCTTGCTTTTAGGGATAGGTAGTGATAAGAATTGTTATAGGCACCCAGCAGATTAATACAAACCACCATCTGGCAGTCCTTTAGCCATCCTTTGAACCAGAACTAGCGGCCCCTTATCGTTGACTTGACTCCGCATAACACTCGCCGTTGAACACTTTCATCCTCCTGGCTCCAAATGAATGCTTTGGGCCAACAACAACCGTCTCTTACTTCTCAGATCCACTTCTTCTCTTCAATGTCTCTTCATCACTAAAGTTGTCATGTTTTTCAGATAAAATTTGCATCACTAAAGCCGACACGCTTTTCAGATGGAGATGAAGAAATAAAAGAAAATAGTGAGAAATAATCCGTCTCCAAAAGCAGTTGCACATGAGATGAGGCTTTTGCGCTGTTTCTTCTTCTTTTGTTCCAAATAACTCCAAAGTACCTAAATACTCAAAAACAAACATAAGATACATAATTTACAAGAACACTTAGCAAATAAAGCATAAAAAATAGATAAATATCAAGGTGTTTTAGACACCTATCACAAAGATTTATATGTAACTTTGCTCCCAGCTAGGTTCTTTTAGTACTGCCAGTCTCTTCAATGGCGAAGTGTTTTACTGTATCTTCCGCTTGTGCCTCCTTGGCACTTTGAATCAATTTTAACTTTTATCAAAAAAAATTTTTTTGCAGAAAGCAAGCATTGCAAGATTAAGGATATGCTGCATTATGGAAACTGAAAATTTACGTTCACATGACCAGTCAATATGTATGAGTTGCAAGACTGATTAGGCTGAAGACTTTAATTGGTGCTCCTCCCAATCTCAGCCTAGTAGAAGATGTAAGATTTGCTTCTCGGGGCCTCGAGTTCTTGGCTAAGGATTGTTATTCTTGGATGTGCAGTCAACATCTACTCTCTCAACAGGTACAGGTTCAGTGGTTTGCGTTTCCTTCTATCCTCAATGCTGTGTGGGTCCTCTTTTATGATAAAAAAAATCCTCTGTATTGTTGTAATATTTCGATTGCGGTAAATAAGGATTCGTTGCTCGGACTTGTAAAGATTTAAAAATAAAGATATATACAGAAAATATGTCACAAGATCAAGAGGAACCAGGACTCAGGATTCCAATGTGTTTCATATTCAAGTGGCTCAGAAAATAATCCTAGGCGATTATAGCTCAAAATAAAACAAATATTAACACTATCTTTGCCAAATTAGATTCCATAAAATATTACTTGTATATTATAAGCATGGCACATCAAGAATCCCTAGGACTAAGCATGTTCCATCAAACAAAATCACAAGTAATTAATTGAAATCATAAATCAATTAAAATCGGTGCAAAAAGTGAATTAAGAATTATTTAAATAACCACATGGCTGAAAAACAGCTTCCTCCATCATCCCAGTATTGGGGTTTAGCTACTCATAATAATCATGTTCTCAAAATACATACTTGATGCTCAAAATATGATTAAAAGAGTGAAAAATATAAAACAGTGAAACTACGACCCTCTTTAAGCGTCCAGAAAGAAACGATACCAGGGAACTGCAGTAAAACAACGACACTCCGCTGCTGCTGTTGACGCTGGAAAATAAGACTGCTATGTGCAGTCTGTTCTTCGTGTTCTTCAAGGTCCTCTAATGGCAGCAGCAGCAGCAGGTGGGAATTGCTGTTAATCCTTCTTCTTCGCTCCTCTGCGTTCCAAACCTTCCCCAAACTCTTGATAAAAACTCTCTACCACTTCTCAACAGCCTTTATATATACACAACAGGGTCCAAATAACTCGATTAAATCCGAGTTTATCTCCCTTTTTCTTCACGTGCAGTTGAGAGAGAAATCTCTTTTCTGTTGCTTTGTACGCGTCTGTTAGCTATAAAATAGCCACCAAACTCTTCCTATGACTTGAACAGGACCAAATACATGATTATCCAGCGTAAAAGTCTCCCAAAATCTCCACAAAATCTTCGACAGTGAACAGCAGGACACGTCTCTCTGCCTGGACTTTGATCTCTTCTTCCAGCTTATCCATCCCAATTGGTTGGGTCTAATTGCTTGCAACAGGCCTGTTATGTCTTCTAGAGTCCATACGTACCAAATACATCCATTGAATCTCCTCAAAACTCGCTCAAATTCCACTTTCAAAACTGTTCTTCGCTGCTGCCATTTTTCCCGCCAGTTTCTGTTTTGAATTTTGAGAAGGAAACTGACCTCCCCCTAATCCAGTTATGGTGTCCCTTTAGCACATGCCCTGAAATAGGGTGTCCCTTATCCAACTTAGGAGTGCCTTTAGCAATTCTTCTGTGATGTTTTCCGCACTTTTTCGTGGTTCCTCCGAGCTATTTTTGGGGTACTTCCGGTACACTTCTGGGGAGCTTCCGGTATGCTATCTACAGAGGTCCAAATGCCATATTTTTAGCCAATTTTGCCGCAAAACCTTATTCTTCTAAAAACACCTACAAATAAATAAAATAACCAAATAAGTATAGAATCGAGCACTAACAGTATATATAATTGAGATATATTAGACACATAAATGCGTCTATCATGTATCTGCGCCAAGCGTAATGGGTGTATCGTTTTTGTTATCTGTTTTTCTTTATTCTGGAGTACGTGGTTACACATGAGGTATTACACATCACCATCGTATCTTATTCCATAAGTACCTTCCTGGTTATTTAGGTAAGGGTGGTATGAGGTATTTCCATAGACTTAAAAACAAGTTTAAACCACGCATAAACATCCCTGCGAACCAGCTATCTAAATTAAATCATACGAGTAACTCCTAGAGATAAATGACCCATAACGACTTCCACTTATCTCATAGTTTTCACGTATCAATCAATTCTTCTTAATACTATAAAGGAGAATGATTATGCTGATGTGGCGCTACCAGAACAAACCTCATATTTTTGCCAATAAAAAAACGCCATATGAAAACTAATAAAGTCGATTTCCGAAAAGACACGATTTCTCGGGTTTTATCCAATTTTCCGAGGAGACATGATTTCCCACCTATTTTTTATTACCACTCTTCATCTTATCTAACTATAATAAAGAAAAGGGTGCCTTTTCAACCGGAACATTTTTTTTGGTTTGTACCTGAACTGACAATTAGATCCTTTAATCTTTAGGAAGCGTAAATACATTTTCTTTACGTCTTTGTTATAGAGCTTCGACACAAACCAAAATCAGCAGACAAACATGATGGAGAAGAAGATAAAGTTCACTTCTACATCGTCGATCCATCATAATTTCTTCCCTCTTTTTCTCTTATGATCAAATTAACGATGTATTTACTCGATTTTGGATTCAAATTCCCTTCTGGATCGTTCCATCAAAGTTTATTTTCTCTCTGATTATCAACTCAACATAGAACTAATTTGGTAAGATTTTTACGGACTTTTGAGTTATTATTAGTTAGAATTGAGTTACTTTGAGTACCCATTTTTTGTGGTTTTTCTAGGAATTTTTTTTTTTGCATCAGTGAGAAAGTATCGATGTTCAGAGTGGGTTTAGGGGAAAAATTAGGGCATTATCCTAATTTCTTCGATTAGGGTTCGTTATATACTTTTGATTTCATTAAGCCTTCGATTTGAGTACTCACTTTAATCTAAGGTTTATGTTGTGAGTTTAAGGTTTCTGAACGCCATCTGTTTGTGTAAATGCTTGAGAAAACCCATCTTAGTTTATGCACTAATTTTCGGTTCAAAATACAACACTACTAAACTGATTATAGAGACAACACTGAAAGGTGACCAATATTCTAGCAATCAAGGCGCTCAACAACCTCAACTGCACATTAATTTAATGTTTCATGAAGCTTATTGCAGTACTAAATATGGGTTTGCTCTGTTGACGTGCTTGGATGAGTTTATGCTTTGTTATTATTCTTTATTCTTTTTTCTGAATGATAATGGAAGTAGAAAAGCAATTTTGTTCATTTGTTTAGAGTATGTATTTTATTTTATCTTTTGTGTTTTATTTCAGTGTGCACACGTGAGCTCCTAAAAGATTGGTGAACATTTCTTATCGAAATCTACTGTTTCATTCAGAGCTCTCAGCGTCATAGTTGTACATTTAAGAAAATGAACAAGTAGAAACTTAAGTTTTTCTATACTAATAAAATGAAAAGGTTCAATGTTACAGTTCCAGTACCACTAACGTTCTCGGTTCGAGATATCTCCATCGAGAGACATGAAATAAAATGAAAGGAAAGTTAGTTAAAGGGTAGATGGATTAGTTAGATTAGATTAGTAGATGGATTCGCTGCTCCATTTTAGCTTGTGCACTAATTTTCCATTCAAAATGTTCTGTTAACTTTTATGAAGAAATTTAACTCACTTTTGGGTTTATTTGTAGATGCATTCATTGCAAGGTAATGTTCCAGGTTTTCATCCATGTCGAAGTCCAAGAATTATCGACCAACAACAAAGAGATACTCTTTCGGGTTTTCATCTGCATCGCAGTCCAAGACTAATCGAGCAAAAACAAAGAGATGCTCACTTAGAGAGGCGTCGTGTTCACTATACAGTATTACGAGATTCAATGACAGAAGTTGAAAAGGAAGCAGTTCTTAAAGAACGGCGTAATGCTTATCGCATCTGGAAAACAAGAAATGAATGCGGAAACACAACAGAAATAAGTGAGCAACTCTCTATCACCGCTCCGGTTCGACCACAAGACCATGGAGCAGGAACCAGTATAACGAGTAAGTCATCGATGCATATAATCTATGTACATTTGAGTATCTTTATCTCTGTACGTTTGAGTATCTTTCTAACATATTTACTGATTAAAAAAATAGACATCTTTCTACCACCCAACTGTCTGCCTAACCTACAACCAACAATATTGATATTGTCAAAGATAATGAAAGAAATGTTGATATTGGCACAGCCAAACGTCCATTTGAAAGAACATGTCGAAGCCCCGGGTTCCTCAATCAACATGTAATGGAAGAACCGGGACCAAGTATTACTGGTGCTTCTAAATCGATAACTTCTACTTCCGAAGGTATAATCTTTGACAACTTCTACTTGATGAAAACCCTTGCCAATTTTCATCAAATCAGACCATTTTTCTCATGCTCAAATGTGCATGACGACCAGTATTAGGCACTACTAGGCTAGCAACAAGTTTGTATTCTGGGTCAACATATTCTTTTCCTTTTAAGTCTTGACTGTAAGATTTGGTCAAAAAGAATTATAACTGCAAGTGAAGGCAGCAGTGACCAGGTTGCAGTAATGAATAGTGGTGAGGAACACATTTATATACTTTCGTTGATTTTTTAGTCCTACAAATAGGAACAACAACAATAAATCCAGATGGAAGTCTAGAGGGAATTCTAGGGGAGATATCAATCTCGACCTAGAGGTGTTGTTGAGTGTGTAAGAAAGTAGGACACTTCAAGCGCGATTGTCCGGAAAACAAAGGTAATCAAGAAGAGGTCAACGTAGTTGCGGCTGCGGAGCCGGTGAAGGTCCTTGTTGATAACAAGAAGATGATTACGAAAGGTTTTCTACTAC
This sequence comes from Papaver somniferum, assembly GCF_003573695.1. Classification (NCBI taxonomy): domain Eukaryota; kingdom Viridiplantae; phylum Streptophyta; class Magnoliopsida; order Ranunculales; family Papaveraceae; genus Papaver; species Papaver somniferum. The sequence continues at coordinate 34,440,813 of NC_039366.1, forward strand.
TCTCTAAGGACAAGCAAGATGAGTGTTGGATTATAGACTCGGGAGCTTCTTTCCATGCAACGGGTGATAAGAGTATTATGATCTCTTATAAAGAAGGACACTACGACCAAGTATTCTTGGGTGATGGTGAAGCATGCGACATCATCTGTTTGGGTGATGTGATCTTGAAAGTCAATGGTTCGACATGGAAATTGAAGGATGTACGACACATTCCAAATTTGAAGAAGAACTTGGTGTCTGTGGGCCAAGTTTGTGATGATGACTGTGAAGTTGTGTTAACGAAACACAATTGGGAAGTAAAGAAAGGGGCTATGGTGTAAGCTCAAGGAGTTAGAGTCAATAGTCTATACCGGACTTCAGATGGAACTACTTTAGCAGTAGCTAGTAGTGGTGCAGATACTAACTTATGGCATAGAAGATTAGGACACATGAGTGAGAAGAACATGAAGATTCTATGTTCGGGAGGATATCTACCTAAGGTGAAGTCTGTTGATATGAGTTTTTGTGAAGACTGTGTTCTTGGAAAGCAAAAACGAGTTAGTTTCAACAGAGGAGCAAGAGACTTGAGAAGTGCAAAACTTGATTTGGTTCACACGGATGTATGGGGACCAATTGATGTTGCATCTCACGGCAGATTCCAGTATTATGTCACTTTTATTGATGATCACTCAAGGAAGGTGTGGCTTTACTTCATGAAGAATAAGTTCGAGGTGTTTGAAGTGTTTAAGAAGTGTAAAGCTTTGGTTGAAATAGAAACTGGTCTGAAGTTGAAGTGTCTAAGGTCAGACAACGGTGGTGAGTATGACAAGATAGAATTCTTACAGTTATGTGTTACGAATGGAATTCGTTTGGAGATGACAGTTCCAAGGATACCACAGGAGAATGGAGTAGCAGAACGTATGAATTGGATGTTGAATGCACGCGCAAGGTGCATGAGGTTGCAGACTAGTTTGCCCGAGACCTTCTGGGCACATGCAACAGAGACGGCTGCTTATCTAATTAACAGAACACCTAGTAGTCCATTAGATATGAAGATAACAGAGGAGGTTTGGACTGGCAAAAAGGTAAATCTTTCCTATTTGAAAGTTTTTGGTTGTGTTGGTTATGTTCATCTTAGTCCCGGTGAGAGGTCTAAGATAGGTGCTCAAGCAAAGAAGTGTATATTCCCTGGTTATGGAATTGACGCTTTTGGGTATAAACTTTGAGACTATGAAGGTCACAAAGTTATTAGAAGTAGAGATGTCACTTTTTATGAGAATGAGCTGTACAAGGACAGGAATACAACACAAGTTGAAGATGTTAGGTCAAGCAACGTCGATAAGGAGTTGTATATCGATATTGATGATGTTTCTGGAAGAAGTGTGGAACAAGAAGAGCATGATGTTGCTGATGACAGAGAAGTACAAGTTGAAGAGACTTCTATTGCAGTGAGAGTTATTCCTAAAGTTTCACAAGAAGTACGAAGATCGTCAAGAACTCCTAAACCAAACCCAAGGTATGCTTTGAATTATCTATTACTTACGGATGGAGGCGAACCTGAAGATATTAAGGAAGCACTAGCGACTGATGATTCAGGCAAGTGGAAACTTGCTATGGAGGATGAGATAAATTCACTTGATGAGAACGACACTTGGGTGTTAGTAAAATTACCAAGAGGTAAGAAGGCGTTGCATAACAAGTGGGTTTATCGGATGAAATCTGAAGCAAATGGAGAAATTCGCTACAAAGCGAGGTTGGTTGTGAAAGGTTTTCAACAAAAACCTAGTGTTTGATTACAACGAGATATTTTCTCCGGTTGTGAATGACTACTATTCGAGTAGTGTTAAGTCTAGTGGCTTCTGAAGATCTCTACCTTGAACAGTTGGATGTAAAGACAACTTTTCTTCATAGTGACCTATATGAAGAAATTTACATGAAGCATCCAGAAGGATTCATAGTAAAAGGCAAGGTAAAGATGGTGTGCAAGCTGAAGAAGAGTTTGTATGGTTTAAAACAAGCCCCGAGACAGTGGTACAAGAAGTTTGATAACTTCATGCGTAGAAGTGGTTACTCACGGTGTAATACAGATCTTTATTGTTACTTCAAAAGAAATGGTTCTGACTACATCATATTACTACTGTATGTGGATGATATGTTGGTTGCCGGAACATCTCTACAAGAAGTTGAGAATTTGAAGAAACAATTAGCAAGTGATTTTGATATGAAAGATCTTGGTGAAGCAAAGCAGATTCTTGGTATGAGGATCATAAGAGACAGATCTAAGGGTGTACTTATGCTTAGTCGGGATGAATATATTGAACGAGTGTTGAAAAGGTTCAATATGGAGAATGCTAAACCAGTTAGTTCTCCACTTGGAAGTCAAATTCGTCTTTCAAGTATGCAGTGTGCGAAGACAGGTGAAGAAAAGGAGTACATGGCTAACGTACCATATTCTTCGGCTATTGAGAGTCTAATGTATGCTATGGTGTGCATGAGACCGGATATTGCACATGCAGTGGGGGTAGTGAGTAGATACGCAAGCAACCCAGGAAAACAACATTGGGAAGCTGTGTAGTGGATTCTCAGGTATTTGAGAGGTAACACAAACGTACCATTGTGCTATGGAAAAGGTGGTTCTATTTTGAGGGGTTATGTGGATGCAGACTTCACAGGTGATGTAGATAAAAAGCAAAGTATGACCGGTTATGTTTATACTATGGGGTCAGCTGCAGTGAGTTGGAACTCAAGGTTACAGAAGTTGGTGACATTGTCTACTACGGAAGCGGAGTATGTAGCGGTGACAGAAGCGAGCAAGGAGATGATTTGGTTACAAGGATTATTAGCTGAGTTGGGCAAGGGACAAGGAGATAATGTTCTGTTTAGCGACAGTCAAAGTGCTATACATTTAGCTAAGAACTCAGCCTATCATGCTAGGATGAAGCATATAGATATCCGTTATCATTTCATTCGGGATCTCTTAGAAGAAGGAGAGTTGAAGCTCGAGAAGATTCTTGATTCGAAGAATCCGGCGGATATGCTTACCAAGGGAGTTACATCAGACAAGCTAAAGCTCTGCAAGGCTTTAGTTGGTATCTCAGAATGAGGATCTGGGAGGAGATCCGCACTAACAAGGAAGATGTTTTAGCACCGTCAATCCAAAGTTGAAGAATGGAAGACAATCAATAAGTCTTCAAAGTGGGAGATTGTTAGTTATTGAAGACTAATTAATTATTTCCTAAAGTTAGCCGTGGTTATTTAGGGAAGGGGTTTTCTAAACCGGTTAGAATTCTTGGTGGCAAAGTTTGTAACCTATATAAATAGGTAGTTAGGCCTTGTAGAATTTGTACATTGTGTAGAAAACGATTAAGAGATCGGTGAGAGATTTCTTGTATAACTTTAAGGCTAAAGTTAGGGTTTCGTTGTGATAGCATATTGGTGAGGAACAAGAGACAAGGTTATCGTCTCGGGTAATTGTTGCGGTGTAACCAAGGGTTTGCTGGGATTAACACGACGCTGTAATCGTTTTTTCTTCATAGTGTATTTGAGTTGGTGCGACTCAAAGTGGACGTAGACAATATATTCAAGTTGTATGTATTGGTCGAACCACTATAAATCTTGTGTCTTGTGAGTTGATTTATCTTTCTCGTATTTTCATAGTTGCTTGTGCTTGGTTTACTTATTATTCATCATAATATCACAAGATCCGTTATTCCGCGGATGTCAGTGATTACTCCATTCTCCTGTGCCAGATGAGGATGCCGCAGAATTATTGAGCAAGTTCAGTACCAAGATGAGGACGCCGCAGAGGCATCCCGTAAAGAAAAAGGGAAAGTCGATTGCTCCATACCAGGTATGTGTATGTATTTGGTACATCATTTAGAGATTTTTATAAAAAACATCCTCGACTTAAGTTGTCTTCATCAAAACAGGGTCATTTATGAGAAGTTTGTAGTGTATTACATGTTTATGTACAAATTTCTCTTTTGAGATACCAAAATAGGTTTTCTATCTCTTTCAGTTTTAGGATTAAGTAAAAATGGATGTGAATTTAGACTTATGTTCAACAAAAAAATTTGGTAAATAGAAACGGCGCCGACCCAACAACTATGTTCCTGGAACAAAAGAGGCATGAGCCATAGTTATTAGTTCCGCTGTAGGGAGAACGAATCATGACTCAACAGATGATAGCAGCTCCGATGATGGGGAAACTGCTGCAGAAACTGCCCCGCATCAAGTAAGTGTACCACATTTCGGAGAAAGCAGTCACGCTGCCCAATTACCCTTGCGCAGAAGTCCAAGGATCAGTCAACATCCTCAACATAGAGAAACACCACATACACAAGATGCAATCGGTATAGTCCTATCTTTTTTTACGTCGTTATCTACGTATATTTTGGCTTAGAATATATCCATCGGTCATTCATAGTTTTTTTTGTGATGACCTAATGGTTATTTTCACCGGTTCAATTAATGCAACAACAGATGCTAGTCTTGCATTGAACATACGTAGAAGCCCTCGACTTATGGCGCAGGCTCAATCTCAAGAATCTCAACATACACAAAATGCAGCATGTAAGATCTTTTTACTTTTCTGAAGTGGAATAGTTAAATTATTTAAAAGGTATTTGGATTTCTTTGTAAGCTAAATATGTATGAATGTTGAGCTCTCTCGGTTTAGTTCTGTACATTGAGAGAATCGCTTATGTCCAATCAGTTAAAGAGGAGGCAATTCCAGTTCCCGATCAACCTGCTATTACTAAAGAGAATGTTAGCATATCCAATCAATGGTGTTCTTTACATTAAGGTATCGCACTGCAGTATATACACTTGAATAACGTGTGTCTGTATAATTAATCATTGGTTCGGTTCAATTGATGTTAAATTTGTATGTCTTGGTTGCAGATCGGTCACCCGTTACTGGCATCATATGGTGTCGTGGATCCAATTTTTGCGGCTATTAATATGCAGCAAGGAGTTTTTGTGTTTTGATTGAGAGAGGAACTAATGATCCAGTAACCAGTATTTTATTAAGAAGATGACGAAATCCAAAAAGCTACTTGCCGATGGCTAACAGAGAGTATGGTTAATTATGTTGATTACTCTATCCATCCACAAAGAGGAGACAAGCTATCAGCCACGTAAGGTTCCAACGTACATTGATACCCTCACTGGACTTAGGAAGGGAAGAAAAAATGAAAAGTATCTCCTAATGGAGATTTTGGACTTGGTACTTAATATCTCTACGGCTCTACCTTTGAAGAACATGGTGGTACTAATGGGCATCGGGTAAGCACGATTTTTTCTGTAACCAAGATTGTGACAAGCAAAATCAAAATTGGCAAACATATGTTAGAGATAATTGAAGTTCATGAGGTTCTAATTAAGTTATACGTTGTGTATCAGATGAAGCTAGCAATAATAAAAGATCAGCATGATTAGGTGCAATTATTCTCAGCAGGTCGTTACTAGGATTGTTGACGTATCGGCACCGCACTCATCCTCAAAAAATCTGAAAAATCAACGTCACTTGGCAAGAGATCTAAACAAAATGACCTACAGAAAGTTATGACTGCTGGGTCAGAGAAAGTCTCCAAATTCCAAATCCAAGAGTACCGATTATTGGACCAAAAAATGGTATGTGTCTTTTCTCAACACAGCTATTTGACAGTATAGGACCATTTAGTAAATGAATATATGTATTATTACAAAATAACCATTCAAGTTACACCTCCCTCAAGAAAGCAGCCATAGCTAACGACCAAATGAAGAAGGATGCGTCTCCAGACATGAGACATCCAACTAGGATCTGAAGCTTTCCTATCTGCTCAAAATGCTACAGTCAAGCAAGCTCACAAAAGTGTTACTATACCAAAAGGAGATAACATGAAGTGGTATGTGATCTTAGTGCTACTAGGTATATTTCTGAGATTATTGTGTTAGAGAAACTGCAAGAGAATATCAACTAAAAATGACGAAAATGCTTTCTTACTGGAAAAAAATCATTCCATCAATTATTTTGGAAACATGATTCGCAATTTTAGTTTGCAGTGATTTTATATATCTAATGAATCTGATTGTTTTTTCTTTTTTTTGATCGGAAGAGAGGATTTTATTCAAAGAAGGTAGAATGTACAAACTACAAGAAGTAGTATAGAGAAAAGAAAAAACAAAAGTACAAACTAGAGCTAAGCAAAAACCATGCTCCAGTTACTAACTGTATGTGAGAAATTTAAATGTACACGATTGCCAAAACCTGCAGCCCAAGTCAGCACAAGAGTTTTAACGTCCGTACACAGATCTGCATCCGTTTTGTAGAAATATTTCTCTTCGAAGGTGCGGCAGTTTTTTTCCCTCCAAAGAACCCACATCACAGCTGTTGGTATAAGGACCCAAACAATTTTTCCATTAGCAGATAGGAAATTGTTAGACCATGTTCTTGCTAGATTAATCATTGTGTTAGGGAAAACCCATGCCCATCCGTCAACTGGCATAATAGAGCACCAAATCTTATAAGCAACCTTACAGTGAATGAAAATATGATCCTGCGATTCTGTGCAATCCCCACAAAGAATGCAAGAGGTGTAAACATCAATCCCTTTTATCTGTATCATGTCCTGAGAGTTTAGCTTACCATGGACTGCACACCACAACAAAAAATTCACCTTTGGAGGAATATCATAAATCCAAACAAAATTGTGAGGAAAGTTATCTTCTCCAGAATCTCTGATCATCTCCGCATATAATGATTTAACTGAGAAAATACCACTTGAAGTTAAAGGCCACAGTCTAGTATCAGGTAGATCATCAAGTGCTGGCGGATTTGAACCAATGATTTCCAACAAAACTGCCAGAGAGTTAGCTTCATCGTGTGACAGGCATCTTTTGAAATCGAATCTCCAAGAACCATCTGCCGAAACATGCTCAGCAACACTTGCATTTTTCAGCCTATCCAGATTATATAAGCTCCTGAAAGAATTCATAAAACTGGAATCTCCCTTCCATCTATCAAGCCAGAATGACATAGTTGTGCCAGAGTGAACATTCAGAGAAAAGTTCCTTGTGACAAGAGCACTGCATTCAACTATAGTTCTCCAGCAAGAGACACCATGTGGAGAAGTAACTATATTAGGTGTCCAGAAAGAGAAGTTAGGGCCATACTTTTCAACCATAAGCTTATACCAAAGATGCGATTTTCAACTCCAAATCTCCAACACCATTTAGCCAGGAGAGCTTGATTCATCAACCTGAGATTAAGAACACCCAAACCTCCTTTTTCTTTGGTAGCCATTACCAATTTCCAGTTGATCAGATGAGAACACTTACTCCCAGAATTATTATGTTCCCAAAGGAAGTTTTTCATCTTCTTCTCTAATATATTAATAATGGAAACGGGGGATTTAAAAAGAGAGAAGTAATACATAGGCAGTGAACTAAGAATATGCTTTAAGAGAGCCAATTTACCCCCTTTTGAGAGTGATATTTGATTCAAAAAAGAGAGTCTTGCATTACATATTTCTATGATTGGATTCCAGATAGTTTTGCTGTTTGGTTTTGCTCCAAGAGGCATGCCCAAGTACAAGAACGGTAAAGTGTCTATTTTACAGCCAAAGTCATCTGCCCATTGTTGAAGTTCTGGCACTTCACCAATTGCAATTAGTCTTGTTTTGGAGGTATTAACCTTAAGACCTGCAATGAACTCATAGCAGTGAAGAATAGAGAATAAGTTTGTAAGCTCATCTTTTTTGTGATCCAGAAATAGGATTGTATCATCAGCATAGTGCAAGTGATTCACCATCAGTCCACCATCAATCATAGAGAAGCCATTAAACAGATTAAGATGAGCTGCTCTATCCAAATACCTAGAAAAACCTTCCATTGCAATATTAAAAAGTAAAAGAGAGAGTGGACAACCTTGTCTGACTCCTCTTGTACTTTTGAAAAACCAAAAGTTGAACCATTAATCAACACAGCGAAAGTTGCAGTTGAGTAACAAAATCTAATCCACTTACACCATTTTTGGCTGAACACCATCTTCTTCATCACAAACTCCAAATAAATCCAGTTAACCCCGTCAAAAGATTTCTCAAGATCAATCTTGCAGACAATCCCAGACTTGCCAGATTTTATCCTTGAATCCACCAATTCATTTTCAATTAAAGTACCATCAAAAATCTGCGTCCCTTCTATGTAAGCACATTCGACAGGAGAAATAAGCTTAGGCATGACAAGTTTTAACCTGGAAGCCAAAACCTTAGCAACAATTTTGTAGGTGCTTGTGAGTAAGCAAATAGGTCTGGAATCTATAATAGATTCAACATGACTCTTTTTTGGAACAAGAGCAATAAAAGTAGAATTATGTTTCACATCAATACTACCTGTTTCACAGAATTCTTGGATTGTCCCCATAATGTCATCTTTTAAGAAATTCCAGCACTTAGAAAAGAACATTAGTGGATAACCATCTGGACCTGGAGCTTTGTCTTGACCAAGAGCTTTAATGGCATGAATGACTTCATCTTCAAAGAAATTAACATCCAGAATATCGGATTCAAAAGTATTAATACTGTCAAAATCAATATCTTGCAGTTCAGGTCTAATTACTTCCTCCTCCTTGAATAGATTTTTGTAGAAGTCCACAATGTGATGCTGCAGTTTGGTTCTGTCATCTTCAAGATTACCCTCAATGTACAATTGCTTTATCATATTATGTCTCATTCTGGCTGTTGCTTTACTCATGAAAAAATGAGTATTCCTATCACCTTCAGTCAGCCATTCTGAATTAGATTTAGCTTTACGTGCCACCTCCTCAATCTGAGTAACTTTCTCAAATTCTACAGTGTGAAGGAACTTCTCATTGAGATGTTCTGCAGACAATTCATCTTCTTCAGCAATACTGTCAAAAGCTTGAATATCAGAAAGAATTTGTTTCAACCTTGAAGTAGTATGCCCAAAAGTATCGTTGTTCCACTCTTTGAGCTTTTCCTTAAGTGCCTTAAGCTTGCACCAAAGAACTGTGCTTGGAATACCTGCAAAACAAAAAGAAGACCACCACTCTTCTAACATGTTAATGAATCCATTCTCCAAGAACCACATAATTTCAAATCTAAAAGGGATAGGTCCCCAAGAAGGATCAGAAATGTCAAGAAGGATAGGAATATGATCTGAGGTAGGCCTAGCTTTGGCTAATTGAGATATAAAAAGGTAATGAGCTTCAAAAGAGGGAGATAAGAGGAATCTGTCCAGTCTAGACATTACTGGATTTGCCTGACCATTGGACCAAGTAAATCTTGCACCTTTGAGAGGAAGATCAATGAGATCATGACTTGAGATGAACTTATTAAAACACTTCATGCTCCAGGAGATTTTAGTGCAACCCTTTTTTTCAGCACATTTTGAAATTGTGTTGAAATCACCACCCAAACACCATGGAAGGCTCCACATTTATTGTCAAGCTCTTCCCAAAAAACCTTTCTTTCATGTGGCTTATTAGGTCCATAAACACTAGTGAGAACCCACTCAAAGCCATCAGTTTTGTTTTTACACAAGATGGATAATGTGTAGTCACCAACTAGAGAGTCTGTAACCTCAAAAAAATATTTATTCCATAGGATAATCATACCACCAGAGTTACCAAAGGACTGTTGAAAAGTCCAACCAAAACTTGCACTACCACAAATCCGTGAAATGTCATAATCTGTACAGTGCATCATCTTAGTTTCCTGTAAGAGAATGATTGGAGCTTTGGTTAATTGTATCATCTTTTTAACTATGAGTCTTCTGTTTGGAGAGTACAATCCCCTGACATTCCAAGAAAGAATTTGTAGACTCATTGATTAACAGCCATCCCAGTTTTCTTACACCTTCTACTTTTATAACCCAAAGTGCCAAGTTGTTCAGGATCAAAGTCCAACCTTTTACATTCAGTCACTAGTCTCTTAGAAGCTTTAGAGATTGTACTAGGTGAACAAGCATCATCATCATCAGAAGTAACAAAAGGAGGTTCAAAACCAGGAGAATACATTGGTGTGTCACTTGCAGACTGATTATCAGAAGCAGCTTCATCTAAGTACATAAGAAAAGTATCTTGCAAACCTCCAAGTACCGGTGACTGATCTTTTGGTTCATGTATGGAAGCACTTGAAACACCATCAAGTGAAATTAGTGTTTTAAATGCAAAATCCTTTCTTTTAATCCTGGCTGAAGTTGTGACAGCTTTGTTTTTAGGGAAAATTAGGGGGAGACCCAAAAAAAAATATTCTCATTGTCAGGCCCACAATTAATTTTGGGTACCGTGACACCCATAATTATATGAAATTATTAAAGATGTCTGCATGAAAGATTATGCATCTGCATGACGGGTTATGCATCAGGGGTATAATTAGCAACACAACTTGGATATAACATATCTAAAAATCCGCTCCTTGGAAATTTGCAAATTTTATATCGTTGGAAATCTTTTAAAGAGAGCTATGCAACGAGTACAAACAACAATATCAAATTTTTTTTTTTCACGAAAAAATCGGAGGTGATCATCGTTTTAGGGAAAATTTTCGAAAACTGACTGCATATTCATTATGCAGCCTCCAAAAAAGATGCATAACACATCATGCAGACGCATAATAAATTATGCAACCATTTTTTCGACTGCATAACAAGTTATGTAGCCATTGTTTTGGTTGATTTTAGTTCGTACAGAAAAATTGATGCATAATGCGTTATGCAACCATATTTAAATAATATATAAGGTTACGCATCCATTTTCTCGATGCATAAAAGATTATGCAACAATTTTCTCGATGCATAATGCATTATGCAGCCGTATTTTGGATGCATATCAGGTTATGTATCCATTTTCACGACTGTATAACATGTTATGTAAATATTATTGTAGGTGCATGACAAGTTATGCAGCCTTATTTTTTGTTGGTTTCAATACTAAGAAAAAAGTAGCTGCATAACGTGTTATGCAAAAAAAAAAAAAGTTGCAAAACGCGTTACGCAACAAACTTTATAGATGCATCACCTGTTATGCATCACTATTCACATCCAAAAACAAACCCATATCTCTTGATATATAAGGACTATGAATACCCGATATCTCATCCATTAGTCAATTAAAAAGACGAACAAAAAGATCCGCATAAAACACCGAGGAACAATCAGGTGGATCGTAACTAAATCAAAAAAAAATAAAGTCCTAACAACTAAAAACATAAAATTTGATATCCAATCGTATGAACCGCACTATTAACGCATACAGAAGTACAGAAAGATAGAGACAGGTACAGACCCGTAAACTTTTATCAAGCTTCCCTGAAAGTGCTTGCAGAAATGTTGTTTTACCTGAGGCTGGAGGTCCAAGTAGCAACGTCAATCTGCAGCCAGTATATGGAGAGCATAAAATAACATTCCACGAAAGCCATTAAGGTTGATTTCCTTTCCTTCAAATGTATCCATCGTTTATGGTAAATAGAGAGTAGTTAACATCACGAAGTATCTTGTTAACTACTTTCTTGGATGGCGAACATCGTATAAAACCAAGAAGCATCTATTAAGAATAAGAAGATAATCCACATAAACACAATTACTTAGCAAGCATCTCATAGGAAGACTAAAGAATCATTTCATTTCACTATGATCCAACAACAAGCCAATAACAGAAAAACCACAGGCTCACTAAGTCCAATTGTTCCATAGATGTCATATTACTGAGTTGATAATACAAAATCTATAAAACTTGTGAAATTCCCAAACGACAACCTCCACTTCTAAACTGCCTAACTACTCACAAACTCCCAAACATTTCATATTGATAATCATAAAACTGCAATCTCTACTCTTTATGCTGTACAATAGAATTTACCCTTGTAAATTTTTATTAAGGTTAAACCGAAATCACAACAAGCCATCATTTAAGCAACACAAATTATTCCTACTAAAATTTCTGTATCCGCAGAAATTGAAACACAAAATTACCTCCATAGCGTTCAGCGAAGCATTGAACAAAGTCGGAAGTGCTCTACTTGCAATAAACGCATCCCCTTCCACTGACAAATTCTCAAATCGCACTTCAATTTTAGGAATATCAATTCCAACCCTATTATCAACAAAACCAAAATCAAGTCCTCCATAAACAAAATTAACCTAAAAATCCAACAAATAAACAGAAAAAAAAATTCAACAAACCTATCAATTCGATTCTTCAATCTCAGAAGTCAGAAGAAACTTTTCATTATCTTCTTCAACAACTTTAAGTATACTTTCCGTCAATTGTTTTCTATCCTGTAAATCCAACTTCGAAATATCAATTTCAGAAAGATGAATCCTATCACTCGTTGTAACCAAATAAACTCCATGAACCAGAAAGATTATAATTTATTCATTGATTAAAAGAGAGAAACAAGATTTACACTTAAGGGATACGGGAAAAATTAAAAAGTCGAATTTTTAGAAAATATGGGTCTGGGAGTAATATTTTCCCCAAAAATGGGGGCGCGCTTGAAGTTTTCTGTCCGTGGGTAGTGGAAAACTCTAGGAGAATGGATCTCACCGTAGTTTTCACTTGTTTTTAATGACCGGACCCATTACAGAGATTTTAGTCATCAAAAATCTCACGGAGTGATTTAGCAGCAGTTTGAAACTTGTAATTAGTGTAACTCCAAGTTTGAATAACCTTTGGACTTCTGCCGTGACCCATTGTGGAATTGGAAATATAGAATGATGATTAAAGATTATAGTTGGATGTAAATTGGTTTTTGTGGTGAATGGCTGGATTAAAGATCATCTCCACTCCACCTAAACCAACCCAGAAATACACCCGTACTTTCCAGCAAAAATTATTTGCTATCATTAAACCCATTCCAAGGTCTATCATTAAACCCATTTCAGGGGTAAGTAACTCTGTGGTATCTAGAAAAGATATTATAAAAGCGGGGAGAACATCAATATCCATAGGCTCTGAATTTGACTCAACAGCGGTTGACATCTCTGAATGTTTTTGCGTCCAGTTTTGAGTAGCATTTGCCTGCTTTTTGGACTTGGACTTTTTCCTTCTCCTGGCCTTTTTCTTTTTCGATTTTGAGCCATGCTGAGCTGTCTTCCGTACAGCTTACTCCGCAAGTCAGGTGCCGCAGAATTTGTAGATATGGATAAATCTTGAATACATCCAACCAAATTGCGAGATTTAAGCTGTAAATTTCCTTCTACATCGCCGAAATTAATTGCAGAATCCATGAAGCTTGACTTTTGATCTGACAGATTCAGAGCTGTGAATTTTGAATTTTCCGAAGGGAAAGGTTTAGGGTTCCGATTCCAAACCGGTGCTCCAGCAATGAAAATATTGGCAGTGAATATTCCAGTCTCCGTCACCAATGAGATAGCCCTAGGAATATGATTGATTCCCTTTTGATTCCTGATCTTCATTTTGATGGCTGTGAGATCTTGTAATCTCAAAGACGCAGGATTAATCAATAAAACATTGCCACAAAGCTTTCCCAAAGAATGCATTACAGCTGATGACCAGTACTGAAACGGGACCCCAAATATCTCAATGTTGAAAACCGTATCTAACTTTGGACTAGATTTCTAAAATTGTTTGTTCCATCTAAACACAGATAATTTCACATTTTCAAAGGAGAAAACGAAGTCATAAGCAATTACAGAAGCTTCTTCAACATGAAAAATAGCTTGACAAGAGTTGATTGGAAAAAGTGATAATGGAAATTGACACTGAATCTGAGGCTGCAGTGCTTTACCAATTGTACCCCAATTAGTAATAGGTATAGGTGATGAAATGACAACAGCATTTGCCCAACTTCCTAAAGACTGATTGCCCAGTTCCTTAATCTGAATAGATTGCTGTGAGGTTGTGAGGTGCAAAGATGCAGCCAGCTTATCACAGTGAAAGGGAGTTTGCTTATTAACTATAGGAGGGGATGGATTTGAATTAGGGGTTGAAGGTTTAGATGACAAAACTTGAGCATAAGATCTGTTGAGATTGCTTTTTGTGGGCGGAAAAAGAACTGATGAACTTATCTACAGAATTTCTCCTGACATGGAGGCAAAAGAGAACCAACCTTCAAAACAGTCACCAGATGGAATATAGAAGGAGACAGGATCATCCTTGGGATTTGGTTTAGACAAGATAATTAGCAGGTAAAAACCATTTTTGTTCGATTGTTTGTGAACCATGAACCAGATCTTGTTCACCTCATATTTCCAAATCTTCCTACCTGCATCTCCGTTCTTAGCTGCCTCAAAAACAATGTTGTGTAGATGATTGAGGTAGAGGAAAAACACCTTGAGTTGAACCATTGGAAAAGAATTCTGTCAAAGTAATGGGAGCAGAGGGGATGTGTTTTTTGAAAGTAAATCTGAAAAATTTACGTTCGATTTTTGAGTAACAGTGTTCAGGAAGCATGATTAAGGAAGATCCTATTGGGAACTACAGAAAACCTAATGGGATCTAGGAAAAGCTAATGGGATCTAAGAATTCTAATGGGATCTAGTTCCTAAAAGTTTGAAAAAATGCAGCGTGGAGAATGGAGATGGTGAACGAGGAGAGAGAAAACATTTTCCCGTAACCTTCCTTAAAATCTGATTGTTCAATAGCTAATGAATAGGTGGTTTACATCATCCAGTCAGGAAGGTGCGAAAAACAGTCATGGAAAAAAAAAACAACTAGATTTCTCTGGGTACATGCACTTGAGAACAAAATTTGCAAGACCAGCATATTTATTCTTTCGATCCTCTGCCAGCATATTTCATCTTCGGAAAAACTATTGTTTGGGTCAAGTTGTAAACTGTGTTTCCTTTAAAGGTGTGCAGCTGCACACCATATGGTCGTTAGCTATGGCGACGAAATACTAATAAATTGATTCACACAATCTGTTCGAAACAATTCAGATTTCATTTGGCTGATGTTAGTTGATGGAAATTCTATATGGTCTCTCAAATTTGTTCTCTGAGTCACAGTACCAATATTAAAGAACCTTGCAATTGAGTGTTGATTTCAGTCCAGAGCAAAGTAATGTTCGGGGGGGTGAATTACCTCGGCGCCTCATACATTGATGCACACGTATAGATTGTTGGGGAAAGAGCGGAAACAATAAAAGTGTGCATTCGTCAACTTTTGGTTAGCAAAATTGCTCTTCATAAGTGGTCATCGACGTAATATTTTATGTCAGCCATTATCTATAAATGGTTTTATCGACAACCTAAACACCCAACCACATCTCTCACACCACGTCGAGAGTTACGCTTACTTCCTCTTTCATTGGTCGGTGAACAAAACCCTCGCTCCTGATTAGCTGAAAAACAAGTTAGTCCCCTTACATTTCGTGGCCGTCAATTTCCAATTAAATAAATTCGATATGATACTCCAAATTTAGTGGTTGCGTTCACCCTCTTTTTGTGCGGGGAGTCGACGCAACCCTTGATCCTGATTGGTTGAAATTTTTACAAAATTGTTACACCGCATTCACGTGATATTAATAAAATCCGGGCCGTGAGACGTTGATTAATTGCCACAAATAAAGGGACGGAAAATCTTATTAATTGCTACAAATAAAAAAAAAGTGCAAAAAATCTTTGGAAAATCTGATTATTTCCGCTTGTTTTTTATTCCAAATCTTATTCTTAAAATGCCAAAAAATGGGAATTAATAACTAAAAAAGAAACGAAAATACTTGGTTGAATTAATTAATTAAAGATTAAAAAGAACCATTGATTGGGGGATAAAAAAGGAATTGGGATATAAGAAAAGGACAAAAACTGGTTCCAGATATCAATTCGGGGTCACCCCTTATCTAAGTATTTTACGTATTACCTAATCTACCCCTCACTAATCAGGATTAGTGATTAATAATAATTAGTAAAATCTTAAGATTTTTGATAAATGATTTGTGTGTGTTTTATTTGAATTTGGGTGAGTGAGGCGAGAGTAGAAGGAGGGAAAAATATTTTTGAGTGGAATTTTTTTGTGAAAATGGAAGATGATTGTGAGGAGAGAATTGCAGCTGCTGAATCTTTAGCTCTACTGCAACAAGGAGCTAACGACAACAACTTTCAATTGCAACTCTTTGTTAAGCCAACACCCTTGAATGATGATTTTGACGAGTATGGAGAGTTTTTAGAAGAAGCTACACAAGAAAGTAAACTTGCACAACATGCAAGCATCCCCAATACACAGGTAAAGCTGCTAGGAGGTTGAAAAATCGATTTTTTTCTTTAAACCCGCCATTTGTTCAACTGTAAAACCTCGGTGCCGGCATGGTCGTAGTATGAATACCATGCCGGCACACGCGTTATCGGCATGATATTCATACTACGACCATGTCGGTAAAGCGATATCCATTAATTTGAATATTGATCCGGCACAGTATTCTACCAAAAAATATGCCGGTATGCAGTTAACTTTTTTATCTACCAAGGAATATACTACGGAATATTAAACCGGCATGGGTTCATTGATAGGTTACCATGCCGGAACTGCATGAAAAACATACAGGAAACATTTCCATGTAAACCCAAAAACCGGCATGAAAAATTAATAACCATCAACGCCGGAACCAGTTACCGGCGTGGTACCATCAATTTCGAGAATGCCGGAAGTGGAACCGACGTTGTTGAGTTTCAAATTTACAATGTCGGTACCTACAAAAGAACATACAGGAATAAATGTTTTCCTTAGTTAAATACCAGCATTACATATCAATTAATTGGAATGCTGATAGCGTGTACCGGCTTGGGACACAGTGTCGGCACCTTGTTTTCCGGCGTTGTTGTCTAATGAATAATGTATGCCGGAATATGTTTCAAATTTGGTCTTCAGTTTTAGCTAAGTTCGACAATGCTGGAACATTGGTCGAGCATGCCGGTACTTGTTTCCGGCATAGTGTTTTAATTTCGTTTGGAACTAATTTTCGTTCGATCTTTAGGTGGTGACATATATTGATCCAACAAATGCAAAGCCGCTTTATCGGGATACGTCGGAATACTATAAAATACCTCCGGTATGTGACCAAAGAATACTTTACTAATGGATTGCTAGTAATGAACCTTCTAATGAATGTGAAATTGATCTTATGTGGGGAATAATAGATCGAAATGAAGCAATTGCTTGGGCTAAAGAGACGGATTTTAAGAACTTGTGTGTGTTGGTGAGGAATACCGAACGTTCAAAGAGGCGTTTTGAGATGGCTTGCGAAAGAAGTGGGAAATACAAGGAGAAGAATAGCCACAAGAGAAAGGATTATGTATATCCAAAGAAGACTAATAGGGTATACAAGACTTGTAAGAGGAAGAATGATTGCCCATTTAAGCTTGTTTTCCGTTTAAATGACATGAACAATTGGGATTGTGAGGTTTTGTGTGGCTGTCATAACCATCGGGATCCGAAAGATTTTGTTAGTCACTCCCTAGTTGCGAAGCTGAAACCTAATGAGTTCGAGGATGTGAAGAGATTGACCAAAGCACTTATCAAACCGAGACAAATTCTCAGAGGCTTCAAGGAAAAGGATGAGTCCAACGTGTCTTCTCTACGTACAATTTATAGCGCACAAGCAACTATTAGAAGGGTGGAATGGGGGGAGGTCCGTTATGCAAGAATTTGAGAAGATGGCTTGGGATTACAACTACACGCGTATCATTAAAAGAGGGTCGGACGAGAAGTCCCTTCAAATATTCATTTCGCATCCTTTGCTTTTACAATTGGAAAATACATGTTGTGGTGTTCTTATGATGGATTGTACCTACAAGACAAACAAATACAATATGCCGTTGTTCAACATCGTGGATCAAACCTCGGACAAGGTAACATTAACATTGGCTTGGTGTTTAATAGAAAACGAGAGGGACTATAATTATCATTGGGCATTACGACAATTGAAATTATTCTTTCGGGAAAATCAACTTCCGAGGGTGATCGTAACCGATCAAGATGATGCATTAATGAAACCAATATCCGATGTCTTCAACTCCGACACTAGTATGTCCCAAGCCACCTGCTTGTGAGGATGAGCCACCTGCTCGTTCCGGTACAGGTAATTGTTCCCGCTCATCATCATCATCACTGCTGGTTGGGTCGCTTATAGGTTGATCCCGAATTGTCACCTTAGCAGTAGCCGGATCAGGACGGCTACGTCGAGAAGACCTGCGTTTTGGTTCTACAACAACTTTTCCTTTTCCTTTGTTCTTTTTTTCTGTTGTTGACCTATGTTCCAATATGTAAACTGAGTTAAATAATCACAACCGACATATATGTTGAACATAACATCAATGCCGGTTCTTGAGAGCGTCATGGTATATATTTACAAATCCATGCCTGTTGTCTTGAATTTCAGACACGGAATTAACAATTTTTCGTAAAGAAAACCGGCTGTAGGATCAGAATCTCGCAACAATTATGTCTCAGAGAAGTCAATGGTATTGCACAAAAGCGTCGCAGAACAATTTCAGAAACGACGTCAGCAAGGATCATGAGAAATATGTGATAGTCTTGCGAAAATTAGAAAGCTTGCGAAGTTAACATTTGTAAGGTTGCGAGAATGTCGCAAACCATATCCGAAAATAAAGGACAGATTAGCTGTCATCCACTATGTATTTCCTTATAAATAGTCATTCGAGTTGTAAAACAGGGGGTCTTTTCTTGAGTAAGAAACAAGTAAATAGGAGAGAGAAATTTCAGAGTAGAAATCATTCTTGACTTCTTTATCTTTCTTGTAAGAACATTCAAAAATTAATCAATAAAATTAAGAGTGTAAACCTAAAATGAGCTGATCAATAATGAAATTATATGAGGGGTGTATTGTAGGATTTCCTGCAACTACATAATGGCGCTAGAAACAGGGAGATTGAAGATCGAAAGTTGAAGATTGTTGATTGAGAAGATTCAAATCAAGAAAGTGATTAAACAAATCAGTGAATCAGTTAGAGTAAAGATGAATAGAATTAATGAAAATGGCAAAAAATTGGAGTGTAATATGATAACAAAAAGCTTGGTTAATGAATTCCATGAAAACATCAAAGGAAGAATACATAAACGAAATTTTGAAGGAAAGAAAATTATGGCGGTAGAAAAAACTTCACCCTTGAAAGATTGGGAAAAGCAAAGAATTGCGTTCATGGCGGAAGAAATACCAAAAGAAAATTTGAACCATACATCTCCGTTGGTCATCACAGTGCCTATTACACGAAAAGAGAAGGAGACAACAATAAAATCCACAGGAGAATGGATGTTGAACAGAACTTTAATTGATACAGGAAGTTCAATTGATATAATATTTTATCATGCATTCCGGGGAATGGGATTTAAAGATGAATAAATGTCCAGTTCAACATATTTTGTTCACGGCTTTGGAAAATCCACAACAAAACCTAAAGGAGAAATAGTGGTACGAATTCCACTTGGAGAAATCGAAACACATGTGACATTGTGCGTGGTGGATATGGAATCACCATATAATATGTTATTAGGAAGATCATGGATACATGCGATAAAAGCTGTGGTATCAACGTTGCATCAATGTATTAAATTCCCCACTCCAAGTGGAATAGGTGAAATCAGAGGAGATGTTGACAATGCGAAATTATGTCATCAGATTGAAGTAAGGCGTTATGAAGGACAAGCAAAAAAGAAACAATTTCTCGGAAAATTGGTAAAGGAAGCAAAGAAGGAAGAAGAATTTAGAGTATATATGATAAGGGAAAAAGAAATCAAAGGAATACCCAGCGAAATTTCGGAAGAAAGGGAAGGACCCATAAAAGCAATTAAAGAACCCACACCAATGGGAGAACCTAAACCCAGTTACACTGCCGCAGAACCAACAAAATAAATAAATGTTGGGACTGTAGAGGAGCCTCTAATGTTGAGAATTGGAACCAAAATGGATATAGAAGAAGAAGAAAGAACTGTCAACTTACTGCGAGAATATAAAGATATTTTCGCAGGAAACATGGATGAGATACCAGGAATAGATCCAACAATTTCTTTCCAAAGATTGGAGATTAAAAAAAATGTGAGACCATTTAAACAGAGAATAAGAAAAATCGCAACAACTTACCATTCCCAAATAGAAGAAGAATTACAAAAAATGTTGGAGGCAGGAATTATAAGAGAAGCTAAATACCCAGAATGGATAGCGAATATGGTAATTGTCCCAAAGAAAAACAAAGGAATCGGGATTTGCATAGATTTCACTGATTTAAACAACGCTTGCCCCAAAGATAGTTTTCCATTACAAGATATTCCTCAAATGGTGGAATCCGCAGCGGGAAATGATAGGGTATCATCTTTAGATGAGTACAAAGGTTATAACCAAATCCCTCTCGCTGAAGAAGATCAAGAACATACTGCTTTCTTTGCCCCCAGAGGTTTATATTGTTACACGAAAATGCCATTTGGTTCGCGAAATGCGGGAGAGACATATCAAAGAATGATAGAGAAGGTGTTCACAAAATGGATACACAAAACATTACAAGTATACGTGGATGACATGTTAGTAAAGAGTAAAGAAGCTAAAGACCATGTACAAGACTTGATGGAGATTTTTGAACAAATGCGGCAGTATAACATTAAATTGAATCTCGAGAAGTGTACTATTGGAGTTGCATCGGGAAATTTTTTAGGCTACATTGTATCAAAGGAAGGAATACAGGTTGATCCAGAAAAAGTGCAAGCAATTCGTGACATGCCAACACCAACAACAATAAAAGATGTACAGAAGTTGAATGGGCTTCTAGCTTCACTGGGGAGATTCATTTCGCGATCATCAGACAAATGCAAATATTTTTTCGATATACTCAAGAAGGGTGCGAAATTTAAATGGATTGATGAATGTGAAAAGACTTTTCAAGGAATCAAAGAAAATTTTATGAATACAACTATTTTACAAAAGGCAGAACCAGGAGAATAATTATTGATTTACCTAGCGACAACGTCGCATGCATTAAGTGATGTGTTATTGCGAGTAGACGCAGGAGTGGAGAAACCCATTTATTACATTAGCAAAACTTTTAATACCGCAGAGAAGAATTACTCAAAGATTGAAAATTTAATCTTAGCATTAGTTTATCCATCATTTAAGCTCTGCATATACTTTCAAGCACACAAGATAAAGGTATTAACAAAAGTACCAATTGAATCAGTGATGAAGAATTCTAAAAGATCAGGAAGGGTGGAGAGATGGAATGCACAAGTAGGCCATTTTGATATTAAATATGAAGTTTTTTCTTCACCAAAATCACAAGTTGTTGCGGATTTCTTGGCAGAATTTCCTTTAGCAGTAGAAGAAATGATGGATGTAGAAGAAGAACACGGAGATCCAAAA
The DNA here is from genome assembly GCF_003573695.1 of Papaver somniferum. Classification (NCBI taxonomy): domain Eukaryota; kingdom Viridiplantae; phylum Streptophyta; class Magnoliopsida; order Ranunculales; family Papaveraceae; genus Papaver; species Papaver somniferum. The sequence continues at coordinate 34,462,118 of NC_039366.1, forward strand.
GATTTATTAACAGAACCAAATAGATGGGAAATACTGGTAGATGGATCATCAAATGGAGAAGGAAATGGAGTTGGAATTGTTTTAATTTCGCCAGAAGGAATAAAGATGGCTTTTTCATTCAGATTGGAATTTGCATCCACTAATAATGAAACAGAATATGAAGCTGTGATACATGCATTAAAATTCACAATAGAAATGAAACTAGAAAACGCCAGGATCACTAGTGATTCGCAGCTAGTTATTCGCCAAATAAAAGGAGAGTATACTACAAATGAACCGTCCCTGAAGAAATACAAGAAGCTGGTTGAAGAATTGTCAGTGAAAATCCCAAAAATAAAATGGAGTCACATTTCAAGAAAGGATAATAGACTCGCAGACGCTTTTGCTTTCATCTCAAGTATGATGACAGATCCAACTGCGAGATGCATAAAAATACAAACACTTCTGTTACCATCAATCAATAAAGAAGAGGAATATGTGGATGTGATGGTCATATATAATGAAAAATAAGAACAAATAAATAATGTCGCAGACTGGAGAATGGAACTTCACACATATTTGGCGAAAGGAGAAACACCAAGAAATAGATTGGAAACACACAAGTTAAAAAGCCGAGCAACGAATTATGAACTAAGAGATGGGTTGTTATACCGAAAATCCTTTAATGGACCATCACTCAGATGTTTGACACGAGAGGAAGGAGAAAAAGTGCTGAAAATGTTACATAGTGGAGATGCTGGCAATCATAGTGGAGGAAGATCTTTGGCACATAGGGCAAAAATGCAAGGTTATTGCTGGCCATACATGCATGAAGATGCAAAACAAATATCAAGATGTTGCGAAGATTGTCAGCGGCATGGAAAGAAGATACATGCATCAGGAGCACCATTGTCATCTTCAACCAGTGTGTGTCCCTTTGGAAAATGGGGCTTAGACATTGTGGGGCCATTTTTACCAGAAACTGGACAAAGAAGATACTTAATAGTCGCAACAGATTATTTCACAAAATGGACAGAAGTGAAGGCAGTACAACATATTCGCGACAAAGATATCTTTACATTCATATTCGAAAATATCATTTGCAGATTTGGAATTCCTGCACAGTTGGTATCTGATAATGGGAAACAGTTTGAGGGGTAGAACATAGAAATGTTACTTAATGCATTCAAGATAAAGTGTGGAAATTCAACTCCTTTGTATCCACAAGCTAATGGGAAAGTAGAAGCAACAAATAAAACAATTGCAAACATATTAAAGAAGAAATTGGAAGGACATTACAGAGCATGGTGCGAACAAGTACATAATGCAGTATGGTCTTATAACACAACTAGAAGAGAATCTACTGGAATGTCACCTTTTTGTTTAACATATGGAGTTGAGGCGGTATTACCAACAGAAGTTGTTATTCCAACAACAAAAAGAGAAGCTTGGGAGAAAAATCTTAGAGCGGGCTTAATTCTAAATAAACTTGATGAATTAGAAGAAAAAAGAGAAAAATCTTTACAACATATGGAGAATTATCAGCGAAAATTGGCTCGAGAATATAATAAACGTATCAAAATACGTGAATTTCAACCAGGAGATTTAAATCTGCGAGAAACACCAATATATCAGCGAGAAAATGATGGAAAATTAGCGAAAAAATGGGATGGACCTTACATCATTAAGGAGATAGTTGGAACAGGAGCTTATAGACTAATGGACCCAGAAGGAAGAGATGTTGGTCATAGATTAGATAGACCATGGAACAGATTGTACTTAAAAAGATATTATCCGTAAGAAGCTTTGAGAAGTTATGAATTCTGAAAGAATAATTGCAGGATTATCCATGACAAACCAAGATCATGATGTGCGAAATTTTCGTAGAGAACAGTGACATAAAAGAAAGGGGCGAACCTTTATGGCGTACACCCTAGTTCGCGAATAAAATTTCGCAAGAGGCAAATGTAAGACCTAAAGTACGTCATATTAGGGAGTACTTGTTACATGGCTCAGGGAAAGGCTATACCGCCACCGGAACCTGAGTCATGGAGATTTGGGGTCAATAAAACCCATCCGAGAGAGGCACCTTGGATTCTCAACTTGAGCATATGACTTGGGTTGGGCGACTAAGGTAATAAGGACTCTCCCAAGGAGTGCAGATCTGATCAAGGCGCCGAGGTACACGGTTGATTCAAGAGTGCCGAAGGCGTTTGAAGCGTCCTTGCCATTCTTGACAAGTCTTGGCTTATACTGCACTCGGCCTGAAGAAAACCCCACTTAGGGTGCAGTCTCGTAACCATAACCCTTATAGGTAAAAGGGATAAGAGGCTGCGAAAACAACTGGTTGTTTTTAAGACTGGATGGGAGGAGATAACCTTGTATGGTAGAAGTACGCCTCCTTGAAGGGGCAACCAGGGGGAAGATAAGGGCGGCACCCTCCATTAGGGAGCTGATAAGTGTCTTAAGACGCAAATGTCATGAGGCTTATTATTCGCAAGGATAATTAAGGCTTGTCATATTTGTGCAACAATCCTGAAGAGGCAATAATATAAAATAAAAAGATAAGATGAGATCAATGGGTTTTCGCATGAAAGTGCGAAGACGTCCTGCGATTTCATCGCAAGACGACAATGTCATGGGGCTTTATTTTCACAAGAATATATAGGCTTGTCATATTGTCGCAACATTCTTGAAGAGGCCATAATACAAAAGAAAAATTTAAGACAAGATCAATGGGTTTTTGTATGAAAGTGCAAGGACGTCCTGCGATTTTGTCGCAATGATAAGAGATGGTATAATAAGACCTTTAATTAGGAAGGCAAAATAAGACCATATAATAAAACAAACTAATTATAAGCATTCATAACAGATTTTTTTGCAAGAAAGATAATGAGAGGCAAGTATGGGAATCGATATACAAGAAGCATTATCTTTCTTATCAACAAAATATTAAAAGAAAAGTTGACTCCAAAGTCGATTGAAAAATGTAGCTCTCAAAAGTGATAAAAATAAGACAGCTCAAGAAAACAAAGCTAGAAAAGAAGCTCAAGCTTCAATATCAATATCAGTAGCAGGAGATGACAGAAATTCTTCGCCAACATTCTCGCAAGCTTCTCCTTCATTTCGGCTTTGATCTTCGCATGACTAGCTTTGATTATCTCAGCAAACTTGACTAGCATCTTGATTATCGCCAGCAACTACTTCTTCAGGAGAAATTTCTTTCTCATTCTGATTAACACCAGCAGATACTTCTTTAGAAGGAACTTCTTCTTCATCTTCCAGGAAATTATCCTCTGCACCGCTTTCATAATCATAATCACTATCAGCAGGACGAGGAACTTCATCATCATCTACTTCTAAAGGATCAATTGATGTAGGAGGAAGAGAGTTGGACAATAAAATGTCATTTACAAGGACTTCACCGGAGATGAACTTGGCGAAGAAGTGCTCTTTGATGATTCCTATCTTGAATATCCTTAAAATAAGCAAGATAATCAAGTCTTCTTTCTGGCTCGGTCGCGAGAACCAGTAAGGGTAGAGACGAGTAATGCATTCTCTTTGCGAATTTTAGCATATTTAGCCTCCAAGATCAGAAATAGAAGAATGAAGATTCTTCTCAGACTCTGCGAAAAATAGAATACAAAATTTTATTAAGATAAGGAATTCAGAGAGATATGACAAAGGAAAGATAATTAAGGCAGTCAAACTATTATGACTACCTTCCTTTTGCGAAATAAGGTGTTGAATCAAGGATAGACAACTATTCTCCCAATGTCCATTGCGTCATCAAATTTATCTCCAACTAAACCTTTAAGTCGAGACTGAAGATTTTTCTCTTTAGAAACAAGGAAGGCATTTTTCTTCGCAAGAGAAGAATAAGATTCTTCTAATTTGGAATATTGTTCTTTAAGATGATTTGCCTTCACACTTAAAGATATTCTACCTTGAATGAGTGTATCTTTTTCAGCGATAGATGATTATGTTGCTTCTTTAAGTTCATTTTTTAAAGAGCGAAGAGATTTCTCTTAGTCAGCACATACTGTTTGAAGAATATTAAGTTGTTGCGAAGATATCGCCATCTTGTTTAAATAAACTCGCTTCTCTTGAGATAAGGTTTTATTGTCATCTGATAAAGTTTCCATCCCTAAATTAGCTTTGGTTAAAGAATAAGAAAGACGAGATACTTCATTACTTAATAGATCTTGTCTTTGAACTAATTGGGTATTTTCATTGGTAAGATTATTTATTTGATCAACAGAATATGAATAGAGGTTATCTAATTGGTTATATTGATCCATTAAGACTTCTTTATCAACACAGGATTCTTCAACAACAAATTCAAATTGATATCTCTCCATTACTCGTTTCTGATTTAATGTTTAACATGCGAAAGAGGGATTTAAAGGATAATTAAACATGGGAAGGATAAAACCATCGAAAAGGAAAATTGAAGACATAAATGAGGAAATCATACCTCTTAATTCATAATTCTTCTTTTGAAGATTGTCACGATCCAGTAAAACATTCTGAAGTTTCTGATTTTTAAGACGAAGAGCATTACATTCTTTTTCTAAAACTGTCTGCAAAGCAGCTTTGTCAGAACCCAAATGCTTTCTCAGAATTTCGCAAACATTAGACTTGATGGGATCAGTAGAAGACTTCTTGCCATCATCCAGAATCTCAGATAAAACCTTGAAAGCAATATCTATCCCTTCCACGGTCTATTTCTACAAAGGAAGAGACTTAGGTAGAGATAGAAGGTTGAGAAACATTCTCGATGGGAAGAGAAGAGGTTTCATTCGCAAAAGGAACCACAATGGGAATTTCAGTCATAGAAAGATCAGCTGGAGAAATGAAATTAGAGGCAGCATTTTCGCGAGTTGGAGATAAAGGTTTATCTTGCGAATATGTCGCAGGAGATTTGGAAGAAATGAAGTCAGAGGAAGCGTCTTCACGAATTGGAGATAAAGGTTTATCTTGCGAAGATGTCGCAGGAGATTTGGAAGAAATGAGTAGGTGGAAGGGAACAGAAGTTGGAACAGCCTTGAGGTGGCGAGATTTCTTGTGAGGTTTATGAAGATCTTTATCACCCTGCGAATTACAATCTAGATAAGAAACATAGGAAACAATATTGTTATTAGAAAAAGATAGTGTTTCTTACTACCTTCTCATTCACAGACTTTCTTTTATGTACGACAACTTTATGCTGTGATTTGGGATTGTTAGGATTCTGAACTGTAAATTTAGTGTTGGAGCCGCTTTTGTTGAAATAACAAGAGTATGGGAATCACATAAACAACATCACATAAGGAAATAAATAAGATTAATTTCAAATATATCAATTTCAGCAAAACTCATAAGGAAGAAAAGAGAAGACTAACCTTGATGAATCCATGAAAAATGATAGCAGGGAAATTATCTCGAAGAAGATCACGAACTATGAAGATCTAGTTTGAAGATGAAGAAGAATTTAAAAAGATTGAAGAGGAAAGAAGAAAAGTTGCAACAATGGAATTTGCAGAAGAACGATGAAGTTGCAGAGAGAATAAAAAGAAAGAAGAAGAGGATAAAAAGAAATATATATAGAGGGAATTTTTCCTCGAGAAAATAAACATGGTTAATATGGAAAGATTTAAGCGGTTAAAAAGTAATGGTTACTAAAAAAGGGTCGAGAAATAAATGGAAGAAAGAATACGTGTGATAAATGCAGAATATGAGAAGATAAGCGGTTGCGGCATTTCTCACATCATTCTCTACTTTGCAGAGAAGATATGAGAAGAGGCAAGATGTAGGATCAGAATCTCGCAACAATTATGTCACAGCGAAGTTATCAATGGTATTGCACAAAAGCGTCGCAGAACAATTTCAGGAACGACGTCAGCAAGGATCATGAGAAAGATGTGATAGTCTTGCGAAAATTAGAAAGCTTGCGAAGTTAACATTTGTAAGGTTGAGAGAATGTCGCAAACCATATCCGAAAATAAAGGACATATTAGCTGTCATCCACTATGTATTTCCTTATAAATAGTCATTCGAGTTGTAAAGGAGGGGATCTTTTCTTGAGTAAGAAACAAGTAAATAGGAGAGAGAAAGTTCAGAGTAGAAATCATTCTTGACTTCTTTATCTTTCTTGTAAGAACATTCAAAAATTAATCAATAAAATTAAGAGTGTAAACCTAAAATGAGTTGATCAATAATAAATGAGGGGTGTACTGTAGGATTTCCTGCAACTACACCGGCATAGAACTTTCACATATAGACACTGCTGGCACTGTTTCCGGAATTGTAATACATGTACTGTGTATGCCGGAACATTGTAATTTCAGTATAGAGTTTTTAACAAAAGAGGCTAATGAAAACGGCATAGTATTGATCAAATATACAACGCCGGAAACGGAAACCGGCATGGTATTCAATTAATTTTTCATACCCGCAGGGTTATGCAATAAAATAGGGATTCAAGACATATAATCTGTTATGATTTTCAAATTGAATTCTACCGCGAATCAAACATGTAACTAAACTACAAATTTCAATTTCAAAATTTACTTATAGTGTAGTAGAAAGACTAAACATACAAGTTTCACTTTGGATAAACCCTAAAAATACTTCAATTCAACATATACATCACTTACCGGAGCAATTTTGTTATTTCAGCCTCACCAACAGACTCTTCAGGCTCCTCCATTTCTTGCGCTTTTGATTTCGATTTACCACCATCATCAGAAGATTCTTCAGGATTGTTTACGGGTTTTTCACGAGGTTTACGACGACCCATTGTCTTTGGTATAGAAGATGAAACAAAATGGGAGAGTGACTACAAAGGGAGATTGAATAATTTCGTTTCTATAACTGTCACTTAAATAGAATGAAGGAGTTTCTAATCGGCGCATAAAATGGTATTAAGGATTTTATAACCGTCAAATAAGTGGGATAAAATAGTTTGTAACCGTCAAATTAGTGAAATGAAGTAGTTTGTAACTGCCACATAACTTGTGTTTGTAACCGTCAGAATGCCGGCATGGAAAGATGGCAAAATTCAGTGCCGGTACTGGTGACAATAAGTTTCAATTGTAACCATAAAACCGTCACAGTATGATGATCACATTTCAACGCCGGTAGTGATTCTTGATTCATTATTAACGCGTCTCCAAAAGGTTTAAGCAAGCAAACTGACCCAAATTGGGCTTCATAATACTAAGGAAATAAATTAAAAAACATTAAACACATAAACAACGTTACACATAAACATTAAACACATTAAATGAAAGATTTCAATCTAATTGCAACTAACATCATTTCTTGGTACGAGATTCAACAAACAACGCAGCTTTGAAGTGCCTAAAAGGCTCTTTTCTCCATTTGGTATATGTGGCCTGAGTTTGATACCTATTATCTAGGTATCTTGCGAGAAACTCATTGTATTTGCGACACAATTTTATGAGAGCAATTGTCCGATTCGCTACAAACTCATCCCCGTAATCCATTTTGCGTTTCTTGCACTTACCGTCATATAACCTCGACATGTAAGGACCATCCTCAACAAGACCCCAAAAAAGGTTTGAAGGGTGGTCATCTTCCGGCAAATCCGAAACTATGAAGTAATTCTTAATCCATTCGGTTTCTTCCTCAACATCCGCTTATATCTTCGCTTGTTTTACACGTTCGATTATCTCTTTAGTTTCTTTACGATATTTTTCTTGTATTGCTTCCTCTTCTTGTAATCTTTTCCTTCTAAGTATCTCTTCTTCCATTTCGGCAAGTGACTTGGTGGTTGGCTCCTTCCTTTTAAGTTTTTCTAGTATTATGGGAATTGAGTTGGTGGTGGATGATGATTGATTCCTATCGGAGTGGATTTTTTTTTCATATAAAAAATCTCTGAAATCGGTAGTTCGTGATTTCTTTTCCATGAGAGAGATATGGTGGAGGTCACCTTTTTTTTTGAGGTATCAACTGCAATAAGTGTATCCATTCCTTTAAATAGATGAGGACACAACGGCTCTTTTCCACTTTAACATTCCGGCATTGTCAGTATCTTAGATCCCACGTTGGAAATGGTCTTTACTAGTTTATGGTTCAAAAAAATAGTCCTTATGCATTGAATGCTCTATTCCGGCCGTGAACGTTACATTTTCGACAATGCCGGAAACGGTTGTCGGCACGCTAATGTATATAACTAAAAAGCCGGAACATTGTTTATTGTGCTCAGAATTTTGACACTTAATTCCGGCATATAATAATATATAAGATCCATGCCGGTACAAGGTACCGGCATGGAATTATGCAAACATAAAATGCCGTAAATGTAATTTATTTGAAATTTTATCCTTGTCAACGGAACAACGAATGCACTTAGCATGTGCATCAACCTTTGAACCCCTAGGCGACCCTAGTGGACGAGTTATAGTCTCGTGAGGGTTTACATAGAGATCTACCCACAAAACCTACACACAAAATTCTAAAGCCATCAATCTTCGTCCGGGGAAGATACAACCTCCATCATATCCGGGGCATACTCCGGGATTTTGGATTCCATGAATTGGTAGCTTGAATCGAATGCGAATGCTTCTCCCTTTTCCTCTAAGTAGCGCGCTTTGACGACTTCATGCTACAAAAACATAACAAAAACTTACTTGGTTAGTGGTGTTTAGTATGAAGATCAAACAGCATGGATCACGTAAAATAAACCACAACAATACTTACAAATTGGTCAATTGACAAGTTAAAGTGGGGATCATTGAAAATTGGTTTTTGGATTTCTAAATAAGAAAGTATCGCACTTTCGATGACTTGGTGCCTATCATGAATCTGTTGAACACTTCTTCTATTCGGATTCCCAAACTCTTGCATATATTTGTTATATACCTTACCCCAAAAGGTCACGGAATCCACCCTTACGGAGGACTGGCTCCTAGCTCGAGTTTCCGCGTACCAAGCTTTGGTGATCGCCAAATCTTCATTTGAATCAAAGGATGCCATTGCTTTGTATGTTGAGGTATTGGTAGAGTTAGAAATATTATATAATGATATCATCTTTTTAGAGTATATGGAACCAGGTGTGTGTTGTTTTGTAGGGAAAAAAAGTGTATTTATAGAATGGTGCCCAAATATGGTCGTTATTGTACTCAATCAATGAAGTTGTACTTGCAAAAATTTGAATTTTGAATTTTCCGGCATAGTAATAAGGATAAACGACGCGCCGGAAGTTGGAGCCGGCGTTGTTTCGTATATATCACCAATGCCGGTACCTGGTTTATTATACACAGAAACAATATAGTGCTTGACACTTTATACCGGCATGTAATAAATATATGAAATCCATGCCGGTTCTTGGTACCGGCATGAAATTATGTAAACATAGAATGTCGGAAATGTAATTTATTTCAAATGTAATCCTTGTCGACGGAACAACGAATGCACTTAGCACGTGCATCAAGCCTTTAAACCCCTAGGCGACCCTAGTGGACGAATTATAGTCTCGTGAGGGTTTATATAGAGATCTACCCACAAAACCTTACGAAATACCTAACCAAATGCCCTAAAACCTAATCAAACACCACTAAACTATCAATCTTCTTAAGAAGAATCCGTCTCCGATTCACCCAGCTGGTGGTACTCCGTGGCTTTGGTTACAATATGGTTGATGTTGGCTTCAAGCATGAATGCTTCCCCCTTTTCTTGTAAGTAATGCGTTTTCACGGCTTGATGCTACAAAAACAACACACAAACTTTGTTTGTTTCATAAAATTTGTAAACGAGTAGATTATGTCGAATTAATCATAAAGATACTTACGAGTTGTTTAGGGGACAATGTATTGCGGGTAGCGTGATTGATCCGGTGTTTCATTTTTAGATACTCAACCACCGCATTTAGGATGATGTCGTGTCGTTCCTCGATTTGTTTGGAAGTTCTTCCTTTCGGGTTACCGTAATCGTGAATAAATTTGTTAAAAATCTTCAACCACATGGAATCCTGCGTGTTGTTATCTATAGTTGAAGGACGAGTTTCGGCGTACCATGCTTGGGTGATTTCTAAATCTTCCTCCGAGTCGAACGATGCCATTTGTTGTATATGAGATTAGGTACTATACTAAGCTATTTATAGATAATTATTCTAGGGTTTAGGGTTTCTAAGTTAAGAGGCTCAAGGAAATATATAAGAACACACGAGTTTTAGACTTTTGGGCCCAAGTATTAGCTCACTTCATATAGAGAAAAACCTCAATGACTATTTTTTTTTTGAAAATCACCAAACCCGGCATTGAGGTAATTGTAACATAAGCTGCCGGCACCAAGTACCGGTACAGTTTTTCCATAAGCTACCAATTCTTCTTCGTCAATCTACCATACTTCGATACTTTGGTTTTTGATGATTTAGGTATTAAATGTCAAGCTAATCAAGCTAGTAATACAAGCAAGGAATATGCACTGTTTCTTAGGGTATGTACTAAAAACCTAATCCTTGGTTTATGATTTGTTGGTAATTTGATTATCGAGTTTTGGTTTATGCTTATGAGGATGAGTTTGAGGTTTAACATGATTATTTGTTTGTTGTGAAGCATGTTTAGTTTAGGTATGTGTTGAGTGTGATTGTTGTTGTTTGTTGGATGAATGTTTAGTTTAGGTTTTTTTTTGAACTGGTTGGGTTTTCTTAGAACTGCGTGTGATGGCTTAATACTTGGTTTGCTAATAGTGAACTCCATTAATGATGAAGTAGCTCCTTGCTAATAGCCTTCAGTTGGACTTGGTTGAGGTTAATGAACCTCCGGTTGGCCTTAAAACAACATCAACACTCAACTTGCTCAGCTTTCTATTCCACAAAGATAATGAATAGAAGGGAGAATGTCCTGAAACTTCCTTGTTCCCATGTTCAACTGATCTTTTATCTGAAATATCTAAGTTACTATGAACAGACTTCACAATAAAGCTAAGCAATATTTGCCTTGTAAGATCTGAATTTTCTGTCTTGTTGCCGCTGCTTCCCATCTTCTCTCTAGTACATGTAAGGACACTTCCGCCACCATTGGTAGTAAGTATGTGAACGACATTGTTTGCAGGATAATAGAGAAAAAACTTTGATGATTTCCTTATTTATACATGGCTTTTATGGGCAAGAGTGTTGGCTACTTGGCTCTAGTAATAAACACTGCCCAACTTGTGGAACAATATTCTAATAGTAATGTATGCATTTCATACTTCTTTTTTGTAATGAAATGTGTAATAGTATGAAATGCATTTATGTTTCTGTATGTTTGAAATCCAGTGGTGAGTGTCATAATGTAGTCTTTACTCTTCAATGATGCAATAGCATATCCCTCTTATAACTAACAGTCTAACATTGTGTTTCTGTTAGATGACCACATCAAATGAAACTCCAACTACAAGTAAAACTCAAGAAACAGAAGTTAGATCTTCCTCTCAAGCTGCATCTCACACAAATGAAGCTGAAACTGCAACTCCAACAAGTACAACTGAAGCGGTTGAAGTTGGTGATAGAAAAAAGAAGCACGACAAAGTGAGATCTGATGTTTGGTTGGAAATGATAATGATTAGTGAAACTCATGCTCAATGTCATCACCGCAAGGGCAAATATGTTGCTCACAATGACGTAAATGGCACTGCTGGATTATGAAAGCATTTGAATAGATGTCCAAGAAATCCTAACATGAAGAAATATTAGTGAAACTCATGCTGAATGTCATCACTGCAGCCATCCTTTTTTGTTTGCAAGATGATTGCATTTCATTTCTTGTCGTAGATACAGACTTATGGAAATGTTGAACTTAAGTATGTAATGTTGAACATTGAACTTATGGAAATGTTTTTTTAGTATTTTGTAGTGTTTTTCAGGTAAAAACCCGGCACCGGTCTGGTAACGGACTGGTCTTACAGGTACATGTACAAGTCCAAATACTATTATAGGTACCGGTCCTCAAGATGAGGTATCGGTCAACACCAGGTACATGGACCGTATCTATAAGAAAATCGGACTTTATCGGTCTATGTGCATCATTAAAATATATGTGGGATTTATTTTGTTGTTTAATGGTTCATTATTAAATCACATACCTGGTAAATTATCACGTTTTAGAATGACCTTTTTTTTCCCGCATTCTTGTGGCGTCATCTTGTATTTGTGCTCAAAAAGCCCCCTTGGTTGCTGAAACTCATGGTGTTCTCTTAGCACTTCACCTAGCAAAGGTAAGGGGATATTCTAGAATAATTGTGGAGGGAGACTGTCAACAACTTATCAACATTCTCACCGGCGAAAATTTGGCAATCCCATGAAAAATCAGACGCACGTTCGAGGACATTCAAGCTATTTCTCAAGAGAGATATTCTCTGATTTGTGAGAATGACTAGGATGAGTCACGTGAAAAGGCATGGAATTCCTTAGGAATCGTACAGAGTGTGACAGGAGTTGAGGCTGATATCCCTGTCTCCATTACCGGTCACATATGTCATGTGAAGACCGTATTATTGTTTGTGGGTCCCTTTGTTGAGCATGCGGAGCTCAAGAGAGCTTATCCACGTTTTTGGATAGCCATGTGTAGTTCAGTCTCAATTTACTAGCCGTGAGTGTATTTGAGAAGCTTAGAAATATGCTTGAACACTAGGTAAGGCGTGTGCCTATCATATGAATCTATCCGAGAATTTGAGGAGAGATTTGAATCTATCCAAGATTTTGTGAAGAGATTTTAATCTCTCCGAGATTTTTCGGACGGCTCAAAAATCTCTCCGAGATTCTTGCAGAGAGAATGGAGTCTCTCCGAGATTTTTGCGGACGATTCAAAAATCTCTCCGTGATTTTTGCAGAGACATTTGAATCTCTCCGAGATTTTTGCGGACGACTCAAAAATCTCTTCGTCATTTTTGCAGAGAGATTTGAATCTCTCCGAGATTTTTGCAGAGAGATTTGCGGACGGATCAAAATCTCTCCGAAGATTTTCTTAACGGATCCGTATCTCTTTGTGGTCAGCTGGACTCGGCCTGGAGAGAGAGAGAATGCTTTGTAGGCACGATTAATGTCTCAGCGAGACTTTGGTTCACTTGTCTTTGACCAGCGTATCTTGCAGAGATGTGCTAGGAATCAACTTTGTGTCCATATGATGAGCCAACAAGACCAGTGTATCTCGAAAGGATGTTCTAGGAGTCTGTCGAAAAGGCTCAGAGGTAGAATAACCAGCGTATCTCACGGGGATGTCCTAGGAGTTATCTGGAAACCTCAGTAAGTCGAGTCAGATCCTAGAGCAGACATGACCAGTGTATCTCGCGATGATGTACTAGGAATCAGTCTATGATCTCAAATACGGTGAGTCGTGCTTACATGAGATATGCAAATCTTCACTCTGGCTCATAAGTCTGCGGGGGACGTATTTACACATCTACATAGCCTACATGACCAGCATCTCTTTGAGGACATATACTAGGAATCATGGCATCACAATCAGCTGAGTCTCGCGAAGACCTGCTAGAATTGTGGTTGTTCTGGTTCATAAGTCTGTCGGGTTTACGCTCTATAGAACCTACGTACCAGCAACATCTCGCCGAGGATGTGCGCTAGGAGTCACGGCATCACGACCAGCAGTGTCTCGCGGGGACGTATACTAGAAATCGTGGCTATGGGTGCCTTGAGGACCAAGGGCTTAATCTCTTCCGTGAGAGTTGAGTTTGTCTATGGTCTTGAAATGATGCTTTTTCTTTTTATCCAAATTTCACCATCTACATTAAGTCCCCTACTTAGAGTAGAACCTTGATTATTAAATGACGAGTATATAGATGGTAACAAATCATTCGTAGGCAATTACAATTCGTTCGTCCTTGCAGAATCCCCGAATTGATGTTTAGCGTTCGACTGTTGTGACTCTGATCTTGGAATCGATTATGGACCTTGAAATTTTCTGATAGTTGGTGTTGGAATTTTATGACATGATAATGAAGTCTTGATGAGACAAAATTTCCGTCTTGAACAAATGGAATTTATTAATTAGGGTTTACTTGGCCAAAACCCTAATTTTCTCTCTTTGTGCATCCTTGTCTTCCGAGTTTGTATCGGCGAGCATGTGGGGAAGAGAGAATTTTTAAACGGTCTTATGGATGGCCTTGATGTTGGTGAAGGGCCGTGAGAAAATATAGGTACTTATTTTTGAAGTTACGGAGTCCGTATCTCATGTAAATTCTGAATTCAGGCTTGTACTGTACCTAAACCCTAATTTCTCTTTTCTTCGCATCTGACTCCTTCAGACACTCTGGAGAGGCTTGACGAGGCTTTGAAGGTGTGCATCTATCTCGAGCGTTCGGTACCTTGTGTGATGAGAGCTTTTTAATTCCTTGTGCCAATCAGACTCCTAATTATTGGAGAGAATACATACTTTTGAAACTAAGGGTATTTTCATCAAAAACCACTGTGAGCTTGATTTTACTTTAGCATGAGAGAGGCATGTACATCCCTAGGAATAGTTACGTCTTGAAAGTTAGGTTGGGGCTTCTGGTTCTGCTTTTGGAAATCATGAACCCGAATTCCTTGTTTGAGCCAGATTCCCTTTATTTTCCCTGAAATTCTGCTTTTCTGGATTTCGTTTCAATCCCGTTCTTCTTCGGACACTTAGAGATCTGAATATTCACATGCATGATGCCTTTGGAATGATCAGATGAGAGCTTGGTCGGTCCCTAGCCGTATTAAGGCTTTCTTCTTTGAAAATACTCAAAATCGTAATATAAGGGTATTTTGGTCAAAATCCCTTATGAGCTCGTTTTTTGTTGAAGAGTAATTAGCTAAAATGGACTGAGAGAGGCTCGATCCCCTCTCTTTTAGAATAAATCCCTTTTTTTACAAAATTCTTGAAATTAGGGTTTTTTCGTCAAAACCCTAATTCTCTTCGACTTCGATCCCTCTGAAAAAAATCTCGAGAGAATAAATCACGTCCCACTGGCCTAGGATAGCATCTTCACGCATGAAAATGGGTTGTCCACGGTTTGGGAAATTTTTAGAAGAAGAAAAGACCTTGGTTTCCTTATTTGAGCCAAATTAGGGCTATTTTCCTCAAAACCCTAATTCTCTTTGACTTTGATCCCTCTGAAAAAAATTCCGAGAGAATAGGTGACGTCCCAATACTCTATAGAAGCATACTTTCTCGTGTGTAGGGCTTGGATCTTTTCCTTTTTGGAGAAATCCATTTGTTTGTCCAACTCTTGAAATTAGGGCTATTTTGTCAAAACCCTAAATCTCTTTACAAATTTCTCTTCTGAAAAATTCCGAGGGAATGGATGACGTCCTATTGGTCTTGGAAAGTGTTTATACGAGTGGGTAAGGTCTTGGACATGGTTTGGAGGAATTTTTGAAGAAGGAAAAGCCTAGGTTTCCTTATTTGACCCAAATTCCTCTAATTTCCTCTTTTAGCTCTAATTCCATTTTCTTTTTCTTGATGGCTTCCCTTTTGAGCGAGGCTTAAAAATAAAACTCTTTTCCACCTTTTTTGGGCGTGACCTAGGTATGGGGGTCGTTCCATCCTTATTTCACACGTTCTGTTTGTATTATGACTCTTCATTTGGGTGTTTGTCCGAAAACTTCAGTTTTGAGAGGCTTGCATAAAATGGTTGTAAACTCTTCATTCAGACTCAGATTTGAGTCCCCAGCCCCAAAATTTAAAGGTAAGAGGATAATATTTCTAATGCAAAAAGAATAACTTGATTCTGAGATTGTTTGGTCAATCATATCCGTGTATACTTTTGACTTCAGAAATCCCGTATAAAAATTTCAGGAGTTTTCAGATTGCACTTACTTCGGTATTGGGACCACATCTCCTAGATCGTTTGTACGTTTGAAGCACCCTTTTGATATGTTGTTGAGAAGACATATATGAAGATAATTTCTTTAGGAATCACCCTGAAATTTCTTATGCATTGTCATCAGTTTTCGAGTCTTCACGCTGGAATGTGCGAACATCTCCTTTCCAAAGGAGTCTTTGTTGCGTTTGAACCCCTGATGCATTGAGACTCTTAGGAAATTAACCCTTGGAGTGTTATGACCTAATTAACCTTCATTAGATTGTCATAGGTCGTGAATTTGATCCTCTTGAGACAAAAAGTATCCGTGGCGTGCTTATACGTTTTACTCTTTGTTATACAAAACGTATCTTATGTGGCTCTTTGACGAATATGAGTTTGAATAAAACCTATGATTATCCTTGGGGACGTGGATTAGATTTATTCTGATTGAAATAAGGGTAGGTGAAAAAATGGGGGTACAACAACCATACCCAACAATTCGATTAGCAATCTGTATGGACAAACTCCAATATACTTTCTAGAGAATCAACTAGACAGTCAGACTCAATCTAGAGAAAAGTATATCAAAGAATTTATATATCAATCTCTCGATTTGATCTTTACTCAAGCAAATAGAAATCTGCGAGTCTTTATCAAAGAGAGATAACCTGGATGGCACCAAACACCAATATCCAAGTGTCAATCAATTTAAATCAACAATCACAAGGTCGGATATTCTAATTGATTGAACAACGCACAACCTGTGATATTTCAATTATATAAATAAATATAATGCGGAATAGAAATAACACAGACACCAGAATTTTGTTTACGAGGAAACTGCAAATGCAGAAAAACCCCTAGGACCTAGTCCAGATTGAACACACACTGTATTAAGCCACTACCGACACTAGCCTACTCCAAACTAACTTCGGTCTGGATTGTAGTTGAACCCTAATCAATCTCACACTGATCCAAGGTACATTTATGCTCCTATGCCTCTGATCTCAGTAGGATACTACGTACTTGATTCCCTTAGCTGATCTCACCCACAACTAAGAGTTGCTACGACCCAAATTCGAAGACTTTAATAAACAAATCTGTATCACACTGAAAAGTCTACGGTAATAGATAGATCCGTCTCCCACGAATATACCTACGGTAATAAATAAAATCTCAAGCAAATTATTTAAATTGTACTCGTAACGATAGAAACAGCAAGATCAGATCACACAACTACGATAAAAGTAGTATCGGCCTGGCTTCATAATCCCAATGAAGTCTTTAAGTCGTTAACATGGTTTAGAAGAAGAAACCAAAGGTTAAAGGAGAATCGACTCTAGCTTAGCACAACTAGTATCACGCAGAATGTGTGGGGATTAGGTTTCCCAGTTGCTAGAGTTCTCCCTTATATAGTCTTTCAAATCAGGGTTTGCAATCAATGTTAGCTTGGTAACAAAGCATTCAATATTCACCGTTAGATGAAAACCTGATTAGATTCAAGCTAATATTTCTCAACCGTTGGTTCGAAAACTTAGCTTGTTACACACT
Organism: Papaver somniferum; assembly: GCF_003573695.1. Lineage (NCBI taxonomy): Eukaryota > Viridiplantae > Streptophyta > Magnoliopsida > Ranunculales > Papaveraceae > Papaver > Papaver somniferum. The sequence goes on from NC_039366.1 coordinate 34,479,419, forward strand.
AATGAAATGTCCAATTTTGGGTTTAAGAACCGTACCCAAACATTAATATTTGTTGGTTCAACAGTAGTTAACCAATGGTTAGACATATGATCACTCTCATATCAACCATATTCTTCTTCACCATAACTAGTCCAAATGACTCAAATGAACTAGTTATAGAGTTGTTCAATTGCAAGGAAATCTTATGTAACTACACAAGACACAATCGACGCAAAATCGGTTTGATTCACTCGAATCGGTTCATGAACTTTATAGACACGTTTTGCAAAAGCATTTCTTAGTTTATTTAAACATGAGTTCAAGAACAACCGGTTTTAGATATAACCACTCAAGTTCGCGGACTTAAGCTCATGGAAGGAGTACACAAACTCCAGCAGAAATTCTCGGGTTTGAGAACTTCGCCAGTTCGCGAACTGAGTTCGCGGACTTGGCTCACGCCACTTCCATTTCTCTTGATGAAAAAAGTTCGCAAACTTTGGTTCAAGGAATAAGGACTTGTACATATATGTGTTTCCACAACAATGCTTATATCCTACATATGGTTATGTAATCTAAACTCTCATTTCAATCATTTGAAACATTCTCAGAGAACGTTATATAGCCGTTATTCACATACCGTTTTTCGTCAGAGCAATTTCCAAAGTGATTGAAACATTACATGAATTTCGTCACTAGGCAAAGATGAATTTAGCTAAAGAGAAAGCTTACCAACACACATTTCGAGAAATAGATATACGAGATAAACTCGGCTCGAAATAGCAAATGTGTATAATGAAAGTCTATACCAAAACGACTTTTGTCTGAAGAGTAGAAGATAGAGTAAATAGACTTTTGAGTGATAGATAAGTTCAAGTCTCCACATACCTTTTAGTCGATGAAGATCCACCAGTTCCTTGAGTAGTCCTTCGTCTTGTATGATGATTTCCATGGAGTCTTTAGCTCAACTACACTCTCTATCCTAGTCCGAGACCTTTATCTATATAGGCTAGAAACCAAGACTTATTGTTTTGATCACTAACATTGACAAACATGCTTGAGATAGCAACGCATGCGAGTTCGACCGAGAAATGCTCTAACAATCTCCCATTTGTCAATTTTAATGCCAAAACTATTAATACATATGGAATACAAAAAATAAATAAATTAACTTTTGTAGCTCCTATTCCACATTCCTAATCTTCAATATTACTCGAAATCTTCGTCACTTCCAAGTACTCTAATGATCCCATAGGTTGTAAGTTTAGCATAATCGTTGTTGAAAATACGTAGCTATAACAACAAGAAAAAAATAGTTCTCAATCATTGTTATACAGTGTCATAGTATCATTACACAGCGTCAAAGTTCAATTGTATCACAACTTAAACAACAATACTATGGTGATATGTATCACTCCCCCTTAGTCAATACTCCACCTCACATGGAAACCACTCCCCCTTACATAATGATCCGGAAAACATATGTTTTGTAGTGTGAACTACATATTAATTCTCCCCCCTTTTTGTCAATAAAATTGGCAAAGGTACAAGAACGAGATCCTAATGAAATTTCCGAAAGAGACATTTCGTGACCAATAGAAAGAAACGCACATCATATTATTTAAATGCAATCATAGAGCCGAAGCTAAATGCATTCATCAAGGAGTTTAAAGATACAAGATAACCCCTATAATATTCCACGGCTGCACTCCCCCCAAAGATATGGAAATTAAGCGCAAGTTCAAAAAGAACTCTCCCCCATAATATGTCATTCCCGAAAGAACAACAAAAGCGACCTTAATTTCGAAAGAAAAGAAGTATTTCTTTGGACATAACAAATCACATACAAGTATGAATTTGAATCCAAAATATTCAATCAAATTAACCACAAGAGAACCCATGATTAATTCAATCGAAATACACAATCAAACTAATCACAAAAAGTAATCAATTTAATTAGCCATACTCACATAAGAGAATCTATGGAGCAATGACTAAGTTAATCATGAGAATAATCAACCCAGTCAAGAGTGCTCAAACATAAGAAAACTTATGGAGTCATAACTAAATAACCAAACAAGATGATTAATTTAGTTCACAAATACTCGACATAAAGTACCTTACGGAACAACAACAAAGCTAATCACAAAAATAATCAACTTGGTTTTTATAATGCTCAACATAAGACACATTACGGAGTCTCACAGTAATACATAAAATATGGATCGGGGAAGATCAAATACTGCGAAATACAAAAGGATTCATTCTATTTTCCATCACAATTTGCACAATGACAACCAATAGCATAATCCTTGAAAACAAAAGATTTTAACCTATCTTCCATCAATAATTGACAATATAGGCTTAACTTTTGTATCCGTCAAAAGTCAATTCATTCCTTTATCAATATAAGAATATCGACTTTACTTTTGAGAAGATATGGGACAATCATAGTTCACGGACGCAAACACACATATCCCATAAACAATTGCAATATATAAAAGCGTAAGTATTAATACTGCAAAAATCATCTTCCAAACAAGTTTAGAATTTAAACCAATAAATCTAAAAACATGAAGATGAAAACGTTGGACATAGCTACGTGTAATCACAACAATGGCTATTCCAAACTCTAGTTATTCTTCTAAACAAAACAAGAAAAATAGAAGATTTACTAGGTAAAAACTATATCAGAACCATACTTTTATGCCAACGTCGAACACGAACTGAAGTCATATAGACGGTTTTGGATCCTCGTGAGTTTTGAGGTTTTCAAACTTGTGAACGACAGCATCCTTTGCAATTTTCGGAAGAATATCCTTATTGGAAAGTTCTTTAATACGGGTCTTCATGAGAACAAGGTCAAAATTAACCTTTTTCAACTCAGTTCTTACCACATCAAGACACTTCATTGTATTAACAAGTTGTTGTTTTGCATCCTCAAAGTTCTTTAGGAAGTCAAGAACTACATTATACGATATCTCTTCAACCTCCTCAATATACGAATAGGAATCAGGAGTTTGAGGAAAGCATCCTTCAATTTGAACAATGGTTCCCTTCTCTTTATCAAACTCGAAATATATACCATTGTCAACGAAGTCTTCAGGAAAATCCCAAGAAGAAGACGTCATTGAAAATAAGAAACCTAGAGTGAGAAGTTCAACTCAATAGGGTAGGTATATAAATACGATTTTGAGAGACTTAGGGTTCAAAAACCGGTATGAGAAGGTCTTCCAAAACCGTACATGAACCCGTAAGGGGATGGTTCATAAATCCCATATGAACAAGCTCATGCTTTTAGTTTTCAAAAGAAATTTTGAAAGAAAAGGAGAATATCTAATTATCCATCTAAGAACGATAAGAGATTATCTAGATAATCAGATCCACTTTGCAAAGAGTATACCTATTCAGTTCTCACATAACAAGGATTTTTTATAGGTGAGATATAAACCTTGTGATTAATTACACAAGTATGAGCCTTTAGCACATTAAATGATTGTTGTATTTGTTTCTCCTTCTTTCTTTGATTGGTACTCAACTCAGAGAAGTAATACATGGAAAGTTCAATATTTTTTTCACAAGATATTCTCTGAGGACTAAATCTAGGACCTCTTGCAACAGGTTCAAAGGGATCAGGATAGAAGGGGATCCATTTTCTAGACTTAGACTTACTACAAACAACCTTATAAACATAGGGAATTCTTTTATCAGTAACACTGGGATGCATTTGAGCCCTGTGATGATTTCTAGGAAAGAGATCATATTTATAAGGTTTCTGGTTTTCTGTGGGTATATGATTCACTGTCGTAGTCGATGGACTATTTATACCATTGACAGTGGAAAGAAGCAAATTATGAAGTTTAGAAATTTGTTTACTCCTGGCAAAACAATGGATAGCATAGTGATTCCTTTTTCCACATAAAGTACAGGTTCGTGGAAAAGAAGTAATAAACGGCACCTGTTTTGACTTCATATCCATATGAGGAGATTGTAAGTTATGTAAACTTTTCTTGACACAACCTTCTTCCGGAGAACATCACGTTCTATACTGTAACTCATGAGAGTTAGTTTGTACAGAATAATTTCTCCTTAAGACAGAGTTTTCCTTTTCCAAGCTTTTGCATTGTCCATGGGCTAGAATAAGAGATGCTTCTATTTTCTCTTTCTCAACACGAAGTCTGTTAAGATCTGATGAATGAGTCTCGATCAAGCGTTTCTCTCTAATTGAGTCTTCCTTAACAATAGTTTCAAGAAAACTAATCTTTTCACGTTGTAGAGTAGTTTCTTGGAGAAGTTTTTCAATATTCTTAGAGAAGGACTCAATGATACTGTAGAGTTCATCCTCTCGATCAAGAGACTTTTGAAATTCATCAATAAGCTGTCATGATCCTGGAAATCAATAATCTCAGCAAATTTTTTTGAGATTCTGGGGAGCTCCATTTCAGCTTTTGCCATAGTGCCCAATGTCTCATCGGGAAGAGATATGTTAATACCAGATGAAACAATCTTCTTACCTCGGTATTCGAAAGAATCAGCTAAGGAGTAATCCTTTGAGGTATTTCCAAGAAATTTGGCATAGTTAAAAGCTATAGAAGACATCTTAGTATGTGTATAAGAGATTCTTTCCTCAGACTCAGATTGCCACAAACACAGACTTATAAGGTCTTGAACGTGTTTGCCTGCTCTGATACCAATTGAAAAAGTGGGGGTACAACAACCACACCCACCAGTTCGATTAGCAATATGTATGGACAAACTCCCATATACTTTCTAGAGAATCAACTAGACAGTCAAACTCAATCTAGAGAAAAATATATCAAAGAGTTGATATCTCAATCTCTCGATTTGATCTTTACTCAAGAAAATAGAAATCTGCGAGTCTTTATCAAAGAGATATAATTTGGATGGTACCAAAGACAAATATCCAAGTGTCAATAAATTTAAATCAACAACCAAAAGGTCAGATATTCTAATTGATTGAACAACGCACAACCTGTCATATTTCAATTATATAAACAAATATAATGCGGAATAGAAATAACACAAACACCAGAATTTTGTTAACGAGGAAACCGTAAATGCAGAAAAACCCAGGGACCTAGTCCAGATTGAACGTACACTGTATTAAGCCGCTACAGACACTAGCCTACTCCAAACTAACTTCGGTCTGGACTGTAGTTGAACCCCAATCAATCTCACACTGATCCAAGGTACAATTATGCTCATACGCCTCTGATCCCAGTAGGATACTACGTACTTGATTCCCTTGGCTAATGTCACCCACAACTAAGAGTTGCTACGACCCAAAGTCGAAGACTTTAATAAACAAATCTGTATCACACAGAAAAGTCTACGGTAATAGATAAATCCGTCTCACATGAATATACCTACGAGTTTTTGTTCCGTCTTTTGATAAATCAAGGTGAACTGGAACCAATCAATAACCCGGACTTATATTCCCGAAGAAAAACCTAGTATTATTGATCACCTCACAATAATCTTAATCGACGCAGCGAAAAAAGATATTGCGGAATCACAAACGATGAAACGAAGATGTTTGTGACTTCTTTTCTATCTTGCCTATCGGAGATATAAAATCTCAAGCCAATTATTTCAATTGTACTCGTAACGATAGAAACAACAAGATCAGATCACACAACTACGATAAAAGTAGTATCGGCCTGGCTTCATAATCCCAATGAAGTCTTTAAGTCGTTAACCTAGTTTAGAAGAAGAAACCAAATGTTAAAGGAGAATTGACTCTAGCTTAGCACAACTAGTACCACACAGAATGTGTGGGGATTAGTTTTCCCAGTTGCTAGAGTTCTCCCTTATATAGTCTTTCAAATCGGGGTTTGCAATCAATGTTAGCTTGGTAATAAAGCATTCAATATTCACCGTTAGATGAAAACCTGATTAGATTTCAAGCTAATATTTCTCAACCGTTGGATCGAAAACTTAGCTTGTTACACACAAATGAAATGTCCAATTTTGGGTTTATGAACCGTACCCAAACATTAACATTTGTTGGTTCAAAAATAATTAACCAATGGTTAGCCATATGATCACTCTCATATCAACCATATTCTTCTTCACTATAACTAGTCCAAATGACTCAAATGAACTAGTTATAGAGTTGTTCAATTGCAAGGAAATCTTATGTAACTACACAAGACATAATCGAAGCAAAATTGGTTTGATTCACTCGAATCGGTTCATGAACTTTATAGCCACGGTTTGCAAAAGCATTCCTTAGTTTATTTAAACATGAGTTCAAGAACAACCGGTTTTAGATATAACCACTCAAGTTCGCGGACTGGGTTCGCGGACTTAAGCTCATGGAAGGAGTACACAAACTCCAGCAGAAATTCTCGGGTTTGAGAACTTCGCCAGTTCGCGGACTTGGCTCACGCCACTTCCATTTCTCTTGATCAACAAAGTTCGCAAACTTTGGTTCAAGGAATAAGGACTTATACATATATGTGTTTCCACAATAATACTTATATCCTACTAATGGTTATGTAATCTAAACTCTCATTTCTATCATTTGAAACATTCTCAGAGAACATTATATAGCCGCTATTCACAGACCATTTTTCGTCAGAGAAATTTCCAAAGTGATTGAAACATTACATGACTTTCGTCACTAGGCAAAGATGAATTTGGCTAAAGCGAAATCTTACGAACACAAATTTTGAGAAATAGATATACGAGATAAACTCGGCTCGAAATAGCAAATGTGTATAATGAAAGTCTATACCAAAACGACTTTTGTCTCAAGAGTAGAAGATAGAGTAAATAGATTTTTGAGTGATAGATAAGTTCAAGTATCCACATACCTTTTAGTCGATGAAGATCCACCAGTTCCTTGAGTAGTTCTTCGTCTTGTATGATGATTGCGATGGAGTCTTGAGATCAACTACACTCTCTATCCTAGTCTGAGACCTTTATCTATATAGGCTAGAAATCAAGACTTATAGTTTTGATCACTAACATTGACAAACATGCTTGAGATAGCAACGCATGCGAGTTAGACCGAGCAATGCTCTAACAGTAGGATCTCCAAGTATGGGGATATATTTTGTTTTTTTACTTGTGAGGCTTGATATGTATATTCATTAAAAAGAAACCCTAATTTGCTTCGTATTTATGTGTTCAAACCTTCTTCTCCCGTGAAATTCATTTGACTTCCACTTTTGTATACTTAAGATATGGGAATACCTCAAGATATGCCTGTAGAAAATTTAAAAGAAATATCTTGCTTCAATGATAAATCATGCGTCTATCAGTGCACAATTATTAGTACTTCTCACATTGACGAAACTCGAAGAGATGAAGCACTGCCGCTGATTGTCACGGAATATCCCATAGGTGGTCTTGTTTTCGTTGGTCTTAAAGCAGTTCTAGACTCAGATGACATACTCATAGAGGAACTCGATGTTGATGATGGATCTGCAGAGTTGTATAAGGCTATACGACAAAGGTATGACCATGTTGCTACGATGAAGGAGATAAATAATGTCATTCGTCCCTCCAGTTAATGACTTGTGATCGGTTCTCAGTGAAGCAATGAATATAACTTTGAACATCACCTCTCCTGGTCTTCTTTATGGGAGACTTGCTGAGAATCTTCGCTTCAATGTGGCGCGGCTGCTAGAATGACTCAACTCTGTCAGAGTCTGTTGGAGTGAGTTGAGTTCAGGTCCTCGTTTTTAGAGAGGTTCTTAATCTAGAAGAGCGTGTGGTAAATGAAGAGCGTGCATGCGAATCGAGATGCAGAGGCCAAAGTGAAACAGCTGAACGTGGTGCAAGAGATTTTATTTAGGGGTTCTGTCGGAAGATTTCTCCAGGGTTGATATTTCTCTCTATGAACCTCTTTTATATGCATCTGGTAAAGGAATGGGACCTTCATGAGTTTGAACTTGACGCAAATCCTATATTTCTCCGTCGGGTATGCGAGTAGGTGAAAACCGTAAGTTAAATTCGTTATAGGAGTTCCTTCCTTGCGCGATCTTGACTCCAGAGGCTATAAAAACTTCGTTTGACGCCTGATTTCATTGGTTGACCCAAACTATCGAACAAAAAAGACCCAACCTTCATCTATTGGAGAAAAATTAGGATTTGGATCATATGAAGTTGAACTCCGGTGATATGTCCATATGAAGTTGAACTCGGAGTCCAAATCTATTTAACAACAATTCCTTCAAGTGTTTTCATGATATGTCTTGGATCATGTATTGAAAAATCATGCCCTTTCAACACATGGTCGGAGAGACATGGAAGGATAATCTTATCAATGACGCGTTGTCGAATTCTCTACCCATTTTTTTTAGTTCTTCGAGTTATGTGACTAAAGTATGAGTCGTGTCTGAGTGGGGTGGAAACTATAGACTCCTCTCCAACCGATTGTGAACCTTAGTTTGCTCCTGCATGCATTTATTATTGAGGGATAATTTGAATGTTTCTTCTATTTGATACAGTTCTGGTGCACGCGTATAAAACCCTAAAACATCTTATCTTCAGTCAATATGAGGGACATGGTTGTAATTGCTGAGTACAGATGCTGACGGAGAAGAATTCGACAAGACCAGAGAGATGGGAGATTTCTCGAGATAAGTCCCCTTCACGATTTGAAAGGCCGATCTTCATTTTCATAGTCCCAAGTAATAACAGGTTGTGATGTGGGTTTGAGAGTTGAATGGTTTTGATGTGTCCCTATCTTTAGAAACTCTTGCATTGATTGTTTCTAAATCTGTTATCTGGAAACTGGATGTCCGGGCCACCTCCTGTTGGCCATGCAAGTGTGTGACACACGATTCTACGTTAGTCCCCAGTTTGATATAATACTAGGGATTTCCACTGACTCGGGACTTTTAGAAAATGAAGTAAGACCCCTGTAGCGTACGAGATTGAGTCATCAAGGCGGGCAAGCGATAATATGTGGGATGGAGACGTCAGTGGAGAGTTATGTCGAGATACTGCCGCATGTGTCTTTCTGGATAAGACGAAGTTGTTGCTCCGCCTCTACAAGGTGTCTTGACAAGGATTCATGTGAACTTATGTAGTAAAATTATCCGTTGAGATTTATTCTTCTTTTGGGAGTATGCTCAATAGAACTTGAGAGTAGTATATGCCTTCTGGTACAATTAGGGTAATAGATACATTTAGGTCCAACTGCGCAGTCGATTTTTATTTGTTTTATTAATGAAAGAGTTCTCTGGGAATCTAATAGGTAATTCTTAACGTGGAGGAGTCGTTTTTTTTTACTTGATGAAATTGCATGTGATCGTCATATCTTGTCCTTCGTTCATCGTGTCTGAGCCTGACTCATGGAATAACCTATCAATTGGATTTTCTCGACAGAAGAGACTTTGACCAAAGGAACTGCTAGTATGTGCCTGAATGAGTAACGTGTATCATGAAGCTATGGTCTCGGATCCTTCTCTTGTTTACTTCAGTGACCGTATCTGGTTGTAGCTGTATGTTGAGTAACGAAGTTATATCTGAATTATTGGCACTTCAGATTTCTTTTCCCTTGGTAAGTTCAGGTGCGAAGATATTCTCCTTCTCCTTCTTGGATGAACTGAGGTCTCATCCGAAAATGATACTGGATAATCGTTGGTGTAGCCGATATGGAGGCTCATCGAGACTTAGTGTTACAGTCGCTAGGACTCTCTTTCTGACGGGACGGGTGTTGAGATAGCATATCGACCGGCGGCTTTGAATCTTCAGATAAGTATGATCTTTGTCCGAGAAATGTCTTGGAAGCTAGTCTCATCTTATACTTTGTCCCGTTCTGGTCATGATCCTCTGAAACACGAAAACGACAAGATGCATCTCGGTTGGCGATTTATGACCTTATGTGGCTCTGCAGTGCTTTTGTATAGGTCACGATTTTTTTGGAACCTTTCCAAGTTTTCGCTAAATTTATCCTGTAGACGACGAAAAGACAAATCCGACAGAAAAAGAATTAGGTCAATCTGATACAGAATGAAAGAGTTATAAGTAAAATAGTAAAGTGAAGTAAACTTCCCGAGTCCCCTGTGATCAGGTTGAGTGTCCTTGACCTAAACGAATTTTGGAGCAAATATTTGTCAGAATATCCAAGTTTAGAGCGTCATTTGGTACTGGAGGTCCTTGAGAGTGATAAGGTCGGCTGGATGGTTGTTTCTTTGCCCTGTCGCGTTCGTAATGAGATTTATTTTCTCCGGTGAGGTCAATTGCAGGCAAGATCCTGTCAGTGCTATTCTCAGCAGTTTTAGTACTCCTTCTTTAGGAAACGTGTACTCGATCTAGATTTTTTGGATCTATCCCTACTGGTAAATCTAAAGGCGTTTTCAGATAAGTCGGGATGTCGATCTGAGATTTTGCAAGATTCTGTTGAGTCTCTGGGAGTTCTCCTTGGTCCTTACCCAATGTTTTCAAGGATTAGTAGTAGATTTTTATGAAAATAGGTTACTAGGGAGTTTTGTTATGCAGGAAGACATCCATGTGATCCAGATGCACTAACCTATTCACTAAGGTAAAACTCGAAAGAGAGAGAAAGTGCTATTGGGGATAACTTTCTCGGCTAAGCTTGTAAGGGATTTACAAAGACTAGATCAATGGAACGTTTTTTTGTCTTGGATTGTTGGAATAGTCTTCCTTCCTAAGAGACCTTGATTGATATCTGTAACTGAGTGAACAACCTCTCACTGTGGTCACCAAAATGTAGTTACCTAAAATCGGTGAGAGGCTAGAGATGGGATTCTAGGGTTTCGAAAGTGAGTTTCAGGAGGTTGAGCACGAACATGGATGGAGGTTTAGGTCTGGTCTTAGGGAGGAAGCAGATGAATAGAGAGATCGGAGAATTCTAGGGTCTGAAAAAGAATTACTCTGAGAGGTTATGAGAAAAAGATTATCGTAGCTTGGAAAATAGATGACCTATTTATAGCTGAATTCTCTGATCTGAAGTCGGTGAAGATAAGGATTCATTTCCGTGTCGTGCGGAACAATTCTCCCGTATTTTCAGGAATAAGGATAAACTAGGTTGAGTTTATCTCATTATTCCACTGCCTTTATTCTCTTCTATGGTGAGAAATAAGCCGAGTATTTCTCACACGTTTCGTAGACCGCCAGACCAAAACCCTAATTGATATCCCCCCATTTGTGTGAAGTTGAGTCATCCTTTGTGATGATGTGTTGAGAGAGAATATTCTCTTCAGCCGAGTTGGCCAAGATAGAGAGATATTCACTGAGTTGTGAGAATGACTAGGATGAGTCACGTGAAAAGGCATGGAATTCCTTAGGAATCGTGTGCAGAGTGTGAGAGGAGCTGAGGCTGATCTCCCTCTCTCCATGGCCGGTCATATATGTCATGTGAAGACCGTATTATTGTTTGTGGGTCCCTTTGTTGAGCATGCGGAGCTCAAGAGAGCTAATCCACGTTTTTGGATAGCCATTTATAGTTCAGGCTCAATTTACTAGCCATGAGTGTATTTGAGAGGCTGAGAAATAGGCTTGAACACTAGGTAAGTTGTATGCCTATCATGTGAATTTATCAAAGATTTTGGGGAGAGATTTGAATCTCTCCGAGATTTTGCGGACGGATCAAAAATATCTCCGAGATTATTGCAGAGAGATTTGAATCTCTCCGAGATTTTTGCGGACGGCTCAAAAATCTCTCCATGATTTTTGCAGAGAGATTTGAATCTCTCCAAGATTTTTGCAGAGAGATTTGAATCTCTCTGTAATTTTTGCGGACGGACCAAAATCTCTCCAAAGATTTGCTTAACGGATACGTATCTCTCTGTGGTCAGCTGGGAATCGGCCTGGAGAGATAGAAAAGGATTTGTACGCCCGATCAATGTCTCTGCGAGACTTTAGGTCACTTGTCTTTGACCAGCGTATCTTGTAGAGATGTGCTAGGAATCAACTATGTGTCCATATGATGAGCCAACAAGACCAATGTATCTCGAAAGGATGTTCTAGGAGTCTGTCGAAAAGGCTCAGAGGTAGAATAACCAGCGTATCTCGCAAAGATGTCCTAGGAGTTATCTGGAAACCTCATTAAGTCGAGTCAGAGCCTAGAACAGACATGACCATTGTATCTCGCGATGATGTAATAGGAATCAGTGTTTGATCTCAAATAGGGTGATTCATGCATACAAGATATATGCAAATCTCCGCTATGGGTCGTAAGTCCGCTGGGGACGTATTTACGCATCTACAAAGCCTACATGACCATCAACATCTCTTTGAGGACGTATACTAGGAATCATGGCATCACAATCAGCTGCGTCTCGCGAAGACATGATGGAATTGTGTTTGTTCTGGTTCATAAGTCTGCCGGGGACGTTTTACGCTCTACATAACCTACGTGACCAGCAATATGTCGTCGAAGATGTGCGCTAGGAGTCACGGCATCACGACTAGCAGTATCTCGCGGGGACGTATACTAGAAATCGTTGTTATGGGTTCCTTGAGGACCAAGGGATTAATCTCTTCTGTGAGAGTTGAGTTTTGTCTATGATCTTAAAATGACGCTTTTTCCCTTTATCCAAATTTCACCATCTACAATACCTTATTCACGTAATTAATTTGTCATTTAAAAGCGTGATTTATAACCCTTTCTGGATAGTGCCATTATTAATCACCAAGATTATACAAATTTAAAATGGTTGAGCCACATGTAAAATTGTTCAGGCATGATTTGTGAAGGTAAAATATCAACTCGACACGTGGCGCAAGATCTAGACAGGTGCACCATATAATACTACAAGCAACTACACAATAATACCACCTTTTGTAATCCTTATCCAATCTAGTCACTATCTAGTCATCCCTAAGGGCATAAATGTAATTCGATGTAGAATACCCCCCTATATAAGAGAAAGAGAGATAGGTTGAAAGGGGTTCCTTCGTCTTCTCTCTTGCTTCTCCTCTCACTCTACGATCTAGACTCTAGCTTCTCCTCTTCTCCCATGGATGGAGTTTCAAGTCCCATGAGGACCTCCATTCATGGATCTTTGTGTAACACCACAAATAATAGTGAAAACAAAGTGGATGTAGGTCTTTTAATGGCCGAACCACTATAAAATCCTTGTGTCAATCTTTATTTTTATGCACTTTTATATTTTATTTTCAATGATTTATGTTCATTAGATCTTGTTGGATGTAGTAGTCAGATTTTATGCAGCTACATGATTACTTCTTTGCACACTGCATAAATGTGCAAAGAAGCAGTAACAAATGGACTCCACTCCAGTATCACACATTCTGTTAATCATTTTTATAATTAATGGAATATATGCCTCATCCATCACGCGTATCAACTGAGACGTCCTGCACTCTCGCATTTTGTAATAAGTTCTTCCAGTGGTTTGACTCTGCCTACTTTTTTTTTTATAATAGGAAAACAGAGAATGAGCTCAAACGAGCAGCAAACTCCTAGGTACAATATGGTGGCCATCTGGGCGATATCTAGCACCATGATGAACCTCCAAATTTTGATTAATGTTATTACAGTTATCCTTAGAAGTGGAGATTTGAATAGACTGTAAAACATCAAAAAACTATTGAAGGTTAGGACATTTCCAATTCAAGTTGTGAAGTAAAGTAGAGTAGAGTGACTGGATATATGAGCTAATAATCTAATAACATTAGAGTTTTGTTGAGGAGCTGGATTGATTAGTTTTCCCAAAGCAAAATCAATAGCTTCAAAATTTCCACCATAGCTGAAGGTGAAACTTCTTTGAAATCTTTCTTGTACTTCCATTTGGTAACCTTTCTGAATGTCTTGGAGAATTACTTCATCTTCTGCAGCAAAGTCAATGTTAAAACAATAAAAAGAACGATACAATTAAATCACCGCGAAACTTCTCAACGGACTACAAATTAGATATGAGGTCCAGTATTATGTAAATGTGAACAAGAAACTAACAATTTTGGATTCTTATTTTAATAAAGCACCATAATATAGTGCTACTACACTGATTATTAATTTATATATTAGTTGAGCCCTATTGTAAGTTTAAAATTTTTATTATCTTATAAATTTATCGAGGTTATTAATTTAGCATACTTGCCCAAATCAGGACTGGCTAAAAATATTCTAACGAAGTTATTAATTTATCGCGGATTAATTTAACGAAGTTCTACTGTAGATAGAGTTTGAAAGAACTAATCAACAATAAAAACAACCTAATGGACTATTATTTTTTTGCATTCGAAAATGATAAAATATAGGGAATGAGAAACCAATTGATCATTAGATTGATGATGAAGGATAAGGAAAATAGTAAGGTTTGAATCTAAAACCAAAATGGAAGTAATTTTGGTTATTATTAGGGAAAGGGTAATTAGATAACTTTAAACATATTGGACACCACTTAACATTATGGTTGGGAACAAGATTGATATACCATAATTAATCTGGATATACCCAAGATGGCCAGGTTCAAGAAGTAAATATGCTATTTCTGGAGTTTCGTCTAAACATGCTATTAAAATGATTTCTAAAAGCAAAAAAAATCTAATTTTTTGTAAAACAAAATATTTTTGCTTTAGACTTCTATTCTGATATCCAAATGCTTTATTATTCTGTTTCTGGTATTTAGATGCAATCACAAATATGGGTCCTTATAATAAAAATCTATTATATGATATTTGGATACTAGAAACAGAAATACATAAGCTTCTCCAAAAGTAGAAGTTGGATGCAAAAAAAACATTTTACTTCGCATAACATTTTCGCAAAAAGTAAGGCAGTGACTAAATGCAACCTACGTTTAGTTTAAATGAAACCCTGACTAATTACAACCCATATAAAATGTAAATTGCTAAAGGCAACCTAATCAATTTTTGACAATTTTGTTATATTCAACCCAATTGTTGACTGATTGATCCAAAAATCTTAACCCTTACTATTCCTTCTTTATTCGAGAGACAAGACTGATAAAGTTACCATCACGATTTTTACTAGCTTCTCTTTGGAGAAATTCATTCGAAGAATCGGCTAAGAACCCTAAAATCCTTCTTCTCAAAAACACCTCTCATGCTTTCCAAAAAAAAAAAAAAAAAAAAAGAGAAAATAGTAACCCCGAATCCTTCTTCTCTCCCACGAAGATGTTATCATGTTATAATCCTTCTTTGTTAGCCGAGCAAATCGATTGAAAGCTTCAATCCATTAAAATGCCTCCCAAGTCCCAAAATCCCAGAGTGAAATTGGTTAAAAAACATAAATGGAACTCTATAAATTTTATTTGAATTTATTTTTACTCAGTTTATTGTATATATGTATTTCTCTGTATCTTCAAGGTCATCATTAGTTCACTACTAATGAAATTTTTAATCATCAAATTTTTTTGGTTCAATGTTTGATTCAGTTACTACTAATGATGCAATAACCTTCATTGGAATTTTCCTTTGTTAAACATTCAGCGTACCATGAATAATACTAGTACTATAAGTAGTTGTTGTCGAAATTTAGGGATAACTGAGAAGCACTCCAAAGTGGCAATCAATAATGTGATGTAGGAAGTACGGTTATACATGTTAGTTATTGAAGACTAATTAGTTTCGTACTTTAGGTTAACCGTGGTTATTTAGGGAAGGGGTTTCCTAAACCGGCTAGGATTCTTGGTGGCCAAGTTTGTAACCTATATAAATAGGTAATTAGGCCCTGTAGAATGTGTGTGAAGAAAATCATATAGCTTTTAGGATAAAAATCTTGGATTTCGTTATGATAGCATATTGGTGAGGAACAAGAGATAAGGTTATCTCGAGTAAAAGTTGCGGTGTAACCAAGGATTTGCTGGGATTCACACGACGTTGTAATCATTTTCTTCATAGTGGATTTGAGTTGGTGCGGCTCAAAGTGGACGTAGAGAATATATACACGTTATATATATTGTTTGAACCACTATAAATCTTGTGTTTTTTGAGTTGATTCATCTTTCTCGTATTATTATTCTTGCTTGTGCTTGGTTTACTTATTATTCATCATAATATCTCAAGATCCTGTTATTCCGCGGTTGTCAGTGATTCCATAAAAATCTTGACAACTGGTATCAGAGCTTTAGGTTAAACTCCAGGTTAAGTTTTTGTTCGTATTACGATTGGAGTGGGAGTTATGGGTGATAATAATGAAAGCACGGTAGCTAGGGTTAAATTTTGTAATGGGAAGAACTTTGCATTTTGTAAGTCTCAGATGGAAGACTACCTATACGATAAAGACCTTGCTATTCCATTAGCTGGAGTTGCGAAAAATGGATCACTCAAAGACGATGTATGGGAAACTCTTGATTGCAAGTGTGTAGCCGTGATCCATAGATGTCTAACAGAGGAAGTCCACAATAACGTACAAGAGGTTACTAGTACGAAAGATCTTATGGATAAACTTGAAAAGTTGTATCAAAAGTCATCAGCCTCGGGGAAGATTAAGTTGTGTGGAAAACTATGAAATTTGAAGATGCAAGAAGGAGAAGCGATTTCAGCACATCTTGGGAAGTTTGGATCGATTATTTCTCAGCTTATAAAAGTTAGTATTACTTTTTTCGATGAAGTTTAAGCTTTATGATTGTTGTCGTCATTACCAAAGTGTTAGGAGACTGCAAGGACAACCATTATCAATTCCGCATGGAGCGAGAAGTTGAAGCTTGATGATGTGCAACAAAGAATAATTGTTGAAGAGGAGAGAAGAATATACCAAGGTTACAGTTCTAATACTTCAAGCTCGGCCTTAAGTATGCAAGAAGAAGATAGAGGCAGGAGTTCAAATAGGAAGAACAACAACAAATCTAGATGGAAGTATAGGGGAGATCTCAATTCCTTTCTAGAGGTGTTATTGAGTGTTGGGCGTGTAAGAAAGTAAGACAGTACAAGCGCGATTGTCCGGAAAACAAAGGTGCTAACAAAGGTAATCAAGAAGAGGTCAACGTAATTGCAAACGCGGAACCGGTGAAGGTCCTTTGGACAACAAGAAGGTGATTACGAAAGGTTTTCTACTACTGTCTGGGGACAAGCAAGATGCGTCTTGGATTATAGACTCGGGAGATTCTTTCCATGCGATGGGTGATAAGAGTATTATGATCTCTTATAAAGGAGGATACTATGGCCAAGTATTCTTAGGTGACAGTGAAGCATGCTACATAATTGGTTTGGGTTATGTGATCTTGAAAGTCAACGGTTTGACATGGAAATTGAAGGATTTATGACACGTTCCAAATTTGAAGAAAAACTTGGTGTCTGTGGGACAAGTTTGTGGTGATGATGACTATGAAGTTGTGATTAAGAAACACAACTGAAAAGTGAAGAAATGAGCTGTGGTATTAACTAGAGGAGTTAGAGTCAATACTCTATACCGGACTTCAGATGGATCTACTTTAGCATTGGCTAGTAGTAGTGAAGACACTAACTTATGGCATAGAAGATTGGGACACATGAGTGAGAAGAACATGAAGATTTTATGTTCCGGAGGATATCTACCTAAGGTGAAGTCTGTTGATGTGAGATTTTGTGAAGACTGTGTTCTTAGAAAACAAAAACGGGTTATCTTCAACAGAGGAGGAAGAGACTTGAGAAGTGTGAAACTTGATTTGGTTCATACAGATGTATGGGGACCAATTTATGTTGCATCTCACAGCGGGTTCCATTATTATGTAAATTTTATTGATGATCACTCAAGGAAGGTGTGGCTTTACTTCATGAAGAATAAGTTTAAGGTGTATGAAGTGTTTTAAAAGTGGAAAGTTTTGGTTGAAACAGAAACGGGTCTGAAGTTGAAGTGTTTAAGGTCGGAAAACTGTGATGAGTATGGCAAAACAGAATTCTTACAGTTATATGCTAAAAATGGGATTCGTTTGGAGAGGACAGTTACAAGGATGCCACGGGAGAATGAAGAAGCAGAACGTATGAATTGGACGTTGAATGCACGTGCTAGGTGCATGAGGTTGAAATCTGGTTTGCCTGAGACCTTCCGGGCACATGCAACAGAGACGGATGTTATCTAATCAATATAACAACTAGTAGTCCTTTAGATATGAAGATACTGGAGGAGGTTTGGACCGGCAAAAAGGTAAATCTTTCTTATTTGAAAGTTTTTGGTTGTGTTGGTTATGTTCATCTTAGTTCCGGCGAAAGTTCGACGATAGGTGCTCAAGCAAAGAAGTGTATATTTCTTGGTTATGAAAATAATGCTTTTGGGTATAAACTTTGGGACTATTAGGGTCACAAAGTTATTAGAAGCAGAGATGTTACTTTTAATGATAATGAGATGTACAAGGACAAGAATACAACAAAAGTTGAAGATGCCAGGTCAAGCAACGTCAATAAGGAGTTGTATATCGATATTGATGATGTTTCTGGAAAAAGTGTGGTACAATAAGAGCACGATGTTGCTGATGTCGGAGAAGTACAAGGAGAATGAACTTCTTCTACAGTGGGAGTTATTCCTACAGTTCGATAAAAAGCACGAAGATCGTCAAGAACTCCGAAACCAAACCCACGGTATGCTTTGAATTATCTATTACTTAAGGATGGAGGTGAACCTGAAGATATTAAAGAAGCACTAGCGGTTGATGACTCAAGCAAGTGGCAAATTTCTATGGAGGATGAGATGAATTCACTTGAGGAGAATGACACATGGGTGTTAGCAAAATTACTTAGAGGTAAGAAGGCGTTGCATAACAAGTGGGTTCATCGGATGAAATCTGAAGCAAATGGAGAAATTCGCTACAAGGCGAGGTTGGTTGTGAAAGGTTTCTAGCAGAAACCTGGTGTTGATTACAATGAGATATTTTCTTCAGTTGTGAAGATGACTACTATTCGAGTAGTGTTAAGCCTGGTGGCTTCTGAAGATCTCTACCTTGAACAGTTGGATGTAAAAACAGCTTTTCTTCATGGTGACCTAGATGAAGAAATTTACATGAAGCAACCGGAAGGATTCATAGTAAAAGGAAAGGAAGAGATGGTATGCAAGCTAAAGAAGAGTTTGTATGGTTTAAAACAAGCACCAAGACAGTGGTATAAGAAGTTTGATAACTTCATGCATAGAAGTGGTTACTCACGGTGTAATGCATATCATTGTTGTTACTTCAAAAAGTATGGTTCTAACTATATTATATTATTACTGTATGTGGATGATATGTTGGTTGCCGGAATATCTCTACAAGAAGTTGAGAATTTGAAGAAACAATGAGTTTGCTATGAAAGATCTTGGTGAAGCAAAACAGATCCTTGGTATGAGAATCATAAGGGGCAAAGCTAAGGGAACTCTTATGCTTAGTAAGGCTGATATTGAACGTGTGCTGAAAAGGTTCAATATGGAGAATGCTAAACCAGTTAATTAGTTCTCCACTTGGAAGTCAAATTCGTCTTTCAAGTACGCAGTGTGCGAAGACATATGAAGAAAAGGCGTACATGGCTAACGTACCATATTCTTCATCCATAGGGAGTCAAATGTGTGTTATGGTGTGGAGGAGACTGGATATTGCACATGCAGTGGGAGTAGTGAGTAGATATGCGAGCAACCCAGGAAGACAACATTGGGAAGATGTGAAGTGGATTCTAGATATTTGAGAGGTAACACAAACGTGCCATTGTGTTATCGAAGAGGTGGTTCTATTTTGAGGGGTTACGTGGATACAAACTTTGCAGGTGATGTAGATAAAAGGCGAAGTACGACCGATTATGTTTATACTATGGGGTCGGATGCAGTGAGTTGGAACTCACGATTACAGAAATTGGTGACATTTTCTACTAAGGAAGCGGAGTACGTAGCGGTGACAGAAGCGAGCAAGGAGATGATTTGGTTACAAGGATTATTAGCTGAGTTGGGCAAGGAACAAAATGATAGTGTTCTGTATAGTGACAGTCAAAGTACTATACATTTAGCCAAGAACTCAGCCTATCATGCTAGGATGAAGCATACAGATATCGGTTACCATTTCATTCGGGATCTCTTAGAAGAAGGAGAGTTGAAGTTCGAGAAGATTCTTGGTTCGAAGAATCCAGAGGATATGTTTACCAAGGGAGTTACATCAGACAAGCTAAAGCTCTGCAAGGATTTTGTTGGTCTCTCAGAATGAGGATCTGGTAGGGGAGCCACAATGAGAAGGAAAATGCTTTAGCATCGTCAATCCAAAGTTGAAGAATGGAAGATAATCGATAAGTCTTCAAAGTGGAAGATTGTTAGTTATTGAAGACTAATTAGTTTCCTACTTTAGGTTAACCGTGGTTATTTATGGAAGGGGTTTCCTAAACCGGCTAGGATTCTTGGTGGACAAGCTTGTAACCTATATAAATAGTTAATTAGGCCTTGTTGAATGTATGTGAAGAAAATCATATAGCTTTTAGGGTAAAAGTCTAGGGTTTCATTGTGAGAGTATATTGGTGAGGAACAAGAGACTAGGTTATCGACTCGGTAATTGTTGCGGTGTAACCAAGGGTTTGCTGGGATTCACACGACGTTGTAATCGTTTTCTTCATAGTGAATTTGAGTTGGCGCGGCTCAAAGTGGACGTAGAGAATATATACACGTTATATATATTGTTTGAACCACTATAAATCTTGCGTTTTGTGAGTTGATTCATTTTTCTCGTATTATTATTCTTGCTTGAGCTTGGTTTATTTATTATTCATCATAATATTTCAAGATCCTGTTATTCTGCGATTCTCAGTGATTGCATAAAAATCTTGACAATACAGAGTGTTATGGGTACTTGAAAAACTTAAAGTGTTGTTGCATGTCTCTTGTGTGTTTTGATTGTATGTGTTTATGGTTTTTCTGTGTAATAAGTATCAATGCGTTTTCCCTTGAAAAGATTATGTCTGCCAATTGAAACTTATAAGTAGTGGAATTAGTGTTATTCACTGTAGAGAGACATGTAATAATGGAGGTGCAAGGTTTATACGTATACTTGCTCCCTGGCATAAGCAAGTTTTGTATCCCATATATGGTTGAAGTTATATATACCCTTATGAGTCGATTATTGTGGATGATTGTTACGGTTAAGTAATAACAGGAAAAAGTATTCCTCTTTCTATCCCAAATTTGACCATGTGCAACTAATATAATTAATCATCATTTTTGATAAGCTTCCAGTTATACGCTATCTTCTTGTGCATTTCATGTAAATAAGTGGTTACTTAGTTTTCTGGTGTTTTGTTTCGTAGGAGTAAAAAAACCATCGCTGCATCTTCCTCTTCGTTCCTTGAACACGTAAACACTTAAAAGGGGTGATAACACCAACACTTATAGAGCCGATCAGATTGACATTGGTAACAATGGAGAATGCCTTGCTAAACATGGATTTGAGATCGGTTCCTGTCAATCAAGGTAATCCTTCAGCGTGTAAAGAAGGTTACTTAGAGTGGTACGGTAAAGTTTCTCATCCCCGTGTACAAAACCCGTCGAGAAGACCTCACCACCCCGTTATAATCGAAGAATATCTTCCCAACCTGCATCCGGAAAATTTTGTGTCAAGTAATTTAAAAGATTTCCAGGTTTACTTGTATGTAGAATCTTTTCATAGTACGGTTGTAAGTTTCCTGGGAATAGCTTATATATTCAACCCTATTCAAAGTAACATTGGTTTCTTTCCGCCCGATACAATATTAAGACTTACATGTTTACAATGTCATCGATACTGGTGCACAAAACATTTAATCTCTATACATTGAGTCAGTCAGAAATTCTTGACTCCTTGCTGTAAAAGTCAACCGGGAATTACTAAGCAATGCAGTTTATGGTCGTTGATAATCGCCTGACCTTAGCATTGGCATCAGCTGCCACTTTCCGTGAAAGAAATTATCTAAGAACACAGGGTCGACCAGAATAAAATGGCTCTTTGAGTTTCGTGTTAAAGATCATTAATTGGAAATTCTCATTCTGAGTCGACCAGACTTGGATGACTCCAACATCACTAAGGCAGTACGAAATAGTTAAGTCAGTCATTTCTAACCGATAGTTGAGACAACCAGTAGTACCGTTCTGGCCGACACTAGGCCTTCAAGTCAACCACGACTATACGACTGTGTTTGTCAGTTCAATATGTACAACTAATAAGAAAAAGTACCACAGTGATAAAGATGTACATAAAAAAGACGACATCATTATGTCTTAACCATACACATCAGCAAGGTTTTACCTTAATTGAAAAGGGTTGGTTATATTGGGTTGGTTATTTTTGGATTATGAGTAGAATTTGATTTGATTTTTTTGGGTTACATTTAGTTGCTTCAAAGATAAAATATATCAAAATTTTAAAAGTGGTATCTCGGTTGCATTTAACCAAAACCTGGGTTACATATAAGTGGTAGCCGAACCTTTTAACTCATCCCTAAGTTCTGAAACATACATCCCGAATACCGATCGGAGTCTCAAAAGTTCGAGCACGACGGGTCTTCAAAATATTGAACTACTAAAATAAAAATATACGATTTCCTCCCCCAGAAAGTACAGAATTAGGCAAATTAAAGCTCTAAATTCTAGAACAGAGAGGGGAATTAAAAATCCCTCTTTTGTTCTTTCTTCTCTCTTTTGAATTCAATCCCTAAACTTAAATCAGTGAATCCCAGTGTCCAGGAGATCACTAATCCATTCTTCTTCTTCATATTTGGAGTGAGGGTTTCTAATTGGAAAGATTGAGAATTGGGGTTTTACAATATGAGTGCTGCTATTCGCGAATGGGAATCTGATCCTTTATTCTCTGCAGCAGAAGTTGTACAGGATTCCGCAGATCGGTGAGTTCTTTCTATCCAAACCCTGTTACTGAATTTGAAATTGATTTGGTGGGTTTTGTAGATTTATGGTTTACCTCAGGTGGGTTGCAGCAGCAGCAGCTAGGTCGAACTAACCTCAGTGCAAAATATTGGGTCTCATGGTTTCTGATAATGGGTTGATCAGGGAATAAGAAATGAACCTTCCTTTTTATGAATGTACAGAAAGTCGTCAAATTTGTCTACAAACGGAAGTAATTTCATATATATGAATGCACTTATTAGATGTTTTGCGGATCTCGATAATGAATGTACAGGAAAGTTATGAAATTGTTTGCAATTGTATGATGAACACATGTTAAGAACATGTAATATTGAGTTGTAGTTGGTGTGCGCCAAATATTGGAAGCTAGAGAAGTAACTGAAATTGAACCTATTGAGCACCGGTTCGTTGATGATCCCATGTTATGAGATTCTATTTTGTAATTTGGATTGAGTCCTTATTTTAGTGCTTTTGCATCAAATGCCGATTATATTTCCGGGAAACAATATTGAGTATGTTAGTTGAACCATGAATTTCAGGATGGAGTCGATGTTTCGGATACTGCTGCATGAGCAAAGTCTTGATCACGGAGATGCTACAGACCCCAAACTCCTTAGTTCAATGGACTATCATAGGCGGGATGTTGTTACTGCATTAGAAACAACCAAATGGCAGGTAGTTTATGGAGTTAGTGATCTCCCTTAACACTTTCTTTTTCTTTTCTTATTCTTTTAGCATTGGTTACTAGCTTGTTTCGGGTGTTTTCTTATTAGCTGGAGGATTTTGAACGGGCAGTCAATCTAGCAGAAGTATCAGATAGTTATCGTTCGAGGGAAGATGCCATTTCTAGACACAAGCAGTTTATCAGAGCCATTCAAGCACATATTTCTCAGGTGGAAAAGAGCTTAGGTGATCATCGATCAGCAGGAGATGTTGCCATTAGCAAACAGTGGGGTAATTTAGATGAACAAGACAGGGATGGATTAGCTTTGTTTCTTTCAGGAGGAAATACTAATGACCACATTAAGCCCTATGACTCGGAAAACAGCAGTATTATGAGAAGGTTCCTTGATTCAACCACAGCTTTTGATGACAATACTGATGAAATTATTGAGCTTAAGAGTGAAGAAAATGAAGAGTCAAAAGTGAATGGAGTTATGCATACAGATCGTGTGTTTGATTCTGCAAAGGAAAATAATACAAGGAAAGTGGCTTCTAATTATCCCACACGTGCGGGTTATGAAGTGTCTATTGCAATCCATAAGTGTCTTGGGGATGAAGTTGTTGGGGGTGCAAATTGGGGTTTGGAAGGTTGTGAATCTAATGCTAAAAGCTTCTTTTCCAGAAACAAGCAAAGAGGATCCAGCTGGCTCGATATTTTGGAGGTCTTCAATAAATATTGGTCCATATATGGGAGTAGGATGACTAGGAGTTTTACAAAGAAGAGGAAAGATGGAGAGTTGGAAGACGAATTCAACCAGAGGCCTTCATCCTCATATTCATCATATGTTGACATTTGCCAAGCTGAACAGGTAAATCTGCAAACTCTGTTTAGTGTGCAGCAACTAAAGTGCTTCTTAGTTAGA
Source organism: Papaver somniferum (assembly GCF_003573695.1). NCBI lineage: Eukaryota > Viridiplantae > Streptophyta > Magnoliopsida > Ranunculales > Papaveraceae > Papaver > Papaver somniferum. Next base: position 34,503,722 of record NC_039366.1, read on the forward strand.
AATTCATCACACAACAATTCAATATGCCAAATGTCTCTAATGTCAGTTGTCATGGTGCTTGAAAAAACAAAAAACGGTCCAATTAAAATCTACGGGGAGAGTCAAAATGATCAGTTTAACATGAAAAGCTGATAGAAACCAAACCAGTAGGGTGGGTGTTTGAGAAGAGTCTCTGATTGAAAAATAAGGAGCTGTGTTCGACCCATTGAATTCGTGTTGTTAGTTGAGTGAATCTTTTTGTATTTACGTTGAAATTCTTCTTTACAGGCTCATGGATTATACTCAAATGTCTTAACAAGTGCCATGAGGGCGTGTAGCAAGCTTGGGATTTCTAATGGGATGTGTAAAAGGTTGGAGTATTTTATCCAAGTCAACCGGCGTTCCATATGGTTAATTTCAGTAGTATGTGTCATACTGATCATCTTAGGTAAGGAATTGGTACTTTCTATTTGTTTCTGTAAGTCTGTATCTTTTCTCTAAAACTGAATTCCTTTTCCTTTTTAAAGTTTGTCAGAGTTACTGAAGTATTTATTTATTTTGGTCAATCGATTGAGTTACTGAATTATTGCATAAGAATTTATTGCAATCAATTGAGTTACTGTAAATATTATCAGATACAAAGGTGGACTCTTGGAAACATGCTTCAGTAGTAATTTCAACACTGGAGTTCGTCTATCTTTTGTCGATTATGTGTTCTTGTTTTCTTATATGGAAAATTTGAATAGACCAAACTGGTTTAACTAAATTAAATTAGACACTTCCTCAAATTGATTTTCTCAATTATTAAACATAATTTGACAGGGATTTTTTTTTAATGTGCATCTCAATTCCAAACTCTGAAACATCAGCAACAAGCTAAAAGGCCGACTATTCTGTTCTCCTTGCAGGTATCCTGGCCTTCCGAATATTCTGAGATAATGGACCAGTGCGAGTTGCGAGTCAGATCGTGTGCAGGTATCCTCCCAGTCTCTGCGATGTTCCTCTACGCAGGTTGCTTCTCTCTGTGTAGGGATCAGCGCTTTTTTGGGCATGGGAAACAATCGCATGTGGTAACTGATTATGAAGCACATCTGCACATGCATGGTGGAATTGTTTGGCAAGTTCTCATTTGTTCATAAATATTTGATTGTCAATGATCGATTCGCTATAAAATTATTTTCTATGAACAAGAAAAGGGTCAAGATCACACGTCTTCTCTGAAACTGATGGAGACACATCCCCAGTCAGTTAGAAAATCATTCTTTTGCAATTGTTTGTCTATATTTAGGATCTGAAAGAGGGGCATAGTGTGTTTTGCCATGCTTTCAACCCAGTTATTTTCCTTTCCTTGTCTGATCCGAAGCTGTAGTATCTGGATATGATTATTCCACATTGTTCATGTGCTATGGATATGTTTTGTTAAATCTCATGTGCCACCAATATATTATGTTTCAATTCTATGTTAAGAATGGCGTACATGTAACCTCATATCAGACTGACCAATGAAAAATAGAGCAAGTTTTACCTAGAAATCTGTTTCAGTGAATCTGGCATAATGTTCAATCTGTTTGTATAAGTTCTTTTCCTTGTATCTTTTTGTTGGGCTTTGGGGCTCTGGCCGTAAGCTGAATTCTCGTTTTCATGGCGACAGTTAAATTTGAAGCCCAACAAGCTAGCTATAATAAAATTTTGAATACAGGAAACCCAGTCGAAAGACTTCGGCTTCTTCTGAATTTATCATTCAGAAAGCGAACACTTTAGTACTGCCCTCTGAAAATGTTAACCCTCAGATGCATTTGCAGTGGAGTAAAATTGTTGGTTTCAAAATAATCAAGGTTTTCTTTTTCTTTCTGGATCGCTACTCAGTATTCAATTCAGCTCCCTATCATTAAGACAAATGCGGTCTTAAAAAAGTGGTGTCCCACTATCTAACTCCCTACGTTGTCTTGGTGTTCACTCTCTTCAGCATGCAAGATGGCATCTGACAAGTGACGCCAGAACTAACATGGCATCATGTACTGCGGGCACTTGGCAATTCTAGTCGGTTAGAAAGTCGTCCTCCGCCTAAAATAACCTGAACTAGAGAGTCAACCTGGCTAGTAGCTAGTCATTCTCCAGAAGCATCTACACCGCTCTGAGTCTCTCTCTCTCGCCCTCTGTATTTTCTCTTGAGCTCTCCGCGTCTCTTAGAGATTCAAACAAGAAGAAGAAGCAGCAGCAGAAAGAGTACTTCAACTAAATTCCTGCTTGATTCACTTCGTCTTAAGTTGCCTTCTACCTCTTTAGTAAATTTGTTTTCAGATTTGGGTCAGTTGTAAGCATCTTCTTTGACTTGAGTTGCTTTATTTTCTCAGGAAATTAGCTGTCAAGAGAGCAATCTTACTTTGCGCGCGTTGGGTGTAAGCATGTCGACCGTGAAGCTTCCTTGTTCCTGCATAACCCGAACTGGAGCGCAAAGCAAAAGTGTCAATACCTGCCGGTTATCCAGAAAGCCATCTTCTCTCGGTTCAATAAAGAACATCTCAAAGTCATTTGGTTTTAAAATTCCTCCTCCTTCAAGGTGTCTGCAATGACAACATACAAGGTGAAGCTAATTGGACCAGACGGAACAGAGAATGAATTCGAAGCTCCTGATGACGCTTACATCCTCGACTCAGCTGAGAGTGCAGGAGTAGAGTTACCCTTCTCATGCAGGGCAGGAGCGTGCTCAACCTGTGCGGGTCGGATGACATCAGGCTCGGTAGACCAATCTGATGGATCCTTCCTAGACGATACCCAGATGGGAAAAGGGTATGTTCTTACTTGTGTCTCCTATCCAAAATCAGACTGTGTTGTTCACACTCATAAGGAATCTGAGCTCCATTAACGGAGATGATGGCTTGATGAAATACACAAAATTGGTAAAAAAGACCAAAACATAAATTTTCTGGGTGAAATAGATTCTTAGCTTTAGATACTGTTTATATGGACATTAAACAGAAATAGATTCTTAGCTTTAGATACTGTTCCTTTAGCCAAATAGATATTTGATCCAGGAAAATAAAACAAAAAAAATATCAATCACCTAAAATACCCTTAACTGCCAAAAAGCAACCATTGAGCCATGAAAAAGCCCCAGTTCCTTTGTCTGACTGATTAGATAAACATCTTGCTCAAAAATTGGACTTAATCTTTTCAACTCATCAAGGGACAAGTCCTGTAGCTCACACTTTTTTGAAACACACAATGCAACTGATCGTCCAACTATATCATGGGAAATCCTAAATGGAATATTCTGCACAATAAGAAAAGATGTATCAGACTTTTTGTTCAATAAATCAGAATGATTTTACAGACACCTATAAACACAACCAACGGTTTACATTCTTCCTTCACTAACGTCTGCCAGTTTTCTATGCTCATTCATATAAATATAAAAATTCATAATGAAAAGGTCATTTTTATACGAAAAACCAAGAATATGAAAGGATAGAACATGCCTTGTTTACTACATAAAAATGGCTTACTGTTCCAAGAAAAAATGGCTTAATCTATCAAGATGTATCCCAAATATAACTACACCTCAATAACGCCGGAAGTATTACATGTAGATCACGGTTGTAAGCTTGTGGAAGTCCCTTGCAAAGTACAAGAAGGGTGACAACGTCTCTTACAACTCTGGCAGATTTTCCACGAACAAGTTCCATTGGGTCAGGGTTCTTCTTTTGAGGCATGATGCTACTACCGGTGGAGACTGCATCACTTGGGGTAAGGAACCCAAACTCCCCCGACGCCCATAAAACCCATTCTTCACCAAGTCGAGAAAGATGGATAGCTACAATTGAATTAGCTGAAAAGAATTCCAGAACGAAGTCACGGTCTGAAACCGCATCAATGCTGTTTTAAAACCATTGAAAATAATTACATATCTTTACCAGCTTCTGAAAATCATAGAAATGAGCGCAACTTTACTTAATTTATATGCAACATAGATGGTGAGCTTGATGCCATTTCGTATGGCATTAATAAGTGGTTCATACAGGGAATCCTCAAGTTCTAAAGTCTAAAGCAACACAAACAGGTCAGTAAAACAGTATGCAAGAACATTCTACTCTTAACGCAAAGAAAATGAAGAAAATGGCAGATGGTCAGAGAGAAGTCCATATAATGAACGGTATATTACAGTTTACGAGATGAAACTGATTTCATCCAGCATATTCCGATGAAAATACAATTATATAATAGTCTATACCTAGATGAAACTAGTTTCATCCTGCATATTTTGACAAAAAAACAATTATATTACAGTTTACAACTAGATGAAATTGGTTTCATCCCGAGTATTCTTACGAAATTAAGGTATATCAATATGTAAGTTATATGAAACTGGTTTCATCCTGCACATTTGGCGAAAATACAGCTATATGAAAGTTTACAACTAGATGAAATTGGTTTCTAGTTGAGTATTCTGGCGAAAATGGTATATCAATGAATAAACTATATGAAATTAGTTTTCATCCTGCATATTTTGACCAAAAAAATAATTATATTACAGTTTACAACTAGATGAAATTGGTTTCATCCTGAGTATTCTTACGAAATTAAGGTATATCAATATGTAATTTATATGAAACTGGTTTCATCCTGCACATTTGGCGAAAATACAGCTATATGAAAGTTTACAACTAGATGAAATTGGTTTCTAGTTGAGTATTCTGGAGAAAATGTTATATCAATGAATAAACTATATGAAACTGGTTTTTATCCTGCATATTTTGACAAAAAAAATAAATTTTACTCAATCTTAGAAAGGATTAAACTGGTTTCATCCTAGTTTCATCCTAATGTTATATCAATGAATAAACTATATGAAACTAGTTTCATCCTATTTTAAACTTGTATAAAAACAAATTCAAAAGGGATGAAATCAGTTTCATCACCAGCAAACAGGGATGAAAGCAAATTGAACTAAACCTAAAACATGATGAAACCGATTTTGAATAAAATATAACTTTTTCTTCTCTTTAGTGCATCTAGGTATATGAATTCAATCAATTTTGTAAAATAGAATGTATACAGAGGCAATATGCTTATTGAAACAAGTTTCATCCTACTTTAAATCAGCTCAAACTGCAGATTAAACCTGGATGAAGTCGTTTTCATCCTGGAATCAACACAATTTCCCATCGCACAAACCAATTTCGCAGAATACACGCTGATTTCGTAACAAATTTCTCATTGAAAACAATTTTGACCAAATTTAATTGAACCTAGATGGATGATTCCAGCTTCGTCCAATTTTAAATGGGTAATAAGTAAAATTGCCATAATCTTGAGCATGGGATAAGATTATGGAGAAATTATGAAGCAGGTGAATCCAATTTCAAAATCAGTAAAAAAAAATGAAACGAAAGAAAACCTAAAATTAGTAGATAGAAATTGTAATTACCCTTTTTATGGTGGCGATTAAGAGAAGATTTGATCCGGGTTTTTGGTGGTGGTGGTGGTGATAAATACTTCTGATTGAGTCAACTTGGTGTTGATACTGACGAGGATTTTTGGTGTGGTGGAATTGATGGTGGTGCTGGTGGTGGTGATGAAATTTTTTTTTGAAGAGGGAGTTTGATTTTCCACGGTGTTGATGGCGGCGATGGAGAACGAAAGTTGGTAGCTTTTCAGATCTGGTTTTTGTGACGAAGAAGACGAGAATTAATGTGATACAAAGGGGAAGGGTAGTAAGGTCTCTCCCATTAAAAAGATTCTTCTGGTCATTTGACCCAGGCCTAATATCTACCTGTCCATATGGCCCAGAAAATGTGCGCTTTTGGCTATATCGCCCATTTTCTGGATGAAATAAGCATCGTTTAGTTATTAGACTATGTCTTTAAGTTAGAGCTCTTGCTTCAGAAAACCAAGGTCCATCATTAAAATGTTATTGTGATGTACTTCAGATTCTATGTCGTACACTCATGAGTTTAGTTCTTGTTATTAATTTGTTAGACAGGAAGTGCCCTTGAATGTCTTCGATAGATTTTTATTTATTTGTTTCTTTTTCTTTCAGCAGACTGAAACATCATTAGATAATGACTAGGGCACCCATAAAATCAGACAGTTGTCATCTGGTTCACCCCTCGTTAACTGGTTCTTATACAATGATTTCACAAAGCAGAAACACATAATTATTAATTGGAATTGGAATAGGAATAGGAAATGGAAATCAAATTACAATCACTCAGAAATACAATAATTTCGCAATAAAGAAGGGCGTTCCTTTATATACCCAAAAAATACTAATGATATCCCTAATGTTAGTTATAATTTAATTAGAATAATAAACCTAATTTTTTCTAATTTTTTTGATACTCATAGACATACCCCTAAATATTAAACCAAAAAAAGAAAGAGAAAAACTTCCCTATATATGCGGATAATTAATGAGAATGAATCCATAATTTTCTTTCCAAAAGAACAAAAAATTATAATAAATAGGGCACAATGGTTTGAAGCATATTCTGGTTTAGGAAATGGATGGTTTGGGAAATCCATGGAATCATTAGAATCATGTTTACGAAATCCATGGTTTGAAGCATATTCTGGTAATTCAAGGAAGATATGCACATTCTTAACATCGGCCGAAACTTAAGACAACTTATTGGTCTGATTAAAAAACTGATCTTCTATAGGTGTTGACTTGATAAGCTTTAGAATGATGATTACTGCGCATATGAAATTGGTTTTCAAAATAAATATATATTGTAGAATCACCATTTTAAATCCAAACAACTGGATGAGTTATGAATCTATGATACTAAGATTACTATTATCAGATCGTTATGCCATAGCAATAAGAATGACAATTTTTTTTGGATTCAAAGTTCATCTCAAAAGTAGATTTAAGAATCTACGATCTAATTTAAAAAGGACTTGGTCACTTAGTTTTTTTTTGATCGATGGACTTAGTCACTTAGTTGATCAATCAAAAACAAAACTCAAAGAGGTTTTTGTGATGATGGATATTTTCACATGATAATTCTCTGTGCTCCAAGAAACCTACTGGCACTGTTTAGAAGATAATGATCGAAAGCTGCTTCTGTTTCTTAAATTTGTCTAGTTGTGAAAGATTAATGGTTTTTCGGGGGTACACAAGATATATGTTTTCGATGGGGTAGAAAGATATATTTAAAGGGTACATAGATAAAGGGGTACCGTTAGTATTTTTATTGGTACATAAAAGAACACCCATAAAGAAAACCAAATTGACAGAGAGTACTGTTCCAGATTGGTTGCAGTTAGCCATCAAATAATACTCTAGTACAATATAACATCTCGATAATCTTAGTAATGAAGCAAGACATAACTAGAAATACAAACAGAAATCAAGAAGCTCCAATATTACGTACGAATCACCTTGCAACATGTTAGCTATCTAGGAATACACATCCCCCAGTCCCACCACGTACTGCAACGAAAATTAAGACAACATGATGAGAGTGCCCAACATGATTCACCAGCTTGGTTACAAGCTTCTACAGCATCTACATAAACAAAAGGGATCGAGAAGATCATAACCAAAACCCACACAAGGAATAATAAACTCATGATCTTGTTGCTTGCCATCTTTTGCTATTGATGAATTTTGTTGTTTCTGTTTTCTTTTCTGTTTTGGTTGGCGAGTGAATTGTTTGTGAAGGATACTCTTATATGTAGTACTTGGTGCATCTCAACCATTTAGAAAGTCAATAAAATTATATGGCACTCCTCTCTGTAACCCTTCTATTTTGATTTTGCATTCTTTATGATCGATAGAAAAAAAAATAAAAAAATATGGAACGACAGACTGCAGTTTGATCAGCTCATGTGCATGAACGTGTACTTATATCAATATGATCATGCAGTTTGATATCGGTACTTTAATTACAAAGTTGCAGCTTGCTGATGTGAAAACATATACAATACGAAATTTCTCATAAGCATGTTCCTAGAAGAAACATGAGGGGTCGATAGTTGACAAGAATTAACAACCATTTTTCAAAATCAGATTCTTTCGGTAATTTCATTAACAAACTTTAATAAGTACTGTACAAAAAGATTTAGATTCCTTTCTATAATTTCTATATGTAGGAATACAATGACTCATTTGAAAGTCGTTGTGGCAGTATACTTAATTATAGTGTAGTGTCATGTTACCCGATAATATAGTGTAAGTACCACTTGACACTACCCGATAATATAGTGTAAGTACCACTAGCCATGATCTTCTCAAACACGTTGTATTGGCTGTATGGAGTTCTTACAATGATCACAAGATATAACAATGGAGAAATATAAGATGAAAGCTACAATGATCACAAGATAAGTTTGTATATAACAATGGAGAAATATAAGATGAAAACTAAGTTTTAATGGCTACTTTCTATTTCTCTTGATGATTTCCTTAGCATTTTTCTCTCAACTGATCTCTCTCTATCATTTTTGGGTCTTTATATAGGCAAATATGACAGTAGAACACAACCATAATTCACATGCAAGATCTCTGTTGACCGATACTCTTACAGTTTTTCTTATTCGCGAGGCTTTTGGGAAGATGTCACTGTCCTTCGTGCTATCTGCTATGTCTTTCGCACAGCTCCTTTTGAACCAGTCTTCGTTCTGTCGTCCTCGCATGATTGTTTCTTCGCACTCTTTCTTGATTATCATGCTACTATTCTTCACCTTGGTCTATGATTATTGTAATATCCTCGTATTTAGAGTTGTCTTTTCTGGAGCGAAGTTAAGTTATGTCTTGTACGATATTTCTCCCCTACATTTTGCCTCCTCTCGCGTTGTTCTTCTGTAAGTGGAATAATGCGAGAATCTTTGGTCAAGTTTCATGCCAGACCTGTCTTTTCGTTTTCTCTGTCTTACCCGACACATTTCCGCAATTTCCGGTTAACTGTTACACGTGTTGACGGTTTTTTCCTTTTCAAGCGGCACGTCTTTACTGCTTTCCTTCGGATAAATATCTATGGGAGAGATAAAAGGAAATGTTTTATTTTATTTTTCTACCGTCTCTTTCATCTGTTCATCTTCTTCTTCTCCTTTTTTTATTTTAGTTTTCCAGTTTCTGATTTTACTTTATGGCGAGTCAAGACATGTCTGCACCTGCTACTGTTGCTCCATAATCTTCTTGGTGAGTTAGTTTTTCCTCAGTTAGTCTCATTTTGCGTCTTTGGTGATATGATTATGATCTTTGTGATTTTTTCGTCCGCCATTGTTATTGTTCTTCAAGTTTTGTAATTTTTACATTCTCATACTAATCATGTAGTTCGAAGCGCAAGCCTATCAAGAAGTGGGCAGATATTTTTGAAAGTTTTCGGACCATGCTTGAAGATAAAGGTTTCATGCTTATTTTTCCGACAGGTTCATCTCCTGCTATTCTTCTTAATGTAGACAGGATTCTGGGAGAAACATGGAGCGAGAAACGTATGCCTATCGCGCTTGGGCAGTTGAAGGGGGGTCTTCCTATTCCTCTTCTCAATCCTGAGATTCCCTTGTTTTGTCAGATTCTTGCTAAGATTGATCGCGCTGCCTATTAGTTGAGTGGTGACGCTATTCGCATTATTCATGAATTTTCACTTCGGGCTACTGGCTTGGGAAAGTCTCTTTTTCCGGATAAGGTGAAGCCCTATGATCCTTCCGGCTTTACTGTTGAGTCTTTCTTTAAGCAGTATGTCGTGCATTGGGTTATAAGAACGGTTCGTGATGGGGTGTTCGTCTGAATAGAGCTAAGTTGTAGGACGGCGAGAAGAAACTTATGGAGGACGTGGATCATCATAGTAATACTAGCAACTTCCTTCGCCTCTCTAGTGATCCCAACTGGATGAAGTATTATCTTATTGTTGAAGGTCCTCTCTTATGGGGTATTGACCCGAACGGGTATTCTCGCGCTTGTCCGGATGAGTCGCTTGTAGGGCTCGATGCATTATCCTCTATGCTCGCATATCATCCTTGGGAGTTCAACTGGCCTGACAGGGAGAGTGAGGTATGTGCTCTTTATTATCCTTTGCTGCATAGTTCGCTTTGTAGTCTTCCTTTGAATTCACATATTTTCTTTAGATAGGTAGATGGAGAAAGAGGATGCTTCTCTTGAGAATAAATCAAAGGCTACTGCAGATAAGAAGAGGAAGAAGCCTTCCGAGGCGAAAACTGAGAAGAAATATTCGCACTCAAAAGAGGTGAGTCGTGGGTATTTCTCCTAAGTGAATATTATTGCCTCATCTTGCTAACTGTATTTTTGTTTGTTTAACATGCCCTTGATGATGAAGAGACCGAGGACGAAGAAGAGGATGAGGATAACGAGGGAGAAGGTGAAGAATTTGTGCGCGAAGACTCTCCTGTTTCGTACAAACCTAAGAAGGCGAGAGTAATCAAGCATAGTCAGCATACGAGTAGGTCTAAAGGCGAGCCGAACGATAGGTCTGTCATCAATATGGTGAATCCTTTAGCCTCTGGTTCTATCAAAGGGTCTGTCTCAGCTGGGTTTGTTAAGCCGTCTTCTGCTGCGAAGCCCTCTGTTGTTAGTACTGGCAAAGGGAAGAGTTCTTGTGTTAATGATGTACAGGAGACAAGCGGCTTTGTTCATTCTTCCAGTGTAATAATGCCTGAAGATTCTTCTTCTCTAGATGGTGCTGCCACGACATTTGCTTATAAGATCGCCTCTCTCGCCCAACTTTCTACATCATATCCTAGTCTCTCCCAAGTTCGTGGATTGATGTTGAATCTTGTTCCCTAGTCTTCTACTGGTGATGGTCAGTCTGAATGGAAATTTTGCTCTGCACTCGATTCTGATAAAAAAATCGTGCTTGACTTTCTGGTATGTCTGATATTTTCGCGCCTTTCTTCCTGTTTGATTATATTATCCTTCCCAATGCCTTTTGTATTGTCTTTTAGAATATGTGTCCTAGCGTTGCTTAGGTTGAGGATTATCCCAAGATGGTAAACTTGGTTCGCGTTCAGTCCAATCAAATTTATTCTCTTAAGGCTGAAGTTTCAAGTCTTCAGGGTAATGCTTCTCTGCTCCAGAAGGATCGCGACAGATTCGCAAGGGACTCTTCTGCTAATGTGAACTTGGTGACCTCAACTCGTTCTCAGAATGACTTGTTAATTGGTAGGTGAAGAAACAGGACAGAGAGAAACTAGGAAGAAGAGATAATTGTATTGCAGTGTATTTTTATGGATTACAGTATAGGAATATTTATATTTACATATGTGTAAGATATCTCCATAACAGAGAATGCTAAATTGGGTAACCTAGAACCTATAAGGAAGTTCTCCTAACGGTAACCATATATATGGAAACAGTATTATCGTCTAATTAAGATTGACGATATCTCATCAATATCCTTCATATTCTCCATCAATATCCTTGATATTCTCCAACACTCTCCCGCAAGTTGGTGTGTAAATATTTATTGAGCCCAACTTGCCTAGTATCTCCTCAAATCTGGCAGCGGAAGGTCCTTTCGTGAAAATAACAGCTAACTGTTGAGCACTCGAAACAAACGGGGTACAAATAAAATTATTCTTCAATTTTTCTATAACAAAGTGGCAGTCTACTTCAATATGTTTCTTTCACTCATGGAAGACGGGATTAGAGGCGATATGCACAGCAGCTTGATTGTCACAAAACAATTTGGTTGGATGAGGCAAAGCGAAACCCAAATCACGTAACAAAGCTCTAAGCCAGATAATTTCACATGTCGTCAACGCCCATAGCTCGATATTAAGCTTCCGCACTAGACTGTGCGACAACATTTTGTTTCTTGCTCCTCCATGTTACCAAATTTCCGCCGAAAAACGTACAATATCCAGTAGTAGACTTCCGATCCACCGGACATCCAACCCAATCTGCATCCGTGTAAGCGGAAATTATGGATAGAACAATTACCAGAGATGGAACGTTGTCCATTTTTACGCATCCATATACCTCTTCCTGGAGAGCCTTTCAAGTATTGCAAAATTCGGTTAACCGCATTCATATGATTTACTGTAGGCGCATGCATAAATCTACTTACAAGGCTAACAGCATAAGAGATATCCGGTCTTGTAATAGTGAGATATATAAGTTTTCCCACCAACCTTTTAAATTGACCACTATCAGAAAGTAACTCACCATCCGCATCAAGCTTTGCTTGGCTATCAATGGGTGTTTTTGATGGTTTTACACCCAAATTTCCCGTTTCTTTCAATAAATCCAATGCATATTTTCTTTGATTTAGGAAAATACCTTTTTTTGAGCGGACAATTTCTATGCCAAGGAAGTATTATAAAGTTCCCAAATCCTTGATAGCGAACTTAGTGTGTAAGAGAGACTTCAGTTTTGCAATACCAACATAATCCTCACCGGTTATCACTATATCATCTACATAAATTAAGACAATAGTTGGACCTGACTTATCTCTTTTAACAAATAATGATGAATCCGCATAACTTTCTTTGAAACCATTTTCCTTGAGGACAGAGCTAAGCTTTGCGTACCAAGCTCTTGGCGATTGCTTGAGTCTATATATTGCCTTTTTAAGTTTACACACAGCTCCCACTTTTCCTTCTTCCGGATGGCCGAGTGGAATACTCATATAAACTTATTCTTCAAGGTCTCCATGTAGGAAAGCATTTTTAACATCCATTTGAAAAAGTTTCCAGTCTTGGTTTACAGCTAAAGAGATTAGAACTCTAAATGTATTCATTTTCGCAACTGGAGCAAATGTCTCCTTATAGTCTTCGCCATACGTTTGTGTAAATCCTTTAGCGACAAGTCTCGCCTTACGCCGCTCTATGGTCCCATCACTCTTGTACTTTATTTTATATATCCAACGGCAACCAACAACCTTTTTACCTCGCGGTAGCTGAACTATATCATAAGTGTCATTCTCATCAAGAGCTTGTAGTTCTTCTTTCGTTGCTGTCTTCCAAACTGGATTTTCATTTGCTTCCTTGAAGTTCTTTGGCTCTTCCTCCCTGGACAAGGCAGTAAGAAAAGTTAGATACGACTGAGAAATGTTATTATACGTGAAACATTCTTGAATAAGGTATCCTGTAGCATGATATGTGTAAAAATCTTTTAATTTTTTCGGAGCCTTAATTTCTCTGGTTGATTTTTTTGGGCCATGTTCCATAGCCTGAGTAGTTGCACTGTTGTCCACACATGTTGATTCTCTTGGACATGGTTCCCTAGCATGAGTAGTTGTGGTGCTGTCCATACATGGTGGAGTTAAAGTTGTTGTGGCTTTTTCCGTGACATGAGCAGTAGTAGTGTTGTCCACACATGTTGGTGGAGTAAAGTTTCTAGTAGCACACATTGGTAATGGTGTTGTGGCTTGAATAGTGATACCGGGTGATATGGCTTTGGTAGGACATGGATTAACGCAAGTTGCTGGAGGTTGAGCTTCACTATTAGCATCTTGATTGTTAGCAGTGGTGTCTTCACATGTTGACAAAGCTGGTCCTTCATGTTCGGTACTAATCATTCCTCCAGGTACAGTATCTCTGGTTCCTCCATTCCCATTGGGAACAATTATTTGCGGAAGTACTAGAGGTACTGTTTTGTCTGTAGTTATTGATTTTCTAGCTGTCGCTGGTACATGTGAAACTAAATCCCATGAAGACTCCTCCTCGGACCGATTGCCATGATTATCTTTAAGTTAAAAATAAGGATCTGATTCATCAACTCGCACGTCTCTGGAGATAATAATTTTGCGAGCCGCCACATTGTAACATACATATCCCTTCTGGGTTGAAGAATACCCGAAAAATACACACTTTGTAGAACGTGCGTCCAATTTATCTCTTTGAGTTACCTGAAAATGGACATAAAAAACACAACCAAACACTCGCAAATGTGACAGGTCAAGCTTACGATTTTTTAAAACTTCTAATGGAGACTTAAAATCAAGAATCCTAGTTGGTAGTCGATTAATTAAATACGTAGCAGCTAAAACACCATGAGACCAATATCTTTTAGGAACATTCATTTGAAGCATTATAGCTCGAGTAGTTTCTAATATATGCCGATTTTTCCTTTCGGCAACAACGTTTTGCTGCGGTGTTCCTACACAACTTGTTTGATGTATTATTCCATGGTCACTAAGATATTTCGGCAAAAGACCCTTGCAATATTCAGTTCCATTGTCGGTTCCAAATTTTGTTACCTCTGCATCAAACTGATTAGTTAACATTTTATGAAAAACTTGAAAAGTAAAAAAAACATCGGCTTTTGATTTCAACAGATATATCCAAATACTACGAAAAAAATCGTCAATAAATATAACGAAATACTTATAACCATCATATGATTCAGTAGGTGAAGACCATAAATCAGAATGAATAAGTTCAAACGGCTTAGCCGATACAGATAAAAATTTGTTAAACGACAATCTAGTTTTCTTAGAAAATTGATGACAAACGTCACAAATACCAGTCTTAATAGAACTAGAAGGAAAAAGATGTGTTAAAACACGATCCGATGGATGTCCAAGGCGTTTATGCATAATATGATTTTGAATCAAATTTTCCGTATGACATGCTTTACTAGTAGGATGGAATAAGTACAGCCCATTAGAATATATTCCCTCACCAATCGTCTTCTTGGTTTTTCGATCCTGAAATACAACAGAAGTAGGTGAGAAAATAACATTACAATTTAAAGATCTTGTAATCTTTCCGACCGATAATAATTGAACCGGAAAGGATGGGACAACTAGAACATCGGAGGTGGAACTCTCGTGAAAAAAGTTAATTTTTCCACTCCCTAACACAGGCACAGGTGAACCTTTAGCAATGGAAACATCATGTTTCCCAAATTTTGGAATAAAATCATATACATCATTTGAGTTATTAGCCATGTGATCAGTGGCTCCTGAATCAATTATCCACAAATTAATTTTGGACATCAAGGAAGAATGATAATTACCTGAAGTGTAGGTAGAAAATGTAGGACCAGAATCAGAAGGAACGGACTTACTCACTTGATGCAGTAGAAGTTTCGCCAAATCATTTAGTGAAAAGGAACCATATGCTACAGAGGCATGATCCTTTCTATTTTTGTCGTAATTAATCTTAAGGTGAGGATGTAATGTCCAACAACAGTCTATAGTATGTCCGCTTCTCTTGCAGTGATCACAATTAAAAACCTTCTTGTATTTATAAATTTGCTTTTATTTGTACCTGGAAAACTTGGCTTGTCTTCTTTATTGACAAGAAGTGCACTTGTTTCTCTGCTTTCGGAAGTGTTGCTTGAATTCATGGATTTCTTACGGGTTTCTTCTCGCTGAATCGTAGCACAAATACTCGATAAAGTAGGAATATCAGCATTCATAAGAACATTACTTTTGAGATTTTCATATTCCGGTTTCAAGCTATTGAGCAATGAAAATTTTTATCTTCTTCTGCCCTTTTCAAAATAACTTTTGGATCAATTGTGTGTGGACGATACATATCAAGTTCATCCGACATCCTTTTCAGATTTCCAAGATGCTCAATAAATGATTTTTCACCTTGAGTTTCCCTAGCAATTTCACTTTTCAACTCAAACACACCAGCTGCATTATTTTGATTACCAAAAAACTCCGCTACAGCTGCATTATTTTGATTACCAAAAAACTCCGCTACAGCTGCATTATTTTGATTACCAAAAAACTCCGCTACAGCTTCCCACAATTCTTTGGCTGAATTGGAAATTGTAAATAGTTCAGCAATAGAGGCTTCCATAGAATTAAGAAGCCAAGATCTAACATTTTGATCATCAGAAATCCATTCCTCATATTTCGATTCTTCTTTAGACGGAGGACAAACTGTCTTTCCATTAATGAAACCCAACTTCTTCTTTCCACCAAGAGACAAAGTCACTATTTGTGACCAAAGAACATAATTATTGCCACTAAGCAACACAAATGATAATCTTCCGCTAGTGTTAATTTCACTTGCAGACATTTTTGGTTGAAGCTTTCAACCAAAAAAAAAAAAAAAATTGAGAAAAAAGAAAAAAAAAACTCACAAAACAAGATCGAGTCCTGCTCGCGATAACATGAAGAAACTGGACAGATAGAAACTAGGAAGAAGAGATAATTGTATTGCAGTATATCTTTATGAATTACAGTATAAGAATATTTATATTTACATATGTGTAAGATCTCTCTATAACAGAGAATGCTAAATTGGGTAACCTAGAACCTATAAAGAAGTTCTCCTAACGGTAACCATATATATGGAAACAATATTATCGTCTAATTAAGATTGGCGATATCTCATCAATATCCTTCATATTCTCCATCAATATCCTTGATATTCTCTAACAATAGGTTTTCGCTCTTTTTATGCTCTACTTTTTGTTTCCGTTTTGCCTTGTTCTTAGCCCTATTAGGGATGATTTTCTTAGCCAAGGGTCGTGAGGTTCCTTGCAGATATTTTTGGTCTATCTGATCTTGCCATTGCTGCGGACTTAGATAGGGAGGCTCTCCTGGCGCATTTTAATTCTCTTAGAAAATATTTTTAATTAGCTGATGTTGTCGAGGATGATGTTGAAGATGACGTTGAGGATTATAAGAAGTATAGAAATCTTAAACTCAATTTTAGAAAATCATTAGCAATTATAGGATCTCTGAGGTTTCGTGTTCGAGATCTAAAGGAGAACGACAAAGAGCTGAATGGAGAAAATACAACTTTTTCGGTTGAGAAGAATAAGGCCGTCGAGGATGGAGCGAAAGCTGTTAAAGATTTCCAGAAGGAGAACCTTGATCTTCGCGTAATTCTTGAGAAAATTCGGAGTCACCTTAGAGTCGAAGGCGACGATGACTTTGATAAAGCCTTAGGTGAAATTGAGGAGGATAGGGTCACAGCAGTTAAGTATGCTAGTTGGGAAGAGCAGCACCAAAAGATTTTAGATTCCGTGCTCGTTCAAAAAGAAAGTGTCTTTAACGGCTGGTCTTAATTTTTGTGATTTGTCTTCGCTTTAGGTGTTCTTTCTTTTTCTGACATGTTTTTGTTCTTCGCAGAAAATGAGAAAAATCTAAACATTGAACTGGGTTCTCTTAAGGAGAAACTTGAGAAGTCGCAACAAGAACTAGAGATGTTCAAGGGCGGTGATGGTTCCTCTTTGCAGTTGGTGACTGATCTTTCTGAGAAGCTATCTTTGGTGAATAATGAGATAGCTCACACAAGGACTGAGGCTGAGCAGTACAAAGAGGGTATGGAGGCTAGATACACGCTGTTGAAACGTCGCAAGAGGGCCCTTCTCATTAATACTAATCGCGAAGCGCAGTCACTGCAACCAGGTTACTCGAGAAACTGCTGATTGGATTACCATAGAAAATAGTCTTCCTACTAGCGAATTTCTCGATGTTTTCGTGCCCGAAGATGAACTTGTGGAGCGTGGATCTAGTGATGAAGAAGGGGTCTCTAAGAGCGAGCAATCTAGTGACGAGGAAGAAATCTATGAGTAGAAAGCGAAGTCTGAGGATGAACTTGTTGAGAAGGATGGTCAGGGCGAAGACAATGAAGTGGTTTTGGGAAGTGTCCAGGGCGAACATCAACCTCTTCAAGTTGTTGGCGAAATGGATTCATCTTCTACTTTTCAGAATAGTTTCCTGGCGAGCCATTAAGAACCTGATTCATCTTCCAAGGGCGACATTCCCGGTGCTGCACAAACTGGAGTTGGAGGCTCTTCCCAAACTTTTTCTCCTTCACGTGATTGGGCTCAATTTTAGTTTTACTCCTTAAACATCTTCTACTTTTCAGAATAGTTTCCTGGCGCTCCCAAGCTTGGGGGGCATATCATGACTTTCACTTGTTTCTTCTTTCCTGTATTTGAAAAGTTTGGGACTAGGACCAGCGTATATAAAGGTATATGTAAAGGCTTTAAGATGCTTTTTATAAAATGTCAAAGGTATTATGTCAATCCACTGTATACGCTTTGGTTCATGTGAAATCATGCCTTATAGTATTTAAGGTATCTGACTGAGGGGTGGGAAGCACATAAATTTTTTACATTCCCATACTTGCCTCTGTTTTCCACCTTCGAGCGAGGATTACTACTTTAAATACGATGTTCGGTCTAATGAGGAATTTATCGTATGATTGGTGTGAATATTCATATAGGCGAACTAGTTGGTGCTTGTGAAAAGGGAATAAAATACGAATGGTTTGCACGAGTACTATTAGATTTAAATTTATGCGAAGCCTCAGTAATGCTATTAATGCAATGGGGCACGATGTCAGGGATATTCTTTTCAATGCGAAATGCTAACATACAAGGGGTGAGGTATCTAGATATTCATGCGAAAGATTCAATGCCAAGCTATATTAGCATGCTTGGTCAGGTAATAATGTAAGCAATTCTTAAGACTTATTTTGAGTTTATACTTATCTTGATGAGGGTATGTCCCCTAAGCATTTCTTCGTGCCTCAGCACGATCTCTCGTTGCCTCAGTTTCCTTCGCGCTCCTTTGAAGTTTGTATTTTTGTAATCCATTGTAGGTCTTATTTGCCTCCTAAGTAAGGTCTTATTTCCTTTCCCCGCATAGAGAACTTAAAGGACTATGATCGCCTTGGGCAGGGTCTTCCACCTGTTGGGCGACGAAATCTCAGTTCCATGTGCTCTTGTGAGTCATTGGCCACCGATCTCGCCTTATCTATGTTAGTATTTTTACCTCCTTAAGTCGTATTTGAGACAATATACCAGGTCTTAGATACTCCCGTGAGCATAAAGTCCCAACACATTGCCGTCTTTGACACAATTCAGCTCCCTAGTGGAGGGTGCCGTCCCTTTATATTCCCCTGAGTTTCCCCTTCAAGGAGGTCACCCCTAACCATTTCAGTTGGGCTCCTCTCATCCGGTCATGCGATGATCAGTGTTACCGTGACCTCGCGCCTTCCGCCTATATGGCTTATGGGTACAATATAACACCCTAAGTGGGGTTTCTTTGGGACCGAGTTTATCCAAGCCAGGAACTCCTTCTACTCCACTAGTCATGTTTCTACACTCCATGTCGGAGAAATTATTCGCTGAGTGGTTCGTTCTTAGTGGCCTCCAGCGGATAGGCTTTTTTTTTGCCCTAATGTAAGTGATTTCTCCAGGATTTTCCCAATATGACACGCGTTAAGGCTTAGGGTCGCCTCTTACGGGATCATGCTTAAACGTCGTCGCACAATCACGCGAACTAAGTTGACATGACAAAATTGGGTACCCAGCCTCCGTAAGTAGAGGTTTTAAATACTAACTTGCCGCCCCCTATTGAGGTCTTACGAGATAATTATGTACACTTTGTTTCTCCTTCGGCTTGTTCGCATATAAAAAGAACTTTGCTTCGCATTAATATCTCTTTGATTGATACATAGCTTGGTTTATCCGTTACATCGTTTTAGCGTTGTAGGTGTTATTCCTTCCCATACAGTTTTCGCATGATGAAGAATGCGACAGATGATCTTCTTTCTTTCTTTTCCCTTTCTTTTCAAGTTCAGGTAAAGATCTGACCTCCAGCGCGGCCGTTTTTTTTATCACGCTTGTAGACTTGCTCTGGTGTTTTGTTGTGTAATCCTTCAATTTTTCTCAGTGTCGGTGTGATTTGGGGTGCATCATTGGCACATTTTCTTCTTGCTGCTGCCTGAATGTAGACCTCGTGCCGAGCCATCCTTTCCCATTGTCCATTCTGATACAACGCTCTCCTGCTCGTCCTATCTTCTTTTTGCCCATATTAATACACTTCGTCCCATAGTTTCCCATCTATCTGTTTCTCCCTTTCCTCTTTTTCAATGCCTCTTTCTCTACAGGATCTTCTATAGATTTCTCCATATTCTATCCCCAGTTCGTGTTCTCGTACTTTTCTTTTCAAAGTTCTGGTTTTCTATCATCAACCATCCATGTTCTTGAGTAATATTGACTCGTTCTTTAATCAGCATTTTTTCTGTTTCCCTCCATCGTGCGAACTTCTCCTCGTATTCTTGTTGGGTGACAACAGTTACCTCATCACGAATTTTGTGATAGGGTTGATTTCCTTCCCTTTCCTTGTTCGTACTGGCATCTAGTATTGGTCTTTCCTGGCTGAACAACATGATCCATTACATCCAGTACTGCATGTTTTCTGTAGGAGAGGCCAATTCTTTCCCTCTTCTTTCGTTAATGTCGCCTCTTTGCATCACTAAAAACCTTTTGGGGAGAACTTCTTCGAGCAAAATGAGGAGGTGGTGTTGTATCTATCACAGTTTTATGATGGATAGAAAGTGAAAGTGGTGAATAATCAACAATGATGATACTTTTATCAAAATTTCACGGTGGATTGGAAAATAAAAAATGGAGGTAACGTAGATATTTAGAGAAATGATGACTTCAAATAATCAACTAACAGGTTTTCATGGTGGACAGAAAATGATGGTAATGAGAATAACAAACAAACTTTGAAAGATGATGATTTCTAGCTGGTAAGTAGCAGGTGAGGATAAATCCTCCCTGTTTCTAACGCCAAAATGTAGTTGCGGAAAATCCCACAACTACACCTGTTGTAATGATAATAACACAAAGCTTAATTCATATGGATCAACTCAAACATTAATGATATTATTCACCACTTTGAACTCATATGATCTTCTCAAACACTTTGTATTGACTGTATGAAGTTCTTACAATGATCATAAGATAAGTTTTTATATAACAATGGAGAAATATAAGATGAAAGCTAAGTTCTAATGGCTACTTTCTATTTCTCTTGATTATTTCCTTAACATTTTTCTATCAACGGATCTATCTCTCTCTATCATTTTTGGGTCCTTATATAGGGAAATATGACAGTAGAAGAAAACCATAATTCACATGCAAGATCTCTGTTGACCGATACTCTTACAGTTTGTCTTATTCGCCAGGCTTTGGGGAAGATGTCATTATCCTTCGTGATATCTGCTATGTCTTTCGCACAACTTCTTTTGAACCGGTCGTCGTTCGGTCTTCCTCGCATGATTGTTTCTTCGCACTCTTTCTTGATTGTCACGCTACTATTCTTCGCCTTGGTCTTTGATTATTGTAATATCCTCATATTTAGAGTTGTCTTTTCTGGAGCGAAGTTAAGTTATGTATTGTGAGATATTTCTCCCCTACAGAGCATTGATTTTAAAATGATCAGAATGTGTCATATGTGTTAAGGTGAAAATGAAAAATATCTTGAATCCATCTAATATATCGTGATAATCGTTCAACTGATTCTGATATTTCTTCGGTGTAGCATCTATCCCCAATATGGATAATTCCGTTAGATACAATTACTAGGAACAACTGCAACGGTAACAATATTTCCAGACATAGATAAAGTCTCTACGTCCCAGGAAAATGGTGGCACAGTCGACGATGGACTTTGTTTACTTGGATATGAAAATAATACGTCGTGCGCCCGTCTCTGATGGAGGTTGGGTAGGAAGATAATCATCACCAAGTGACATCCTACCAAAAGCTGGGAAATCCACCCAACCCAAATTGTTCCATTACATAGCAGTATTGGCCTTGTAAACAGAGTCTATAGCTTCTTCTTAATGTGAAGCATCCGTTATCAATTCCTCTAAGTAATCTCGAGAAATATCCTCACTTGGATAAGGTTTATGGGTAGCACCAATCTGTTCTGCAATTAAAGAACTAGTTTTTAGCCATAATACCAAACATCCTTTTTAAAAATAAGATTGTGTAACAATATCCTCATAAGACTTAGATCTAGCATTCTCTGGGCTTCGACATTTCCAAACTCAGGTTTTGTTGTATAAGGCATGGCAACAATGCTCTTAATTATTCTAAACAACTTTCGAGCCCTTAAACAACTGCAGCATGTTGACCATCTTCAATATGTTCTTTATCCGAATTATCGGCGTTATACACTTCTACATGACTAGAAGAACATTTGTGGAATTGTGAAGACAATATTCACAAATACGAAAATAAGTATACCACCAATACTGAAAATAATAACATTAATTATTGGATTAGTACATTTAGATAAAATATTGGAAAAATAATAAATAAAGAAATGATTGGGAAAAAATCGGAAAACAATTGGTTCTTACCTCCAACACTCCCAAAAACCGTTAAAGATTTGTTTGGTACACTTCAAGCATATATCTAGGATTATGTAGAGTTCTGATGAAATTGAAGACCCCCAGTCATATGTTGGTGCACTCTCTAAATTTTCTATCTATTCGAAAAAAAACCAATTAATGTCACTAAGCTTGCATTTGGGAACAAAATTTGGCTTATTGTCCACAACATAAACACACGTACGAGCTCCTCATAATTTTTTGGGCAAAAATGTTGTTTATTTTGTACCCTTTTTTCTTTCAATTTCCTAGCTTAACGTTGTAGAAAACTTTTCAACCCATCCGCCTTTAATCCATATGCTTTTAGTATTCTATATTCTGGATTTCCTTCTAGATCATTTGAGTATAATTAAAATTAGTATTTTCATCTCTCTTCCGACTCCCATTTTAATTTTTTAAATGAAAGTACACTTTCCTCACATGGGATTCCCGTCAACATGTACAAATATAACAGTATAACTTCTATTAAACAACGTATTCATAGTTAAAAGTTGGTTGAATAAAACTAAAAAAAAAATATAAAATTTAGTTACAAGAAGAAACAAACTAACCACATTCAAAATCTTTGAAAAAGAACATATTTGTAGTCTTCCGCCATCGTTCCAATATAATTTGAACGATTTGATTCCAACGGTTTTTAGGTTGAAAGTCATATAAACACCACCAAGGATATCTTCAGACTCTTTCTTGAACAACATGGGGAAGGTACCCGAACACCGTATGGAACTCAGTCCACCCACCTCTCAGCGAAGTAAAACAAGTCGTGAAAGTCATGAAGTCAAAGAAGTTTTAGAAGTCGTTCTGTGCAGCATTTAGTCGTAGATAATCCTAATCCAAATGTAGTGTTAGATACTCATTTACGTGGAGGTGATGAGTCATTTACATGGAAAAAACTTCTGGAGGTTTGTTTAACCAATTTCCAGCTGGCATTATGACTCTTAGAAGTGGCTTGAACATTGACATCATTATTTTAAGTTCACACATTTCAAGATTGCCAACTTGTTCTCTTCTTCCAGAGTGATCCTGTTATTTTTTCAAGATTTTGACGATTCTAATGAAACTCAACCACCAAGTGAATCTCAAACCGGCTCGATCTATGCTTTGGTGAACAACATTCTGGATCCGCAAAACCTCACTAATTGTATCTTTAATACACAGACCCTAATCAGTCGGTTCCAAGTAATTGGGCACCCATTGACAATCCTAGTATTGGCATACTATGGTGTCAGCTAAAACAACAAGGTATTTCTATAGTCTTATTGAATATTAGTAGACATAGGTCTAAATATCTTGTCAGGTCTAGCGTGTGTGTGTGGTCTCACAACCTGACAAGATCTTTAGACCGTATGTATCGTAAGATTTGACATGTCAAGTCATGCAATCTAATATATTTTTTTTTTGATCAGTCATGCAATCTAATATATTTCCACTTTCATTATGCTTTGTAGTGGACATACATCTTCACTTCGTATATCATGGGGTGTATTATACTCGAAAAGAGTGAGAATATAAAGAATAAAGTGAAGCTGCCATCAATTTTGACAAGTTCGTTTGGTTCTTTGTTCTTTCACTTTTGTTGATCGAAGACAATTAAACTTGTTAAAGAAATGTAACTGTTTTATTTTTATTATTGAAAACTATCTTATAATGAATGTTCAAATCGAAACTTGTTTTATATTTCATTAAGTTCCAACATTCAATTAAAACCGCATTACATATATAACATTTAATAAAAAATAAAATCCTTACACATTAATCATATAGAGTTGTGGAATTTATCATCATGCTTAAACTCTCTTCTGTTGTCTTTAACAAATTTGTAATGAGGTCTAATATTCTGAAAAAACAGATAAATAATAATAAGTTAACATGATCTTTATTAAAAAAAATGAGTCATTAAAAAAAGAAATAAGTTATTAATATACTCATTATGGACAACCCAGGATGGTCTCCTTTTATCATCCACAAAATTTTCTCTTACTTTTGCACATCTTTATTGATAAAGGAAAATCTATGTTTAAGGATCGTATTTGTTCTTCTTGAATATACGTTACCGGCTAACGCCATAAACCTTTGAGACACACTGTCCCATATATTAAAAGTGGTTAAACTGAAATCTTCATATCTTGCAACGGATGTCCAATCGAATTAGAGAACCATCTTCTTCTCGAGTTGGCGAGTACTAGTCACATCGGTGTAGCGAGCACTAGCCATGCTGAAGTTAATTTGAAGTTGGGATGGTGTGAGCTGAAATGAATTTGAAATTGAACATTTATAGGGGGTAGATTCCAGATCGTTAGATGATGAACTATTGAGTGATGGTCATATAGTCATGCGATGTAAAGACTATTGAGCGATGGAGTCTCTATCGCGTATACCTAAGTGGAATATTTGACAGTTATGTTTTCCATTTTGTCATCCCATAATGGGCGCAAAAGTGGCAAACTACACCATTTGGTACGTGCATAAGAATCGTCCTTAGAATGCAAAGCAAATATTAAAAGCACACACATACAACGAGATATTCTGTGTCTACTGGCACGTGTGAGAGAGTCAGTGCAAAAAGAATCAATCAAGTGAAGAAAAACAAAAAAAAAAATCTTCTTTGTTATGCCATGAAACTTTGTTTTTTGACCGAGGAGAGAGTCGATGCATAAAATATTAAATGATGAAAAACGAAAAACGAAAGTTTTTCAATTATGCAATGAAACACTTACCCTCACAAATCAGTCGTGGTACTGAATTCGCAACAGATAGGCCGCCATTTTTAAGCAGTCGTGGTACTGAATTCGCAAGAGCTTTGCAGCCATTTTTGGTTCTGTCTTGACAACTCTGTAGACGATGTCTCTGACAACAAACTCGACCAGAGCGGTACTTAAAATATGCAAGACTGACGGCGAAAAAGAAGTTAGGGAATATTTTTTTTTAACTTAATTTATCTATATACATATAAATCATACAGTGGGGATATTTAGCCGCCCATAAAAATATTCAAAACTCCCTCCATATATATTACAATAAAAACTAAAATGTAATTCCAGGTAAGAAACTCAACAAACAAAAAGAATACAAGAAAAACACTGCATTGTTCGAATACAATTTTTTTTTTTTTAAAAAAAGGAAGGATATATTGAAAAGAAAAGGTATTTACAGTGTATTTACGAGGTCATCATACCATCAAAGAAAAGCAGAGAAAACTGAGGCTACAAGCTCATTATATCCTCCCATTGATTCATAATTTGATTATTGATTCATAATTTGATTAGCAGAATAGTGACTAAAGATATACGTAGTCGAACTCCACAGGTAAATTCATTGCTTAATTGCCAACTCCATTTCATATAAAGTCTTGGCTCTTCCTCCGTGCACCCTCATAGGCATCAGCTGCATCAGCTGATGCCAAATCCTTTCCATTCTCCAACTAAGCATCAGCTGCATAAATTCCAGTGGCATCACCTATTGGACCTTCATAGCTGCTCAAAAGTAACACCATAATTGTTTGATCTCCCTGCAATTAATGAAAAGATGATCCATCGTTTCCACATCTGTGTTGCAAAAAAGGTACAGATTGGATTGGATAGTAACTCTCCTGCGCTGCAACATGTTCCTTGTTGGTATAGTCAGCTGGGTCTAACTGTTCCTGAATTGAAAGTTCCACCTTGGTTCAAGGATCATTGCCACCGATGCCATCTTTTGAATGCTAATCATATAACCTCGGATATTTCTCCCTGAAAGGAGTCTTTTCGCACCAGCAATCATGCCAAAATCTAAGTATTGAACCATCTTTCACCTGCACAGTCACAGAATCAAAAAATACTTTGCTTTCTCTTAGTATGTCAAACCACATACTCCTTCTAATAGAGTCCTTAACCTGTAAAGGCAGCAAACAGTCCTCCTCAGCTGTCGTTTTTTCACAAAAAATCCATCTCCACATAGCTGTTTTTTCCTTGCAAAATCTGACGTGCCATTTAGAACAATGATTTATTAACTAATCTCAAGCTTCGAATACCCAAGCCGCCCTTCTTTTTTGGTTTGCAATTTTTTTTTGAAAGAAACCCAACTCATCTTCTTTGTTCCCTCATCACCCCCTCCCCAAAAAAAAAGAACCTTCTCATAAGAATATTTAATCTCTTCTCCCCTGACACAGGCATGTGATGCAACGACATGAAGTAAACAGCTAGGCTCTCACGAGAACTTCTTATCAAAACAACCCTTCCAGCCTTGTTCAAGTATCTTCTCTTCCATGGTGCTAACTTCTTTTGCATTCTTTGGATAATTACCTCCCAGATTAATTCACTCCTTCTAGTAGACCCAATGGGCATACCCAAATAAGTAACATGGAGAGACTCAACTCTACAGCCCAGTTCCAACGCAAGGTCATTAACCAGATGGTCTGCATCTATACTTACCATCGTGCTCTTCTCCAGATTAAGTCGAAGACCAATTAAAATTTCAAACAAAACCAAAATAACAAGGAGTCTTATCACCTCAACTTTCGAAGCATCTAAGAATATTATAGTGTCGTCAGCAAACTGTAGATGTGACACAACTATATCGCCTTCCTTCACCTGAAAACCACCAAGTTTACCTTGTGCTACGGCTTTGTTGATGAGCGAAGATAATACTTCTACAACCAAGAGAAAAAGAAAGGGGGACAAGGGATCACCCTGACGAATGCCTTTAGAAGGTTTAATCAAACTTGTAGCTTCCCCATTCATTAGAATTGAAAATTGAGCTTCAGTCACACACCACCTCATCCAATGTATCCATTTCGTTCCAAACCCATTTTTTTTCAAAGTAGAGAATAGCGCAGGCCAACTTACATTGTCGAAGGCCTTTTGCATATCAATCTTGCACATAATACCCGGTCGTTTTTGTCTCAGCCTGCTGTCCATAAGTTCGTTCGCAATCAAAATACCATCCAAAATCTGTCCTATTCTTGACAAAAGCCCCCTGCACATTTGAAAATAATCCTGGTATGACTACTTTTATTATTTCTATTAGAATCTTGCAGATGACTTTATACAAACTAGAGATTAATCTTAATGGGCTAAAATCCTTGACTGTAGTCGAGTCTTCTTTTTTAGGTATCAGTTTCAAGAATGAAACATTCAACCTCCAATCCAGCCTACCTTTGTAGTAGAATTCATTGATGGCTGCCAAAACATCATTCCTCAGTACTCCCCAACAGGCTTTGTAAAACTCCAGATTATGAGAAATGTGAAATCTCCTTATATATATATATAATATTTTACATTTTGAAATGCAAATAGAATAATATAATATTTTTTTTAGAATTTAAAAAAATGCCACATGAATCACATATGAGAAATATGAAATTTCGGGAGACTTATATTGTGTAAGATGTTTCTTATGTTGCTCATAAAAGATGTTTATTATTAATGAATAAAAAAATTAGTATTGGCAGTGTTACCGAAAACCTAAAAATAAAAAAACATTAGCACTAATACTTTCGTATGTTAATAACTCAATTTTTCACAATTATTAAAAGATGAATTAGGATGAAACTCTGTACACATCAAAAATCGAAAAAGAGAGAAGAAAACATAGAAAAGAGAATGGTCAAGCCACGTCATTTACACCTAAGCAGTAGGTTTGAAGATGGGTTTGACTTAGTGGGATGAATAGAATTATTAGTATTTTTAATAAATTAGGTTAGTTTATGCCAATTTCATCCTTCCCTTCTCTGCCTGCCTGCAACCGACTTTTGCTAATAAGTGAAAGTCTGAAATTTCCCACAAATTTGTAGGGTGTATACATTCTACACAAGAAAGAAACCAAACAGGTCGTCGTTCCTCTACCGAAATCCACCTTCTTCCCACAAATCATCTGATGTTCCCTTTGTCTTATTATTATGGTTTGATGAACTGTTGTAGAAACCTTCATCGTAAGCATCATCTTTTGGATCATCCCAACCGGCCCAGTTATCAGAAGCACCAGAAACTTTTTATTAACCTTTTTCCTATTTCTTTTGCATCTTTCGAAGAAACTTCTTTGTTCAGAAATTGGGGATAGCAGAGTTCATCCATGAAGATCCTAAACAGGTATGTGGCAAATCTGTTAGGGGTTTCGAACTATGGGTTTATATTTAATTTGATTGAATCACTGCAATTTATTAGAATTAGGTTTTGCTATTGATTTCCCCAAATTTGATTGAACAAAAAAATTTATATGAATTAGGCGTAAATTTCTGAATGAGGGAAACGAATCTGATATATTTCTTAAGGATTTCAATGGTGATTCGTAAGTGTTTCATCATTCAACACAAATTTATAAACCTGCTAGAGTGTTTTTAGTTGGATTTGTGACTGAATTTTGTTGAGGAATGTCAATTTCTTAACATCAACTCTCTCTCTAGATCATCTTAACATCAAATTTTTTTTATATGGGATGGTTTAGATATTTTTTTAAGGGAATACGGATGATTTATGATAATTTTGGTTCACAACCACCAGGCACACTTGATACATTTTCATCTAAAACTAAGAAAACCCATATATGTATTGTGTCACCTAACATTATTATTTTTGTATTATTTTTTTTTAGTACAAGCAGCTAACAAAGTACAGAGAATGTAATCAGAAAAAAAAAGAAGTATATTGCAGTTATTTCAATGGGATCCAACAAAGCCTCGAGGAAAAGAGATCGTCTGGAAGTTTGAGAATTTTTAATGCTTCAGTGAAGTACAACCATATTTGGAGTTTTGAATTGGAACATATATTTTCTCATACTGCAAGGCTGAACAGTGAAGCAGTAGTATTGTTTGTAAATGCCTTCGGCATAGTAATAGTAGTAAAACACATAAGATAAGTCGCTTATGTTGGAATTTCAGCTCCTTAATAATCATTACTTGAACCTAAACATGATGCTAACCAACCTTATGTTGAAATCAGAACTTAACACTAGTATTAGCATACCCATCAATATACAAAACTGCACCATATGCAGCAAGAACACTACATACAGTTCATACTAAAACAGGTTGAGAACAAGGAAATAGAAACACTCAAAACACTTAAACCTTCATGAATTATCATCAAATTATATTTCATCACATTACTTCATGATAGAATGAAAACAGAATTGCTTTTAAGGAAAACTTGTGAGGCTAGAAGAGAGTCCTAGTCATGCTTGCCACATGTCACTCCAACCTTTCCATCATGAGTTGGAGGACACCTCATGGCTACATTGGCACCTTATATGACATGTAAAGCTAGTTGACATGTCATGATAAGCTTTAACCTTATCTAGCATTAACCTTAAACTAGTCTTTAATGCATGATTAATACCATAAACATGCCTTAATGCGGATTAAGACTAATCCGACTTAACATAGTATAAAAAATATTAGTTTAACCAAATGGAGATTTGTTACGCAAAAACACAAAAAGTATAACATCTCCTACTTGTTTAAGATACAAAGCTTTTTTAAAAATTTTATGCTTACCGCACACTCGAGTCAAATAGTACACTAGCATTGCTATAATCAGAAAACTAGACGACCAATTATTCCCAAATAAAACATTTTATTTTTCAATACAAAAAAATATTTTATTGGCTTAGCTTTACGCCAATATCAAACTGAACTTGAAAACTTCATTTGTGTTAGCCTTATGCCAACTTAATTGCACTTGTAACTTTATTGGCTTAGGTTAAATCCATACAAGCAGCAATGTATATGATCTTACGCCACCCGTTTTTTCTCCTTAATGATATCCCCATTATCTTGCTCGAATTAAACACTATGCTCGTATTCTAATGAGACCAAGAACTTTAGGACATTTAATGATATCGAATGAGAAACATATTTCATACTAGAAATTACTTTATGAGCATATACACCTTACAAAAGTAAGGAAACAAACATGATGATAAAGCCATAAACATCATATTCCCATTGACTTCAAGCACAACATAACACACATGATTTATCTCAAACTAGAGACTATTTTATAAGCATACAAACCTTAAAAGAATAAAAGAATGATGATAAAAAATCTACAAACACCACTCCCACTGAATTTCGGATTCAAACACATGGAATAAACTTGATGATAAACCACAATCACAATTCCACTGAAATTCAGATTCGCACAACACACACATGCTTATTATCATTTTATACAACAATAAAATAAACCAAGTAAATAGCATGTCAATAAGCAAAACAATAACATCTGAAACTCAAAAACAAGATTCTATATCATCGCAAATCACCTTTGGGAAGAAATTACGACATACAATGAGTCCGAATAAGTTTAAGAGACTTGATTCACATCAAATTTCATAAACTCAAAACACCTTTGGGAAAGATTCGTGTTACAATTTTTGAAAGAATGAAAACAAACCACCACAATCACATAATTCACATTAAAACACTTCCACATACTCTCAAAGCATCACTTTGGCAACACTTAGTCGAGTAATGAAATCTACAGATTGTACAAGTTACAATTTCTCAAAACAGAAAAAATTCAGACCTTGTACTTGAAAAAAAAATACTATTTTGAGAAGTTCAAATCCATCGCAAATGTGAACAAACCTTGATTGTGATACACGAATCTTTTGCAACTGATCCAATACTTGCTATACCGATTTTACAACCCCACAACATCAAGTATGAAGTATCGAATCACCGCATATGAGAGGAACTACAACCTTATAAGGAAAACAATCCAAAACCTCAACCATATACAATCACCCTAGCTGCTTAATATGCTATAACTAGGTGAAATAGAAGTTGAATGTTGGAATTTCAGCTCCTTAATAATAATTATACTTGAACCTAAACACATGATGCTAACCAACCTTATGCCGAAATCAGAACTTAACAATAATATTAACATACTCAACAACATACAAAAACAACACCATGTGCAGCAAGAACACTACATATAGTTCATACTAAAACAGGTTGAGAACAAGGAAATAGAAACACTCAAGACACTTAAACCTTCATGACTTATCATCAACTTCTATTTCCTCACATTACTTCATGATGGAATAAAAACAGATTTTCCTTTTAGGAACACTTGTGAGGCTAGAAGAGAGTCCTAGTCATGCTTGCCACATGTCACTCCAACCTTTCCATAATGAGTTGGAGGACACCTCATGGCTATATTGGACACCTTATATGACATGTCAAGCTAGTTAACATGTCATGCTAAGCTTTAACCTTTTCGAGCATTAACCTTAAGCTAGTCTTTAATGCCTGATTACTACCATAAACATTCCTTAATGCGGATTAAGACTAATCCGACTTAACATAGTATAAACAAGATTAGTTTAACCAAATGGAGATTTGTTACGCAAAACAAGAAAAGTTAACAGTTTCTACTCCTGGAATTCGTCGATAATTAGAGTTTTTGAATTTCCATCTGTTATTTTACTGACTTCGGAGTGGTTTTTTATGTCAGTTAAGATGGGGGTGTGTTGCTTCACTTTTACTTTATTTTAATGTCAAAATGTTGCAAATCGAAGAGAACGCCTAATTTTTCTATTCGCAAATATTGACATAAAGAATAATCCCCTGAAAACTTTGTACATGTATACATCTTCCTCTTCCAGTTTGCAGGCAGGTGCTCAATTCAGATGATTTGTAACTTAATTTCATGTATGGACATTCAAATAAAGAATATTGACATGATTCTATTGTTTCGGCTGGAAAATTACACTGTCAAGCATATGATGGATAAAATTTTCAAGAATTACAGTAAGTTAAACTTTCTAAACAAGGATTATAAACTGAAGCCCTAATATCAGGGACTGAATTCAAGATGCTTACTATTTCATTTTACCCCACTTCCTAGGTTCAATGCTCACCTCCAACCTTTTGCGATTTTTGAAAAGTTATTATTCACCGCATTGTCTAATTATTACATAAAATGTTCAACTTAATTTTAATTTTTGTTTTCCTCTTGAACATACTTAAAATTGTTGTTCAACTATTGAGAATTTGAGACCCATAACTTAACCATCACATTCCCATACACAACTATCGAGTTAATACTGGATGGAAAAACTATTTCTGCCAACGCGAGAGTTTTCTCTATGATGTGCATTTTGATCAAGCCCGGAGATGTCCCTGCAATAATAGAAAGCATAAAACGTATGGGGCTGTACATTTGATATTCCTGTGAACTTTAACAATTTGCACCTATATATATAAATTCTAATATATTTAGTACCAATTAAAGACCGGCTTGAAATGGTATTTGGTAATCTTTTTTTAGTATTTTTGCAAGCTCAATCCCCGTCAGTCCCCACCAAGGATCGGATGAATCCATTCAAACTCTTTCTTTTTTTGGAAATTTTGGATTATTTTCTTAGGTAGGAAGTTTTGGATGTTAGGCATTAGGTTCACACGGCAGGCGCGTAGTATCCATTTTCAGGCTTTTCTAAGCTTTTGGTTCTTTGTTACACTTTAGTTATGTCAAGACGAATTAGTTATTCTTTAATAACGATTTCATATTGTTTCCTATATATGTTTAATTCCCTTATTATGATATGGTACTTATTTTTGCCCAACTACGTTGCAGGTTGTTTGATGGACGAGGTTTAATGCTGGAAAATATACTATTTTTCTTGCAAATGCTTCTTTAAAGTAAACTCAACAATGAATGTTAGATGCTTTGGTTGGTGCTTTGAAGATGGGCATATCAAAAAGACATTGTCAATCAGGATCTACAAAATAAGCTTCTTGGGGAGTCAGAAGGCTTGATCTATTCCAGAAAATCAATTGAAGACGGTTATGTTGAGTAACCGGGTTTCTCGATTAGAGATGTGAATTTTTGCACAATAGCCAGTATATGATCTCAATTTCAGTCAAATTTATTGTGCATTTTTTTTTATATCGGAACCAAACAGTTTTGACGTGGTGGGTTATATTCTTGCTCAACATGTGAGTTTGACAAATTTTTCCGTGCAAGGAAGTTTTCCTGTCCTGGAAAGTATACCGTATATATAAAGTGAATCAGAGATACATTTTCTGTAAATGGATGTTTTAGACTAGGAAATTATTTTGTAAAGAATTCAATTTCTTTTTAATCGGAACGGCACGCCTGCGTCTAGACTAGGAAATGAAAACAACAAATTACTGACCATTGATTGAGTGGTGACTTTGACCCGTGATTACTACACGATAATAACAAAATTAACGAATGGAACAGAAGGGGTATCGCGCGTGCATGTTTTTGTACCTTCATTTTTTGAGACTAGGCGACCGACCATCCCACCCTACCTAAAATACTACCCTGGGTTCGACATTAGGACAAGTTTCTTCGTAGAAATTCAAATCCAGGGAGGATTGCGCAGAGTGCTCATCACCGAAATCTAACTCTTTCAAACTTATAGGGTGTTAACTAGATCTAAATGAAAAATTCTTATTGCGGAAAAAATGCAATGCTCTAAGCTCTTGAAAACGCGGGGTACCAAAATACACCACAAACTTTTTCTTAGGCAAGCTGTATGGACAAACTTAATACAATTCCGAGAGTTCAGCTTAATGAACTAGTTACGTAACCGGCTATGTGTAGTTTGACTGATACTAGTCATTAATGTGTTCTTTGCACCTCAAAGTTAGTCAATTGTGACTAGGTTCTACCACATCACAAATAATGAGTCCAAAATTTAATGACTCGATATAGGTATCAAACTATTTTGTGTTATTATTTAAAGTTCTCTCTGCCTATCTGAATCCTGAGTAAGAGACGAGAACATGATCCATGGGAATTTCTGTCTAACAAGGTAAAATAGATTTTATGCTCTTAGATTATTTAACTCATGTTAGAGCATTGCTTGGTTGAACCCACTGGCGTTGTTATGTCAAGTTAGTTGTAATAGAATTTAGATGCCAAAACGCATTCTTGATTTAGTCACCAAAGTCAGTTTGGGGCTGTATTAGGTTAGTGGAGTATGCAATCAAAGCTATCCTTGAAGAATAGAGATTGAAGACTCCAAAAGACATCTTAGAGAACTTTATTGAACGAGGAATAGTATCTGGAGTTATACCTCTATCTATCACAATTAGAAAGTTTACACAGATCCCAGTCTGTGAACCTGATTTACGTGTGAGAGTTTGGGTGATTCCAAAGATCAATTTTCCCAAGTAATCAATCAAGTCGTATCCAACAAACAAGTTCGGATGTATCTAATATGATTTATTTACGTACAACCTGTTTTATTTAAATTATGCAGAAAAGAAATAATACATTGTTGATGGCGGTTTTTAGCTTAGGGTTAAAACTGTAAAACCTTACATCTGATGCGACGTCACTGTGTAAGGAAACGGAGCCATGAGTGTCAACCTCTCCACTGGCATACTTATTGAACCGGTTCAATATATTTACATAAAATTTATCCAGACTGGCGCATGTAGCAACCATCCCAGATGACCTGTAAATTTCGGCACCTCGCCTATATGAGACTCACTAAGTACTTTTCCTGTGCTATGTTCCCCGACAAAACCCTTAATATCGGTATGGAATGACGGATTTGTGTTCACTCGCAGCAGAGTAGCACGGACCTCCAAGTACCAAAGTTAAGGCCATTGCACGAAACGCTCAGACAGAAAGCACACTGCACTCTGTAAATAAGGAATTTTATGGCAGCACACAAAATCCAATCAATAATTGTGATAACTCACAAAAAACTCACAAAACCTAAGTAATTTGAAAAATTAGGGTTTTGCGCCCTGCGCATTACATGAGACCCCGTTGGTCGAACTATGCTTAGCCAAACTAGGCAATTAAAACCGCCACAGCGCACTGGAAGTGTGGCCACGCCCTAGCTTGTCGGACCTCTTCCCCTCGACCAATCAGGTCGTTTTAAATTCACCACAGCGCACTGGAAGTGTGTCCACACCCTAACTTGCCGACCCTCTTCCCCTCGACCAATCGGGTCGCTTTAAATCCACCATAGCGCACTGGAAGTGTGGCCACGCCCTATCTTCTCGGCCATCTTCCCCTCGACCAATCAGGTCGCTTTAAATCCGCCACAATGCATTGGAAGTGTGGACACACCCTATCTTGCCGACCCCACTCCCCATCGACCAATCAGGTTGCTCTAAACTCGCCACAGTGTTGAAAAAAGGAAAACCGCGCCAGATGGACGCAAAGCCAATTGTCTTCCCAAAAACGCGCCAATATGCCAAACTACATGCCAAACGTGCATGCCGAACGCGCCAAAAACGCGCATGCCAGGCGCACATGCCAAATGCGCATGCCAAACATGCCAAACGCGCCACTTACCGCGACAGCATGCCAAAACTTTCTAGCCCACTCTCCGTGCGTTACCAGCTTCACAACGGACTTCAATTTGGCTATCATGAACCATAGGCGCGGCCATGCTCTAGTGGCGGTGGACAAAACCCTAATTTCTAATCGTGGCAAGAACTATGCCCGCAACATCCATCATGAATTCTTCCTGAGTTTTACTGTCGGACTGTTTTCACCTCTTAAACGAGCTCAAAACCTAAATATTCACGCGTTGGGAGATAAGAAATTCTTTTTTCAATCATAATGGAGGGGCGGACCATCAAAATCCGAGTTCGTACGAAAATTCTACAATGATTTTGGTAAGGGGCGCTAATTAGGGTTTCGACATGCCAAACCCTAATTTAGACAAATTTGTCGGGCGCCGACAGAAGGTAGCCATAATCAACGACTACCCTTCCTCCTGAGATGTAATCTCAGCCGTCCAAGTTTTCCACCAAACTGACAGACTTGTGGCAACTTTTAGGCGACCAGCCGCCTAAATCCAGTGGCCATGGCTACGACAGGCGCCACTTACATCACCATGCACGATCCATGAACGAGTCATGCCAGCCATGCCGCAATGCTGCTAGCTCATTAAAGGCGCCATTGCCAACAGAAGGTAGCCATAATAAACGGCTACCCTTCTTCCTGAGATGCAATCTCAGCCATCCAAGTTTGCCACCGAACTGATAGACTTGTGGCAACTTTTAGGCGACCAGCCGCCTAAATCCAGTGGTCATGGCTACGCCATGCGCCACTTGCACGAGCCATGCCAGCCATGCCGCTGCCATGCACCAAAGGTGCCATTGCGCCATTATCAGGCGCCAACATAAGGTAGCCATAATCAACGGCTACCTTTCCTCCTGAGATGCAATCTCAGCCATCCAAGTTCGCCACCGAGCTGGCAGGTTCATGGAAAGTTTCAGGCGATTATTCAAGACAAGCCTAATAGCATCACATGATATTTTCCTACGACGGGCCTCTCGATTTTAACTTTCCACACGTATCAAAATGCTACATGTTTTCCATGAAAACACTCGATACATCAAACATGTCACAAATTGGGGGATTCTCATCAGGGTATTGGTCTGGCGGTTTATAGCGTGCGACGTGCAATACGCCCGTTACAAGAAAGTGTCATAAAGCGGGGCGGTTAGTAATGGAAAGGAGTAATGGCGTGAGCGGATCCACCTCCCTCATTATGGAAACATAAATCCCTACGTTACACGTTACTCTTCCACCACTCAATCGTTTCCACTTCCTACGAGACCAGGGTACGTTTTATTGCGACTTGTATAAATAGGTCTCACCTATTTCCACCAGACAACAAGTTTTGGTCAGGAGAAAAAATACAAAATCCAGAAATCATCTGATAGCTTTTCATTCAGCTAGCCAGGTCAACTTTCTGATACAAGTCACGAAACATCCTCACTTCTAGAATCAACTATTCTGGTCTCAACACTTTCTTCTACTTCCCTCCTAAGACCAACCCTTCTCCTTCACTTTGTGACCGAAGCAAGCTGGAACCGCCATTTCTTGCTTTAGGCCAGGATTGTACAGATTGATCTCTAGAATCAAAAGTACTCCCGTGCAGTACATTGTTTAGGGCTTAGACTCGTTTCTCGCCCACAAACGAAATTACCAAAAACATCAGAAACCGTTTTCACCCACAAACACACATACACCAGAAATTTTGTTAACGAGGAAATCGCAAATGCGAAAAAACCCTATTGACATAGTCCAGATTGAAAACCAAACTGTATTAAGCCGTTAAAGACACTTGCCTACTACTAATTAACTTTGTACTGTAATATAGTTGAGACCGAATTAAACCCTCACAACAATTCAGTTACAGTCGTGTACCTTACGCCTCTTGAATACCAGCAGGACTTTGCACAATTGCTTCCTTTAGCTGATGTTACACCAACTAAGAGTTGCTTAAATTGAATTAAATACTTTAAACCAATCTGCCTCACACAGATAAGCCTATATATGCGATTTTTTTTTTCGTAGATCAAGGTACTGGAAATCAATAGCAATAGACAAAGTCTTGCTAACCTCAAAATCTGGACTTATGCAACCCGAAGTGCATCCTAGATTATCATTCACCTCACAAGTATAAAACTTGTGGAATCAATAAAGTCCGAGACAAAGAGAAATTTGATGATTACTATATATTTTGATCAAGGGAGCAGCAATCGATCAAGTTCAGGATACTCGAGTTATCAAGGAAAGATAACTGGGCCTGGATTCACAAATGATCCCTATGAAGACTTTGCAGTCGCTAAACCCTAAAAGGGTTAGGAAGAGGACGACTCTAGATACA
This sequence comes from Papaver somniferum, assembly GCF_003573695.1. Taxonomy (NCBI): domain Eukaryota; kingdom Viridiplantae; phylum Streptophyta; class Magnoliopsida; order Ranunculales; family Papaveraceae; genus Papaver; species Papaver somniferum. The sequence goes on from NC_039366.1 coordinate 34,541,378, forward strand.
ACTAAGATATGCCAAAAAGTAGTGTTGGGTTCAAAGATCCCAGTTGCTTGAAGTCCCCTTTTTTAGACATTCAAAGCATATGTTGCTTTAGGTTTAAGCTAAGATAGCTTTGGAACCAAGCAAACAATATCCACCGTTAGATGAATCTTAAAATCTGATTTTCATAAACAAGAAATACACTCTGGTTATGTGAGACCGTAACCGAACCGTGTACAAAGACTATATTCAATATGGTTAGCCGAAACTAGTCGATTTGAACTTAAAAGCTTAATACTCATTTTCATGAACACGTAAGACATTATCCTTGAGTCACAATTATGTGATCAAATAAGTGTAGTGTTTTAGAAAATTAATCAAATGCTAATTATCTCGTAGAGATAATTTGACCGCACTTGAAGATAATCGACATGGTTAGTAAATGCACAAGTACAAATATCATTGTTGTTCATGACTCAGGTCAGTCAGAGTATGCGTACCGGTTTGTAAACATTTAACCAAACCAAGTTTCGGAGTCAACATAACTATTTAGGTATTCATACCGGTTTGGATACGTTAAGACTATGACCAGTTCCGGACTTTACAGAACTATTTTCGTTTGCGTACTGGTATGGGTACTAAACTGAGTTCGGGAACACATAACTATTTTCGTTTACCTAATCCCGGTTCCGTAACCACAGTTCCAAAATGGTTTACGATACGAGTATGCATACCGATCCGGTTCACGCGTTGAACCGATTTTCATATGATATATATAAGAATATATGCGTACCACAAATTTGTAAGTCGGTACATTGTTACTCCGCTACGTGTACAAGTACATGTAATACTGATAGGATCCTAAAATACATCATTTGAATATCAAATACTTATGCTCTTCTTAGTGAATTTTCTTGTGTTAGTAGATATTACGCTTTATTTTGTATTTTGTAGTTATTTTGGAGTCATGTTACATGAAAAAAGAAAAATAGAGGCTTATGACGTTGGTTGGCGAACTTGGAATTGACGGATTAGAATCGTGTACTTGGAATTGACGGACTTGAAGTGTAGAAAGATAGAAGGTTCTTTTTCATCATACCAGGGAATCAGTACTCGGGGCTGCCAATCAAATCCTCTTGAGAATTACTAAAGACAGCCAACTGTTCGTTAAGCGCCACCATCCCCTATATTTCACAACAGAACCGGGTGGTCACAGACTCGCAGTTCAGTCCATCAGTCCTGTTTGTGTTGTTCCCTCTCCTACCAAGTTCTAGCAACGGCAGGTCGTGGATCTTTTAGAAGATGGGTTAACAACATACAGTAATTTGGAACCAAGAAAGGATTGGTGGGTTAAGGTTTGCATTGAATTGAAGATTCGGACCAAGTTCAAGCCATGACAAAAAGGAGGAATGCTACTGCCGATTGATTTAATGGCTAAGATTGAGGATGAAATGATATTTTTGAAGATTCAGTAATGAATAGATCTTGGGTTACATTTGGATTGAGTTTCCAGCGAAGTTTTAGAGGATTTGAACATGAGTTTTGTGCCAGAAATGCAGGGAACAACCAAGCTGTTGCCATTGATTGTATGGCTAAATGATGATGAATAGAGGCCATCGAAATGCTCTTCAGAATTCTTGTGATGATTAGAAGAATGGGTTTGTTGTGTGAATTGTTGCAGGGAAGGAGTGCAATCTCTGATATACAGCCAGTACACAGCCTTCACCAGTTTACTAGGCGCAGACAAGCTGTTTGTGAAAAAGCCTGACTGAATTCTTGTAACTGCAATGTCAGTCACGACCAGTTCTGCTGTATTTTAGTACATCTACTAGCCATGGTTCATTGGCTGACTTAGAGTTTAAGCAGGTTCGTTCCTAAGGGAGTACTCGTAGTTTGTATTACTTGATCACTTCATTCTCTCTCTCTCACTTCATTCTCTCTCTCTCCGCATCTCTTAGACATTGAAAGAAGAAGAAGAAGAAAGCAGTACGATCTCTCTCATCCTATCTGTCAATCTCCTGTTCTTGTTGTTAGTAGCGTTTTTGTTAGTCACGTTTGGTTTGGAGCGGTTTAAATTCCTAGCTAGCTTGTAAATTGTTATGATTTTTCCCACCAGAAAGTGTCTGTAACCAAAGTTCTTTTGGAAGATTAACGAGTTTCTTTTTTTGTTTAGAGTTATTTCATAAATTTGATTTCACCCCATAGAGTTACTTGGCACTAGGCTTGATTTCTTATTTAACACAATTGTCACCAGCAAAACTTTGATCCGATATACTACGTTTCCGTTCCAGCACCTGGGGGAGCCTCGAGCAAGTAGCAGAAAATATGTTAGCTGCCTTTTCTCGCAGTGCTCCAACATAATTGGTGCCCTTTTAGGAAATAGATGGCTTCATTCCACTTCTTAATCAGGTAGAACTTTGTGTACATGATTGAAGTATCATTTGATGTTGGACGTTACCCATACCGATCTGAGTATCTAAGTAATAAAGCCATGGTCCAAGAACAGTGTAGTAGAGCAAACAAAAAACAGTGACTTGTTTGACAATATTCCAGATTCTGGGTCAGTTGTAAATACATTCTTTGACTTGAGTTGCTTTATTTTCTCAGGAAACAAGTGAGTAAACTTACATTGCGTTAGGTGCAAGCATGTCGACCGTGAAGCTTCCTTGTTCCTGCATATCCAGAACTGGAACGCAGAACAAAAGCGCCAATACCAGTCGGTTATCCAGAAAACCATCTTCTCTCGGTTCAATAAAGAACATCCCAAAATCATTTGGTATTAAAGCTTCCCCCTCTTTCGAGGTGTCTGCAATGACAACATACAAGGTGAAGCTAATTGGACCAGATGGAACATAGAATGAATTCGAAGCTCCTGATGATGGGAATGCAGATGATGAATTCATGAAAATAAGCATCTTTTAGAAATAGATCATCTAGGTTTCCTCATAGAAGTAGTCTATATTAAAGCCAACTTCTAATCTGAGATGGAACCGTGTATTAGGTAAGTGTTAGAGAAAAGGGAAACTATGCGCTTCCAAGATATACAAACTGTACCCCGATCTTAAGGCTTTTCTCTTTTGGTTTTCTCAAGAAGTATTCATCTAAAAACTTCTGCAAGTAATAAGATCGAATATTGAAAACACCAAGTGGAAACATGGGAGTGCAAACTGACAAGGTTAGGCTCAATGTTGGAGGAAAAATCTTTGAAACAACTGCTACAACTCTCGCAAGTGCAGCAGGCAGAAGCTCCATGTTTGGAGCTATGTTTGATGATGAATGGAATCTCCAACCAAGAGAAGTTAATGAAGAGTACTTTATTGATGGAGACCCGGATTGTTTTTCTGTTCTTCTTGATCTTCTAAGCACAGGTGAGGTTTATGTGCCTCCTCACATACCTGACAAATTATTATACAGGGAAGCTCTCTATTATGGTCTGATGGATCATGTTAGAACTGCAAGGTTTGGCGAATTCGATGGTAACCGATTAAGACTAACGAGCTCTGTTAAGGGTTAAGATTCTGGAAATTGTACTGCAATTAGAGCAAGTCCTGATGGAGGTTGTGCTGTTGCTCATGACGGAATTGTCCGTCTGTATGATTGGATGCTCGAAGAATATCCAACAATAAATCTCAATTATCAAAAAATTAACGATATTGGCTGGATCGATTTAGAGAATGTTGTGCTTAGTGCTTGCAAAAGGTCTGGACGAGAAGACTCTGGTATTGGTCTTTTTAGTTCGTCAACAGGTGATTTGAAGCATACATTTCAGCTAAACCATGAAAATCAGGTGAAGAGCTTTACTGCTGGAGCTTTATGTTGCAATTCTGATGGTAAGTTATTTGCGGCATGCAGCGGAACTGGTATTAACGGAGTTGGAGTTTGGGATCAAGTTACTGGAGAACAGACTGATTTTTTTCGATAAAATAGCATATGAGCCTCTCTGTGATGCTAATAGGATTCAATGCTTGGATGGAAATAACTGTTTAATGATTTTTAATTTGACAAAAAAGACTGGTAAAAGGTACATTAGTCTTTTGGATCTTAGAGATAGAAGTATGGTTTGGTATGCTAATGCCACCCCCGTTAATATGTATGGACGATCACTGTGGCCGTGTCCATATGATTCGTCGATGTTTTATGGAGTTCATGATGGATGGTGGCATTAGATGGATATAAGAGGTACGGATATGAGTATGAAAAATTGGGTTTTATGGATATAAGAGGTACGGATGGTGGCATTAGATGGAACTCAGAGGGCACTACAAAATAGAAGGCCTCTTGGGACGGCCAAAAAGCGTCCCAAAAAGCCCTAAAACCGTCCCAAGAAGCATTTGTGACGGTTTTTTTGTCCGTCTCCTATTCTACCGTCACTGATACTTTTTTGTCATATTTTCTTTTAAGAAAGGCCTAAAAATAGCCTTAAATTAATTATCCCGTGACCTATATGGACGGTCAAACCATGAACGTTCCAAATAACCATCTCTAGGGATAGTTTGAAAAAATGGCCGTCCCTACAAGCCACGTGTTTTGTAGTGGGGGACACAGCGTAAAATAGTTGAACCTAGTTATCCTAAATTAGCATTACATGGAGGGCAGATTTTATCTTGCTTAAATGACCGTATCTCTATGTTCTGTAGTCCAGACTGGTTTTTAACATCAAGTATCGGAACAAGTTGTGATGGTGGTGCAATTGGCGACTTCTCAATTGGTGGTGATCGGCTTTTCGCTCTTCATAGTGAGGAAAATGTGGTGATCGGATTTGGGAAGGAGTTTGTTTGTCCGACCCTCTTCATATATATCTTCTACATCTAGGGGTCAATGTGGCTATTTTATTTATTTCCCAAGTCATTGTTGGGTGCAATAATTAAAATATTATTATCCTTCATACACAAAAACTAAAGAAAAAAATTAAAATATTATTATCCTTCATACACAAAAATTAAAATGTGGTGCAATAATTAAAATAAAGAAAAAAATCAAACGGTCCGCGAGTTATAACTCCAAAGGTGTCACTATTCATACACAAAAACTCCAACAAAACAAATTGTTCACAAAAACCCCATTTAACATAAACTGTCTATATTATCCTTCTAATAGTTGATGACCCCTGCAAAAAAAAAAATCAACCCCATCTTTCAACGTTATTATATTCTCATCACCACCAACAACCCACCACCAGCAACACCACCACCGTTCAACTACCACTGACCACCACCGCGCAACCACCGCCGCCACCACCGACCGCCGCCGCCGCCGACCGCCGCCGCCGACCATCAACGCCGCCGCCCATCGACCACCACACCGCCGACCACCACCACCGTGCAACCACCGCCGCCACCGACCACCACAACCACCACCGACCACCACCATTGCCACCGACCACCACCACCGTCGCCGACCACCACCACCACCGACCGTTGCGGGGACCGCCACCGCTCCACCACCACGCAACCATCACCATGCAACCACCGCCGCCGACGACCACCACCGCGCCACCACCACCGCCGCCAACGACGACCACCACCGTCACTGACGACCACCGCCGATCACCAACGCCGGCCAAAACCAACACCACCTCCAACTGTTGTTTTACCTCCACCAGTACCACGACCGCCCACTACCACCACCAACAAAAATATTAGATAAACCGGTTTTGGTTTTTTCATAAAGACGATGCAACCGATTTTGGTTTCATCATAAATAAGATGAAACCATAATTGGTTTCGTGAGAATTTAACTGCAAGAAAAAAATTATAACAGGTATTATACATGTTCATTGATAGAAAAGACATCATTGGAATGTCATGATTGACATGGAATGCCTAAAATGCTATTTCACAAAGATTCGAAAACACTAACGGATGAATTTTTCAGTGTTTTGGTCATTAGCGCGATAATAGTTATTGTCTAGAAAACCTTGCACCACTCCTGATGGACCCAGCTTATCTTTTTGCACCACAGGTACATTTTGTTCCACCTGAACTGGGGGGCCTTAGCAGCAGCAGTTGCAGTTGAAGCAGCAGCAAGTGCAACAGGTGCAAAATGGTTTTGATTTCTCAGGACCGGCAAAGAGATATCCTAAAGAACTTTGACCTCCTTCGTAACTGATTCCACAACCCATTTATATGAAACACCAACAAGATTGGTTTCGTCGACAGAAAATCTAGAAGAAAAAAATCACATATTAGATGAAACAAAAACTTCATTCAAACATCAGCAACATCATTAGTTACAACTAGAATTCAAACCACACAACTACCTCAGCAACATCACAGGTAATTCAGTTTCATAACATTCTGTAAAGCACCCACAAACAACAATTTGTAACTCAATTTTTTCTGTTTCAGACTTAACCTAAACACAAATACCACTTCTTTGATTCAAAGCACATAATCTCCATCACAACTAGCATTGTAAATCCTAATCCACATATATCAAACACGACAACAATTTAAACTCATAAACAAAATTCGATTTAAGTAAGGATAAGACTAGATCAAACCATAATTGCTTTCGTCAGAATTCAACTGCAAGAAAAATTATAAACCATGATTCATTTTGTTTTACCACACCAATAGCAATAACCTGTGTTGTCTTATAAAAATAATAACTTGAAACTTGCACAAATATTGTAAGGCATGAACACATAGAGGTTTCAATATTCAGAACAGGGTCATTCAATTCATTCATTATATCCAAAGCCCAAAGGTAAGTCATACAGGCAAAAGAAGGTAAAACTACAATGGTAATTCATTGTACTGCGGGTACGTAAGACTCTGACTTGTTTAGTTACAGTGTTTTTGTTGAGATCAGATCATTTTAATTAACGAAGAATAAAGCAAATCAATGAGAAAAGCTACAAGAAGGGACACATAAAACGTATGATACAAAATATATCACTACTGAAATACCGCTACCCATGAATTACAAAATCGTATGATACAAAATTTACAAGTTTTACTGCAATCTAAGTTTATTGATCAGTGTCTCGCAAACCCAAAAATCCCATGGAAGAACTTGTTAATTTTAACAACTCACGAAATCAAATGCAACTGTCCATCTGCACTGGTAATCGGGTTTCATAATTTCTAACGTTCCATCAAAATTACCTAGTGCCTAATTATCAGAAATGAAACTGGTGCAGTGTTTCTGAATTCCCTAAAAAATTATGAAAAATAATATAATAGAGAGCATACACTACCATTCTACCAAGAAACCATTATTTAACATTTGACAAATAAAAAAGTGTAATCAGTTTTAAGAATAAGTAACTATCTTATGATTATTCAAATGAGAATGATTTCATTCACTCACCTTCCAATATCCCTTTTCACTATAGTGCTTTGGGTCTACACCTCCAAAAAATCTATATCGCTTTTATCCTCGTCCTTGGCATCTCGATTTAACCAAAAATTTCTTAACGTACTAGACCTTAAGCAACCATGTTGTGCCTACACAATCAAGATATTATTGTTAGGAACAAATCCCTTCACTAGTGGAAAATGGGTGTTTAGCGACCTACGGCAGAGACCCCCGGTCACAGTAGTTGGGCCGCTGACCCGTAAAATCAGTCTCTGATATGATAAAAACAAGGAAAAATTTCGAGAGCATTAATAGCCGTCTCAGAATAATTACTATTTTACCCTAAATCTACTACCGATCCCGCGACCCTTCCAAACCGATTCACATTTGAAATTTTTTTTATTATTTTATGGAGCATATAAATACTTCTTTCTCTCACCCATTTCCAGTCTTTTTCTTTTTCTTTCTCTTTCTTCTTCTGCTCTTGGTCTCCTCTCTAACCTAAGGAACTGGCTTCATGGAAATGGAGAAATCAATTAAATCGTTGCTCTTAAACATAGCCCCTTTCCCCGTCAGGAAGAAATCCATCTATTGTTTTTGAACCATCTTCTTCTTTTCATCTTTGCGGTTTAGGAGAAAACTTAAGAGATCTAGAAAGATCGTGACGAGATGTTGAAATTGAAAGAAGATGAGTTGGAGATTCAAGGGAAAGAACAGCTGAAACTTAAATTGAGTTGACGAAATTGCAGAAGTTGAAGGAATTTAATCCTACTGTGGTATAGCTTTCTTCATCTCTGGTTTTTAAATTTAGGGTTATAAATTTTTCATAACGGGTTTCCATATCTTGATCTTGATTTGATGAATCAGAGTTTCTGATTAGGGGTTTTGATTTTTAGATAAAGGGTTTTCGTTTATTGATCATGAATTGTTGAAATAGAAGTTTTGATTTAGGGTTTTGATCTTGATATTTGATTTCTTTTAGATTCAGGGTTTGGCTAATTAATAAATTCTGAATTAAGGGTTTCAATTTCTTGATCTTAGATTTCTGAATCTGGGTTTAATTTTGATTTGGGGATTTTTTTTTTGTAGGTGCAGAGTCTTCCACTGGTTCAATCTCCTGAGAGAGAAAGAAGCAGAAGAACCCAGAGATGAAGGACTGTGAAGGTTGTGGTGTGGGATTTGCTCTTGGTCCTCATGTTTTTCGTTCCTGATAACATTATCTCATTATACGGTCTGTGGGTGTATTGACTTGTCTTTTGATTTATGTCAGTAAATGTTCTTTTTTGAACTTAGACTAATTTATTTTTCCTTCTTTCTAGGTTCATAGTTAACGTTCTGAATTCTGTCTTCAAATGCGTGTATAAAATCCTTTAAATTGGTTTATTGCTGCTCTATGCAAAAAAATAATATGCTTGCTTCTCATCCTGAAACTCGTACACTGAATTTGCAGGAACATTATCAAACTTTAGATCGGGGTTGTTTCTTCTGGTTCCAGTTATTATACTGCTGGATGCCACAAATACATGGAATGATGTCTGGGTTGAGAGAGGTGAACGCAAATGGTACGGAAAACATTTCCATCTTATCCTCTTCATTTTCTTTCCAGTACGCTTTGACAAGTATATTTCTCTAATTCTCTTCAGTCTTTGCTTTATATAATTGATGGGTTATAGCAGGTGCATACCGTTACTTGCTGTATTTGTGTGCTATATAACAACACTTACAATATCAGGACTAATGTTCGCTTGGTTCAACCCCTCAGGCCATGACTGCAATCTTAATGTGTTCTTTATTGTCATGACCATCATTCTCGCATTTGGTTTTGTAATTATTACATTGCAGGTATAGAAAATTTTGACTCTTTTCCCCCTGAAATATAGTGAAAGACATCTGATTCAGCATTGTATCAGAGATATTCTTCAATGCTCAATTATAATGATGTGGGTTTTTGGGGTTGATACAGGCTAATGCAAGTCTTTTGCCATCTTCTGTTATTTCTGTGTACTGTTCGTATGTGCTCTACAGTGCTCTCTCAAGTGAGTCTCGAGATTACGTGTGCAATGGTCTCAACAACAGTTCAAAAGGAGTAACCACGCGTAAGCTAATTCTTGGTATGCTCACAACAGTTATCTCTGTCTTGTACTGTGCTTGCCGGGCTGGATCCTCGCTAAAGTCAGGTACCTTCAAGGCTTCATCTACAGACCCTTTCATAGTAATATGATAAGAACATGCTATCTTTTAGGAAGATATAAACTTCCATTGTAGGATGGTTAAGTTCTGTTCTCTGGCGATAAACAGTCATCAAAAATGGAATTCGTATGTGCCCTCTCGAAACAGCACCATTTTCCTTGTGTTTGTTTCTGACCATGTTTGACCTTTTGGTGTAGGTGACAGAAACCCTTTTGTGAACTTTGAGCAGAGAAAGGACAGAGAACCTGATGCTGTGCCATTTGGTTATTCCTATACATTTTTCCACCTGATTTTCGCGTTCGCTAGCATGCATTCAAACATGCTTATTACAGGTTGGACTGGCTCACCGTCATTCAACTCAGAGTTGATTAATGTTAGCTGGACATCAACTTCGGTTCAAATATGCACTCAATGGGCCACTGATGTTCTTTATGTTTGGTCTCTTGTAGATCCTTTGTACTATCCTGATCACGTATTTTTATTCATGGTTCACAGTATCAGCTAATACTCGAGCCTATCAGCTGATACCCGATCATATTGATGCTGACCGGTACTATTTCGGTGCACCTTTATGGAATATAGAGCAATATTAACATATTCACTCCACAGTTTTTCTTCCATTATATTTTCTCTTCCAACTTAAGTTCCATCTTTTTCTGTTTTCATTCTGTTATGGGCAGTACATCCTATTAGTTTATATCAGGAATACCAGTAGCTGTACCGGTCACCTGAAATACTTGTACAAACTAATACTTAGGAGGAAGTTAGAATAATCTAATCCCTGTCACATTAACTTATAAAACTTTTTTTTTGAATTCTGATTTTGCAATTTTTGATTTTAATTTATGTGAATTAATGCTATAAATTTTGAAATTCAAAATCCCCTTCACCTGCTAGACGTACTTCCTTTTTGTGGTGATTTATTTACTTATCATGTGGCTCCTTTAGGTTTTAACGAGTACTTGTTGTTTTGTTATACGTGTTATGACATATTACTATGACATGACAGGCGATCTTGTTGAAATCAGAGGGTGCGTCATTATTAGAACAATTGAAATACATCTGAATTATTTATCTCATTTTTATTGGAAGTACAACTTAATGGTCTTTCCTTACCAGAATGGCACATCTGAATTATTTATCTCATTTTTATTGGAAGTACAACTGAATGGTCTTTCCTTACCAGAATGGTTAGTTTTTCAATTGAAAAATTGGTTTTTTTTGTTGATTCCAGGATGGTTATTGGTCTAATTGTGTGTTGGTTTTCTCTTCTGCAGTTTGGCCTCGTTCTTTAAGGAAATTGAGGTGTGGAAACAAAAGGCAATCTTGAACAAAAGATCAACAGAACTGCACATTAAGTGTTAGAGAAAAAGCCTGAAAGTACAGAAAAAAAGGTAAAATTCTTATTGCATTCTCATTTACTTCAGTAATGGTAGGGATGCGATGTCGGTGTTGCATGATAATCTTGCAGGCTGTGGTTTAGTCTTGGGACTTGTTGGTTTTAACTTGATTGGGTTATTTTTTTTAATAAAGAAGTTGCATTCTTTATGTACTATGTATGGTGCTCAAAGTTATGGTCATTGTAGGGTGGTCAACAATCTAGAACACGTTATCATTATTTTTTTCTTTCAAGTGTGTCACAAGTAGAATTAAATGGATGCACTGGTGATGGTTATGCTTAATGATTTTCTTTGGGGAACTGTTTATGCTTTGGATGACTCGAGTCAAATCACTTGACTGACGTCTTATAAATTTATGGAGTTGTTTGTAGCTTATATGTGTCTGCAAAGTGGTCCATGAAATTACTTAAGCTACCTATTATTTGTCCTCTCACATGGATTAATATGATGCTAGTTGTATTAAATAGGGCACTCTTGCAATGGCAGTGATGTTCTGAGTATTTTAACCGCTTGTATTCCACTATATATAACATGTTGGCTGTTGATGATTTATAATTTCATATGCATAATCTTGGATGTCTTTAATGAACACTCATATGCATTCTGATTTCTAATTTCTTATATTACTAGTTAAGCCGTATTCGTGAGGGAAATTGTTTGTGGAAGTGTCTTCTTCTTCCCCTGTGATGTTGTTACTTACAAAAAAAACATGAGCTTCCAAAGTATTCAACCCATTTCTTTGTATCAACTTTCGATTGCCCTGAAGCTCTTGTTTTGTTTCAAGCTTGTCCTTTCGTAGTCATGGTTGTGGGATAACTTTCCTGCAGTGTGTGGCCAATACTTCATGTCTTGATGGTCATCTTCACCCGAGATAGTATTATTAGTTGTTAAGTTACATATGCTTCTACTGGAGGGCATTTTGGAGTCCAGATCATTGATTGAATTCTGTAACATATTACCTAACTTACTTTTAATAATACTGTCATCTCTAGTAACTTATTTTGCTCAACCATGTATGATGAACTAAACGAAGTTGTTGATTTGCTTTGCAGGAATGATGTTTTTTGTCATATGTGAACCAGGGAAAAATACATGGGTTCTCTACTTGATATCAATCATGAAGTATTGTCTAAGTTCATCGTCATCGGAGGTGCTTATCGTTTTATTGTTTAAAATGTTGTTATTAGAATTTACTAGCTAGCTCAGCCATGTATTGTTATGAACTCAGAATTTCATACTTTTTTGTGTTGTTTTAAACCCAATGGATAAAATGAATGAAAGTTGAATTCACAGTTTGAGTTTAAATTTGAAGTATCATTCGAATTTCAGTTTGTGTTCCACTTAATTTGACTTGACTTTGATGCAGTCAGATTATTTCAGATTTAGCCATTCAGGCATTTCAGCAAATCTGAATCTATATTTTTTTTTTATATTATAATTTAAATCCGAGACCCACGGCTAAGGGTCTGTACCTCGGTACCCTTGAAATCGGTTGTTATTTTGAGACCCACGACTCAGGGTCGTACGAGACAGCGACGCTTTATCACAGACCCCAACAGAGACGGTTGAAAGTAGTCGTATAACACGTATATATGACATGTCCTGACGGTCGCGGAACTTCTGTTTTCCACTAGTGCTTTTTAGCCTCAAGAACTGAAAGTTTTCTTCTTTTCGAGATCGACAAAAATACGATGAAACCAATTTTGGTTTCATGATAAGTACGATGAAACCAATTTTGGTTTCATCATAAATAATATGAAACCATAATTGAACTCGTGAAAATGTTTGTCCAACTGCAAGAAAAAATACAAGAGATATTATACATGTCCATTGATAGAAAGACGTCATTGAAATGTCATGATTACCTGCATATGAAGCTAAGTAAAGAGCATCCATAGAAGATTGCAATTTAACACCCATACAAAATCTGGATGGTCCTCCACGACATATAAAAATGAAAGCCAAACTGCAATTTAGCAAGTTAGTATAGGTAGAAAGAAAGGAGGACGTGTCTATCAGTTTTCACTCAAACCCAAATCTGGCACCAGTTTCCTTCTCTGCAAACAACTTCAGCTGGTCATTGCAAAAATATAAGTGAACACCTCAATTTGAAATTTTAAAAATACAAGCCCCATTTTGAGCACACACATCCAGAAAATGGAAGATTATAAAAACCCAATCAACATCATCACTTTCAAAACAAAATTTTCGAAATCACCCAGAAAAATGCCAACACCAAGACAAGCAAACACGCAAGTAAATCAACAAATGAAATGAGCTCCTTAGAAGACAATGAAAATGCACAACACATTTTAATCATAGTGCATCAATATTCAACTCATCTAATCAAAGAATTACCATCATAAACATCACACTGAAAACCCATTTTAAAAATATGATTAAGAATTACAGTCAATCAAACCCACATCATATAACCACCAAATTCATCATATTTTCACCAGATTAAGCCAATTTCAGAGAAATAAAAACTCAAACCAGACATGCAGTACTAAAAAAAAGGAATTGAAATACATACCACTGGGCTAGGTTAAAAAGTTTCTATAAGACCAAATCGATGAATCATAGAACGAGGAGAAGAAATTGCAACCTTCGATTGTACGTGTTTGGTTGTAAAGATAACAAAATAGGGTAAAATTTATTGAATCTGAGAGGAATTTTCGGCACGGACGGGTAAGTGAGGGACGAGTAGTGATTTTGAATTTCTTTTGTATCTTTAAACGGTCTTGGTTTGAGGGGATTGAGGAGAAGGTGTTGACGGAGGACCAGGAAATGGTCGTCGATTTGGTGGTGGTGCAGAACGAAGAGGAGATGATAGATCTGAACATAAAAATAGAAGAAAAATAGACGGAGTTGTTCGTGGAGGAGACATAGGAGACAAATGTACAGCTGATGGTGGTAGCGGAGGTGTTGCTGCTGGTTTTCGCAGAGCTATTTTCTGCTGCTGGTGGTGATGGTGGTGGGGAGAAGGTGGCGGAAGAAAAGATGAAAGAAAAAATAAAAGAGAGAAGAAGAAGAAGAAGAAGAAGAAGAAGAAGAAAGATAAAAAGGGTATGTTTGGTTTTTTTTAAAATAATAAAAACTAAATTTACTCATTATTATTTGATATGGGGTTTTTGTGTCACTTTTTAATCAAATGGTTTTTATTTATTAAAGATAATATGGCTGGATTTTTTGTTCCACAAGTTTGGTCACCTTGGTGTTTTGTGACTAGTTTTGAAAATCAAATAAGCAAAAGCAATTTATATTTATCTCCTTTATAATGGAATTGATCGATTGACGAAACGAACGAGCTTCTCATATCTTCACAACAACAACAAGGCAAAACTTTGGAAAAACAGAGTGAGTCACGTGTTCAACACGTTGCCCTTAAGACATTAGCGCCCGGCTACACTCAAGAGTGATTCTATAACCCTCACAGGACGGATATCTCCAGGATAAAACACCCTACTACACCTACTACTAGCATATGTATTAGATGTTCAACTTGAGCTTGGCAACTCCGAAAAAACCGTTAAGGAAAATCGCGAACTCTTAAAAAACGTTATAAAATATTTTCCCTTAGGGGTCCCTCTAAAATATAGAGCAACCCCTTTCCCATAGATTTTACAAAAGTAGTGAATTTCTTTATATAATGGAATAAAACAATTTAAGAAGTGGAAACCCCACAGTGTGGGACTAAGAAGTTTATATAGTTTCTTAAAACTACTAAAAATTGGAAACTCCAAAATGTGGGACTAAAAAATTTCATTCACAAAAGAAAACAATAAATTATAATTTTTTATTAAAACTTTAAAAAATTATTTTTTTATTAATCGTTTTCCAACAATCCCCCACATGAATGAAAACTCAATAAAACATGAAAACACAAATAGATCTTGGTAAATCAACATCCCAACCTCACGATCCAAACAGATTGATCGTGCAAGTGTTGAAATCATACTAGTCATTTCGACGTCCTCTCCCTCACACAAAAGTGTGTTGACCCCAGGTCATACTATGGATTGCATAAATCATAATAATATTGAGAGCTTTCATCTTTAGTTCTCACATGGTGAGACTATAGGTATCTTTCACCAAAGTGAAAAAGCATGAACTAGTGAACCCTTAGTTACCTTTAGGTCCTAAGTTCCAGTAATACCAAAACCATCAAAACGAAAATCACATAAACAGCGCAGGAAATACCATTTTAGGCAGAGGTGTCCATGAGGTCTTGAACCTTTGCTTAGTGAGATATTACCGGAATTACTTGCTAGAGACAGTGAACTATGTCTTGAACTGCTAGCATTTGATGTAATTCGCGATAACAACCACGGGTGATATCTCCAAGATTGCTGCCAAGCTCGTGCCGTTTTGTAGAATTTGGCCCTGGACATATCCTGTTTCTCAGAATGCTCTAAAGAATCAAAGCTCATATTCTCATAGGAAACGGCCCACTTCCTCATTCAGATAGGTGAGTTTCCATAAAGAGTGTTACTGCTAACCCCACTTCAATCTTAAATTGAAACTATAGAACTCATTAAGACTTCTTAAAAGTCATCCTTCACATGCAGTCACACTATCACGTCTACACCATAGGGAAGGGACAGAGAATAAAATTCTCTGATAGTGTCTACCTTTACCCACCACAAATTAGTTGTCTCATTCGAAACCTTGATCTTGTGATCTCCAGTCAGCAAGGTTGAGTATCCTTCATGGAAAGTTTAATTTATGAGCTTAAGCCCCATCCCCTTCGATGTGTTTCTAACAATATCTTTGGATGAACCTTTCGTCAAAGGTTGCGCGATATTCTCCTTGGACTTTATCCAATCAATGGAAATAACGCCAATTGAGATTAGTTATTTTTAGCTTTAGCTATTATAGCTTGGATAACACAGTATATAGATATATCTGGCACAGGCCTATGCCAGAGAGGAATGTCTTCTAAAAAAGCATCTTAGGCACTCAGCCCTCTCTCGTGTTTTATCTATCGCAATACTCTCAGATTCCATAATGAATTGAGCAATATATGTATGTTTGGAAATCTTCCAAAACAAACCTTCCTGCTAGAGTGAAAACATATCCAGTCGTATACTTAAGACTCCTCTGAGTCAACTATCCAGTTTGCATCACAAAGTCTCTCAAGGACAGCAAGATAGCTTTCATAAACCAAACAAAAGGTAATAGAGTATTTTAGGTACCGTAATACTCTACTAAGTGCATCCCAATGCTCTTTCTCTGGACAACAAGTATATCTACTTAACTTACTCACACTTTAGGCAATGTCTGGACACTTACAGTTCATTAAATTCATCAGACATCCTATAACTCTTGAGTATTCAAGTTAAGATACTCCACCATCCTTAATTTTCTTGACTCTACAAGAATAATCGTACGGAGTACAAGCAGGCTTACAATCACACTGATTGTATCTCTTAAGCACAAAATTCAACATAATGAGAACGACTAAGACTATAAATGCTAGATTATCTTCTAGTCTTCATCCCTAAGATTACATCAACAGGCCCTAAGTCTTTCAAGTCAACGTTCTCATTCAGCGCATGTTTTTTTTTAGTGGAATTAATCACATCTAAGTTTGTATCAAGTATAAGCATTTCATCAACATACAAGCATACAATCACACAGGCATCCTTAACAAGTTACTTATAAATATACTTGTCAAATTCATTAACTTAAATCCACTATACATTATCACATGATCAAATTTTCCATGTCACTGTTTACGTGCTTATTTTATAAACCATACAAAATTTTGTTCAACTTACAAACTTTGTCATCATAACCTTTCACTACAAAGTCCTCAGGTTGGTCTATGTAAATTTCTTTATCTAATTCATGATTTTAGAAAAGCAGTCTTAACATCCATCTAATGTATCTCTAATTTGTTTATGACAGCAATAACAATTAGCATCTCAACGTAAGTAAATCTCGTCACATGTGAATAAGAATCAAGGAAATATACACCTTCTTTCAGTTTATAGCCTTTAGCTACCAACTTAGCCTAATATTTTTCTACAGTTCCATATACCTAATGTTTCCTCTTAAAGACTCATTTACATCTCATGGTCTTACTCTTTGTAGGTAAACTATAAACCTCCAAAGTCAGGTTCCGACGGACTGAGTCCATTTCACTAAATGAAGCTTCTTACCAGAATGGGGTTTCAGTAGATATCAAGGCTTCTTTACAAGTCCGGGGCTTAGACTAAGCTAGGCATGTTATGAATTCGGCTTCATAAGAAGTCTAGGGATCAATAACACATCTCTAATAAGGTACAGGTTTAAGAATAAACATCTTCAAAGAACTCAGCATCCCTAGATTATGTAATCGTAATCACACCAAAGTCAGAAAAAATCACACCAAAGTCTGAAAAATCAGAACACACAACCAAAAATATATATGTAGAAGTATACTCATCATACCTTATATGAAGACACAATCAACATTTTTGGTTTCTATCTACTTCTTTTAGGAAGACGAATGGCAAACTTATTCAAACACTCCCACACTTCGACACATTCATAAGAAGGTCATCTACCTATCCATAAATCATATGGAGTTTTATCTGATCCTTAAGGGTACTCTATTCAGGATATACTAGTTAACATGACTGCCTCCCCCCACAAGGCCGCAGGTAATCCTGAACTAATCAACATGACAATTATCATCTTCTTAAGGATATAGTTGTTATGTTCAAGGCTTCTAATTGGTGTTGAACTTCAAGTTTATACATCTTAAGGCTTCTAAGGCATCATCCTTATCCCTAAGCAATTATACAAGACAGTACCTCGTACAATCATCTACGGAAGTTATAAACCATCTTTTACCACAGTGATTTTAGGTTGAACTCATGTCATCTAGGCCTAACTGAATTAATTCTAAAGGATTAGAATTACTCTGAACATTTGTGCTAAAAGGTTTTAAAGCGAATTTGATTCTTCACAGATTTCACTTTTGTGTTCAAAGTCCAAACTAAATTTGGGTACGCAGCCTATGCTATCCAGTTAAGCATTGACTTATAAGTTTACGGTTACAAGCTTACCACATAAAACAATCAATCACATAAAGAAAGCACAAGAATCAACTATGTTCACATCATCAGTTTTTTCCGTTAAGCTTATATAGACCCAAAGTCCTATAACTCTTGCTTAAAAAATAACTGCCTTGTTACAACAAGTTTTCCAGAAAAAATTAAGATCTTAAATCTTTTTCCATCTACAATAGAACAAGATACAAGATTCTTGCATATGCTTGGAACATGAAAACCTCATTCAATGTGAGAGTATTACAAATATGAGCTTCTGCTCGACGTTTTCCTTTTATGCAACCTCTATTGCAGATGAGTTACTCAAAAAGAGTTTCTCGACATCCCCTATCCTCTGATAGGAGGTGAACAGGTCTCTGTTTCAACAAACATTCTTGGTGGCTCCAGAGTGCACCTTCTGGTCTCTTACATTGGTTGTTAAAATAACTTCGGACATCATGTCAATGAACTCGTTCTAATTTGTTTCAACTAAATTAGCATTAAATTTCTACTTATTAAGGTTTTATGTTGTCTACACTTTACTACCGTATGGCCCGGAATTTTACAAACATAACAATCACCCTTAATTAAAGTAATGCCGGATTCAGTTTTACGAAACATACCTTTCTTATGAAGACTACAGTTAGAGTTGTGTTTGATATTCCCGCCTTTGTCAGCTTTGGAAGACTTGTGTTCATCCACATGCGCCTGATAGCCATGTTCCTTTTCAATTTCATGTCACAATCTTCGTTTATACTCTGACCACGGACACGGTAATTTCCCAATCACCTAATACACCACATCTCACAAAACTTAGTTCCGAAACGTAAGATAAAATATGAGTTTTGAAGATAATATCTAGATTTACCAACTTCGTTTGAACCACCATATCAAAAAACTCATGATTACCCCATAAAAATACTTTAGTTAACAACAAAAGTTTGCCCGTCAGAATTTTTCAGGAACATTTATTTGTTTTGTAAAATATCAAAAAAATACTTTTACAACTCCAAAAATTCTGAAATTTTACGTGGGTGTAACTATCAGGATGTCTACTACGTTGTGTCAAAAGGGTTCATCGAAATTCCTTCTAGGTTAAGAGATAATCTCGAAACTCTACAGCTGACAAAAAAATTGTTTTTGTTTTTCACTCCACAATTAACATCCATGATTCACAAACCAACCAACCATTTTCGATTATTACAAATTATAATGTCTTAAGATTGTTGGGTGCAATAATTAAAATAAAGAAAAAATCAAATAAGCAAAAGTTATTGATACTTATCTCCTTTATAATTAATGGAATTGATCGATTGACGAAACGAACGAGCTTCTCATATCTCCACAACAGCAACAAGGCAAAACTTTGGAAAAACCGAGTGAGTCACGTGTTCAACACGTTGCCCTTAAGACATTAGCGCCCGGCTACACTCAAGAGTGATGCTATAGCCCTAACAGGACGTATATCTCCACTACTAGCATATGTAGTAGATGCTCAACTTGAGCTTGGCAACTCCGAAAAAACGTCAAGGAAAATCGCGAACTCTTAAGAAACGCTATAAAATATTTTCCCTTAGGGAGCAACCCCTTTCCCATAGATTTTACAAAAGTAGTGGATTTCTTTATATAATGGAATAAAACAATTTAGGAAGTGGAAACTCCACCATGTGGGACTAATAAGTTTATATAGTTTCTTAAAACTATTAAAAATTGGAAACTCCAAAATGTGGGACTAAAAAATTTCATTCACAAAAGAAAACGATAAATTATAATTTTTTATTAAAATTTTAAAAAATTATTTTCTTATTAATCGTTTTCAAACAATCATGTCTCATTGAATTATCATAATAATTCAACCGCCATGAGATGGCTGTTGTTGCCTAGGGGAAATTAAATTCATTAGTGCTTTATGTGGCTCAAAAGATTTGTAAACGCGCGATACGCAGTGGATATAAGAATTGACTTACAGTTTACATGGAGAAATCATTGAAATTAATAATAACGTTTACAGTGACCAATTTTATTAGATGGAGTCTTTAAATAAGAAGCTCATCTGAGCAGTTTCATAGTACTGGAAAATAATAAGAAAACTCATCGATGGCGCACGTACTTGACTATCGATCCCAATACATGTTGCCTATGAGCATGCCATCATTCAACTCAACGACTACCTTCCCTGGCCTCGAATCTTCTAGCCTGGATGTGACGTCCATTAATAAAAAACCGAACTTTAGTTTCGCCTGCCAGGATGAGATCAATTATTTCGCTTGCATGGAACACAATCTTAGCGAACATTGATTGTCGTTGAGGTGGCTTGATCTCCTGCATGTAGATGCTTTCAATACAATCGCCATATGTCCTGCAATTTTCATAATGTTAATCAATAAGTAAACTTTCACACTCAAAATTCTAACTCAAAAAAAATAAAAAAAATGGATAACTATTATCACCTGATAAAGAATTCACGAAGTTGGACTTCGGAAATGGGAAATCCTCTAGAGAACGTAATGAACATAGTTCGTTCATCTGGCGGAATAACTTGTACTGTTTGTTGTTCCTCAATTATAGGCAGTGTTGAGGGTTCGCCGATTTCAGATATATTCTCACACTGTTTAGTACCAGATGAAGAACCGACCTCGAGTTTCCTGAATTCATTTGTCTCATCACGCAGAGGAGCAGGAGGAATGCCGTTTCCAAACACTACACTCTTTGGCTCCACCGGTTCCGGTTCAACAACATTACCAGTCTCTTCCTGACCATGAGTGTTACCGTCTCCATAAATCTCGTCACCACCATAACCCAGATTAAGATTAAAATTCCTCTGCGTCGCTTCTCTAAAAATATCTCCAAACAATCTGTAGAAAACTGTTCCGATAGTTTGTGTCAGAGAAGTGTACCCAATTTCTGCATGTTCAAACAGTGAATTCTTTGAAATGTACAGTCGAGACCCATAATCTTGTAACAATCTTAACGTTGTGGGCATGTCTGTTATTGAAGTTCCTTGCAAAGGCGGGGGAGGAGTGCTGGTAATGATATAATAAACTGAGGATACCGCTTCATCAAACGCCCAACTTGTTAAAAGATGGTTTTGGTATATAAGCAATTCCAGTATGATGCTAGGGTAGCCTAGTTCTTCCATAAATATCCATAAAGCAATGACTGCCATGGAAAGTATAGGATCTTTCCCTAAGTTAATTGCTAACATTCTGTAGACATCCCTGTCGATCCTGTGGAAGGAACGCAGTTCTTCGATCGTTACTGGCTTATCATTATCATTACGAGATGCCATGATGAAGAAGCAGAGATGACCTACAGAAATTGTTATGGATGCAAACAAATGGGATTCTGGAGTATTTATTGGACAAATGGTGACTGTTCTCAGGTGTCTTTTGGCAACGAAATGTCTCCTGCGAAGAGGTGTGATTTTAATGTTTTGAGTCATCTTCTGTTTCAGACACAACGGTTGAGTTTTCAGGTCGTTTAAAAGAGGCGCGAGATATTTGAGTTTTTTGTAACTGTTTTTCTGAATTGCAAATGAAAATGATCATAAATTCATAACTATTCGACTAATATATATTCAAAAAAATTCCTGATACTAAAGAAAATGATCATAAATTAATTTCACCAAAGCAAGAATGAGTAAGAGAAGCCACCGGAAACTTCTCTCACCGCTCTTCATTACTTCCGCTGTCTGCAAGTATAATGCTCGGTTTTTGTTTTTGTTTTTTTTCAAATTATGAAATGTTCGATCCAACGGTTATTCCTGCGTTATTCCTGTCGAACAAGGACTGTGGTTGTCCCTGCGTTACTCCTGTCGAACCCACCTATATCAACCAACTAACCTTGCCTTGCCATCTTTGGTCGCCGGCCGGTTGGGACATGAATATGACTTCAAGTCATATTTTGTATGACTGCCCATAAACTGCAAGTCAAAATCAATAATTGCTCACCCGTTTGGAGAAATTTTGGGAGAGAAACTGTATAGGATGGTTTTCCTTCGGTGGATATTGAACCAAGTTACACTATATCAATACCAATGTCTTGCTCGGTACAAGTTTCATGTTATGATTTTTTTGTGAAATTATAAGATATATATATATATATATATATATATATATTATAAAAAGAAGGGGTGTGTGTAGCCTTACAAATCAGACCATCGATTTCGTCATCCCACGATGGAGATTGATCGGTTATATGTCCTATATAGACGTCCGTCCGATCTCTTGACTTCCTAATAAAAATATGATTCTAAAGATTATTTAACGGCGTCGGATCCTTGGATTTCTTAATTTGACTGCAGCGTCGGATTTCCTAATTTGACTAATTTTCCGTTAATATAGGCTAACACTAAGTAGATGTATTTATAGAACAGAAGAGCATCATTCTTTAACGGATTCACCAACAGATGGTCTTCTATCTATAGTTCTTCCCCTCCATTAACGACTTCTAATTCTTAACTTTGTCTCTCTATATCATAATAATACTGAGTTATTAATACTAAGTTATTATTATGGATGATTTAAAGGATGGATACGGTGAAATAAAAGAAAACAGAGCTGATGATCTTAAAAAAAAAATTGGTCTAAAGAGGAAAGGAGAAGAAAGAAAACCTAATAGAGTAAGATGAGTGAATTGGGTAAGAGGTTTTATGTTTAATGCAACCAAATACCTCCTTACTAATACATCTTCACGGTAAACATATGGCTAAGGGTCTGTTTGGATTATGTTTGGTGGATGACCCTCCATGAAAATTATTCGTATACACCAGATATACTCTGGTCCATCGAATAAGTCATTTAAACGTGCAATCATCCAATAAGCATAATGATTTGTAGCATAACTTTCTCAAGAAAATTTAAGTTAGCCTCAACTAATCTAAAAGATATTTTTAAAAAACAAATAAAATAAAAAACATGGTAAAGATTTATGTGCGATATTTAAGTGTCACAACCCCGACCAACAAAACATTAGGGAATGTTTAAGGGCCACGGTCGGGGCTGTAAGCCCCGGCTAATTTGACCTGACCAACAAAATACTATAGTATTCTGAAGGCACCACAGCCCCGGCTAATTTGACCCGATCAAAAAAATACTATGGTATCCTCAAGGGACCACGGCCGGGGCTGTAAGCCCCGACTAATTTGACACAACCACAAATATTAGGGACGCAAGTCCGAACTAACTTATAATCTCGATGTTTGACCGTTATAATCTAATTAGTTTTGCGAATGACTAAAAAAGATTTTGGTAGAATACGGACCAGCCGATCAAACAACAAAACGAAAACGAAAAAGGTTGAGCCTCGGTCGTAGGCACGGGGTGATACCTAGTCTATATTATAAAAAGAAGTGGTGTGTGTGTAGCCTTACAAATCTGACCATCGATTTCGTCATCCCACGATGCGGATCGATCGGTTATATGTCCTATATAGACGTCCGTCCGATCCCTTGGATTCCTAATAAAAATATGATTCTAAAGATTATTTAACAGCGTCGGATCCTTGGATTTCTTAATTTGACTGCAGCGTCGGATTTCCTAATTTGACTAAGTTTCCGTTAATATAGGCTAACACTAAGTAGATGTATTTATAGAACAAAAGAGCATCATTCTTTAACGGCTTCACCAACAGATGGTCTTCTATCTATAGTTCTTCCCCTCCATTAACGACTTCTAATTCTTAACTTCGTCTCTCTATATCATAATAATACTGAGTTATTATTACTAAGTTATTATTATGGATGATTTAAAGGATGGATACGGTGAAATAAAAGAAAACAGAGCTGATGATTTAAAAAAAAATTGGTCTAAAGAGGAAAGGAGAAGAAAGAAAACCTAATAGAGGAAGAGGAGTGAATTGGGTAAGAGGTTTTATGATTAATGCAACCAAATATCTCCTTACTAATACATCTTCACGGTAAACATATGGCTAAGGGTCTGTTTGGATTATGTTTGGTGGATGACCCTCCATGAAGATTATTCGTATACACCAAATATACTCTGGTCCATCGAATAAGTCATTTGAACGTGCAATCATCCAATAAGCATAATGATTTGTAGCATAACTTTCTCAAGAAAATTTAAGTTAGCCTCAACTAATCTAAAATATATTTTTAAAAAACAAATAAAATAAAAAACATGGTAAAGATTTATGTGCGATATTTAAGTGTCACAACCCCGACCAACAAAACATTAGGGAATGTTTAAGGGCCACGGTCGGGGCTGTAAGCCCCGGCTAATTTGACCTGACCAACAAAATACTATAGTATTCTGAAGGGACCACGGCCCCGGCTAATTTGACCCGATCAAAAAAATACTATGGTATCCTCAAGGGACCACGGCCGGGGCTGTAAGCCCCGACTAATTTGACACAACCACAAATATTAGGGACGCAAGTCCGAACTAACTTATAATCTCGATGTTTGACCGTTATAATCTAATTAGTTTTGCGAATGACTAAAAAAGATTTTGGTAGAATACGGACCAGCCGATCAAACAACAAAACGAAAACGAAAAAGGTTGAGCCTCGGTCGTAGGCACGGGGTGATACCTAGTCTATATTATAAAAAGAAGTGGTGTGTGTGTAGCCTTACAAATCTGACCATCGATTTCGTCATCCCACGATGCGGATCGATCGGTTATATGTCCTATATAGACGTCCGTCCGATCCCTTGGATTCCTAATAAAAATATGATTCTAAAGATTATTTAACAGCGTCGGATCCTTGGATTTCTTAATTTGACTGCAGCGTCGGATTTCCTAATTTGACTAAGTTTCCGTTAATATAGGCTAACACTAAGTAGATGTATTTATAGAACAAAAGAGCATCATTCTTTAACGGCTTCACCAACAGATGGTCTTCTATCTATAGTTCTTCCCCTCCATTAACGACTTCTAATTCTTAACTTCGTCTCTCTATATCATAATAATACTGAGTTATTATTACTAAGTTATTATTATGGATGATTTAAAGGATGGATACGGTGAAATAAAAGAAAACAGAGCTGATGATTTAAAAAAAAATTGGTCTAAAGAGGAAAGGAGAAGAAAGAAAACCTAATAGAGGAAGAGGAGTGAATTGGGTAAGAGGTTTTATGATTAATGCAACCAAATATCTCCTTACTAATACATCTTCACGGTAAACATATGGCTAAGGGTCTGTTTGGATTATGTTTGGTGGATGACCCTCCATGAAGATTATTCGTATACACCAGATATACTCTGGTCCATCGAATAAGTCATTTGAACGTGCAATCATCCAATAAGCATAATGATTTGTAGCATAACTTTCTCAAGAAAATTTAAGTTAGCCTCAACTAATCTAAAAGATATTTTTAAAAAATAAATAAAATAAAAAACATGGTAAAGATTTATGTGCGAGATTTAAGTGTCACAACCCCGACCAACAAAACATTAGGGAATGTTTAAGGGCCACGGTCGGGGCTGTAAACCCCGGATAATTTGACCTGACCAACAAAATACTATAGTATTCTCAAGGGACCACGGCCCCGGCTAATTTGACCCGATCAACAAAATACTATGGTGTTCTCAAGGGACCACGGTCGGGGCTGTAAGTTCCAGCTAATTTGACACAACCACAAATACTAGGGACGCAAGTCCGAACTAACTTATAAGCTCGATGTTTGACCGTTATAATCTAATTAGTTTTTCGAATGACTAAAATAGATTTTGGTAGAATACGGACCAGCCGATCAAACAACAAAACGAAAACGAAAAAGGTTGAGAAATATAGCATGAAAATAAGATGCTTGATGCAATCGTTCTATGGCCTAAATTTTCGAGAGAAACAAATAAATAATTTGTACTGTGCTTCTAAGTTCTAACTGATTGAACAGATCATGAACAGATCAGTATGAATCATATATCAATACAAATGTCTTGCTCAGTACAAGTTTCATGTTGTGATTTTTTTGTGAAATTATAAGATATATATATATATATATATATTATAAAAAGAAGTGTTGTGTGTGTATCATGATAAATCCGACCATCGATTTCGTCATCCCACGGCGTGGATCGATTCGTTATATGTTCTATATAGACGTCCCTCGGATTGTTGGGTTTCCTGATTTGACTATGCTTCCATAATAAGATGTCTTGACCATTATATATCGGGAAAAAAATACCACGTTAATTACGTTTCCTAATAAAAATATGGGAGAGGGATATATTCAAATTTCCTTATCTGACTACGTTTTGAGAGATACTTATGTTTCATCTACAAGGGAAAAAAAAAAGGAAACCAATGTAAAAAAAATCGCAATTTTTTTTTCAAAAACAATGTAGACAGCCGTAGGACATTAGCACAATATCACAGTATTTATATATGTACTAGGTATCAAGTTAAACTAACTAAGTTATGGTAAGTAAAGTAAGGAATTGGAGAAAACTGTTGGGCAGGAAGCTTCACCTGGGTGCAACCTGGTGCTTCATTCTCTTCCTTTCGCAGCAAATTAAGACAAAGCAAAAAGAAAATGTTACCAAATAGACACGAACTCAAAAACACGAATAGCACCCCATGAAATCATCTCTTGCAAATTAAATACCCAATGACATAATTTAATTTGCAATTTAAAGAAAGCACGATGAGCAAGCATAAAACCTTCCCCAAAAACATAAAAAATGAACAGCCTAAAAGTTTGACTCGGTCAATCAGACCTTTGAGGATGCAAATGTACAAATTGCTGAATGGAGACAAAGTTGTACAACAAAATGGACAAACAAACTCGGTGTAGTTTACTAATATTCTATGTACAATTTTAGAACCATGTATAGAGATATTAGATTCACGCATATTACAAATTAGCCTTGGGACAGATCCAAACATTGACTTTGGCCATTCTTCCGCTTGGACCGTTAGTTCGCGAAATGTACATCCGTCCGTTGTATATATGACGGGGATTTTATTATTTTGGACGTTCGGGATTGATGCCACGATATAAGAATATATGAATTTGAAGTAATAATAAGGTTGTTATAAAAAGAAGTGATGTCTGTCTTGGGTAATAGACGGCCCTTGATTTCGGCAATCCGACGGCTGACAAAGATAGTTGGCGAGATTTCTATCCATCCGTCCGTTTTAGACATATAATTTTGAGAGATATTTACGTCCGTCGGTTCGTGAGATGATCTTCTTTTAATATTTTGTTTTAGACGGCAGGGATTATGCCCCGACCCGGTGCAAAACGAGACTCAACCATTTCCTTATGTGACTCGAATCAACATTTCCTAATGCGTGTCGCTCTCGCCTACTTTACTTATCCTGTTGCTTACGATTGATCTGATCAAAGTTTCCTTGAAAGTTTTCATACACTAACTATAAATATCCTTTCTGATTTTACCAAAAAAAAACAAATATTAATTTGAAGACTCTATAGATTTTACCTAATCACGGCTAAATTTAATGCGGATATCATATTTGCCTTTAAATTTTCTAATCCACGGTCGGGGCCGTAGTCCCCGGCCCCATCCGGCTACTATGACCCGCCTAATTGAACACGCTATTGTGACCCGACTAACTAACACGGTATAATATGACACGACCAACTAAATATCAGGACCGTTGTGGTATTGACTGGACTAACTAAATATACTCCCGACTATTATAGATGGACTAAAATATGGGAAGACACTGGCCGACCGACCAAACAATAAACAGAACTCTAAAAGGTTGAGCCCTAGTATATATTATAAAAAGAAGTGTTGTGTGTGTAGCCTTACAAATCCGACCATCGATTTCGTCATCCTACGATGCAGATCGATTGGTTATATGTCTTATATAGACGTCCGTCTGATCTCTTGATATTTAATTATTTTGGACGACATAGATTATGTCGTGGCCCGTGCCAAAACTAATTTCAAGCTAGACATGGTTCTGAAATACGCTCTGCCCGACCACCAAAGTAACGAGCCCTTATTAGTTAACCTGACCTTACACACCTAAGCTACCAAAAAGAAAAAGTAAAGCGTGAAAGCGCAAAACAAAAACGAGTGGGACTCGCTTGGTTTTTCTTTTTTTGTGAGCAGTGTACAAACAGGAAGAAAAAATTAATTTCCTTTTGCAACGTGGTTAAGATTTGGACTTGGACTTTTCTTTTCGGGATTGATAGTTTTTTTATCCTTTTTTTTTCTTTTTTGAAGCGTCCTATTGATATTGAGCATCAATATTTGGGATATATAGTCGATCAGATACGGGCCATACGGCAACGTCAGATATTTGCGAGACTACGGCAGGGCTGTGGGTCCTGGCTAATTATACCGACCAACAAAATACTGAATTTTGCGTAAAGGACTACGGTCGGGGTTGTAGGCCCCGGCTAATTTGATCCCATTAACAAAATACCAGAATTTGCGTAGGGGACTACAACTAATTTGACCCGACAAACAAAATACTGGAATTTGTGTAGGGGACCACGGACGGGGCTGTAAGCCCCGACTAATTTGACCCGATCAACAAAATACCGGAATTTGCGCTACAGCCCCGACTAATTTGACACGACAAACAAAATACTGGAATTTGTGTAAGGGACCAAACAACAAAAAGAAAAGAAATAAAAAATGGTTGAGCCCCGGCCGTAGGCCGGAATTTGTGTAGGGGACTACGGCAGGGGATGCAAGTCCCGGCTAATTTGGCCCGACCAACAAAATACCGGAATTTGCGTAGGGGATTACGGCCGGGGCTGCAGGCCCCGACTAATTTGCCCAGACCAACAAAATACAAAATTTTACGTAGGGGACTATGGCCAGGGCCATCAGCCCCGACTAATTTAACACGACCAATAAAATACTTGAATTTGCGTAAGGGATCACGGTCGGGGCTGTAGGCCCTGACTAATTTGACCCGACCAACAAAATACTGGAATTTGCATAGGGGACCACGGCCAGGACTGTAAGCCTCGGCTAATTTGACACGATCAGAAAACACTAGGGTCGTAAGCCGCAAACAACAACAAAAAATCGGAAAAAGCTAAGGTTGAGCCTCGGCCATAGGCCGGGGTGATACCTAGTATATATATATATACATCCCGATGATAATATTTTTACAGATTATGGGTTGCTAAATTTTGACATACAGGAAAATTAGAGTTACATAGGTTTCTCTGTCTCCTCTCACCCTCTGAACACTCCATGCTTTAAGTTTCCGAAATCCGATATCAACATTTGGGGTTTAAAGATGCGGACGAGTCGAGGGTACTGTCTCGGGCCCCAGCTTGTGCTAGCCTTTTCTCCTCGATAAGCAACCTTGACAGGAAATAAAAGCCTATAAAACAGTACCCATGGAAGTAACAAGGCAGAAAATATATCATTGCAGTTGAGTCCCAACAGAAAGTTGTTTCACCACCGAATCACTATTTGTACATGTTAAGCGTTCAAATAAGTGGATTAGATTTACAGAGCACTAGATTGTGATAATAAGCGCCCATTAGCAAACCCAATTTAAACTGCTTAACCTAACATGAGATGATCAGAGACCCATCACTTCTTCATACCTGACAAAGTGCTTCCTGGTGTGGCACCCTTGTATACATATTTGCAAGCCAGTTTAATACTTTCAGAAGCATGCCTGCAGCATCAACAAGTTACATTACTTTCAATTCATGTTTTGGGTCCACAAAAGGCACAACCGCACAAGCCTGTAAATGAAAGATAGCATGGATAAAACATTAACAAATACAAACAGCCCTTTTTTTGAAATTTAAAATTGCTAATACAAATGTACGTGATGCAGGTTATAGAGCACTCTAATTCTGTAAATGAGAAGACAATACCTCAATTAATGCCGACCCCTCCCACCACCTCGACTGTATGGCCTTCTTCCACATGCTGCTACCCGATTATTAACCCTATTCTGAGCTGAAAATTTTCCTTGTGTTGAAGATGATCACACTCCATTGTTCTGCTCATTTAATGGTCCTGATCCTTGAGACTGAACGCCTTGCTCTCCCACATTTATATGAGTTTGATTGAGTGATCCCTGGGATGGAACTCCTTGCTCTCCAGGGTTCATGTGTGGGCGTGGAGGGAAACCCTGAAAACCCATCTGAATAGCTCCCTGGTTAAATCCAGGTTGGCTCATGAACACAGGCATAGCTGGTGGAATTCCTGGCAGGATATTTGATGGCCCATATGGCATTGGACCTAATATTGGCGGTTGACTAGGATTAAAATGCTGTGGCATTGCGGGGCCACTTGAGAATCCTGTAAACATTTGTGGATGATAGAACGGCTGAGGTTGTTGATATGGGACAAATGGCATTGCATTCATGGGGAAACCAGCATTCTGATGATAAAGCGGCCCATTTGGCCAAACCATGTTGGAACGCAGTGGATGCTGTTGTTGTGTGACACCCATGTTGGAAGGCAGTGGATGCTGCTGTAGTGCAGGACCCATGTTGGAAGGCCGTGGATGCTGCTGTGGTGCAGGACCCATGCTGGAAGGCGGTGGATGCTGCTGTGGAGCAGGACCACTGTAAGCTTGTGGGACCTGTGAGGTAGATGGGCCAAAAGGAGGCCTAAAATTATTTGCCATTCCTGTTCCAAAAGGGGATGAAGAACTACCTGAACCACCATTCCTGTTCTGCTGATACGGCGGCCCAGTTGGCCAAACCATGTTGGAAGGCAGTGGATGCTGTTGTTGTGTGACACCCATGTTGGAAGGCAGTGGATGCTGCTGTGGTGCAGGACCCATGTTGGAAGGCCGTGGATGCTGCTGTGGTGCAGGACCCATGCTGGAAGGCGGTGGATGCTGCTGTAGAGCAGGACCACTGTAAGCTTGTGGGACCTGTGAGGTAGATGGGCCAAAAGGAGGCCTAAAATTATTTGCCATTCCTGTTCCAAAAGGGGATGAAGAACTACCGGAACCACCATTCCTGTTCTGCTGATACGGCGGCCCAGTTGGCCAAACCATATTGGAAGGCAGTGGATGCTGTTGTTGTGTGACACCCATGTTGGAAGGCAGTGGATGCTGCTGTGGTGCAGGACCCATGTTGGAAGGCCGTGGATGCTGCTGTAGTGCAGGACCCATGCTGGAAGGCGGTGGATGCTGCTGTGGAGCAGGACCACTGTAAGCTTGTGGGACCTGTGAGGTAGATGGGCCAAAAGGAGGCCTAAAATTATTTGCCATTCCTGTTCCAAAAGGGGATGAAGAACTACCGGAACCACCATGGATCTGGTGAGGAGGAACACTTGAAGGTGGCAATGAAATTTGATTATTATTCACATTTCTAGGCTTCTGTTGAAACTTCTTCTTATCAACAAAGTCCCGCTCCCCATGCTTCTTATCATCTGAAGGACCCCTCTTTGCCATTCTTTGCATTCTCTTGTACTCAGCTTCCTTTCCAACAAAGTCCCGCTCCCCATGCTTCTTATCATCTGAAGGACCCCTCTTTGCCATTCTTTGCATTCTCTTGTACTCAGCTTCCTTTTCATCATCCGAAAATTCAGCCTCATCAGTCAACTCCTCATCGTTCTCACCAGGCGCATCATACCCCTTCTTGTAAATATTTTTGTCATTGAGGACATGATCAGCAAACTCCACAACAAAGGAGACTAGGGTACCTTCAGATATTCCAGCAGGGACTTCCTCTTTTGAATTGTATCTAACAACGTAGTACGGGTTCTTAACAGGCCCGAAAATTTCATCCACCAACACAAGCACTGATCTGTTTTCTGTTATCCAAAGGATAGAGCCTTAATTCAGAGGATTGTGCTGCTCTACCCCTTGTACAATAACTTTGGCATCCATAATCTGAAAATTTGCAAGCAAAAACATCGTCATCCTAGTAAAAAAAATTAAAATAAGTTCAGCGTTCTTACATAAATAGGATCTAACTCCTGTCATAAGTTAAATTGGTCACGTGCTTACCAACTAGAATACTTTTTTTTTTAATCAGGACTAGGATACTTTACCTAAGGTGATTTCTAGTGAAATATTTAGTCAATCATCTTTCAGAACAGCATGCACTAACATAAATAATCTAGTTGAAACATTTAGAAGGATATCGTAGAATGGGATGTATGTAATACAGTTATACAAACTTACAGTCAATACAGCTCCCACAGGTAGTGTCTGGTGATGTGGTTCTAGAGTGACATCCACTTTCGGAACTGGAGGAAGATCCTGCAATACCAATACGTAATTAGTAGGAATATAAATATGACCAGTTACACCTAACTGCAGATGCAGCACCACATTGCAATGAACTAGTATAATAAAATGATTAGAGAGCACAATGAAATCATAAAGCCTTCAGGTGGTATATGACTTCAATTAGCAATCTATACCTAGATCAAGGTTAACAAAAGTAGAGAATAAAAACTAAGACAGATACAAAAATATACCTGAACCTCATTCTTGGACTTAATAGGTCCTTTAACTGAGAACCCTTCCTCGTCCTCGTCACTTTCCCCAATCAACTCCTCTAAACCCTTAAGTTCCCCTTCTTCAACATCACCCATCTCCTCTTCCTCTTCATCACTTAATTCACTACGAGAAGATGACCCATCCTCAGACTCATCATCATCTTCGTCCTCATCATCATCCTCGTCTTCAGACTCACTACTATCATCACCATCTTTTCTATCTTTTACCATCTCATTACTCTCTTTATCACCTTCACCGTCACTATTATGTGATTTTGTCAGATCATCACCCAAAGAAACGTCATTCCCTCCTCCTCCTCCACTCACCATCAAATTCTTTTCAATCAAACAATTCCCACTTCCAGAAGTAACAACAGCCTCACTTTTCATATCGACAATATCAGAACTCTCAGAGGTTGCAACTAGATTAACTTTATCCAATGCTATCTCAATAGAGGAATCAACACCAATTCATCCTTTACAAGTTTCTTGAACTGAAGGGATCTCCAAAGAACCTAAAATCTCAGTTTGCTCAGATTTTACTTCATTAGCAAGTTCTTTACTATTAAGCGAAACTTCAGTATCCATGGAATCAGTTTCTTTCAGCCACTCGTCTATGAAATCAAAATCAGGGATAGAAGAGTTAACCAGTGGTATCGAATATTGAAGGAAATCAGGGTCGGGAAGAAGTTCTTCCTCTTGTTTGATGTTCTTGTAAGGTTTGAGGTAGTTAATGGCGTGAGAAAATCCAACCATATCCTGATAAAATAAAAAATCCATCATGTCATAAAATCGACAGAAATTGAAATCAATCACATTGACAGAAGAACACAAGAACAAGATACAATCACACTCGGATTATCAAAACATCGAATCCATCCACTGTTTCAAATAATATCTTACAAACCCTAACCAAATCATTCAAAAACAATCAAATGGAATTCCAACATAACTAGTAACACAAATTGAATTCAACCGAATCAACAAAGAATAACGTGATGTTGTTATCACTCAGCTTACCAAAACATACAATCTCTTTCACTGTTTCAAAAAAACAGACTAGATTCACTAAATTATACAAAAGAATCAGAAAATTACTAAACATACAAAAGGATTAGAAACAACTAGAAACATGATTGATGACGATATCTTCAGACATGCATGATGATAATTGAAGAAGTAAGGATATAAACCCTAACCTGAATCGGCGATTAGTTAAGCTCCGCAGCACAGAGCTTCTTCAAAGAACTGGTTAGTGGAGAAGAAACTGAAAAAACCCAGTAAAACCCTGTAATGCTTGCTGATTAATGTGGGCCGACAATGACTTTATTAACCTTTTATTTCCGCTAGGAAGATCTATTTTCGCACCCAGCTTCTCGATAACCCTCACCACAATACACAAAGTGGTAGGTATCCCACCATCATGTACCAGGGCAATTCTAGCTAGTCATTTGGAGAATATCCTCCGCCTATTAACCAGACCTTAAAAGAGTCAACCTAATACTCATTCTCTTGAGGCATTTACACTGCGCTCTGAATCCGATTCTCTCATACACACTCGCTGTCTTCATCATTCTCCCTCTCGGATTCTCCGCAGAAAGAAGAAATAGAAAACAGTATGATCTCTATCTCAGCTTCTTGTTATCTTGAATGTCATAATAATTTTCTCAAACCCTAAACCCTTTTTGATCAAGGGAAATGGATGGCTTTATTGGTTTCTTTCCATATTGGATATTTAGTATTTAGAAAGAAACTGAACTTTGAACTTGTTCTATAGTATTAGATTGATCTCATGTATCTAACTTTGAAATTCTCTTTTCACTTGTTACAAATTTGTTTGTTTTTGTCTATTTTCTTCTCTTTTTTCATTGCACTAAACTGTTACAGAAACATGGCCTTTATAGACTTTACAACTGACCTTTAGGCATTTCTAAAACATAGAAAAGTAGGAAACTTAGCTATATACTAGTTGTTTGACCAACACTCCAAGTAAGCTACAGTAATTACTTGGCCCCCAAACTTCTTGAGTTCACACTGATATATATTTCTAACTTTTTTTTGCATTTCAGTAAACTGTAAAATGCATTAATCTCAACAATTTCTTTATCAGGTAGAACTTTGCATATTTGGTTAGAGTATTGGTTGTTGGACATTAACTATACTGATTCAAGAATCAAAGCAATAAGTCAGACTCCAAGAACAGTGTCTAGGACTCTTGCTGGTAATATTCCAGATTTAGGGTCTTGTGAATTATCCCAGGAAATTAGTTATCAATTTAGTGATCAATCTTACTTTGCCGCAGGTGTAAGCATGTCAACTATCAAACTTCCTTCTTCCTGCATCATGAGAGCTGGAGCACAGAGCATGAGTGCCAATGCCCGGTTATCTAAAAAACCTTCTTCTCTCGGTTCAATAAAGAATACCCCAAAATCATTTGGTTTTAAAGCTTCCTCCTCCTTCAAGGTATCTGCAACTGCAACATACAAAGTGAAGCTAATTGGACCGGATGGAACAGAGAGTGAATTTGAAGCTCCTGATGACGCTTACATCCTCGACTCAGCTGAGAATGCAGGAGTAGATATACCCTTCTCATGCAGGGCTGGAGCTTGCTGTGCCTGCGCCGGCCAGATAACATCAGGTTCAGTAGACCAATCCGATGGATGCTTCCTGGACGAGAGCCAGATGGAAAAGGGGTATGTTCTCACATGTGTCGCTTATCCAAAATCGGACTGTGTTATTCACACTCACAAGGAATCTGATGTCAATTAACCAATTTGATGGGTGGATGAAATAAACTTCTCTTAGTTAGAGCTCGCTCTTGCTTTAGAAAAACCATTGTCCGAAATCAAAATGGTATTGTGATGTATTTCAGATATTATATTAATGCAGTACAATTATCAGTTTAGCTCTTGCTACTGAGTTGTTACCCTCAATGTGTAAGGATAATTTGCATCATTTAAACTAATCTCACTCTCTTTGTTTTTGATATGTAGTCATGCTTAGATTCATTGTATAGGTGTTCATGTCTAAACATAGGGATCAGAGGTTGGCAACTAGATTCATGGGGTACAATAGTAGTATCATGTCAGACCTTACACTGAAAATCCAGTAAAGAGCTCCATTAGCAAAGCTTTTAAGATTTTGCTAATGGAGCTCCATTGCAAAATCTTTTGCACCTCATTAGCAAAAAAGACCTCAATATGTGTGAAAAAATCCATTAGTATCATGTCAGACCTTACACTGAAAAGCATCCAGCTATTGGCAAATATGGGTTCCTTTCTTTGCCTTAATTCGTTTTTACTGTCAGGAAGAGTTCAATAATGAAGCAACCATCAAAAATCATCATCTCGACAATTTCATTACTGCTCTTCATAGCCTTCCGGGCTCGTTGTTCCAACTGCTTCATTGCTTTGACACAATCGTCAAGGACTGACTCCAGGTTTGGTTTTCAGTTGAGAAGAGCACGGACGTAGGTATCGCCATTTATATTTTTCCATTGCTTCAAGCCCTTGTTTGCCTTGGAGAAATGGACCAATTGAGACTAGATCAGCCGTGAATGAGTTCTCGTTGTATGGATTTCAGGGACTATGTAGATACAAAGTGAGGGAGAAACTGATTCCATCTTTTCTATGATCAGTGAAACCCACATTGCAAAAATCGAAGCGGTGCTTGGTCTTACTGCACCTCATTGCACATCTCGCTGGGCATTCTGTGAGCACCACAGAAACGGAAACAGTCAGATACCAAAAAAATAACTGCTTTATTCTGACTCTGGTGACTGACATTCTTAGTTATCAATCTAGCAGTATATTAACACTTATATTAAACCAAAAATTACAGGATGGTTTCATGGTTCTTGGTCCGTAATGTCTTTGATAGATTTTTTTTTCTCTAAGCAAATGAAACACTAGGAATCCTCAACCAGCAGGCTAGGCAGCTATACCAGTGGTCTTGTCCAAAATATTGAAACTTTGATAGTTTTAGACGAAGGGGCTTAGGGAGTGGGTTCCCAAATTGCAAGTTCTAGGTAATATTGAAAATGCAAGAAAATAAATTTTTTTGATGTTTGTCCATTGATTCTAGTAATATCAGTTGCATTCTTAAAACCATCACCTGAAGCTTCAGGATGAATCCTTAAGCATTGGTTTACAAAATCAAATGATACATAATCTTCATTCAAAACTGCCCATATAAGTTATCTTCTTGTTGAGGCTTTAACTGTTGTATAATTTACCCAACAGAGCCTTCGAGTTTCAAGCTGAAGAGCTCGTTCACTTCGGCACCAAATTCAGCTGGAAGCTTTTTAACAACATCCCCACAAAACCCGGAAACCATGACATTGACGGCCGCTTCTTGACCAATTCCTCTCTGCTTAAAGAAGAATAGTTGATCTGTACCGATTTGAGAGACTGAAGCTTCATGCTCCAACTTAGATGTGGTGTTGCTTTGCTCTTGAGTAGGGTCAGTATTAGCACTAGCATCTCCTAAAAGCATCGAATCACATTGCGTAAAGTTTCGTGAGTTAACAGCACCTGTAAGTACTTTTACTTCCCCCCTATAAGTAGTCCTCGAATTTCCTGCCGAAATACTCTTAGAGATAATAGTACTCTTTGTTCTTTTTCCCTTGTGTGTCATCTTAGACCCTGTATCAGCTTGCTGATGGTTATTGGTTATTGTGAGTGAATAGAACTCTCCCACAGAATCATCCCCCTCCATAATAACACTCGGATACTTCCAAGTAATCGCTGATCCCGTCTCAACCTGAGTCCAAGATATCTTAGCACGGTCACCTTTGCAAATGCCACGCTTCGTGACAAAATTATAAATCCCACCTTTCCCTTCCTCGTCCCCAGCATACCAATTCTGCACAGTTGAGTATCTAATCTCTGCATCCGTTGCAGCGTGAAGCTCCACCACAGCAGCATGAAGCTGATTAGTGTCATAAGCTGGAGCAGTACACCCTTCCAAGTATTCCACCGTGCTCCCTTCCTCTGCAATTATGATGGTTCTCTCAAATTGCCCAGTCTCCATAGCATTTATTCGGAAATAAGTTGAAATTGGCATCGGACAAACCGTATTCTTGGGGATATAACAAAATGACCCATCACTAAACACAGCAGAATTCAGTGCAGCAAAATAGTTGTCACAAGGGGGAACAACTTTACCTAAATATTTCTGAACTAAATCTGGGTACTCTCTGATTGCTTCAGATATTGAACAAAAGATGACACCTTTAGCTAGTAAAGTTTCTCGATGTGTCGTAGCGATGGAAACACTATCAAACACTGCATCAACAGCAACATTAGCTAACCTATTTTGTTCACTTAATGGAACCCCTAATCTCTCAAAATACTTAAGAAGCTCAGGATCAGCTTCTTCTAAACTATTCAAAGTAGGTTTCTTCTTTGGTTCAGAGTAATAACAAATATTCTGCAAATCAATTGGTGGGTATATATTATCAGACCAATGCGGTTCTTCCATCTTCAAAAATTCTTTATAAGAATTTAACCTAAATTTAAGCATCCATTCAGGTTCTTGTTTTTTTGCAGAAATAAATCTAATTGTTTCTTTTGATAATCCTTTAGGTATTGAAAAAGACTCGATATCTGATGCAAATCCCCATTTATAATCCCTTTTAAGGAATTTTTCAATTGCATCAGTAGAGGAGCTTGAAGAAGGTTTATTACCTGTTAATGGAGCTGCTTGATCAACTGTTTGTGATGATTCTGCACGAATTCCTGCAAACCTTGTTGTTGAATTAGGGTTTCGTGGGTTTAGAAACTTTAGGGTTTTGGTTCTTGGAGTAAAAACTTTTGATGTTTCTAATGGGGATTGTGGTGTGAATCTTAAACTACCATTAGCACGTAATGAAGTAGCCATGGATGAAGAGGTTTTCTGATGAACGGAGAAATTATTGAATTCTTGTCGCCGATTTGCTTTGCTCTTCTTTTTTTATACGGATGCATGCATGCTTTTTGCTGTAGATACGACACAGGTTTGCATAAAGCAATCGTACTTGGGCTTTTTATGGGCCGAA
The DNA here is from genome assembly GCF_003573695.1 of Papaver somniferum. NCBI lineage: Eukaryota > Viridiplantae > Streptophyta > Magnoliopsida > Ranunculales > Papaveraceae > Papaver > Papaver somniferum. Next base: position 34,579,704 of record NC_039366.1, read on the forward strand.
GGAAGGGCAATTCACCACCCATGCAGCAGACTTATACTAAACAAAATTTTGTAGACGTTGCTGCTACGCGTTTAGGTGCCAAGTACAAATTTTGTAGGTTTGGAAATCATTTTCAGATGTAAAGTTCACTATTCCTCATCTTTCTAATCAAGATAAGGTTTACAGGAGTGTAAGACTGTAATGTCAGTGTCATCTATCCATATTGTGACTTTGCTGATTCATATCTGATCCATATTTGACACACTTCACATTTAGGTGACGCAATTTGAGAGGAGGTGACTCAATACGAATAAAGTTGTTCTACCATGAAAGAACCAAAGAAAGGAGAAAGTCGCCTTTCTACCCCAAATAGCCATGCACAAACAGAGATGATCTTTAAAGTTTGAAAATACCTTTGGAAAAACACAGAAATATGATTTTTGGAATAAAGATGGCATACATTTTAGAGAAAGCACTGCACTTTATTCGTCACTAAAGCTGGGTTTCGGTTTAATTTCTATTACTTTTTGGATACAAATTCATACTCATAATTAGCAATAAAGCCAAGATAAACTTATCCATAACCCTAGTGCTGTTGGTTGGCTCTTGATTTGTTTAATTTATTTGGTTTGTTTTTGCTTGGATTTCTTTTCTGTTCTTTTGTGTTTCAAGATTTTTGAAAAGCAACCAAGCTGTAGTTTGAGAATAAAGTGAAACTGCTCTTAGGTCCCAATTGATCTTTAGCGTTTCATATAGTCATTTTAATTGGCTGGTCGTATAAAACGTTTACAAACCGAGCTGGGCCTCCACTAGAAGGCATACTCTGTTGTCGTTAGGATGAATACCTAGAAGCCAATTTTTGTTTATGCTAATTTTTTTTTGAACGAGTCCGATTCTGGGCACATTCTATAACAAACATACGCGTAGTATTTCAATCCCATCTTTCTAAATTTGCTTTCAGGAGTTACATAACGAGAAATGAAATTTTTAGCAAGTGCAAGAATGGGATCATCCGCTAACTACTTAACCGATCAATTTAACATGTCAAACTAACACTGTCTGAAGAAGCATACACTGAAATAAAGTCAGTTTGAATGGCAAGGTTAATGAAATCGTCTTTTAACAATTATTTTTCCTTCGCTCACAAAATGTTAACTCAGAAAGCTTTTTCTCACGATGCAAACGAGAATTAATGACGTCTGGTTTAAGAATAGGAGACTAGACTGTAGAGGGCTACCTAGAAATTGTTGGCGCTAATTGTTGTACTGTTTCGACAGCAACATTTCTTTATAAGTCTAAAATGGGTCCACAAGAGTTAATGCCAATAGTTAAAGGTGTCGCACGACAGGGCACCCAACTTGGTGTCGACAGTACAGAAATAGAACCGCTGGTATTCAAGTTCTAATTTCCTAGATTTAAAATAATTAATTTATTGTTTTCGCAAGGGAGATCACCCCTCCACTCCATTGACCTGATAGATACTGTTGATAACCGGGCACATTAAAGCGATGCATGGTGTGCGTATTTTCTTAAGAGGCTCTTGCCATCCATTCATTTTTCCTACCGTACAAACAAACAAAAACTGAAACCACTATAGTTATGTAAACTCCTCTGGTTGTAGGACCTGTCACGGTTAGAGCAAATAAGACAGTGAGTCCCAAACTAAGATATTGTTTGTTTGGATCTGATGGATATGAGTCAGCCGAGTCAGATATCAGTTTATTGTCGTTCATTTTGCTTATGCCTGACTCGGGTCATATTCCTGATTCAAAGATATTCGAGTCACGTATAACTTTGTACGTGACATATTTAACTAGACTCAAAGTTTTTCAAAGTGAACTTTCACGAATTAGCTAGCCATGCTTAGGTGACCTCTCATGGATGGATGATGCTTAGGTGAACTCTCATGCATCGAAGACTGCATTCCCTCAGCCTCTGTCCACAAAAATTGCAGTTTATTTTTTCAACGCGTTCAGACTTCAAATATCAGCTTACGTCTAGCTTCATTGCATCTAACTTAATTATAACCAGTTAAACACAACTGAATTCTAAAAGATGGTTCTTAATTGTAGGAATTACGTATAGGTATTATTATAGTGTTCTTAGTTAGTGGCAGGTCCATCCACTAAAGCCCAGTAACGGTAGGTCCATAATTAAAAGAAAGGAGAAAAATGGACCTAATTTTTTAAGCCCAGGTCCTGCACACGTGTGTGTAAATATTATGTGCATTTTTAAAATTCCCAAAATAGCCTTTACTATATATAACAGAAACATAAGCCAGTTTCTCTCCATATTTTTTTTCTTCTCAGATTCAGTTTCTCTCTCTCCCTCCCTCTCTCCCTATCCTCTTCTCTACTGATGCTGGATTTAATGAAATCAATTCATTTTCTTCATTCTTTAATTTCTAGTTTTTTGTATTAGGATAAAGCTTGGAAACGAAGAACATCTTGATCGATTAGTTTGTGATGAAACAGTGTGGTAATATATTTTTAGAACATCTTGATCGATTCAAGAACCCAAATCGATTCTAGCCTTTGGTAAGTTGATTTTCCTTATTAATATTCTTCTTGTAATGTTTATTCGAAGGTTTCAAGATCTAATCATTGATTAGTTGATGTTTGATTATGTTTTCCAATTTGCACGCATGATTAATCAAGTGTTCCTTCATTTTCATGAAAATAATCCAGATCTAGATCAATAGTTACGTTTTTTATTCATTTCGTTACTAGATCTGATTATACTAGTTTTCTTTTGTTGGGTTTAGGTTTTTTTCATTTTGTGTATGAACTATCAGTATGTATATGATGTACTGACAAAAAACCTAGTTAATTGTTTAGTTTTTGTTTAAATAAAATTTTTTTGTTGTTTGATCCAGCAATAATATATGCATACTGAATAATTACGTTTTTTTATTCATTTTGTTACTAGATATGATTATAATAGTTTTATTTTGCTGGTTTTAGGTTTTTTTCGGTTGTTTGTGTATGAACCATCAGTACATATATGCTATACTGACAAAAAACCTAGTTAATTGTTTATTTTTTGTTTAAATAATGATTTTTGTTGTTTGATCCAACAGTACATATATCGCATACTGGAAATAAGATGCTTTGATTTTATTTTTTTTATTCATAGACTTATCACTTCTTTTGATTTACTTTCCACTGAGACTATAGTTTTACTTCGGCAGGTTATGTTAGCACAGCAATAAATGATGGACCTGGGTGTTTGATGTTAAGATGTCCTGATCCATCTTGTGGGGCTGTTGTTGGTCAAGTCTTGATTAATTTACTGGTTTCTGAGGAAGATAAGCAGAAGTACTCTCGTTATATTCTTAGATCTTATGTTGAAGATAATAAAAGGGTAAGCTTGCTGACTTATTACTTTTTTCATAATACAAGGTAAGCTTGATTGTTCTTTTAGGGTTTTTAATATCTAATCGTTTTATGAATGCTTGGTTGTTTATTTTATTTTTATGAAAATAGTTCAGATCTAGATGAATAATCACGTTTTTTGTTCATTTCTTCAGTAGATTTGATTATATCAGTTTCATCTTGTTGGTTTTAGATTTGTTTTGAGTTTGTTTTTGTGTATGAATCGACAGTACGTATCTGCAGTACTGACAAAAACCTAGCTTTATAAACTTTTTTTATTTGATTCACAATTACATATACATAATATATAAATAAAAGTGTTTCAATTCTGTTTTTGCATAGATTCGTTAGTTGTTTTTGACATACAACTGATTTTTAGATTATGAATCAGCAGTACATATATGGCATACTGAAAAATATTGCTTTGATTTTGTTAGTTTTTTATAGTATTATCACTTTTTTTGTCTGATCCAGAAGTATATATATGAAATATTGAAATAAAAGTGTTCAGATTCTGATTTTTCATATATACATTCATTACTGCTTTGGTTTGTTATTATTTTTTATAGAATTTTATCACTTTTGTTGTTTAATCTAGGAGTACATATATGGAATACTGAGATAAAAGTGTGCAATTCTGTTTTCACAGATTCATTACTTATTTTTGACATGAAATTGATTTTTAAGTTATGAATCAGCAGTACGTATATGGTATACCGAAAATTACTGCTTTGATTTTGCTAGTTTTATAGTTTTATCTTCTTCTTCTCCTTTTTAATTCAGAAGTACATATGTGGAATACTAAAACAAAAGTGTTTCAATTCTGCTTTTTCATAGATTCATGACTTTTCTTTGACATGCAGTTGATTTTTAGATTATGAATGCAGTAGTACATATATGACATACTGAAAAATAATGCTTTGATTTGGTTTTGGATTCTCTGAAATCGATTTCCGAATGTTATAGCCTAATAAATATTGAACCTTTTTTTGCAGGTGGTGTTTGTATGGGAAATTAAAGGAGAAATGAGAGTGTGGGATACAAGTCTATTGCTAGTTTGTCTGTTTTTTTTAAATAGTTTTATCATTTTTTTGTATAATCCAGAAGTACGTATATGAAATACTGAAATAAAAGTGTTTCAGTACTGTAATTTTATAGATTCATTACTTGTTTTTGACATGCAGTTGATTTTTAGATTATGAATCAGCAGTACATATATGGAATACTGAAATATACTGCTTTGGTTTTGTTATTCTTTATAGTTTTATTAAAAAAGAAAAAATTGATCCACAAGTATATGTATATGGAATACTGAAATACTGAAATAAAAGTGTTCGATTCTGTTTTTCATTGACTTATTACTTGTTTTTCACATCCATTTGTTTTTTAGATTATAGATCAGCAGTACATACATGGAATACTGAGAAATATGTTGTTTCACACGTGTTTAGTTGTAGGATATAGTAGTCATTTTCTTGATTTAAAAAACTTTGGACCTTAGGATAAAGATAAAATTCGATTGGACACTACTATAAATAACTATATGGGCCTAGAATCACACAACAAATTTTCCTTCTTAATTAGCAAAATCAACTTGTCGTGCTTAACTGGAGAAAGTGAGGTACTGACATGTAAAGGTCACCTGTCTATGTAGATAACTACCCATACCATATCCATCATCATATGTATGAACAGGAGAAAAAGTCTGTGAAGCCAATCCAGAATATTAATTAATAGTGAATTACAGACAACCCTTAGCTGTTCCTGTATGTTACATATTTTAATCAGACCGTATCCTTGGTGTTTCTGGGTTGTATGCCCAGCCGACTATTCTGATGTAGGTCGGTTATTCACACGTGCTCTGCTTACTAAGCGGGTACGTCATCGGTATTCGTTTCCACTATACCAATCTCCAATTCTTTATTTCACTTTTTGACTGGCACGTGTCCTCTTGTCGGTCTATTTTCTCGTATCTGATCTGATGATACTTAAAAAAGCATGCGATGATGCTAATAGCGTGCACCAAACTGTTTGGAGGCGTACCAAACTTTTACAAGACAAAGCATATTTCACCTCTGTATTAGTACACCCCCAAACAAATTAATAAACCTGATAATAGCAACGGTGAATAGTGGTTAGTGTACCACAAGAAGATATTTGTTTTGGTAGGGTTGACAAATCTTGGAAGTGGAAATTGACCGTCACTAAGAAAATCTGTCGAAAGATGGCTGCCTTTTTTTTTTGTTTATGTGAAAGCGCAATTCAAACAAATGCGCACGAGGCCCCTGAGTCCGAGTCTATCCACAATTCTAGTAGTAACTTCGAAGGAACGGCAAGAGAAATGGACAGAGGAAAGAAACCGGAAGCAAGCAACGTGGGATGGGACTGGGAGATTATATAATATACGCGTATACTGCGTATGGGATAGCGGCGTAGCCTCCTTTTTTGTCTTCACAAAATTGGTTAAAAAGACTAAAATCAACGATTTCTGGGTGAAATGGACAGTTAGATTTTGATACTGTTTAAATGGATAAAAATGTAAAAATAATCAGGATGTAACCAGTTTCATCCTTGCTATTTTTTAAATTTAAGCTTATAACTTTATTTTTGGCCATTTCACCCAAACTATTTTTTACTCGTCCATTTGAACGTGATTTAAAAATATTTGGACAAATGACCCATTTTTCGTTTTGTCTTGTAGCTAATTCGAGATTTAGTTTATGGAGAGTACTATTTCATCGCATTATGAATTCCCTAATTAGCCAGGAAGCTAGCTAATTCCCTTTTTGTATATGCTTTCTTACGCAATTGCCGACCTCATATCAATATTCATGTTGAAAATTCTTGCACTGTTAGATGGGCAATGCTAATGTTATCATCAATTTACGGGTTAGTAGTTAAGAGCTGGGTTAAAATTCTAGTTACACTTTTGTACTTTTGTTAGAAATTGGGTTAAAAGTAGAGGATGAAAACAATGCAGAAGAACGATGTACTTCTGAATTCAAAGCTCTTTCGATTTTATATAGACAATAATTCAACCTTTGCTAATTAATTTGACGAATACAACAGGTCTCTCAAATTATGTCTTCTAGATTCAAGGAAGCCCTAACATTGTAATCGAAATCAAAGATTGTACTTCCTTGACCCAACAACACCATATTGCATATGGTTTTGATGATGCAATTAGAGAATAAGAAAACAAATTGATTTGATCCTATTAGAAAATAAGAAAACATCCATCGCTACTTATAGGTATTTCATGCCTCTTGGGGATGTCTTTTCATCACCAAACGACACCATCAAAGGGTATCACTGGTGCTATAGCAGAGACGTGTCCATTAAAAATTCAAGGAATTTTGAATTAGGTTTTGAAACTAAAACCGAAGATTTTTACGAGACACTATCTCGCACTCTGTTATGGAGCGTTGTCCCCTAAACCCCTCGAACATAATGCATACGGTTTGAAAATTTTCAACAACCTACTGAAGAATGTTTACGAGAAATCTGAATTTCCTAATTTAATTTTGGCAGTTATGTAAGGATTAGGATACAAAACTTTTAACAAGCAAGATAATGAACAACTAGAGAAGGATGATTGAAGATTTATGTGGGATAAAAATGTTGGAAAAAATTGGGTTTCACAAAGGATGAATGAATCAGAGAAGAAAGTGTTGCACTCCAAAACTTTCAAGGCTTGTATAAATTTCTTTTAGACAAATATTTCTACCCTCCCAATAACAATTGGCGATTACAACAGGTATGCGAAATATTGCCTTCAGGATACAATGAAAGCCCTGCAACGAAAACTGAATTCAAGGTTTGTACCCCTTGATTCAATCAAGAACACACAAAGAGATTTCTGATTTCTGATGATGCTTTTTGAAACAGAGAAAACAGATTGATTTTTCTTATATGTTAAACGAAACTGGGAGAAGCTATTTATAAAGGGTTTTGCACCTGTTGGGAATAGGTTTTTATTCGCCAACAGGTTTCTATTCACGAAACGTCAGGTTCCTTCATCAACAGACATCAATGGTGTCTTTTGGATTCGAAATTTTCGAACAGGCTTTTATCGGCCAAATAAAACCTTCCTTCATCGACCACAGCCTGGGGGGCGATGCCCCCCAGGACCCCCCTTTGGTTAGCGGCGTTGAAAATATTCCAACATTCTCCCCCTATTTTCAAAAACCATAAAACAAAGTTAAAACTTTTAAATCAGAGTGACTGCATCACCGAAGTGACTGCCTACGTACCCGAGTGGGATCAAGCCAACGTAGTTCAAGCACAATTGAGACTAAGCATCATCGTTGAAATCAACACATAAATGATAGGTATCTTTTGGATTTGAACCTTCACTTAGTGTAAGAAACTCAAAGCCTTATCGAGGTTCTATGGTGAAACCAGTCTTGAACCAAGTACCCCTTATGATAAAACCGGAGTCTCCACACATATTGATTTCATAAAATCATGTGTTCTGTAGCCAAGCACGTTAATGGCCATGTGCTTATATCCTTGTTCATGAGTCTTCTTTAGAGAACGGTCTTCTTCTCTTAGGAAACGGCCTTATTTCCATACTCATATAGGTAAGTCTCGAAGGTGTTTCTGCGATACACCTTTTACTAATCATAGACTCATTAAGGATTTACATCCATCCTATTTTCTTGCAGAAACCAGCACTAATAAGAAATGGGAAGTTTTTATATTAGTGCTCCATAATCCACATCCATAACTTGTTGGTACCACATTGAACCTTGTTTATCCTTTTCAAAACATAGGTTGGGTTTCTGCTATGGGAGATCAAACTTCCTTCACAGACCTTAGTCCCATTTCTTTCCTTTTTATTGAAACCACTGAACTTGGTAGACTTTTCGTAAATGGGTCTGCCAAATTTCTCTTTGATTCAATAAAGTTAACCGTAACTACTCCCCTCTTGAGTAGTTGCCTAACCATGTAGTGTCTAAGACTTGCATGTCTAGACTTTCCATTATAAGTCTTATTAGAGACATTATAGATTGTAGCTTGATTATCACAATTAATCAAGACCGCCGGAGTTGGCTTCTTCCAAAAAGGAATTTCCATAAGTAGGTTTCTAAGCCAATCTGCCTCCTTACATGCATCAGTTAAAGCTATCAATTCTGACAACATTGTTGAATCAGAGATACAAGTCTGCTTCTTGGAACTCCAAGACACAGCAGCACCCCCTAATGTAAAAATCCATCCAGAAGTTGACTTGGAATTTGATTCTACATTGTTCCAGTTAGCATCGCTGTACCCCTCTAGTGCAGCGGGATAGCCTTGGTAATGCAAACCAAAATTTATTGTTCCTTTCAAGTAAGCCATAACTCTTGAAACTGCTTTCCAGTGTTCATATCCTGGATTACTTGAGAAACGACATAATATTCCCACGGCTTGGGCTATGTCCGGTCTTGTTGATGAGTGCCAAATATTGTATATATTTATCCCTTTTTGTTGGCATTTTAACTCATCTTTTATGCATTAATTCTACATTTTATCCCATATTCTGTATTTTCATTGTTTTCAAGAATAAATATTTTTATTAATTAATTTTGCATTTTTAGGTAGTAAATAAAGTTCGGATGAGTCACGGAGCGAAAAGAGCAGAAAAGTAGTGAAAAGCCGGGAGAAATTACGCAAGGAAGCCGCGAAGAATGGTGCGCACAACCTCATTTTCTACACACAAAAGCGCCTCCGTTCTCAGCCATCAGATCAGTTCTCAGAAGCATCCGACGGTCGCTCCTTCATAGAGCATCAAAATCTGAAGTCTCTGCCGAGCACCACAGTGCTGAAATTCCAAGCCTTCAGATTAGATGGTAGTTGAATCCAACGGTCGATCCATTGCTGTGCATCAAAGTTTGATATCTCCGCCTAACACTACAACACCTAACCCCATCTAGAGCCGTTAACTTCGTTGTATCAGAAAATCTGACGGTCTCTACAAGCTTCACTTCACATCACCGTCCGATCTACTACCAGCTTCGCATCCAGTGACTCAGCATCGCAGAACATCAAACTCGATACGCCCGCCTCACACCCTATCACCCGAGCCCATCCACCTAACCAAACACCCTTCTCTCCCAACCAGTCGAGCCACTTTCTTCTCCACCGTACCCCTCTGCAGAGCCACCTCCTGCAACTGCCGCACCATCATCACCACCACCCCTGACGCCACCAAACACCACCAGCTCTCCACAACAACCCTAACCCACATCATTATTTCCACTTTCACCAACTCTATGTCCTCCTAATCACTCAATTTCACGCCTCTCCCATGTCAGGAACCCTAGAGGTGAAATTGACAAATTAGGTGAAATAGAGTTGAAATTGAAGGCATGGAGTGATACAGGGGAGTCAGAGAAGGGATGGGTCGGCGTCAATTTGACGTTTAGGTGAGCTAATTTCACTGTTGAAATTTGGGGATTTTTCTATAAACCCTAATTTTATAATTTTGAGAAGTTTGGGTCTGTGACTATAAATAGCCTTATGTGTGTGTTGTAATAGTTATGTTTGGAGTAGCCAACATCCAGAACTCTCAAAGTTCTGTTAAATGTTTTGTTAATTTTCAGTTCACTTTTTCAGTTCAATTTGCTGCTAATTTTCATATCCATGTTTCAGTTAAAATTCAGTCATGTTCATTGTTAATTGTTTATTGTTAGTTTCAGTTATGTTCATGTTAGTTGTGTTAATGTTCCTGTTAATACTTGGTCTCATGCACTGTTAATGCTTGATGTTCACTGTTAATTCTACTCACTGTTATTGTTCACTGTTAGTATCAATTCACTGTCATGTTTAAATTCACTGTCAATTGATGGAATGCTAGGCTAGGTATCTGTGAAGCAATGTGCTGATTGTGCAATGGCAAGAAATCAGTGCTTAAAGCAAGCTGATTTTCTTGCCATTCTTGTGTATGCTTAGGTTGTAGTGTTGATTGTGCATTGGGAGAAACTAGTGCTTATAGCAAGCTAGTTCTCTTCCATTCTTTTAGTATACCTCCTGTTTGCCTGTATGCTGCCTTAGTATTGCCTCATTTCAGTTTCTTCACCACAACCCTGCCCTTGGCCTTAGGCCTTGGTTCATTTGTGTTGTTTCTGTTGTTCTTGTTGTGTTTTACTTTTGTTCACTGTTTTGTTGCTGTTTGCCATTCCTTTGCTTTGTTCCATTGTTTTTGCCCTGTATTGCTTTTGTTTGCTGTTTTCTTGCCATTTCTTGTACATTCTGCTGTGCAGCACTTGCCCTGCTGCATTGCTACTTCTTTTTGGCCTTGCTGTGCGGCTATTTCTCCTGCACCTGCTACCCTTGCTGTGTAGCTGCAGTGCAGCTGCACCTGCTGCCTTCCCTTTGCTGTTGCTGTCACCTTTGTCCTGCTTGTGCAGTCTTGCTTCTCCTGCCCTGCCAAGCTGCTGCTCACTTCTCCTAGCTCAGTAACCAAGCCCAGTTTCTAAAACCAAAAGCCCAAAAGGCCTAGTTCAATAGCTAAGCCCATTTGTTTAAGACCAAAGCCCAAATTCATTTAGGCCCAATCCAACTCATTGTAAGGCCAAAGCCCAATTTACACTTCAAAGAATAACTGAGCCCAAGGCTCAGTTCAATTCAAAAGCCCAAGACCTAAAGTATTTCATTGTTAAAAACTAACCCAATAGTACATTAAGCCCAACACTTCCAAAAGGCTTTTAAGCCCAAAGCAAATCTAGGAACCTAAATTAGCTAGAAACATTCCAAAACACACCCGATCTCTGTGGATCGACCCGTACTTGCACGAGCTACAACCGACGACCGTGCACTTGCGGTATTACTGTAGGCCCCCGTTTCATTGCGCTTCATTTTTATACATATCTCCGGGCCTGCCAAGTTTTTGGCGCCGCTGCCGGGGATAATTTTTATACTCTTTTAGAAGCCTACCAAGTTTTTGGCGCCGCTGCCGGGGACTATCAAGTTTTTGGCCGGGGATAATTTTTAGGACTTTTAGGGCCTACCAAGTTTTTGGCGCCGTTTCCGGGGATTGGTGCTGTGTTTTATCTGTGTTTTTCTTAGCTATTTTGTATTTCACTGCATAGCATTTGCATCTGCATCTGCTTCATTTCATTTGTTGTTGGACCTGCTGATTCTGAACCTGTTTTTCCTCTGCTGGGACGCCACCAAGGAAAAGAACCAAAACCCAACTGGGTTTTTGCAACAATATCAGAGCAGCTGGGCTGTGCTAAAAAGGTAAGCCTAAACCCATTCCATTGAGAGAACCCAACCTGTGGGCTTCCAAATTTTTAATTGTGGGCTTGTAATAATTAACCCAATTTTTTGGGCTTTTTTTTTCTATTTTGGGTTTGTAATAATTTATTTTGGGCTTGTTGTTTAATTTGTGGGCTTGTATTTATTTGTGTGGGCTTGTTTAAATTCTTCATTGGACTTGTATTTTGGACTCTGGGTTTAAACCCAGCTGAGCTTATAACTGATTGTGGACTTGTAAGTGGACCTCGAAACCAAAGTTTTAAAACAAACGTCGGGCCTTAACCAACTGGGCCAAATTAAACTTTCAAAATTAAAACTTGGATTTTCGTAGGCCGCAGCCTTCCTTCATTTCATTAGAGGCTTGCACAGTGGGCTTGCTCCCATTTCAAAAACCAAATTTTATTTTCTTCTTTTATTATTTAAAAAAAAAAAAAAAAAAAAAAAAAAAAAAATTAAAATTTTCTTGCTCCCATTTTAAACCAAACTTTTTTTTATAGCCCATCAAAACCAAAATTTTCCCATAAACCAAATTTTTAAAATTTTCCCATTTAAAACCAAATAGTGGGCTTTGTGTCATTTCAAAATGGACCAACCTCGTGCTCTCCATGAATACATGTATCCATCAATACAAATTCCATTATCATGTATTGTCTTACCTCAAACCAATAACCCTTTTAAAATAAATGCAAACATGATACAAATACTTCCTATATTTCGAGGGTTCGATTCTGAGAACCCCTATACTCATGTAAGAGAGTTTGAACAAATTTGTCGGACTATGCAACCTGATCATTTGTCCGAAGACTCTCTGAAATTGCGTTTGTTTACATTTTCTTTAAAGAAAGGGCCAAAACATGGTTTTACGGTTTGAGACCACAATCAATCACCACTTGGGAACAACTCACTAATCAATTTTTCCAAAATTTTTTCCACACCATAGGACCATCGCTATTCGTCAAATATCAATTGTTTTGTCCAATTGGATGAGGAAACTGTTTTTCACTATTTTGAACGTTTTAATGATTTGTTGAGTGAATGTCCGCACCATGGAATTGAGAAGTGGAGACTTGTCGTCATCCTCTATGAGGGACTAGACTTTAAATCTCGAACCATGGTTGAATCTATGTGTAATGGTGAGTTTATTGATAAATCTGTGGATGATGCATGGAATTTTTTAGCCGAGATTGCAGAAAAAACCCATCAATGGGAATCCGTTAGGGAAACAGGAACAACACCACATGATATGAATCACCCTCATGAATTAGAGTTTTATTCTTGTAATAGCTCCGACCTTAGGATTGAAAATTATCCTAGATTGCAAAATGCCTATCATGATGATGATGATGATTATGATGTTATGTTAGAAGAACATGTCTATACTGAAAATGTTATGGAACCTTTGGGTTCAAATACATTAGGCTTCTCTGCCCCGACCTTAATGCATGATATTTCTTCTAGTATTCCATGTGATGTTTCCCCTGATGTGCCGATACACGAGAATAAATCTGTTGATGATGTTGATAATTCTGATTGTGATCTTGCAATTTGATTGATGATTGTGAGCATGATGTGACATGTGTAGATGAGTTAGAAGATTTTGATTTGATTGATAATGATATGCCTATTCTTCTACCTAAGTCACAATCTGATGGCCTTCCACCCAACCTAGATTTTTTGTACCAATATTGTAAAACCAATTTTTCTGAAAATTCCTAATCTAGGATTGGAACTGTGTGCTTCCCAAGTCCTCTTGGACTATTTTGCTTCAAAATATAACACTTTTAAAGAGCCACAGTTGGAAATTGCATGTTTGCCCATCCCGAAAACAGTCCATTATGAGTTAGACCTTTTGAATCCTGAACCCTTAAAATTAAAAGATTTTGTGCTTAAAAGTAAACCTGTTGAAAAATTTAGGTTTAGGGGTAATTCATTCGGTTTTTCACTCTCATTCCCATTTAAGTCCAATTTTAGTGTTTTGAAACTTCCTTTGTCTCTACACTTTTCTTTTGGGTTGATCCTCAACTCTTTAGATTGGTGTATGGTGAATTTTTTTGTATATAATCCAGTAGATAAAATTTTAAAAAACTTTTGTTCCTTTTGTATATATTTGCTAATCCAATATGATCTCGGCTGAAATATGTTGGATTTTTGCCTTGAATAACGGAGTTTTAATTCTGCTTTCGCCGAAATCGGGTATTCTCTCTCCTTTTACTCTACTCAGCATGTCCTTTCCATATATGTTTTTAATTCTTTCCATATTTTGAAACATTGAGGACAATGTTTAGTTTAGGTTTGGGGGTATAGAGGATACCATGATAATATGCTATAATTGAAAACGAACTCCTTCTTTTTGAAAAATTAAAAATTCAAAAAAAATTAAAAAATCAAAATTCAAAAAAATAAAAAAAAAAAAAATGAAAAAATAAAAAATGGAGCTCATTTACCTTGAAATGTTGACTCTTGTGCAAATATGTATTTTTATTAGGAGTCTTAGTCTAGATATTTAGGCACCCTGATTCTAGCACAATTCACATAGTGATAAGAAATTTGCACGCGCACGATCTACCAATACATGTATGGCCTCGATCTTCAAGGTGTTGGATAGGAAGTTACGATTGCCAATCACTTTAGAATACTGAACGAAACTTGACTAGCTTGTTCTTTGGTTGGTTGGGATAGAAGATGGAGGTTACATTAAGAAAGACAACCATCGAATTTAACTGGGTGCATCAAAAAGGGCTACCTCTTGCAAAGTGTCATGTAATTTTTTTTCCTTTTGTTTGTATCAAAAGTGCTTATCAGTTCAAAAAAAAAAAAAAAAAAAAAAAAAAAAAAAAAAAATCAGAAAAATACAAAAAAAAATCAAGTATTTATCAATTCCATCATCTCTTGTTCCAAAAATAAAAAGAGTTGTCAATGTAAATAAGAGTCATGTAAATAGTCATTTTGTTGTTTCATTGTAATAAGCAAGGAGGGTGTATGCCATTGATGTACAACGCGAGTAATTGTGAAATACCTCCAACTCATTCACAATTCTCGTAAAGTCCGGACAGCTAGCTAGATTTCGACCTCAGTTCTTAGCCTGAGAAACTATCTCTTGGTGATTAGTAGTCAACTTCAGATCTTTCTTTACACATGTGTAGATACACTTTACACTCTTATCACATGTCTTTTTGTTATCAGTGCTAGGATTGTGCCTTCGATAGCTAGATTGACATCTCCATTTTGCTGTGAGCTTAACTGTTTTGCACATGTCACGTTTGATGGAATATGAGCTTATATTTTGTCCTTAGGTTTTGTAGGCACACCTCTGGTAAACCTTCACGAGACTTCAACTCGTCCACTAGGGACACTTAGTGGTTTAAAAGGCTTAGTGCATACGCTAAATGCATTCGAGAGACCAGCGACAGTGGTATAGTTAGGATTTCCTTAGTTTTGTTTTACTTGAGGACAAGTAAAATTCAGGTTTGGGGGTATTTGATGAGTGCCAAATATTGTATATATTTATCCCTTTTTGTTGGCATTTTAACTCATCTTTTATGCATTAATTCTACATTTTATCCCATATTCTGTATTTTCATTGTTTTCAAGAATAAATATTTTTATTAATTAATTTTGCATTTTTAGGTAGTAAATAAAGTTCGGATGAGTCGCGGAGCGAAAAGAGCAGAAAAGTAGTGAAAAGCCGGGAGAAATTACGCAAGGAAGCCGCGAAGAATGGTGCGCGCAACCTCATTTTCTACACACAAAAGCGCCTCCGTTCTCAGCCATCAGATCATTTCTCAGAAGCATCCGACGGTCGCTCCTTCATAGAGCATCAAAATCTGAAGTCTCTGCCGAGCACCACAGCGCTGAAATTCCAAGCCTTCAGATTAGATGGTAGTTGAATCCAACGGTCGCTCCATTGCTGTGCATCAAAGTTTGATATCTCCGCCTAACACTACAACACCTAACTCCATCTGGCATCGTTGATTTTGTTGTATCATATAATCTAGCGGTCGCTACAAGCTTGCCTCTGCATCACCGTCCGATCTACCTACCATCTTCGCATCTCGCAGCTCAGAGTCACAGAACATCAAGACTCGATGCATTCGCCTCACACCCTAGCGACCGAACCCATCCACCTAACCAAACACCCTTCTCTCCCAAACCATCGAACCCTTTCTTCTCCACCAACCCCCTCTGCAGAGCCATCACCCTGCAACTGCCGCACCACCATCATCACCACCAACTCCACTGCCACCACCACTCCTCCACCATCATCACCCCATCACCCAACAACCAATACCATCTACTCCCATCTCCCTAGTCCATCTAATTTCTCAATTTTTGCACGTTCTCTTTCAGAAACCCTAGGCGTGCAAAATTGGTAAATTAGGTCGAGCTAGAGTGAAATTGAAGGCATGGAGTGATACAGGAGAGTCAGAGAAAGGATGGGTCGACGTCAATTTGACGATTAGGTGAGCTAATTTCACTGTTGGAATTTGGGGATTTTTCTATAAACCCTAATTTTATAATTTTGAGAAATTTGGGTCTGTGACTATAAATAGCCTTATGTGTGTGTTGTAATAGTTATGTTTGGAGTAGCCAACATCCAGAACTCTCAAAGTTCTGTTAAATGTTTTGTTAATTTTCAGTTCACTTTTTCAGTTCAATTTGCTGCTAATTTTCATATCCATGTTTCAGTTAAAATTCAGTCATGTTCATTGTTAATTGTTTATTGTTAGTTTCAGTTATGTTCATGTTAGTTGTGTTAATGTTCCTGTTAATACTTGGTCTCATGCACTGTTAATGCTTGATGTTCACTGTTAATTCTACTCACTGTTATTGTTCACTGTTAGTATCAATTCACTGTCATGTTTAAATTCACTGTCAATTGATGGAATGCTAGGCTAGGTATCTGTGAAGCAATGTGCTGATTGTGCAATGGCAAGAAATCAGTGCTTAAAGCAAGCTGATTTTCTTGCCATTCTTGTGTATGCTTAGGTTGTAGTGTTGATTGTGCATTGGGAGAAACTAGTGCTTATAGCAAGCTAGTTCTCTTCCATTCTTTTAGTATACCTCCTGTTTGCCTGTATGCTGCCTTAGTATTGCCTCATTTCAGTTTCTTCACCACAACCCTGCCCTTGGCCTTAGGCCTTGGTTCATTCTTGTGTTGTTTTCTGTTGTTCTTGTTGTGTTTTACTTTTGTTCACTGTTTTGTTGCTGTTTGCCATTCCTTTGCTTTGTTCCATTGTTTTTGCCCTGTATTGCTTTTGTTTGCTGTTTTCTTGCCATTTCTTGTACATTCTGCTGTGCAGCACTTGCCCTGCTGCATTGCTACTTCTTTTTGGCCTTGCTGTGCGGCTATTTCTCCTGCACCTGCTACCCTTGCTGTGTAGCTGCAGTGCAGCTGCACCTGCTGCTGCCTTCCCTTTGCTGTTGCTGTCACCTTTGTCCTGCTTGTGCAGTCTTGCTTCTCCTGCCCTGCCAAGCTGCTGCTCACTTCTCCTAGCTCAGTAACCAAGCCCAGTTTCTAAAACCAAAAGCCCAAAAGGCCTAGTTCAATAGCTAAGCCCATTTGTTTAAGACCAAAGCCCAAATTCATTTAGGCCCAATCCAACTCATTGTAAGGCCAAAGCCCAATTTACACTTCAAAGAATAACTGAGCCCAAGGCTCAGTTCAATTCAAAAGCCCAAGACCTAAAGTATTTCATTGTTAAAAACTAACCCAATAGTACATTAAGCCCAACACTTCCAAAAGGCTTTTAAGCCCAAAGCAAATCTAGGAACCTAAATTAGCTAGAAACATTCCAAAACACACCCGATCTCTGTGGATCGACCCGTACTTGCACGAGCTACAACCGACGACCGTGCACTTGCGGTATTACTGTAGGCCCCCGTTTCATTGCGCTTCATTTTTATACATATCTCCGGGCCTGCCAAGTTTTTGGCGCCGCTGCCGGGGATAATTTTTATACTCTTTTAGAAGCCTACCACTTGTGCAATGCATAGCGTACATAAGACTCCCAATAACACTAGAATACTCAAGTTGAGCATGAGTACGGCCGGTGTTCTTCATTAACTTGATAGTATGGTCTAAAGGAGTAGGTGCTGGATTGTCATCAAAGTGACCATATTTCTTGAGAAATTTCTCAATATAATGAGATTGAGTTAAAACCAACTCATCTCCCTTTCTTAGGATCTTAATTCCCAAGATTACATCAGCCTCTCCTAAATCCTTCATATCAAAGTTAGAACTAAGAAACTTCTTTGTTTCTTCCACAACAGATATGTCAGACCCAAAGATTAACATATCATCAACATACAAACAGAGAATCACACAACCAGAACTATCATGCTTACTATAGATACATTTGTCCGCATCATTCACCACAAACCCATATGACAAAACTACTTTATCAAACTTCTCATGCCATTGCATAGGGGCTTGCTTCAAACCATAGAGAGATTTCACTAACTTGCAAACTTTCTTCTCGGCCTGGTAATATGAAACCTTCAGGTTGTTCCATATATATCTCTTCTTCTAAATCCCCATTTAGAAAAGCAGTTTTAACATCCATTTGATGCACAACCAACTTATGAATAGAAGCAAGTGCAATCAAGCAACGAATGGATGAAATGCGTGCAACAGGAGCATATGTATCAAAGTAATCAATACCAGGTCGACCACAGCCTGGGGGGCGATGCCCCCCAGGACCCCCTTTGGTTAGCGGCGTTGAAAATATTCCAACAAAAAACCTAAAACTATAGAATTAGCTTTATAACCAGTGAATTTCAGGATTTATAAAGGGGATACTAGTCCTACTAAGGGCTGAAACCATTTTATATAAAACAAAAAAATATAAAGCGATTTCTTTCATTGTTCTCTGGTTTGTCTAAAATCAAGTAAAAGAATTGCCAAACAAAAAAATGTGTACGAGATTGGAGTAAAAGAATAAGGAACTCTTCGTATGTGTGAATGGGAATTTCATCCCAAATGCGTTCTGACACTGCTGGGTTCATGGCTTCACGCAAGCACCATGTACAAGTTGTTACAAACAACACAAATGAGAAAAGCCTATAAACTAATCAAACAAAAATCACCATCTAACTCGAGGACAAAAAATTATCAGCAAAAGTACTCGAACAAAATTTAATAACAAAGCCATGAGCCAAATACTATCAGCATGGTTAACCCAAGAGGATCAACTTGTTGCAACCCTTAAAGGCGGCCAAAGGACTTCACCCAAATATTTTAGTCCGGAAAAATCCACTGGACGATGCAACATTGCAACTGGTTACATCACATAGCCTAATGTGAACAAAGTGTAAGAGTTATCAAATTCTCAAAATGGCTGCGGCTGCCTCCAATAAAACAAACCGGTCAAACCATGCGGCAGACACAATTTGAAAACAAAATCCAGTGGAAGAAAATGGTCAAAGAGACATCAAAACGGTTACGAGTCTTACCACGTGGTAAAAAACAAAGTAGTCAAAATTGTTTAACCAAGGCGGTAAGTAAAATATGTCGGTTTGTTTAACTAAGGCGGTAAGTAAAATTTGTCGGTTAAAAATGTAACCGCCTGTTTAGTTCAGATTTTACACGTGTCAATATCTTAGAATATAATCGTTACAGATTTCATTTGAGCTCCGGATTTTTCTATATAAAGATAACATCTATCTTAGAACTCAAACTAAGAAGAGACTCAAAAACAGAGCAGAGGAGAAAAATTTCTCACATTAGAAATCAAATTTCTCTTCTCTCTTTTTGATCAGAATTTACTTGATTTGATGGATTCTCCGATCAGATTTCGCGCTCTTTTCTTCCTTCTTCTAATTTTAGGTTCGTTCAATTTCTCATCTAATTAGCTCTAGTAATTAATTAGCATTTACTTAGTTTATGATTACTTTGTTCATACTCTTTTTTCTTTTGAGTTAATTCAGAACATCTCTGTTCTGAAATGTATGTAATTCTTTCTTATAATGGATTTCAATATTATCTGAGCTGAATTTTGATTGTTTTTTGTTTACTGAATAGATTTTTATGAGTAAATTTCAGTAATTTGATTCTAATTTTTTCATTCTGTATCAGAATTATATCCTCGGATTCTCTTTTCTTGATCCCAAATTATGAATCAGAACTTTTACAATTTTCCTTTCGAAAATTAAATCTTATTTTTTGATTTTTGTTTTCAGGATTCGTGGTTGAAATACAAAGTTTAGGAGTAGGAATAAACTACGGCCAGATCGCAAACAATCTCCCGTCGCCGCAACGAGTCGCCGTACTACTTCAATCCCTGAGAATAAACAAAGTAAAACTCTACGATGCCGATCCGAACGTTCTCCGTGCTTTCGCAAACACAAACGTCGAATTCATCGTAGGATTAGGTAACGAACACATCTCAGACATGACTGATCCAACAAAAGCTGAAGCATGGGTTAAACAATACGTTCAACCATTCTTACCACAAACTAAAATCACTTGCATCACCGTCGGAAACGAAGTTTTCGGTAGTAATTTGGCTAATGCACAGCCGGAAATCATGACTAATCTTTTACCGGCGATGAAGACAGTTTACAACGCATTAGTTTCATTAGGATTGAGCTCACAGGTGAATGTCACTACCGCACATTCGCTTACAATTTTATCCAGTTCTTACCCACCGTCATCTGGTGTTTTCCGGGAAGATTTCGCGTCTTATATTAAACCAATTCTTGATTTTCATGCTCAAGTCAAGTCGCCATTTCTTATCAATGCGTACCCATTTTTCGCATACAAGGATAACCCGAACGAAGTTTCATTAGATTATGTTCTTTTTAAGCCTAATCAAGGAATGGTTGATCCGGTTACAAATTTGCATTATGATAATATGTTGTATGCTCAAATTGATGCTGTTTACGCGGCGATGAAAGCAATGGGTCATTCAGATGTAGATATTAAGATATCTGAAACTGGTTGGCCTTCTAAAGGTGATGAAAATGAAGTTGGCGCTAACCCGCAGAATGCAGGAGAATATCATAGAAATTTAATTAGTAGAGTTCAACAAGATAAAGGTACTCCAATGAAACCATCTGTTCCTATCGATATCTTCGTCTTCGCGTTGTTTAACGAGAATATGAAGCCCGGACCGGCTTCGGAGAGAAATTACGGGTTGTTCTATCCGGATGGTAGGCCGGTTTACAGTCTAGGGGCACAAGGACAGGGGCCACAGGGCTATCTTCCGGAGCTTGTTTATTCTTCAGCATCTAAAGTTCAGGTAAGAAACAGAAATTTTGTGCACCTTTTTTTTCTTTGAAATGGATACTAGAATTTAAGTCTAAACCATTTTTATTGCGTGATTTCAGGTTATGACAATCTTAGGCTTTTTGATCTTCATCGTCATGGGATTTCTAATCCATGTTTGAGCAGAACTCCTATCTGCTCAACCAAAAATGCTTTATGGACAATTCTTTTGCGGGGCAGCGCCTCATGGCCGAGTGTTCATTAACGCGTTCAGTCATTCATTTGCGTGTCTAAAATTTCAATCGCCAGCTGCATCTGTCTATTGCATATCCACAAAAGAGCTGTCCATAAAGCATAAGTTTGATGTTCAATATGGGAAACATAATGAGAGCAAGTGACCAAAAGGAGCTGAACCCACGGAGAGAGTGTGAACAAAAATTTTCTGCCCATGCTGTTTGAAGCTCTCACAAGTAAGTCATTTCACAAGATTCCATTATTAAGTACCAACTATTCGGTTCGATGAGTTTGTAGAAATTAGGATGATCACGAATTTCGTATTCAGGTTGTATATACCAGTATCCACCTAATTTGTGTAGTTGTATTGCTTTTCTTTTTAGAAAATCTAGTGATAGAATTTTGTCATCTTATCTCTAAATCCACCCACCATATTTCAATCATGCAATTGCAAAGTGATGAATCTTCTAGCAATTGATAATGAACAAAAAGGAAATTCGTCTTTGTCTAAAACAAACTTTTTTTTGTAGACCAAAAAGACATTAAAATTCCTTCTTCTTTCGGTTACTTCTTTTGCATAAATGGACAACAATCAAATGTCATACATTTTTTGTTTTCTTATTAAGAAAATGGAAGGATATCAATATCATCTTTTTTAGACAGAAGGTGATATTTATGGCTAGCCTCATCAGGGCTTACACATTTTGGATGTAACCCCCCACCTCTATAGATGAGGATATTCTACAAGTGTCCAATTCAGTTGAATATCAACATGCATATTGGTCCAATATTGGTGAGGTCGATATGGGGGTCCTCTTCCCTTTTCTTGAATAAGCCATACAGCCAATTCAAGAATATTGAAGGAGGATTCATCAAAGACCACATAAACAAAAAAAGAATTGATAACGATTTGTTTTTCCTTTATAAAGTAGGAGCTCCATCAAGAATACGATATCTCAGTATATATAAAAGAGACCAACAGATTATGATACATGTTAATTTTCTTTGTTACGAAATACATATACTAATGACAATAAGTGACTACATTTATCAAGTTCACACTGCATGTTTCTTCCTGTACTATATTATTGTATTAGGTTACACGAATATAGAAACAATGGCATATGCCATACTAATAGATCATGAACATCTCATATGCGGCCTACCAACAGCGACAACTAAGCATACAAAATGCTCCTTTGAAGTGATTATTAACCTACCAAACTTCAAGAGAAAGCGAGAGAGATATGATCATATGATCAGTATCAACCCATTATTTTATTATCGCCATAATTTTCAACCATTGAGGATTGGATGGAGAAAGGATGGATGATAATAAATGATAATGTCCCCTTTTTGTATTACTCTATTGCAGTATAGAAATAAGTAGGCCACCAAAGAAATTATGAACCTTATAAAACTATTTAGAACTGTATGTATGTACATAGAGTCGTTCATATGCCAAAGGTTGACCAATTTGGATGGACAACATTGTTTCTGAGCTACCATGAGACATTTCACTGCACACAACATGAAATATTAGCTAGCTTCACATTAAAGATTGCGACTCCGCTAGCTAATCATCCGTACAAGTGTGCACAAAACTGGACTCATCTGGTTATCCGGCAAAGTTGATTATTTAGCATCAGACTAGACCAAATAAATCATTTCCTTCTTGTTTTTGTAATTTTAAATGTATACTTCAAGGAATTAATTGCTTTCTTGTTTGAAACTTGGTGCAGGAAATGAATTAAAAGGGCAGAGGGAACCAGTACTAATGCCATAATTCTCAATATGCAAATACCATGGGCAGATCCAGTTTTGGTTGCGTGCATCTTGGATCATACGAAAAAATTGAACATGAAGAAAATTAATTCAAAATTGTACAGTACATTAATTCAGATTCCAATATTATTTTTTATTTATTTTTCGATTCAATCATCTAGGAATAAACAATAAGCTTCAAAAGAAAAAAGAAAAAAAAAAAACATTTTTGGTAATGAATTGAAAATGAAGCAAACAAAAAAAAAATGTATTACTGCCAGATTTGGCTTTAAATTTGCAATTTTATTTTATTTTTTGGCGATATTGTAAAAATGTGATCGATAAAATTTATGGTGCTACACGTTTACTGGAATTGTAACAAACGCCTTTTCCAGGTTCCCGTAGCAAAGTTGTAAAACATTTTATCAATTTGGCGGAACAGACTTGCACAGAGTCGTAATCCAAAGGGACTAAGTTCAGATTTCACGCTACAAAATAGTTCCAACCTGAGCTTCAAGCTGAAATACAATAACTCTATTGGCCCGAGGAACATCAGCTAGATGGTTGTCGTCATGGAGGAGCCACTAACCAGCATTAAAAATAGGAATGTGAGAGAAGAAAAAAACTCCCAATGTGAATTAAAATACATCACTTAAGTGGAATTTTATGAAAATACGCATAAATAAAATTCTGGAAATTAATCAGTTGGTATGTAAACGCAATTACCTTACTTACCTATACGTGGCTTCACATTGGTTTTCATGATACTAATAGATTGATTGTCTACTGCGACTTTGTCTAGCATCTTCTTTTTCTAGAATTTTATACTTGAGTTGGATTACGATACTCAAGACCGATTTTCTGTATAAATACAGAACACCGTGTATCATGTTTGATTCAATGCACTTAACAACTAGTATTAGATGATGGAACAGGACATTAGACAACCAAATTAACCAAACACCAAAATATCAAGAGCAGTTGATTATCACATACATACATCTATTTGAGGCAAATATTATTCACCACTTCTTGGATCCTTGCGTATAGTGTAGAGTCTCAATCAATATGAAAACAATACATGTGATTCGTGTTTGTTTTTTCTTATCTTTTACTACCGTAAAACATGACTCAAGAAGTAAGAAGTAAAAATATGTATTCATAAAAAATCAATTTATTTTTAGAAATAATTTATTTTCATAAAAAACTGTTTTCCCAAACTAATTTCTGATATTTTATGTTTCTAGAAGTTGAAAAAATTGTTCAACCTAGTTCTATACTGCTAGGTAGGCTGGTAAGTTTATGATGGCAAACGTTAAGCGGATTTCTAACAAAAGCATTTTTTTCGGGTTCTCATATCATAGTTAATCAACTAAAAAGGCTGTTGTAGAAAATGAGTTATTTAATAAATGATTTTTGGTCTTGGTGTGGTTTGATCTCATGATCTAAGGGTCTAAGAGTAATTACAGTGGTGCGAGTATAACCAAAGACCAAAGAGGGAAAAAAAGATTAAATTTTGGGTTTAGTATGGCGTATGACGCTACGGTGGAAAGACTAAATTTGGTCAGACGTACATTATACGTTCGCCTGGTGTGGGGCGTAGACTATACCAACGCCTGATTAGGTAGATCCTAAAAAAAAAAAAAAAAAATGAAAGAAGTGGGGCGGAGGTATAAAGCCCGCCCCACTAAAATGGTTTTGAAAACAAAGAATGGGGCGGGGGTATAATGCCCGCCCCATACAAAATAATTAAAAAAAAAATGTGGCGTAGACTTTACGTACGCCCCATGTGAAGCGTAAACTATACCAACGCCTGATGTGGGGCGTGGAATATACGTCCGCCTGATGTGGGACGTGCACTATATGTCCGCCTGGTGGTGGGGCGTGAAGTATACCAACGCTCGACTATATTTGGGTTTAGTCTTGGTCCCAGACCAAATATACTCTGGGTTTTAATCGTTGATCAAAATTTGATCGATAGTACGTTCCACTACGTCTGTTCAAAAGACCAAATATTTGGGTTCACTCTCCCACTGTGGACGCTCTAAGGATACTCACTCATTTTTGATTGAATGAAATGGAACCTTTAGTCCCACGTTGTGGAAAACTAAAGAGGTGCTCCACTATATTACCATGTTCTCATGGATATGTTGTAAAAATACATGTTTCGACCCATGCCCATGCGCGTGTACCAAGCACCAAGTCCGTGTCTACTTGAAATTATTTTTTGCAAGATTTTAACTTGATAAATAATTTATTTAAGAGTTTTATTTATGGAAAAATTCCTTTTTTGTGTTTAATTGTTTTACAAGAAACAAAACTCGTTTTATAAGAAAAAACCTAAACCTAACTTGATTTGCAAGTTAATTTTCCTATAAATACAACTCGAAAATCTCTTTTCAAAACACACAAGCAGCGACCATCTCTAGGTCTTTTCTTCATCTTCTTGCTTTTATTTTCGTGCGGCGTTTTACTTCCATCCCCGTTGCTGAGTTTAAGAGTGGGTAACTTGTATTGTGCTAATACAAGTTATATCGGACAGTCTTATCCTGGACACATCTTCGCACGTTGGGGTTTAGCATTACTTTAGAGTATACCCGCGAACTAATGTGTTAAGGACAGCTTGTTGAACCTGTGATTCTGCCCTCATCAATTTGTTCGTGGTAGAGTTGTTTGATACGGTTCTTTATATTTATTGTTTGATACATCTGACGTTTCTTCTATTGTTGCAAGACTCCAAAAAGGCTTGCGAAGACCTACGCACTCACTCAGGAGGGAAGCTTGATAAGAGCAAATGGAGAAGAAAAATACATGTTTCGACCCATGCCCATGCGCGTGTACCAAGCACCAAGTCCGTGTCTACTTGAAATTATTTTTTGCAAGATTTTAACTTGATAAATAATTTATTTAAGAGTTTTATTTATGGAAAAATTCCTTTTTTGTGTTTAATTGTTTTACAAGAAACAAAACTCGTTTTATAAGAAAAAACCTAAACCTAACTTGATTTGCAAGTTAATTTTCCTATAAATACAACTCGAAAATCTCTTTTCAAAACACACAAGCAGCGACCATCTCTAGGTCTTTTCTTCATCTTCTTGCTTTTATTTTCGTGCGGCGTTTTACTTCCATCCCCGTTGCTGAGTTTAAGAGTGGGTAACTTGTATTGTGCTAATACAAGTTATATCGGACAGTCTTATCCTGGACACATTTTCGCACGTTGGGGTTTAGCATTACTTTAGAGTATACCCGCGAACTAATGTGTTAAGGACAGCTTGTTGAACCTGTAATTCTGCCCTCATCAATTTGTTCGTGGTAGAGTTGTTTAATACGGTTCTTTATATTTATTGTTTGATACATCTGACGTTTCTTCTATTGTTGCAAGACTCCAAAAAGGCTTGCGAAGACCTACGCACTCACTCAGGAGGGAAGCTTGATAAGAGCAAATGGAGAAGAAATTCCCACTTATCAAATGGCTTTCAAAGTAGTTTTTCTCCGCATATTTTTAGTAAAACTTTTTTTCCAAACTTTGGCTTTTTATTCATTATTTCCCCATAAACGTATTCTTTTCATCATCCTATCTTAGATCCTCGTCTTGCTACACAGTCCACAGAGTTGTCACTGAAAGAGACCAAGTTCAAACTTTCAAAATATAAAAGTCCCAATCTAATTTTCCTGGCGAAAAACAGCATTCTTATTGGCATGAGGAACTTAGAAACTGAAGAATCAGCTAACCGGAATAGGACACTCCACAACCATACAAAACACCACAATATCAAGAGTAGTTAAATATCACATTTAACACCTAGGGCAGATATTATTCACCACTTTTTGGTTTCAAACTCAAATCATTAATAATTTAGTATCACTGCCGAACGACTTCACAAAACCACACAGGCGTCTGACGTAAGTTTGATATGTATTTCTTCTTTTGGCTGTATATTTTGTATGCTTATGATGACAGTTCGTTCGTCCATGTCTCAAGCACTCAGAAGTTGCAATTCATTTATAAAATATTGTAAGCGAAACGAATATGTCGATTAGAATTGCAGGGGTTAATATAGTAGTACTAAATCTGATAATTATAGAAAACATCCCGAGCTATGGTTAGTATTTTTAAATATGCAAAAACAGTTGGATTCAAAGATTTTACTGGAGGAATATGATCTTTTTAGAAGCTGTTAAGGTGTTCTTCCCGTTCATTTAAAGTTTCATTATGTTGATGCTTTAAAAAGTGGATTTGATACCACCAGTTCTTGCAATACCAGTAAGAAAATGATAAGGTTAGAAATGATAAAAAAAAAAAAAATGCAAGTTAGCGGTGCTGAGCCTAGTGGCTATCTCTTGTTCAATGATGAAAACAGCTCAAAGATGTAATTCTTTTATGAACCGGTTGTATCTATAATCAGGTCAGGTCTATGATGTTGAACAAAATTTATACGTGTTAGGCAGGTATGTTTATGGCGCTACGCGTTAACTGGACTTGTAACAAACGCCTTTTCCAGGTTCCCGTATCAAAGTTATAAAACATTTTATCTGTTCGGCCAAAAAGACTTGCACGTAGTCTAACTGAAAGGGACTAACTAAGTTCGGATTTCACACTACAAATTAAAACAGTTCCAATCCAAGCTTCGAGCTGAAATACAATATCATTATTGGCCCGAAAAACTTCCCCTAGATGATTAGGATTAAAAACTAGAAGGTGGGAGAAGAAAAAAAGATCTCACTACTGTATATTTAAGCAAACAATAAATATAGAAACACAAATATTTCACTGGAATATTTATGGTGGAAGTATACCGAAATAAAATTAGGAAATCATACCCTACTTAATGGCAACTGCAAGGTGAAACTTAGCTTATATAAAGACAACTCTTTTTATTGATGTTTAGAAAATCTCTCAAAACTAAACACAAGCTCTAATCTTGCATATGATCAACCACAACTTTGGTGATCATATATATATAAAACTATGAATTCCTTTTCCTAGTCCTATTACCTTATTACATGTCTTTCCTTTTCTTAGAATTAGATGACTTCTAATTCCCTTAGGATTACATCAATTTCCTAATCTTGTCCTAACCAGCTTGTTAGTGACTTCTATGTTGAAGTTTAACCAACATTCTCCCTGTTAAGCTTCAACCTTACCCGTGACATATCTTGTACTCCAATCAATTGTCTCATTTCTTAAAACTTGATCCGAGTTAATGCCTTTGTCAATATATCTGCTTTCTGCTCAATTCCTGGTATGTGTTCAACGTTAATGACCTCCTTCTCGATGTATTCTCATATGAAATGATACCTTTTGTGAATGTGTTTCGTCTTCCCATGAAACACTGGATTTTTAGTGAGTGCAATTGCAGACTTATTATCAATCTTGGTGAGAACTTTTTCAGGTTCTCTTCCTTTGATTTCACCCAACAGTTCTTGAAGCCATATTGATTGTTTAGCTGCTTCTGTTGCAGCCATAAACTCAGCTTCACAGGATGAGAGGGCTACAGTGTCTTGCTTCTGTGAACACCATGTAATAGGTGCTTATCCTAGATAAAATATATGACCAGTTGTACTTTTTCCATCATCTTGGTCAATATTATGACTGCTGTCACTATACCCAACAATTCCTTTTGATCCTCCTCGACCATACTTCAATCCATCGCTGATTGTTCCTCTTAGATATCTCAATATCTTCTTTATTACATCACCATGAGACTTGCGTGGACTCTGCATATAACGGCTTGCTACTCCCACAGAGAAAGCCAAGTTTGGTCTTGTGTGTAACAAGTATCTAAGGCATCCAACATTTCTTCTATAACTCGTTGGGTCAATCTCAGCTTCTTCTTGTGCCTTTGAAACTTTAAGTCCAAACTCCATTGGTATCTTAGTTGGATTACAAGTTTCAAGTCCTGCTTCTTTCATAATTCTCCTTGCATAAGCTTCTTGTTTAATCTGAATCCCATCTACTCCTTGATGGACTTCTATGCCAAGGTAATAAGTGAGTTTTCCGAGGTCTGACATCTCAAAGTTTGATGACATTTCTCTCTTGAACTCATTGGTCACCTTAAGGGAGTTGCCAGTCAAAAATAGATCATCTACATAGACTGCAATCACAAGAAGCATTCCCTTTTCTTCTCTTCTGTATACTGATGTTTCTTTAGAGCACTTAACAAATCTGATTTCTCTTAATATTTGATCTAACTTTGTATTCCAGACTCGAGGAGCTTGTCTTAGACCATATAGAGCTTTTGATAACTTATAAACCTTATGCTCTTGTCTTTTTACTTCAAAACCTTCTGGTTGTTCAACATACACATCTTCTCGCAATTCACCATGTAAGAATGTTGTCTTAACGTCTAAGTGGTGAATTTCCCATGAGTTTGATGTTGTTTCTGCTATTAAGAGACGAATTATCTCTAGTCTAGTAACTGGTGCGAAAACTTCATCAAAGTCTATGTCTGATTCTTGAACGTATCCCTTAGCTACAAGTCTTGCCTTATATTTGTTGACAGTACCATCAGCATTCCGTTTTATTTTGAGGATCCACTTAAGACCAATCACTTTTACCCCACCTAGATTATCAACTAGAAACCAAGTCTTGTTTCTGTTGATTGAAATAATTTCTTCTCTACATGCTTGTGTCCATTTAGTCGAGACGTTTGCTTCCTGAAAATTCCTTGGTTCATCATTAACAGAAAGTAGCATTATCTTACATTCTTCTGCAGCTTGAAGAACATAATCCTCCAGATACTGTGGCTTTTGTATCTGTCTTGTTGATTTTCGCAGTGGTATGGGTTGAGTTATTTCATCGATCTCTTCTTCTTCTACTACTTCTTCATTATTCTCAGTGTTTTCATTATTCTCTTCTTCTTCTTCTTGATTAACATCATTGTTTCCATTGGTATTGATGGTTATGGGTCCTTCGCCTTCATTAATTACTTGACCCCATCTCATGTGAAACATTCCTGGATCCCTACTTGGTCCATCATTAGTTTCTTTCCAGTTCCAGTTTGCTTTTTCATCGAATACCACATCTCGACTCACTATCACTCTTTTCGTTGTTGGATTGAATAATCTGTAAGCTTTGGATCCAGGATCAATTCCTAGATTCACAAGAGTCTGAGATCGATCATCCAGTTTCTTAAGAGTTGCAGAATCAACTTTTGCGTATGCTTTGCAACCAAACACTCTTAAATGATCTATGTTTGGTTTTCTCTTTCGCAAGCTTTCATATGGAGTCATGTCTTTCAGAGCTTTCGTAGGTATCCTGTTTATTAGGTATGTGGAGTGTCGTACAGCTTCTCCCCATAGATAATTAGGTACCTGCATACCTTTAAAGAACTTCTTGTCATCTCCATTAGAGTCCTGTTTCTCCTCTCCACCACTCCGTTTTGTTGTGGTGTATATGGTGTTGTGAGTTCCTTTTGATTCCATTTGACTCACAGAACTTGTTGAACTCTAAGGAAGTGAACTCTCCTCCTCTATCAGTTCTAAGCATTTTGACCTCCTCTTTTAACTCTTTTTCTATCAGATTTCTGAAAGCTTTGAATCTGTCAAATGCTTCACTCTTTTCTTTCATAAGAATAGACCACATATATCTTGAGAAGTCATCTATAATAACAAATATGTATTTGTTATTTGCAAGGGTTTGTGTAATAGGACCACATAAATCAGCATGAAGAAGCTCTAATGGCTTTGAGGCTCTGAATGTTGTTGCTTTTGGAAACCTTGACGCGTTTGTTTCCCAACTAAACATGATTCACAGATCCTTGATTCATCGTTTATCTGTGGTATCCTCGAACCATCTTGTTCTGAGACATTTTTAAGTTCTAAACTTATGTGTCCTAACCTTGCGTGCCACTTCCATGTCTGATCTTCCAGTCTCATATTCAGAACAATGGCCTTCCAATCATGAGACTTATCTTGTAGAGTCTATTCTGTGAGCGTGAGACTCTAACTAAAAGTCTTCCACTTGGGTCATGAACTGTTATAATCTTGTCGCATTCTAACATCACATCCAACTTCTGTAGCTTGTCCTAAACTTAGAATGTTGCTTTGTAAGTTTGGGATGAAGTAGATGTTTGTGACAAGCTTCTGTTCTCCGGTCTTGCTCTGAAATAGAATTGATCCTTTCCCTTCAATTTCTACAGAAGATCCATCCCCAAACTTCACTTGTCCTTTGATTTTCTCATTGAGTTCAGAAAAGTAGTGTCTCTTACCAGTCATGTGATTGCTGGCTCCATTATCTAAATACCAGATTCCTTCTTCTCCATCCTTTGATTCGTAGTTTTGGTATTAGTTTCCCTTCGTTTAAGAATACAACTTCGTGCATGAAAAGAGTTGTATCTGCTTCCCTTGTTTCATTCTTGTTTGCTTCTTCCATCTTTTGTATTCTTTCAGGGCATACAGAGGAGAAGTGTCCTGGTTTATCACATCTGTAACAAATAATGTTTGATCTATCCTTCTTTTCTTTCCCTTGGTTTTGATCATTCTGACTTGTTGTTCTATCTTGTGAGTTAAACCTTCCTCCCCTTCCTCGGCCTCTGTTTACTCTACCACCTCTTCCACGACCTCTTCCTCTTGTCGCAGAGTTTTGTTGGTAAGAGTTTGTGTACAAGAGTTTTCCTTGAGTTTCTCCATTGTTTTCTTCATCAAGGATTCTCTCTTCATATGCTTTCAATCTTCCAATTATATCTTCATAGCTAGTCTTCTTTAAATCTAAGACTTGTTCGAGAGAAGCTATGATATGAATATACTTGGATCTTGGTAAACTATTGAGAAACTTCTTACCAGTTTTTCTTCAATGGATTGTCCAAGTGACGCAGCTTTTGAGGCTATCTCTGATAGCTTTCCTGCAAAGCTATCAATAGTATCAGTGTCTTTCATCTTCTCTTTCAAATTCAGACATTAAGGTTTGCAGACGGGCTTCTTTAACTCGATCAGCTCCGAGATTACGTGCCTTTATTGCATCCCAAATTTTCTTTGAAGTTTCCTGTTCACCAACTTGTAGAACAAGACATTCTGGTATTGCTTGAAAGAGTAATCCAATGGCAACATTGTTTTTGTCTGGGTCCAATGTACCAGGATCAATTGTTTCCCAAACTTTGTAGATTTTCATCAGTACCTTCATTCTCATGGCCCATACTGTGTAGTTTGTGGCGTTGAGGATTGGAACTTGTATTGATGGTGGCGTGAACTGTTTTGCACCCACAATGGTGGTTTCGTTTTCCATGGCTCAGAAACAAGCTCTGATACCAATTAATGGCAACTGCAAGATGAAACTTAGCTTATATAAAGACAACTCTCTTTATTGATGTTTAGAAAATCTCTCAAAACTAAACACAAGCTCTAATCTTGCTCATATGATCAACCACAACTTTGGTGATCATATATATATAGTACTATGAATTCCTTTTCCTAGTCCTATTACCTTATTACATGTCTTTCCTTTTCTTAGAACTAGATGACTTCTAATTCCCTTAGGATTACATCAATTTCCTAATCTTGTCCTAACCAGATTATTAGTGACTTCTATGTTAAAGTTTAACCAACACTACTTACCTTTACCCGGCTCCACTTTGCTTGTCACTATACTAATATGTCGACGAAGGTTGAAGATACAATTGATCGTCCACCGTGACTTTGTGTTGGAATGGGATATTCAAGATTGATTTTCTTATGTGAATACAAAATAGCGTGAATCATGTTTGATACACAAGTTAGCTGCACTTAAAAAAAAAAGTGATGGAACAAGACGGTAGACAACCATACAAAACACATTAATTTCGAGAGCAGTTGAGTATCATAATTCATATACATCATCTATCTAGGGCGGGCAGATATTATTCACCACTTTTTGGTTTCTTGCTTAGTGTAGCGTCTCAATATCTCAAGATATGAATATGCATGAAAAACAAAACACGTGATGCGTATTTGTTTTTTGTTTTTCTTTTTTTACCGTTTGGTAAACCTCGTCCTGCTTGCACATAGTTGTAGCTGAAAGAGACCAAGTTCAATTTCCAACCTATAAAAGTCCCAATTATTGGCATGGGGAACTTCAACAGGATGGTTGCCATGATACTGATAGGTATGGAATGTAGCAACGTTACTTGTTCTATCAGGAATTTAGAACCTCCATAACAGCTCAGTATGAAAATAGAAGATGCAAGCGATCATCCTATGTGACTTTGTCTAGTTTTTTCTTTTTGTTTTTGGAATCTTATACTTATCTTGGAGTTTGATATTCAAGGCTGTTAGATACTTAAAAATTGAAAGGATTAGCTAATTGAATAGGACATTCGACAAATATACAAAAAATCATAATATCAAGAGTAGTTGAATATACATGCAACATCTATCTAAGGCACCGTACTACAAAGGCGTCTTGATGTACGTATGATTATATGTTTTTCTTCTTTCATTTTGCTATATATTAATCCGATTCCTTCAGATGACAGTTCGTTCGTCCATGTCTCGAGCACTCAGAAGTTGGAATTCATTCATAAAATATTGTAAACAAATCGAATATGTCGATCAAAGTCGCAGGGAATGTGAATATCAGTACTAAAATCTAATAATTGAGAAAACAGCCCAAGGTATGGATGGATGGTTGGTTACTATGTTTAAATATGCTTGGTGTCTAGAAAACAGTTGGAAACAAAGATTTTATTGTATGATTTGATTACTCAAATCCCTTTCATTTAAAGTTTCATCATGCTGATGCTCTAAAAAGTGGAGTTTGACACCACCAATTTTTGTAATTCTAGTATCTAACCTTTTTTCATGATAACTTCCAAATGACTAAAAAAACAATATTATTATTATAGAGGCGTCATGTTTTATTAGAGGGGCGGCATTCTAATAGGACAAAAAGAGTCATTACATGATCATTTAAGGTGTCCTTTATCAAAAAAAATTGGAAATGACAAATTAACCCTCATTATTGATAACCTAGTTTAGTGATTATAATCAAGTTTAGTGTTAATGATTAATTTCACTTATATTAACTCAAAATCAAAACAAAATCAGATTTTTAGAGTTAAAAAGAAAAAAGTTTAGAGGAGAAGAAAAAGAAAAACTTTTGTGATATTTGTGAAACCCTAGATTTTGATTCACTCAACCAAAATGAGTGATTCCAGTGACCCGGTATACTTCTAAATTAGTTCCCATTAGCTTTTTCTCGCTCAAAATTATCTAAAGTACGTAACAAAATCAAAACTTTTAAATTTTCAGAAGAACTTACGGTTGCAATTTTGCTCGTGACCAACCGTAACTCTTAGTTATCGAATACCAATCGTAACTGGTTAAATTTGGGGAAGATCCAATTGTAAAACCAGTTACAGTTGGTAATTAAATTTGGACAACAACCGTAACTAAATTACGGTTGGTAACTAATGAATCGAGACCAACCGTAACTACCCTATGGTTGGTGTGTCAACTTAACTTTTGAACCGTAAATCATTATTTGATAAATTCTTAAGACACAGGATTATTTACGGTTGGTATGGTTGTTTGAGTAACAAACCGTAACTCAATTACGGTCGATAAATATGATGCAAATACAAACCGTAACTGAACATATTTCTCAAAACTAAGAACTTACGGTTGGTATTTGAGTTAAAACCAACCGTAACATCAACCCAATCTACAATTACGGTTCGTATTTGAGTTATTACCAACCGTAACTCACATGTAACCAGAAATTTCAATTTCAATTTTCATACAAAACCCTAATTTTTGATACAAAATTAACTTAAATCCAACACGATAAACTAAACCCTAACTGGGTTTTTCCAAACATTTTTCGAATCGTCGATTAATCGAAGACGATGAAATTTTTAGTTTTAATGGTGGTTACGGTTGATGGAGGAGAAGAGAAGATGAAGAAGATGATGAAAAAAAACTGATTTGATTTTTTCTGATTCATTTGGTTTAAAAAAATTTGATTTGATTTTGGTTGATTAAAGGTGAAAAGGGTAATGTAGTCAATTTACATCCCTTTAGGACATCCCCTAACCAACTAAAGGGACATTAATATCACAATGCCGTCCCTCTAATAAATCTTGCCGCCCCTATACTAAGCTTGTAAAAAAATACAAGTTCACTGAATTTTGACAACAAGGATGAAAAACAGCTTAAAGATGTTACTCCATAAAGCATGGCACTTATCACTACTTGAGTTGATAGAATCATTGGAATTAAATGTTTTTTAAAGAGCAGAAAATAAAAACCTGTATGAAAGAAAAGTATACTAGTTTGACTGTTTGGGACTGTTTTACTAAATCTGTTTAACCAAAACACCTTGAAAATTTTACACAGAAAAAATTGAAGAGAATATGGATTTCTAGAGACTCACATCTTTACAAACGTATTTTTCTTTATGGTGCTACAAGAAAAATAAATTATGTTACACAGTGGGCCTTGCTGGGGTTTTTCTATACCTGAGCTGAGAATTAAATACAAGCCCGTATATATCGATACTCACCAAAGTCCGTCCCGGCATTTACCTGTCAATCTGTCATGGTGTATTCTTTCGATCGACATCACGAATGTACTTGGGTTTTAGACGTAACTAGTCAATCACTTCTCTCGAGCTCCTTGAATCTTCGGTCCCATTCTTTGGCATCATAGTCTTGGCCATTTAAGTCCTTCTCCGTGCTGTACACAATCCGATCCCTTCCGATGACAGTTTGCTTGGCCATGTCACGAGCACTCAAAAGCTGGAATTTTAATTTACGTAACAGAGTATAAGTAAAACAAGTAAAAGAATATTGCAATAAACAATGCAGGGAATATTAGTAAGAGCTAACAATTATATATACTTCCTGTCGTGTCAGAAAACAAATGAAAACAAGATTTCATGACGAGGAATACAAGTTTTACAGGGTTACTCAATCAAATTCCATTAATCTGAAGTTCCATCATGCTGATGTTTTGGATTAGACACCACCACCAATTATTGTCATAATTAACAGTTTCATTCGATAAGGTTTGAAAGGACTATCGAACACACAAGTCAGTGGTAGTGGTTATCAGTAGTTCATGATGAAGTTTAACGACAATGATGAAAATAGTTTAAAGGTATTATCCCATGTTAACATCAAAGCTTAATTATATATCACTACTTGGTTGAATCATGGAAAGTGTAAAATAAAATTAACCTGTTTTTTCGGGGTAAAAACAATGTAGAGAGTAGCAAATAAACCTAGTTTCAAAGATTAGTCATCTAAACTGTTCTACTGTTTATTGCAGGTATTTCATCTTGCAAGGAAAATGGGCTGATTAAATCTGCTTAAGCATAAATACCTTCCGTCTCAGTGACCCATCTGGAGAATCAAGTAACCTAGCTCGTTGTTCTCTTGCCAGATTTCTCTTATCTATTTCAGCATTTTTTCTACGAAGGATGAACCACCGCACCAGAGGAATAGCAAAAAAAGTGCCAGCATAAACCTGCAGTCATATTCCAGGCTTAATCAGTTTGAAACAAAAATAACATCAATATTATCAAAAAGAAGTACTCAAAACGAAACAAAACAAAACAAAACAAAACAAAACAAAACAGACTTAAATCTACTCCTAGTCCAGTCCGTGTAACACCATGTTTATTGTGTTGATATAAGTTTCAATTGATTAAACAGTAACAAGTCAGAACTTGCAGTCCTGGCCCCAGCATATTCTGCACATAATGGCTCCCTTAGACCCTAAAGGCATCTGCCATCATATCATCATCTCTTCTCCAGTTCTCCCTCTTGTTATTTTTTCCTATTGTGAGTAACATACACATTAACGGAGATAGGTATGAGAAGGAAAAAAAGGAAAATATGTACCTGAAGCAAAGGAAATATTCCGGAGACAAATGATACAATCTCACTGGATTTGGCTGTAACAGTAGCATCCCTTCGAATAGGTTGAAAGAGAAAAATATTAGAGGCAACAATTAAGTAAGACTGGACACTAGAGTTGGGTGCAAAGAAGGATTTAGTCATTTAGATGTTATATAACAAACTTACTTTAACAAAGTTCCAAGAACAATGACCCCAAAAAGATTTAACGCTCCCAAACCTATAGCCAACGCCTTCTGTGTGCCCCCGGAATTACTGCAAATAAACAAGTAGATATCAGGATACATGATATA
This sequence comes from Papaver somniferum, assembly GCF_003573695.1. Classification (NCBI taxonomy): domain Eukaryota; kingdom Viridiplantae; phylum Streptophyta; class Magnoliopsida; order Ranunculales; family Papaveraceae; genus Papaver; species Papaver somniferum. The sequence goes on from NC_039366.1 coordinate 34,616,626, forward strand.
CACCCTTTGCATTTACGTCCCTGATTTAGTCCGAAGTAACCTTTAAAGGTAAATTTGAGGTCCATTTACAAATAAATAAAATAAGGTGATATGCAAAACAGACCTGAATGGCCAGTTCTTCTCTTCGAAAACTTTTTGAACTCCACCAACAAACTCATTCCAACTTTTGCCCCTTTTACTCTTAGAAGAAGCAGTTTTTTGCAGAGTTGGAAATCGATACAGAATACTACCCTGCACAATGAATTATTGAGCTTATAATATCCTTGTTGCTTATTGAAATGCAGTGCTTTGACATGCATGTTTAAATATTAAAATGTCATCCGGAGTAAAAGATGACGACTTTTGGTTTGCCAATAGCGAAAGACCCAAACAGGATGTTACAAACGAAAAAACTTTTTGTATTTACTTCAAACAATTGAAACAATGAAAAACGCACCTCTTCATCTACTTCTGGATAACCATCAAATTTCAGCAGTACCGGTAGAACGTATGATTCATCGTTCTGTAACAACCAAAGATGTTCCTTTCAATATCAAATACTTACGGAAGAGGACTTGGCATGCTCAGAGAATGGTTTCAGGAAATAAATTTGAAACAAAATAAAAGGTTAACTTGCATACAGGTTACAATCATGATTAAGCTTCCTAAGTGACACACAAAGCCTATTTTATTTCTATTTTATGTTATCCTGATAGATGCCAAAATACTCACAATTATAAAAATCCCTTGATTGGATAACACAATTGCTTGTAACCTTCTTTAACACACACGAATTCCAACTAAAGGAAACAAATTTGAAGGAAAAACCAACGAGCTTAAAAAATGGTAAAAAGTTTAAAAAGATGAGAGCCTAAGACTGCTCAATACCTCAGATTTTTCCAACGGTGGTACATCAAGATATGGAGCAAGCTCTTCTGCCGTGACCACACCCCCATTTGAAGCTATGTATTGTCCAATCTACAATATTGAGGAACAAAAGGTTCATTTGCTACATAATTAAACCAGTATATGTGAATACGTAGAAAGTTACAGCTGCTACTTTTCAGGTGAATGAAGAGAAAATGACAAATTTATCTCTAAAGAACTGCCCTTTAATAACTAATCAAATTATCTATGTTAGTTTTCTAGGATGACTGAAGGTTCCAGTAGGATATCTCTATGAATATTTTTTCATTATATATGGACACAGACGCCACTTTTTATAACCATGTAAACAACAGTAACTAGTTGAAAACTAAGTCAGTGCTGAAGCATTACCAACTTCCACCTCTGTTCTTCGAGTCCTTGATTTGGATCTCCATCACCAAATACAAATGAGAATATCTACACGAAATTGTCACTCAAATTAGAACATCGCATCTCAAACCAGAAGACAACAGGGAAAAGACATGAGCAACTCTTGGGCATTACAGATTCAACGAAGTTCATTCCATCATTATCTGTTCTTGGTTGTCTTCTCCTGTAGTAGTATGGATCCCAATACCTACAAGATTAGCTTCAGTGAGTATAAAATTATTTCCATAAACCTCTAACTCAGAAAAAGCAAGCTAAATTATTTCCATATGGGAGTATAGAGAACGGAAATTAGTTTTTTTATAAAATGTTAAGATGAGAAATGAACTCTGTGCAATCTGCATAGTGTTTCCCGGCAACTACAGATTATAACAAGCAGTAGAAGAACGATTTTATTCATATGCTACATTGAAAATTAATTTTCGATAGATTTGAGTGCATTCGATCAAAATGATTTTCATTCTCTTCCTTTGATGTTCTACAACAATTTGACATTGGCATAGTGCTTTGTAAGCTCCTCGGGAAAGTGTTTTTTCCTTCAACTACTTCTCATATTTGCAAACAACAAACAAGGGTTGGGGAAGAGGTTCCTCTCAAAATTATTACCAGAATAAATCAGATGGCCGGAAGAAAGCTCCGAAGCCTGGATTGTAAGATCTATTCTGACGTCTTCCACGATTATCTTCATCACTGCGAACAAAAAATGATAAACGACAATGAGAATAGCCAATTACTAAGGATGGAAGACTCGACCTAATGACAGGTAAGAAGAGAAAAAGTACCTTCTGCTTGATAGAAGAACAATGATGGAGGTATAAACGATAACGATTGAAGCAATAAGAGCCGTCCCAAACGAAACCCTTATTACGTATTCAGCTGCAGACTGTAAATGTAGATTGGTCAATATTCCATTATTTGGTCAAACCTAAGAGCAAACGTTAAGTTTTACCGAATAGCAAACATTTAGAAAAATGTGTAAAAGTGAGTGATATTACCTTCCCCTTTTCAAGCCAAGGTTCAATTTTCAACCTAAAAGATTTGGCTAGAAGCTTTGTGCGATAATCCCTGGGGAAAACATAAAGAACGTCCCCTTCATCTGATACCTGTCAAAACCATCTTGAAGAAGATTGCCCTCACGAAATCAAAAACTTCAAAAAGCCGCAAAACATATAAAAATACATGAATCTAGTGTATCGTTGTATCATCTAATGATGAAGACATTGATAGGTTTATACACTTGAGCATGCGAGAACAAGATATACACGCAAACAACAACGGGGATGCTAACAAAAAAGAAAAATACACAAAAAGAAACACCATTTTCCAAGAAATTTTCCATACCAAACGCTTGGCGGCAAATACAAACATCTTCTCCAGCAAATCTTAATTTATTCAGACTTTGAAATGGTTTATAAGTAACATTAGTTCTTTACGAATATCAGTTGAGATAGGAGCCTAGGAGGCCCTCTTGTGGTGACTAAAAGGGATTCTTGTCGCTCATTAAAAAGTGTCCCCTATGCAAGAAGCAAGCAACTACAAATTTCTTCCAACTTCGCAACATTCTCAATTGGAATTAGGTAAAAGTTTATGTTCGCACTAGCCGTAGAAGCAGTTACTAGAGAATTATTATGATATTTTACAGATTCTGAGTAATGAAAAGTTGTCAACTATTATCGTTTCTAGAATCAAGCTACCACTTTAATGGATGCAATTCTGGTTAACCAACGTAAAGTACAATCTAGCAGGGAGCATACACAGTTTCATACTCGAGTAATGAAGACAATTGTCATATTTCTAGAACCATTGAAACTGTTACAGCGAAACAACTCGCGCACCATTCTGATATCTATCCAATTTTAGATCATAAACAGCCAGCAAATTGTTTCCAGAACCATTCAAAAGAGTGAAACAACATGAGCACCATTCTAATATTCAATTTTAGTTCGTAAACAGCCAGCAAATATAGGTTAAAGCTGGAGAAATTAATAGTTACTGCCAGTTATCATCTCTAGAATCAAACCAGAACTTTCATGGATGCAATTCCAGTTACCAAATTCCAAAATACAATTCAAAGCAGCTGTGTCTAGTTCCACTATTCTTTTATGCAATTCTAGTTCACAATCCTAATTTCATATGCAATTACATTTCAAATTCATTCGCAAACCAAACAAAACCTTCTAAGAATTAAAGGTTTAGGTTAAAATTACCTCCAGGAATCCACTAGTATCAGAAGCAAGTGCTTGTAATGCCTTTTCAGCTTCATCCAACTTCAAACCAGATTTACTAGATATATCACCAACAGTAACTCTACCTCCAAATGAATCAACAGCTTCCATAGCTCTTTTTCTTACATCACTTGGTAATTTATCAGTTTCAATACTATTCCCAGGTCTACTTAATCCAAGTGGAAAATCTATATTTGCTCTAATTACACCAGGTACTACTGAAACCCTAGTACCTCTTCTATTGACATTCCTACTAAATTGAATTGATGAAGTTTGAAAGAAACTTGATTCTTTAAATTCTAATCTCTTACTACTGCTATTCCCCAAAATCAATGGCTTTAATGAGAAATTCTTGTAAACATCAGATTGTTGTTGATAATGATGATGATTCTTGATTGTTAGTGTGAAACAAGTAGATATTGAAGCCATTGATAATTGCAAGAACAAAGAAGAAAAAGAATCTAGGTTTTCCCCATGGAACTGCTGTGACTTTGAGAGAATCCTTGAATTTTCTGAGTGGCTCTAAATTTCGATCAGATCTTTTAAAAGGAAAATAGACGAGTTGAATCGGACTTGTTGGTGCTATTTAAACCGTGGGTTAGCATTGAAGTTATGTCGTGTTTAAGGCAAGGTTTGAAAAACACCCGTTTTTTCTGGAAAAACGGCCCTTATAACGGTCACACCCATATACCGTAGCCGTGAGGGTCCCCGAACTCCGTGCCTATATAAAGCCGATAAATAGGAAATAACGGCAGTTTTTTAGGACTGTTTTTCCATTTTCATACATGTTATAACTGTTTTTGTAAAATTGAATTTTACGTTTTTTGCTTCTAAATAATATTTTAAAGCGAGTTTTTTAGACCATTTTTTTCGTTTTCACGCAAGTTATAACCGTTTTTATAGAAAAAAGAATTTAAAATTTTTTTTTATAGTTTTTTATTTTTTAAATTAAAGATTAAAAAATTACAAAAAAAATTTTGAAAATAAAAGAATAAAATAACAATATATAATAAAATGTCGTACCAGAGTTATTAGACCCGTTATAACTGTTTTCACGCACGTTATAACCGTTAGATAGGAATTTCAAATCATAATTCTTTTTTATTTTCTATTTAACTGTTATAACGCCCGTTATTTTAAAATAATGTATAAAAAACGTGTTTTTTCCCAAAATAACATGTTTTTTCCCAAAATAACATGTTTTTTGCCTGAAACGTGTTCACACCCGACAAAACGCGGTATAACGGTCACACCCAGTAGCCGTGACCAGAGGTGTGACCTGTTTTTCAAACCTTGGTTTAAGGTTAAGCCTAAAGATATGTATGTCCCACAGAGAGTGCCAAAAAAAATTCTTATTGGACCGACGGAAGTGTAAGACAAGAATACAATGGGTGGGTGCCATAAAATAGTCCGGAATTTTGACACAGATGCCGATATTTGTACTCTTTTTTTTTTGGATCGGGAAAGGATAACAATATATTAACGTGCTTATGGGGAGGTAAGCAAAACAAACTCAAGAGCTATAACAAAAACAACCGAACCAAGAGAGACAGACCTCTAACAACCCCAATTGGCGATAGTGTTATCAAGATTAATACCATCTAACGCCTCATCTGAACGAGTCTAGTTGAAGACTAGGGTTTGAACTTGTCGAATAAAATCATCTACCACCACCGTCTTGTGATAAAAAATTAAAGTATTTCGAGTTATCCATATAGACCAACAAATAGCATGGGAATAAGAGGCCAAAACATTTTTCCAATTAGATAACCTAATTTGCATTTCCAACTCTTAATGATTAGGTTATACGATTCGGCTTAACCCACTAAGTATTAGTAGTCCTTAGAAACCCACACTTGGGACGCAGAATTGCAGTAAACGAGGAGATGAAAATTTGACTCCTCATTCTAACGACAAAGAAGACAACCATTCACCAAAAGTTTGCCTCGTTTGTAAAGTTTATCCATAGTGACAAGTCCCTTATAATAAACTAATCACAAGAAGGCCAGCAAGCTTATCCTTGTTGGCTTTCGACGGGAATATTACAATCCTATCAAAATCCAACAAGATATGTTATTTCTCTCAACCAGCTATTGCATCATGAAGCTCTTCAATGGATTGGGAGAGAGCTGCATTCGCGAATTCTCACTTAGCCTTCCCTTTTGGAAAGGTAATGCACATCTACTGTACTGCTAAGTGGTTCCCCGGTACATTTTGATAATAGTGCGTTACGATAATGAATACTTCTGATTTTTCATCTTTTTTATATTTGTTAACTACGGTTGGGTAAATGAGACTCTCCCAAGTTTAATAGAGGATAAGACATAAAAGGTTATTTTTTCGACTTAATTAAATTAAAAAGTTAAAAATTAATCTGAAAATTAAATTTCAAAATGACCTCTAGAACAAAAAACGCACTCTTCTTGTGGAGTAAAAAAAAACTTTGTTTTGACTTTTGGAAACTACTTCTGCTTCTAGTTGATAAAACCCGGACCTTATAAGCCAATTAAAAACAACAAAAGTCATCGATAAGGCTCGATAGAGGAAATATTTGATTAGAATTTTTGAAACCGCATAATTACAATTTTAATTATATATCTGTAATTGGATATCTGAATTTTCGATACAGAATTGGACGAGTACCGGATATTCTGTATGGATAGACATGCCAAATACATTAGAATTTTGTGGATCTCGCCTAACTTGGCCCATGATACCAATCAAAAAGTACTCGTCTTTTTTTTCATATCTTGTTAGAATCTAGTCCGGGACGATCTAACATTATTTTATTTTAGAAAATTTGTGAAATTTTAGGGCACTTATATAAACATCATCCATAGCTCTTTTTCTTACATCAATGGGTAATTTATCAGTTTCAAATTTTAATATTATTCCCAGATCTACTTAATCCAAGTGGAAACTCTATATTCGCTCTAATTAGTATTACTGAAACCCTAGTAGATCTTCTGTGAACAAAAACATTCCTACTAAATTGAATTGAAGTTTGAAAGAAACTTGATTCTTTAAATTCGAATCTCTTACTACTATTCCCCAAAATCAATGGCTTAAATGAGATATTCTTGTAAACATCGGATTGTTGCTGATAATGATGATGATTCTTGATTGTTAGTGTAAAACAAGTAGATATTGAAGACATTGATAATTTCAAGAACAAAGAAGAAAAAGAATCTAGGTTTTCCCCATGAAACTGTTGTAATTTTGAGAGAATCCTTCATAATTCTGAGTGGCTCTAAAACTTCGATCAGATCTTGTAGCAGGAAAATAGACAAGTTGAATCAGACTTGTTGGTAGGTTTTAAATTGTAGGATTCAAAGATTAGGTTGCGAGTGAAATTATGTCGTGTTTAAGGTTAAGCCTAAGAATATGTATGCCCCACAAAGAATGTCAAATAATAAAAAATAAATCATGTGGGATCGATGGAAGTGGAATACAAGAATAAGATGGGTGGGTCCTATATGGGATTTGGTACCCTCTTAAATAAACAGATACCCCATTAACAGTCGTTCGAAATTTTGACACCGATTCTGATATATAGGACTGGAATATTGCAATCCAGTTATTACATCATGAAACCCTTTTGGGGGAGAGAGCTAAACTCACGAATTCTCACATATCCTTTCCTCTTGGAAAGGTAATGTATATCCTTTTTTTTATAAAAAAAACTTAGGCCAATAATGCTTAAGAGAAGTACAAACCATAGCTAGTGGTAAGCAGATTACCATAGCTTTGTTACGAGCTATAGCCTGATTAAAATTGCCCATGTTTTGAAGTTTAGAGGACTATTAAAACAAAAGAAATAACATTCGATCTACTTTTATTATCTTTATTGGTTCACTATTTTTTTTTCATGGTAACTGAGGTAATGGATATCAATTGTGTTGCGAAGTGGTTCCCCGGACATTTTAATTACAACATGTTGCTACAATGTATATTTCTGAGTTTTAATCTCTTGTATATTTGTTATTTGTAGTTGGGCAACAAAAATCTCCCAAGTTTAAGATAGTAAAAAGTAAATTTTTCGACTTAATTAAATTTAAAATTTAAAAGTTAGTCTTAAAATGACTTTTAGAGCAAAAAATATGTTTTTCTTGCTGAGTAAAAAAGAACTTTGTTTTGTCTTTTGGAAACTAATTATGCTTCTAGTTGATAAATACAAACCTTAAGCCAACTAAAAACAACAATAGTGGTCGGTAAGGCTCATTAGAATAAATGTGTGATTACAATTTTTGAAACTGGATAATTAGTATACCTTTAACATTTCAGATAAGGGGATATCTGCATTTTCAATATGGAATTGGACGAGTATCAGATATTCGATATGGATAAACATGCCAAAAATATTAGAATTTTGTGGATCTCGCCTAACGTGGTCCGTGATACCAATCGAAAAGTAGTCGTTTTTTTTTCATATATTGTTAGAATCTAGTCCAGGGAAGACCCCACATTATTTTATTTTAGAAAACTTGTGAAATTTTAGCGCACTTATATCAACATCATCCATAGCTCTTTTTCTTACATCAATTGGTAATTTATCAGTTTCAAATTTTAATATTATTTCCAGATCTACTTAATCCAAGTGGAAACTCTATATTCGCTCTAATTAGTACTATTGAAATCCTAGTAAATCTTCTGTGAACAAAAACATTCCTACTAAATTGAATTGATGAAGTTCGAAAGAAACTTGATTCTTTAAATTCGAATATCTTACTACTATTCCCCAAAATCAATGGCTTTGGCCTATTCCTATGCATATGGCAAGCATCAAGTTTTACCATGTATGCACCCACTATGGGTATGCCAAACTACCAAAATCATATGTCTATATGTCAGGAATAACATATAGGTATATACGACAAAGTTTCCAGCGAGCGATAGAGAGTTCATCGCTCGATGGTCACACCAGCGCTCGTTGATCATTAAATCGCCAGCGCTAGTCAAGCTCCCGCCCGACTCTCAGATCATCTCTTACCAGATCTTCATCCAACGACTAGTATTTCCCCCCTATAAATACCTAATTTCAATCTCATTTAAACTCACACCAGAATTTCTAAATCTCTCTAGAGTTTCTCAATCTTCTTCTTCAAATCTAAAACAATTACACCTTCTCTACAATTCTTTTCATTTCTTGTAATATGGATTCACAATCTCAAAGTCAAGACAAAGGCAAAGCTAGAAAAAAACAAAGTTCGTGGTGCAAAATACACCCTGATAGAGGATGAATGCATTTGTCGTAATTATGTCTATTTTACCCAAGATTGTATTGATGGTGCACAACAACATGGTAACACCATGTGGGATAATATATTTTTGAAATATGAAGAACAAACCATGAACATCAATTCTCGTGATGCAAAAGGATTGGCAGAACACTTCATTGTAATCAACAGGGAAGTAGCCGCTTATGTTGCATTGATAATGCAAGCCAAGAGAGCAGGTAGGGAAAGTGGTCAGAACGATGTTGATTTTGAAAGACAGGTTCGTTTAGATTGGCATCGAAAACATGGCAAACAGTTCTCTTTAGAAAGTTGTTATCATATTTTGAAGGTGTTGAACAAATATAATCCAGATTTCTTAATAACTAATCAACAAGTACCTGAAAGGTCACCATATAATTCTTCTCCCTCAACACCGAATTCAAATTCTTCACCAGATACTGCAAGAAACCTTAAAGGTAACTTAGTTTTTAATAATTATGATGATGGGAAGAGAAAATTGCCAGGGAGTAACAATGCAAGATTAGATAGAAAATTAGCTCGAGAAGGAGGGAGTTCCGGTGGATTTAACATGGCGGAGTTTATGGAACATCAAAAGACCGTCGAGAAGCAAAGAGCAATTGATAGGAAAATTCAAAACAGGGAGAGTAAAAAAAGTCGTCTTTCTCAAGAAAAATTTGGGTTTGAATATGATAAGCATAACATTCTTCAATCTAACACTTCAATTATGAACTCCCAGCAAAGACATGTGTGGCAAATTGAATTTGACAGAATTCAAGCACAGATTGAACAACAAGCTGGATTTACTAACAACAATTGTGATGGTGATGGTGATGATGATGATGATGGAACTGATGACGAGTTTGATGTAGTAGTTCCTCTAAATGATTAATGTATTAAATTAAGTTTTAATTTAATGTATTGCATTTTAATTTGATATGTTGTTGTTGCATTCTACTTAATATTAGTTTGAAATGAAAAGTTGATTAATTTGAAATGTTGTTGCTCATTAACTTTAAATAAGTCTATTGCTCAATCGAGTTAAATAAAAATACATAACTTAGATTTTTTTAAAATAACTTAAATAAAAATATTAACCTAAATAAAAATACATAAAACTTAATACATAACTTAAATTAAAATACATAAAACTTAAATTAAATTACATAACTCATTGTCTTCCATGCTCTGCCCAAAGATTCAATCTCATATCTTCTCTTAAACTGTCATACAAATTTCGGTTATGAATGTAATTAGCCATTTGAGCATAATTCCTTGCAGGGACGCCTCTTTGTGGTTGAATCTCCGTCCTCAAATCTTCATCTTCATAGTTAGTCCACTTCGAATTACGACGGGTTTCCTGAATTATCATGTTATGAAGAATTATGCAAGTGAGCATAGTCTTGTGCATTTCACGAGGACTCAACCCACGATATGGGCCACAAACGATAGCAAACTTCCTCTTCAAAATTCCAAAAGCGCGTTCCACATCCTTCCTCGCTCCCATTTGGGCATCGTTAAAATGCCGGTATGAACGGCCTAATGCACCGGCAGGAGGCTGACAGTAGCATTGAACCAAGGTGGACCATTTTGGGTAGATACCATCCGCAAGATAATAACCATGAGTATGTTGGTGGCCGTCAATCATGAAACAGACTTGGGGACAAATTCCATGCTTCAAATCTTCAAACAGAGGCGACTTATGCAAAATATTGATATCATTTTGTGAACCCGGAAGACCAAAAAAAGCGTGTCATATCCAACAATCGTAAGAAGCAGCAGCTTCAAGGATAACTGTTGGTTTTGGATAATGACCTTTATATTGACCGGCCCAATAAACAGGGCATCCTTGCCATACCCAATACATACAATCGAGACTACCTAGCATTCCTGGGAATCCCCTTTCCTCATTCTCCCTCAATATTTGTCTAACATTTTCCTCGATTGGTTTTCGTAAATATGTTGCACCAAAATGATTAATAATTACCTCACAAAACTATGAAAGGTAAGTGAATGAAGTTGTTTTACCCATACGAAGATACTCATCGTTCACATCCGCTGGTCTTCCATAACCTAGAATCCTTAAAGCCAAAGTAACTTTTTGTTCAGGATTATGAACTCTAATATTCAGTGCATCAAACTGAGGTTCTACCCGACAAAGCTCTTCAACAATCTTTATCACCAGATGCCGAGGCATACAAAATCTAACTTGGAAATCTCGATCAGAGTACACACAATTGGGAAGAAAATAATCGTGCATCAGCTTCTGATGGTAAAATTCCCTCCCTCGATACGTATACCTTCTTGAGAATACTTCTTGTGGCTCTGGAACTCTAGGTATATGGCCCGTATGTACTAGCATAAAAATGTCTATGAGTTTATTATCTTCAGCTTCCTCATCGTCAAGTTCTTGCAACCTCCTTCCATGCATTTCTTATTGTAATCTAAACCGATTCATAATAATATTCCTCTCTTCATTGGATGTTGCCATTGAAATTTAAAATGAGAATAGAGATAGAGAAATTGTTGAAATATAGGTTGAAGTAGGTGTGAGTACCTTGGAGAAATACGAGGGCGTATATATAGGAACCATAGCCGTTGGAAAATATCAAGTGGTCGATATAATTAATATCGCCAGCGATACTTTTTATATCGCTCGTTATAATGTATAACGCCAGCGATAATCTCATTATCGCCAGCGTTATTCATAATATCATTCGCTAGAATGTCTATCGCTTATTTGTTTTCCCATAGTGGCGCAATTGGTTTTCCATGCCACCTGGTATGCCAAACAACATTTTCCATACCCATAGGAATAGGCCTTAAATGAGAGATTCTTGTAAACATCAGATTGTTTCTGATAATGATGATGATTCTTGATTGTTAGTGTAAAACAAGTAGATATTGGAGACATTGATGATTTCAAGAACAAAGAAGAAAAAGAATCTAGGTTTTCTCCATGAAACTGCTGTAATTTTGAGAGAATCCTTCATAATTCTGAGTGGCTCTAAAACTTCGATCAGATCTTGTAACAGGAAAATAGACGAGTTGAATTAGACTTGTTGGTATGTTGTAAACTGTAGGATTTAAAGATTAGGTTGCGAGTGAAATTATGTCGTGTTTAAGGTTAAGCTTAATAATATGTATGCCCCACAAAGAGTGCCAATTAATAAAAAATAAATCATGTGGGACCGACGGAAGTGGAATACAAGAATAAGATGGGTGAGTCATATATGAGATTTGGTACCCTCTTAAGTAAACAGATACCCCATTAGCAGTCGTTCGAAATTTTGACACCGACTCCGATATATAGGACTGGAATATTGCAATCCTGTCGAAAGCCAACAAGGTAGCTCAGCAACGAGCAACCAAATGTATGTTATTTTTCCCAGCCAGTTGTTACATCATGAATCCCTTTCGGGGTAGAGAGATAAACTCACGAATTCTCACATAGCCTTTCCTTATGGAAAGGTAATGTATATCCTTTTTTTTTATAAAAAAAAACTTAGGCCAGTAATGTTTAAGAGGAGTACAAACCATAGCTAGTGGTAAGCAGATTACCACTACTCCTAGAATTAGTGTTGTTACAAGCTATAGCCTGATTAAAACTGCCCATGTTTTGAAGTCTAGAGGCCTATTAAAACAAAAGAAATAACATTCGATCTACTTTTATTATCTTTATTGTCTTCTCCACTAATTTTTTCATGGTAACTGAGGTAATGCACATCAATTGTGCTGCTAAGTGGTTTCCCGGACATTTTAATTATTGCATGTTGCTACAATGTATACTTCTGAGTTTTAATCTCTTGTATATTTGATATTTGTAGTTGGGCAACGAAAATATCCCAAGTTTAAGAGAGTAAAAAGTAAGTTTTTCGACTTAATTAAATTTAAATTTTTAAAAGTTAATCTTAAAATGACTTCTAGAGAAAAAAATGTACTCTTCTTGCTGAGTAAAAAATAACTTTGTTTTGTCTTTTGGAAACCAATTGAAAAAGCGGGGGTCTAACAACACCACCCAATATTTCGCTTATCAATCTGTATGGACTAACTTCGAAATACTTTGTTACAGAATCAACTAGACAGTCAGACTCAATCTACATAAAAGTATCTCAAGGAGTTAATATCTCTCTCTTGATTTGATTTTTACTCAAGCTAAAATCAATAGCGAGTCTTTATCAAATACAAGGAATAACTTGGACGGTACCAAAGACCAATGTCCAAGGATCAACCAATATCAATCAACAACCAAAGGTTGGGTTTCCAATTGATGATCACGAACGCACAACCTGTAATTATATAAAATATAATGCGGAAAAGAAATAACACAGATACCAGAAATTTTGTTAACGAGGAAACCGCAAATGCAGAAAAACCCCGGGACCTAGTCAAGATTGAATACACACTGTATTAAGCCGCTACAGACACTAGCCTACTCCAAGCTAACTTCGTACTGGACTATAGTTGAACCCCAATCAGTCTCCCACCGATCCAAGGTACAGTTGTAATCCTATGCCTCTGATCCCAGCAGGATACTTCGCACTTGATTCCCTTAGCTAATCTCACCCACAACCAAGAGTTGCTGCAACCCAAAAATGCAGACTTGATAATAAACAAATCTGTCTCACACAGAAAAGCCTATCAAAGGATAAATCTGTCTCCCACAGATAAACCCTAGGTTTTGTTCCCTCTTAAGATATGAAATCAAGGTGAATAGGAACCAATTGATAATCCGGTCTTATATTCCCGAAGAACAGCCTAGATTAATCAACCACCTCTCTACAATCCTTCCTGATTACACAGGCGGTTTGTCGAGGAATCACAAAAAGTGAGACGAAGATGTTTGTGACTTCTTTATATCTTGCCTATCGGAGAACTCTCACGATCTCAAGCCAATCAAAGATTGTACTTGTACGATAGAAGATGCAAGATCAGATCACACAACTACGATAAAAGTAGTATCGGTCTGGCTTCACAATCCCAATGAAGTCTTTAAGTCGTTAACCTGGTTTTAGAGAAGAAAACCAAAGGTTAAAGGAGAATCGACTCTAGCGAGCGCACTAGTATCACACAGACGTGTGGGGATTAGTTTTGCACAATGCTAGATGTCTCCTTTATATAGTCTTCAAATCAGGGTTTTTCCTTAGTTACAAAGCAATCCATATTCACCGTTAGATGAAAACCTGATTTAGATTCAAGCTAATATTTCTCAACCGTTAGATCGAAAACTTAGCTTGTCACACACACTTGGGTAGACATTTACTAGGTTTGTGAAAACCATGCCCAAACGTGTACGTGTATGTTGGTTCAACATTGTAACCCAAAAGGTTAACCATATGAGCATTTCATATTAACCTTGTTCTTCTTCACCATAACTAGTTCAATTGACTCAAATGAACTGGTTAAAGAGTTGTTCAATTGCTATGAGATCTTATGTAACTACACAAGACACAATTGAAACAAAGATGATTCGATTCGATTGAATCGGCTCATGAACTTTATACCACGGTTTGCATAAAGCATTCCTTAGTAATTTAAGTTTCATGTTCAGAGCACATATTTATATCATAACCTCTTAAGCTCACAAACAAGTTCGCGGACTTAAGACAACCGGTGGAGTTTTCCAAACTCAGCAGAAAATCTCGGCAAAGAGACTTTCGCCAGTTCGCGGACTAGGTTCGCGGACTTACACGCAAACGAGTTTTTGGAAAATCCCAGCAGAAATTCTCGTTACAAGAACTTCCGACAGTTCGCGGACTGAGTTCGAAAACTTCAGATTAAGGAATACATGGTTATGTAATCTATACTCTCATTCCAATCATTGAGACATTCTCAGAGGACATTAGCCGTTATTCACAGACCGTTTCACGTCAGAGCAATTCTCAAAGTAATTGAAACTTTTCATGACTTTCGTCACTAGGTGAAGATAAACTTGATCAAAGCGAAACGTTTTACCAACACATGATTTCGAGATATAGATAGGCGAGATATACTCAGCTCGAAATATCAAATGTGTATGATCCAGTCTATATAGCATATGACTTTTGTCTCATAAGAAGTAGGAGATAGAAGAGATAGACTTTTGAGTGATAGATAAGTTCAAGTCTCCACATACCTTTTTGTTGATGAAGTTCCACGGTTCCTTGAGTAGATCTTCGTCGTTGTATGATGAATCGCCATGAAGACCTTGAGCTCAAATACATTTTTCTATCCTAGTCCGAGACTTAGCTATGTAGGCTAGAAATCAAGACTTATAGTTTTGATCACTAAGATTGAAAAACATGCTTGAGATAGCAACGCATGCGAGGTCGACCGAGCTATGCTCTAACAATCTCCCCCTTTGTCAATTTTAGTGACAAAACTATTAATACATATGGAATACAAAAAATATAAACTTTAGTGTCTCCTATTCCATAGTCTAATCTTCAACGTTTCCTGAAATCTTCGTCCTTCCAAGTACTCCAATGATCCCAAAGGTTGTAAGTTTAGCATCACCATTGTTGAAGATCCGTAACTATAACAATGAGAGAAATCGAGATTCTCGATCATTATTATACAGTGTCATAGTATTATTATATAACATCAAAGTCCAATTGTATCACGACTTTAACAATAACACTATGGTGAAATGTATCACTCTTAGTCAATACTCCATCTCGATCATGGAAACCACTCCCCCTTACACAATGATCCAAAAATCATATGTATTTGTAGTGTGAACTACAATATTTCTCCCCCTTTTTGTCAATAAAATTGGCAAAGGTACAAGAACGAGATCATACTGAAATTTCCACAAGAGACATTTCATAGACTAAAAGAAAAATACATACCAACTTAATTTAGATGCAATCATAAAGCCGAAGATAAATGCATTCATCAAGGAGTTTTAAGATACAAGATAACCCCTATAAAATTCCAAAACCGCACACCCCGCAAGATATTACCAGTAAGCACAAGTTCAAAAGAACTCTCCCCTATTTGATGTCATTCCCGAAAGAACAACAAGAGCAACTTTAATTTCGAAAGAAAAGAAGGATTTTAAAGCACTAAAGAGATACTTAAAAAAAAAAAAAAACGACAATCCTACAGAAACTGAACTGGAAAGTACCTACTGGAGTTTCAGACTAAATTTCCCAAAAGATAAGGATAAGCATAGGGGCAAGAGTCAATAAAACATTTTAGTGAACCAAAACAACACCAATAGACTGCCGCAAGTGTTGAAACGTTGCAGTGTCTAAGGGTTTGGTGAGAATATCAGCCAATTGTTGTTCGGAAGGCACAAACTCCATACTGATGATACCATTTTCATAAATATCACGAATAAAATGGTACCTTATGTCAATGTGTTTTGTTCTTGAGTGCTCAACAGGATTCTCAGTAATTCGAATCGCACTGGAGTTGTCACAAAAGATCTTCATTATTCCATCTGTTTCATCCATAGGAGTTAAGTACAACATGATCCGGAAGCAATGTATTCTGCTTCACATGTAGACAGGGATTGAGAGTTTTGCTTCTTGCTATGCCATGCTACAAGATTGAGACCCACATAGTAGAAGCCCCATGAGGAACTTTTTCTGTCTTCTACACATCCTGCCCAATCAGCATCAGAATAAGAAGAAAGGTCAGTATTAGTATCAAAAGTGTACGAGTGACCATACCCAACAGTGTGATTTATATATCGTATGATTCTTTTTGCAGCTGCAAGATGATATTCTCTTGGATCCGCCTGAAACCTGGCACAACAACCAACACTGAAGGAGATATCAGGTCTAGTAGTTGTAAGATACAAAAGGCTACCTATAATGGATCCATATAGTTTTTGATCCACTTTTGCTCCTTTCTAATCCCTGTGTAATTTACCAGTAGTAGGCATGGGAGTCATCTTAGGAGACGACTTATCCAGACCGAATCTTGACACAAGATTTCGTGCGTACTTCTCCTGGGATAAGTAAATCCCCTCCTTATGTTGTTGAATCTATAATCCTAAGAAGTATCTTAATTCACCAACATTGCTCATTTCAAATTCTTTAGCAAGAGAGACTTGAAATTCTTTTGCGAATTTCTCAGAAGTTGATCCATATATAGATGATATCATTTACATAGATTTGAGCAATTACAACATCTTTCCCACTCCATTTGGTAAACAATGTTTTATCAGCTCCTCCTCTTGAAAATCCTTTTCTAATAAGAGAAGTAGTAAGTTTCTCAAACCAGGCTCTTGGTGCTTGCTTCAATCCGTATAATGCCTTCTTGAGCTTCAACACATGATCTGGGAAATCAGGATTTTCGAATCCCTTAGGTTGAGCAAAAAAGACTTCCTCTTTTAGAATTTCATTCAGAAACACTGATTTTATGTCCATCTGAAACAACTTAACCTTGAGAAAGCAGGCATGGGCCAATAAAAGTCGAATGGACTCAAGACGTGCCACAAGAGCAAATGTTTCGTCAAAATTGTTTCCTTCAATCTGTGAATATCCTTGAGCGACAAGTCTAGCTTTATTTCTGACAATTGTGCCGAATTCATTAGACTTGTTCTTGAATATCCATTTGGTACCGACAATATTGACATTTGGAGGACAAGGTACACGTTCTCAGAAATCTTATATTTCAAATTGATTTAACTCTTCATGCATCGCATTGAACCAAAAAGGATCTTTCAGAGTTTCATCAATATTCCTTGGTTCCACCAGCGAAAAATAACAACCAAAATTGCATATATTTTGAAGTTGACCCCTTGTTTTGGCTGTATAATCCCTTCCCCCAATGATACTTTTGGGGTCATGATTCCTTTGAACCCATAGATGTCGTGGAGGGACACGTTTTTATTCATCAGGAATGGCTTGATCAGTGCTCTTCTCCTCGTCATTAGAAATGTCAGGATCAGTAACAGTTGGGATAACATCAACTGATTCTGGAATTTCTTTGACTTTCTTAATTGTCTCTGTTGGAGGCAACTCAACAGGAGAACTATCTTGACGAAAATTGCTAACGTCGTCGATGATAACATTAGCAGATTTCATCATGACTTGTGTTCTGAGATTAAAAACTCGAAACCCACGACTGTCAGACACATATCCAAGAAAGATACCTTAGTCACTTTTGGTGTCGAATTTCCCTCTCAGTTCTCGATCTTTCAGAATATAACACTTACTTCCAAACACCCTGAGATAGTGTAGGTTAGGTTTCCTTCCATACCATAACTCATAAGGAGTGTTAAGGGTTTTAAACCGCAAATACACAAGGTTGATCAATTAGCATGCTGTAAAGAAAGCTTCTCCCCAAAATCTTAAAGGTAGGTTTTTGTTGTGGAGCATTACCCTTGCCATTTCCTGGATGTTCCTATTCTTTCTTTTAGAAACTCCATTAGCTTGAGGAGTAATCGGTGGTGAGTATTGTTGAATGATCCCCAGTTCGGCACAGAATTCAAATACCTTGGTGTCTTTGAATTCAGTGCCACGATCGCTTCTAATTTTCTTTAGTTTGCGACCTTGTTCGTTCTGGATTCTTTTAAAAATAATCTTGAATTCACCAAGGGTTTCATTCTTATGGGATAGGAATGCAACCAAAGTAAATCTGGTGTAATCATCTACCATAACTAAAGCATACTTCTTACCGGCAACCTTGGGTTGTTGAATTGGTCCGAAGAGATCCATATGAATTAAATCAAGTGGAGATTTAGTGAGGATATCTCGAGATGATTTGTGGTGAAATTTTGTTTGCTTATCCTTTTGACAGGCACCACATACACCTTCAATCTTTGCATTGATTTTGGTAATGCCTCTAACAAGTTCTTTGTTAATGATCTTAGTTAGAAGCCGATAATTGATGTGACCAAAACGCTCATGCCAAAGATGTGTAGATTCCACCTTAGTCAAATTGCAGCGATTGCTAAACTGAGTATCAAGAAGGTAACAGTTGTTTTTACCACGAAATCCTTGCAAAATCACTTTCCCAGATTTGTCAACAATGTCACATCCATTCGCATTGAAGATATCTCGATGGCCCTTGTCGCAAATTTGACTAATAGAAAGAAGATTAGCATTCATACCTTTAATGTATACCACATCATGGATTTCTGGAACACCGGGTAGCTTGATCGTTCCCTTTTTGCTGATGTAGTAACAACTTCCATCTCCGAACTTTACAGGTCCTCCTTCATAGTCAACAGATGAAACAAACCATGTAAGGTCTCCTGTCATGTGTTGACTACATCCACTATCAAGAAACCATTGAAAGGGAGATGTAGATCTTAGAGCAAAGGTACCATTACTACTAGTACTTCTTGATTTAGAGTTTCCTGGTAGTGTTGTATGAGCTTTTAGAGAATCATACAGTTGTTTAGCTTTCTTACAAAGATTACTTGTAACGTTAAAACTCTTTTGAAAAGACATACATGCTTTCTGTATATGATCGGATGGATCACAACATGAACCTCTGCTTTGAAGATTGTCTGACTGGTTCCTTGTCATATCAGTTTTCTCAACATCCTGTCGTTGATTACTATCTGACTTGTGACATTTTTTGATAAAGGAACAACTGAGATTTTTCAAATTCTCAAAGAGAGTATTTCCATATATCAAATCCTTAAGAACTGCAATTTCTGCAACTAGACCACGGTTGATCCGAATTTGTTCATCCTACCCTTTTTGAAGAGACATTAGTTTGTCAGACCTTTTCTTGCGGTTGTTTTTTACACCTGGTGAAGCGTCAATTGAGACTTTACGGTCCATATAGTCAGATCGCTACAAACACAGACTGATGAGGTCTTAGCGTGTTTGCCTGCTCTGATACCAATTGAAAAAGCGGGGGTCTAACACCACCACCCAATATTTCTCTTAGCAATCTATATGGACTAACTCTGAAATACTTTGCTAGAGAATCAACTAGACAATCAGACTCAATATAGATAAAAGTATCTCAAGGAGTTCATATCTCTCTCTTGATTTGAGTTTTACTCAAGCTAAAATCAATAGCGAGTCTTTATCAAATACAAGGAATAACTTGGACGGTACCAAAGACCAATGTCCAAGGATCAACCAATATCAATCAACAACCAATGGTTGGATTTCCAATTGATGATCACGAACGCACAACCTGTAATTATATAAAATATAATGCGGAAAAGAAATAACACAGATACCAGAAATTTTTTTAACGAGGAAACCGAAAATGCAGAAAAACCCCGGGACCTAGTCAAGATTGAATACACACTGTATTAAGCCGCTACAGACACTAGCCTACTCCAAGCTAACTTCGTACTGGACTATAGTTGAACCCCAATCAGTCTCCCACCGATCCAAGGTACAGTTGTACTCCTATGCCTCTGATCCCAGCAGGATACTTCGCACTTGATTCCCTTAGCTAATCTCACCCACAACCAAGAGTTGCTGCAACCCAAAAACGCAGACTTGATAATAAACAAATCTGTCTCACACAGAAAAGCCTATCAAAGGATAAATCTGTCTCCCACAGATAAACCCTAGGTTTTGTTCCCTCTTAAGATATGAAATCAAGGTGAACAAGAACCAATTGATAATCCGGTCTTATATTCCCGAAGAACAGCCTAGATTAATCAACCACCTCTCTACAATCCTTCCTGACTACACAGGCGGTTTGTCGAGGAATCACAAAAAGTGAGACGAAGATGTTTGTGACTTCTTTATATCTTGCCTATCGGAGAACTCTCACTATCTCAAGCCAATCAAAGATTGTACTTGTACGATAGAAGATGCAAGATCAGATCACACAACTACGATAAAAGTAGTATCGGTCTGGCTTCACAATCCCAATGAAGTCTTTAAATCGTTAACCTGGTTTTAGAGAAGAAAACCAAAGGTTAAAGGAGAATCGACTCTAGCGAGCGCACTAGTATCACACAGACGTGTGGGGATTAGTTTTGCACAATGCTAGATGTCTCCTTTATATAGTCTTCAAATCAGGGTTTTGCCTTAGTTACAAAGCAATCCATATTCACCGTTAGATGAAAACCTGATTTAGATTCAAGATAATATTTCTCAACCGTTAGATCGAAAACTTAGATTGTCACACACACTTGGGTAGACGTTTACTGGGTTTGTGAAAACAATGCCCAAACGTGTACGTGTATGTTGGTTCAACATAGTAACCCAAAAGTCTAACCATATGAGCATTTCATATTAACCTTGTTCTTCTTCACCATAACTAATTCAATTGACTCAAATGAACTAGTTAAAGAGTTGTTCAATTGTTATGAGTTCTTATGTAACTACACAAGACATAATTGAAACAAAGATGATTCGATTCGATTGAATCGTCTCATGAACTTTATATCCACGGCTTTCATAAATCATTCCTTAGTAATTTATGTTTCATGTTCAGAGCACATCTTTAGATCATAACCTCTTAAGCTCACAAACAAGTTCGCGGACTTAAGACAACCGGTGGAGTTTTCCAAACTCAGCAGAAAATCTCGGAAAAAAAACTTTCGCCAGTTCGCGGACTTACACACAAAAGAGTTTTTGGAAAATCCAAGCAGAAATTATCGGTACAAGAACTTCCGTCAGTTCGCGGACTGGGTTCGCGGACTTCGCAAAGCCAATTCCTCCGGTTTCTCTCAATCAACAAAGTTCGAAAACTTCGGATTAAGGAATACATGGTTATGTAAACTAAACTCTCATTCCAATCATTGAGACTTTCTCAGAGGACGTTATATAGCCGTTATTCACAGACCGTTTCGCGTCAGAGCAATTCTCAAAGTAATTGAAACTTTTCATGACTTTTGTCACCAGGTGAAGATAAACTTGATCAAAGCGAAACGCTTTACCAACACATGATTTCGAGATATAGATAGGCGAGATATACTCAGCTCGAAATATCAAATGTGTATGATCTAGTCTATATAGCATACGACTTTTGTCTCATAAGAAGTAGGAGATAGACTTTTGAGGGATAGATAAGTTCAAGTCTCCACATACCTTTTTGTTGATGAAGTTCCACGGTTCCTTGAGTAGATCTTCGTCGTTGTATGATGAATCACCATGAAGTCCTTCAGCTCAACAACACTTTTATATCCTAGTCCGAGACTTAGCTATGTAGGATAGAAGTCAAGACTTATTGTTTTGATCACTAACATTAACAAACATGCTTGAGATAGCAACGCATGTGAGGTCGACCGAGCTATGCTCTAACACCAATTGTGCTTCTAACTGATAAAAACGGACCTTAAGCCAACTAAAAACAACAATAGTGGTTGGTAAGGCTCATTAGAATAAATGTGTGATTATAATTTTTGAAATCGGATAATTAGTTATATACCTTTAACATTTCAGATAAGGGGATATATGAATTTTAGATATGGAATTGGACAAGACAAGATATTCAGTATGGATAGATAGTCCAAGTACATTAGAATTTTGTCGATCTCGCCTAACGTGGTCCATAATACCAATCAAAAAATAGTTGTCGATCTGATATAACTTATTCGTAGGATAACATGATTAGGTTATTGGTTAATTCTAATCCTTCAAAGTAAGAATGACTACTTTCTTGTGTTTATGGCTCCACTTATGAAAAAATACTAATGGGATTTTATCAAGGATTTCAGTGAAAATGTTTTTGAATCTTGGATTTTAATAGGAAACCATAATGTGCACCTCAAGAATAAGAGACAACCTTGTGATTAATCTTCTATAAATAACTAAATTTTCAATACAATAGATGCAACTTGTCATGGAATTGGGGTTTGCAGGCAACAACTACACTTGGAAAAATAGATCTAATAGCAAAGGCGCTTCAAAAAGAACTAGATTAGATTTGGCTCTGCATAATAATCAATGGGAAATTCAGTATCTAGATTCCAAGGTCTATTACTTTCCTTTTCTAGGATCAAATCAGTGTCCTATTCTTCTAGTGACAGAAGCTGATTGCACAATATATAGGAATTCCTGGAAATTTTACAGATGTTGGTTAAGAGACTCATCGTTCCTACATTTTGTCTATATCTATTGGATATCATTTTCAGATGGTCACTTAGATCAAAGCATTAAACACAAGCTTTCTTACATAAGGAAAAAATCTATCCAGATGGAGAAGAGAACATTTTGGTCATATTTAGCAACAGATTAATCAGTTGAAGAATCATTTATCTTTTCTTCAACCTCAGCCATATAGTAATCAAACTAGCCTTCAAATCCAAGACATCATTGATAAACTGCATCATTGGAAGAAAAAAAAAATAGAAGTTGAATTTTGGCAACAAAAATTAGGAGACCATTGATTAAAGATGCTGATAATAATACATCTTATTTTCATGATTTCGCTAATAGGAGAAGAGAGAGAAATAACATCATAGCTCTAAGAGATTAAAATGGTCAATGATATCACATTATAACATAATTAGCTAGCTTCCTCACTAAACATTTTTCGGATATAGCTACCACTACTAATCCCTTAATTAATGGTACCTTCTTCAACCACATTCAAAATGTTATTTCCTCGGAAAATAATGAAGCACTTTTTGAGGTTCCAGATAGAGAGGAAATTTACGATATGGTTCAGAGTCTGCCGAGCTGGAACTCACCGGGACCTGATGATTTTGTGGCTGGTTTCTTTCAATCTCAGTGGGAAACAGTGGGTGCTGATATTACTAATATGGTACAAAACTTATTTTAAGCAAGAAAACTACCACCTAATATAAATAATACTTCCATTTGTTTGATACCTAAAACTCAATACTCAGCTTCTCCTAATGATTACAGACCAATTGGGTTATGTAACGTTACTTAGAAAATTAAATATAAATTGTTGGTTAGTAGGATGAAGCCTTTCATGGATAAAATCATCTCTCCAACTCAGGCACCATATGTTCCTAAGAGATATATAAATAATAAATATCATAATAGCTCATGAGTTAATACATTCAATGAAAAAGATCTAAGAAGAAAACATGAAGTATTGCCTTAAAACTAGATATGACAAAAGCGTTTGATCATCTAGAATGGAATTTTCTTGACAAAATACTTCAATCTTTGGGTTTTTGTGTTGAGTGGAAACAACTAATTCACCAGTGCATCTCAACCAATACAATATTGAAAATGTGGGGGTACCGAAATACACCACCAAAGTTTTCTTAGGAAACCTGTATGGACAAACTTAAATACAATTCCGAGAGTTCAACTTAATGAATCTCAATCAAGGAATAATATTTAGAGTTATATCTCTTTCTCCCATAATCAGAAACTTTACAAAGACATGTCCGCGAACCTAATTTACGTGTGAGAGTACTTGGACGATTCCAAAGATCAATATCCAAGAATCAATCAAGTCGTATCCAACAAACAAGGATGGATGTATCTACTTTAATTGATTAACGTACAACCAATGATATTTCAATTATAAAGATAAACAATATAATTAATGCGGAAAATGAAATAACATAAACGCTAGAAATTTTGTTAACGAGGGAACCGCAAATGCAGAAAAAACCCGGGACTTAGTCCAGATTGAACACCAAACTGTATTAAGCAGTTACAGACACTAGCCTACTACCAATTAACTTCGGACTATAATGTAGTTGACACCGAATTAAAACCTTACATCCTAATAGTTGCTTCAACTCAATTGAAGACTTTAAACCAATCTTCCTCCCACAGATAAGCCTATATGTGTGATTTTCTTTTTGATCGTTGTTGATGGTGGTTTTTAGTTCAAGTCTAAATTTGTAAAACCCTGCATTTAATGTGTCGTCACTCTGCAAAGAAACGGAGCCATGTGAAAGTGATGAGTGTTCAACCTCTTCACTGGCACATTTATTGAGCAACTCAATATATATATATATATATATATATGAAATTTACCCAGACTGGTGCATGTAGCAACAATCCCAGATATTCTGTAAATTTTTTGCACCTTGCCTGTATTACTCAGTTAATATAAGTTTCTTTGAATGCTTTATGTGCAATGTTCCCCGGCTGAACCCTTAATGTTGATATGGAATGACAATTTGTGTTCACTCGCAGCAGAGTAGCACGAATTTCCAAGTATCAAGGATAAGGTCTTTGCATAAAGTATTCAATCAGAAAGCATACTGCTCTCTGGCAATGAACTTAAAGAACTATGTGTCAACACATTGAATTCAATCAATTTTGTGATAATTCACAAGATTCAGATATTACCCTGACTAATTTGCAAAAATTAGGGTTTTGCGCCTTGCACGGTATATCAGACCTTGCGTGTCGAAATTAAGCCTAGGAAAACTAGGTAATTAATCCGCCATGGATTAGTAGGTGAAAAATCTTGCCTAGAATCAGAAAACAAGAAATAAAGGATCCACAAAATAAGAGCAGCAGCAAAGTAAGGCGTGGCCATGCCTTAGGCCAGCCGGCGCCATTTGCCATTGGCCACGCCCCATGTTGCCTAAACCGGCCCTATTTCCCTCGACCAATCGGGTCGCCTTAAACCCACCACACGCACATAAGTTGTGGTTGGGCCCATACTTGTCGGCCCTATTTCCCATCGACCAATCAGGTCGCTTTAAACTTGCCACACCCACACCAGAAGTGTGGCCACTCCCGCGTTTGATTGGTCCTCTCTTTTTCGACCAATCAGGTTGCTCTAAACCTGCCGCAGTATTAAAAGAAAAGAGGCAAAATTACGCCAATACCAAATTGGCTTTCCAAAGTTGCGCCAATGCGCTAACCGGCTTGCCAAACGTGCATGCCCAACGTGCCGGACGTGCCACAGAAGCATGTCGAACGCGGCAACATACCATAAATAATGCACTTACGTGCCAACCTATCTTCTGTTCGTGTCCAACGCCATAACAGACTTCAATGTGGTTATCCTATCCAGAAACACAACCTTGAATGTTCGAAACCCTAATTTCCAGTCGTGGCACAAATTATGCCACTTCGGGCCCCACAACATGCCACGAGACGTGCGGGACCCAGGAATCCCTAATAAAGACGCCATATCATAACCACCCGTGGGAATCCTTGCTCCTATGGCCGTTTCCATATGATGGCCTGGCTATGGTTCCTTTGGCGTGGCTATGGAAATATTTGCACAAAACGTCGATGCGCCAAAGCCACATGCCACATGTCGCATGCCGTATGCACTAATTAGGGTTTTGGCACGCCAAACCCTAATTTAGGCAAATTTGCTACGCCAACCAAGCCAAGTAACGTTTTCCAGAGCATTGGGATTGATGTGGCAAACATGGCCAATGTTGCCACGCCACATTTGGGTCTGACACCAATGTGCCAAAATCTAGCGGCCATGGCTACGCCGGGCGCTACTTGCACCATCGTGCCACTGGCATGTGCTAACTATGTCAGCCACGCCACCGTGCCGCAGTGCACGTGCTAATTAGGGTTTTGATATGCCAAACCCTAATCTAGCTAAAGTCGCCATGCCAACTAGGTCAAGTGATTCTCCTAAGGCCTTAAGTTTAACTTAGCAACATGGCCAATGTTGCCGGAGCCATATTTGGGTCTAAAACCAATATGCCAAAACAGTTGCCACGGCTACGCCACTGGCATTCCACTATGCCATGGCTATGCCAGGCGCCACCATGCCAATGGCACAATTTTTCTATACAACAAGATGTGGCCATAATCAATGGCCATCCTTTCTCATAAGCTACAATCTCAGCCGTCCAAATTCGTCATGGAATTGACAGGCCTGTGGCAAGTTTTAGGCGGCCAGCTAAGGCAAGCCTAATAGCATCACATGTTATTTTCCTATGGAAGGTCTCTTGGCTATGACTTGCCACGCGTAGCAATCTGCTACACGTTTTTCACGAAAACACCTGAGACATCAAACATGTCACAAACTGGGGGATGCTAATCAGAGTATTGGTCTGACGGTTTACAGCGTGCGGCGTGCAACACGTCCATCAAAGAAAGTGTCAGGAAAACAGGGCAGTTAGTGGAGGCAAGAAGTAGTGGGTGTAAACAAACCCGCTTCCTTCATAGTGGAGGCGTGGTTTCTGGCAGTTACATGTTACTCCACTATTCCATCACTCAATCAATCCCACTTCCTACGAGACCAGGGTGTATTCAATTATGACTTGTATAAATAGGTTTTACTTATTTCCATGAATCAACAAGTTTGGGTGAGAACAACAACACAGTATCCAGAAAAATATCAAAGAACTGATAGCTTTCATTCCGCAAGCCAGTTCCAAATTCTGTTACAAGTCATAAAATAGCCACACCTTCAGAATTAACCATTCTGGTCTCAACACCTTCTTCGTTTCCCTCCCTAAGACCAACCCTTCTCCTTCACTTTGTGACCGAAGCAAGACTGGAACGACCATATCTTGGTTTAGGCCAGGATTATACAGATTGATCTCTCGAATAAAAGTACTCTCGTGCAGTGCATTTGTTTTAGGGTTAGACTCGTTTCTCATCCACACACCCAAATTTACCAAAACCAGCAGAAACAGTTTTTACCCATAAACAACTGGCGACTACAGTGGGAGATTAATCTCTCAGTTGCAAAATCAGTTTCCAATTTTCAATTTCATTTTTTCAATCCCAATCTCAAGATGGTAGAGCTCAGATCCGAATCAGCAACAAGCCCTGATGCCACCAGCGCTGAGAACGTCCTTGGTATCAATGTTCCTTCCAGTGGCATCAATATACCACCTGTCAGCATGATCAGCACCAACGGCACAGGAAGCATTCCCTCAGGCGTTACACCTCCGATCACCAGGGACAGAGCCGCTGCGGCCAAACTCAATATTTCTTCAAGCGTGACGCCCTCAGTTGTCACCAGAGCCTCCGCCACTCCACCAGGGGACGAGATACTGGAGGAACCAGAGGAGGCCAACCCCCTATCACCATTGCTGATTTGATGGAAAGACAGGAAGTTCTCGCTAAGGTTTAGACGGACATGGCTTCAACTCAGAAGGAGGTGCTTACTTTCCTCAAGAAACTAACGGAGCGGTTACCGCAGGAACCACGCCGACCAAAGCCAGTGAGGAGCACTTTTAATACCCCTGGCACCAGTACCTCAGCAGGGCGCACCCTTGTAGATGAAGAGGCCCGCCCATTGGAGAGGAATCAGCCACCCAATTTCGTCACACGTGAAGATTTGGAACAAGTTCTCCGAAATCGAGACAAAGAAAACCCAGTGGACATGCACCAACATCAACCTTCGTATCCTCCTGATGTGCAAAGAGTTTCTCTTCCGAGGGGATATTCTTCTCCTCAATTCTCCCTTTATGACGACACTAGTAATGCACGTGAACATATTTCTCGATTTTTAGAATCCTTGGGTGAGCACGAATACAATCATGTCCTCTGCTTGAAAGAATTTTCAAAGTCACTTACTGGAAGAGCGTACACCTGGTACAACAACATTGCGCCAAACAACATATCCAACTGGTGTGAAATGATGGCAGATTTCTACAAGAAGAATTTCTTTGTGTCTGAGAAAATCACCTTTTCAGACTTAGGAAGGATGTTTCAACGAAACAATGAACATCCAAATGATTAGGTCAAAAGATTCAGAATTCAGGCACTGGATTGTCATGACCCAAACGTTACTGAGCAACAATTGGTGGAGTCCTGCATCAATGGCATGGTTCCCATTTACCGCGCCTTATTGGAGAATCTACACTTCCAGACATTCTCTGAACTTCATGAATCCGCTAAGCGGTCGGCCACAACAGCACCAACATTGTTAGAAAGAACCAGGCCGGCCAAGAGTGAAGACGCACGCGAAACTCGAGTAAACAAACGCCTCGTCAACAAGCAATATAATACTAGCCCCTCTATAAACATGGTGGGTGAATGAGGAAAAAGGAAAGATCCAGCAGCAGAACAGCCACCCAAGCATGCAACACCAACACATCAGGCGGCTCCACCTTGAAAGGCCGCGACTAAAGATCATGTGCTACACCAAGAAGCAGGAGAAGCTGCTATGGATTTCCATTTCCCAATCGAGGAGGTAATTGAACTTCTGGAAGCATGGATTCAAGATGATTCCATCAAGCTACCTCCTATCAAGCGTCCGCCAACTGAAGAGGAAATGGAAAATACCAAGTATTGCCGCTACCACAGGTTCGTCCATCACCTAACCAATGAATGCAATAGATTGAAACGCATCTTCAAGGAGAAGGTGGAGGCGGGAGAACTTCAACTAGGCAATGAGGGAGTTCACAAAGATCCTCTTCCAGTCAGGATATGTATGCTTTCCGGGCACTCTGTCCACAAGACAGTGCAGTCCATGATGCAGCGTGTGTGTGAAATCCTCTATTTCTCCAAAGCACAACATCAAGATATATTTACATCCCTCAACCGCGTCGTTTTGGGCAGGAGGCTCTTTTCCGTCGAAGAGGCTGCTCCCAAATCCCAACCTCTCTCGGGAAACACCGTTGGAAATTCCAACTGGGGACTATTGACCACTGCTCACCTGAAGGATGTCGAATTCGATAACGCACTAATCGACACGGCCTCTGACTTCAACATTGTTACTTTCAAGACTTTGAGATCTGTGGGGGTTTCAAAGCAAGAGGCTACTCACTCCCCAATTGTGGTCAAAAACCCAAAAGGAGAAGCAATGAATGCTTACGGATACATCAATCTCGAAATCAAGGTGGAAGATGCTTTAACACACGGAAAATTCCATATTGTCAAAGAATGCCAAATTATGACATGATTCTGGGGCGGTCGTGGGTGCATAACAATAAAGCGAAATTAGGAGTATGTCCTCTGCCGGTGTCCGTACCTGAAATAATTTCCAACAAGCCGTCCGACCCTGAGGACTACATGTTGCCATATCTACAACTTGCCAATGTAACCCAGCTTCCTGGAGAAATCCCATCGACGTACATACGCATATTTCAGACACAAGTAAGTCTCATCGAACAACCCTTTCTACAACCAGTCACTTCTCCTCCCGCCCAGAACTGGGGACTAGATCCAATTATCAACCCGAGCGTCATTGAAAGATGTGAATGGGATGTCGGCCCCTCAAAATGTTTCATCAAAAGTTTGGAAGCTGCCTTAGTCAACAATAATGGATCCAAGAATAAAATAGCGGCGCAACATCAAAACCCATTCCAAGTTGGAGACATGGTAGTGAAAGTTTCCGCTCAGCCTCCTTCGACCGACTCCCCAGACGAACCATACCTAGTAGCAGAAGTTATTTTGGGAGGCTACTGCAAGCTCATCAACATGGACAAGTTAGACGGCATAGTAATACATGCCCGGTGGCTCAAACCCTTCAAAGTCTAAAAACTCATCCCACCTCTTGCCTCAAAATTCTTCTTAGTATTTCCTTCAGGAATTTTCCTCTTCATGCAATATTTGTAATTCCTTCAAAATGATTGCACTGCTTTCATTCACAATTAAGATTTCGACTTTAATTAAAAGTATCTTTCTTTCAAAAATAAGTTTTCCTGAATCTCAAAGGGAAGCACCAAGTAAGTTCAAACCCACACAAATCCATTACCCATCAATTCGAAACCAGAAAAAATCAAACCCTACAAGAAATATCTTATTCAAAGAGTACTGAAGAGGAGAATATGCAAGGAAGAAGATCAACAAGTGGCGGCATAAGAACATCTAGATTCAACTTTCGCCTGACGAGGTTTCTCTACTTCTCGTGATGTATTTCCCGGTTTGTGGCATCTCACACTTCTACATGCTCAGGCGGCATGCTACGGACATCCTGTGTAATTTGCAAAGGAAAATCCGATAAAAGGCTGGACAAACCCTTAACTATTGCTACTGTTTCCCCTGTTTTGAGTTACGGTTGCCAACGACATACAGAGGCTTTATTGTGGAAGTAGACAGGATGTGACCCGCCAGCTAGCATCATTGTTGCGCTATTTATGCGTTTTGACTTTCCATCAGCTGAATCGCTCTGGGAGAATGAAAGAACTTGTTTTTCGCAAAAAGGAGTTTTAGGATTCTTTCGCGAGATTTTATTCATTCGATCAAAGATATGAAGTTATCAAAGCAGCATAAATGAAAGAATATTACTCGGTGAAGCATGGCTTTAGTCACATGAACAAAAAAAAACTGAGGTATCAAAACATCTACGAGCTACGAAAAGATTCTTCTTCTACAGAAGGGAATAATGAAATGGAAAGCTAGCTGTCACTATCAACGCTAGGGTCAGCGGCGCCTCCACTAGAGTTCTCCCAAACACCTTCTCCAACACCCTCTCCAATAGTAAGCATCCCCTCTAGAAGCTGTTTCAACATAAGCTTTAGCATCCTCTCTAGAAGCAGTTTCAGCAGCAACCTTGACACCATCTCCAAAGCCTGTTCCAGCGCCATCTCCAATGTAGGATCAGAATCTCGCAACAATAATGTCTCAGCGAAATTATCAAAGGCACAGCACAATAGCGTCGCAGAATAATTTCAGGAAGAATATAACAAACGATGTCAGCTAGGATCATGAGAAAGATGTGATAATCCTGCGAAAATTAGAGAACTTGCGAAATTAACATTTGTAAGGTTGCGAGAATGTCGCAAGCCATATCCGAAAATAAAGGACAGATTATCTGTCATCCACTATGTATTTCCCTATAAATAGTCATTCAAGTTGTAAAGATGAGAGAGATCTTTTTTAAGTAAGAAACAAGTAAATAGGAGAGAGAAAGTTCAGAGCAGAGATCATTCTTGACTTCTTTATCTTTCTTGTAAGAACACTCAAAAATTAATCAATAAAATTAAGAGTATAAACCTAAAAATGAGTTGATCAACAATGAAATCATATGAGGGGTGTGTTGTGGGATTTCCTGCAACTACATAATGGCGCTAGAAACAGGGAGATTGAAGATCGAAAGTTGAAGATTGTTGATTGAAAATATTCAAGTCAAGAAAGTGATTTAATAAATCAGTGAATCAGTTAGAAGAAAGATGAATATAATTAATGAAAATGGCAAAAGATTGGAGTGTAATATGATAACAAAAACGATGATTAATGAATTCCATGAAAACATCAAAGGAAGAATACATAAACGAAATTTTAAAGGAAGGAAAGTTATGGCGGTAGAAAAACATCACCCTTGAAAGATTGGGAAAAGCAAAAAATTGCATTCATGGCGGAAGAAATACCAAAAGAAAATTTGAACCACACATCTCCGTTGGTCATCACAGTGCCTATTACACGAAAAGAGAAGGAGACAACAATAAAATACACATGAGAATGGATGTTGAACGGAACTTTAATTGATACAGGAAGTTCAGTTGATATAATATTTTATCACGCATTCAGGGGAATGGAATTTAAAGATGAAGAAAGTCCAGTTCAACATATTTTGTTCACGGCTTCGGAAAATCCACAACAAAACCTAAAGGAGAGATGGTGGTACGAATTCCACTTGGAAAAATCGAAACACATGTAACATTGTGCGTAGTGGATATGGAATCACCATATAATATGTTATTAGGAAGATCATGGATACATGCGATAAAAGTTGTGGTATCAACGTTGCATCAATGTATTAAATTCCCCACTCCAAATGGAATAAGTGAAATCAGAGGAGATGTTGACAATGCGAAATTATGTCATCAGAGTGAAGTAAAGCATTATGAAGGACAAGCAAAAAAGAAACAATTTCGCAGAAAATTGGCAAAGGAAGCAAAGAAAGAAGAAGAATTTAGAGTATATATGATAAGGGCAAAAGAATGCAAAGGAATACCCAGCGAAATTTCGGAAGAAGGAGAAGAGCCTATGAAAACAATAAAAGAACCAACACCAGTGGGAGAACCTAAACCCAGTTACACTGCCGCAGAACCAACAAAATAAATAAACGTTGGGACTATAGAGGAACCTCTAATATTGAGAATTGGAACCAAAATGGATAAGGAAGAAGAAGAAAGAACTGTTAAATTATTGCAAGAATATAAAGATGTTTTCGCAGGAAGCATGGATGAGATACCGGGAATAGATCCATCAATTGCATGCCACAAGTTGGAGATTAACAAAAATATGAGACCATTTAAACAGAGAATAAGAAAAATTGCAACAACTTACCATTCCCAAATAGAAGAAGAACTACAGAAAATGCTTGATGCAGGAATCATAAGAGAAGCTAAATACCGAGAATGGATAGCGAATATGGTCATTGTCCAAAAGAAAAACAAAGGAATAAGGATTTGCATAGATTTCACTGATTTAAACAAAGCTTGTCCCAAAGACAGTTTTTCATTACCAGATATTCCTCAAATGGTAGAATCCGCAGCGGGAAACGATAAGTTATCATCTTTAGATGGATACAAAGGGTATAACCAAATCCCTCTCGCTGAAGAAGATCAAGAACATACTGCTTTCTTTTCCCCTAGAGGTTTATATTGTTACACGAAAATGCCATTTGGTTTGCGAAATGCGGGAGCGACATACCAAAGAATGGTAAAGAAGGTGTTCGCAAAATGGATACACAAGACGTTAGAAGTATACGTAGATGACATGTTAGTAAAGAGTAAAGAAGCTAAAGACCATGTACAAGATTTGAGAGAGATTTTTGAACAAATGCGGCAGTATAACATTAAATTGAATCCTGAGAAGTGTACTATTAGAGTTGCATCGGGAAAATTTTTAGGCTACATTGTATCAAAAGGAAGGAATACAGGTTGATCCAGAAAAAGTGCAAGCAGTTCGTGACATGCCAACACCAGCAACAATAAAAGATGTACAGAAGTTGAATGGGCTTCTAGCTTCGCTGGGGAGATTCATTTCGCGATCATCAGACAAATGCAAATATTTTTTCGATATACTCAAGAAGGGTGCAAAATTTAAATGGAGTGATGAATGTGAAAAGTCTTTTCAAGGAATCAAAGAACATCTTATGAATACAACTATTTTACAAAAAGAAGAACCAGGAGAAGAATTATTGATCTACCTTGAGACAACGTCGCATGCATTAAGTGTTGTGTTATTGCGAGTAGACGCAGGAGTGGAGAAACCCATTTATTACATTAGAAAAACTTTTAATAGTGCCAAGAAGAATTACTCAAAGATTGAAAATTTAATCTTAGCATTAGTTTATGCATCATTTAAGCTTCGCATATACTTTCAAGCACACAAGATAAAGGTATTAACAAAAGTACCAATTGCATCAGTGATGAAGAATTCTAAAAGATCGGGAAGGGTGGGGAGATGGAATTCACAAGTAGGCCACTTTGATATTAAATATGAAATTTTGTCTTCACCAAAATCACAAGTTGTTGCGGATTTCTTGGCAGAATTTCCTTTAGAAGAAGATGAAGCAGTAGAAGAAATGATGGATGTAGAAGAAGAGCATGGAGATCCAAAGATTTATTAACATAACCAAATATATGGGAAATATTGGTAGATGGATCATCAAATGAAGAAGGAAATTGAGTTGGAATTGTTTTAATTTCGCTAGAAGGAATAAAGATGGCTTTTCATTCAGATTAGAATTTGCATCCACTAATAATGAAACAGAATATGAAGCTATCATACATGCCTTAAAATTCGCAATAGAAATGAAACTAGAAAATGCAAGGATCACTAGTGATTCGCAGCTAGTTATTCGCCAAATAAAAGGAGAGTATACTAAAAATGAACCATCCTTGAAGAAAGACAAGAAGCTGGTTCAAGAATTGTCAGCGAAAATCCCAAAAATAAAATGGAAACACATTTCAAGAAAAGATAATAGACTCGCAGATGCTTTTGCTTTCATCTCAAGCATGATGACAGATCCAACTGCGAGATGCATAAAAATACAAACACTTCTGTCACCATCAATCAATAAAGAAGGGGAAGATGTGGATGTGATGATAATAGATAACAAAAAAGAAGAACAAATAAACAATGTCGCAGACTGGAGAATGGAACTTCATGCATATTTGGCGAAAGGAGAAACACCAAGAAACAGGTTGGAAACACACAAGTTAAAAAACCGAGCAACGAATTATGAATTAAGAGGTGGGTTGATATACCGAAAATCCTTTAGTGGACCATCACTCAGATGTTTGACACGGGAGGAAGGAGAAAAGGTGCTGAAAATGTTACATAGTGGAGATGCTGGCAATCATAGTGGAGGAAGATCTTTGGCACATAGAGCAAAAATGCAAGGTTATTACTGACCATACATGCAAGAAGATGCAAAACAAATATCAAGACATTGCAAAAATTGTCAGCGGCATGGAAAGAAAATACATGCACCAGGAGCACCATTGTCATCTTCAACCAGTGTCTTTCCCTTTGGAAAATGGGGCTTAGATATTGTGGGGCCATTTTTACCAGGAAATGGAAAAAGAAGATACTTAATAGTCGCAACAGATTATTTCACAAAATGGACAGAAGTGAAGGCAGTACAACATATTCGCGACAAAGATATCTTTACATTCATATTCGAAAATATCATTTGCAGATTTGGAATTCCTGCACAGTTGGTATCTGATAATGGGAAACAGTTTGAGGGAGAATATAGAAATGTTACTTAATGCATTCAAGATAAAATGTGGAAAGTCACTCCTTTGTATCCACAAGCTAATGGGCAAGTAGAAGCAACAAATAAAACAATTGCAGATATATTAAAGAAGAAATTGGAAGGACATCACAGAGCATGGTGAACAAGTACATAATGCAGTATGGGCTTATAATACAACTAGAAGAGAAGCTACTGGAATGTCACCTTTTTGTTTAACATACGGAGTTGAAGCGGTGTTACCAACAGAAGTTGTTATTCCGACAACAAAAAGAAGCTTGGGAGAAAAATCTTAGTGCGGGCTTAATTTTAAACAAACTTGATGAATTAGAAGAAAGAAGAGAAAAGCTTTACAACATATGGAGAATTATCAGCGAAGATTAGCTCGAGAATATAATAAACGTGTCAAAATACGCGAATTTCAACCAGGAGATTAGTTCTGCGGAGAAACACCAATATATCAGCGAGAAAATGGTGGAAAATTAGCGAAAAAATGGGATGGACCTTACATCATTAAGGAGATAGTTGGAACAGAGCTTATAGATTAATGGATCCAGAAGGAAGAGATGTTGGTCATAGATTAGACAGACCATGGAACAGGTTGTACTTAAAAAGATATTATCCGTAAGAAGCTTTGAGAAGTTATGGAATTCTGAAAGAATAATTGCAAGATTACTCATATCAAAACAAGATCATGATGTGCGAAATTTTCGCAGAGATAATCACAGAACAATGACATAAAAGAAAGGGGAACCTTTATGGCGTACACCCTAGTTCGCGAATAAAATTTCGCAAGAGGCAAATGTAAGACCTAAAGTACGTCATATTAGGGGGTACCTGTTGCATGGCTCAGGGAAAGGCTACACCGCCACCGGAACCTGAGTCATGGAGATTTGGGGTCAATAAAGCCCATCCGGGAGAGGCACCTTGGATTCTCAACTTAAGCATATGACTTAGGTTGGGCGACTAAGGTAATAAGGACTCTCCCAAGGAGTGCAGAATCTGATCAAGGCGCCGAGGTACACGGTTGAGTCAAGAGTGCCGGGGGTTTGAAGCGTCCTTGCCATTCTTGACAAGTCTTGCTTATACTGCACTCGGCCTGAAGAAAACCCCACTTAGGGTGCAGTCTCGTAACCATAAGCCCTATAGGTAAAAGGGATAAGAGGCTGCGAAAACAACTGGTTGTTGTTAAGACTGGATGGGAGGAGCTAACCTTGTATGGTAGAAGTACGCCTCCTTGAAGGGGCAACCAGGGGGAGATAAGGGCGGCACCCTCCATTAGGGAGCTGATAAGTGTCTTAAGACGCAAATGTCATGAGGCTTTTTATTCGCAAGGATATTAAGGCTTGTCATATTTGTGCAACAATCCTGAAGAGGCAATAATACAAAAGAAAAGATAAGACGAGATCAATGGGTTTTCGCATGAAAGTGCGAAGACGTCCTGCGATTTCGTCGCAAGACGGCAATGTCATGGGGCTTTATTTTCGCAAGAATATTTAGGCCTGTCATATTGTCGCAACATTCCTGAAGAGGCCATAATACAAAAGAAAAAGTTAAGGCAAGATCAATGGGTTTTTGCATGAAAGTGCAAGGACGTCCTGCGATTTTGTCGCAATGACAAGAGTGGCATAATAAGACCTTTAATTAGGAAGGCAAAATAAGACCATATGATAAAACAAATATTATAAGTATTCGCAAAGATTATTTTTTGCAAGAAAGATAATGAGAGGCAAGTATGGGAATCAATACACAAGAAGCATTATCTTTCTCATCAACAAAATATTAAAAGGAAAAGTTGATCCAAAGTTGAAAAATGTAACTTCGCAAAAGTGATAAAAATAAGACAGTTCAAGAAGAAAAAGCTAGATAAGAGCTCAAGCTTCAATATTAATTTCAGTAGCAGGAGATGACAAAATTCTTCGCCAATATTCTCGCAAGCTCTCCTTCATTTCGGTTTTCTTCGCCATGACTAGCATCTTGATTATCGCCAGCAATTACTTCTTCAGGAGAAATTTCTTTCTCATTCTGATTAACACCAGCAGATACTTCTTTAGAAGGAACCTCTTCTTCATCTTCCAAGAAATTATCCTCTGCACCGCTTTCGTAATCATAATCACTATCAGCAGGACGAGGAACTTCATCATCATCTACTTCTAAAGGATCAATTGATGTAGGAGGAAGAGAGTTGGAATAAAATGTCATTTACAAGGACTTCAGCCCGGAGATGAACTTGGCGAAGAAGTGCTCTCTGATGATTCCTATCTTGAATATCCTTAAAATAAGCAAGATAATCAAGTCTTCTTTCCGCTCGGTCGCGAGAACCAGTAAGTAGAGACAAGCAATGCATTTTCTTTGCGAATTTTGGCATATTTAGCCTCCAAAACAGAAATAGAAGAATGAAGATTCTTCTCAGACTCTGCGAAAGATAGAATACAAAATTTTATTAATAAAGGAATTCAGAGATATGACAAAGAAAAGATAATTAAGGCAGTCAAACTATTATGACTACCTTCCTTTTGCGAAATAAGGTGTTGAATCAAGATGACAACTATTCTCCCAACGATCCATTGCGTCATCAAATTTATCTCCAACTAAACCTTTAAGTCGAGACTGAAGATTTTTCTCTTTAGAAATAAGAAAGGCATTTTTCTTCGCAAGAGAAGAATAAGATTCTTCTAATTTGGAATATTGTTCTTTAAGTGATTCCCTTTACACTTAAAGCTATTCTACCTTGAATGAGTGTATCTCTTTCAGCGATAGATGACTCTGTTACTTCTTTAAGTTCATTTCTCAAAGAGCGAAGAGATTGCTCTTGGTCATCACATACTTTTTGAAGATACTAAGTTGTTGCGAAGATATCGCCATCTTGTTTAAATAAGTTCGCTTCTCTTGAGATAAGGTTTTATTCTCATCTGATAAAGTTTCCATCCCTAAATTAGCTTTAGTTAAAGAATAAGAAAGACGAGATACTTCATTACTTAATAATCTTGTCTTTGAACTAATTGGGTATTTTCATTGGTAAGATTATTTATATGATCAAGAGAATATGAATAGAGGTTATCTAATTGGTTATATTGATCCATCAAGATTTCTTTATCAACACGGGCTTCTTCAACAGCAGATTCAAATTGATATCTCTCCATTATTCGTTTCTGGTTTAAGCTTAACATGCGAAAGAGGGATTTCAAGGATAATTAAATATGGGAAGGATAAAACCATAAAAAAAATTAAAGACAAGATAAGAAAATCATACCTCTCAATTCATCATTCTTCTTGCGAAGATTGTCACGATCCAGAAAAACATTCTGAAGCTTCTGATTTTCGAGACGAAGAGCATTACATTCTTTTTCCAAAGCTGTCTGCGAAGCAGCTCTGTCAGAACCCAAATGCTTGCTCAGAATTTCGCAAACATTAGACTTGATAGGATCATAGAAGACTTCTTGCCATCATCCAGAACTTCAGATAAAACTTTGAAGCAATATCTATCCCTTCCACGGTTTCTTTCGAAAGAGGAAGAGACTTAGGTAGAGAACTGGTAGAGATAGAAGGTTGAGAAACATTCTCAATGGGAAGAGAAGAGGTTTCATTCACAGAAGGATCAACAAGGGGTTTCAATCATTGAAAGGTCAGCTGAAGAAATGAAGTCTGAGCATCGCGAATTGGAGATAAAGGTTTATCTTGCGAAGATGTCGCAGGAGATTTAAGAAATGAGTAAGTGGAAGGGAACAGAAGTTGGAACAGTTTTAAGGTGGCGAGATTTCTTGAGAGGTTTATTAACATCTTTATCACCCTGCGAATTACAATCCAGATAAGAAACAGAGGCAACAATATTGTTATTAGAAAAGGATAGTGTTTCTTACTACCTTCTCATTCGCAGACTTTCTTTTATGCGACAACCTTATGCGATTTGGGAATGTTAGGGTTCTGAACTGTAAATTAGTGTTGGAGCGCTTTTGCTGAAATAACAAGAGTATGGGAATCACATAAACAACATCAAATAAGGCAATAAACAAGATCAATTTCAAATATCAATTCAGCAAAACTCATAAAGAAGAAAAAGAAAACTAACCTTGATGAATCCATGGAAAATAATAGCAGGGAGATTGTTCGAAGAAAATTACGAACTATGAAGATCTAGTATGAAGATGAAGAAGAACTTAAAAGATTGAAGAAGAAAGAAGAAAAGTTGCAATAATGGAATTTGCAGAAGAACGATGAAGTTGCAGAGAAAATAAAAAGAAAGAAAAGAGAGTGGAAGAATATATATAGAGGGAATTTTCCTCGAGAAATAAACACGATTAATACGGAAAGATATAAGCGGTTAAAAAGCAACGGTTACAAAAGACGTGTCGAGAAAATATGGAAGAAAGAATACGTGTGATAAATGCAGAATATGAAGAGGAAACAGCTGCGGCATTTCTCACATCATTCTCTACTTGCAGAGAAGATATGAGAAGAGGCAAGATGTAGGATCAGAATCTCGCAACAATATTCAGCGAAATTATCAAACACACAATAGCGTCGCAGAACAATTTCAGAAGATAAAAAACGACGTCAGCTAAGATCATGAGAAAGATGTGAGTCCTGCGAAAATTAGAGATTGCGAAATTAACATTTGTAAGGTTGCGAGAATGTCGCAAGCCATATCCGAAAATAAAGGACAGATTAGCTGTCATCCACTATGTATTTCCCTATAAATAGTCATTCAAGTTGTAAAGATGAGAGAGATCTTTTTTAAGTAAGAAACAAGTAAATAGGAGAGAGAAAGTTCAGAGCAGAGATCATTCTTGACTTCTTTATCTTTCTTGTAAGAACACTCAAAAATTAATCAATAAAATTAAGAGTATAAACCTAAAAATGAGTTAATCAACAATGAAATCATATGAGGGGTGTGTTGTAGGATTTCCTGCAACTACATCCAAATCCTGTTCCAGCACCATCCCCAAAGCTTGATTCAGCAGTCTCTCCAATAGCTCCAACATTTGCTCCAGCGCCCTCTCCAATGGCCGCTTCAATAGCACCCTCAACGGTCGCTTCAGCCTCTCCAACAATAGTTTAGACATCCTGAGCCGCGCCAACATCCTTCTTAGCAACTGCTCCAACAGCCTATTGAGGATACTCCAGTTCGTCAACGTCAGAGTCGAGGATTACGATACCGTTATGAACAGGATAATTAAACTTACTCTCGCCTGAGGGTTCCTTAAGCTCATTCCTTCGCCGCTTCAGTCGAGCAGTGAACCTTTCAGCCCTAGCAATGGGATGTTGAGATGCTTCATCATGTCTCCACTTCTCATCCATGTCAACTGAAGCCATGAAAGCTTGAACACGCCCTCGAACAATGCATAGATAAGTGAGAGAATACCCTGTATGGCCCGACCAGCCTCACGAAACAAAGGATCAATTTTGTTTAATATCTCCTCAGACGCAGAGACCCTGAGTTTGTCAACTTCAAAGCTTTTCCCTGAGGAATTGGAAGAATGATCATCATCAGGAGTTCCCATCATGAACTGCAGTGAATCATTATGTCTACATCAACAACCTACGTAGTAAAGAGGACAAAAGAAAAGTGCAAAAAGGGTACAAAACAATACCTAAAAGGAGATAACGCAATCATGTGGTGATCGATGTGAAACGAGAAGCTCGAGGTGCTCTCTTATATTACGCAAACTGATAAAACCCGGAAAAGGAAAACTCTTTGCCTGCCGTACATGAAGGCTCTAGATACGGGATATCAGCTGATTAGACACTTATTTATCTGGGATGGTTGACTCACCTTGGATGCTGACGGAAAAGAAGTTCGTCACCGCAAGAACAAATCTAACGAAGCAATAATAAAAGGATGTGTGATGCCTTTTATATGCATGGATCCTTAAGAGTTTGGACGAAAAAAGGAATCCTCTTTGGATTCAACCACGCCCAAATCAGCGCCAACGTCATGTAGCGAACCAGCAGCGCGCCAGCACATCAGGCACTCAACCTGCATCGTCCCGTGGCCAAAGTTGCAGCGCTAGCATCAACGTTCCGTGGCCAAAGTCGCAACGACAGCACCCTGTGGCCAAGATGGAAATACGCCAAGACGCCAACACAAGGATCATAGATACTGATGCCTCCTGCCAAAGGTTAGTCGAATTTTCCTGGCAATCTCTTCATGTCTTTCCCTTTTGATTTTACTCTTGCCGTCACCATCTCATGCTTACCCCGCAACAATGCCACTGTTACGTGCTAAGTAGGGGACTTAATGTTTATGGTAGTTTTTAGTTCATGGCTAAATTTGTAAAACCCTGCATTTAATGTGTCGTTACTCTGCAATGAAACAGAGCCATGTGAAAGTGATGAGTGTTCAACCTCTTCACTGGCACATTTATTAAGCAACTCAGTATATATATATATATATATATATATATATATATATATATATATATATGAAATTTACCTAGACTGGTGCATGTACCAACAATCCCATATATTCTGTAAATTTTGGCACCTTGCCTGTATTACTCAGTTAATATAAGTTTCTTTGAATGCTTTCTGTGCTATGTTCCCCGGCTGAACCCTTAATGTTGATATGGCATGACAATTTGTGTTCACTCGCAGCAGAGTAGCACGAATTTCCAAGTATCAAGGATAAGGTCTTTGCATAAAGTATTCAATCAGAAATCATACTGCTCTCTGGCAATGAACTTAAAGAACTATGTGTCAACACATAAAATTCAATCAATTTTGTGATAATTCACAAGATTCAGATATTACCCTGACTAATTTGCAAAAATTAGGGTTTCGCGCCTTGCGCAGTATATTAGACCTTTCTTGTCGAAATTAAGCCTAGGCAAACTAGGTAATTAATCCACCATGGATTAGTAGGTGCAAAATCTTGCCCAGAATCAGAAAACAAGAAATAAAGGAGCCGCAGAATATGAGCATCAGCAAAGGGAGGCGTGGCCATGCCTTAGGCCAGCCGACGCCATTTTCCATTGGCCACGCCCCATGTTGCCTAAACCGGCCCTATTTCCCTCGACCAATCGGGTCGCCTTAAACCCGGCACACGCACATAAATTGAGGCTGGGCCCATACTTGCCGGCCCTATATTCCATCGACCAATCATGTCATTTTAAACTTTCCACACCCACACCGAAAGTGTGACCACTCCCGCGTTTTATCGGCCCTCTCTTTTTCGACCAATCAGGTTGCTCTAAACCTGCCGCAGTATTAAAAAAGAGAGGCAAAATTGCCCAATACCAAATTGGCTTTCCAAAGTTGCGCCAACGCGGTAACTGGCATGCCAAACGTGCATGCCCAACGTGCCGGACGTGCTACAGAAGCATGTCGAACGTGGCAACATACCATAAATAATGCACTTACGTGCCAACCTATCTTCTGTTCGTGGCCAACGCCATAACAGACTTCAATGTGGTTATCCTAACCAGAAACACGACCTTGCATGGTCGAAACCCTAATTTCTAGTCGTGGCACAAATTATGCCACTTCGGGCCCCACAACATGCCACGAGCCCTGCGGGACCCAGGAATCCCTAATAAAGACGCCATATCATAGCCACCCGTGGCAATACTTGCTCCTGTGGCCGTTTCCATATGATGTCCAGGCTATGGTTCCTTTGGCGTGGATGTGTCACCATTTACACAGAACGTCGATGCGCCACGGCCACATGACACATGCCGCATATGCCGTATGCACTAATTAGGGTTTTGGCACGCCAAACCCTAATTTAGGAAAAGTTTCTAAGCCAACCAAGCCAAGCAACGTTTTCCAGGGCATTGGGATTGATGTGGCAACAGGGCCAATGTTGCCATGCCACATTTGGGTCTAACACCAATGTGCTAAAATCTAGCGGACATGGCTACGCCAGGCGTTACTTGCACTATCGTTCCACTGGCATGCACTAACTATGTCAGCCACGCCACCGTGCCGCGACCCACATGCTAATTAGGGTTTCGATATGCCAAAACCTAATCTAGATAAAGTCGCCATTCCAACTAGGTCAAGTGATTCTCCTAAGGTCTTAAGTTTAACTTAGCAACATGGTCAATGTTGTCGGATCCATATTTGGGTCTAAAACCAATATGCCAAAACAGCTGCCACGTCTACGCCACTGGCATGCCGCTATGCCATGGCTACGCCAGGTGCCACCATGCCAATGGCGCCACATTGCTATACAACAAGATGTGGCCATAATAAATGGACATCCTTTCTCATAAACTACAATCTCAGCCGTCCGAATTCGCCATGGAATTGACAGGCCTGTGGAAGTTTTAGGCGGCCAACCAATGCAAGCCTAATAACATCACATGCTATTTTCCTATGGCAAGTCTCTTGACTTTTACTTGCCACACGTAGCAATCTGCTACACGTTTTTCACGAAAACACTCGAGACATCAAACATGTCACAAACTGGGGGATGCTCATCAGGGTATTGGTCTGGCGGTTTATAGCGTGCGGCGTGCAACACGTCCATCATAAGAAAGTGTTAGGAAAACAGGGCAGTTAGTGGAGGCAAGAAGTAGTGGGTATAAACAAACCCGCTTCCTTCATAGTGGAGGCGTGGTTTCTGGCAGTTACACGTTACTCCAGTCTTCCATCAATCAATCACTCTCACTTCCTATGAGACCAGGGTGTATTCAATTATGACTTGTATAAATAAGTTTTACTTATTTTCATCAATCAACAACTTTGGGAGAGAACAACAGCACAATATTCAGAAAAATATCAAAGGACTGATAGCTTTCATTCCGCAAGCCATTTCCAAATTCTGATACAAGTCATAAAATAGCCACACCTTTAGAATTAACCATTCTGGTCCTAACACCTTCTTCGCTTCCCTCCCTAAGACCAACCATTCTCCTTCACTTTGTGACCGAAGCAAGACTGGAACGACCATTTCTTAGTTTAGGCCAGGATTGTACAGATTGATCTCTCGAATCTAAAAGTACTCCCGTGCAGTGCATTTTGTTTTAGGTTTAGACTCGTTTCTCATCCACACACACAAATTTACCAAAACCAGCAGAAACTGTTTTTACCCATAAAAAATCGTAGATCAAGGTGAGACAGAAAACCGATTGCAATAGATAAAGTCTAAGTAACCTCAAAATCCGGACTTATGCTTCCCAAAGAGCATCCTAGATTATTATTCACCACACAAGTATTAAACTTATGGAATCAACAAAGTCTAAGACGAAGAGAACTTTATGATTTCTATCTATCTTAATTAATGAAGCAATCT
This sequence comes from Papaver somniferum, assembly GCF_003573695.1. NCBI lineage: Eukaryota > Viridiplantae > Streptophyta > Magnoliopsida > Ranunculales > Papaveraceae > Papaver > Papaver somniferum. The sequence continues at coordinate 34,661,007 of NC_039366.1, forward strand.
CAAAAAACAATCAAGATCAGGATACTCGAACTATCAAGATGAAAGATAGATGGACCTGGCTTCACGAATCCATATGAAGTCTTTTTAGTCACTAAACCCTAAAAGGGTTTTTGGAAGAGGACGACTCTAGTTTACAACTAGGACACATAAAGATAGTGTTTAGATTCAAAGACCCAGTGTTTGAGGTTCCCTTTTTATAAACTTTGAAAGCATAGGTTGCTTTAGGTTTAAGCTAATATAGCTTTGGAACCAAGCAAACAATATCCACCCTTAAGTGAATCTTTGAAATAGATTAATATAACAAAATCTGGTTAGGATGATTCGTAACCGAACCGTGTAAAAAGACATTCTTTATGGATGGTTATCCAAAACTAGCCGATTGAACTATAAGCTTAATCATTTTCATTAACACTTAAGACTTTTAAATTTGAATCACAATCATAAGTTATAATGTGATAATTCATGTTTATATAGTGTTCTTAGAGATTTATTCAAATGTTAATTATCTCACGGAAATAATTTTATGTGCATCTCAAAATATTCGACAGGGTAAGTACGTGTACCAGATACATGTACTTCTACCTTATTCGTGACTATATTTTTCATGGTACATGTACCGGGTATGTGTACCCTTAAGACAAATATAAGTTTCGGAACATACAAAAGTTTTCCGATTTGCGTACCGGGTATGGATACTACATGGTTTCAAAACCAACAGTTCTTTTTCGGTATGCATACCATTCCAGGTTCACGAGTTCACAGATATTTTGTGGTATGCATACCGGGTATGCGTACCACTAAGTCGCTGCCGAACTATAGCTACGCCACCTATAACAGCTTTCTTGTTTGTGAAACTAGTATGCATACTGTCCTGTATCCAGATTTTTCAGTAGTTATATATTTTTCTCTAAATCAATTCGAAACATTCCCAAATAAAATCAATAAAACATATCATTGTTCCAAACTATTTTGAACGATAATCTTGAATCATAATTTAGATTACGAACAATAAATTGTCCTTAACCGAAATTCATCAAGTATGAACAATGTTCATTAAGCTTAGTCATATATATTTCGAGAACTAATTACCAAGATAAACTTTACTTAAAATTCTTGTTATGCTTATGATAGTCTAATTAGTTATGCGACAATATCATAGATAGAGAGATGAATATAACTTGACAAATAGGTAGTTCAGTCTTCACTTACCTTTTGCTGAAGAAGTTCTCCAAAAGATTTGGTTGATCTTCGACTTCAAACGGTAGAATTCAGTGATGTCCGATTCCCAACTACATCTTCTACCCTAATCCGAGACTTAACTAATTGTAGACTAGAAATCAAGATATAGTTTTGATAACTAAATTTGAAAACAAGCTTGAGATAGCAGCACTTGTGAGTTCGACAGAGAAATGCTCTAACAAGTATCAATCATACTGAATGGTAGTTCTTGCGAAGAGTATACTCCTACAAGAGTATTAAGACAGGGGATCTACTATCCCCTTATCTCTTTATTATAGACATGGAGTAATTATTTAGATCATTAGGCATTGCTGAAGATAATCATCACATTCAAAGAATTTTAGTTGTAAAAGAAGCTCCCTCAGTTAATCATCTGCTTTTTGCAGACGATTGCTTGCTCTAATTTCAAGCTGACCAGAATAGTATCACCAATATTCTCAATATTTTCAAGAACTTTGGTAACATCTTAGGTAAAATGATCAAATTTTCTAAATCGATAGCTCTCGTTATGGGAGATATGTCACATGAAGAAAAATTAATCATAATTGAAAGACTGAGAGTAAAATAGCTTTTTTATTCTGACGAATACTTGGATTACTTATTTTTCTTTGTAAATCCAAAAAAACTCTTTTAGTTCTATCAGGGAATCCTTTGAGAACAGACTCAATTGTTGGAATTCTAAAATTCTTAACCAATCTTCTAGAAATATAATGATAAAATTAGTTTTAAATTCCATCCCATCTCACTATATGAGCAACTTCAAGCTACCAAAAAAACACTCTTAAACAGCTAGATACAATTCATAGGATATTTTGGGTGGAGTCAAAAGAATAATAAATGTCTTAACTTCATATCTTGGGTGTCTCTTTGCAATTCTAAAAGTGAGTGAGGTCTGGTTTTCAGGAATCTAGAACAATACAATATGGCACTAATTACTAAATTAGTTTGGAGAATTTGTACAAAATCTGACCAATTATGGGTTAAAATCTTGAAGCCAAAATATTCACCGTACTGTGATCTTATTTATCTTCAGAATTATCACTCCATCTCCTCATGGATATGGAAAGGGATGGATTAGGGTCTGACACAAGTTAGAAGGTTTTATAGGTGGGGGATATTAGATGCGTCACAAAGACTTTAGTCTCGTATGCCAAATATGTTAAAGTTCCAAGTACTGAATATGCTGAACCGACTAGAATAGTATATGTCAGTGATATCATGCTTCAAATTCCTAGAAGATGGAATGTCCCTCTTATTCAAAGATATTTTTTTGAATTATGTTGTTGATCTAATTATTTAAATGTATTTGGTTCAATATGGTCAAGACACTACGATTTGGGAGCCAAATAGGATGGGCAAGTTCACTGTCAAATCTTCTTACAATGCTTTCACGTCAATATCTCAAAACAACAGTCAACAAAGACATATTATTCCAAGAGATATATGGAGGAAATCTTGGAAAACCAAAACCCCACATAGAGTTAAGATTTTCATTTGGAAATGTCTCAGAGGAGTTTTTCCCACTATCGTAAATCTTCGTCACTACAACCAGAATATCAACATCATGTGTCCCAAATGCAATTCTCAACCAGAAACTCTTGAACATCTCATCATAAACTGTGACCTAACATCATCTATCTGTCTAACTATGAACATTGTTCATAACATCCAATTTAACTAGAAATTGTTGTTTCTTGGATCAAAAGCTAGTTTATAGAGATATCTAACATGTATGTTGAGTCCTGAAACTTGTGGGTTGAAACTATGATGATAACCACTTGGTACATTTGGAAGAATAAATGTACTAAAGTGTTTCAGAATAAGAGCCTCAATGTCATAACGACAACGAAAAATGTTACATACATAATTACTCAATGTTGCATTAACAACCAGAATCATCTTTCTTCAAAGAGTCCTTCTTACAACCTAGTTTAAATGAACACCACCTAACATTAATTAATCAATTTAAGATAAATATTGATGCTTCTTTTGATGATTTGCATATATTTTTTGGTGTGGGACTGATTGATAGAGATCATACAGGTACCAGTTATGGCATCAGAGGCAGATACTTCCATGGAGGATTAGACGCAGAACAGACGGAATGCTTGGCGGTCAGAGAAGCTATCCTATGGGCCAAGACTACAAATATCGAAAATGTGGTTTTTGAATCAGAGTGCTTAAGTATAGTTAAATCTATAACAGGTGCAACTCCTTATGTACATTGAGAAAACCAGAGGATTGTAATAGAAATAAAGCACCTCTTGTATAGTGTAATTTCTAGTACGGTTAAATATGTTAAAAGAACAGGTAACAATGCAGCTCATAAACTGGTTAATAAAGCTAGAACTGATAGAGCTATTTTTTTTTAATTTTTTGGTAACATCCCAAACGAATATGCAGATGTATTAAAGGATGAAGAAGTTAGCCGGTGTTATGTAATATCAGTCCATAAATAAACTTTTCTTTCTGTGTTAAAATAAATAAATAAATAAAATAAAATAGAAGTACTCCAGACGACTTAATATATTTTTAGCTATTTATATCATTTTGATTTCAAAGTCCAGTAACAGTTACTTAAGAAATCTGCTTTAAGGGCTGCAAGAATTCAAAAGGGGCTCCTCCAAGATTAATATATATGGGGTGTACTAGTAGAGGGGGATATGGGGGTGTATCAGTACATGTTAATATAATCATATAATAACCAGATTTTTGTTAAATTCAGAAATGACATTTATCGCATATCTTTTGATTTTCGAATTTGGTAGATCTTGTTACAAACAAAACCTTGGTCATGGCTCTATAAATAGTGGAGATTCACTCATCCTAGAATATACCTAAGCCAAGTACAAGGCTATTATCATTAGCAATCAGTTTGATTAAATTTGGGCAAAAACATGATTGACTAGTTTAATGTCTTATTTCGGATCAAGGAGCACTTGTAGTGCAGCTGAAGGAAAACTAGATTTTTGTTTAGTTTTTGTTGTTTGTTACTTGTTGTTGAACCAGCACACTTATTTGTTCCATATTCATTCTTTTCTGATATAAGTTCTTTCAAGAACTTTGAATATCTCAATGATTCAGATTCCGTTAATAGATTAATCTGTCAATGTTAACAAATTCCAGTTCATTTGACAAATCATATTATGGAATCCAGTCGATTTGCAGGTTGTTACTTTTAAAGATTAAAAAGATTGAAGACTTTGATATTTTGATGTTTCGTGACTTGATCAAATAAGTAGTTTACTTCGATAAAAATAAATCTTATTGAACAAGTGATTTTTGATTTATCACACATAAATTTTGTAATCAAGTGGGTTATTTTGGTAATTGTAAATCTTAATTAATCTGATCAAGAAGTTTCAGACTTTTCACATTCCTGGCTATTGAGCTCCAAATCAAAAGTTTTATATATGCCTAAATCTTGACCGAAATAATCTATCTTTCGGTGATCGGAGCTTGATGCCAGAATACTTAAACCATCAAGAAACCAAAATTGCCATAAATGCAAGAAGGAAACGCAGAAAAAAGGCAACAATAAAGGCCATGCATATGTGCCAGAAGGCAGAGAGAATGTCGGATAATAATAATAAAAAAAAAACTTAGAAAATTATAAACCATCACCGTCTAAGCTATGAAAACAGTAAATAAACACCTACTCCAAGAAGTTCTACCTCTCGCCAGAAATTTCTCTGCACAAAGAGAGATAAAAGAGAGTCAGTGTAGTCTAATTTTGAATATAATTTTTACACCCAAGAAACCAAAGTAGAATAACCATAAATACAAGTAAGAAACCTGGGATACACGCAACAATAAATACCTGCAAAAGTGCTTATCGGAAAAAATGAGCTTAAAAAATCTAAACCCTAACCTTCTAAGCTATGAAAATAGTAAACAAACACTTATAGTGCCCGGATCCACTCGAAGATCTCAAAGAGGAGCAGGTCTGAGCAGTATTTCTGTGTACGAAGAGAGAGGAAAGGAGAGAGTGTATAATCTAGTTTTCAAAATGATTTCTTTTGCACTTGCTTTATTATCGGCTTTTAATTTTTTGTAGAAACCGACGGTTTTACTCCGAAAAAAGTAGGTTTGTTTTTACATCAAACCATTTTGAATATAGTTCGGTCATGTTTTTAAAACTTTAGAACCCGTATCTTTCGGTTTTGGTTTTGGTGTTTAGTCTGAAACACACAATCACAAGGTATGGACCTTTGGTATAGATATATTTAATGCAAACCCTAATAAGTTTTGTCTATGAAAAGTCTGTATCTTGATCTCAAAGTGGGATAAAGGGGATGGAAAAATTATACCACTTTAGTCTCACAACTGGACTCCTCCAAGTACTCTAACACATTAGGTAGAAATGACATTATTCCCGTTATTGGTAACACTCTCTACAAGGCGAGTAATATTATTCTGAGTGATAATGGGTAATGGAACATCGGTTTTTTAAACTAGGTCATGCCTAGAGTCGTTGAAAACATTCGAAGTGTAAACCTTCATAAGAATGAGGCTCGCCTAGACAAACTAATTTGGCCATTGTCAAACTCTGAAAATTTCATTTATTTTTTTTGGAAAGGGGTAACCATTTTATTTAAATAGAGGAGGTTACAGTACTTGGATAGGCCGTTCCAATTCTATCATTGAATACAATATTTTGTAGAAAATGTGGGAATTCGGCGTCCCAACTGGTAGTCGTTGCTGTTGTAGGTTGTTGTATTTGTGTCTTCATAGCTTGGATTGCCAGTTCGTCCGCCGCCTGGTTTGCTTCCCTGAAAGTATGTGAGAGTCTGTTGTTTGGAATGTCCTGCATGAGTGATTTGATTTCGTTGAGCATATTTGTTAGGTACCATGGGTTTGGTTGTTGGGAATGCACTATTGAGATTAGTGCCTGTGAGTCGACCTCGAACCAAACTTTGTTTCATCGTTTTTGTACTGCTATTCTCAATGCTAGTAGTAATCCCCATGTTTCCGTCAGAATTGACGTAGTTATCCCTAAAGGTGATGTTGTATCTTTTAACATATTACTATTGTTATTTCTGCATATGACTTCTGCTCCTGCTGGTCATGGGTTTCCTTTCGATGCTCCTTCAGTGTTGATCTTGATACAGTTTGGTACCAGCCGTCCATCTTATGTAGAGAGTATATATGGTGGTTCTTCGTTGTTTTTGTCTTGGTATTTTTGGTCCGCCTTCCATGATAGGTGTCGTGTACTTTTGTACCCATTAGTATTTTTCAAACATTACCTTGATTATTTGGTAAGTTTGCAATGGTGTTTGTCGTTGTCTTTTGTACACTGTTGCATTTCGTGCCAGCCATATGTGACATACCGTGAAACCCAATAAACTTTGCGTTCATTTGAGTTTATGTTTAAGATATCTTGGATGTTTGTTAGGACAGTGTGTTGGTGTTGTTGCTGATGCTGATGTTGGCGTTATTGTTTATGTTGCCATTGATGTTGTTGTTGCTGAACGTTATTTCCTCTTAGCCTGCATGGTGGGTCCGTATTGGGAATTCTTTCTAGGTGTGTCATTATAGTTTCCAAATATCTTTATAGTTATCACAGTCGAATATAAGGTGGTTCTCTGATTCTGGATGAATGTTGCATTGTGGGCATGTGTTGGTGGTGGTCATATTGAGCCTGTGTAGCCTTTTGAAGGTTGGGAGGCCGTTGTTAGCGACTTTCCACAAGAAAAGTCTAATTTTTGGTGGACATCTTAGCTTCTAGATTGCGCTGACATTCACAGGTTGTGGATGATTGCTTTGGTTTGTTTGGGTGTTGTTGTTTGATGCTGAGATGAGGTGGGTGTAGCCAGATTTTGAAGTGTAGTTTCCAATGTTTTGTGCTAAGCCAAATGATTTTTTCAGGTATTGGGTGTCTCAGAAGGTGGATGTTGGTGATTTGTCGAGCCATATCTGGAGGGAAGTAGTGGTTGATTTGGATATGGTTCCATGTGTTTGATGGTTGGTCGATCAGGTGGGCCGGTGTTGGGTGCAAGGTTATGGCTCGTGAATTGTGATTGGTATGGTTATGTATGAGGTACCCAATATTGATTAATCATGGTGTTGCGTCCACCTCCTATTTGTGAGAAAACTAGATCCTGCAAAACAGAAGAAAGGTTAGTTGGAAATTTCCAAAAGTGACTGGCTGATGAGTGAGTTTTTTGGATTGAAGTTGAGGAAGTGGTCGGGTCGAGGTATTTTGGTGTGCAAATGGAGGTCCATATTGAGTTTGAGTATTGTAGATGCCACACACGTTTGATCAGTAGAGCCTGGTTGTGTTCCTTCCTCTTTCTTATATCAAGTCCTCCCAAAGAAATTGGTGTGGTAACCCTCTCCCAACCAATAGGATGCAGTTTCCTAGTTTGGGTATCATGCCCCCAAAAAAAATCTCTGGTAATTTTTTCAATTTTGTTGTGCACTTCACTTGGGAGTTGTTGTGCCTAGTGTCAGAGTTGTCTTGATCAAGACAAGCTTACCATCTTGGTTTACATACTTTGCAATCCATCCCTTAGCCTACCTTTCGATTCTGTTCATCAGTTCAACAAACAAATGTGAAGAGTTTCTTCCTTTCCTGAATTGGATACCTAGGTAAGTAGGTGGTTGATTTGTTGTGTTGATGTTGAAGGTACTCCTTAGTTGTTGAGATATCCCCGGATCAAGTCTAGGATGGTGTATAATGGATGATTTTCCTCTGCTAATATCTTGGCCAGCTGAAGTGGAGTACCTATGCAGAATTTGTTGAAGTGCCATGCACGATTTTTGGTCGGCAGTGCAGGTGATTAACAAGTCATCTGCGTACATGAGGTGCAAAATGGGTGGTCCTCTTTTTCCAATCCTTATGCCTTTTAGTTCTCACCGTTGTTATTATAAAGTCTTTCTACACTCATCACCTAATCACTGGAAACAATAGTAACATTCAACATAGGAGTAATAATGCGATCTGGATTTTTTTTTTATTTTTTTATTTTTGGGATTAGGTTTGTTACTAAAAGTGCAGGTTCTCATATGGAAATGCTATATCATGAGATAACCCTAGTCAAAGATATCCTTAGTACTAGGATCCCGCTGATTTCTCATTTTTGTGTAAATTGTGGAATAATAGTAAAAGAAAGACCAATTCATTTTCTGCTATACTGCATATTCAGTAAAACAATTTGGTTGGATTAAGTTGTAATATGAGTGGTATTTTAGGAATAAATATTAGACAGTGATTGGAATCGTGGTAACTTGGTTTGCTAATAACCAATTAAATCCTTTTGAAAATGTTGAATAGAAGATTTATGTGCAATTAAATGTTGATTTATACGGAATGAGTGATGTCTCAAATTTTTACAAAATAAAACTGCATATCCAACAAGACCAATCACACTTGTCCATATCCATATCAAAAGCATTATTTCACCACCATCCATTTAATAATGAACATAAAACCAACTCTGACCCAAGTACATGACTTACAGGTAAGAAGCCAGATACCAAACTCAACCATAATTGTCTACCGCAATTTTTTTAAATTACTAAATATGGAAAGTATAATTCTACTTATGACAAATGAAAAAGGTTAAGTGGAAGGTGCAAAAGCTCTCAAAGGAAGAGTGTCAAATATGTGTGTAGTTGCAGGAAATCCTACACTACACCCCTCATAAGATTTCATTAACATTCAACTCATTTTAGATTAACAATCTTAATTTTATTGATCAATCTTTGAACAATCTTACAAGAAAAGATAAAGGAATCAAGAATAACCACTGCTCTAGATTTTCTCTCTCCTATTTAGTTGCTTCTCATTTAGAAAAGATCTCTCTCCTCCTTTACCATTGAACGACTATTTATAGGGAATTACATAGTGGATGACAGCTAATATGTCCTTTATTTTCAGATATGGCTTGCGATATTCTCGCAACCTTACAAATGTTAATCTCGCAAACTCTCCTATTTTCGCAGGACCATCACATTTTTCTCATGATTTTAGCTGACGTCGTTTATTATGTCATTTCTGAAATTGTTATGCGACGCTGTTGTGTTGTGTTGTTGATAATTTCGCTGAGGCATTATTGTTGCGAGATTCTGATCCTACATCTTACCTCTTCTCATATCTTCTCTGCGAAGTAGAGAATGATGTGAGAAATGCCGCAGCTGTTCATCTCTTCATACTCTGTTTTTATCACACGTATCCTTTCTTCCATCTATTTCTTGACACGTCTTATGTAACCGCTGCTTTTCAACCGCTCACATCTTTTCATATTAATGGTGTTTATTTCTTCGAGTAAAAAATACTCTCTATATATTCTTCTTACTCTTTTTTCCATTTTCTTTTTACTTTCTCTTCTCTTTTTATTCTCTCATCTCTGCAACTCTATTGTTCTTCCATAAATTCTGCCATTGCAACTTTTCTTCTTTCTTCTTCTTTTACTCTTTTTATTTTCTTCTTCATCTCCATATTGTTCCCTCTGTAGATCTTCACTGTTCGTAACTTTCTTAATTTTTACGAATTAATCTTCCTATTGGTGTTTTCCATGGATTCACCGAGATTAGTTTTCTTTTTTCTTTCTTATGGGTTTTGCTGAAATCGATCTTGCTTACTGCTTTATTTGATGATGCTGCTTATGTGATTCCCATACTGTTGTTATTTCAGCAAAAACGCCTCTAACACCAAATTTACGGTTCAGAACCCTAATATTCCAAATCGCAGCAAAAGATTGTTGTAAACAAAAGAAAGTCTGTGAATTAGAAGGTAGTAAGAAACATTATTCTTTTCTAATAACAATATTGTTGCCTCTGTTTCTTATCTGGATTGTAATTCACAGAGTGATAAGGATGCCAACAAACCTCTCAAGAAATCTCGCCACCTTAAAACCGTTGAAACCTCTGTTCTATTCCACTTACTTATCTCTTCTAAATCTCCTGCGACATCTTCGCAAGTTAAACCATTATCTCCAATTCGCGAAAAGGCTGCCTCAGATTTCATTTCTTCAACTGACCTTTCAATGATTGAAAACCCCCCTTATTGATCCTTCTGTGAATGAAACTTCTTCTCCTCCTGTTGATAATGTTTCTCAACCTTCTATCATTGCCAGTTCTCTACCTGAGCCTCTTCCCTTTTCGAAAGAAACCGTGGAAGGAATAGATATTGCTTTCAAAGTTTTGTTTGAGGTTCTGGATGATGGAAAGAAGTCTCCCATTGATCCTGTCAAGTCTGGTATTTGCGAAATTCTGAGTAAGTATTTTGGCTCTGACAGAGCTGCTTCGCAAACAGCTTTGGAAAAAGAATGTAATGCTCTTCGTCTCGAAAATCAAAAGCTTCAGAATGTTTCGCTGGATCGCGACAATCTTCGCAAGAAGAATGATGAACTGAGAGGTATGATTTCCTTATCTATGTCTTCAATTTTCCTTTCTAATGAGTTTATCCTTTCCTTATTTAATTATCCTTGAAATCCCTCTTTCGCATGTTAAGCCTTAAACCAGAAACGAATAATGGAGAGATATCAATTTGAATCTGCTGTTGAAGAAGCCCGTGTTGATAAAGAGATTTTGATGGATCAATATTACCAATTAGATAACCTCTATTCATACTCTGTTGATCATATAAATAATCTTACCAATGAAAATATCCAATTAGTTCGGAGGCAAGATTTATTAAGTAATGAAATATCTCGCCTCTCTTATTATTTAACTAAAGCTAATCTTGGGATGGAATCTTTATCAGATTAGAATAAAACTCTATCTCAAGAGAAACGAATTTGTTTAAATAAGATGGCGATATCTTCGCAACAACTTAGCATCCTTCAAAAAGTATGTGATGACCAAGAGAAATCTCTCCGCTCTTTGAGAAATGAACTTAAAGAAGTAACAGAGTCATTTATCGCTGAAAGAGATACACTTATTCAAGGTAGAATAGCTTTAAGTGTAAAAGCGAATCAACTTAAAGAAAAATACTCCAAATTAGAAGAATCTTATTCTTCTCTTGCGAAGAAAAATTCCTTTCTTATTTCTAAAGAGAAAAATATTCAGTCTCGACCTAAAGGTTTAGTTGGAGATAAATTTGATGATGCGATGGACCGTTGGGAGAATAGTTGTCTAACCTTGATTCAACACCTTATTTCGCAAAAGGAAGGTAGTCATAATAGTTTGACTGCCTTAACTATAATTTATTTGTCATATCTTTTTGAGTTCTTCATCTTATTGAAATTTTGTATTCTACTTTTCGCAGAATCTGAGAAAAATCTTCATTCCTCCATTTCTGTTTTGGAGGCTAAATATGCCAAAATTCGCAAAGAAAATGCACTACTCGTCTATGTCCTTACTGGTTCTCACGACCGAGCAGAAAGAAGACTTGATTATCTTGCTTACTTTAAGGATATTCAAGATATGAATCATCAGAGAGCACTTCTTCGTCAAGTTCATCTCCGGTCTTAAGTCCTTGTAAATGATATTTTATTGTCTAAATCTCTTCCTCCTACATCAATCGAACCTTTGGAAGTAGATGATGATGAAGTTCCTCGTCCTGCTGACAGTGATTATGATTATGAAAGTGGTGAAGAGAATAGTCTTTTGGAAGATGGAGAAGAGATTCCTTCTAAGGAAGCAACTGCTGGTGCTAATCAAAACGAAAAAGAAATCTCTTCTGAAGAAGTAATTGCTGGCGATAATCAAGGTGGCGGCATAAAAGAAGTCCCTCTCAGAGGAATTATTGTTGGTGAAGATCAGAATCGAAATGAAGGAGAAGTTGGCGATAATGAGAACATTGGCGAAGAACGTCTATTATCTCCTTCTATTGGAATTAATACTGAAGCATGATCTTTTTATCTAGTTCTATCTTTTTGAATTGTCTCATCTTTATTATTTTTTGCGAATAATATTCTTCAACCAACTTTGGAATCAATTTTCCCTTTTAGTATTTTGCTGGCGAGAAAGATAATGCCTCTTGTTTACTGATTCCCATACTTGCCTCCCATTATCTTTCTTGCGAGAAATGATTTGTTATGAATACTTATAAATATTTTGTTTTTTCATGTGGTCTTATTTTTCCTTCCTAATTAAAGGTCTTATTATGCCACCTCTTGTCATTGCGACAAAATCGCAGGACGTCTTTGCACTTTCATGCAAAAACCCATTGATCTTGCCTTAACCTTTTCTTTTGTATTATTTCCTCTTCAGGAATGTTGCGAAAATATAATAGGCCTAAATATTCTTGCGAAAATAATGCCCCATTACATTGTCGTCTTGTGACGAAATCGCAGGACGTCTTCGCACTTTCATGCGAAAACCCATTGATCGCGTCTTATCTTTTTCTCTAGTATTATTGCCTCTACAGGATTGTTGCACAAATATGACAAGACTTAATACCCTTGCGAGTAAAAATCCCCATGACATTTGCGTCTTAAGACACTTATCAGCTCCCTAATGGAGGGTGCCGCCCTTATCTCCCCCCTGGTTGCCCCTTCAAGGAGGCGTACTTCTACCATACAAGGTTAGCTCCTCCCATCCAGTCTTAACAACAACCAGTTTTTTTCGCATCCTATTATCCCTTTTACCTATAGGGTTTATGGTTACGAGACTGCACCCTAAGTGGGGTTTTCTTCAGGCCGAGTGCAGTATAAGCCAAGACTTGTCAAGAATGGCAAGGTACGCTCCAAACGCCCCTGACACTCTTGACTCAACCGTGTACCTCGGCGCCTTGATCAGATTCTGCACTCCTTGGGAGAGTCCTTATTACCTTAGTCGCCCAACCTAAGTCATATGCTTAAGCTGAGAATCCAAGGTGCCTCTCCCGGATGGGCTTTATTGACCCCAAATCTCCATGACTCAGGTTCCGGTGGCGGTGTAGCCTTTCCCTGAGCCATGCAACAGGTACCCCCTTATATGACGTACTTTAGGTCTTACATTTGCCTCTTGCGAAATTTTATTCACGAACTAGGGTGTACGCCAAAAAGGTTCGCCCCTTTCCTTTATGTCATTGTTCTATGATTATCTCTGCGAAAGTTTCGCACATCATGATCTTGTTTTGATATGAATAATCTCGCAACTATTCTTTCAGAATCCATAACTTCTCAAAGCTTCTTACGGATAATATCTTTTTAAGTACAATCTGTTCCATGGTCTGTCAAGTCTATGACCAACATCTCTACCTTCTGGATCCATTAATTTATAAGCTCCTGTTCCAACTATGTCCTTAATGATGTAAGGTCCTTCCCATTTTTTCGCTAATTTTACACCATTTTCTCGCTGATATATTGGTGTCTCTCGCAGAACTAAATCTCATGGTTGGAATTTGCGTACTTTGACACGTTTATTATATTCTCGGGCTAATCTTCGCTGATAATTCTCCATATGTTGTAAAGCTCTTTCTCTTTTTTCTTCTAATTCATCAAGTTTGTTTAAGATCAAACCCGCACTAAGATTTTTCTCCCAAGCTTCTCTCTTTGTTGTCGGAATAACAACTTCTGTTGGTAACACCGCTTCAACTCCGTATGTTAAAAAAAGGTGACATTCCTGTAGCTTTTCTTCTAGTTGTATTATAAGCCCATACTCATTATGTACTTGTTCACACCATGCTCTATGATGTCGTTCTATTTTCTTCTTTAATATATTTGCAATTGTTTTGTTTGTTTCCTCTACCTGCCCATTAGCTTGTGGATACAAAGGAGTATACTTTCCACATTTTATTTTAAATGCATTAAGTAACATTTCTATGTTCTGTCCTTAAAATTGTTTCCAATTATCAGATACCAACTGCGCAGGAATTCCGAATCTGCAAATGATATTTTCGAATATGAATGTAAAGATATATTTGTCGCGAATATGTTGTACTGCCTTCACTTTTGTCCATTTTGTGAAAGAATCTGTTGCGACTATTAAGTATCTTCTTTGTCCAGAACCTGGTAAAAATGGCCCCACAATATCTAAGCCCCACTTTCCAAAAGGCTACACACTGGTTGAAGATGACAATGGTGCTCAAGATGCATGTATTTTCTTTCCATGCCGCTGACAATCTTCGCAACGTCTTGATATTTGTTTTGCATCTTCGTGCATGTATGGCCAGTAATAGCCTTGCATTTTTGCTCTATGTGCCAAAGATCTTCCCCCGCTATGATTGCCAGCATCCCCACTATGTAACATTTTTAGCACTTTTTCTCCTTCTTCTTGTGTCAAACATCTGAGTGATGGTCCATTAAAGGAATTTCGGTATAGAAGCCCATCTCTTATTTCATAATTTGTTGCGCGGCTTATTAACTTGTGTGCCTCCAGTCTATTTCTTGGTGTTTCTCCTTTCGCAAAATATGCATGAAGTTCTGTTCTCCAATCCGTGATATTGTTCGTTTGTTCTTCTTCTTCACCGTCTATTATCATCATGTTCACTTATTCTTCTTCTTTATTGATTGATGGTGACAGAAGTGTTTATATTTTTATGCATCTCGCAGTTGGATCTGTCATCATGCTTGAGATGAAAGCAAAAGCGTCTGCGAGTCTGTTATCTTTCCTTGAAATGTGCCTCCATTTTATTTTTTGGATTTTCACAGACAATTCTTCAACGAGCTTTTTGTATTTCTTCAAGGATGGTTCATTTGTAGTGTACTCTCCCTTTATTTGGAGAATAACTAGCTGTGAATCACTAGTGATCCTGGCATTTTCTAGTTTCATTTCTATTGCGAACTTTAAGTCATGTATCACAACTTCATATTCTATTTCGTTATTAGTGGATGCGAATTCCAATCTGAATGAAAAAGCCATATTCACTCCTTCTGACGAAATTAAAACAATTCCAATTCCATTTCCTTCTCCATTTGATGATCCATCTACCAATATCTCCCATCTATTTGGTTCTGTTAATAAGTCTTTTGGATCTCCGTGTTCTTCTTCTATATCCATCATTTCTTCTACCGCTTCATCTTCTTCTAAAGGAAATTCTGCCAAGAAATCTGCAACAAGTTGTGATTTTGGTGAAGAAAAAATTTCATATTTAATATCAAAGTGGCCTACTTGTGCATTCCATCTCTCCACTCTTCCTGATCTTTTTGAATTCTTCATCACTGATTCAATTGGTACTTTTGTTAATACCTTTATCTTGTGCGCTTGAAAATATATGCGGAACTTAAATGATGCATAAACTAATGCTAAGATTAGCTTCTCAATCTTTGATTAATTATTCTCGGCGGTATTAAAAGTTTTGCTAATGTAATATATGGGTTTCTCCACTCCTGCGTCTATTCGCAATAACACGACACTTAATGCATGCAACGTCGTCGCAAGATAGATTAATAATTCTTCTCCTGATTCTGCTTTTTGTAAAATAGTTGTATTCATAAGATGTTCTTTGATCCCTTGAAAAGATTTTTCGCATTCATTAGTCCATTTGAATTTCACACCCTTCTTGAGTATATCGAAAAATATTTGCATTTGTCTGATGATCGCGAAATGAATCTCCCCAGCGAAGCTAAAAGTCCATTCAACTTCTGTACATCTTTTATTGTTGGTGTTGGCATGTCACGAACTGCTTGCACTTTTTCTGGATCAACCTGTATTCCTTCCTTTGATACAATGTAGCCTAAAATTTTCCCGATGCAACTCCAATAGTACACTTCTCAGGATTCAGTTTAATGTTATACTGCCGCATTTGTTCAAAAATCTCCCTCAGGTCCTGTACATGGTCTTTGGCTTCTTTACTCTTTACTAACATGTCGTCCACGTATACTTCTAATGTTTTGTGTATCCATTTCGCGAACACCTTCTCTACCATTCTTTGGTATGTCGCTCCCGCATTTCGCAAACCAAATGGCATTTTCGTGTAACAATATAAACCTCTAGGGGCGAAGAAAGCAGTATTCTTGATCTTCTTCAGCGAGAGGGATTGGTTATATCCTTTGTACCCATCTAAAGACGATACCCTATCATTTCCCGCTGCTGATTCCACCATTTGAGGAATATCTGGTAACGGAAAACTATCTTTAGGCAGCTTTGTTTAAATCAGTGAAATCTATGCAAATCCTTATTCCTTTGTTTTTCTTTGGGACAATGACCATATTCGCTATCCACTCTGGGTATTTAGCTTCTCTTATGATTCCTGCATCAAGCATTTTCTGTAGTTCTTCTTCTATTTGGGAATGGTAAGCTGTTGCGATTTTTCTTATTCTTTGTTTAAATGGTCTCACATTCTTGTTAATCTCCAACTTGTGACATGCAATTGATGGATCTATTCCCGGTATCTCATCCATGCTCCCTGCGAAAATCTTTATATTCTCGCAAAAGGTTAACAGTTCTTTCTTCTTCTTCTACATCCATCTTGGTTCCAATTCTCAATATTAGAGGTTCTTCTATAGTCCCAACGTTTACTTCTTTGTTGTTTTCTGCGGCAGTGTAACTGGACTTGGGTTCTCCCATTGGTGTTGGTTCTTTTATTGTTTTCGCAGGTCCTTCTCCTTCTTCCGAAATTTCGCTGGGTATTCCTCTGCCTTCTTTTGCCCTTATCGTGTATATTCTAAATTCTTCTTCTTTCTTTACCTCCTTTGCCAACTTTCTCCGGAATTGTTTCTTTTTTGCTCGTCCTTCATAATGCTTTACTTCAATTTGATGACATAATTTCGCATTGTCAACATCTCCTCTGATTTCATCTATTCCATTTGGTGTGGGGAATTTAATACATTGATGAAACGTTGATACTACAGCTTTTATCGCATGTATCCATGGTCTTCCTAGCAGCATATTATATGGTGATTCCATATCCACCACGCATAGTGTCACGTGTGTTTCGATCTCTCCTAGTGGAATTCGTACCACTATTTCTCCTTTAGGTTTTGTTGTGGATTTTCCAAAGCCATGAACAAGATATGTTGAACGAACATTTCTTCATCTTTAAATCCCATTTCCCCTGAACGCATGATAATTTCGCTGAGGCATTATTGTTGCGAGATTCTGATCCTACAATATGTGAATTCAGGTCCCTTGAACTAATTGAGGAAATAAAATGGCAGTAACAACGACGAAAGAAGAGTTGCAAGATGGAAGTAGAAGACAAGAAGCTGGGACGTCAATGGTTGCAAAAGTGGAAAAAAAAAACTCATAAACAACAAAACTTTGGATGAATCCGCTGAATTATTTCACTATCTTAGAACAATTAGTTATAACCCCATGAGACAAAACTGTTTGCCAAAACTTTTTTATCTATTTGAACTATTCTTTGACGTCTGAAACAATATTAATGAGAGGCAAGATAAGCCGAAACATGTAATATTGCAGAATTTTCTGCCTATCAGGTCATAACTATGCTTGACTAGTTGCCTAGTTTTATCCACTTAAACAGGGGAGAAGCAAGATGGAGGGGTGAGAATGTGTGCAATTCCGCTGGTTCCCAAGTCCAATTTTGTCTATTTTAACTAGGGATGTCAATCACTGTCCAAAAATCCGTCCTCCGTTATGATAATAAGGAATCCTATAGGATATTATCCAACATAACACATATCGGATGTCGAGAACGGAACTTTTATCAGATCATATTGGGACACGGAAACGGAATCGGCTGAGCCACATTCCGTTTTGATAAGTTCCAATAAGAGTTTTAATAAACCCATTATTAGAAGATTCATCCCAGTCACCACCACCGTCGTCATCTTCATATTTTTCTTCCTCATTATCAAAATGTCATCAAATTACAATTATAGTATTCTCTTTAGTGAAAAACCACAAAGACTTTCTGCAAATAGGTTGTGTCTATCTTATTCTCTGTTTGTAACTCGATTTCTTCCTACGAATTCAAATTCCCTATTCAAGGAAATATCAGACAATTTTACATCCAAATATCACTAGTGAACACATCACATCTTCCATGTTGCAATAAAGAGAAACATCACCAAAAACCTAAGAAAAACTTCATTGTTTCTCACTGATAATTCGATTTTGCAACAAGCCTAATCTTTCTAAACCCTTACAACTTCTAAGAATTTTTAAATCCACTTTATCCATCATCAATTTTGACTAGTTACATTATCCAAATTTCGCTTATCGGAGTTTATCGGAATAATATACGATACCCGATAACCTTAACAAAATGAAACCGACCGAATTTTCCAATCATCCATCAAAAGTTATCGACTATCAGATATCCGATAAAAGTTATCAATACGGAACCGGCTGAGCCAGTATTCATTTCGATAAATTCCGTTGACAACCCTAATTTTAACCTAAAATTAGCCACTTTAACCGATTTGCACCCCTCAAATACAAGGAATTGGAACCATGATATGCTGAATCCACTTCCCCAGACATAGTTCAACGAATCGTCAGCATTCCCATCCCACGGACCAACCAACTAGACAAGATCATTTGTCCTTTTACCAAAAGAGGAAGATATACGACGGAATCAAGATATAACTGCCTCATCAAAGACTCTGCAAAAACCCATCAAAACTCCCTCCCACCAACTACCTTCCTTTGGACACTCCCGTGTCCCAAAAAAGTACAACTTTCTTTGTGGAAAGCAATTAATGAGGGTCTACCAACCCTCAACATTTTCAACCGCATCTAACTCACCAACTCCAACCTATGTCCGCAATGCAGTTCTAGTCCTGAAACGTCCAGTCACATTCTCCTTCATTGTCAAACAACCATTGATTCCTGGAACCTCCTACTAGCTCATCTCACAGACAACCAAAACCCTACTCATAACATACCTACCTCATTGCCCCATCAGAAAACAGTCTCTCATCTCCTCAAAATAAAAGCTCCTACCCCAGTCACCACAACCTTTTGCTTCCTTATCTACGGATAGCTAGGAACAACGCATTCTATCACCAGCAACTGCCAAATCCGACGAATATAATGCAGATGACCATTAAACTACAGCAAGAATATACCTGGACTCAAAACCACCTACCACCAGTATTGCATGGGATGCAACTTTATCCAAACTGAGCGCAAAAAACTCTAGCAACAACAACCATCTTCGTGGGATGGCTCAAATCCCACTTAGATTGGATGAAAATTAACACATATGGAGCAGCAAGGGGATATCCTGGTGTTAGAGCATTGCTCGTTCGAACTCGCACGCGTTGATATCTCAAGCATGTTTGTCAATGTTAGTGATCAAAACTATAAGTCTTGATTTCTAGTCTACTATAACTAAGTCTCGGACTAGGATAAAAAGTGTAGTTGAGCTCAAAAACTCCATGGCAATCATCATACAAGACGAAGGACTACTCAAGGAACTGGTGGAACTTCATCGACTAAAAGGTATGTGGAGACTTGAAGTTATCTATCACTCAAAAGTCTATCTACTCTATCTCCTATTTTGAGACAAAAGTTGTTTTGCTATATAGACTTTGATTTTCCTTATTCCTTTGTTTTTCCTTTGTAACAATGACCATGTTCGCTATCCACTCTGGGTATTTAGCTTCTCTTATAATTCCTGCATCAATCATTTTCTGTAGTTCTTCTTCTATTTGGGAATGGTAGGCTGTTGCGATTTTTCTTATCCTTTCTTTAAATGGTCTCACATTCTTGTTAATCTCCAACTTGTGACATGCAATTGATGGATTTATTCCTGGCATCTCATCCATGCTCCCTGCGAAAATGTCTTTATATTCTCGCAAAAGGTTAACAGTTCTTTCTTCTTCTTCTACATCCATTTTAGTTCCAATTCTCAAAATTAGAGGTTCTTCTATAGTCCCAACGTTTACTTCTTTTATTGGTTCTGTAGCAGTGCAACTGGACTTGGGTTCTCCCATTGGTGTTGGTTCTTTTATTGTTTTCGCAGGTCCTTCTCATTCTTCCGAAATTTCGCTGGGTATTCCTCTGCCTTCTTTTTCCCTTATCGTGTATATTCTAAATTCTTCTTCTTTCTTTGCCTCCTTTGCCAACTTTCTCCGAAATTGTTTCTTTTTGGCTCGTCCTTCATAATGCTTTACTTCAATTTGATAACATAATTTCGCATTGTCAACATCTCCTCTGATTTCACCTATTCCATTTGGTGTGGGGAATTTAATACATTGATGCAACATTGATACTACAGCTTTTATCGCATGTATCCATGGTCTTCCTAGCAGCATATTATATGGCGATTCCATATCCACCACGCATAGTGTCACGTGTGTTTCGATCTCTCCTAGTGGAATTCGTACCACTATTTCTCCTTTAGGTTTTGTTGTGGATTTTCCAAAGCCATGAACAAGATATGTTGAACGGAGATTTCTTCATCCTTAAATCCCATTTCCCCTGAACGTATGATAAAATATTATATCCACTGAATTCCTGTATCGACTAAAGTTCTGTTCAATGTCCATTCTTCCGTGGATTTTGTTGTTGTCCCCTTCTCTTTTCGCGTAATAGGCACTGTAATAACCAATGGAGATGTGTGGTTCAAATTTTATTTTGGTATTTCTTCCGCCATGAATGTGATTTTTTGCTTTTCCCAATCTTTCAAGGGTGATGTCTTTTCTACCACTATAACCTTCCTTCCTTCAAATTTCGTTTATGTATCCTTCCTTTGATGTTTTCATGGAATTCATTAACCATTGTTTTTGTTATCATATTACACTCCAATATTTTGTCATCTTCGTTGACTCTAATCATTTTTCTTTTAACTGGTTCATTGATTTGTTTAATCACTTTCTTGATTTGAACAATCTCAATAACAATCTTCAACTTTCAATCTTCAGCCTCCCTGTTTCTAGCGCCATTATGTAGTTGCAGGAAATCCTACACTACACCCCTCATAAGATTTCATTAGCATTCAACTCATTTTAGATTAACAATCTTAATTTTATTGATCAATCTTTGAACAATCTTACAAGAAAAGATAAGGAATCAAGAATAACCACTGCTCTAGATTTTCTCTCTCCTATTTACTTGCTTCTCATTCAGAAAAGATCTCTCTCCTCCTTTACCATTGAACGGCTATTTATAGGGAATTACATAGTGGATGACAGCTAATTTGTCCTTATTTTCGGATATGGCTTGCGATATTCTCGCAACCTTACAAATGTTAATCTCGCAAACTCTCTATTTTTCGCAGGACCATCACATTTTTCTCATGATTTTAGCTGACGTCGTTTATAATGTCATTTCTGAAATTGTTCTGCGACGCTGTTGTGTTGTGTTGTTGATAATTTCGCTGAGGCATTATTGCTGCGAGATTCTGATCCTACAATATGTGAATTCAGGTCCCTTGAACTGATTGAGGAATAAAATGGCAGTAACAACGACGAAAGAAGAGTTGCAAGATGGAAGTAGAAGACAAGAAGCTGGGACGTCAATGGTTGCAAAAGTGGGAAAAAAAACTCATAAACAACAAAACTTTAGATGAATCCGCTGAATTGTTTCACTATCTTAGAACAATTAGTTATAACCCCATGAGACAAACTGTTTGCCAAAACTTTTTTATCTATTTGAACTATTCTTTGACGTCTGAAACAATATTAATGAGAGGCAAGATAAGCCGAAACATGTAATATTGCAGAATTTTCTGCCTATCAGGTAACTATGCTTGACTAGTTGCCTAGTTTTATCCACTTAAACAGGAGAGGAGCCAGATGGAGGGGTGAGAATGTGTGCAATTCCGCTGGTTCCCAAGTCCAATTTTGTATATTTTAACTAGGGATGTCAATCACTGTCCAAAAATCCGTCCTCCGTTATGATAATAAGGAAACCTATAGGATATTATCCAACATAACACATATCGGATGTCGAGAACGGAACTTTTATCAGATCTTATTGGGACACGGAAACGGAATCGGCTGAGCCACATTCCGTTTTGATAAGTTCCGATAAGAGTTTTAATAAACCCATTATTAGAAGATTCATCCCAGTCACCACCACCGTCGTCATCTTCATATTTTTCTTCCTCATTATCAAAATGTCATCAAATTAAAATTATAGTATTCTTTAGTGAAAAAACCACAAAGACTTTCTGCAAATAGGTTGTGTCTATCTTTTTCTCTGTTTGTAACTCGATTTCTTCCTACGAATTCAAATTCCCTATTCAAGGAAATATCAGACAATTTACATCCAAATATCACTAGTGAACACATCACATCTTCCATGTTGCAATAAAGAGAAACATCACCAAAAACCTAAGAAAAACTTCATTGTTTCTCACTGATAATTCGATTTTGCAACAAGCCTAATCTTTCTAAACCCTTACAACTTCTAAGAATTTTTAAATCCACTTTATCCATCATCAATTTTGACTAGTTACATTATCCAAATTTCGCTTATCGGAATTTATCGGAAATATACGATACCCGATAACCTTAACAAAATGAAACCGACCGAATTTTCCAATCATCCATCAAAAGTTATCGACTATCAGATATCCGCGATAAAAGTTATCAATACGGAACCGGCTGAGCCAGTATTCATTTCGATAAATTCCGTTGACAACCCTAATTTTAACCTAAAATTAGCCACTTTAACCGATTTGCACCCCTCAAATACAAGGAATTGGAATCATGATATGCTGAATCCACTTCCCCAGACATAGTTCAACGAATCGTCAGCATTCCCATCCCACGGACCAACCAACCAGACAAGATCATTTGGCCTTTTACCAAAAGAGGAAGATATACGACGGAATCAAGATATAACTGACTCATCAACGACTCTGCAAAAACCCATCAAAACTCCCACCAACTACCTTCCTTTGGACACTCCCGTGTCCCCCAAAAGTACAACTTTCTTTGTGGAAATCAATTAATGAGGGTCTACCAACCCTCAACATTTTCAACCGCATCAACTCACCAACTCCAACCTATGTCCGCAATGCAGTTCTAGTCCTGAAACGTCCAGTCACATTCTGCTTCATTGTCAAACAACCATTGATTCCTGGAACCTCCTACTATCTCATCTCACAGACAACCAAAACCCTACTCATAACATACCTACCTCATTGCCCCATCAGAAAACAGTCTCTCAGCTCCTCAAAATAAAAGCTCCTACCCAGTCACCACAACCTTTTGCTTCCTTATCTACGGATAGCTAGGAACAACGCATTCTATAACCAGCAACTGCCAAATCCGACGAATATAATGCAGATGACCATTAAACTCCAGCAAGAATATACCTGGACTCAAAACCACCTACCCCCAGTATTGCATGGGATGCAACTTTATCCAAACTCAGCACAAAAAACTCTAGCAACAACAACCATCTTCGTGGGTTGGCTCAAACCCCACTTAGATTGGATGGAAATTAACACATATGGAGCAGCAAGGGGAAATCCTGGTGTTAGAGCATTGCTCGTTCGAACTCGCACGCGTTGCTATCTCAAGCATGTTTGTCAATGTTAGTGATCAAAACTAAGTCTTGATTTCTAGTCTACTATAAAAAGTCTCGGACTAGGATAAAAGTGTAGTTGAGCTCAAAAACTCCATGGCAATCATCATACAAGACGAAGGACTACTCAAGGAACTGGTGGAACTTCATCGACTAAAACGTATGTGGAGACTTGAACTTATCTATCACTCAAAAGTCTATCTACTCTATCTCCTATTTTGAGACAAAAGTTGTTTTGCTATATAGACTTTGATTTTCCTTATTCCTTTGTTTTTCCTTTGTAAAAATGACCATGTTCGCTATCCACTCTGGGTATTTAGCTTCTCTTATAATTCATGCATCAATCATTTTCTGTAGTTCTTCTTCTATTTGGGAATGGTAGGCTGTTGCGATTTTTCTTATCCTTTCTTTAAATGGTCTCACATTCTTGTTAATCTCCAACTTGTGACATGCAATTGATGGATTTATTCCTGGCATCTCATCCATGCTCCCTGCGAAAATGTCTTTATATTCTCGCAAAAGGTTAACAGTTCTTTCTTCTTCTTCTACATCCATTTTAGTTCCAATTCTCAAAATTAGAGGTTCTTCTATAGTCCCAATGTTTACTTCTTTTGTGGTTCTGTGGCAGTGTAACTGGACTTGGGTTCTCCCATTGGTGTTGGTTCTTTTATTGTTTTCGCAGGTCCTTCTCATTCTTCCGAAATTTCGCTGGGTATTCCTCTGCCTTCTTTTTCCCTTATCGTGTATATTCTAAATTCTTCTTCTTTCTTTGCCTCCTTTGCCACTTTCTCCGAAATTGTTTCTTTTTCGCTCGTCCTTCATAATGCTTTACTTCAATTTGATGACATAATTTCGCATTGTCAACATCTCCTCTGATTTCACCTATTCCATTGTGTGTGGGGAATTTATTATATTGATGCAACGTTGATACTACAGCTTTATCGCATGTATCCATGGTCTTCCTATCAGCATATTATATGGCGATTCCATATCCACCACGCATAGTGTCACGTGTGTTTCGATCTCTCCTAGTGGAATTCGTACCACTATTTCTCCTATAGGTTTTGTTGTGGATTTTCCAAATCCATGAACAAGATATGTTGAACGGAGATTTCTTCATCCTTAAATCCCATTTCCCCTGAACGTATGATAAAATATTATATCCACTGAATTCCTGTATCGACTAAAGTTCTGTTCAATGTCCATTCTTCCGTGGATTTTGTTGTTGTCCCCTTCTCTTTTCGCGTAATAGGCACTGTAATAACCAATGGAGATGTGTGGTTCAAATTTTATTTTGGTATTTCTTCCGCCATGAATGTGATTTTTTGCTTTTCCCAATCTTTCAAGGGTGATGTCTTTTCTACCACTATAACCTTCCTTCCTTCAAATTTCGTTTATGTATCCTTCCTTTGATGTTTTCATGGAATTCATTAACCATTGTTTTTGTTATCATATTACACTCCAATATTTTGTCATCTTCGTTGACTCTAATCATTTTTCTTTTAACTGGTTCATTGATTTGTTTAATCACTTTCTTGATTTGAACAATCTCAATAACAATCTTCAACTTTCAATCTTCAGCCTCCCTGTTTCTAGCGCCATTATGTAGTTGCAGGAAATCCTACACTACACCCCTCATAAGATTTCATTAGCATTCAACTCATTTTAGATTAACAATCTTAATTTTATTGATCAATCTTTGAACAATCTTACAAGAAAAGATAAAGGAATCAAGAATAACCACTGCTCTAGATTTTCTCTCTCCTATTTACTTGCTTCTCATTCAGAAAAGATCTCTCTCCTCCTTTACCATTGAACGGCTATTTATAGGGAATTACATAGTGGATGACAGCTAATTTGTCCTTTATTTTCGGATATGGCTTGCGATATTCTCGCAACCTTACAAATGTTAATCTCGCAAACTCTCTTATTTTCGCAGGACCATCACATTTTTCTCATGATTTTAGCTGACGTCGTTTATAATGTCATTTCTGAAATTGTTCTGCGACGCTGTTGTGTTGTGTTGTTGATAATTTCGCTGAGGCATTATTGCTGCGAGATTCTGATCCTACAATATGTGAATTCAGGTCCCTTGAACTGATTGAGGAAATAAAATGGCAGTAACAACGACGAAAGAAGAGTTGCAAGATGGAAGTAGAAGACAAGAAGCTGGGACGTCAATGGTTGCAAAAGTGGGAAAAAAAAACTCATAAACAACAAAACTTTAGATGAATCCGCTGAATTGTTTCACTATCTTAGAACAATTAGTTATAACCCCATGAGACAAAACTGTTTGCCAAAACTTTTTTATCTATTTGAACTATTCTTTGACGTCTGAAACAATATTAATGAGAGGCAAGATAAGCCGAAACATGTAATATTGCAGAATTTTCTGCCTATCAGGTCATAACTATGCTTGACTAGTTGCCTAGTTTTATCCACTTAAACAGGAGAGGAGCCAGATGGAGGGGTGAGAATGTGTGCAATTCCGCTGGTTCCCAAGTCCAATTTTGTATATTTTAACTAGGGATGTCAATCACTGTCCAAAAATCCGTCCTCCGTTATGATAATAAGGAAACCTATAGGATATTATCCAACATAACACATATCGGATGTCGAGAACGGAACTTTTATCAGATCTTATTGGGACACGGAAACGGAATCGGCTGAGCCACATTCCGTTTTGATAAGTTCCGATAAGAGTTTTAATAAACCCATTATTAGAAGATTCATCCCAGTCACCACCACCGTCGTCATCTTCATATTTTTCTTCCTCATTATCAAAATGTCATCAAATTAAAATTATAGTATTCTCTTTAGTGAAAAACCACAAAGACTTTCTGCAAATAGGTTGTGTCTATCTTTTTCTCTGTTTGTAACTCGATTTCTTCCTACGAATTCAAATTCCCTATTCAAGGAAATATCAGACAATTTTACATCCAAATATCACTAGTGAACACATCACATCTTCCATGTTGCAATAAAGAGAAACATCACCAAAAACCTAAGAAAAACTTCATTGTTTCTCACTGATAATTCGATTTTGCAACAAGCCTAATCTTTCTAAACCCTTACAACTTCTAAGAATTTTTAAATCCACTTTATCCATCATCAATTTTGACTAGTTACATTATCCAAATTTCGCTTATCGGAATTTATCGGAATAATATACGATACCCGATAACCTTAACAAAATGAAACCGACCGAATTTTCCAATCATCCATCAAAAGTTATCGACTATCAGATATCCGATAAAAGTTATCAATACGGAACCGGCTGAGCCAGTATTCATTTCGATAAATTCCGTTGACAACCCTAATTTTAACCTAAAATTAGCCACTTTAACCGATTTGCACCCCTCAAATACAAGGAATTGGAATCATGATATGCTGAATCCACTTCCCCAGACATAGTTCAACGAATCGTCAGCATTCCCATCCCACGGACCAACCAACCAGACAAGATCATTTGGCCTTTTACCAAAAGAGGAAGATATACGACGGAATCAAGATATAACTGACTCATCAACGACTCTGCAAAAACCCATCAAAACTCCCTCCCACCAACTACCTTCCTTTGGACACTCCCGTGTCCCCCAAAAGTACAACTTTCTTTGTGGAAATCAATTAATGAGGGTCTACCAACCCTCAACATTTTCAACCGCATCTAACTCACCAACTCCAACCTATGTCCGCAATGCAGTTCTAGTCCTGAAACGTCCAGTCACATTCTGCTTCATTGTCAAACAACCATTGATTCCTGGAACCTCCTACTATCTCATCTCACAGACAACCAAAACCCTACTCATAACATACCTACCTCATTGCCCCATCAGAAAACAGTCTCTCAGCTCCTCAAAATAAAAGCTCCTACCCCAGTCACCACAACCTTTTGCTTCCTTATCTACGGATAGCTAGGAACAACGCATTCTATCACCAGCAACTGCCAAATCCGACGAATATAATGCAGATGACCATTAAACTCCAGCAAGAATATACCTGGACTCAAAACCACCTACCCCCAGTATTGCATGGGATGCAACTTTATCCAAACTCAGCACAAAAAACTCTAGCAACAACAACCATCTTCGTGGGTTGGCTCAAACCCCACTTAGATTGGATGGAAATTAACACATATGGAGCAGCAAGGGGAAATCCTGGTGTTAGAGCATTGCTCGTTCGAACTCGCACGCGTTGCTATCTCAAGCATGTTTGTCAATGTTAGTGATCAAAACTATAAGTCTTGATTTCTAGTCTACTATAAAAAGTCTCGGACTAGGATAAAAAGTGTAGTTGAGCTCAAAAACTCCATGGCAATCATCATACAAGACGAAGGACTACTCAAGGAACTGGTGGAACTTCATCGACTAAAACGTATGTGGAGACTTGAACTTATCTATCACTCAAAAGTCTATCTACTCTATCTCCTATTTTGAGACAAAAGTTGTTTTGCTATATAGACTTTGATTTTCCTTATTCCTTTGTTTTTCCTTTGTAAAAATGACCATGTTCGCTATCCACTCTGGGTATTTAGCTTCTCTTATAATTCATGCATCAATCATTTTCTGTAGTTCTTCTTCTATTTGGGAATGGTAGGCTGTTGCGATTTTTCTTATCCTTTCTTTAAATGGTCTCACATTCTTGTTAATCTCCAACTTGTGACATGCAATTGATGGATTTATTCCTGGCATCTCATCCATGCTCCCTGCGAAAATGTCTTTATATTCTCGCAAAAGGTTAACAGTTCTTTCTTCTTCTTCTACATCCATTTTAGTTCCAATTCTCAAAATTAGAGGTTCTTCTATAGTCCCAATGTTTACTTCTTTTGTTGGTTCTGTGGCAGTGTAACTGGACTTGGGTTCTCCCATTGGTGTTGGTTCTTTTATTGTTTTCGCAGGTCCTTCTCATTCTTCCGAAATTTCGCTGGGTATTCCTCTGCCTTCTTTTTCCCTTATCGTGTATATTCTAAATTCTTCTTCTTTCTTTGCCTCCTTTGCCAACTTTCTCCGAAATTGTTTCTTTTTCGCTCGTCCTTCATAATGCTTTACTTCAATTTGATGACATAATTTCGCATTGTCAACATCTCCTCTGATTTCACCTATTCCATTTGGTGTGGGGAATTTATTATATTGATGCAACGTTGATACTACAGCTTTTATCGCATGTATCCATGGTCTTCCTATCAGCATATTATATGGCGATTCCATATCCACCACGCATAGTGTCACGTGTGTTTCGATCTCTCCTAGTGGAATTCGTACCACTATTTCTCCTATAGGTTTTGTTGTGGATTTTCCAAATCCATGAACAAGATATGTTGAACGGAGATTTCTTCATCCTTAAATCCCATTTCCCCTGAACGTATGATAAAATATTATATCCACTGAATTCCTGTATCGACTAAAGTTCTGTTCAATGTCCATTCTTCCGTGGATTTTGTTGTTGTCCCCTTCTCTTTTCGCGTAATAGGCACTGTAATAACCAATGGAGATGTGTGGTTCAAATTTTATTTTGGTATTTCTTCCGCCATGAATGTGATTTTTTGCTTTTCCCAATCTTTCAAGGGTGATGTCTTTTCTACCACTATAACCTTCCTTCCTTCAAATTTCGTTTATGTATCCTTCCTTTGATGTTTTCATGGAATTCATTAACCATTGTTTTTGTTATCATATTACACTCCAATATTTTGTCATCTTCGTTGACTCTAATCATTTTTCTTTTAACTGGTTCATTGATTTGTTTAATCACTTTCTTGATTTGAACAATCTCAATAACAATCTTCAACTTTCAATCTTCAGCCTCCCTGTTTCTAGCGCCATTATGTAGTTGCAGGAAATCCTACACTACACCCCTCATAAGATTTCATTAGCATTCAACTCATTTTAGATTAACAATCTTAATTTTATTGATCAATCTTTGAACAATCTTACAAGAAAAGATAAAGGAATCAAGAATAACCACTGCTCTAGATTTTCTCTCTCCTATTTACTTGCTTCTCATTCAGAAAAGATCTCTCTCCTCCTTTACCATTGAACGGCTATTTATAGGGAATTACATAGTGGATGACAGCTAATTTGTCCTTTATTTTCGGATATGGCTTGCGATATTCTCGCAACCTTACAAATGTTAATCTCGCAAACTCTCTTATTTTCGCAGGACCATCACATTTTTCTCATGATTTTAGCTGACGTCGTTTATAATGTCATTTCTGAAATTGTTCTGCGACGCTGTTGTGTTGTGTTGTTGATAATTTCGCTGAGGCATTATTGCTGCGAGATTCTGATCCTACAATATGTGAATTCAGGTCCCTTGAACTGATTGAGGAAATAAAATGGCAGTAACAACGACGAAAGAAGAGTTGCAAGATGGAAGTAGAAGACAAGAAGCTGGGACGTCAATGGTTGCAAAAGTGGGAAAAAAAAACTCATAAACAACAAAACTTTAGATGAATCCGCTGAATTGTTTCACTATCTTAGAACAATTAGTTATAACCCCATGAGACAAAACTGTTTGCCAAAACTTTTTTATCTATTTGAACTATTCTTTGACGTCTGAAACAATATTAATGAGAGGCAAGATAAGCCGAAACATGTAATATTGCAGAATTTTCTGCCTATCAGGTCATAACTATGCTTGACTAGTTGCCTAGTTTTATCCACTTAAACAGGAGAGGAGCCAGATGGAGGGGTGAGAATGTGTGCAATTCCGCTGGTTCCCAAGTCCAATTTTGTATATTTTAACTAGGGATGTCAATCACTGTCCAAAAATCCGTCCTCCGTTATGATAATAAGGAAACCTATAGGATATTATCCAACATAACACATATCGGATGTCGAGAACGGAACTTTTATCAGATCTTATTGGGACACGGAAACGGAATCGGCTGAGCCACATTCCGTTTTGATAAGTTCCGATAAGAGTTTTAATAAACCCATTATTAGAAGATTCATCCCAGTCACCACCACCGTCGTCATCTTCATATTTTTCTTCCTCATTATCAAAATGTCATCAAATTACAATTATAGTATTCTCTTTAGTGAAAAACCACAAAGACTTTCTGCAAATAGGTTGTGTCTATCTTTTTCTCTGTTTGTAACTCGATTTCTTCCTACGAATTCAAATTCCCTATTCAAGGAAATATCAGACAATTTTACATCCAAATATCACTAGTGAACACATCACATCTTCCATGTTGCAATAAAAAGAAACATCACCAAAAACCTAAGAAAAACTTCATTGTTTCTCACTGATAATTCGATTTTGCAACAAGCCTAATCTTTCTAAACCCTTACAACTTCTAAGAATTTTTAAATCCACTTTATCCATCATCAATTTTGACTAGTTACATTATCCAAATTTCGCTTATCGGAATTTATCGGAATAATATACGATACCCGATAACCTTAACAAAATGAAACCGACCGAATTTTCCAATCATCCATCAAAAGTTATCGACTATCATATATTAGATAAAAGTTATCAATACGGAACCGGCTGAGCCAGTATTCATTTCGATAAATTCCGTTGACAACCCTAATTTTAACCTAAAATTAGCCACTTTAACCGATTTGCACCCCTCAAATACAAGGAATTGGAACCATGATATGCTGAATCCACTTCCCCAGACATAGTTCAACGAATCGTCAGCATTCCCATCCCACGGACCAACCAACCAGACAAGATCATTTAGCCTTTTACCAAAAGCGGAAGATATACGACGGAATCAAGATATAACTGCCTCATCAACGACTCTGCAAAAACCCATCAAAACTCCCTCCCACCAACTACATTCCTTTGGACACTCCCGTGTCCCCCAAAAGTACAACTTTCCTTGTGGAAAGCAATTAATGAGGGTCTACCAACCCTCAACATTCTCAACCGCATATAACTCACCAACTCCAACCTATGTCCGCAATGCAGTTCTAGTCGTGAAACGTACAGTCACATTCTGCTTCATTGTCAAACAACCATTGATTCCTGGAACCTCATACTAGCTCATCTCACAGACAACCAAAACCCTACTCATAACATACCTACCTCATTGCCCCATCAGAAAACAGTCTCTCAGCTCCTCAAAATAAAAGCTCCTACCCCAGTCACCACAGCTTTTTGCTTCCTTATCTACGGATAGCTAGGAACAACGCATTCTATCACCAGCAACTGCCAAATCCGACGAATATAATGCATATGACCATTAAACTCCAGCAAGAATATACTTGGACTCAAAACCACCTACCACCAGCATTGCATGGGATGCAACTTTATCCAAACTCAGCGCAAAAAACTCTAGCAACAACAACCATCTTCGTGGGATGGCTCAAACCCCACTTAGATTGGATGAAAATTAACACATATGGAGCAGCAAGGGGATATCCTGGTGTTAGAGCATTGCTCGTTCGAACTCGCACGCGTTGCTATCTCAAGCATGTTTGTCAATGTTAGTGATCAAAACTATAAGTCTTGATTTCTAGTCTGCTATAACTAAGTCTCGGACTAGGATAAAAAGTGTAGTTGAGCTCAAAAACTCCATGGAAATCATCATACAAGACGAAGGACTATTCAAGGAACTAGTGGAACTTCATCGACTAAAAGGTATGTGGAGACTTGAAGTTATCTATCACTCAAAAGTCTATCTACTCTATCTTTTATTTTGAGACAAAAGTTGTTTTGCTATATAGACTTTGATTATACATATTTGCTATTCCGAGCCGAGTTTATCTCGCCTATCTATTTATCGAAATATGTGTTGGTAAGCTTTTGCTTTTTCCAAGTTCATCTTTACCTAGTGACGAAAGTCATGTTATGTTTCAATCACTTTGAAAATTGCTTACTTTGACGAAAAATAGTTTGTGAATAACAACTATATAATAACGTCCTCTAAGAATGTTTCAATAATTGAAATGAGAGTGTAGATCATATAACCAATGATGGATATAAGCATTTTGTGGAAACACATATATGTATAAGTCCTTTTTCCTTGAACCGAAGTTTGCGAACTTTGTTGATCAAGAGAACCAGAACAAGAGTCGTGAACTCAGTCCGCGAACTGGCGGAAGTTCTCGACCCGAGAAAATCTGTTGGAGTTTGAGAACTCCTTCCGGGAACTTAAGTCCGCGGACTAAGTCTGCGAACTTAAGTAGGTTATATCTAAAGACGATTGTTTGTGAACCGATTCGAGTGAATCAAATCGTTTTTGCTTCGATTGTGTCTTGTGTAGTTATATAAGATTTCCTTGCAATTGGACAACTCTCCAACTAGTTCATTTGAGTCATTTGAACTAGTTATGGTGAAGAAGAATATGGTTGATATGAAAGTGCTCATATGGCTAACCACTTGGTTAACTATTGTTGAACCAACAAATGTACATGTTTGGGTACGGTTACACAAACCTAAAATCGTACATTTCATTTGTGTGTAACAAGCTAAGTTTTCAATCAAACAGTTGAAAGATATTAGCTTGAATCTAAATCAGTTTTTCATATAACGGTGAATATTGAATACTTTGTTACCAAGCTAACATTGATTGCAAACCCTGATTTGAAAGACTATATAAGGGAGAACTCTAGAAACTGGGAAACCTAATCCCCACACCTCCTGTGTGATACTAGTTGTATTAGCTAGAGTCGATTCTCCTTTAACCTTAGGTTTCTTCTTGAAAACTAGGTTAATGACTTAAAGACTTCATTGGGATTTTGAAGCCAGACCGATACTAATTTCTCGTAGTTGTGTGATCTGATCTTGTTGATTCTATCGTTTTGAGTACAATCGTAACGATTGGCTTGAGATTTATATCTCCGATAGGCAAGATAGAAAAGTAGCCAAAAACATCTTCGTCTCATCGTTTGTGATTCCACAATATCTTCTTTCGCCGCGTCGATTAAGATTATTGTGAGGTGATTGATAATACTAGGATGTTCTTCGGGAATATAAGTCCGGTTTATCAATTGGTTCATGTTCACCTTGATTTATCAAAATATGGAACAAAACTTGTAGGTATTTATGTGGGAGATAGATTTATCTATTCCTGTAGACTTTTCAGTGTGATACAGATTGTTTATTAAAGTTTGCGACTTTCGGTCGTAGAAACTCTTAGTTATGGGTGAGATCAGCTAAGGGAATCAAGTGCGTAATATCCTGCTGGGATCAGAGACGTAAGGAGCGCAACTTTACCTTGAATCAGTGTGAGATTGAATGGGGTTCAACTACAGTCCAGACCGAAGTTAGTTTGTAGTAGGCTAGTGTCTGTAGCGGCTTAATACAGTGTGGTGTTCAATCTGGACTAGGTCCCGGGGTTTTTCTGCATTTGCGGTTTCCTCGTTAACAAAATTTCTGTTGTCTGTGTTATTTCTATTCCGCATTATATTTTGTTATATAATTGAAATATCACAGGTTGTGCGTTAGAATCAATCAATTGGAAATCCGACCTTTGGTTGTTGATTGAAATTGATTGATACTTGGACATTGGTCTTTGGTACCGTTCAAGTGATTTCTCTTGTATTCAATTAGACTCGCAGATTACTATTTGCTTGAGTAAGAATTGAATCGAGAAAGAAAGATATAACTCTTTGATATACTTTATTAAGATTGAGTCTAGTTGATTCTCTTGAAAGTATATTGGAGTTTGTCCATACAGATTTCTAATCGAAATATTGGGTGAGGTTGTTGTACCCCCGCCTTTTCAATTGGTATCAGAGCAGGCAAACACGTTAAAGACCTTATCACTCTGTGTTTGTAAGCGATCTGACTCTATGGACAAGAGTACTATCTCTGATAAACGCGTCACCAGAAATAAAAGTTCTGTCTCGTCTATTTTTGTTAAAGAGAAAGATTCTTCAATCTCAAATATAGACGAACCCTGTGTTCAAACTAGACAGACAAGCTTCGACATGTGTTATTCCGATTACCCTTCAAAAGAGTCTATCTCTCAAAATGAACGGGAAACAACTGAAGAGAGTGATTTGATTCTAAATATTGTTAGAATCCAAGCTGATAGATTTAATCGGTTAAAACATCATGTCGATGTTCTCCTTGGTATTGTAAGGGACTGCAAATTTAAAGAAAATACTGAAGATCATTCCTCATGTATATCTCTTGAGGAAAGCCTCAAAACATATGCTTTGGAAATTGAACATCGCTTGAGTAAACTCTCTATTCAAGGATGCTCTAAGCAGTCCAACATATCAAGTACTTTTGCTACGCCTAAAAATGTTTCAGCTCCAGAAGTAAAATCGGAATCCATTCCATTCAGAAAAGATGTTTTAGTCTCCTCCAATCAAGGATGTTCTACATCACATGGAAGGAAGAAATCTCCTAGTGAGACTGTTAAGACTGTACTGTCTAATCGCTCTTGTGATCAGAAAGTATGTCTCTTTTGTGAGGTAAAATGTTCTGGTAAACAAAAAGCTAACTCTAGGTTGAATAAAAAAATACCTTTGTTCAACTTCAACGCACCTTAGACTTAATCCTCAAAGGTGTAATTGACATTCGTAAGTCTAAATCAATTGGTTTTCGTACATACCCTATGTATGCTACCAGGAAAGTCAGTTCAATGAGTTCCTCAAATGCTCCGAAGCAGAACATAAGTCTTAACAAAAAACATTTAAGGAAGGAACAAGTCTCTCCTATCGTCAAAAGAGAAGATATTGTTTTCCTTGATGTGAATAAGATTCCAGGAGAAAGGAGCAAAAATGATGATATGAGAAATATCCTGAAGGAGATGATTAAAAGGAATAAAGAAATTATCAACGGGTTGTCAATTCCTTCAAGGCAGAAATCCTATGGTAAGGACTCAAACTATGTCTCGTATTTTGATGACAGTAAGTTTTATGATAATTTCTCATACCAAAAAGAATCATTTTCTAGATTCGGAAGGAAAAAGAGATTCGACCATAAACACAATTCTTTGAATGAGCTCAGAGCTCATACTTGTGCTAATTAATCACAAGGATTGAAGAACTTACTCATAAAAATCCTGTTGAGTAAGTTGTGTCAATAATCAGGTATACTGTTAGCATACTGCTTCTGTCTAGTTGAGCTATTTTCTTATCGTGATCCATTGGATGCAAATCTGTTGGATCTAGATTTGATGCGGGTGTCAAATTTAAAATCCGTAGGACAATGGATTGGATGCGGATGAGGCGAAAACCGGTCCATACCGACCCATGCTCACCCCTAAATTGAAATGCATGCTAACAAAAAAAAAAAAAGTACAACCCCATTGAAGCTTGTCACTCATCTAAACTAAAACCTGGGTCCGCCAGAAAACAAAAGTCCAAACTTTTTAGCTTCTTAACAGGTGTTGAAACTTGAAACACTCTTGGCTCCCGAACTACGAAGTGTACTGAAAAGTGAAAAGAAAACCTGCAGCTACCGGCTACCGCCATTTGCAACGAAATATCCAGAAGACTATACAAAAAGTCCCGTTATAAACCCGACACGTGTCGAGAACCCATCTAACAAATGTTTGTCTCTTTATTCCGCGTTTCAGTCATCAAAGCACTGCCTTTATGTACTGCACTCACTTCACTTCAGTCTTCAATAATAATGCTCAGCTCTGCTCTTCTCCTCTGTTCTATTGTCTCTTATTAAATTTATCCGGTGAGATTTCCAACAAGAAGACATGTATTCCGGTTGAGGAGCTCTAATAACCCCAGCACTCACTACCAGGTATGTAAAAGATCTCCATTTTTTACTTCTGTTTCAAGGTTATGTGAAAGATCCCCCACTTTTTAGTCTGGTTTCAAGGTTTTTTAGGGCTTTAGGGTTTCATTTGTGAATCTATCTACATATGATGTGGTGGGTTTGTGTAGTTTGAGTTTACTTTTTGATGATTTCTTAAAAGAGGAAAAAAATTTGGGAACCCCCCATAAATCAAAGAGAAGTAGAAAGGGATTTCATATTAGCCTGGATGGATTGAAGGTAAGAGGGGGCAATTGCCCCACTTGACTTCACCTCAGTCCATAGAATGATTGATTGCTGTCTCACTAAAGCTTTTGCTGTAAGAGGGAGCCTTGAAATTTGAGTTCTGCATTTCTTGAATCTATGAAATGTGAAGTTCTTGACTTAGTACTTATTGTTTTTTTTGAACTGACTGTAGGCTCAGGTTTAATTATGGCAACTGACTTAGAGGAAGAGTTAAAGAGACTGCAGAGTGTTACTCTTAGATTAACGGCGGAATTAGGTGGAAAGAGTGAAAAATTGAAACACATGGGGAAAATGTTGGAAGAAAATTCGACATCCCTTAGTCGAATGACGGAGAAGAGAGATCACCTGAATCAAGCTCATAATGAAGGTAAGCTACTATTCCGTGCTTGCACATTCGATCAGTTAACCTTTTTTTTTTTTTTATTTAGGTATTACCTGATTTAACTTCAATGGTCATCTTGAATTTTCAGAAAAGAGAAAAATGAAGAGGACTATGGATGAAAACGAAAGGTTGATGAGAGAGTTTGAAGCTCAAAGGAAAGAAATTGAACAGCAGGCTAAGGAAATTGAGAAGCTTGATGCGCAATTGGATTTCAAAAACAAGCAACTTCAAGTTTTAAGAATGCTGAAAAATGGGACACAGGATTCACAAAAGATAACTACTGTACAAGGGAAGCATGGAGGAGTGGAAATCATGAGTGGTCGGGACAAGGTTCAGGTCCAAATTGATACCAATGGTCTGCACAGTGTACTGGAAGTGAAAGATTATGAATTGGATAGCGAGCTTAGCGGGAAGAAAACCCTTGTTGGCAAAGAGGACAGGAGTAACCATGATCCACAGGAGTCGCGCAAAGTTTCAATTGAGGTAAGAAGTTTATAGGTTGTTTGTCTTATTCTGCATGCACCGAAAAGTTTTCATATTCTAGTTTTAAGAATGCTAAACACTGTGTCACAGGCTTCAAGAAAGATAACCACTGTGCAAGGGAAGCCGAAGCATCAAGGAGTCGAAACCGTAAGTAGTCGGGACAAGGTTCAGGTCCGAATTGATACGAGTGGTCTGCACCATGAAGTGGCAGTGAAAGATTATGAATTGGATAGTGGGCTTAGCCGGAAGAAAACCCTTGTCAGCAAAAAGCACAGGAGTAACCATGATTTACAGAAAGCGCGTAAAGCTTCAATCAAGGTAAAAAGTTTATAAATTGACCTATTCGGCATGCACCGAAAGCTTTCATCTTCTAGTTTTAAGAATGCTAAACAATGTGTCACAGACTTCAAGAAAGCAAACCACTGGGCAAGGGAAGCATGAAGGACTGGAAAACATGAGTAGTCGGCCGGACAAGGTTCAGGTCCAAATTGATACGAATGGTCTGCACAATGAACTGGAAGAGAAAGCTTATGAATTGGATGACGAGCTTAGCCGGAAGCAAATACTTGTTGGCAAAGAGCACAGGAGTAACCATGAGCTACAGGAGGCGCACAAAGTTTCAATCGAGGTAAGAAGTTTGTAAATTGACTTATTCTGCATGCACCCAAAAGTTCTCATCTTTTGCTCGAAAAAGGAAGTTATGATTTTTTAAGGGCGATATTCGAGGTGATTTTGTCCTAATGTTGGGATAGGACTGTTGGGGAAACTGAATGTGAAAACATTGCGAGGTACTTGCAATCAGAAATTCTCACCTAAGGAACTGGAAACAAAATCTGCTGAGTTATGTTCATTATAGCAGAACAAAGTACAAAATTCAGAGAGGTATGCTTTTTAGAATTTCACTAGGAATCAAAACCTTCATGTGAGTAACCAGTCTACATAACTCTTCTGTTTCACTGGTTCTCATGTCTACTTCTGTCGTATCATATCCTCCTACCTCTCTTCTGTCCTTGGCAATTGGTGTATGTAATTTAATCTTCAATTTCAAATGACCATCACTGAGGAGTTTGAACAATACCAAACCTGTCTGGTGCAGGAAGATACAAAGGAAGATGATGAAAAATCGATAGGGCTGATAGAGGAATGGGGCAAGGGAGATATTGAAGGTAGTAGAGGAGATATGTTTCCTTCAATCCCACCATCAGAATATTTGGTTGATCCGTGCAATGATATGCCGAATAACAGCTCAGATCTTTCCAGT
Organism: Papaver somniferum; assembly: GCF_003573695.1. NCBI lineage: Eukaryota > Viridiplantae > Streptophyta > Magnoliopsida > Ranunculales > Papaveraceae > Papaver > Papaver somniferum. The sequence goes on from NC_039366.1 coordinate 34,699,559, forward strand.
GTACTCCCTGGTTCGGTGAGTTTCTTTTTGATCATATTTGGTTCCAACAATCATGACATGCAGTTAGCCTTAGATATTCACTAATTATTTTATCCATTTCTAAATTTAATCTTCGATTTCAAATGACCATCACTGAGGAGTTTGAATAATACTACCAAACCTGTGTGGTGCAGAATGTTACAAAGGAAGATGATGAAGAGCTGATAGAGGAACGAGGCAAGGGAGATATTGAAGGCAGTGGAGGAGTAGAATGCAATGCCTTTCAAGATATGTATCCTCCAATCCCACCACCAGAATCTTCGATTTTTCCGTCCAATGATATGCTGAACAGCAGCTCATATCTTTCCAGTGCACTCCCTGTCCCTGTGAGTTTCTTTGGTCGTATTTGGTCCCAAAAATCATGACATGCATTTAGCCCTTGATATTCACTAATTATTTTATCCATTTCTAGAATACTTGTAATTTGCAATAATTTTTACTTCGAAATTTGTTAGTCTCAAGTTACTGTTCCACCTACATATTCATCTGATAAAATGGCTTTACAATCTGTGATCACCTTGTAAATGAGATCTCCATTGGCCTAGTTTCTATTGTTTAAAGCTTGCTTCTGCAGAGTATCCCACATCACTGGTTATTTAATACAGATTGCATCCCGGGGTACATTAAGTGTCCTCGCTATTTCCAAATAGGAATTGTCTGTTTGTCCATTTACCGAGACTTAAAACCCTGAGTAAATCATGAGAACTGTTTGCCCATGTCAGTGAGATCTTGTTAACACATTTACGACAAGTGTTAAGAAGTCTCCTTTATGTTAATTTTAGGGAATTAGACTGTTACACAATCACTGATATGCCAGGGTTGACTTATGGTATCTGTTCTCCAACATTAGATGCTGGATGACCAAATTTAGCTTGGCTGGAATTGCATGTACAGATGTAGCAAATCAATTATGAAGCAAGTCATTCAGTCAGGCTAAGTTGGTCCATGTAATATTACTCTCGTTTTATCCCAAATGAATGAAGAACTGAGTTTATATGTGACTTGTTCTGGTACACACTTCTCATCTGTTGCACTTCTCAGGATGATGAAATTGCTGAATTGGAATGGTTATCAACCTTTGTTGATGATTCTTTGTCAGCTGGAGGCATCACTGTGGACAAAGACTACTCGAACAACAATGAGAAGAATGACTCTGCTGCGGTCCTTAAGAATAGCAGCTCTTGCTCTGGTGGAAAGACAATGCTTCTCAGTCCTGACACTGTTGTTCCTACACCTGTACGGAGCAAGCGCCCACGATCAGCAGTTTTCTATGAACAACCCGCTCCAAAGTTAGCCTCTCATGAATCATGTTTGATTGACGTCGAAATCCAACTAATGCCCAACTCCTATATATCTTCAGCATCAGAGTGTTTGGCAAAATCCCATCCATCATATACACCCAATTTTAATGGAAAAGAACAGAAGAAGAAGAACAAAATGAAGAGGCTGCCACCATGTATGCCAAGTCAAAGCTCAGACCATAACAATTCACTTCATCAATAGGAGCAGCTCGGGCTGGCATACCAAAAATGTATGCAGTGTGAGGTAACAAAGACCGCAGTATGGAGAGGAGGTCCAATGGGTCCCGGAACCCTCTGCAACGCTTGTGGTGTGCGTTATAAGTCCGGGCTCCTCTTCCCTGAATACCGTCCTAAAGCGAGTCCAACATATGTAGCTTCAATGCGCAGAAACTCTCACAAGAAGGTCCTGGAAACGAGGGTCAACGGTACACCTGCCACTGCCAGATGAGTTGAGCTCCAGAATTCTTGCTAGCTAGAAATGCCCATACGCTTGATTGCATATATAAGTAGGGACCTTGGAAATAGACCCTTCACCTTTTGTTCTGTTATTTTATATGTTGTATAAAGTTGGGGGTTGCTGGGGTGGAGAGGAGGATAGGAGCAATATATGACTAACAATATGTTAGCTGCCAGAGAGAAATATAACTTGAAGAAGGCTTAGGTGTAGGATTTAAAGTGTTTTAGGGAACAAGAAGAAAGCTTTTAAATCCTCCTCCTTTTTTTCGAAATACTTCACAGAACATATATATCCCTGTAGGTATTGGAAGCTTTTTTAGTTGCTTGTAACATAACCAAATTAAACACTCTAAAATGTTGTTTTCTTAGGTTTTTTCGGTGAACAGTATATATATATATATTTTCACTGTTTCATCAGAGTACAGTGCCTTTGCTTTCACAGTTTGAGACATCAGAATTCATGATGAAGGGCAGCAGTCCATTCTTGAAACACTTTGGAATGCGTCATATGCCTCATTGAAAACGGCATTCGTAGAATAACCATGGGACGAGCTCTTTCATCGGTTTCTGTCTCTTTCATCGGTTTCTGTACTTCCGATGTAAGCATGCACTTGCTTCTGCACTAACAAATATTAACCTAGCCAAGACTTGGGCCAGATCATACTACCAACTGAATTGGTGTCTTGAGAGTTGCCATACTGTCAATGACCACATGGAGCAATAACCAATTGCGCTTTCTTAATATTAGCTCAAACACTTAACCTACGTACACCCTTTAACTGGGGGAAGCTTATCAAGATTCCATGGGTTATAATCAGCTAATAAACTTAGTACAGTTTACAAACAAAAAATACAACTACAGTACTGCTTGATGATACTGCCATTACAAAATTACTACGCCTATATGTGAGGTTCATACTCTATAGTCTATGCCATATCTTGTACTAGTCGGAAAATGTGAACATTCATCTTCAATTTCTTCCCAAAATCAACTAGTTCAAAGATGCAAACATCCCCTTCCTTCAGATCATTATCCGCAACAAATTCACGCCAGCCCAGAGATATCCTTCTTTCAGTTGGTGTTCCAGAAACATAATTGACTTCCCAGGTTTTGTCATCTGCAACCTTAAGAGTGATCACCATCCGTGTTATGTCTGTCAAATGTTGGGTTCCAAAAGCCGCAGGTACCCTCTGCAATGGAAAGAAATTAGGATGGACCATCAATAATGCACATATTTATATATATCAACGAAGATGAGTTGTAGTCGGGAGTAATCCCTCCATAAATGATTCGCAAAGTCAATCACTGAGATCATTTCATTTATATGTAGCCCTGCATGTTAAAAATCTTACCAGCATTCCTTTTTTCATATGTGCAGCTTGCATAACGACCTTGAAGAAAGGATTCTTAGACGTAAATGTTTCGGCTGCGTCAAGCGTTGCATGAAATTGTGCAGTATATTTACTTGATTTAGGAGTAAGCTCCCTGGCAGATGGTTTTTGTTGTCTGAAAATGTGAACAAGCATTTTGACATTTTTCCTATCAACTAGTTCAAAGACACAAACATTGCCTTCTTTCAAATCATTATCTGCAACAAATTTATGCCAGCCTTGAGATAGCACTTTTTGCTTTGGTGATCGGGAAACATATCGAACTTCCCAGGTTCTCCCATCAGAAACCCTTAGAGTAATCACCATCCGTGTTATGTTTGTGAAATGTGAGGTTGCAAAAGCCAAATGTACCCTCTGCATTGGAATGAAGATGAATTAATGGTTAGGAGTAATCCCTTGATAAACGATCAAATCTGACATAATTTACTGAGATGATTTTAAGTAGCTATATAGCTCCGTGTCAAGCTACCAAAAGGGTCAGTACCTAAGCAATGCCTAAACGTAACCGACTAAAGACACGAATAAATTGAAAAGCTTACCACCATATGTGTATGTATATATGAGGCGTGCATAACAACCTTGTAGAAAGGATTGTCAGACGTAAACTTTTTGACTGCTTCACGCGTTGCCTTGAATTCCGCAGCATAATATCTTATTTTAGGATTAATCTTCCTGGCAAATGCTTTTTGTTGTTTGAAAAATTGAACATTCATCTTGATTTTTTCCCTATCGACTAGTTCAAAGACACAAACATCGCCTTCCATCAAATGATTATCTGCAAGGAATTTACACCAGCCCTTAGACAGCGTACTTTCTGTTTTTTCATTATATGTTCGAGAAACATATCCGACTTCCCAGGTTCTCCCATCTGAAATGCCAAGGGTGATCACCATCCGTGTTACGTTTCTCAAAAATAAGCTTGTAAAAGCAATTGGCACCTTCTGCATTAGAAAGAAATTCAAGAAGCACCATAAAACATCTCATAGGTTTATCTATGTACCCCTGGCCTGTGTCAAAACTAACAAGATCTTGTATCAAAGAGCCACTACTGAAATGTAAGTAACTTACTAAGAGACGTGACGAAAAATGTACGGTTTAGTGTCGGAATGCTTACCACGGTTCCTTTAAAGTGTGAGGCTTGCAGAATGAGCTTGAAGGATGGATTCTCAGACTTAAATGCTTCAGCTGCTTCAAGTATTGCCTTGAATGCCTTGGTATGAATTCTTGTAGGTATAACCGTCCTTTGTTTTGCTCTTTTTTGGGAAAATTCTTGTCTCCCTACATTATGATCAAATAAAACCATCAGATGGCAAAATCCATGTAACAAGACAAGAAAACCCAAGTTAGAGGCTTACCAGGTTCGGCATTCTGATCGTAAGAGGATTCACTTGACATGGAAGCTTCATAATTGCTTTGAGTACTCCCAGAATTAAGAGGGGAATCGCTTGACATGGAAGGTTCACTATTGCTGTGAGTACCGCCAGAATGTATGGGATTATGAGATGGATATTCTATCTCGGTAGCATCAATGCCAAATGCATGAACTTGAAATTTAGAATCCCCATCATATCTGAAAAGTAATACATGTCCAACACAAATGGAGTAAAACTCCATAAATTGTGGCCAACCGTTCTCGAACAACATTGCACCTTCAGCATTCCTTAATCCTATATGCCAGATACCATTGGGAACCTTAATAATTGCATGGTACGACAGTTCCTTCCCGTACTTGACGATAAATTCTTTTGGAAGCTCCTGTCATGCATAGTGCACAAACTGATTAAAACCAAAACAGCCAAATAAACAGAAAATACATTCACTGCTTACAAACTGAACTTAATGTGCAGCTGCAGTCACACATTATAGGTAATGGATGTCTCTATAGCATCGGTGATGTATGTGACTGGCATAAGTTTTTGTTGATGCGTCAAAATCTGACTCATCTGCATAGTCGTTCTAGGTTATACTCTAGTTGGATTTCTCAATTTAAATGGTTTGAAAAACGATTCGAGTTCAGATTCGGACGAGTTAGAAGAAATCAAGCACCCTAGAAGCAAAAAATCAAACACCCTCCTCTTAAACCTCTAGATAGATAGATATACTCTTGCATGTCCGAATTAAGAACAGTAACATACTAAAGAGAAGGAAATTAAATTGAGTAATATACTTACCAATCGTTCGTTTTTATGGCTGGAAGCGTCAAGTATCTTGAAAAACTGCATTTCTGTAGATGATAGTCAAGTTATTCTCCTTGTTAAAAATGTTGCTGCCTCTCCACAGTAGAAAAGGAACAACAAAGCTGAGCAGGAATGCATGTTGCATCTCACTTTGTTTGTTTTTCTTTTTCTTCAAGTTGCCGTGGAAGTGCCACATGTCGCTGCATTCAGATATTCAGCGAAGTGCAGGGAATAGTGATTTGATTTCGTACGCTCTGGAGTCTGATCTAATCGTATCCTGTTTCCAATGTCGTCAAAAATTAGAAGACACCTTGTTATAGGGAACCTGTTGTATTATTTATAGGGGCACCTGGTTTTGTCTGTTTAGGCTAAACATAACAACAAAACCTGGCGAACCTACACATTAAATTCTGGTTGCCTTCTCGCCATCGCGTCAGCTGCATAACACCACAATTATTTAGTACAGGATATGCGCAAATCATTCTGGTTTTAGACACTGGTTGATGACTAGCTTAAGCAATGCGGACACCATACAACAATTGTCACTGAGGTACGTTATTCATGTGTTCATACTTTTGACACCCAATAAATATATCCTTCCCCAAAATAAATATATCCCTGCTCATTTTGGAAGCCAAAAATCGGAATTATTAGATTACTAATATGCCCCCCTATATATTTCTCCTAATACAGGATCCGACACATTAAAAATTCATTTCAATCATTTTAATTTCTCTCTTTCTCGGTCTTCGTCTTCTCTCACTTTCGTTCCTATCGATTTTAGATTTGCATCTGGAAAATTGAAGAAAACTGAAACTGAGAATTAATCCACTAGCCATTGCTGAGAATCAATTCACTAGCCGTTGAAACTGAAAATCAACCGTATAACTTCGTTTCTTCTCTCTGATAACATACCACGATCTAAAAAACTGAAAAAGAAACTGAAAATCAACCGTATAAATTAGGTTTCATCATCATCAATAACCTAATCGAGTTTCACCTTCGTTTCATATTAATCGATTAGTTTGAAGATTGCAAAAGTTGAACAGCTAAAAACTCGATTGATTTTGATGTGAGATTTAGTTGATGCATGTATAAAATTGATACCGGTTGTGTATGTTTTAGTCTTGATTTTGTTAATGTAATGATTATATGTTTGTATTTACCTGATAAAGACATGAGAAATTGTTGTTTTGATTTTAATTTTGAATTGTTGTGAAAATTGATTTTTCTCTTCAAACTTTAGTATTATTTTGCTCAGATGCAGTTTACCCTAAATTGTATGCAAATTTGTTCTACTGGTAATGGGTGAAAATGTGTTTCCGAAGGATTTTTAGATATTTTTGTATCAACATCAGTAGTTGATCCCAAATAAAAATAGGATCAACAGTAGAAGTTGATCCAATTTAGGGGATCAACAACAACAGTTGATCCAAATAAAAATAGGATAAATAATGGAAGTTAATCCGTTGTATGAAAATTTGTTCTACTGGTAATGGGTGAAAATGTGTTTCTGAAGGACTTTTAGATATTTTTTGCATCAACAACAGCAGTTGATCCAAATAAAAATAGGATCAACAGTAGAAGTTGATCCAATTTAGGGGATCAACAAAAGTAGTTTATCCAAATAACAATAGCATCAACAATAGAAGTTGATCCAATTTAGGGGATCAACAACAGTAGTTGATCCATAAAACTGAATTGTTGACTCAAATAAGTGGGATCAACAACCTAATAATTGATCCAATATGAATGCTAACTTTAATAATTGTTGAACTCAGGTTGAGAAAACACAATGGTGAGGAGATCACCAAGGAAAAAAAAAGAAGCAGCAAGATGAAGACGACACGCAAGAGATTAAGCAAGTTAAAGAACCAAAACGAAATGAGAAGAACAAGAAGATAATTGAAGAAGAGACAAGAAAGAGGAAGAACATGAATACAATTGAAAAAACACAACGAAAGCTGAAAAACAAGAAGATAATTGAGAAGAATCAGAATTAGAAGAAGAAGGGCAAGGAGAATCAGATAAAGAGGATCAAGAGTCAGAAGAAGAGGAAGATAAATTTGAAGAAGAAGAAGTAGCAGAAGAGGGAAAACCAGAGAAAGTCCTCAAAGGTAAAAACATTGATTTGAATATTTGTGCTGGTATATCAAACATGTTGTTTGAAAATCGAAAAAAAAAATGAAAATGATTGAGTTTCATGTATGCAGGCAAGTCAAGGGAGAAAGAAAAAACATTCAAAGAAGGTCTCCAACCATTGGCCGAAATGGGGAATTTTCTATGCAACAAGTTTGAAGTAGAAGATGAACATAATAAGAAGAAACTGATACTTGCACAAGCGCTAAAGGACTCTCCGTTCGGGGACTTCTTCAGCCCATTCTATACAAGAGACACAACTGAAATTGCGAGTAAAAAATGGTTAAAGAAGATTAATCTTGCAATGCAGCTATTGATTAGTGCATTTAATAAAAAAACCAAAAAGTTCAAATTTGGAGAATCCGAAGAACGCTCTCTAGAAGCAAGAGACTTCTCTTTGATATTCAAGATGAGAAGACTTCTCTTTGATATTCAAGAGTGATGATTTGAAGCAGCAACTACAACCAAACAAAGGGATTGACTACAACGAATTCTTAAATAAAAAGTTCAGACCAGAAAAAGCGCCAGATTGTCCAGCGGCAATAACAAAAAATGAAGTTGTAAGTAAACTGAAAAGGGCAGCAGAAGATTTTAGGATCAGAATCTCGCAACAATTATGTCTCAGCGAAATTATCAATGGTACATCACAATAGCGTCGCAGAATAATTTCAGAAACGACGTCAGCAAAGAACATGAGAAAGATGTGATAGTCTTGCGAAAATTAGAGAGCTTGCAAAATTAACATTTGTAAGGTTGCGAGAATGTCGCAAACCATATCCGAAAATAAAGGAAAGATTAGCTGTCATCCACTATGTATTTCCTTATAAATAGTCATTCGAGTTGTAAAGGGGAGAAAGATCTTTTTTGAGTAAGAAACGAGTAAATAGGAGAGAGAAAGTTCAGAGCAGAGATCATTCTTGACTTCTTTATCTTTCTTGTAAGAACATTCAGAAATTAATCAATAAAATTAAGAGTGTAAACCTAAAAATGAGTTGATCAACAATGAAATCATATGAGGGGTGTAGTGTAGGATTTCCTGCAACTACATAATGGCGCTAGAAACAGGGAATTTGATGCATTATTCTAGAAAAATATAAAGATTGATATTGAGATTTGTGAAAATTTAAAGTGATTGATTAATAATTTTTCATAATTTCTTGCAATACTGTTAGCATTGAAGAAATGGCTAGAAGAAGAAATACATCTGAACAACCGACTACTATTAGAAGAAGCAAGAGAATTGCTGGAAGAGAAAGAAGTGAAATGGGAGAATCTACTAGAATGAGAAATAATAGAGAAAAAATCTAATTCAATCGCCAATTTAACAAATGTTAGTTCAAGAGAGGAATACAGATTATGACAGAGTGAGCGTACACACTTGGCGATCAAATTCAGCAGAAGAAATAGAAGAAGAGCAACAAAATAGAAATTATAGACAGGAAGAGAGAAATCAAGAAGCAGATGAAGGAATAATTCATGGAATGAGGAAATTGGAGCGTTAGAAACATTGAGACGAAGAATACATGAAGAAAGAAGAGCTGAGGCAGAAGAACGTGCGAATTTAACAAGGCAAAATCACGAATTAAGGATGGAGAATATCAGATTGCAGAATAGAAGATCGAGAAGTATTACAAAATCATATTCCAGATCGACTAGAAGAGAAATGAGGCAAATTCACCCACGATCAATGCTGGAAACAATATTCAAGAAGAAATATCAAATCCTAATGAAGAATATCGCGAAAATAGAGAAAGAACTGATGATCGTTACATTCCACAAAATGAAACTTTTGATGATGGGCAAATTGGAGGAAATCAAGAGAACGGGCAAAATCAGAACAAAACCAAGATGGCGAAGGAAATCAAGAGGAAGAAGAAGAATTTTACATGTGAGAGAAACTCAAAGAAATCAACAGACAATTGAAGAAGAAATTGAAAGACATAATGCTGAACAAGCACGTTTAATCTGCGAACGTGAAAGATTGAGAGCGGAAATGGAAGAAAAAGCTTCAGGAGACAATTCGCCAGAACAATCATGACAATCGAGAAAGAAGGCGTATACAAAACCGGAATAACGATAATCTCAATGAGGAGTATGATAGAGTAAGAGAATGGCTGAAAGACAGCGAATTGAATTGATAAGAAATGAACAAAATTATGGAGGGGAAAATGAACGACATCATCATTTGCGAATTCAAGATAGGGATGAGGAAGAGAATCGCAGAAGAAGACGAGATGAGGATAATGAAGAAGAGATACAAATTTCGCAAGAGAAGATAGACGTGAACGCAGAAGAAGAGAAGCAAAATTAAAGAGACCAATGGGTCAAGATTCAGGTGTAAATAAACAAATCTTGAAAGAATTAGAAGAAATGAGAGGAATGCTAAATAACAGAGGAGAAGTAGGTAGAAGACAATTGGATGAAGCAATAGAAGAAGCTGCGAAAACTCCATTTACAAGGGAAGTACAATTAGGAGGAATACCACCGAAATGCAATTTGCCCGCATTAACCAGCATTTTCGATGGAACAACTTGTGCAATTCAACACATTAAAGCTTATGTGAGGTGCATGTTACAATGGGAAAATCATGATGCGGTATTGTGCAAATATTTCGCATCCAGCTTAACAGGAGAAGCGTTAAAATGGTTTGAAGGTTTACCAAAGAATACAATAACCTCCTTCAATCATTTGCAGACCACATTCTTGGGAGCATATATAAGTAATAATTCCTCACGACCTGGTATAGAAGATGTGTTTGGATTAAAACAAAGGATTGGCGAAAGTTTGAAACACTTGACTAAAAGATGGAGAACTATGTGTAGCGAAATGGCTGGCCGTGTAGATGAGAGATATCTCATATTATCATTTATCAATGCTATGTTTGCAACAAACCTGTTGTATGTCCAAATTTTCAGAGTCAAGAATACGATTACAATGACTGAATTGCGAGAACTTCAAGAAGAATACATTGCTTTAGAGGAAACAAAATGAAATGGAATCATATCCAGTTGCGAACACCAGCTCACAAACGAATGCAAGCTTATTACCCAAGCTAATAAACACAGTGGCGAATACTTCGCAAGTACAACAAGAAAAGGTGACAGTAACAATCAGCAGAAATTGGTAGCTATGGGGAGCCGAGATCAAGAAGAGTATGAAAGAGAAAGAAATTTCTACATCGTGGAGGAAATAACAAGATTCAAAGACTCGATCAACCGCAAGAAACTTATGGAGGTCAAAGACCAAACTTTAATAGAGGACAAGGAGTCACAAGGTAATATGGGAAGAAATCAAGATGCCACCTCTAAAGCAAGTGTGGAGAAGATATGGGAAGCTATAATTTTGATGGAGAATATACCAACACCATGGAACATGGGAACGGAACCACCCCAAACCACAGAAGTCATGAATTTTGTTCTTATCATCATTTTCATGGACATACCACAAATGATTGCAGAAATGTAAAGAGAATTATTTTGAGAATGATAGATCAAGGAAAACTAAACGACTTTCTGGTAGGGCATCCGCAATCTCAACCATTACCACCACCGCCAGAACATCACAAAGTGAATACGATGAAAAAGAAAGAAACATTCTTCATAGAAGTTGGTGCAAAAGCAAAAAATCTATTCTGTCACTCTATCGTACATTCATATAAGACAATTGAAGATTTTCATGATAATGTTTTGAGTAGAGTGTTCGCAAGAGATAATAATGGAAGAGAAATTATGAATATTGCGAAAATCTCGCGACTAGAGGAATGGCAGAAACAGATCATTTCTTTTACCGCAGAAGAAATTCCCGAAGGAGAAGAGGTGCATGACAATCCATTGGTAATAAAATTAGAAATTAATCCAAAACCGAAAGAAGAGAGGATGATGAAGCTGAAGATTCATGGGCAATCAATAGAATTCTAGTCGATACTGGAAGCTCTGTGAACATCTTATTTTATCATACTTATAAAACCATGGGTGGAAGAGATGATGATCTTATACCATCAACATATAAGATATATGGTTTTAATGGTACTGCTAACAAGCCTAAAGGGGAGGTTACTATGCAAATTCCATTGAAGGGAATATCTTCTGAAATCTCATTCTGTGTCGTTGATGTAGAATCACCCTACAATGCATTAATTGGTCGACCTTGGCTACATGGGATTCTAGGTGTAGCTTCAACTTTCCACCAATGCATCAAATTCCCTCACCCCAATGGTGTAGGAATCATAAAGGGAGATTGGGTTGAAGGAAAGAGATGTTACGAAACTGAGATAGAATCTTGCGAAGGAAGAGCAAACAAGAAGGAAAACTGGCGACACAAAATCAAAGATACAAAGAAGTGAGAGGTTGATGGTGGATACAATCGAAAAGAAAGGAGAAGAGATGTTGCGAAATTAATGCTAGCTCAGAATAAAAAGGATGAACATACCACTACCAAGGAAGCAGTAGCAGAAAAATAAAAAAAGCAGAGGATGGCAAAGGTAATAAAAACAAGAAATGTATGAATGATTAAGTTGTTGCGATAATCTCGCAATAAGTAAAATTCTCAAAAATACATTTGATTGAACAACAAAATTGAGATTGCGAAATTCAGATACAATAATGATTGCGAGACTCTCGCAGAGATAATGAATTTTACAGAAAATAATCAGAGAAGAATGACAAAAGAGAAAGAGGCGAACCTTTATGGCGTACACCCTAGTTCGCGAATACAATTTCGCAAGAGGCAAATGTAAGACCTAAAGTACGTCATATAAGGGGGTACCTATTGCATGATCAGGGAAAGGCTACACCGCCACCGGAACCTGAGTCATGGAGATTTGGGGTCAATAAGCCCATCCGGGAGAGGCACCTTGGATTCTCAACTTAAGCATATGACTTAGGTTGGGCGACTAAGGTAATAAGGACTCTCCCAAGGAGTGCAGAATCTGATCAAGGCGCCGAGGTACACGGTTGAGTCAAGAGTGCCGGGGCGTTTGAAGCGTCCTTGCCATTCTTGACAAGTCTTGGCTTATACTGCACTCGGCCTGAAGAAAACCCCACTTAGGGTGCAGTCTCGTAACCATAAGCCCTATAGGTAAAAGGGATAAGAGGCTGCGAAAACAACTGGTTGTTGTTAAGACTGGATGGGAGGAGCTAACCTTGTATGGTAGAAGTACGCCTCCTTGAAGGGGCAACCAGGGGGAGATAAGGGCGGCACCCTCCATTAGGGAGCTGATAAGTGTCTTAAGACGCAAATGTCATAGGCTTTTTATTCGCAAGGATATTAAGGCTTGTCATATTTGTGCAACAATCCTGAAGAGGCAATAATACAAAAGAAAAGATAAGACGAGATCAATGGGTTTTCGCATGAAAGTGCGAAGACGTCCTGCGATTTCGTCGCAAGACGGCAATGTCATGGGGCTTTATTTTCGCAAGAATATTTAGGCCTGTCATATTGTCGCAACATTCCTGAAGAGGCCATAATACAAAAGAAAAAGTTAAGGCAAGATCAATGGGTTTTGCATGAAAATGCAAGGACGTCCTGCGATTTTGTCGCAATGACAAGAGGTGGCATAATAAGACCTTTAATTAGGAAGGAAAATAAGACCACACAGGAATGAGATTTTGAAAAGAAACAAAATTCACTTCGCAAAAGGTTGCGAAATTATACAATAAGAATTTTTGAAATCTCTCATTTGGATTCAAATAACAGAGGCAAGTATGGGAATGTATGAAATTAGAAAATGTTATTTATCTCCATATGAGAGATTTACTCAAAAATTCAAGAATTAATGATTATATTGATTAATGTATTGCAAAGAAGAATTGTTTTCATTTACGCAGGTAAAAAAATGAAGAAACACAAATATACGAAAGAAGAAATAAATGTACAAGTATTACAAAGAATCAAAGAAAGAAGTAAAGACTATTTCTTGGTTAATCCTCATTATCTTCATCAGACTTGTTTCCTTCTTCATCTGCGTCAGAATCTTCATCACCATCAGAACTTCCATCACTATCAGATTCTTCATCGTCAGCTTCGCTATCAGAGATAATCAAACTGGGAGTATTCTGTGGGATTTTCTAAAAGACAAGGATAATCAGAATGTGGGATATTATGATCATCACAAACCATTGGATGGTTTGATTGCGAAAATGCATAGCGTCATTCTTAAAATTCTCAACAGTGATCTTGATTTGATTCTTCAATCTAGAATACTTGTCGTTGCGAGAAGAAAGATTCTTTGCGAGTTCCTCCTTTTCAGCTTCAAGTTCTTCAATCTTTTCACGATATTTATTTTCAGAATCTGCGAACAAAAGACAACAATTATTAACTTGATGAAAATCATAAGAAGCAAAAGATTAGTAAAGAAGAGCAATTAGCAACCTTCTCTCATCATGTCTCTAATCAAGGCTGTATGTTCAACTTGGAGACTAACATTTACGCCTAAATCTTTTCTAGCATCATCTAAAATTTTCGCAGCCCAGACAAATTCATCCTCACTACTTATGAGAAGACGAGAACGAATTTGATTTTCCCTTTCGCAGAGTTCAATATTCTTGCGGTTAGCTTCATCTCGCTCAAGTTGAACTTCAAGGAGAGCCTCTTGGAATTTCGCCAAAGCCTTGGCACCTTGATCAGAGATACGATCCTTATCATCTATGAGACCGCTAATTTTGGTTCTTAACTCATTGGTTTTCTCTTTGGAATCAATAAGGAGACGCTTAAATCTGTTGGCTAAGCCTAAACTGGATCTATGATCAATTTCTAAGAGGCGAAATTTCGATCTAAGTTCATTTAGAGAAAGAGATGAAATTCTATCATTTGAGAAGCTATTTAAGGAATTGTTAAGACGTTCAAGAAGGGTATCATTATCCAAGGCATTAGGAAATGAGCGAAGAAGGGTAGCTTCATCAGAAAGACCATAAATGTCTGCAAAAAGGATCATTTAAATAAGATAAAACAACAGGATGAATGAATAAAGAGAAAAGAAAAAGTAACATACCGTAAAGCTGATTATTAGCTTGTTGAAGACTAGAAATTTTGTTCTTATACGAGGAAGAATCAATTTCTAATTGTCTATTTTTCGCGAAGACTTTAACTTCAGCTTCCAATTCTTCATTCTTTTGCGAAATTGAAGATTCTTCTTTTCAAGATTTTCGCGTCTTCTCTCTAGATCTGAGGCAACAACAAAAGAAGCTTTTCCAGCCTGCGAAAATAAATAAAAAATATTAATATAGAAAGATTTTGAGTTATAACAATGAAAAGTAAAAATAAAAGTATACCAGACTATTGAGAGAATGCAAGAAGTCGGGAGTCACTGATCTAGAAACTCCGCGAAGAGAGCTATCACCATCCAGTAAAGGGACATCACAAAGGGTAGCGAGAGCTTTGCAGGTATTTGCGAATTGGCTATCTCCCATTCCTTGTAGAGAATCAGAAAAGAGGCCAGAAAGCTTAGCCATAGAAGATTCAGGTGGAGAATCTTCAGTTGCAGCAAGATCATCGTTATCCTCATCACCCTTATCACTTTCAGAATTTTTGTTAGGAAGAACATTTGAAGGAGAAGAGAACGAACTTTCTTTTCTTTGGAGGAGGACCAGTTGATTTTTCCCTGCGAAGAGACCTTTACCTTTATCACCAATCTTCGCAGCATCAACAGATTCTTCTACTTCAGCAATAATCTTCACACACAGATAGAAATAAGAAATGGAAGCATGGAAGTAACAGTACTATTTAAAGTCATAAGAGAAAATTTCTTACCTCATCTGTGTATGAGCGAAGAGCTAACAGAGTACTAGATTTCCCAGTCCTGTTATAACTATCCTTTAGTTTTTGGATCTGCGGAATCGCAAGAGTTAGCGAACAGAATAGTAAAAATCAATAAAGAATATAAAATGAGTTAAAGGGGAGAATACCTCTTTCTCCTTCTCGGGCCAAGAGAAAACCCAAGGTTGATATGCAGCGAGATTCGCAGGAAGAACGTTTGATCCAGCAATGTAGGGTCCCTTTAGCATTAAAGGAAAACACACCATTTATCATCTTTGGATTGGCGAGGAGTTGTGTTTTTACCAGAATGCCAGTCAATATCTTGCATAAGAATTTTGGCTTCATCAATGTTATCTTTCCTTCTTAATCGAATACCCCAGCGAGTATTCTCTTTCTTCATGGAGATAAGTTCGTAGTTTTCAAAGAAATTCGCCACTGTATACTTCTCAGCAACTATCTCTAGGTTTGCGAATTTTGGATCCCTAAGTTCTTTGGAGTAAAGAGATCCTCTACCACCCACGATTAGCGAACTCAGCATCAGACGGATGCAGTCCCCACTTAGTTGGAAGATGGCTCGCGAAAATCCCGAATGAGCGAGAATTTCATAAAAAAAGGAAGATCTGGGTTATAAAGAGGAATAGGGAGACCTGCGAGAATCTGACCTAGCGAAATTATGATTGATTGATCATCACAATACTGATCAGAGAAAAGTTTGACAGAAAGAATTGATTTGGCATTTTCACTAGGAATGGTGGAGAGTGTGAAACCTTTATCAGCAAGATCTTTTTGGACATCCTGTAAATTCTTTTCATATCTATGACCATTTGGATCCATGTTTGAATATAGAGTACGGAAATGTATGAAAAGTAAGAGGATTGAAGGAGGAAAAAATTACAGCAGCAGAATTTGCAGAAGAATAACAGAGTTGCAGAGACGAGAGAATAAAAATAAAAGAGAAGGTAAAAAGAAAAATGGAAAGAAGAGTATATAAAGGAGATTTTTTTTTACTCGAAGAAATAAACATCATTAAGACGAAGAGACGTGAGCGGTTGAAAAGTAGCGGTTAGAAAAGACGTGTCAAGAAAAAAATGGAAGAAAGAATACGTGTGATAAATGCAGAATATGAAAAGATGAACAGCTGTGGCATTTCTCACATCATTCTCTACTTTGCAGAGAAGATATGGGAAGAGGCAAGATGTAGGATTAAAATCTAGCAACGACAATGTTTCAGTGAAATTATCAATGACACAGCACAACAGCGTCGCAGAACAATTTCAGAAATGATAAAATAAATGACGTCAGCAAAGATCACGAGAAAGATATGATAGTTCTGCGAAAATTAGAGAGTTTGCGAAATTAACATTTGTAAGGTTGCGAGAATGTCGCAAACCATACCCAAAATAAAGGACAGATTAGCTGTCATCCACTATGTATTTCTTTATAAATAGTCGTTCGAGTTGTAAAGAAGCGGGAGATCTTTTTTGAGTAAGAAACAAGTAAATAGGAGAGAGAAAGTTCAGAGCAGAGATCATTCTTCTTTTCTTTATCTTTTCTTGTAAGAACATTCAAAGATTAATCAATAAAATTAAGAGTGTAAACCTAAGAATGAGTTGATTAATAATGAAATCATATGAGGGGTGTAGTGTAGGATTTCCTGCAACTACAAACTTTATACCCACGGTTTGCATAAAGCATTCCTTAGTAATTTAAGTTTCATGTTCAGAGCACATCTTTAGATCATAACCACTTAAGCACATCTTTAGAGTTTTCCAAACTCAGCAGAAAATATCGGCAAAGAGACTTCTGCCAGTTCGCGGACTAGGTTCGTGGACTTTAACTTCACGAACGAATTTGGAATCCCAACAGAAATTCTCGGTACAAGAACTTCCGACAGTTCGCGGACTGAGTTCGCAAACTGGGTTCGCGGACTTGGCAAAACCAATTCCTCCGGTTTCTCTCAATTAACAAAGTTCGAAAACTTCGGATTAAGGAATACATGGTTATGTAATCTAAACTCTCATTCCAATCATTGAGACATTCTCAGAGGACGTTATATAGCCGCTATTCACAAACCGTTTCACGTCAGAGCAATTCTCAAAGTAATTGAAACTTTTCATGACTTTCGTCACTAGGTGAAGATAAACTTGATCAAAGCGAAACGCTTTACCAACACACGATTTCGAGAAAAAGATAAGTAGTGAATACTCAGCTCGAAATGTCAAATGTGTATGATCCAGTCTATATAGCATATGACTTTTTGTCTCATAAGGAGTAGGATATAGAATAGATAGACTTTTGAGTGATAGATAAGTTCAAGTCTCCACATACCTTTTTGTGGATGAAGTTCCACGGTTCCTTGAGTATATCTTCGTCGTTGTATGATGAATCGCCATGAAGTCCTTGAGCTCAACTACACTTTTTTATCATAGTCCGAGACTTAGCTATAATAGACTAGAAATCAAGACTCATAATTTTGATCACTAACATTGAAAAACATGCTTGATATAGCAACGCATGCGAGGTCGACCGAGCTATGCTCTAACAATCTCCCCCTTTGTTGTTGCCTCTGTTTCTTATCTGCATTGTTCTTCGTAGGATACTGAGAGTGAGATTGATGGCGAGAAGAAAAGGGTTAAGAGAGTTCGCAAACCCCCCACGATCATAATTCTATTGTCATGCCGAAATTCAACTATACGAACAAGGGTTCTGAGGTCTCTGTTGAGCACCCTCACAAGATTTCATTGCCTCAGATTTTTTGGATGCTTCTGCGTCTTCAAAGGAAATCTATGCTCTTAAAGAAGCGGCTTTGGATGATCATGTGGGTATCTTATGTTTTGAAAATATGGCTGCACCAGTAGTGGATTCCACCGTTTCCACTTTTGTGAACCTTCCTGCCTCAGCGTATTTTACCGCATCAACGGAAGATAAAGACGCACCTGTTTCCGAGGGTACTACTACCAATTCCTTTGCGGATGTTGTAATGACCTCTCCTTCTCATTCCTTAGTCTCTTCTTTCCTTCTGATGCCAAGCCTCTTCTGAAAATCATTAACATTGCTCGATCATCTGTTAATGATCCTTCCCAAGTTCGCATTTGTGATTCTCCTCCAGGTAAGTCTGCTAGGAGAGAAATCTTCTCACAACTGGATTCAAATGTTAATCTTGATATTGATCTTCTGGTAAATACTCTTTTGCTTGTAACTTTCTTTCTGTTTTAATTGATGATGTTTTCATATTCTTATCTAAATTATTTCCTTTTTTAGGATTTTCGCCTCCGCTTAGTCCCGGCTGATGGGTTTTATGAGTCTAGCAACACCATCCACGAGCTTCACCGTCAAGTTGCTAAGTTGAAGGCTGCTCTTCAAGCTGAATCTCTTAGGTCCGAAAATCTTCGCACTAAGAATCAAGAACTAAGAGGTATGCTTATATTTGTTTTGTTAATCATTTAAAAGAAACTTGTACTTATATTCATGTCTTGAGTTTCTTCGTGCGTCTGTTAAGATATAAATCAGAAGCGCGTTATGGAGAGATTTGATTATCAATATTCTGCTGAAGATGCTCGTGCGGACAATGAGAGATTGCAGAATCAAATAGATCAATTAGTTAATAATCATTCATATTCGCTTGAACAGATTGAAAACCTAAAAAATGAGAATCTTTGTTTAATTAATCAAAATGAATTTCTGGGCTCCCGTGTATCCCATCTTTCTGGAAAGTTGCATAACGCTGATTTACGACATCAAACTTTATCAGATGAGAATCAGGTCTTGGTCGAAGAGAAGCGGTCTTTCTTAAATAAATAGGCGATGTTTACGTGCCAATATATTATTCTTCAGAAGATTTGTGATGATCAGGAGGAATCCCTTCGTACGTTAAGAAGTCAGCATGTTGAGTATATGAAGAGATTAACCTTGGAGAATGGGAAAATCATCTAGAGTAAGGTGAATTTGACTGTGAAAATGAACCAACTTCGAGAACGACATACAAAACTAAAGGGGTCTCATGACATCCTTGTGAAGGAAAAGGTTTCTCTTTCTCAAGATGAAAAGAAGCTTCGGTCTCGTTTCCAAGGTTTAGTTGGTGATGATTTTGATAAGGTTATGGAGAATTTGAAAAGTAATGGTCTCACTTTATCTCAATACCTCATTTCTCAGAGGGAAGGTAGTCACATTGAGCTGACTGCCTCAGTTTACTTCTCCTTTTATGGCTCAAATCTTGTAGCTGCGAAATTGTCGCCTTGGTAATAACTAGATGTCTTTTTTGCAGGATCTGAAAAGTTGCATCAATCTACTATCTCCAAGTTGAGATCTGATCTGGCCAAGGCTCATCAAGAACGCACGAGACTCTCAATAGCACTTACCTCCTCTCGAGACAGAGCGAATAGGAGGTGTTTGTACCTTGGAAACTTGATGGAGGTTTCCATAGAAAACACTAAGAAGAGTGCCGCTCGAGAAGCTCATGCTAAGGCTCAAATTCTCGCAAATCAAGTTTGCCTTGAAAACTCACTTCATCTATTGGATGTATAACCTCTTGATGTGGAAGCGGATGAGAAGCTTCCTGAGCCCGATAATGATTATGATTATGTGAGCGATGATGATGAAGGAGAATAAGTTCTCCTTCAAGAGGATCATCCTGAAAAGGATGGATCTGGTGGTGGTCCTTCCAAAGATCCAAGTTCTGATGCTAACCTCAACAACGAGGTTGATGTTGAAACATTTGCACCAAATCAAGACGCTCCTTCTAATAATGCTTAGTGTTTCTTTTCTTTTAGTCTTCTGTGGGACTGGTTATGTATTTTTGGATATGTATTTTTGAAGTACACTTCTATTTGTGCTACCTTTATGTAAGATTGTCTCTAACAAGGAGGATAATACTCTTGTTATGTTAATTCCCATACTTGCCTCTATCATTCTGTTTGTTAGAGATATTACTTATTTCCTCTTTACGTGGTTATATCCACGCGTTATTGAGTCTTTAAGTATTTTTCTATCCTTTACTGCTTCTTTTTGATTTTCTTTCCTGCAAAATAGAAATTTTTATATTTTGAAATAATCTTAGGGCTTTGTATTGAGGTTTTACTGAGCCTCCCTAGTTAGAGGTCTTATCATCCTGCCCTTATTTTTATCTTAAATTATTATTGTGCAGCAAAATCGCAGGCCGTCATTACTCTTTCAAGTAATGACCCATTGATATAAACGCATGTAACATTTTGTGTAGTAGACGTGGAGTCACCCTACAACATTCTCATGGGGAAACCATGGGTACATGGGATAAAAGGCGTAACGTTAACTCTACATCAATGCTTACGCTTCCCAATACCAAGTGGAATATGAGAAATCAAAGGCGATACAAAGAGCGCGAAAATTTGCAGTCAAATAGATGTGAATAATTATGAAGGACGAGCAAAAAGGAGAAAAGATAAATGGAGAGAGGCGAAGGAATCAAGAAAGGAGGAAGAACTAAGATTATACATGGTAAGAGCAACGGAGGGAAGAGGAATACTGAGCGAAATCCCAGAGAAGGAAGGCGAACCAATGCATGAAATAAAAGAATCCATTAGGCGAACCAAAGGCGAACTTCACAGCGGCAGAGCCAACAAAATACATAAACGTGGGAACAACAGAAGAACCAAAGATGTTGAAGATTGGAACCAGGATGGATAAGGAGGAAGAAGAAAAGCTGATAAACCTGTTGTGTGAATATAGAGATGTCTTTGCATGGAGCATGGATGAAATGCCAGGTATAGACCCTGGCCTTCAATTGCATGTCACGGGTTAGACATCAACAAAAGAGTGAAGCCATTCAAGAAAAGGATAAGGAAGATAGCAACCACATACCACCCACAGATAGAAGCAGAGCTACAAAAGATGCTAGATGCGGGAATAATCAGGCCAGCACAATACCCAGTATGGATAGCAAACATGGTGGTGGTACCAAAAAAGAAAAAAGGGATACGAATTTGCTTTAATTTTTAGTAATCTAAACAAGTCATGTCCAAGGGACAACTTCCTGCGTCCAGATATACCACAAATGGTAGAAAAAGCGGCATGAATCGAAAGATTATCATTAATGGACGGATATTCAGGCTATAACCAAATAGCTTTTTTTCGTGCTAAGAGGGCTGTATTGTTATATAAGGATGCCATTCGGTTTGAAAAATCCAGGTGCAACATACCAGAGAATGGTGGATAAAATATTCGCAAAGTGGGTGCATACAACCTTAGAGGTCTATGTAGATGACATGCTAGTAAAGAGCAAGAAGGCGTCATATCATGTTGACAATTTGAAAGAAATATTTGAACAGATGCGGCAATTTAAAATGAAGATAAACCCGGAGAAATGCATCTTCGGAGTGGCATCAGGAAAATTCTTGGGTTACATTGTATCAAAGGAAGGAATAAAGGTGGATCCAGAAAAGGTGCAAGCAATACGAGACATGCCATCACCCGCAACGGTGAAAGACGTACATAAAATGAATGGACTATTGGCTTCCTTAGGCCTGTTTATTTCGCGCTCCTCAGACAAATGCAAACACTTCTTCAATATCTTAAAGAAGGGGACCAAGTTCGAGTGGATAGAAGTATGTGAACAAGCACTCCAAAGCATCAAGAATTATTTAACAAATTTATCTATTTTCCAGAAAGCTGAACCAGGAGAAGAATTGTTAATATACCTCGCATTAACGCCGCATACATTAAGTGTTGTATTGCTCCGCCTAGATGAAGGAATAGAAAAACCAATATATTATATAAGTAATACTTACAGCTCAGCAGAAAGAAATTACACCAAGATTGAAAAGCTCATTCTAGCGCTAGTTTATGCAACACAAAAGCTGCGTACATATTTTCAAGCCCACAAGATTAGAGTGCTAACTAAGGTCCCAATTGAATCAGTAATGAAGAGCTCAAAGAGAGTAGGAAGAGTAGAAAGATGGAATGCACAAGTAGAGCAATTTGGAGTCAAGTATGAAATATTATCTTCACCAAAATCACAGGTTATCACAGACTTCCTGGCAGAGTTTTCATTAGAAGAAGATGAAGATGTGGAAGACATGATGGACATAGATGAAGAGCAAGGAAATCCAAGAGACTTATTAACAGAACGAAATCCAAGAAGGTGGGAGATATTAGTAGATGGATCAGCAAATGGAGAAGGAAAAGGGATTGAAATAGTCTTCATTTCCCCACAAGGAGCAAGAATGGCGTACTCGTTTAGATTGGAGTTTGCATCTACAAATAACGAGACAGAATATGAAGCAGTAGTGCATGCATTAAGGCTGGCAATTGAAGTGAAGTTAGAGGACTTCAGAGTGACTAGTGACTTACAATTGGTGATACGTCAAATACAAGGTCTATACAGCACGAATGAACCATCTCTACAAAAATATAAGCAACTTGTCGCAGAACCCTTAGCAAAAATACCAAAGATAGATTGGAGAACTGCAGGAAAGATAGTCGATTCGCGGACGCATTGGCATTTATCTCCTTTATGTTGGTGGATCCTAAAGCGCGGTGTATTAAGGTAGAGACGTTCTCTTTTCTATCAGTCAAGAAAGATGAAGAAGACGCAGACATAATGCTTGTGGATAACCAAGAAGAAAGGCAAGCTGAAAAAGGAGTGGATTAGAGAGCACAACTTCATAACTATCTGGAGAAGGGAGAAGTTCCAAGAAACATATTAGAGGCATACAAACTTAGGAGCAAGGCAACGAATTACGAATTAAGAGACGAGATCTTATACAAAAAATCTTTCCTTGGACCATCACTTATATGTGTAACACGAGATGAAGGAATTGAGATATTGAAAGCCATCCATTATGGAGATGCAGGGAATCATAGCGGAGGAAGATCATTAGCTTATAAAACTAAGGTGCAAGGGTACTATTTTCCATACATGCACGAAGACGCAAAAGAAGTATCTAGGTGTTGTGAAGAATGCCCGCGTCACGGAAAAAGAATACATGCTCCAGGGGCGGCTCTAAACTCATCAACGAGTGTATGGCCGTTTGGGAAATGAGGATTGTATATTGTAGGACCATTTGTGCCAGGAACAGGGCAAAGGAGATACTTAATTGTCGCAACTGATTAATTCACAAAATGGGCGGAAGTAAAAGAAACTCAATACATTCGAGATCGTGATATATTCACTTTCATATTTGAAAATATCATCTGCAGATTCGGAATCCCTGCGCAAATAGTCTCTGATAATGGGAAGCAGTTTGACGGCGAAAATATAAAGATGTTGTTTAACGCGTTTAAAATCCAAAGTGGGAAATCAACACCCCTGTACCCGCAAAGTAACGGGCAGGCAGAGGAAACAAACAAAACACTTACATATATATTGAAGAAGAAGTTGTAAGGACACAACAAAGGATAGTGTGAACAGGTTCATAATGCTTTATGGGCATATTGAACAACAAGAAGAGAATCTACGAGAATGTCACCGTTCTGTTTAACATATGGAGTAGAGGCGGTGCTACCAACTGAAGTTATCATAACAAAAACAAAGAAAGAAGCATGGTAAAATAATTTGAACACAGATTTGATCTTGGCAAAGCTTGATGACTTAGAAGAAAATAGAGAGGTTGACCTACAACAGGTTAGCTCGTGAGTATAATAAACGCGTCAAAGAAAGGGAGTTCCATCCAGGAGAGCTAGTATTGCGGAAAATACCACCCTATCAGAAAGGTGGAGACGGGAAATTGGAGAAAACATGGGATGGACCTTACATTATAAGGAGAGTTGTTGGGAATGAAGCATACGAGTCGATGGATAGTGAAGGGAAAGGTGTAGGACGGAAGCTCGATAACCCATGGAATCGAATATACCTGAAGAAATATTACCCTTAGGCAATGCAGGAATCATAATATACCCGAAGAAAGTCATTTGTATGCAAATTTAATGAAGAAGAAAGGCGTCAACAATGTATTAAAATTAATATGAATGAAAGTTGAAGAAATTTCCCCTTCATCGGATATCAAAGATAATTCACAAGTAGAAGAAAGAGGAAAAAATAAGACCTTATGATAAGACCTCAATAGGAGGCAATAAAAATTTAAAACCTCTAATTAGGGAGGCTAGGCATTCAATTGTGGCGTGCACCCTAGTTCGCAAAAATGCAAGAGGAGATAAGTAAGCCCTAATGCACGTCATAATTGGGGAAAACCTAGTAATGCATGACTCGGGGGAAAGCCATACCAACCCTGAGTCAAGCGTTCCCGGGGCGTCTGGAGCGTTCCCAGCCATTCTTGGCAAGTCCTGAATATGATACACTCGGTCCTCAAGATACTCCAATTAGGGTGTGGTATCGTAACCATAAGCCATATCGGCGGAGGGATAAGAGGCCACGAAAAAAAACTGATTGTTGGTATCACTGGATGGGAAGAGCCCACCCTAACCCGGTAGGGGTAAGCTTCCTTGAAGGGACAATCAGGGGGAAGATAAGGACGACACCCTCCATTAGGGAGCTGAATTATGCCAAAGACGTCAATATCACATGGCTATTACTCACGGGAGTACTTAGGCTTGTCTTATTGACGCGTTAATATATCCTGTAGAGGCAAAAATACGAAAACATGATAAGACGAAATCAATGGGTCATTACTTGAAAAAGTAATGACCGCCTGCGATTTTGCCGCCCAACAAAAAAGAATACATTAGAGCAAGGATAAATCCTATTAAAATGGGGAGGCTGATTAAGACCTCTACTTAAGGAGGCACAATAATACCTCAACAAAAAACCTTCAGACCTATGATATTAACTTCATTGTTTTACATGATAAAGATATATAAGGAACGTGCAAGACAAAAAAGAAGGCGAACAAATAAAACGCGGTCAAGTAACCTTACATACATCGGAGGCAGGTATGCATTTAAAATTTATCACAACGCGTAATTATCGCCTAATAAGAAAAATCTCACAACTATCAATATCTTCAAAGGCGAAGAACAAAGTCAAGTATGGGAATAAAACAAATAAGGGAGGTGTTATTCGCCTTTTCAGAAAAATAAGAGATGAAAATAATAAAAGACATCAAATTTAAAATGGATAGAAATATGAAAAATAAAAGTATGCTCTCTTAGTTTGCAACCAGGAACAGGTAAAAAGAATCCATGCCCCCCAAGCTTGGGAGCGCCAAGTTGCACAAAAGTAGGGAAGCAGAGAAAAGTTCACATCTAAAGAAAAAATTTAAAGATCATCCTGAGGCACGTCTTGGTTTTGTGCAGAAAATTCAAAATCATGAGCTCATCACCAACTTCGCTCTCCTTGGGATGATCGTCACGAAGAGGAGGCTCTTCATCATAATCATCACTATCAGATTCAGGAAGCGATTAATCAGCAGGAATTTCAGGAGGCTCCAAATCTATAATGGAATTGAGTAGGAACGACAAACCTGATCAGCAAGAGCCTTAGATTTAATGAAAAGATCGCGCGCGTCACTTTTCTTGGTGTTTCCTACAGCAACCTCCATCAATTTCTCCAGATATGAACATATCTTTCTCGCCTTTTCCTGGGTGGAAGAAAGTTTCACAGAGAGTACACCGCGCTCTTTTCGCGCCTTCGAAAGGTCAGACTTCAATTTCTTGATGATAAGCTGATACGATTCATCATATGCTACAAAAGGCAATAAAGTTTAAATAAGGACGGAACAGTAAAAGATAAGTGAGGAAATTTTGAGCAAAAGTAAAAGCTAAGGCAGTCAGCCCAATATGACTACCTTCCTCTGAGAAGTGAGATGATGGAATAAGTCAAGACCACTATTTTTAACATTCTCCATACACTTATCAAAATCATCACCAACTAAGCCCTGAAGGCGGGACCGAATCCTCTTCCCATCTTGTGAAAGAGAGTCTCTTTCCTTTACTAAATTATCATAAGAGCCCTTTAGCTGCTTATGTTGTTCTCGGAGTTGGTTCATATTCGCCGTTACATTTATTTTGCTCTGAATAATTTTCTCATTCTCCAAAGTTAACCTCTTCACCTCTTCATCATATTGAATCTTTAAAGCATGAAGAGATTCTTCCTGAATAGTACAAGTCTTCTGAAGAATAAGATAGTGACGCGTAAACATCTCCTTCTCATTCATAAAGGATCACTTCTCTTCAGAAAGGGTTCGATTTCTTAAATCAGCGCTATATAACAATCCAGAAAGATTGGATACTTGGGAACCCAGAAAGTCGTATTGATTGCATATATAAAGATTTTCATTCTTTAGATTATCAATTTGGTTAAATAGGTACGAGTAGTTACTAGTTAATTGACTCAGTTGATTCTGCAACCTCCCATTATCTGCACGGGCATCCTCAGCTGAATGTTGATAACTAAATCTTTTCATGACGCACCATTGGTTTAAGTCTTTACATGTGTGCGAGAAATTTAAAAAATAAACGCAAGCGCGGCCAAATTCAGAAACAATAGTTGAAGGAAGTACATACCTCTGAGTTCTTGATTTTTAGAGCGAAGATTGTCAGATGCGATAGATTCAGCCAAAAGATCCCCCTGTAGCTTGGCAACCTGTTGGTAAAGCTCTCGGATGATATTGCTAGATTCCGATAAACCTTCAATCTAGACCAGGCGATGACAAGATTCCTAAGAAAAAGATGATATGAAATGTAAGAGCGCGATAAGAGAGCACAATTCGAAAAAAAGATGAAAAATGCATACCAGACGTTCAAAGGCGAGATTAATGCTTGAGACCAATTGAGAAAAAATCTCACTCCTAGCTGACTTATCTGGAGAAGATTCACATAACAGCTTAGTAAGAGCGTCACAAACGCGAGATTGAGGAGGATTGACACTAGATGAACATGCGACATTGATAATTTCCAGCAACACCTTGGCTCCAGAATCACCCCCTTCAAGAACACCTTCGTTAGCAAGGGTAGTCTCAAAGGAGGAGGATGTAACCATGGTGAGGGGAGAAGTAGAAATTGAAGCACCCATTGGAGAAGAAATAACAGTATCTATTAGAGACGCGGTAGTATTCTCATAAACTAAGGCGGTGGAAATCCTTCAAAGAGGCAGAGATATTTTTAGAAACTACATCGGTAGTATCCTTTAAAGGTTTGGTGACATTTTCATCAAAGGAATTCTTTTGTAGCTCAGCGGAAGAAGAAGGAGCGGCCAAATCAGCATTAACTGCAATAGGCATGGGCAAAGCATGACGCAGTGAAATTGGACGAAATTTATAAGAAACCATTGGTAAATCAATGGTTGTATCAATGTTGGGAGCAGGACGATACTTTCTAACCCTCTTCTTTTCACTATTAACTTCGCCTTCAGAATCCTTCACAGAAACAAGACAGATAAGAAACAAAGGCAATAATATTATTTTTTCTAAAAGGCGAAACAATTAAGCAAAAAGTATTTCTTTCTCTCTTGTTCTGCGAAGGATTTCTCTTGAGAGAGTCATTGCTCCCTGAACTAGCAGAGGAATTAAGGTTTGTCACCTTGATAACAAACTTGCTAGATGAAAAATCCTTGCTGAAACAGAAACAATATGGGAATATGAAGAACATAACAGTAGCAGAAGAATAGCAGCAGAACAACAACGGTTGCAGAAAAGATTGAAGATCAAAAATAAAGTAGAAAAGCAAAGTAATAAGATGATGAAGGTTTTTGGGAAGATGAAGAAAATTGACAGAGAAGAGGGAAAAGTGAAGGAAAGAAAATTTCTCTCTCCACCACAGTTACTAATAAGCAAACCGTTGACAAAGAAACAGCCGATCAGATAGGCAGACGTGTCGGTCAAAAGGGAGAAGGTCAACACGTGTACACGGTCACGCAAGAATTCCGGAAAAATGTCGGTTGATTAAAGGAATACGAAGAGAGGGGCTAATGCGCTAAAATAAGGCTTCTCTTATCGCCCTTTCTTTCAAAAGAACGATACGAGAAGAGGCAAAATGTGGGTGCAAAATATCGCACACCCGATAGTAAGACGAAAGAATACATTTGATATCAAGCGAATATGACACGTTCATTATATTTCTGCTGACGAATGAGATGACGTCACCAAGTCACACCAAAAGTGTGAAGATCAGCGCGGTAGTTAAAAGATCAGTGCAGCAAATATAATGAAGGCCGTTTATAACACACTCCCAGATCCGAAAATAAGAGTTTTATTAACCGTCCTCCACTATGTAACCCCTATAAAAGTGACAAGAAGCCAAGAGAGAGATCTTTTTGAGGGCTTAGATAAGAATTTTAGGAGAGAGAAAGTTATTTTGTTCTCCAAGTTAGGATTTTCATAAATCTACTTTGTATTGGTTCTATCTTTTAATAAAATGATTTTGAGTTTTCATTATGATGTCTTAGATTTATTTCATATTTTTACTTGGGTGTAGGTTGTAGGATTTCCTGCAACTACAAAAATCAAGCAACCTAGAGGCCAAAAAATGTTAAACACTCTCCTCTTAAGCCCTCTAGATAGATATCTTGTTGATCAAAATATAATATCTGAATCCATTATAATTGTTTTAAAAACATCAAAGTACACCAACTCAAATACTCTTGCATGTGTGAATTGAAAATAGTAACACTTCTATATTTTTTTTACTAGTATAAACTAAAGAGAAGGAAATTGAATTGAGTATTATACTTACCAGTCGTTTGTCTTTATGGCTGAAAGTGTCGAGTATCTTGAAAAAATGCATTTCTGAAGATGTTAAAATCTTGCTGCCTCTCCACAGTAGAAAAGGAACAACAAAGCTAAGCAGGAATGCATGTTCCATCTCACTGTAACTACTGGAAATCTAGTAGTACATCCAAATAATGTAATAAACAAGACTTAAAACATCTTAAGAACAAAGCAAAATCAAAGTCCTTTTATTGATCAACAATTTATGAAAATAATACAAGTATGAGGACTTTGACGGACCTTAATATCTCTACCCTAGACTATACTTCTCTCCTTACCAAAATTTTCAACCCCCTTACAAGGATCAAAGGCCTCTATTTGTAGGAAAACTAGTTAATGGAAGACAACTAACTTTACTTCGCCGGATATCACATATTTCATGTGAACTTTACTTTTTACTTCGTCCACGCCATTTTCCATAAAGTTTTCCCCTACTTTTCGCCGATAACCCCGGCACCTTGTCGGGATAGCTGTCTCCTTTCTTGCTCAACAATCCATGTACCTCATCAGATGTCTTCTCGTCCAAGTAACCCTATTTCATCCATCCAATTTCGCAGATGATACCTTGTACAACACTCCAACGGGCCCTTCGTGTCTCCAATCTATTTTGCTTATTAATTATCTTCATGTCACTCCTTCATATTTAGATCTATTTACTTCGGTTGATCCTATGAACTTCGCAGATCTATTAATAGTAGGAATAACTCTGACAGCTGATTTGACAAGTCACTAATCACTATTTTTGGGGAATGATACATGATATTTTGGTAGGATATCTAAACCTAACTCGTGTCTTCTCGTGCGAACACGTGGCGAGTACATTTTTTGTACCTACATTTTGCCTTTTTATATTCTATTCGAGAGATGCGATAATGGAATATGAACCTCTTGATATTCCTTAACCACCACGTTTCCGCTTTTCATGCTCCCACGTATCCACGTTTTCTAAGTAACCTTCTATCGCCGGTCACAATCCCTCGATCGTGTTGATGACTTTCCTTAGCTGGTCATATTCTTTTCATTATAAGTACTTCGATCTTCCCCAATTATACTTTCTTCTTTATCTTTTCTGCTTTCTTTCTTCTTTCACTCCGATGTCTCTGCTACTGTTGCTTCCTTTACTGCCTTAGTTCCTTTTCATTAATCTTCACCGATTTTCCCTTTCTTTATCTGCTGATTATTATGGCTCCCAAGAAAACACCTTCACCTACATCCGCTAAAACTTTAGAGGAATTTCAAGTCGAGTTTCGGCGGAAAGGTTTAACCCTAACTTCTGCCATTGATTCTTCTGTAGAACCTCCTGCCATTGATACCAAGAACATGGAACTGAATCTCCGATGGATCGAGTTAGGAACATGGTCAGAGAACAAGATCATCGTCACTGCATGTCAACTGAGAGCTGGGTTAATTTTTCCGTTGTATGATCCTTCCAACCCGCTTTTCTACGAGATTATGAATAAGCTTCAATGAGTTATTTTCAACTTTGTGGGAATGGACTTCGTATAATTAACGAGTTTGTAATTCGCTCCAAGAACGACCCTTCGAAGATACCTGATTTCGCACATGCTTATGATCATCAAGATTATAATGCAGACTCCTTCGTGGTCAATTATTCCGCCAAATACATGTCTACGAGGAGATTCCAAGAGTGGGGCGTTAAACTTTCTCGTACTACACTACCCATTCCTTCTAAGGCTCTTCTTTTGGACGTGGATCCTGTTGGCAAGTCGAAGAATGATCATCTTGGCTGGTCTAGTGATGAAGACTGGATGATGCATCCTTTGGTTGTGGAGGGTCCTTATATTTGGGGTGTTGATTCGAAAAGAGTTCCTCGCACTGGTCCTCTACCCAAGCATAGTCATCTTTCGGGCTACGAGCCATGGAAGTTTCAATGGCCTAGCAAACCATATAACGTATCTTTCAACTTCTCTTGAATCACTGTTTGGCGTTAGCACCGAGTTTGTCCTTATATTCACCCTTTATTCTTTGTCAGTACGAAATGCTTGTTGCTGGTCTTCTCAAAGATCGCGAAAGAAAAGATGTTGTTGATTCCCCTTCGTCAGATCAGGTATTCTAATCATTTTATTTCACGATGTCCACGAACTTCATCTAATCAAAATTTTTAGCAGGATGAAGGTCTCACTGCTCAGCCTGCTGTTCCTGAGTCTAATAGGGGGCGAAGTAAGCGTGATCCTCTTGTGTCTTCACCGGTCCATGATCAGGTGTTTCGGCTAGTACTTTCCATATTCCTTTACCTCGTGTTTTGCTAACTCTAATACTTCGCAGAGTGGTATCTCCAAGTCTCCTTCTATCACTGCAACTACGAAGCGACAACGTAGGGTCTTGAATCTTGCTGGTTTGACCTCAGTGAAAAGTCATGTTGCTGCTCCAAATCAACTTCCTCCCCCTAAACATCATTCCACCAGCTCTCGTCAGAGTGTCGCTCTTCCCAAGCCCGTGGTTCCTCCTACGGTCAACCTTGAGGAAACTCCCGAGAAATCTTCGCGAGAAGAGGTTGTGAAGGGAAAGAAGAAGATGGCTGCTTCTGAAGTGAATAACCCAATTTACGATCCAGACATGAAGTTTCTGAAATACATATATTACAGTGCTCGTGATAATCCTGTTACCAGATCAGCTGCTCTTGAAACCCTGGCTTCCTTCAGCTCAGAATATTTCCTTCGTGAAGATCCATCCTTTCTGGCGAATGCTTCGTTGAATTTATCTCTCCAACAACATGCTGCTTTGATGGGCTTAGTGAGTTCTTTGCAGATTCCCTTTTAATCTATCTTTCGCGTTTCCTTATAAAATACCTTTTGAATTCTAACACTTATAATTCGCAGGAAGTCAATCGTCACATGGATAATCTCGTGGAGACTAGACTATCTCGGGAAAGCTTGGACATAGCTCGTGCTCGTATCAAGAAGTGGACTCAGGAACTTAACGAAGAGAGGAAGTATTCCAGTAAGCAAGACAAGAAGAACGAAGAATTGCGAAGTAAGCTCTTTTCCTCGTAGATTTAGTTCTTGTCTTAGATTTTATTTCAGTTATTTTCTTATGGGGCTTTTTCTTATATACACCCGTTTGATAACGTGTTTTATAAAATACACCCGTTTTTTTACCATATTTCTAAAATACATCCGTTTTGATAATTCCGTCCGTTTTTCTGAATGAAACGGCTAACAGCCGTTAAATAGTCAGGTGTCTTTAAATCGGGTCAACTTGACTGAGTTGACTAAGATGTAAAAGGTCTGAAACACCCTTGACTGTTTCATCTTCTAGTTTCCGCTTCTTTCACTTCAACCGCAGTTTCACCTCACCAACAGGTAAAATATGTCGAACAAGCACAAATTATCTCAAACACAAAACTCCATCAATGTCCCTAATATCACCAACTCCATCTTTTTTTTTTCTAGTTGGTTTCTCATTCAAACAACACAAACCGTCACAAACTTCAATCAACAACTCATTTTATGTCTTGAGCTCCAAAATTACTTCTAATCCTTGCTAGGAACAAAACCATGAATTCACGACTACTAGCTATGGAAAATCAGGGCAGACCTTAGTCATTCAGGACTTCTGTCAAATACTTGTGTGGGCAATGAAGAGATAACCCTCCTTTTGTTGCATTAGCCGGGTATTAGCTCCTTCAACCTGCAATTGATTTGACGGCAGCAGAAAATTTTGTCCCGCAATTAAAAAATCTCATAGAAAATCCAACTTGAATTAATGGCAGCTTGCTGCTTCGTAAACTCCCAATCCAAAATCCCCCGAAAAAAACCCTAAAACCCACACAATACTTCCACAGCACTATGAAAACCCACAAATTTAAAAAATTGATAGCAACTCAAGTTTCGAAATGGATCTAAATTCAAGGATTTCATTTAATTGGATCAAAAAAAAATAATCACTAATTTGTTTACAAAATCAAAATCTTTTATAAATCAAATAACCACACAGAGAGGGAGAGGATGAAAGAACAAACATCCAAACAGAGATTTACAGTTATAAGCATAGATCAAACAATATTGTATTCGTTAATCTTGATGTCGATGCAGTTGTTGTTGTTCTCGAATGATTTCCAGAGAAATAGAAAGAAACGAAGAGAAAGAGAGGAGAAATAAAACCCAAGAGTTCTTCACGCACATTTTATTGTGGTATGGGTACATCGGGAATTTTGGATATAGCTATGATCCTTAACCGTTGATCAAAATTATTTGATGTACGGTTGGATATCGAGATGGTGGGCCCTAACGGTTTTATGGATGGTGGGTGTATTTTAGAAATATTGAAAAAAACGGGTATAGTTTTGTAAACAGCTCATCAAATGGGTGTATATTAGAAAAATTTCCTTTTCTTACTACATTTTTCGTCAAACTCGATGCATGAAACGTCAAATGGATGCTTCCGAAGTGTCTGCCTTACTCGAAGATGTTCGTGCTGAGAATCTAAACCTTTCAACTCAGAATGATCGTTACGTGACTGCGAACGAAATTCTGAACGAGAAGGTCGAGACTCTTTTTTCACAAATAGATCGCATGTCTACCGATTGTGCGCGTAATGAGGAGTTGAACCATCATCTTCACATTGAAAATGAGAATATTAAGATTGAGCTTCAACGGGTTAATAATTCTCTTACAACTTCAAGGAACCTCCACCCTACATCTTTAAGCTTGAATAAACGTCTCGAAGAATATAAGGAGCGAGTGATCAAGAGAAAAGATAAATCTGAGAGTGATCTTCGCAAGGCTCGCAGCGAAGTAGTCGGCCTAAAAGAAGAGATCCAATGTTTAAAGAGTAAAATAGAATTTCTTCTCGCCCATTCAGAGGGTTCTCAACATCAAAGATCCACCAAATCCTCTGCTCGTGTTAAACGTTCCGAACCTTGTAAGAATAAGGGGCCTGTGGTTATTCGTCCTGACAAATATATTTCAGAATCTGGTCTGGGAAAAGATTTGGATAGTTCGTATTCTGATCCTTATCTCCAACTCGAAGATGCAAATTTTGAAGTTTACAAGCTCAACCATTTGTACTCTGACATTCAACAAACTTTGAATTCTACTATCTTTCAAATGGAAGGTAGTTCAAGGCGCTGTAGACAATTTTGGTTGTACTGATCTTCTTGGGTTTCTAATCCTTTTTTTTTTTTGTATTCGCAGAGTCTGAGCAGCATTATAAGAATCAGGTCCTTCATGTATCTCGTGAAAGAGATGGTCTTCGTAATGAAGTTTCTCAGCTCAAGGAGGACACCGTGGGGTTGAACTTGGATCTGGACAAGATGGAGAAGGATGCTGCTAAAGTTGCGAAGATGTCTCGCAAAAATACCCAAGACTACCTGGTTAATATTTTTGACGGGTTTTGCGTTGGCTACGGTATTCCTCATGCAGCTCTGGACCATCAGGTTTTCTCTGATGACGATCAACAGGATGATAAGAAGGCTACATCTGATAAGGAGGACGATGACGAGGATGATGGTTCTGATGGTGGTGGCGATGAAGAAAAGATAGAAGGTGGTGCTTCTAAAGGAGCTTCTGTTCCTGCAAGCTTCGTTGGTTAACCCTCCAATCCTCCTGTTCAATCTCAAGTAACTAATGTCGAGGCGAATGCTATTGCTAGTGGTGAAGGATCTGGCGAAGCTGAGATAGAGGTTACTGGAGGTGTTCCCCTTCGGCAACAATCTTGATTCCCCTTAGTTTGTCTATATTATTTTGCTTCTCCTGACAATTTTTACTTGAACTGGGCGCTCCCAAACTTGGGGGCAGAATATTTCGGATATTCCCTTTCTTGTTTTTAATATATCTCACGTTTCTTGGACATAATTATAACTTGATATATGCTTGCCAATTTTTCGTGAGTAAGATATTACGCTTATTTTTAATCTCCTCCTTGCCAAGTATATACTTACGAAGGAAGTGCACACAAGAATACAAACTGTTGAAGTATATACTTGCCTCTTATTCTTTTGTGAAATTCCGCAGCTTTTGTGCTTCTTCGCTATATCTCTGCCAAGTAATTTATTGCCCAAGTTCTTTCGTTATTAGTCTGGCTACTTTGCGAATTGTCACTCGGTTCCTTGAGCCTTTGTCAAATAATCGCCTCCCCTTTTCCCTTGGAAAGATTTAGAATTTGGGAAGGTGAAGCTCATAAAAATATAAAATATAAAAGTATATACTTGTCCCTTATTCTTATGAAGCGTCCCGTAGCATATCTATTGCTTTTGTCTCGCCTTTCGACTTTGTAATCTCGTATTGCATTTCGTATGGTGTCCCTTGTTTTGATCTGGGTTGGTTCATTTTGTAGAATGTGTCTGATCTTGTGCTTGTCTTGCTTTCGCTGCCTGATTTTGGCTACTTCGTTATCAATTTCATATGTTGGCCATGATTCTTCTTAGGTATCGTCCTTATCTTGCGATATAAGGTATCATGGTAGTCTCACTTTTCTTTTCATTTCTGGCCCCTATTTCGTGATTTTGCATTGGCATCTGTTCCATACTGGTTTTGTTTTTGGTGTTACTTCATATTTGTCTCTAATTTTCCTCTTGTGTTGCTTATATTTTTGGGTTATGAATTGTCACGGGTATGGTTTTATTGTCTTCTACTTGTGTTAGATTTTGGTCTTACCGTCCTGTTGAGTAGGACTTACTGTGCCCCTGTCTGCTACTTGTATATGGCTATACGATGTCTTATTGCACCTCCTAATTAAGGTCTTATTGCGCCCCACCTTATGTTTAAGGGTATTAATTCGACGAAATCTTAGGCGCT
The DNA here is from genome assembly GCF_003573695.1 of Papaver somniferum. Taxonomy (NCBI): domain Eukaryota; kingdom Viridiplantae; phylum Streptophyta; class Magnoliopsida; order Ranunculales; family Papaveraceae; genus Papaver; species Papaver somniferum. Next base: position 34,735,207 of record NC_039366.1, read on the forward strand.
CGTTATCCTTGCGAATAACGATCCATCAACCTCGCCTCAATAGTCATTTTGAGGTTTTATTTCGCGACAATACCACATGCCTAATTATTCCCATGAATAATTAGTCCCATGGTATTGCCGTCTTTTTTGATCACGCAGCTCCCTACTCTGGAGGGTACCGTCCCTTTATATTCCCCTTGATTGCCCCTTCAAGGAGGTTAACCCTAACATGCATGTTGGTCTCCTCCCATCCGGTTATTACGACAATCAGTTGTTTTCGTGACTTCTTATCCCTTCGCCGATGTGGCTCATGGTTACAGAGTCACAACCTAGGTGGGGTTTCTTTGGGACCGAGTGCATCGTAGCCAGGACTTTCCATATGGTCATGGTCGGTAACACTCCAGACTTCCCAGGCACCCGCAGCTCAACCGAATACGTCGACGCGCTGGTCATATTTCTGCACCTCTTACCGAAGTCCATCATAAAAGGGACCCTCAGCGGATAGGTCTTATCATTTCCCCTAGCTTATGTCTCTAGGAGTTGTTCATGACGTGCGTTAGGACTTATTGTTGCCTCTTGCACTTTCGTGCGAACTAGGGTGCACGCCGTGGATTCGCAGCCTTCCTAGGCGAAGGTTTTAAGTTTCGCTGAAACTGTTTTACTTCGTGTGTCTTATTAGCCTCCTAATGCGAGGTCTTACTTGCCTGTTTAAATCTTATTCCGTTCAAATTTACTTTATGTTTTCAATCGACGAATTTGCTTATTAAACCCAGAAATACTATTATTATTATTTTTGTTAACTCAATACATTGCTTACAGATGATCTTGCTTGATTAAACTCTAAAACTTTTTCCCTCACTTCAGTAATCCTTCTCTAGATCAACGGTTTTCTTCCTCCTTTTGAATATAGTCGGACTGATATTCTTTTAGATCCTCTATCCGCACCTCATTCCTGATCTTGAATAATTTCATAAACAACGGATTCCTGGTGGATAAAGCATAAATGAATGATCGCACTAGATCTTCTTCTGACAACCTTCGTTTGAGTTCGTTGCAAATCGCGTTCCATCTCGTCACTATACTTCGCAGGCTTTCGTTGTCCCTTTGTTTTAAGGAGAACAATGCTGCGATTTCTGGTTTACAAGGTTCACTTCTTGCACATTTATTCATCATTTTTTTTTCCGCTCCCATAGTTCTTCCCCTCCTTTTGCTGTGACATTGCTCGTGGTTCTCCTTTTGTTGGTTGTCACTGATTGTTGAGATCGATATTCCTTTTCCCTGATTTCCCTCTTACTTTCTTTTATGGCTCTTCGTAAGTCCCTCCTTTCACCTTGCTCCCCTCGTGATGTATTTTATAGATAGTGGTAAAAGTGGTTCGATTCTCAAACTTGCGAAGGATAAAATATAGACTTAAATTCTAAAACTAAAATAGAAAACTCACTAATAATTATAACAAACATTGACAAAGTTGATATCAATATTAAAAGACAACTGAGGCTAAGATTCAACTATTTTCCAAATTCAAATTAATTTAATCCAATCTTTATATTTATGCAATTTTCTCGTTCAATTTGATTCTAAAATATTGCAACAAGTAGATTTTCAAAAGCAATAATTGTAAATATCAATTATGAAGCATCAAAAGTCTATAAACTAAGCATACTTCATCAAAATAGATCACAATCACTCAAGTAAAAATCATATTCAATTATAGCTCAAGGCAAATAATCATAATAATAATTGCAATAAATAGATGAAATAGAATATACCACTTCTTATTGGAAAAATAGCTTCCTCTATCGCCTCAGCAATGGGGTTTAGCTCCTTGTATTAATCATGATCTTAAAATATTTGTTTATGGCTCAAAAGATGATTAAAAGGATGAAAAGTAATAACACATCCGATTTGCAAAAACGTGAGTGTGTTATAGAATCTCTGTTACAAAGGAGAAATAGTAGCTAAAAACCTTAGGCAATCACAGTTGGTAAACGATAAATAGGTTCTGCTGTTGAATAGCGATATTTGTCTGCGACAGTTGCTTGTGCGTCTTATGTTCTTCGTGTTCTAGGTATTGCAGCAACAGAAACAAAACTTCACCTTGTGATTTCAGCTTTCTGTTCTCTCCTAAACTTCCCCAAAGTGTACGTAACCCTTCCTTGACCTATCCCTGCTCCTTTTATAGCCCACAGGTCGATTAAACCTCAAGAAATCTTCGGTTATTCTTATTTTTCCTCCACCTCAAGTCTCGGGATTTCTTTCCCTGCTAAATCTTCTTTACGCTTTTAGATGAGACGTATACACTCCAAATAGGCTAGAGCAATATTCTATCTCGAATTAAACCCAACAGAATCATGTAACTGCCATATATAAACTCACCAAAGCCCGGAATATCTTCTCCTCCTCTGTTTTGATTGATTCGAAGATTTGTTGCTATTTTTGCGAATTTGAGACACATACCAATCCTGTTTTGATGAATCAACTGAATCTTAATCCATCTCCACGTCAAACTCCGACTAAAACTAAGCCTAGTCAGCAACAGAACCCGTTAAAATTCCGACGCCTTTGTTTCCTTCTCCCGGCTTATATAGCCCGATTCGTTTGGTCCAATCCCTTGTACCAACTCTGTTATGCTCCAAGAAGTCCATCCCAAAAGAAATATGCAGTTGAATCTCTCCAAATCATCCAAGAAATCCAACTCTAAATGTTGCTTCGCTGCTGCATTAATTCCCTCCAAAAAGAACTCGTTTGAATTGTGAAGAAGAAGAGGCGCCCCCTATCCAGAGTAGGGGTGCCGATAGAAGTTGTCTAGGGGGTGCCCTGATGGTGCCCCTTATCCAATGTCTGGGGTCCAAAATCACTTCCTCCGAGTGCTTTGGACAACTTTTCGAGCCGATTTTTCTAAAAATGTTTATTTGCCAAAAATACCTACACACACATAAAACACCATAATAAGTACAAAAATGAGCACTATCAATATATAGAATCGAGACAAATTAGACATGAAAATGTGTCTATCACCTCGTCTTCCCATTTCTTGCTGTTGTTCACGATACCCCTCAGTCGCTGGTCTTTTATCCGAGATTATTTCTCTCCTCTTCGCGTGATGTTCAACTTGCTTCCTTTTGAGATGATTATTCTTGATAATGAGTTTTTGATTTTGCCTTTCCATCTTTATTCGTTCCTTTACCAAGTCTTTCTTTCTCCGTCTTTCTTGATAAAGTTATTCCTTCAACCGCTCAATTTCTCTATCTTCTTCGAAAGAATATTTCTTCTTATTTCTTAGATTTCGCGCCTCCTTGCTTTCAACGTTGCTTCATGTTTCTTGTATCAATATCTTCTTGTTCTTACTAGGGTTTTCCTTTTGCTCCCCATGCAGTGTTCGTTTCTCCTTGGTTATTGGTGTTTCTTCTTCAATTGTCATTATTTCCTCTTCTTCTGTTACTCTCCTCTTCTTCACCTTTCCACTTTGTTTTGTCTCGTCCCGGTCTTTTCTTTCCGTGGTTATCTCGCGTTCTCCCTCGTGAATGGTTAGGGATTTATTCCTCCTTTCAAGGTATTTTGATGTCATATTCCCTTCTTCGTTTGTCCCGATCGTGAATATCATCACTCATTCTTCCCTTTTGGCTTCTAACATTCTCCTCTTCTGCTCTATTTTCCTTCTTAGTTTTTCTTCATAGTTATGAACATCCTTTTCAGTACAACTTCGCGCATCCTTTTGATCTCCCTTGATCTCGCCTATCCCACTTGGCATTGGGAACCGTATGGCTTGATGAAAAAGTCGATGCAACTCCTTTTACCCCATATATCCATGGCCTGCCTATAAGTGCATTATAAGGTGAGTCCATATCTACCACACAAACTTTAACTTTCGTTTCCAATTCCTCGACGAAGATTTTTACGATTAATTCTCCCTTTGGCTTCGATGCGACTCCGTTAAACCCATATATGTTGTACGTTGAAGGTACAAGGTGGGAATCTTTGTATCCCATTGTTTTAAACGCATGATAAAAGAGTATATCAATGGAGCTTCCCGTATCCACTAAGATCCTGTCTATTGCCCAAATTTTCCTTCCTTTGATAGAGTCATCTTCCTATCTTGAGTGTTTTCCAAAGTTTAAAGTTATAACTAACAGATCTATATGCCAGGTCCCTCCTTCTGGTGCATCTTGTGATGAAAATGTAATCATTCTTTTTTGCCATTCCTCTAAGGGTTCTTTCTTCGTGACACTGAATATCTCGTTCCCTTCAAAGTCTCTCTTATGCACTCTTTTGAGTACGTTATCATGAAAATTTTGGATATTCTTCGCTGAATGTATTATTGAGTTGCAATTCAACCTATGCGTTCCTCGGTCTATTTCAACTCGGTACACCTATGCTTGATTCTGATTGTTGTCACGAGGTGGTGGTGGTGGAGGCGCCTGGTTCTCCAAAAAATGTGCGAGCTTTCCATGGTCCATCAAGGGGAGTATGATTCTTCGGATGTTTCCGCAGTCGTTCGTGTGGTGTTCGTGGAAGCGATGATACCTGCATAATTCGTGACTCCTGTTTCATGGGGATCCCTTCATAGGTTCGGGGGGGATCTAATCTGTCAATACTATCGCCTCCCACACTTTCTCCACGGTTGTATTGAGTCTAAGAAGTTTCACATCTTCAAAGGTTTGTGCATTAGGTCTTTGCTCTCCGAATCTCGGTCCTTGGTTGTTTCTTTATTGATACCCCGTGTTATTATTTCGCGAATCATAGTTTCTTCGTCTCGGTTCTTCGTATCAAGGGTTTTGATCAATCCATTCTTGATCTCCACTTGACACTGCTACCAGTTTTGCGGGAACTACGTTTGAAGGTTCCCCTTTCTCGTATTTTGAATCGTTTTCCACAATGTGTGTTGTTCTTGGTAAGAGACGAGAAGTTCCTTCTTACGATGGGATCAGCATGACTTCGCTAACCTTCCTCTGTTTTTCCTCCAGTGCTATATATTCTTCCTGGTACTCCCTCAACTCATTCATTGTTAACGAATTTCGAATTATGAATATTTGAGTGTACAACAGGTCAGTCGGGATTAATGCATTCACAAAGGCTAGAATAAAGTTCTTCTCATCGACCCTTCCAGCGAGTTCGCTACATACTGTTCTCCATATCGTCACCAGTCCTCACAAACTCTCTCCTGGCCTTCGTCTCAAGTTGAATAAGGTCTCAATCCCTGGCCTCAACATATTATTTCTTATATATGTCGTCAGGAATATCCTCTGTAAGTCTTTAAATGACGAAATTGATCTTTCGGGGAACCCATCAAACCAAGCCAACGCCTCCCCATTCAAACTTGCCGGGAAGTACTTACACAGTACTGCATCATTTCGTCCCCATTTCATCAGTGATAAGGTATATTGCTTTAAATGCTGCACGACACTTTCTGATCCACTAAATATGCTCGCGAAAGTTGGCAACACACATTTCCCAGGAATATTCGCACACGATATTTCGTAAGTGAATGGAGATTTGTTGGCCTCTTCTATCGCCTCTGCTAGCTGCAGTCTGCCTCCTCTTCGGGAGTTGTTTATCAGTGCCCTCATGTCCCGCAATTCATTCAGGACTTCCTGGTTCAGGTTTCCTCCATTTCCTCCATGAATGTTTCTCCTTACTTCGTCATATCTTCTTTCCCCTCCGCGTCTTCTTTCTTCCTCGCGTCTTCTATTCTCCTCGCTATGTATTTCTTCTTCTCGTCTCCTTTCTTCTCCGTCTTACTCTTCCTCTTCTCGCCTTCTTTCTTCTTCGTACCTTCGACTTCGGTCCTCCCATCTCGTTTCTTCGAATGCTCTTCTCAGATTCCTTTCGTCACTGCTTTCTCTTTCTCTTTGTCGCCTTCTTCTTCTTTCTCTTCCTTCCTCATTTTTCCTTTCTTCACTTTCGTCGTTTTCATATGCATAGTCCCTTTGACGTGAATTCCTTCTTCCCGATGAAACTGTTCTTGCTCCTGAGTCTGTATCTCCTCCTCTCGAATCATCAATTGATCTCTCCTCGTTGAGATGACGATTTTGTAGCATCAGTGTGGCGTTTTGTCTCGCTAGTCTAGTGCGCTGCTCCACTAAATCTCTTTCTCGTTCTCTTTCTTGACGAAGCGTCTCTCTCAGCTGCTCCAACGTCATGTTTTCTTCATCAACGTTCTCTTCCACATCCGCTCGGGTCGGCTCCTCCTCTGCGGTAGTTTCGGTGTCTAAGGTATGGACAGATCCTTCCCTGAAGTTATTGTCACCGGTATCACCGTTCTGCTGCTGGTTCACACCGTGCCTTCCTCCCGCAACTGACGTTTCTCCTCTTTCCATTCTCCCCCCTCTCTTTGCTTCAAAACGTTTGCTCCTTCTGGTCGCTATCACGTGCCTTGCTCAATATGGTATTCTTGCCATCAACCAACCTTGGTTCGATATCTTCGAATCAGCTCACCCTTGCCAATTCGTGAACGATCTTTGATTAGTGAAGAACAATTATTCCTAACTAAAACCTCCAAAACAGACTTTCTTCTTATATTTTGCCAAATCTTTCAAAGAAGCTCTCAAAGATTATCCTACCCTCCAAATTTCAATTGTGAATAAATCGTTTTAGTTTAAGAAATTACGTTTTCACAAAGAATAACTCGCTGGAAATTTTAAATAACAACAAACTAAAAGCAACTTCAAATTTTCCTTCAAACTCTTAGATGAGGATGAATCCTCAATCTAAGTTCCCTGTTTCCGGACGCCAAAATGTAACTACTGAAAATCCAGTAGTACACCCAAATAATGTAATAAACAAGATCTAAGACATCTTAAGAACAAAGAAAAATCAAAATCCTTTTATTGATCATCAACTTACGAAAATAATACAAGTATAAGGACTTAGACGGACCTTAATATCTCTACCCTAGACTGTACTTCTCTCCTTACCAAACCAAAGGCCTCTATTTATAGGAAAACTAGTTAATGGAAGACAATTCACTTTACTTCGCCGGATATCACACATTTCATGTGAAGTTTGCTTTTTACTTCGCCCACGCCATTTTCCATAAAGTTTCCCCCTCCTTTTCGCCGATAACCCAGGCACCTTGTCCGTACAACTGTCTCCTTTCTTGCTCAATAATCCATGTACCTCGTCAAATGTCTTCTCGTCCAAGTAACCCTATTTCGTCCATCCAATTTCGCAGATGACACCTTGTACAACACTCCAACGGGCACTTCGTGTCTCCAATCTATTTCGCTTATTGATTATCTTCGTATCGCTCCTTCATATTTAAATCTATTTACTTCGGTTGATCCTATGAACTTCGCAGATCTGATAATAGTAGAAGTAACTCTGACAGCTGATTTGACAAGTCACTGATCACTATTTTTGGGGAATGATACATGATCTTTTGGTAGGATTTCTAAACCTAACTCGTGCGAACACGTGGCGAGTACATTTTCTGTACCTACACTCACTTTGTTTGTTTTTCTTTTTCTTCAAGTTGCCGTGGAAGTGACACATGTTGCTGCATTCAGATATTCAGCGCAGTGCAGGGAATAGTGATTTGATTTCGTACGCTTTGGAGTCTGATCTAATCATATCCTGTTTCCAATGTCGTCAAAAACTAGAAGACTCCGTTGTTATTGGGAACCTGTTATATTATTATAGGGGGCACCTGGTTTTGTAACGACACAAAACCTGGAATTCCGGTTGCCTTCTCGCCATCTGGTCAGCTGCATAACAACACAATTGTTTAGTACCGGAAATGTGGAAATCATTCTGGTGAAAGACACCATACAGCTATTGTTACTGACATAGTTTCAGACATTGGTCGATGATTAGCTTGCTTACTCGAACTTGCATCATTTGATCCGAAAATTTTGGAAGAAAATGTCGAGAGAACAATATTAGAACTTAAGCAAGAAGATCAACTGAGTATTTAATTTGTTGGCATGGTTAGGTTGTCTCTTGAAGAAAGGTGATGCCTGTATTCCAAATCTTCGTAAAAACCCTTTAGTGACACAGGTTGTCACTTGAAAAGAATCGAGAAGTTAATGTTTTTTGTTACAGTTTCTTGAGGAGTGAAAAAATAGGTTCTTGCTTCTGCAATAACAAAAGTTAGCCTGACCCAGTCTTAACCTGGCCAAAGACTGGGTCAAATCATACTACCAAGTACCAACTGAATTGGTGTCTTAAGCGTGGCCATACTGTCAATGACCGCATGGGGCAGTAATCGATTGCACTTTCTAAGTATTAGCTCAAGCTAATCAAGATCTCACGAGATAGACATAATCAGTTAATAAACTTTCTAGTACAATTTACAAACAGAAAATACAACTACAGTACTATTTAAATTCTTCTGCCATTACAAAATTACTATGCATATATGTGTGCAAGCGTGTGCGTTCTCCAGTTTTCATAATCTAGTCTATACTATATCTTGTACGAGTCTGGAAAATGTGAACATTCATCTTCAATTTCTTCCCAAAATCAACTAGTTCAAAGATGCAAACATCGCCCTCCTTCAAATCATTATCCGCAACAAATTCACGCCAGCCCAGAAATATCCTTCTTTCAGTTGGTGTTCCAGAAACATAATGGACTTCCCAGGTTTTCTCATCTGAAACCTTAAGAGTGATCACCATCCGTGTTATGTCTGCCAAATGTTGGGTTGCAAAAACAGCAGGTACTCTCTGCATTGGAAAGAAATTAGGATGGACCATAAAAATGCGCATTTATTTATTAACAAAGATGAACTATAGTTGGGAGTATTCCCTCGATAAATGATTCACAAAGTCAATTACTGAGATCATTTCATTTATATGTAGCCCTGCATGTCGAAAATCTTACCAGCATTCCTTTTTTTATATGTGCAGCTTGAATAACGACCTTGAAGAACGGATACTGAGATGTAAACATTTCGGCTGTGTCAAGCGTTGCGTGAAATTCTGCAGTATATTTACTTGATTTAGGAGTAAGCTTCCTGGCGGATGCTTTTTGTTGTCCGAAAACGTGAACGAGCATTTTGATATTTTTCCTATCAACTAGTTCAAAGACACAAACATTGCCTTCTTTCAAATCATTATCTGCAACAAATTTATGCCAGCCATGAGATAGCACTTTTTGCTTTGGTGATCGGGAAACATATTGGACTTCCCAGGTTCTCCCATCCGAAACGCTAAGAGTGATCACCATTCTTGTTATGTTTGTGAAATGTGAGGTTGCAAAAACCAAAGGTACCCTCTGCGTTGGAATGAAGATGAATTAATAGTTGGGAGTAATCCCTTGATAAACGATTCACAAATCTGACATAATTTACTGAGATAATTTCATTTAGCTATATAGCTCTGTGTCAAACTACCAAGTACTTGACTCAATAAGGATTGCAACCTACTAAAGACAGGATCAAAAACGTAAAATTTAATTGGAAAGCTTACCACCATATGTGTTTGTATATACGAGGCTTGCATAACAACCTTGTAGAACGGATTCTCTGACGTAAACTTTTTGGCTGCTTCAAGTGTAGCCTTGAATTCCACAGAAAAATATCTTATTTTAGGATTAAGCTTCCTGGAAAATGCTTTTTGTTGTTTGAAAAAGTGAACATTCATCTTGATGTGTTCCCTATCGACTAGTTCAAAGACACAAACATCGCCTTCCGTCAAATGATTATCTGCAAGGAATCTACACCAGCCCTTAGATAGCTTACTATTTGTTTTTTCATTATATGTTCGAGAAACATATCCGACTTCCCAGGTTCTGCCATCTGAAATGCTAAGAGTGATCACCATCCGTGTTATGTTTCTCAAAAATAAGCTCGTAAAAGCAATTGGCACAATCTGCATTAGAAAGAAAATTCAAGAAGAACGATAAAACATCACAGATATTTGTCTACAAAGACGAAGTAGTAGTTGCCACTAATCCCTCGATGAAGGATTCACCATTGGCTGTGACCTTGGTTAATAAATTACTGCAGAAAGTGGCTAGGCCTATAGCTGATTATAAATGATTCTCAAAGTGAGATCTTTTACCAGAAATCATATCATAGGTTTATCTATGTACCCTTGGCCAATGTTAAAAGTACCAATATCTTGAATCAAAGGGTGACTACGCAAATGTATGTAACTTAATTACTAAGAGATGTGAGAAACTGTATGGTTTTATGTCGGAATGCTTACCACGTTTCTCTTTATATGTGTGGCTTGCAGAATGAGCTTGAACCATGGATTGTCAGACTTAAATGCTTCAGCTGCTTCAAGTGTTGCCTTGAATGCCTTGGTATGAATTCTTGTAGGTATAACCGTCCTTTGTTTTGCTCTCTTTTGGGAAAATTCTTGTCTCCCTACATTATATGATCAAATAAAACCATTAGACGGAAAAATCCATGTAACAAGACAAGAAAACCCAAGTTTAATTATGACAGACTTACCAGGTTCGGCTTTCTGATCGTAAGAGGATTCACTTGACATGGAAGGTTCATAATTGCTTTGACTACTCCCAGAATTAAGAGAGGATTCTCTTGACATGGAATGTATTGAAACTACTTCATCCAAATGAGTTGATGTCATTTCGACTTCATTATTGGCATCGTCGTTATTATGAGATGGGTTATCTATCTCAGTAGCATCTATGCCAAAGATATGAACTTGAAATTCTGAATTCCCGTCATATCTGAAAAGTATAACATATCCAACACAGATAGAGTAAAACTCCATAAATTCTGGCCAACCATTTTCAAACAATATCACACCTTCAGCTTTCCTCAGTTCTATATGCCAGATACCACCATTGGGAACCTTAATAATTGCATGGTCAGACAGTTCCTTCCCGTACTTGACAGTAAATTCTTTTGGAAGTTCCTGCATGTCATGCATTGAGTCATATACAAACTGATTAAAAACAAAACAGTGCAAACTGAACTTAGGGTGCAGCCGCAGTGACTAAAGGATGTCTCATGAAATCTCATAGAAATGGTAATGTGACTAGTTTAACTGGATTCCTCAAATCAAATTGAAACTAAAATAGAGAGAAGGATATTAAACTGATTTTACACTTACCAATCGTTTGTCTTTGTGGCTGGAAGCGTCAAGTATTTTACAAAAATGCATCGTGGAAGATGATAGTGCTATTCGTTTTTAGAATCTTGCTGCTTCGGCTGATCTCCAAAGTAGACAACGAACAGAAAAACTGAACAAAGCAATTTAAAATAAGCAAGAATGCATGATACACATGTGGCATCTCATTTTGTTTCTGCAAGTTGCTGAGGAAGTGACACATGTTGTTGCATTCGGAAATTCAGAGATAATCTGATTCCGTACACCCTGGTCTGATCGTCTCCTGATTCCAATGTCGTCAAAAACTAGGGGACACCGTTGTTATAGGGAACCTGTTATTATCTATAGGGGGCATCTGGTTTTCTCAACAAAGCCTGGCGAACCTACACATGAGATTCTGGTTGCCTTCTCGCCAGCTGCATAATAACACAATTGGAAATGCGCAAATCATTCTGGTGAAGGCCAACAGCTGTTGTTACTGTTACTGACATGATTTCAGACACGGCCGTTCATGACTACCTTTTGCTTACGCAAACTTGCATCATTTGATCCAAAAATGGTGGAAGAAAATATTGAGAGGACCACATTAGAGCTTACGCAAGAGGATCAACAGAGTAGTATTTTATTGAAATGGTTAGGTTGTCTCTTGAAGTAAGATCATGCCTGTATTCCAAATCTTCTAAAAGCTTTTCATGGCTGGTGCAGAAAAAATCGAGAAGTTTGATGTTAAATGTGTTTTTTGTCATAGTTTCCTGAGGAGTGAAAAAGAAAAAGATATAACTAGTTAATAAAATCTAGTACAATTTTCAAGCAAAAAATACAACTATGGTACTACTTGATACTTCTGCCATTACAAAATTACTGTGCGCATATGTGTGCAGGCGTGTGCGTTTCTCCAATGTTCATGTTCTAGTCTATACCATCTTGTGCGAGTCGGAAAATGTGAACATTCATCTCGAAATTTTCCCTATTATCAACTAATTCAAAGACACAAACATCGCCTTCCTTCAAATCGTTATCTGCAACAAATTCACGCCAGCCTTGAGATATCCTACTTTCCATTGGTGTTTGAGAAACATATCCGACTTCCCATGTTCTCTCATCTGAAACCCGAAGAGTGATCACCATCCGTGTTATGTCTGTCAGATGCTGGGTTGCAAAAACCGCAGGTACTCTCTGCATTGGAAAGAAATTAGGATGAACCATAAAAAATTCCCAGATATTTATCAATGAAGATGAATTAATAGTCAATACCTAAGAGTAAGATACTGTGATAGTATATACGATTGAAAATGTATGGTTCGTATTGAAAAGCTTACCACCGTTCCTGCTTTTATATGTGCATCTTGAATAACGACCTTGAAGAACGGATTCTCAGATGTAAACTTTTCAGCTTCTTCAAGCATGGCCTGGAATTCCGCTGTATAATTACTTGATTTAGGAGGAAGCTTCCTAGGAAATGGTTTTTGTTGTCTGAAAATGTGAACAATCATCTCAATTTTTTTCCTGTCAATTAGTTCAAACACACAAACATTGCCTTCCTTCAAATCACTATCTGCAACGAATTTACACCAGCCCTGAGATAGTCTTTTGTCAGTTGGTGACCGAGAAACATATCTGACTTTCCAAGTTCTCCCATCTGAAACCATAAGAGTGATCGTCGTCTCTGTTATGTTTCTCAAATGTGAGGTTCCAAAAACCGTTGGTACCCTCTGCATAGGAGAAGAAATTAGGATGAACATTAAAAAAATCACAAATGCTCATCAACGAAGATGAATAATAGTTGGGACTAATACCACCATAAGTGATTCACAAAGGGACATAATTGTAATGAAATCATTTCATTTTGCTACATATCCCCGCGTTGTACTACCAAGATCTTGACTCGAAACGGTCAATACCTGAGGGTTTCCTAGATGTGACCTACTAAGAGACATGATTAAAAAAGCACGGTTTGAGTCGCAAAGTTTACCATCAGTTGTCCTTCTATATACGAGGCTTGCATAACGACCTTGAAGAACGGATTCTCGGATGTAAAGTCTTCAGCTGCTTCAAGCGTTGCCTGGAATTCCGTAGGATTAAGCTTCCTGACAAATGTCTTTTGTTGTCGGAAAAAGTGAACATTCATCTCGAATTTTTTCCTATCGACTAGTTCAAAGACGCAAACATCGCCTTCCTTCAAATGATTATCAGCAACAAATTTATACCAGCCCTTAGATAGCTTACTTTCAGTTTGTGTTTCAGAAATATATCCGACTTCCCAGGATCTCCCATCTGAAATCCTAAGCCTGATCACCATCCGTGTTATGTTTTTCAAATATGAGCATACAAAAGCATTAGGCACCTTCTGCATTAGAAAGAAATTCAAGGAGCACCATAAAAAATCATAGACATTTGTTAACGAAGACAAATTTAGTAGTTGCGACTAATTCCTCGTTGAGTTCTTCGCTATTAGCTGATATCTTGGTTAACAAATTACTGTAGAAATTGGTAGGATACTGTATCAAGGATTATAAATGATTTTCATTTACTGAAATCATTTCATTTGTCTATCTGTATTCCCCTGGGCCCTGTGCGTCAAAACTACCAAGATCTTGAATAAAAGAGCCAATACCAAAATGAAGTAACTTACTAAGAGACGTGATGGAAAATAGACGGTTTCATGTTGGAATGCTTACCAAGATTCTTTTTATATGTGAGGCTTGCAGAATGCGCTTGAAGGATGGATTCTCAGACTTAAATGCTTCGGCTGCTTTAAGTGTTTCCTGGAATGCCTTAGTATGAATTCTTGTATGAACAAAAGTTCTTTGTTTTTGTTTTTTTTGGGAAAATTCTTGTCTGGCTACATTATGATCAAAATAAAACCATAAGACAGACAGCATCCATGTAACAAGGCAAGAAAACCCAAATTCCATAATGAAAGACTTACCAAGTTTTTGTCGGAAAAAGTGAACAATCATCTCGAATTTTTTCCTATCAACTAGTTCAAAGACACAGATATCGCCTTCCTTCAAATGATTATCTGCAACGAATTTACACCAGCCGTGAGATAGTCTTTTGTTAGCTGGTGGCCGAGAAACATATATGACTTTCCAGGTTCTCCCATCTGAAATCCTAAGAGTAATCCCCATATTTGTTCTGTTTCTCAAATATGAATTTGCAAAAACAATAGGTACCCTCTGCAATAGAAAGAAATTTAAATATCAGTTGGTGTCAAAAAATTCATCATTTACTGAGATCATTTCATTTGTCCATCCATACGTGGACAAACGGCCAATACCCTAATGCATCTTACTAAACGGCCAATACCCTAATGCAACTTACAAGTGTTCTGCATTTTCTATTTTACATAATCAGATTTTCCTTTTGCTTCTTTCAGCTAGCAACCTGTAGCTTCTTGCCATAGATGAAGCGTGGGAATTTGACTCGATGGTTAGTTCATTTTACGTAACTAAATAAAATTGTCACTGATAGAATCTTGAAACAAACGGCCAGATCTTGAAACAAACGGCCAACACCCTAATGCAACTTACTAAGAGACGTGGTAAAAATGTACGGTTTCGTGTTGGAATGCTCACCACAATTCCTTTTATATACGAGGCTTGCATAATGACCTTGAAGAATGGATTCTCAGAGTGAAATGCTTCAGCTGCTTCAAGTGTTGCCTTGAATTCTTTAGTATGAAATCTTTTAGGAATAACCCTTTTTGGTTTTCGCGATTTCTTGGGAAGTATCTGTCTGGCTACATTGTAATCAAATAAAACCATAAGACAACAAAATCCATGTAACAAGACAAGATAAGAACTCAATTTATTAAAGAGAGATTTATCAGGTTCGGCTTTCTGATCATAAGAGGACTCACTAGACATGGAAGGTTCATAATTGCTTTGGGTACTGCCAGAAAGTATTGAGACTACTTCAACTTCATCTTCATCCGAATGAGTTCGTGTCATTTCATTGTCATAATTGGTATTATCGATAGGAGATGGGTAATCTATCTCAGTACCATCCATGCCAAATATATGAACTTGAAATTTTGAATCCCCATCATATCTGAAAAGTAAAACATGTCCAACACAAATCGAGTAGAACTCCATAAATTCTGTCCAACCGTTCTCAAACAATATTAAACCTTCAGCTTTCTTCAATTTTATATGCCAGATACTATTGAGAACCTTAATAATTGAAAGGTCAGACAATTCCATCCGGTACTTGTCGATAAATTCTTTTGGGAGTTCCTGTCATGCATTGTACACAAACTGATTAAAACCAAAACCGCCAAAAAAATAAATAATACATTCGCTGGTTACAAACTGAACTTTAATGTGCAGCTGCAGACATGCACTAAAGGTAATGGATGTCTCTATAGCATTGGTGACTGGCATAAGTTTTTCTTGTTGCGTCAAAATCTGACTCATCTGCAGGGTCTATCTAGATTACACTCTAGTTGGATTTCTCAAGTCAAACGGTTTGAAAAACATTCGAAGTTCTGATTCGGACGAGTTAATTAGCAGAAATCAAGCACCCTATAAGCCAAAAGAATTAAACACCCTCCTCTTAAACCCTCTAGATAGATATCCTGTTGATCTAATATCATCGAAGTACACCTACTCAGTACTTTCTTTTTTTTGATTATAAACTAAAGAGAAGGAAATTAATTAATTTGAGTATTATACTTACCAATCGTTTGTCTTTATAGCTGGAAGTGTCGAACATCTTGAAAAAATGCATCTCTGAAGATGATAGTCAAGTTGTTCTCCTCCTTCAAATCTTGCTGCCTCTCCACAGTAGAAAAGGAACAACAAAACTAAGCAAGGAATGAATGTTGCATCTCACTTTGTTTTTCTTTTTCTTCAAGTTTCCGTGGAAGTGACACATGTTGCTGCATTCAGATATTCAGCGCAGTGCAGGGAATAGAGATTTGATTTCGTACGCTCTGGAGTCTGGTCTAATCATATCCTGTTTCCAATGTCGTCAAAAACTAGAAGACACCGTTGTTATAGGGAACCTGTTATTATTAATAGGGGGCACCAAGTTTTCTTTGTGTATGCTAAACATAACAACAAAACCTGGCGAACCTACACAATAAATTCTAGTTGCCGTCTCGCCATCTCGTCAGTTGCATAACAACACAACAGCTGGTTCTGACATGGTTTCAGACACTGGTTAATGACTACCTTGCTTATGCAAACTTACTTCATTTGATCCAAAAATGGTGGAAGAAAATATTGAGAGGACAGTATTAGAACTTCCGCAAGAAGATCAACAGAGTATTTTTTTGGCATACTATCAATAACCGATGGCGCTTTCCAAATATATAAGCTCAAACATGGGAAGCTAATCAATATTTTCATGATATAACCAGTTAATAAACTTCTAGTACAGTTTTCAAGCAAAAAAATACAACTATGGTACTACTTGATACTTCTGCCATTACAAAATTACTGTACAACTATGGTGCATAAAATGTGTGCAGGCGTGTGCGTTTCTCCACTGTTCATGCTCTAGTCTATACCACCTTGTTCAAGTCGGAAAATATGAACATTCATCTCGAAATTTTTGGGAAAATCAACCAATTCAAAGACACAAACATCGCCTTCCTTCAAATCATTATCAGCAACAAATTCACGCCAGCCCTCAGCTATCTTGTATTCAGTTGGTCTTCGAGATACATACCTTCGAGTAACATATCCGACTTCCCAGGTTTTATCATCTGAAACCCTAAGAGTTATCACCATCCGTGTTATGTTTGTCAAATGCGAGGTTGCAAAAACCGCAGGTACCTTCTGCATTGGAAAGAAATTAGAGTGCACCATAAAAAATTCACAGATGTTTGTCAACTAAGATGAATTAGTAGTTGGGACTAATCCCTCGATAAATGATATACACAAAGTTATTCATTTGTCTATTGCCCTGCGTCAAAACTGCCAAGATCATTACTCAAAAGGATCACTACCTAAGAATTACCTAACTGTAACTTAATAACCTTTTAGATGCCAATTTAAAAAAAACCTGTTTAGTTAAAACACAAATAAAAATAAACATGATTAAAAATGTGTGTTTCGTTTTGAAAAGCTTACCACCATTCCTGCTTTTATATGTTTGTCTAGCAAAACGACCTTGAAGAATGGATTCTCAGATATAAACTCTTCGGCTGCTTCAAGCGTTGTCTGGAATTCCTCTGTATAATAATTCCTCGCAAATGGATTTTGTTGTCTGAAAACGTGAACAATCATCTCGATTTTTTTCCTATCAACAAGTTCAAAGACGCATATATCCCCTTCCATCAAACGATTATCCGCAACGAATTTATACCAGCCCTGAGATAGCCTTCTTTTAGGTGGTATTCCAGAAACATATCCGACTTCCCAGGTCCTACCATCTGATACCCTAAGAGTGATCACCATCTGCGTTATGTTTGCGAAATGTGAGGTTGCAAAACTCACAGGTAATATCTGCATTGGAAAAACATCAGGATGCACCATAAAGAATTTGATTTATCAACGAAGATGAATTTGGTAGTTAAGAGTAATCCCTTGATAAATGAGTTGCAAAGCGACATAATTTATACCGATATCATATTTCATTTAGCTATATAGCCCTGCGTCAAACTACCAAGATCTTAACTCAAAAGAGTCAATACCTGAGGATTGCCTATATGTAACTTGGTAAGAGACATGATTAAAAAGGTGCAGTTTCATGCTGGAAAACTTACCACTTGTCGTTGTTTTATATTTGAAGCTTGCATAACAATCTTGAAGAATGGATTCTCAGATGTAAACTCTTCAGCTGCTTCAAGCTTTGCCTGGAATTCCGCAGTAAAATGACTTTTAGGAGTAAGCTTCTTGGCAAATGTTTTTTGTTGTCGGAAAATGTGAACAATCATCTCGATTTTTTTCCTATCAACTAGTTCAAAGACACAGATATCGCGTTCCTTCAAATGATTATCTGCAACGAATTTATACCAGCCCTTAGATAGTGTACTTTCGGCTAGTCGGGAAATGTATCCGACTTCCCAGGTTTTCCCATCTGAAATCCTAAGAGTGATCACCATTCGTTTTATGTCTCTCAAATATGAGTTTGCAAAAGGAATAGGCACTTTCTGCATTAGAAAGAAAATTCAACAAGGACCATAAAAAATCACAGATATTTGTCAACAAAGACGTACGTATATTAATAGTTGCGATTAATGATTAATCCCTTGATGAATGATTCACCATGGGGTGTGATCTTAGTTAGTAAATTACTATAGAAAGTGGTTAGACGGCCTATCGTGGATTATATATATGATTCTCAAAGAGAAATCATTTACTGAGGTCATTTCATTTACCCTTGTGTGAGTTGTGTCAAAACTCAAAAGTACCAAGATCTTGAATTAAAGGGCCAAAACCGAAATGTAAGCGACTAATGGACCTAATTAAAAATGTACAGTTTTGTGTGAGAATGCTTACCAGGACTCTTATTATGTTGTAGGCGCGCAAAATGACCTTGAAGAATGGGTTCTCAGACTTAAATGCTTCGGCCGCTTCAAGTGCTTCCCGGAATGCCTTGGTATGAAATCTCGTAGGAATAACCCATTTTTGTTTTCGCGATTTCTTGGCAAATTCGTGTCTGGCTACATTATAATCAAATAAAATCATAAGACGACAAGATCCATCAAACAACGCAAGTAAATATGAATTTAACTATGAGAGACTTACCAGGTTCTGCTTTCTGATTCAGAGTGGATTCATTTGACATGGAAGGTTCATAATTGCTTTGGGTACTGCCAGAATTAAGAGAGGATTCGCTTGACACCGGCGGTTCATAATTGCTTTGGGTACTGCCAGAATGTATTGAGAGTACTTCAACTTCATCCGAATGAGTTGAAGTCATTTCAACTTCATGATTGGTGTTGTCGATATGAGATGGATAATCTATCTCGGTAGCATCAATGCCAAAAATATGAACTTGAAATTCTGAATTCCCATCATATCTGAAAAATATAACATGTCCAACACAAATAGAGTAAAACTCCAAAAATTCTGGCCAACCATTTTCAAACAATATCACACCTTCAGCTTTCTTCAATCCTATATGCCAGATACTATTGAGAACCTTGATAATTGCAAGGTCAGACAGTTCCTTCCCGTACTTGGCGGTAAATTCTTTCGGAAGTTCCTATTATGCATTGTACACAAACTGATTAAAAAAAAATCAAAACAAGGTACATTCTTTTTTTGCCAATATCCTACTACCTAGCATTTCCATGGATCTAATAAACTGAACTTAATATATGCATCTGCAGTCTGTGGTCACTAAAGGATGTCTCACGAAACCTCATCATAGAATTGTAATGCGACTGGCAAAGTTTTTAGTGATGCCAAATCTGACTCAACTGAATAGTTTTTCTAGATAACATTTTGGATTTCTCGAGTCAGAAGATTTGTGAATCTGACTCGATAACAAGGGATTAGAGTTGTGACTCGGACGAGTTAGCAAAATCAAGCATCCTAGAAGCAAATAAACCCTCTAGAAATCCTGGTGATCAAGATTTAAATCTCTGATTTCAGATTCTAGAATGTGGGTTAAAAATATCGATCAACATCTCCAATACTCTTGCGCAAGCCATTTTTTGTTTTTGATATAAACTACAGAGGAAGAAATTGAACGGATGTTATCCCTTACCAGTCGTTTGTCTCTAATGATGGAAGACTGGAGTACCTCGAAAAAATTCATTGCTCATGAAGATGAAAGTTATCAAAATCTTGCCGCTATGGCTGCCTCTCCAAAGTAGAAAAGGAACAAAGCTAACCAGGAATGCATGTGGCATCTCATTTTGTTTCTTCATCTTGTTGTGGAAATGACACATGTCGCTGCATGCTGTTGCTGCAATCGTCAACATTCAGAAATTCAGAAAATTATCTGATGTCGTACTCTCTGGTCTAATCATCGCCAGTTTCCAATGTTTACGATCGTCAAAAACAAGAGGACACCGCTGGTACGAAACCTATCATGTTTTTGGGGGCACCGGGTTTTCTTTTTATGCTAAATTTAGCCAGATAATTATAATAAAAAAAAATTAACCTGACCAAGAGTTTGGTCAAATCCTAAGGATCAACTGGATTGGTGTCTTGACTATAAGATACTCGCAGACTATGAGATGGGAAGAGCAAGTAGGCATAGTCAATATTAGCTAAAACTCCTAACCTACTAACACCACCCTTAAAAAAGGAAAGCTAATTAAGATTTCATGAGATACATATAATCAGTCAATAAACTTCTAGTAGTACAATTTTCAAGAAAATAAAAAACAACTACTATACAGTTTAATACTTTTGTTGTCACAAAATTACTAGGCATATATGTGTGCATGCATGCATGAGTCAATTTCCCTAATGTTCATACTCTATTCTATACCATCTTGTGCGAGTCGGAAAATGTGAACATTCATCTCGAAATTTTTCTCACAATCAACTAGTTCAAAGACACAAACATCCCCTTCCTTCAAATCATTATCCGTAACAAAGTCACGCCAGCCCCGAGATATCCTTCTTTCAGTTGGTGTTCGAGAAACATATCCGACTCCCCAGGTTTTCTCATCTGAAACCCCTGAAACCCTAAGAGTGATCGACATCTGTGTTATGTTTGTCAAATGTGGGGTTGCAAAAACTGCAGGTACCTTCTGCAATGGAAAGAAATTAGGATGAACCATAAAAAATTCACATATATACCTGGTCAAAACTACCAAGATGCTTACTCAAAAGATCATCTAAATATAACTTACTGTATAGTATGACACATGATTTAAAATGTACAGTTCGTGTTGAGAAGCTTACCAACGTTCCTCCTTTTATATGTGCGGATTGCATTATGACCTTAAAGTACGGATTCTCAGAAGTAAACTTTTCGGCAGCTTCAAGCGTTTCCTGGAATTCCAGAGTATAATTACTTGATTTATGAGTAAGCTTCCTGACAGATGGTTTTTGTTGTCCGAAAATGTGAACAATCATCTCAATATTTTTCCTATCAACTAGTTCAAAGACACAGACATCGCTTTCCTTCAAATCATTATCTGCAACAAATTTACGCCATCCATGAGATAGTCTTTTGTTAGCTGGTGGCCGAGAAACATATCTGACTTTCCAGGTTCTCCCATCTGAAACCATAAGAGTGATCACCGTCTCTGTTATGTTTTTCAAATGTGAGTTTGCAAAAACCGCAGGTACCCTCTGCATTAGAGAAGATATTAGGATGCAGTGATGCACCATAAAAAAATTCATAGGTGTTTATCAACAAAGATGAATTATAATAGTTGGGATTGACTACTCGATCAATGATTCACCAAAGGGATTTTTTGAAATAATTTTGTTTAGCTACATAGCCCTGCGTCAAACTACGTACCAAGTTCTTGACTCAAAATTGTCAATACCTAAGGGTTGCCTAGATGTGACTTACTAAGAGACATGATAAAAAATTCACGACGTCGATTGGAAAGTTTACCATCACTTGTCTTTCTACATATGAGGCTTGCATAGCGATTTTGAAGAACGGATTCTCGGACGTGAACTCTTTGGCTGCTTCAAAAGTTGCTTGGAATTCCGCAGTATAATATCTTAATTTAGGATTAAGCTTCCTGGTAAATGTTTTTTGTTGTTGGAAAATGTGAACATTCATCCCGATTTTTTCCCTATCAACTAGTTCAAAGACACAAACATCTCCTTCCTTCAAATGATTATCTGCAACGAATTTATACCAGCCCCTAGATAGCTTGCTTACAGGTCTTCCAGTTTGCGTTCCAGAAACATATCCGACTTTCCATGTTCTCCCATCTGAAATCCTAAGACTGATCACCATCCGTGTTATGTTTTTCAAATATGAGCTTGCAAAAGCAATTGGCACCTTCTGCATTAGAAAGAAATTCAAGAAGCACCATAAAAAATTACAGGCATTTGTTCACAAAAATGAATTAATAGTTGCGACTAACTCCTCTATGAATTCGCCATTGGGTGTGATCTTGGTTAATTAATTACTGTAGAAAGTGGATGAGCTATTGCAGATTATAAACGATTCTCAAAGTGAAATCATTCACTGAGATCATTTCATTTGTCTATCTATATACCCTGGGCCCTGTGCGTCAGAACTACCAAGATGTTGAATCAAAGGGCCAATACCAAAATGTAAGTAACAATAACATACACAGAGACGTGATGAAAAAATATACGGTTTCGTGTTGGAATGCTTACCAAGATTCCTTTTAAATGCGAAGCTTGCAGAATGCACTTGAAGGATGGAATTTCAGACTTAAATGCTTCGGCAGCTTCAAGTGTTGCCTGGAATGCCTTGGTATGAATTCTTTTAGGAATAAGCGTCCTTTGTTTTTGTATTTTTTGGGGAGATTCTTGTCTGCCTACATTACAATCAAATAAAAGCATAAGCCGACAAAATTCATGTAACAAGGCAAGAAAACCCAAATTCAATAATGACAGACTTACCATAATCTACTTTCTGATCATAAGAGGATTCATTAGACAAGGAAGGTTCATAATTGCTTTGGGTACTATCAGAGTTAAGAGAGGATTCACTTGACGTAGAAGGTTCATAATTGCTTTGGATACTACCAGAATGTGTCGAAACTACTTCAACTTCATCTTCATCCGAATGAGTTGATGTCATTTCAGTGTCATCATTGGTATTATCGATATGAGATGGGTAATCTATCTCAGTAGCATCCATGCCAAATATATGAACTTGAAATCTTGAGTTCCCGTCATACCTGAAAAGTATAACATGTCCAACACAAATAGAGTAAAACTCCATAAATTCTGGCCAACCGTTCTCAAGCAATATTAAACCTTCAGCTTTCTTCAATTTTATATGCCAGATACTATTTAGAACCTTAATAATTGCAAGGTCAGACAGTTCCGTCCCGTACTTGTCGATAAATTCTTTTGGGAGTTCCTGTCATGCATTGTACACATACTGATTAAAAAAAAACAGCCAAACAAACAAAACATACATATGCTACCATTTTCATGGATCTATGCATCACATGATAGCTCCGATTCACTGCTAACAAACTGAAATTAATGTGCAGCTGAAGTCACTACAGGTAATGGATATCTCTATAGCATTGGTGATGTATGTGACTGGTGTAAGTTTTTGTTCAAAATCTGAGTCACTCGTTTGTCTAGTTGGATTCCTCAAGCCAAATGATTTGTATCTGACTCAGCAAAACGATTTGGGATCCGATTCGGACGAGTTAATTAGCAAAAATCAAACACCCTCCTCTTAAACCCTCTAGATAGCTAGGTTAAAAACATCTCAAAGACTATTGCATGTCCTAATTAAGAATAGTAACACTTCAAAAAAAAAAATTTACTAGTATATAAACTAAATAGAAGCAAATTAAATCGAGTATCATACTTACCAAAATGCATTGCTGAAGATGAGGAATTAAGTTAAAATGTTGCTGCTATGGCTGCCTCTCCACAGTAGAGAAGGAACAAAGCTAACCAGGAATGCATGTTGCATCTGATTTGTTTATTTTACTATTTCTTCTTGTTGTTGTGGAAGCGACACATGTCGCTGCATTCAGAGCGGTGCAGGAAATAATCGGATTTCGTATGCTCTAGTCAAATCATCTCCCGTTTCCAATGTCGTCAAAAACTAGAGCATATACCGTTGTTAATTTATGGGACACCGGGTTTTCTTTATATGCATTAGGTCCTTCTTGGCCTAAGTTTTTCGATAAAAAAAAAGGGTTTTCTTTACATGCTAAAAAAAAAAAAATGGAGAGCGAAAAGAAATTAATGGTCCGGTTGGGTTCTACCGAACCATGCGTAACTCACATATATAAACGTATGCTCCGAGTCTATAGTCTTCTCTCTTGTTCTTGTTTTCGTTCTCGTTTGTGTTTCTTTACAACTTTATGATGTCTGTTTGTTTACTAAGAATGCAAGTTACTGCACCCAGCAACTAAACTCGATCCCTGGCGTTACAGACCTTGACCTTTCTCCATTTGGTAATGTGAAGATATATGACGTTTTGGATCAAGCGTTTGATTAAGTAGTGGCAGCTGAGCCAAGGTGCACAATGCCATTTCTTTCTATATTGGCGTACCAGTTCTTGACAAAATCTGTCGACCATTTCTCTATCATTTTTATATGCGTGTGCTTGCAGGGCGTTGTCCAAACACAAGGCCAAAGGATTGAGACATTCTTTTATAAACTTAGCAAGTCGCTATTCAATTACGCTATGACAAGACAAATGAGCAATATATACTAAGAAGCCCAACAAAATAGCTATACAGTGAATTTGGTTTTCCCCAAACAGAAGTCAATTTTTTCAGTTTTTCCTTCATGTTTTTCTTCACCTATAAAAGCCAGATGAACGAATCAAAAACCCATTCGTTCAAACTTACAGATCCAAAACAAAAGCACTCCATTGAAGAAGTTGTTGTCAATGAATGCGTTTCATCAAACAAAAACACTCTATTGATGAATTCCACAAAGCCACCGGTTCTTGTTTCTTTTCCTGTAACAACGTAAGTAGTAGTACTACGACATTGTCTTCTCCCATACTTGATGTCTGGGTTTTAATCAAAGTTTATTAATCAAAAACTATAATGTACATTGTACAACAAAGATTAATTGTAACTAAAAAAGTTAAGGAAAATGTATATTTTATCCAATAATATTATCTAGTGTTTATATTGACATATCACAGCTTATCCCGATAACAAATATTAACCTGACCAAGACTTTCCTCAAATCATACTACCAAGTACCAACATAATTCGTATCTTGAGCCTTGACCCTACTTTGAAATGGAAGAACAAGTAGGCATACTGTTAATGTCCACATGGAGCTGATTGCGCTTTCAAAATATTAGCTCAGACTCTTGGCCTTTTAACATGGGAGGCCAATCAAGATTTCATGATATAGATATACCAATACACTTTTAGTACTGTTTAAAATGCAACTAATAGTGCTATTGAATACCTCTACAACTACGACATTAATATGCATATATGCTTCCATGCGTGAGTTTTTCTCCAATAGAATGTTCATACCCTAGTCTATACCAAATCATGTACGAGTCGGAAAATGTGAACATTCATCTCAAGATTTTTCGTACTATCAACTAGTTCAAAGACACATACATCCCCTTCATTCAAATCATTATCTGCAACAAATTTACTCCAGCCCTGAGATATCCTTCTTTCAGTTGGTGTTTGAGAAACATATCCAACTTCCCAGGTTCTCCCATCTGGAACCCTTAAAGTGATCACCATCTTATATTTTTCAAATGTGAGGTTCCAAGAACCGCAGGTACCCTCTGCATTGGAAAGAAATAAGGATGCACCATAAAATATTCACAGATATTTTTCAAATAAAATGAATTAATAGTTGGGACTAATCCCTTAAATGAATTGTAAAGCAACATAATTTAATGATATCATTTCGTTTAGCTATATAGTAAGATCTTGACTCAAAAGGGTCAATAACTAAGGATTGCCTAAATATAACTTAGTAAGTGACATGATTAAAAATGCACTGTTTCTTATTGGAACGCTTACCACCAGTCGTCGTTGTATATACGAGGCTTGCATAACGACCTTGAAGAATGGATTCTCGGACTTAAACTCTCCAGCTGCTTCAAGCGTTGCCTGGAATTCCGCAGTATAATATTTTAATTTAGGAGTAAGCTTCCTGGCAAATGTTTTTTGCTGTCGGAAAATGTGAACATTCATCCCAATTCTTTTCCTATCGACTAGTTCAAAGAAACAGACATCGCCCTCCTTCAAATAATTATCTGCAACGAAGTTATACCATCCCTTAGATAGCACACTTTCAGATTTTCCAGTTTGTGTTCGAGAAACATATCCGACTTCCCAGGTTCTCCCATCTGAAATCCTAAGACTCATCATCATCCGTGTTATGTTTTTCAACTATGATCTTACAAAAGCAATAGGCACCTTCTGCATTAGAGAGAAATTAGAGAAGCACCATAAAAAATCACAGACATTTGTTAAGCAAGATTAATTAGTAGTCGTGACTAATTCCTTGATAAATTCACCATTAGCTGGTATCCTGGTTGATAAAATACTGTAGAAAGTGGTAGGATGGCGTTGTTGGAGTCTTGCAACAATAGAAGAAACGTCAGATGTATCAAACAATAAATATAAAGAACTGTATCAAACAACTCTACCACGAACAAATTGATGAGGGCAGAATCATAGGTTCAACAAGCTGTCCTTAACACATTAGTTCGTGGGTTTACTCTAAAGTAATGCTAAACCCCAACGTGCGAAGATGTGTCCAGGATAAGACTGCCCGATATAACTTGTATTAGCACAATACAAGTTACGCCCTCTTAAACTCAGCAACGGGGATGGAAGTAAAACGCCGCACGAAAATAAAATCAAGAAGATGAAGAAAAGTAGACCTAGAGATGGTCGCCGCTTGTGTGTTTTGAAAAGATATTTTCGAGTTGTATTTATAGGAAAATTAACTTGCAAATCAAGTTAGGTTTAGGTTTTTCCTTATAAAACGAGTTTTGTTTCTTGTAAAACAATTAAACACAAAAAAGGAATTTTTTTGATAAATAAAACTCTTAAATAAATTATTTATCAAGTTAAAAACTTGCAAAAAATAATTTCAAGTAGACACGGACTTGGTGCTTGGTACACGCGCATGGGCATGGGTCGAAACATGTATTTTTCGCCTCACCCGCTCAACCCACATTGTTTTACAACATATCCATGAGAACATGGTAATATAGTGGAGCACCTCTTTAGTTTTCCACAATGTGGGACTAAAGGTTCCATTTCATTCACTCAAAAATGAGTGAGTATCCTTAGACCCTTAGGTCATGAGATCAAACCACACCAAGACCAAAAAATCATTTATTAAATAACTCATTTTCTCCAACAATCCCCCACATGAATGAAATCTCGGTAAAAAACGAAAAACCAGAGTACGGAAAATACCATTTAGGCAAAGGTGTCCATGAGGTCTTGAACCTTGCTTAGTGAGAAGTTACCGGAACTACTAGCTAGACAGTGAACTATGTCTTGAACTGCTAGCGTTTGGTGTAATTTTAATAACATCCACGCATGATATCCTCCAAGTGTTGCTAAGTTCGTGCCGTTTTGTCCATTTTGGCCCTGGACATATCCTGTTTCTGAAAATGCTTTAGAGAATCGGCTCCATTCTCATTGGAAGCGACCCACTTCCTTATTCAGATAGGTGAGTTCCATCAAGAGTGTTTACCGCTACACCCCACTTCAATCTTAAATTGAAACTATATAACTCATTAAGACTTAATTAAAACTCATCCTCCACATGCAGTCACACTATCACATCAACACCATAGGGAAGGGACAGAGAATGAAATTCTCTGATAGTGTTTACCTTTACCCACCATAAATTAGTTGTCTCATTCGAAACCTTGTTATTGGAATCTCCAGTCAGCAAGGTTGAGTATCCTTCATGGCAAGTTTAATTATTTGAGCCTAAGCCACATCCCCTTCAATGCTTTACTAACTATATCCTTGGGCAAACCTTTCGTCAAAGGGTCCGCGATATTCTCCATGGACCTTATCCAATCTATGGAAATAACGCCTGTGGAGATTAGTAATTTCAAAGAATCACGTCTTCTACGCATATGTATAAACTTTCCATTGTAGAAGCTATTCTTAGCTCTACCTATTGCAGATTTGATGTCACAATGTATAGATATAGCTGGCACAGGACTATGCTAGAGAGGAATATCTTCTAAAAAGTTTCTTAGCCATTCGGCCTCCTCTCCTTCTTTATCTAACGCAATAAACTCCGACTCCATAGTTGAGCGAGCTATACATGTCTGTTTGGAACTCTTCCAAGATACAGACGCACCTGCTAGAGTGAATACATATCCACTCGTAGACTTAGACTCGTCTGAGTATGCTATCCAGTTCGCATCGCAAAATCCCTCAAGGACGGTCGGATACCCTTCGTAATTCAAACAAAAGGTCATTGTGTACTTCAAGTACTTTAGCACTCTATTAAGTGCATCCCAATGTTTCTGCCCTGGATTACAAGTATACCTGCTTAACCTACTCACAGCATAAGCAATGTCTGGTCTCGTACAATTCATCAAATACATCAGACTTCCTATGACTCTCGAGTATTACAAGTATACCTTTCCTTTTCCTGCAACCTCTGATGCAGATGAGTTACACATATAGAGTTTCTCGCCTTCCCCTACCCTCTTGTAGGAGGTGAACAGGTCTCTGTTCCCACAAACATGCTTGGTAGCTCCAGAGTCTACCCACCAGTCCATCACATTGGTCACCAAATTAACTTCAGACACTACAGTAGAAAACCCATCCTTGTTCTTTTCATTCAAGTTAGCATTATCCTTCTTGTCCTTACGATGTCTACAGTGAACTTCCATATGGCCAGTAACTCCACACGCATAACAAGCACCCTTAATTTTAGTAATTCTAGACTCTGGTTTTCGAAACATACCTTTCTTGGGAGGACCACGCTTAGAGTTACGATTGTTACTCTCACTTTTTCCAGCTTTGGAAGATCTATGTTCAGTCATATGAGCTTTATTACTCATGTCCCTTGCAGAAGACACGTTCTTATCTTTGGAGCACAGCAACTATTCCACTTGAATCTTCTTCCCTAATTCAACCATGTTGATCTCGCCAGTTTCATGTCTTAGCTTTTTCTTGTACTCAGACCAGGAACTTGGTAACTTCTCAATTACCGCAGATACTTGAAACGTCTCATCAATGACCATACCTTCAGCAAGAATCTCATTAATAATCTGTTGAAATTAGAGGAATTGATCAACAACAGGCTTATCATTCGTCATCTTGAAGTCCATAAACTTCGCCACCAGAAATTTCTTGCTCCCTGCAGTCTCCGCTTGATATTTTGCTTTTAACGCAGTCCACAAATCATAAGCACTGAAATTTTCTTTAGCATTGTAAAAATCATACATCGTATGTTCCAAACCATTCATGATATGATTTTTCGCCAGAAAATTACACCGCTTGTTATACTCGATCACCTCCTCAGTTAAAGCTTCATCATTCATCAATTCATCATGTGGAACAAGTACATAATCCAGTTCATGATGGCTTAGATAAAACAACATCTTGGATTGCCATCTCTTGAAATCCTTTCCATTAAACTTCTGTGGTCTTTCAACGTCGTTCTTTCTCATTGTTACAAGGAATAATAATGTGTTAAGATTGTTGGAGTCTTGCAACAATAGAAGAAACGTCAGATGTATCAAACAATAAATATAAAGAACCGTATCAGACAACTCTACCACGAAAAAATTGATGAGGGCAGAATCACAGGTTCAACAAGTTGTCGTTAACACATTAGTTCCCGGGTATACTCTAAAGTAATGCTAAACCCCAACGTGCGAAGATGTGTCCAGGATAAGACTGCCCGATATAACTTGTATTAGCACAATACAAGTTACCCACTCTTAAACTCAGCAACGGGGATGGAAGTAAAACGCCGCACGAAAATAAAAGAAAGAAGATGAAGAAAAGTAGACCTAGAGATGGTCGCTGCTTGTGTGTTTTGAAAAGATATTTTCGAGTTGTATTTATAGGAAAATTAACTTGCAAATCAATTTAGGTTTAGGTTTTTTATTATAAAACGAGTTTTGTTTCTTGTAAAACAATTAAACACAAAAAAGGAATTTTTTCCATAAACAAAACTCTTAAATAAATTATTTATCAAGTTAAAAACTTGCAAAAAATAATTTCAAGTAGACACGGACTTGGTGCTTGGTACACGCGCATGGGCATGGGCCGAAACATGTATTTTTCTCCCCACCAGCTCAACCTACATTGTTTTACAACATATCCATGAGAACATGGTAATATAGTGGAGCACCTCTTTAGTTTTCCACAATGTGGGACTAAAGGTTCCATTTCATTCACTCAAAAATGAGTGAGTATCCTTAGACCCTTAGATCATGAGATCAAACCACACCAAGACCAAAATATCATTTATTAAATAACTCATTTTCTCCAACAGGCGTATTGCGGATTATAAACAATTCTCAAAGTGAAATCATTTACTTAGATCATTTCATTTGTATATCTATATACCCCATGGCCCTGTGCAACAAAACTTCAAAGATCTTGAATCGAAGGTCCAATACCAAAATGTAAGTAACATATATACTAAGACCCATGAAAATATACGGTTTCGTTTTGGAATGCTTACCAGGATTCCTTTAAAATACGAGGCTTGCAGAATGCATTTGAAGGATGGATTCTCGGACTTAAATGCTTCGTCTGGTTCAAGTGTTGCCTTAAATTCCTTGGTATGATTTTTTCTAAGAATAACCGTTCTTTGTTTTGGTGTTTCTTGGAAAAAAAATTGTGTGTCTACATTATGACCAAATAAACCATCAGACGGAAAAATTCATGTAACTAAACAGGAAAACCAAAATTTGATTACGAGAGACTTACGAGGTTTGGCTTTCTGATCATAAGAGGATTTCACTTGATATGGAAGGTTCATAATTGCATTGGGTACTGTTAGAATGTGTTGAAACTACTTCATCTTCATCCGAATGAGTTGATGTCATTTCAGCGTCAGGATCGGTATTATCGATATAAGATGGGTAGTCTATCTCAGTAGAATCCATGCCAAATGTTTTGAAGAAGTGGAAACCTGATTTTGTTCTTCTTCAAGAGACCAAATTGGAAGATTTTACTCATCATATTAGGTGGGAAGTATGGAGCAAACCGGGGATTCAACATTGCTTTCTTCCTTCCAGAGGTACTAAGGGAGGCATTTGCATTATATGGGATGGAGATAAGTTTGAGCTTTTGGACACTTTGGTAGGAATCTACTCTGTTTCTTGTCTGTTCAAAAATCTATCGAATCATTCTGTTAACTTTATCTCGTCAGTATATGCTATGAACGATGGAAAGGATCGAAGAGTATTGTGGCGCGAACTTGGTGAAGTGCTAGGTATTTGGGATGTGCCAGGCTGTATAGGGGGGACTGGAATGTGACATCTGCTCTCGAAGGCAAGAATAGGGATGGCATCATCACCAGAGCTATGCGTGACTTCAACAGGTTTAAATCCAACTTTGATCTTGTTGATATTCCTTTAAGTGGTGCAAAATACACATGGTCAAATTTTCAAGAAAATCCAGTATGCACTAGAATAGATAGGTTTTTATTGAATCAAAAGTGGGATGAGTTTTATCCGGGATCTTTGCAAACCGCCAAACCTAGACCTGTCTCAGACCACATTCCGATTATGCTCTCCACAGATTTTACTGACACAGGTCCTAGACCTCGGAAATTTGAGACAATGTGGTTGGAACACGATGATATTAAAAGATTGGTACAGGAATGGTGGGATAGTTTACACTTTACAGGCAATCCGGGGGTTGCTTTCTGTAAGAAGTTGAAAGGGCTCATGGATTACTTGTCCATCTGGAACATTGAGACATTTGGAAAAGTGAGCAAGACGATGAATAATCTCCTCATCGACATCAAAAATCTTGACGCAATAGAAAAGAAAGGGGTTGTATTAGGAGATTTTGTATGTATATATTGTTTATATGGTTAAGAAATATAATAGTTAGGAAAGATATTATTTTGAGTTAATGCTAGCAAATATGTTTTTAGTCATCTTCCTATTTAGCGTAAGGGAATATAGATTTTGTAATCAAGTTTTTCATAATAATAAAATCTTCTGATTTCTCTACCTTGTCGTTTCATGGCATTTGAGCCAGGAAAGACATAATTTTCTATTTTTTTAATTTTAAAATCAGAAATTTGCATTGAAGATTAATACCATGGCTGTTGTAGCTAATTTAGCGATCACAACCACTAACTCCGGTGGAGGATTTCTATCGTCACAAGATCGACTGGATTTTGCTGATATTCTTACTGATACCCAATGGGAAACCATTATGCAAATGGTAAATGGATACTTGATACAGGGGCTTCATGACATATGACAGGAAGTAAAGAGTTTTTGTTTAAGACTCATGAAATAGGTTTTTCTTCCGTGAAGATTCCGAATGGAACATACTCTCATGCTCCATGTGAAGGCACCGTTGTGTTTGAAAACAATATGAAATTATTTCGTGTTTTATTCGTTCCTGATCTCCATTGCAATTTGATTTCTTTAGCATGTTTAATTAAAGATTTGAGATGTATTGTCACTTTGACTGATAAGTTATGTGTGATACAGGACCGCACTACCAGGACGGTGATTGGAGTGGGTGAGAAACGAGATGGGATCTATATCTACCACAGTGGAACACCTATTATGGCAAATCGAGTATCTATTGGAGAAGATTATTGTTTGTGGCATAAACGTTTAGGTCATGCGTCTAATAAGGTTGTTTCTTTACTTCCGGGTATGAATAAAGATGATTGTTAGAAATTTTTTAATGAACCGTGTGATATTTGTTTTAAAGCTAAACAAACTCGGATTACTTTTCCTGTTAGTAAGAATAAAGATGATGACTTATTCGATTTAGTTCATTGTGATCTGCGGGGACCTTATCGTACTCCATCTTCTTGTGGCGCACATTATTTTCTTACCATTGTCGACGATTATTCTCGCTGTGTTTGGATTTGTTTAGTGACACATAAAACTGAGGTGGTGCAAAATTTTCAGAATTTTTGTGCTATTGGCGAAGACACAGTTTGATAGACAAGTTAAGAAGGTGCGCAGTGATAATGGTACGGAATTTCTTCCATTAATTCCTTTCTTTGCTAAACATGGTATAGAATTTCAAACTTCATGTGTGGATACACCACAGCAAAATGGTCGAGTTGAACGCAAACATCGTCATATATTGAATGTGGGGTGTGCTTTACGATTTCAAGCAAATTTACCTCTTCGGTTTTGGGGGGAATGTATCTTAAGTGTTGCTCATCTTATTAATGGCACACCTACTCCCTTGCTCAATGGAAAAACTCCGTATGAATTGTTACATGGAAAGTCCCCTATTTATACTCATTTTCGAGTATTTGGATGTTTGTGTTATGAAAGTATTATC
This sequence comes from Papaver somniferum, assembly GCF_003573695.1. Lineage (NCBI taxonomy): Eukaryota > Viridiplantae > Streptophyta > Magnoliopsida > Ranunculales > Papaveraceae > Papaver > Papaver somniferum. Next base: position 34,768,252 of record NC_039366.1, read on the forward strand.
CCTCGTGATCGAAACAAGTTTAATCCACGAAGTCGCCGTTGTATTTTTATTGGTTATCCTCATGGAAAAAAAGGTTGGAGGTTATTTGATTTGGAAACGAAACAATTTTTTGTGTCTCGTGATGTTATTTTCTTTGAAGATAAATTTCCTTACACAGTTATTTCCTTGGACAATAATGAAGATAATATTAATGAACAATGCTAGCTAAGATTGGAAGACTGGTCGGTGATTTCTACGGAAAGTGCAAGGACGGAAAATTCTCATGAGGTACCAGCCAGTCCAGAACGTGGCAGAACTGCAGGGATATCAGCTTCCGGAGACTGTACAAGACCGAATAAGCAGGTTCATGAGATAGCAGCACGACAGATTTACCGTCGTCTGATAGAGTTAATATTTCAGACACTGTTAACATTCAACAGGTCACGGGTGAAAGAACTACAAGCGTCCCTCCTACACCTTCTCAAAACGTGACAGGTAGGGTCATTTCTAACGGAAGTCCAAGAGTCACTACTATACCTTCTCAAAACGTGACAGGTGGGGTTGCTTCTAACGGAAGTCCAAGGGTCACTGCTATACCATCACAAAACGTGACAAGGGAGGTCAATTCTGATGTTGTCCCATGTGCAGAACATTGTGATTATGATACTGTCCCATGTGATGTACCTTCACCGACGGAGTCAGACGGTGATGTTTTTAACTCACCTGATGGAGTAACTTCACTGGCAGGGGGGTCTTATGATGTAGGTTTAGTGCCTGACAGTGCACACATACCTGACAGTATTTCTGATGAAGTTTTATTGCCTTCTACCGACAGACTGGCTGGTATCAGTGACATTTCTGATAAAACAGTTGGAAGAAGTGTTCGGTCTCGGGTTCCTAATACTCAGTTTAAGGATTATATATGTAATACTGTCAAATCTATAGATCCCGACTCCTCCATTTCCCACTCTTCAACGTCCTCATGTACGCTTTATCCTATGACTAATTATGTGTCTTGTGCAAAATTTTCTGCTAATCATATTCGTTTTTTGGCGACGATAACTACTCTTAAAGAACCTACGAGGTATGCAGAAGTTGTTCGTCTTCCGGTTTAGCGCGTAGCTATGTCTAAGGAAATCGGTGCTCTTGATAAGAATGGCACGTTATCTATTACTGATCTGCCGTCAGGGAAGAAAGCTATTGGTTGTAAATGGGTTTACAAAATTAAATATAATTCTGATGGTAGTGTCGAGCGGTACAAGGCTCGTATGGTTGTTCTTGGTAATAGACAAGTTGAAAGGGTGGATTATCATGAAACATTTGCTCATGTAGCTAAAATGGTTTACGTTAGAACATTTTTAGCAGTCGCAGTTGCTCGTGATTGGGGGTTACATCAAATGGATGTTCATAATGCTTTTCTACATGGGGATCTTGATGAGGAAGTATATATGCAACTTCCTCCAGGATATTCGACTAAATATCCTGGTAAAGTGTGTCGACTCCATAAATCTTTGTATGGTCTTCGTCAAGCTCCTCGTAATTGGTTTGCTAAGCTTGCAGGTGCTCTTGAGGCTTTTGGATTTGTACAGTCTTATGCTGATAACTCTCTATTTACCCTACGGAGAGGTGAGAACTCAATTAATGTACTTGTCTATGTCGGTGATTTAATTATTGCTGGGAATAATTCCGCTGCTATTACTGCTTTTAAAGCATATTTAAGTCGTTGCTTTCATATGAAAGATTTGGGCAATCTCAAGTATTTTCTTGGTATTGAAATGTCTCGAGGAGCTGATGGTCTGTTTTTATCTCAACGGAAATACACCTTGGATACTCTGTCTGAGACTGTACTTCTTGGAGTCAAACCATTTTATTCACCCATTGATCAACATCATCGTCTAAATCTAGATGATGGACCTTTCTATTCTGACTCATCTCAGTATCGTCGGCTTATTGGACGTTTGATTTATTTGACCATTACACGTCCTGAATTGTGTTACTCGGTGCATGTGTTGGCTCAATTTATGCATTCTCCTCGGGTATCTCATTGAGAAGCTGCTCTTCGAGTTCTTCATTATCTAAAGGGCCATCCGGGTCAAGGGATTGTTTTACGCAAGAATAGTGCCCTCCAACTTACTGCATATTGTGATTCTGATTGGGCCTCCTGCCCACTTAGTCGTCGTTCGCTTACTGGTTATTTTATTTTTTTTGGGAGGCTCACCTATATCTTGGAAGACAAGCAACACACAGTATCTCGTTCTTCTGCTGAAGCCGAGTACCGTTCTATGGCTCATACTTGTAGTGAACTCACGTGGCTAAAGGCATTATTGAAATCTCTAGGTGTGTTTCACTCTCAGCCTATGCGTCTTTACTGTGATAGTCAATCCGCACTTCATATTGTTGTTAATCCTGTTTTTCATGAACGCACAAAACATATTGAGATTGATTGTCATTATGTACGAGATCAAATTCAGTCTGGCGCTATTATTAATTCTCATGTTCACACAACCGCTCAGCTTGCAGACATTTTCACTAAAGCTCTGAGTCGTCCTCAGTTTGAGCTACTTCTTCGCAAGTTGGGCATTCGCGATCTCCATGCTCCAACTTGAGGGGAAGTATTAGGAGATTTTGTATATTTATGTATATATTGTTTATATGGTTAAGAAATATAATAGTTAGGAAAGATATTATTTTGAGTTAATGCTAGCAAATATGTTTTTAGTCATCTTCCTATTTATCCTAAGGGAATACAGATTTTGTAATCAAGTTTTTCATAATAAGAAAATCTTCTGATTTCTCTACCTTGTCGTTTCAGGTTGCAACAGAGGAAGACAGAATCCTAAGGGCTAACAAGAAAAGGGACTACATCAGATGGACAAACTTAGAAGACAAGAGGATGAAGAGCAAAATGAAGGACCACTGGATTGAGGAGGGAGATATAAACACTACCTTTTTTCATTTGTTTGCAAATGGAAGAAGAAGGAAGAACAACATTGGATGTCTGAGAATCAACGGGGATCTCACGGAAGATAAAACAGAAATTTCCTCTCATCTACAACAATTCTACTCAGATTTATATAAAGAAGACAATGTTAATAGACCTTTTATGGAGAATTTGGAGTTCACAACACTAGATGGGGAAGAAAGTTCCATGAAGGAAGGACCTATTACTGAAGACGAAATTAAGATTGCACTAAAGGAGATGGAATCCAACCGGTCTCCTAGGCCAGACGGATTCCCAGTTGAGCTCTACATTCATTTCTGGGAGACAATTGAAGAAGATTATATGACAATGGTAAAAAATTTCTATGAGAGAAATTTCATAGACTGGAGAGCCAATAACACTTTCATTGCACTTATTCCGAAAAGAGACAGTGTGGAGGATGTGAAAGATTTTAGGCCCATAAGCCTCATAAACATTTCCTATTAAATCATTACCCACGTGCTGTCTAACAGATTGAAAAAAGTCCTTCGAAAGCTTATTTCGGATTCGCAAACGGCATTTGTGGCTAACAGACAGATTGTAGACAGCATTCTCATGGCGAATGAGTGCATTGGTTTGAGAACAAAAGAAGATAAACCAGGCTGGTTATTTAAGTTGGATGTGGAAAAAGCATACGACAAGGTTAGGTGGGTGTTCTTAGACCGTGTGATGCAGAAAATGGGGTTTGGTATCAAATGGAGGAGGTGGATTCATACATGTGTTTCAACTCCACACTTCGCAATATTACTCAACGGTAGTCCGGGCAGTATGTTTAAATGTACAAGAGGGTTATGACAAGGAAACCCTTTGTCTCCATTTCTATTTACAATGGTAATGGAAGGACTGTGTCGGATGATAGATAAGTTAGAGCAAAATGGTCTGTATGAAGGTTTCAAGGTTAATCAATATAGAAAGCAGGTGACCCATCTTCTCTTCGCCGATGACACCATGTTCTTCTCAAACGACTCTCCAGATCAAATACAAGTTATTAGAGCTACCCTTATCTGGTTTCAGTTACGTTCGGGTTTGGGAATCAACCCATCTAAAAGCTCTGCAATCAGCATTGGGAACACTTCTTATAATGATATAGTAAATCTAATCTTGGGTTGCTCCATCGAAGAACTACCGATTAACTACCTGTCGGGAAAATTGGCATCCCGAGCGCAGCGGAAATCAGGATCACAAAGGGCAATTGGCGATTTGAACCACATATGAGAGAAATAATAAGAGAGTGAAAGAAGATAAAGAAGCACACACAACCACAACACAAGATATACGTGGTTCACCTTTACAGGCTACACCACGACCAACACCACCAGAAAAAAACTTTCATTAACATCAAAGACCATTACATGCTCTTTCTGCAACCCAAGACAAGAACCATAGAGGTAACAAGACATACCCGAGAACACCATCGAAGAAACCATATAAACCAATATCTCTAACCATTCCTCGAACCAGCCTCGTGTCTTCTTTCTACACCTTCGTCACAGTTGCTAGTAATATAGGAGAAACACTAGAAACTAGGTTTAGGGCAAAGCCCCAAACCCTAAACATTATAACACCAAAATCCTCTCTCTAAAAGTTTTTCTCTCACACCGATATTGACCTCCACGGTAGCGCACGATCCTCCCTAACAAAGAGACCAAAATCCTAAATACAAGGATTTACCACTCTACTAGGTTGGATGTCTACAAACCTACAATTCTAGTTATATATATAGAGAAACAAACTTGGTCACCAAGTATTAGTCTCCAACTAGGAAACTAAACTCATTCCTAATATATTTCCTACTCCAATTAGGAAATCCACCTCAATATGGAAATGGACTTAAACTAGGAAATCCACCGTTTTCCTAACAATCTCCACCTCGGATCATACTTTTAAGCATGAGACGATCACAGGAAATTACCTCCATCTTCCACTAGAGTTATTCACCATCTCTAGTTACCCGTAGAATTACTTTTGAAGCTCAGACACGAACTTCCATCTTCATAGAACCATCTCTTCGATCAAAACACCATGACGTTGATAAAAGTCTTCAAACCATCTTCTTTAGAAGAACACTTATGAAACTGGCCACGCTTCACAAACACCATGAAAATCTTCAATCACTATCAATGAATCCTTGCACAGACTCCGCCACTGATCACCAAGAGAACCATCCATAAGAAACACCATTATCTCCACCTAACCAGTAAGCTAACAACATATTGAATACTAATCAAGAAAGGGAAAAATTATCTTCAATATCATATTCCAGCACATGTCATGATTACCGTGTATCTGAAACAAACCATCAGACATCTCCATTGTGAATAATAGGCTTAATCCTTTAAGCGATTCTCAAATCCATCACCAATCTGACATACTCTTTACCACAATCACACCCAACATACTCGCTTAGAATATATATCGTGTGAATGCCCATGTTACTGTGGTACATGCTTTCGAGATCGGGCACATTCTTGATATTACGTACAAACCATCAAGAATACTTTAACATAGACTTAAGAACATAAATCTATAACATCTCGTGCATAACTTCGAAGCGTTGCTGGACTTGCTTCTACATGAAACTTCACATCCCCATCCTTTCTTCAAACTTTGTAACTCATTCTTTATAGTGTATGATTACTAACATTCTTGAAGAAGTAAGCATGTATTCCACCTCATTGATCCTTATTCTGCATCCCATACTACATCATAAAAAAGAATGAAGAACATAAACTTCTACCAAGTTCAACCTCCACGATTTGCAAATCACATCACAAATCCATCTTTATATAAAATCTGGTTGAAACATTATCTTCAAAACATATTTCTCCACCCGAACAATAAACCATCGTTCAATTCCAGGCTCAATCACACCAACCCATCCTTGGTTCTGATACCAATTGTTGGGAAAATTGGTATCCCAAGCGCAACGGAAATCAAGATCACAAAGGGCAATTGGTGATTTGAACCAAATATGGGAGAAATAATAAGAGAGAGAAAAAAGATAAAGAAGCACACACAACCACAACACACGATATACGTGGTTCACCTTTACAGGCTACACCAAGACCAACACCACCAGAAAAAAACTTTCATTAACATCAAAGACCATTACATGCTCTTTCTGCAACCCAAGACAAGAACCAAAGAGTTAACAAGACATAACCGAGAACGCCATCGAAGAAACCATAGAAACCAATATCTCTAACCATTCCTCGAACCAGCCTCGTGTCTTCTCTTCTACACCTTCTTCACAACTGCTAGTAATATAGGAAAAACATGGAAACACTAGAAACTAGGTTTAGGGCAAAGCCCCAAACCCTAAACATTATAACACCCAAATCCTCTCTCTACAAGTTTTTCTCTCTCACCGATATTGACCTCCACGGTAGCACACGATCCTCCCTAACAAAGAGACCAAAATCCTAAACACAAGGATTCACCACTCTTCTAGGTTGGATGTCTACAAACCTACAATTCTAGTCATATATATATAGAGAAACAAACTTGGTCACCAAGTATTAGTCTCCAACTAGGAAACTAAACTCTTTCCTAATATATTTCCTACTCCAATTAGGAAATCCACCTCAATATGGAAATGGACTTAAACTAGGAAATCACCGTTTTCCTAACACTACCTTGGTATTCCTACAGGGGATCTTATAGAAGCAAATTCATATGGGATATTGTGATTGAAAGGACCGAAAAAAGACTACAAGGATGGAGCTCGAAGTTCTTAACTTATGGAGGGAGGCTTGTACAAATTCAGAATGTGTTGAGTTCATTGGCCATTTACTTGATGTCAATTTATTCAATGCCAAAATCAGTATCGAAAAAGCTAAATGGGATTATGAGAAGGTATTTGTGGAATATCACAGACTCTAATAGAAAATACCCACTGGTTGCGTGGAACAAATGTTGTCAAAGCAAAGAGAGGGGAGGGCTTGGGATTCGGGATTTGAACATCACTAATGATGCTCTGCTGTGCAAGTGCTTGTGGAGATATCAAGAGGAACCAGAGACAAAGTGGATAACTTTAATCAAAGAAAAGCATGGAGAGAGTAAACTAAAGTGGGACACCAAAATTACAAAGCAGAAGTACGACAGCGGAATTTGGCGAGGGGTCACAAACCGAATGGATAGTTTTTATAAAGGAATCATTTTCACAGTGGGTAAAGGGAATAGAACAAGGTTTTGGAAAGACCAGTGGTTGGGTGATATGCCTTTGAAGATAGCTTTTCCCAATCTTTATAATGTCTCTCGGAAGAAGAACAATGTTGTCATCCAATTTTACTTTCACGATCAGGTAGGGCATTCAAATTGGAATCTGGTCTTGCGAACAAGATTATCAGATGTTGAGATTGGAGAGGCGGGGGATCTATCGCACAAGTTGCAAAACGTGACTTTAAATGAAGACGAAGACCGGATAAATTGGAAGTGGACAGCTAATGGTGCATTTACGGTACGTTTGTGCTATTTATCTCTACTTCCTCCGTCCTCTTTCGTTAATTTTCCCCACAAGATTGTTTGGAATAATAATGTGCCGACCAAAATTAGTTTCTTTACGTGGTTGGTCCATCATACTCCTTACTAACACAAGATAATTTAGAAAGGAAAGGGAGTACGTTGGTAAATAGATGTTGTATGTGCAGGAAGGAATTAGAGACTATAAATCACTTGTTCCTTCATTGTTCAGTAGCTCACTCTATTTGGGATGTATTTCTAAGTGGTTTTGGAATGGGAAGACCTCCAGGAGATGTCATAAAGGATGCTTTCAAAGATGACATAAAGGATGCTTTTAAAGATAGAGATAGGACTGATTTCACAATGGATGGGAATTTCATTTGGAACATCCTACCTTATGTTATTTATTGGAACATCTGGGAAGAACGCAATCAACGAATGTTCGTCGCAGAGGCAAAAGAGAAAGATGTTCAAAAGGTCGTACTAGACATTAAGGCAAATATTTTGTACTGGTTTCATTCCTCACATCAGATTTGAAATGTTAGTCTTCAAATGGGAAAAGTTAGTCAGGAGATAGTCGCTTTGTTGTTAAATTTTTCACTTTTTCGTGCACCTTAATCCATTATGGTCTCGAGTTATTGTAACTTTTTCATTCTTTATTCTTTTTATAAAATTATATCGTTTTATTGATCAAAAAAAAAAATACATGTCCAACACAAATAGAGTAAAACTCCATAAATTCTGGCCAACCATTCTCAAACAATATTAAACCTTCAACTTTCTTCAATCCTGTACGCCAGATACTATTGAGAACCTTGATAATTGCAATGTCAGACAGTTCCGTCCCGTACTTGTCGGTAAATTCATTTGGGAGTTCCTGTCATGCATTGTACACAAACTGATTAAAAACAAAACAGCCAAACACACAAAAAATACATTTTCTGCGCTAGCATTTTCTTGGATCTAATAAATATCATATTATACCTTCCATTCACTCTTACAAACTGCAGTCATGAAGGATATCTCCCAAAAATTCATATCATTAGTAATATTAAACCTGACTCATCTCTAGTTGGATTTCTCGAGTCAGATATTTTGTGAATCTGACTCAATATCCCCCTCTCACCTTAATAAATAATAAGTCATAATAAAGCCCCACAACATGAGATTTTACTTAAAACGATCCGACGTCTTCTGACTCGGACGAGTTAGCAAAATTAAACAACCTAAAAGCAAAAATCAAACACCCTCCTCTTGCACCTTCTAAATATCCAGCCAGGTGATTAATCCCTGGACCCATAACATATCAAAACTCTTGCGTGTCCGAATTGAGAATAGTAACGCTTCTATTATAAATTTTTTTTACTAGTATAAACTTAAGAGAAGGAGATTAAACTGATTATATACTTACCAATCGTTTGTCTTTATTGCTGGAAGTGTCAAGTATCTTGAAAAAATGCATTGCTGAAGATGATAAGTTATTCTCCTTGTTAAAATCTTGCTGGTTCTCCACAGTAGAAAAGGAACAAAGCTAACCAGGAATGCATTTAGCATCTTATTTTTGTTTGTTTTTCTTTTTCTTGCAAGTTGCTGTGGAAGTAAAGTGACACATGTTGCTGCATTCAGTAATTCAGAGCAGTGTCAGGAAATAAAATAATCTTGAGACGTATGCTCTCGTCTAAATCATCTCCTGTTTCCAATGTCGTCAAAAACTAGAGGATACCATCGTTAAAGGGTACCTATTATATTATTTTATTGGGCATCTAAGCAGAGGAGCATAACAAAAGTGAACCAACGGGGAAGGCGTTTCTTTTAAATAAATCGGATGTCCATCTCACATTCCATGCCTTAGAATTGAGTTGAATTTAGTGCTATTTAAACACGTGGATATATTTAATATATGATTGGATTTTCGGAATGATGAGGGTTTTAGAAATATACAAATGAAATCATGTCGTGTTTACACTTGAGCCAAAGATATGTGCATACCGCCCCCACAGAGAGTGCCCAAAGTCTTGCGAGACCTACAGAGCTGTAAAATATAGGAATATAGTGGGCGCGAAAATATAACAAAATGGGTGCCATGATATCCTTTGTGTAGTTGCAAAAGCTAAGAGAGTCTTGCCCATCCCCCGGATCTGGTGGATCACCAAGCAAGTTTAAAAATTTCAGCCTTCGGTTTCCTCTTTAATGTGTACTGTTTTTTCACCTGGCTTGCTCAATGTGATTTGCTTTATTTGTGGCGAAGCTTGAATGCTTTCTGGTGAGAAACAAAAAGAGGTGTGGAAAAGACACATCTGCCAAACCAAATATGAAGATGAATTTTCCAGAAGCGCCATTTTCCCTTAAGAATTCCCTTCCAAAAAACACTACCATAAGAAAGTTTGTAGTTCTAGTACAGTTCTGGAGAAAAAAGAAGAAGAAAAAAAAATCTATAGTGCTACTGAACACTTCTTCCATTACAAAATTACAATGCATGTGTGCGTTTATCCAATAGTATATTCATGCTCTAGTCTATACCAGATCTTGTAAGAGTCGGAAAATGTGAACATTCATCTCAAAAGAAATTCCATGATTTAGTAGTTCAAAGATGCAAACATCACCTTCCTTCAAACCATTATCTGCAACAAATTTACGCCAGCCATGCGATATCCTTCTATAATTTGGTGATGAAGAAACATATTTGACTTCCCAGGTTCTCCCATCTGAACCCCTAAGAGTTATCATCCCCGTCTCTGTTGCGTTTCTCAAATGTGAGGTTGCAAAAACCGTAGGAACCCTCTACAGAAAAAGATATGAAGATGCACCATAAAAAAAAATTCACACTCTTATTAACAAAGATTAATTAACTGTTCGGAGTAATCTTTCTACAGAAAAAGTCAAAACCTAATGTGTATCTAAAAGATAACTTACTTAAACGAGACAGATTAAAAATGTACAGCTTCGTGTTGGAAATCTTACCACCATTCCTCCTTTAATATATGAGTTATGCATAACGACCTTGAAGAACGGATTCCCAGACTTAAAATCTTCAGCTGCTTTAAGCGTTGCATGGAATTCAGGCAAATGTTTTATTTTAGGAGTAACCTTCCTAGCAAATGTTTTTTGCTGATGGAAAATGTGAACATTCATCTCCAATTTTTCCCTATCAACTAGTTCAAAGACACAGATATCACCTTCCTTCAAATGATTATCTGCGACGAACTTATTCCAGCCATGAGATAGCCTTCTATTATATTGTGTTCCAGGAACATATTTGACTTCCCAGGTTCTCCCATCTGAAATCCTACAGGTTCTCCCATCTGAAATCCTAAGAGTGATCCCCCTCTGTGTTATGTTTCTCAAAGATGAGTTTGCAAAAACATTAGGTACCCTCTGCATTAGAAATAAATTCATAAGCACCTTAAAAAAATTGCAGATATGTTTTCAAAAGGAGATAAATTGGTTGTTGCTGCTAATCCCTCGAATCCTCGATGAATGATCACCACTGGCAGTGATCTAGGTTAACAATGTATCGCAGAAAGTGGTAAGATGTCCTATCTTAGGTTATACACAATTCTCAAAGTGAAATCATACATTGAGATCATCTATAACCCTCCGTAAAAGTTACCAAGATCTTGAAATGAAGGGCCAATAACTAAATGTAAGTGACTTACTAAGAGGCATGGTTAAAAGAGTTAAGGTTTGCTGTTGGAATGCTTACCAAGGGTCCTTTTATATATGAGACATGGATAGTGACCTTGAAGAATGGATTCTCAGACTTAAATCCTTCAACTGCTTCAACTGTTGCCTGCAATGCCTTGTTACGAAATGTTGTAGGAATTGCCTTTCTTTGTTTTCGTGATTTCTGGGGAAATTCTTGTTTGGCTACATTGTAATCAACTAAAACCATAAGAGGAAAAAAGCCATGTAACAAGGCAAGAAAACCTGAATGTAAGTAAGAGAGACTTACCGGGTTCGGCTTTCGGGTTAAGAGGGGATTCACTTGACATGGAAGGTTCATCGTCGCTTTGGGTAGTGTCAGAATGTATTGAAACTACTTCAACTTCATCCGAATGAGTTGAAGTCATTTCAGCATCATGATTGGTACTGTCGTTATGAGATGGGTAATCTATCTCAGTAGCATCCATACCAAATATATGAACTTGAAATTTTGAATTCCCATCATATCTGAAGAGTATAACATGTCCAACACGAATCGAATAAAATTCCATAAATTCTGGCCAACCATTCTCAAACAATATTAGGCCTTCAGCTTTCCTCATTCCTATACGCCAGACACCATTCGGAACCTTAATAATTACATTGTCACACAATTTCTTCCCGTACTTGACCGTAAATTCTTTTGGAAGTTCCTGTCATGCATTGTGTCATTTACAAACTGATTAAAAACAAAAAAGCTGTCAAACAATACAAGAAATTCATTCTCCTTTGCCAATACCCTAGCTAGTGTTTTCGTGGATCCAAATATCATATGGTGTTCCATTTACTGCCTACAAACTTAACTTAATTAGTGTGCAGCTAGCTGCAGTCATTAAATACGAAATCTGACTCATATCTAGATTACTGACTAGACGGAGGCCCCGAGTCAAATGATTTGTAAAAATCTGACTCAATAACCCGCCCTATAACATCGGATTTATAACGATCTGAGTTCTAACTTGAACGAGTTAGCAAAAATCAAGCACTTACAAGCAAAAATCAATCACTCTCCTCTTAAACCCTGTAGAATCCATAATTATGTTTACTAACATCGAACATCTACTCAAATACAGCTTGCATGTCTTAATTAAGAATCATAACATTTTTAAAAAAATTGACATAAATTAAAGAGAAGGAAAATTAATCTTTATCTCTTACCAATCGTTTGTCTGTGATGATGGAAGTGTGGAATATCTCGAAAAAATGCATTGTTGAAGATGATAGTTTACCCTATCTCCTTGTTAGAATCTTGCTTTGCTATGGCTGATCTTGAAAGTAGAAAAAGAACAAAGAAAACCAAGAATGCACGCGGTATCTCATTGTGTTTGTTTTTCTGCTTCTTCATGTTGTTGTCGAAGTGAAGTGACACATGTTGCTGCTGCAATCAGAAATTCAGAGTAGTGGCATGAAATTATTTGATTTCATACTCTCTCTAGTCTAATCATGTCTTGTTTCCAATGTCGTCAAAAACTAGAGGATACCATTGTTAAAGGGAACCTATTATATTCATATGGGCACCGTTTTTATTTTAATTTTATGTTTTTGGACGAAAGTTTTAAATTCACCCAAAAAAGATTGGTTGTGAAAATCGTTCTTGTGAATCGTTTTGACAGTGACTCGCAAGATTCATTCTGCATCAGGTGAGTCAATTACAAGTCTACTCGTTAATTCAATTCCTTCTTTCTTTTTCTATCCACTGAGTTAATATTCCACTGAGTCAATTACAAGTCTACTTGTGTTTGGGTTTTTAATAATCCACTGATTACTTGAGTTTTTCATATCTCCGTTATTTCTGTTGCTGCTAGTGTGCATGACATTCGTCTTTCTCTTGGTATCCCACATGTGGTTCTGCTGCTTCAGGCCCACTCTATTAAAACCTCTGGTTACTCCTGCTGGTGATCGGAAAAAAGTTGTGAAGAAGAGTTCTTGCAAACGGAAGCTATCCCCTATTAGGGAGGGCTCTTCTCATAAGAGGCAGGGTTCGCATAGCGGAACCCTTGCCAATGTCTTTAGTCCCTTAACTTTGATGTCTGTCGCTCCATCAAAAGGTGAGATGACAGCCAGTCCCTCTCCTCGTCCTCTCTCTTCGCTTGCCCCTGATCATGTTCTGGAGGATTTTGCTGTTGTTCGCTCTACTCCCAATGTTGTTATCGCCAAGGAGGAACAGGCTGCTGGAGCTGCTACGACCAACCCTGCCGCTGAAGCTTCGCATTGGTCAGATTTAATTTCTCTCGCGCTAGGTTTGTCGCCTCAGAAGGTTACATCTGGGTCTCCCCAACTTTCCAAGTGTGATAAACGCACTGCTGCTGCATCAGAGGTTCATTCTTTCCCATTTGCATTTGTTTCTTTCCTTATTTTACTTGGTTCTGATGTTTGGGTGTTTTTGTAGGAATTCTGTCGTCGTTTGGTTGAAGTTGAAGAACTTTCCAAGGCTGAGGAAGTCATTGATGATCTGAAGAAGCAGTTGTCCGAGATATCCTATGGGGCGAATGAAGTCGCTAAGCTTCGCGCTAAGAATGAAGAACTTAAAGGTGAGATACTTTATGATGTTATGGTTCTTTGTACACTTTGCTTTCGCACCATCCTTCTTGATTTTAGAGCTTTCGCACTTAAGCTTCAAACCGAAAACGTACGTCCGAGCGATATGAGTTTGAATGTGCTGCGAATGATGCTCGTGATGAATGCGATGCCCTTAAAGCTCAAATTTCTCAGTTGGAGAATGATCGTCTGGTTCTACACGATCGTGTGGGGGTTCTTCGGATAGATAATCTTGGTTGGCGTGCTCGCTCAGATCAGCATTGTTCTTTATCTGGTCAACTTGCTAGGGATCTAGAGGTGTCAAATATGTTGAATCGCGCTCTTCTTGACGAGAATCGTACTTTATCTGATGATATTCGGGGTTTAAAGAATAACAAGCTTTTTTCTGATGACGCATACTATAGACTCTCTAGGGATCGTAATTTGTTAGATAGTTCTCTTCAGTTTCAGAAAGGTATATCAAATGATCTGGCGTCAAAGTTAGTGAAATTGTTGAAGGAGAAGGATGAATCCTGTCAGGGAAAAGGCAAAGCTTCAGAAGATCTCCAGTTATCCTTAGGTGCTAACCATCATCCTGTTACATTCACATGTAGTTTTTTCGCGGGACGAAGATTGTCGCGAAGACTGCTACATTTACTGCCTCAGTTTTGTCTTTCCTTTTAAGTTCTAACATTTCTTTCTTCGCAGAGAAAGTGGTCGCGTTGAAGAAGAAGCTTTCATCTTCTCAGGGAAGCTTATCTAAAGCTCTTAAGGAGCGGGATTCTGCTTCTCGGCAATTCTCTGCGTCTTCTCGTTTAGCAGCTGAAGTTTCGCAAGAGCGTGATGACTTAAGGAGGGCTAAGGAAGAGCTGGAGCATTTATATTCAGTTTTGGATCAGGAACATCAATCTTTTGTGGAAGATGCTGACAGGAAGTATTCTAAGGCATCCCAATGTCGCGTGAACAAGGAGTCTCAGATCGCGGTTGATTGGGTTTGCGAGAAACATAATCTCCCACGCGAGGTGTATCTTCAAGATCTCATTAGCGATGACGAAGAAGAGGAGATTCTAAACGCGAAAGAAGGTGGCGATGATAAGATGTCTGGCCCTGTTAGTGCTGGTGATGGTGGAGAGAGAGGGGGTCATTCTTTTACTTAGGAGGTTCCGAATCAACAGGTTATTGGTGGCGCCGATGCTTCAACTCAAAGTGCTTCTGTCCTTGATGTGGTTCCTACTTTGATTTCTTCTCTTTCTTGATCTACTTAACTTTCTTTTATTCTGGGTGCTCCCAAGCTTGGGGGGAGAAATTTGACTTGGTTGTTTCTTTTTGTTTCTGCGATTTTAAGTTAAAACAAGTAATTTTATCCTTTTTAACCTTATGTGTGTCTAAGTGTTTTGACCGAGGAGGTGCGAAACATGCATATTTTGGTATTCCCACACTTGCTTCTGCTTTCCACCTCTGAGGGAATGTTCTCATGCGAATGTTAATTATGAGAATTTAATCATATTGATACCATACTGTTAGATTGAGGGTTAGATGTAAAGGTAGGTGTTTAAGGTTTGTCATGCTCTTGGGTCTGCCATTATTTACGCGGAAAGAAAATTTCTTATCATGCGAAGAGCGAAAACTATTATTCGTGTTTTATGCTAGTAGGATGATATAGGTATACTCTTAGATATTTCCTATCATGCTTCGGTCATTTAAAATCAATATTAAAGCCTGTGAGTTAATTATACTTAGCTCGAGTGGGGTACATTTCCTTCATGACTCAGTGTATCTTTCGCATGCTTTGATTTCCTTTCGTGCTCCTCTGGTTTCTCATATTCCCGTGATCTTTATAGGTCTTAACTGCCTCCTAAGAAAGGTCTTACCGCCTTCCCCCACATAGAACTTTAAAGGACTTATGGTCGCCTTGGGTAGGGTCTTCGACATTGGGAGACGAAATCTCAGTTCCTTGTGCTCTTGCGAGTCATTGGCCATCGATCTCGCCTTAACTGTGTTAGTATTCATACCTCCTCAGGTTATTCTGCGACGATATACCAGGCCTTAGATACTCCCGTGAGTAACAAGCCCCAACACATTGTCGTCTTTGACACAATTCAACTCCCTAGTGGAGGGTGTCATCCATTTATATTCCCCCTGAATCGCCCTTTAAAGGAAGTCACCCCTAACCATTTCAGTTGGGCTCCTCCCATCCAGTTATTCAACGACCAGTGTTGTCGCAACCTCATGCTTTTCGCCTATGTGGATTAATAGGCATGAGATCACACCTTAAGTGGGGTTTCTTTGGACCGAGTGTACCACAGGTTCCAGGCCTTCTTCTATCTCCACTGGCCTGCTTTTACACCCCATACCAGAGAACTTATTCGCTGAGTGGTTCGTTCTCAGTGGCCTCGAGTAGCCTCGAATGGATGACAACTAATACTACAAAGTGGATGACAACTAATAAAGCCTTCTTTTTCGCCTATTATCTCGGCTTCCTTCATACGATACCATCGTGTTGATATAGGGAAGTCAAACTTTTCTTCATACAAGGTGTCACACTTAATGTGTGAACCTTATCTTCGCGCAGACATCTTATGACGTCATCGCTTACCTCAATAGTGACTCATTAGGGTTATATCATCGCGCTTTTGATGTGAACCTATCTTTCACATTTGCTTAGTCTTCTTGAATTTTCCAAATAAGGAAATGTAATATTTCTGTATATACATTTTTCCTCTTCTCATACTTTTTCTTGCGAAGAAAAAACGGTGTGAGAATATCAAGCAGTTGTCGCTTTGACCTTGTCTTTTGCTATTCTTTGAAACCACCGACGTAGTTCCCTACTTTTCGAGTAAGCGTCTACACGTGTTGGTAATTACTCTTATTGATTGACACATCTCCATTTCTTTTTCTTTTTAACCGGTAACTGCTCCTGCCGGTTCGTATACACTAATAAATGCGAATGAGAGATATTATTATCCCATCACTTTACAATTTTATTTCCCAAATCTTCCTTTGCAACTTTCCTTTTTCTCTTTCCAAACATTGCGAAAAATCTTTCAGTGTTAATCTTCATGTCTAGCCAGCAAGACGCTTCCGCCATTGAATCTTCATCAATGTTAGTTGATTTTCTTTTATTTCTTGTGCTTGAGTTAATTTCCTCGTGATATTTTGATTTTGTTTTTCATCAATTATTATTATTGTTCTTGGGTTTTTCTTATGTTTCTCTTTTGCTTCTACTGTTAACATTTTATTATATTCTCATACTTACCCTCCTCTTTCATTAGCAATGCCTCCAAGATCAAGTAAGAAATATCTATCATAATTTGACGCCGAGTTAGAACTCCGAAGTTTCACACTTTCAATTCCGAATGGTTCTTTGTCTTACCAGGGAGAATTGAAAAGGGAACAAAATTATTGTTTCGCTAGAACATCTGAGATGAGGTATACTTATTCCTATTTATGATCTTGAAACCCCTTTATTCTATCAAATTCTTTCGCGTATACATCCACAGTGTGCGGTGTTTCAATTATGCGGTGATGCCATTCGCATATTACGTGAATTTTCTCTCCGCGCATCTGGAAAAGGTCGTCCAACTGTTCCCAAATATGCGAAGGATTACAACCCTGAGGAATACACTGTTGAGTCCTTCTTCAACCATTATACTGTTCATCTTGTCTCCAACAAGAATTTACGTTGGGGTATTCGCTTTAGTCGATGAAAGAAGATTGCTATGGACATGGGATATAAGCAAAGATTTGTAGGTGGAGAGACACAAGGGTATTTCAGTACGTGGATATAAAAATTAGTTATTAAAGTTGGGTGAAATAACCAAACATGATATTTCAAAAGTATCTTTTCGATTCCTGGGAATTTGAAGAATATCAAATTGTTTTAGGGCTATTTGACCAATTTTGTGTAAAACATAAAACATCTAATTTAACTGTGTATGCTTGATCACTTTTTCTTATCGTAATCCCACAATTGTAACACCGAACTAATTTTGATGAATTTGTTGTTCCTTTATTTCATTTCAAACAAAATCATCAAAACATGTCAGAAAATTAGGTAAATTCAACATGTAATAGTAGTTTTGTATACATCGATATCGGATAATTATCCTATATGATATTGGTCTTACCACATCCATATCTGATATCCAGGATTTTGGATAATATCCAGGATTTTGGATAATATCCAAATTTAGACGGACTCAGACGGACATCAGATATTCAGTTATCTATTGAATTTATTATGTGGTCCTATGGCTAGGCTTAACCAGATGGGTTACCCTACCGGCAGTCCAGCACTACCCTACGGTAACTAGTTTTTTTTGTTTTTTTACAGGAAAAGTGCAAATTCGTATAAAAACTTACTGACATTAAAATAGCGAAAATAAGAACAAAACTTAAGATGAAAGTGTTTATTGCAGCTTCCCAATTATAAATTAGAATTGGAAAAGAATAACCACTAAAATTATCAGAATTGAAAGCCAACTACAACGAGCATTGACAGTTTGGCTGACACAATAACCTGTTTAATACTCTTATTAGAGTTATTGTATAACCTTTCATTCCCCTCCTTCCATAGACTCCACCATATTTCAAATGAGAGAAAACTCCAAAAAGATATCACTATATTGGAACTTTTAATTCTTTTGAACCGTATCATAAATATTTCTTAAATTTCTAACAAGAACTCATTTCATACCAAAATTTTCTAGGAAGTAAGTCCAAAATTTCACTACAAGAAAACTAGTATATTGCAACATATCCTCTGTGTGGCTGGAACCCCAGTTTCATGTGGCAAAAGCCTTTTGCCACATCAAAATCTTTTGCCACACCCCGTGGAAATAACCTGTGCGACAAAAAGTTATTGCCACACCATATGTATAATGTAGCAAAAGATGGGTTTTTAGCCACGTCAACTGGTGAGGCAATGATGTGCAGCAAAAGAGTATTTTATTTATTTATTTATTTATTTATATATTTTTTATTTTTTATTTTATTTTAATTTAATTTTATAAAAAGTCTTTTGCAACACCACTTCGCTGTTGTTGTAGTCTTCTTTTGCAACATCATATGTGTGGCAAGAGGATCTGTATTGCAGCAACATTTCTGCGGCAAGAGCCTATCAACATAATTGTTTCTGCCATAGTTTTCAGACCATTGTTGTGGTATATGATTCATAGACAGTAATGTAAAAGCTAAATCAAGCATTTCATAGAAAAAAATTGATTCGGAACAAGGAATTCAAATTTCATAAATATAAGTTTGTTACAAAGTGCAGTAATCCCAACTTTTATGTAAGAAATAAGATGAGATAAACTAAAATTACACAATCTCAGACTAATATCACGCCAGAATCGATCCACTTGCTGCTTCAAATTAAACCTATTCTTCATTAAATCTACACCAGCAATCCATTCCCAGGCCACAAAACCCTGCTAAACAGATCAAAAAAAAAAAGAACACCACCAAGGAAAATAGATCAATAAATTGTAGAAAATCGTCAAATTTATTAAAAGATTGAACGCTAATTAAGAGAATATCATATTAACAGGCAGACTCAATTAACAGAGTGCACAATAGGGAAAATAAGAGTTCAAGTTCAAACATGTGAATACCCAAATCATACTTTCATTCATGAAAAATAATTCACATTAGCTAAAATGTATGGAGATTACAATGGAGACGACAATTACGACCAAGTACTTATAGATACCTCACATTTTTGTTTAATCCAAACTTATGAACGAAAATCACAGAAGAACAAATACTCTAAATTAGTTAAACCTGTGTAATCTGCTTCCTGGATTTATAAAGGTGATCTAATTTATCTACTGTCATTAGATTTTAAGAGACATATCAACATACAGAGACCAAAAGAAAAGCATCATGACCATGCTATTAATAGGAAATGGTATATGCCCATAATATGAAATCGTAATTACCGGCAGAAAAAAGAAACACTACTCATCAATATTAAGTATCTTTTTGTACCTTCTCAGCATTGTACATATAATCCAAAGTAGGAGATCCATCATAGCATAATTCCCATAATAAGAAAGAGAATTTAAAGGTATCTTAAAATGCGATAGTTGTTTGTCGGTATAGACGAACCCGTTCACCTAGTTAAGGAATAATCAAGTTTCATAAACACGACTCAAACTTTAGTCTCATAGGCACTGCTCAGGCATAATACTTAGTCGAGGCTTACGATTAAGCCTAAGACGAGACTCAAGTCTTATCAAGCCTAAAGCAAAGACAAAACTCGAACCTATGCCTAAGACGTTATTCAAGCTTGCGCTCAAGAAGAAGCTTAAGGTTAAGCTCACGAATGGGATCAAGCTTACGCCTAAGCCAAGGCTCAACCCTAATTTTAAGGTAAGGATCAAGCTTAAGCTCAAGCCAGGATTCAAGATAGTCTTAAGACAAAACAAGAGATTCGGCCTCGTCTTCAGATATCAAGATGTACACAAGTTAGAATGGAAATGTTCATAAGTGTCGTCATCGTGAATTGAACATGTGATAAACTCTAACATCTTATTGCAAGTATATTCCTTTCATACTAAAGGAAATATCCTTGAAGCATATTTTTCAATACTTATTTTGGTATCTTATTATATGCTTACGAATCTCAGAGGTTTGCATATCTCTGGTTTTCATATTAGTAAAGTGGATGGATGTGTGCTAGACTAAATACAACCAACATTTAACTTAATTACAACCTTCTTTCCAAAATGAAAATTTTGTAAACTTAAATGAAAGGTGGCAACCAAAACCTACATCGACTTACTCTGATCTTGCTTTTATTTCTTCCCTGGTACGAACAGTTATTGACTCCACGATGAAGATCAACTTGGGCTTTATTTAAACCATAATTATATGTGTTGATTTAGATTACAAATTCCCTCATTTGCGATTACTTCTTTATTTTTATCAATTGTTGTAGGATTTTTTTGCATAACACTGTCCTATTAAAATTGTTTTTTTTTTATATGTTTTTTCTCTTCAAGGAGATGCAAAACTTAAAAACAATTAAACAACCAAGATCAATGACTTCAGTTTTCATCGTAGATTTAAACAGTGATGATCATTATTGATCATGATGATCGTCATTATTATGGGTAAAAAAATATTAAACATAGAGAATAAATCGAAACTTAAATAATATAGAAGGACTTGGGAACAATGAAGTTTTCAAATCATAGAGGAAGAAGAAAATAAAACAGATAAGCTTTTTATCTGTTTCTAATAGGTCGAAACTTAAATCAGATAAAAGGACTCGGAAACGGTGAAGTTTTGAAATCATAGGGGAAGAAGAAAATAAAAGAGATGATTGTTTAACTGTTTCTAGGTTAAATAGATGATGAAGATGAGTATTTCTTATCCACAGCATTTGGGTTTCCGATATTTGAATTATAAAAATTAGGTTGCATTTAGCTAAAATTGTGGTTTGCATTTAGTCACTGCCATATTTTTAATCAGATTTCTTATTCCGAGAATAAACATTATTGCATATCTTAAGGATTTTTCAAATTAGCAATACCTTTTTTTTCCAAACAATCCTTGGTCATAACACTATAAATAGTGGAGTCTTGTATTCTTACAAACTCATCAATTGAACCAAAAGCTCAATTGATTGTGTGTGAGGCAAATTTTTTAAGAGATAAGAGTAATATAATTTGGTTAAATATCTTGTATTGCCTTCGTTTAAAGTCTTCTTTGGGGTTAAAAATCCTTGGTTGTACCTTTGGAGGTAAACTAAATCGTATTATTATTTATTTTTTATTATTTTTTTGGTTATTTGATTAAGAACTAAGGATATAGTATCCCTAACAGATCAAACTTGTTTATTCTATAGTCACTTTCTTCTGATATAAGGCACTCAAGTTTTTTTGAGCATTGACTAGAAAATATCTTAGTGATTCTAGATCTATTGATAGAAATGTTTATCAATTAAGATTAACAAACTCCATTCAAAGTGTGTTGATCAATAGTGGAATCAAGTTGTTTGTAGCGCTTACTTTGAAGATTAAAGACTTAAATAAAAAAAAATTTGTTTTGTTATGGTCTTTGTGTTACTTCTTGCATATACTTGCATATATCTTAATAAACATACTTGTAGAAAGGTCGACAAACTGTCTAGTCGTATTGAGACTTGTGAAAACATATGTATGGTTGTACGGAAGATACACTAATATTCAAGGGAAAAAAAGGTTTTAAACATATTAGTCTTTTCAACGCCGTACTAGGCTTTCAAATTAATAAAAGTACAGATATATCATGTGTGTTTGAACTTTCTCGAGTTCCAAGAAATGATCAATATTTGTTAGAATATGGATATCTCGTTTTGTTAACATGTCAAAACCACATGTCATTCATTTTTTTCTCTTTTCTTTTTTGTTGTTAATCATACGGTAGATATAGACCGGAGCAACGTAGGTATGGGCCATAATAAAGTTGAAGGAAAATATTTGATTTGATTATTACGGAGTCAATCCATTGTTTATCTAACTAGTACAATATGAAGACAAAAATATATAATCAAAACTAAAGTATTGAAGGGGAAAAATATCATATTGTTTTGTTGGTAGAGCTGTGTGTGCGACGACATATCATGAAATATAAAAAGTACAAAAATATTGAAAAGAAAAATAAAGAAGGAGATTTCTTATTAATGTATAGAATAGACAAACTATCAAGCTTCTTTAATTACAAGGCTAGACATAATGACATATAAAAAAAATAAACGTCAGTAACCTATCTGTACTTAGAACTACTAAAGGGCATAATTGCATCTCCGGAGCCCGACTCAAATAGGAAAAACACACGACATACAACTTGTGCCTCTAAAAAGTTAAGATGATTAAACTTCATAAAACCAAATGTACGGTATCAACTAAAAGACAAGAACCTCTATCTAAAAAGAAAATAGTGCAAATCTCATTGACCTCCAAATGTAGTACCACAGGAACAAGCTATAAAACACCTTCATCTATCAAACTTATAACAGCCTGCCGAACTTATGCGTATAAGTTCATCATCAACATGAGGCTTATATGGTATCCTACCAGGTTTAGGGAATCAACATCAATTAAAACATTTTTTTTGATTAGGATAATATGAGAATAATAATAATTACATGAAAACAAAAGGGTTAATAATAATACATGAAAAAAACGAGCGCATCTTCCAATAAATCGTATTGTTATCTAGGTAAGATGTCTTTTTTTTCTTGTTTGAAGCAATACTTTTTTTTTAACTTTAAATAGTTGGTCCAAGAAAAGTATCCAGTGATATAACTCGATCTTGAGGATTTTCTCTAAGTAACATGAAAATACTATATGCCTTCCAACTTCCAAGAAAGGAGTATTAGGATTCCCTTTTGTTCTTAAGTTTGAAATATATATATTGTTAGAAACTAGTTCCACTCAAATCGATCGTGATGTAAAGCACGTAGCCATTATTTTCTTGCTTGACCTTGTTATACGTGTGACTGAATAAAAGGCAAAACATTTTACGATAGAACATGTTATAAACATGTTCTTTCTCATAAAAATATCTTGATTAAACCTTGTATCACTAAATTTCTGTTATGTGATGTACCATAATTGAGTTGGTATGAATGTTTTGAAAATCAGACCAACACTGTATTACTAAATTTATCGGGTTAATTTCATATTAGATATCAATAAACAAGGGAGAAACTTAGGTAAAGTTTATATGGAACACAAATAAAAAAAGGGTCGGGATCCCTTGACAAAATGGTTTGATAAAAAATTTCGACAAAATTTTCCAACCGTGAGATCGCATATATCTAACGGCTTAACTTTCGGACAGTGAAACAATTAATTATGTGTTTGACTGTAACTAGATACTAGCCAAATGTGATTGCGTGAATATGGGAAAGAAAATAGAGTGAGTTTTAGGAAATAAATCAATCGTATTTGAACAAAAATATACTAATTTTTATAGGCTGAAAAGAATATCGTCGTCCTCATCTGGTTCTAGTATAGCATAACCTTGTTGCTTTCTTCCTGACATGGCAGCTTCTTTTTCTTCGATCTAATCCCTTAATCATAGTATTAGATAATACAATAGGAACTCAAAATCAAAGCACTTCTTACATACAAAGACAACAGATACTATAGGATACAAGGGTGTGGCAAGAAAAACTTAAAGAAAATTACTTAATCCAGCAATTCCGCTGATAATCAAAATTCTACCTCTTCCTCCTAAATTTAAGTTTTAAAAATTTGACTGATGATCTAACTTATACTGTTTTAATCACTTAACAATTCAGAAATTAATTTAAAATACATTGGAAAAGAAACAATTATAAGCTATTAATTTTTAGATATTTTTTGTTCGAAGCATATTAATGTTTAGATGATAGCATGGGAAGAAGTTTATTAAAAGAAAAAGATAGAATGAAAAGAAGAAGATGGATCTTCAATTGATGGACGTAATTCAGATACGGTTAGATATTTTAAGAAACCAAATAATCCCTAAATTTATGCTAGGTCGTACTTATTTGTGATGAGCCAAACACATACTAAGAGTGAATTAAGTGCCACATCACATAAAAAGCAAACTTTCGGATATATGAGATCTTACGGATGAGAATTTTTGTTAAAAATCTTTGTCAAGGTATCCCGACCCATAAAAAAATCCAAAATAAAAAAACTAAAGTGTTGTAAAGGCGAGGGTACTCAAATGTACCTCAATCTAAAACTTTTCCTTCCTATAAGTCCTTTCTCCGAAAGTGGTTGTTTATGGACTGAGTCGAGACAATACAACTAATCGGTTCACACTTCGTGTGATCGTCTATGGATACGAGATCGAGACAATACAACAACGAAGTATGTTTACTTGATACAAAGGTTCAGACTGAACTAAACACAATAAGATTTCTTATCAATTAAATAGGAATTAACGTTTGTGTAGTTTACTTAATTATAATAAAACAATTATAATGCGGAAATATAAAGTACATGACATAACAAGATTTTGTTAACGAGGAAAACCGAAAATGTAGAAAAACCCCGGGACCTTGTCCAGAATTAAATACTCTCAGGATTAAGACGCTATGCAAAATAAACCAACTTCGTATAGTTGAGACCAAGCAACTAAACCTATAGTTCACCTAGTTCCGTCTGTATTCCCACGCCTCCAACTTATGAATAAGTCACGTACTTGGAACAATTCCTTTGGTTCGTATTCCAAATAGTAAAGGAACAACAAATCTGTTTGGTATCAACTCTCTTCAACCAAGTGATATGAGTCGGACAAAGGCTCTTCTGTTTATCTCAATAAACTCCTTCGTCAGGTCCTTAGATATATATTATGTTCAATTACCCAAGGTAATCGTAAGATTTTGCAATCAATACTTTTAATCACAAAGAACTGTATTGACGCCGATCTACTCAACTAATCAATCCAATCTACCACAAGGATAAACCGATTATAGTTGGATCCTCTTTTTACCGAAACAAATATTGTGCACACCAAAGATTTATATAACCAAGTCAGAAATCTTCTATCTCTTCTTTAACTTCTAATCTTCTTAGATCTTCAATAAACACCTGCACACAACTACTTTAATCTTTTGTGATCAATCACACACAGAACGGAGTCTGTTAACAATGGATTATCACAAGATCTTCTTTAGAACTAACAACAGTCTAAAGACCCCTGTCGAAACTTTGAACTAGTTTGAGTGATTCTTATATCGGAAGAGAAGATTCTCAAGCATAAACAAACTAGGTTCAATCAAAGTTCAACCACCGTTAGTCAATCAAATCAATCGAAACAAAAGATAAACCCCAATTATCTAGTTTCCTACCAATGGTACTAATAGAGCTTCTCAATGCCAAAGAAGACTTTAAACTGAGCGGCCGTAAGAGATTTAGCCTAATTAGGTTAATCTCCTCTCCGAATAGGCGGCTTCACTAGTAACAGTACAACAGAGGAAGTTTACTGTCACGAAGGATTAGTTTGCTAAAAATGCAAACTTCGAGTATTTATAGACAAGGAAGTTTGGACACCAAGGAATTTCCAAAACCGGAAATATTCTCAAGATATTCAATAATAATTTCCAAATTCGGTTTTCATAATTCCTGAGAATGCTCTGTCTAAAATATTGATCGAAAATCTCCTTGGAAAATCTTTAACTAGTAAATGCACATTAATAATTCTTATATTCCATATATATAATTAAAAACCTTAATTAAAAGATTCTTAACTTATTTAATTTCGATCCTAGGATTTTTTTCCTTTTAGTTGTTAAGGAATATCTTTTAGTTTTTTTCCTTTTGTTCAAAGTGTGTCAACATCCTTACTTTGTAAGTCCTCTTTCATACTTACACACTTGAAACCGATTTACCACGCTTCCAAACAAGTTTATAATTGGTTCATCTGACTTTCAAGAGCTATGTGATTGATCAAGAACACTCAATCACAAATCATAGGTTTAACGGTTCTGCCAAAACAAGTTTCGGTTCTACCTCCATGTGAGTACTGTGCATAGTTACACTAGCTTCCCAAAATTCGGTTGACTATGTACTAGGATCGTTCCCCACATATATATGGTATCTAAATTATATGTGTTGCACATGTTCATAGGATCGGTTCCCCTTTGCCTAGAAACGTGTTGCACATGTCCATAGGATCGGTTCCCCTTTCTGTTATAAACCTTGTTGCACCTCATACAAGGATCGATTCCCCTTTGTGATGTGTTGCACCTCTTACTAGGATCGGTTCCCCTTTACCCATAGTTAGGTCTTACAAACTACACAAACTCGATCATACCATCAGGTGATTACTTAAGATCGGTTGCACTAATAAAAGTCATACCAATACATAAGTCAGGCCTTATGTGAATAGTTTTACCAAGAACACAAACAAGTCATGAGCGGTTGTAGTAATCACACATATTGGTCGTTCATAAGATATGCAATGAATAACAATCCCAATAACGCCTGGCAATTTCCTTTTCGATTCACAAACTAAGTTCATGAACTTACTTCCTTAAAACACATGTAAAACATTGTTTCCTACGATGAAATCCTCACCTCATACCCATACATAATCACAATAGCATTCAAACGATTATGTTAATGTCTTATCTACAAAGTTTAATGGTTAAGCAATAAACCTCATATTGTATTCCTTAATACTATGTCTCTAGAGTGTTCATGCTTCGCAGTTTTGTTTTCAATATGCACGACTTGAAAGATACGTTAGGGAATGAAACAGTTCAAGTCAAATATCACTAACCTCATGTGGAAGGATGATGTTGTAGTTGTAGCTCCTTACTTCTTCAAGTCTTCGCAATACTTGTAATGTTTCATATCCTAATACTTTCAAGCTAACCTATACGAAGTTGTCTCTAGTACATTTAATCAAGCGACTCTTAAATGAGTTTTAGTTCACTAAAATATGACAACCAAACTTGACATACCAACACTTGGTGGGTTCAACCGAGCTATGCTCTAAAAATCACCCCTTTGTCAATTTTAGTGGCAAAACGCTTACATCATATGGATAAATAAATTACAAGAATTCATTACACATACGCTTGATTCCCGAATTCAACAACACATAACTTGTATACATCTAATCCTTAAAAATGCCGTTGTTGACATTATAATAACAAAGCTCATACTCCCCCTAAAGGTGAGATAGGTGGATTTTAAATCCTCACGTCTTTGTTATACCAAATCATGTGATATGTTACTCCCCCTTAGTCTATGTTTTTCCTCTTTACTTAGATAAACGTTCAAGCACCAATGTCCTTCTTCCCTAGTGTCACCAATCAATATAAAATTGACACCAGCATCACTTTTTTACTCCATATATTTCTCCCCCTTTTTGTCACAAAATGACAAAAAAACGAAAAAAATAAAGGACAACACGAAAAGGATCTTACAAATCTCAAAATAGACTTGCAACCTGTTGAGTCAAGCACGAGGGTTCCACACATCATTTTTTATAACCAATATCAAAATCGAAACTACAAAGTAATTATGTTTTGATATGTTATCATGGAAATAATTGCCCTAAGAAATTTTCCCAACTAGTTTAGCAAATCAAAAATCAAGTAATCACATTAGTTCCTTTGCTAAACCGATTGTATAAATACAATCGCTTCATTCGATAAGACCAAAATAAAGATAACTCTATTTTTCTCATCAGGTTCTAATTATCCATATAACTTAGACCTTTAAGTTTTAAACAATCCAAATACTAGGTTAGTTAACTAGTATTTCTTGTTAAGGCATTCAATTAGACTTGAATAACCGAAACCTCCACTTTGATAAGTCTAACTAAGATCAGAATTAACTTAGTTTCTCTTATCCGGAATCGAATTGGACTAAACAATTCATACCTTAAACATATCTTTTTGTAAATCCATAAATAATTCATACAAACCAAAACAAATCAACTTGCATAATTATTCACCTCAACCGGAAGCAATTGAAACAACATAAACATTAAAGCACTGCAATTGCACCGAAAGTTTTGTAAGCCTAAACCATTGATACCACACAACAAAGTAAGATAACAATAGTTTTTCTTAACCGAAACCAATTGAATCACACACACATCCATATATACATAATGGAATAAAACATCAATTGTATCGAAATTTTTTGTTAAGTAAAAGCAAAAAGATATAAGCAATAAAATTAGGCTTTTCTTAAACAGGAAAACAATTAACTAACAAGATTATTACCTCAATTTCACATCCACTTCTCCAATATGTTTGCATCTTTTTCTTCCAGAGAAAATTGATATCGAAATACCATTATGTTGTCATCCTTATGCAAAACAAAAGAATAACAACAACCAACCTTTACCAGAGAAAGGTTGAAAACCGTTTTTTAACTATTGCAAGCAAAAGTTGAAAACCCACGAAACAGATATGCTTTTATGCTAAACCAAAACTGATTCAACATATTGTGACTTTTCACATATTGTTTCTATCAGAACCCCTCATGATCCTTTGATAAAGCCTACCAACATGGGCTAGAACTTAATCCTGCTAAATCAAAAAATCACCCAAACCATAAGGGTGGACAACATTATGAGATCGAATATCAAGGTAATAGAACCGAAATCAAACATCTCATAAACATATATAGCAATAAATAAAGCATTCAAGCACAGGCTATGCAAATAAAAAACTATCACAAGAAAAATTATAAATCAAATAACTTTATTCATAATAGTTTTTATTCATAATAGACTTAATACAATCAATGAAAGAAATCAAAAATTGCAGCCTATTTTCCTATCTCAGTTCTTGTGATGATTGCTTTCAAAAACTGGATTCAAATTCTTCTTAGCACTTTCCTTATTAGTAGATAATTTGTTCATTTCAGACAATTGAGAATGAAGATTCGCTAGTACTTCTTTTGAATCCTTTATCATCAGCTCATGATATCTAATGCAACCTTTAACAGAAAGGATCTATTTTCTCAGAGAATCTTGAGAGTTTTCATCACGAGTTTCAGTCATAACAGATGCACAGAGTGCTAAATCATCAAGAGATGATCCTTCTTTTCCTGATTTCTCCATTGAAACTAGAGTAATCTTCTTTCGTACAAGAAGAAGATATATAAGATTGGAGAACATCAAGTTATAATTCGATTTATGGAAACCGAGACTATTTTTCCCAAAAATAAAAGATATCTTTTATTTTTCTCAAAAGGAGCAGACATGGTCGACTTGCCCAAATTTATGCTTCCTCACAAACAGAAAATTTGGGCAACAAGTGAGGATGCATCTTTCAACACAATCAATGCGTGTTGAGGTGGGAATGATTCTTACCATAGTTAACAAGGACATCCTTGGGATGACTTATAAACACAATAGACGGTGTTTCATTTTGTTCTTTCTTTCTCTTGTAATTACAAGATTTTGCAGTTTCCTTTTGAGATCTGATAAACCTACCAGTCTTCTCTATCCCCTTGCGAATATCTTTGATAAGTTTATTTCCAAAAAGGATTGTAGTGAGATTACTTTCTCCACATGAAGAACTTATCATGTTATCAGAAAAACTAGTTTCTGATTCCCTTGGTTTTTTACCCAAATTTTCTTGTTCAGACTTCACCATACGAGTTTTATCTGAAAGGAATTTCAAAAGGTTTTCAAGCAACAGGCTTAACCTTTTATTTTCATTGATCTCCAACTCAAGTTGTAGGATTTGATTAGACTCACAGGATTCATCACCGTTTGAGTTGGAAAGAAGTGCATTACAATTAGATATCTCTTCATTGGATTATTCCTCTGTAGTTTCATTAAGAGTGGAGACATATGCCTTGTTGCACTTATAAATTTTTCTTCTTGGACAATGTTTTGCCATATGTCTGAATCTACCGCACTTGAAGCATTGTACTTCCTCATTACCCCTTTTATGGAAAAACGATAGTGTATCAGGAACACATTTATCAATAGATAAGATGTCATTTATTCGTTGTGCTAGAATCACAAGAGTTGAGTCAAGCTCTTTTTCAACATATACCTTGTCTTCTTGACAACGATTATTAGTTTGATTCTTCAACAGATTTTCTTTATCAAAGAACTTTAACTTTCCTACAAGAGAGCTTCGAGAAAGTATAGAAAGATCATTTCCTTCTATTATGGCATGTTTCTTAGACTCGTATCTGGATGGTAACGATTTGAGAATTTTGCTTACTATTTCCTTTTCACGTATGACCTTTCCAAGGAAAAAAAACGCATTAACAATCTCAGAAAGTTTAGAGTTAAACTCCTCGAAGGTATCGTTATCACCCATCTTGAGATGTTCCCATTCAGATGAAAGGGAAAGAAGTCTAGCTTCTTTTTCAGAATCATCTCCTTCGAATATAGTCTCAAGAATATCCCATGCTTCTTTAGAACTCCTGCAACCCAGCACATGATGTAGAAGATATGGATAATTACATGTATGAAAGCGTTCAAACCATCAGAATTCTGCTTTGCACGAATTCTTTCTTCGTGAGTATAGTCCGCTAAGCGTTTAAACTCTTTTTCCGAATAATCCATCGGTTGTTGATATCCGTCTTAGATTAATAACCAAGTATTGATATCTCGAGATTGAAGAAAGGCTTTCATAGCAGATTTCCACAACGGGTAGTTAGTCCCATTAAATCTTGATGGTACGTTAACTGAATCACACAATAGATTCATTTCTTATAGGATGGATCACACCAAACACAGATTGTTAGATATTTTCGTATTTTCCTGCTCTGATACAAATTGAAAAGGTGAGGGTACCCAAATATACCTCAAGATAAAACTTTTCCTTCCTATAAGTCCTTTCTCCGAAAGTGATTGTCTATGGACTGAGTCGAGACAATACAACTAATCGGTTCACACTTCGTGTGATCGTCTATGGATACAAGATCGAGACAATACAACAATGAAGTATATTTACTTGATACAAAGGTTCGGACTTAACCAAACACAATAGGATTGCTTATCAAGTAAATAGGAATTAACGTTTGTGTAATTTACTTTAATTATAATAAAACAATTATAATGCAAAAATATAAAGTAAATGATACAACAAGATTTTGTTAACGAGGAAAACCGCAAATGAAGAAAAACCCCGGGACCTTGTCCAGAATTAAATACTCTCAGGATTAAGCCGCTATACAAAATAAACCAACTTCGTATAGTTTAGACCAAGCAACTAAACCTATAGTTCACCTAGTTCCGTCTGTATTCACACGCCTCCAACTTATGAATAAGTCACGTACTTGGAACAATTCCTTTGGTTCGTATTCCAAACAGTAAAGGAACAACAAATCTGTTTGGTATCAACTCTCTTCAACCAAGTAATATGATTCAGACAAAGGCACTTTTGTTTTCTCAATAAACTCCTTCGTCAGGTCCTTAGATCTATCTTATGTTAAATTACCCAAGGTAATCATATGATTTTTCAATCAATACTTTTAATCACAAAGAACTGTATTGATGCCGATCTACTCAAATAATTAATCCAATCTACCACAAGGATAAACCAATTATAGTTGGATCCTCTTTTTACCGAAACAAGTATTGGACACACCAAAGATTTATATAACCAAGTCAGAAATCTTCTATCTCTTCTTTGTCTTCAAATCTTCCTAGATCTTCAATGAACACCTGCACACAACTACTTGATTCTCTTGTGATCAATCACAGACAGAACGGAGTCTGTTAACAATGGATTATCACAAGATCGTCTTTGGAACTAACAACAGTCTAAAGATCCATGTCTAAAATTTGAACTAGTTTGAGTGAATCTTATATCAGAAGAGAAAATTCTCAAGCATAAACAAACTAGGTGAAATCAAAGTTCTACCACCGTTAGTCAATCAAATCAATCGAAAAAAAAAGATAAATCGCAATTATCTAGTTTCCTACCAACGGTACTAATAGAGCTTCTCAATCCCAAAGAAGACTTTAAAGTGAGAGGTTGTAAGAGATTTCGCCTAATTAGGTTACTCTCCTCTCCGAATAGGCGGCTTCACCAGTAACAGTACAACAGAGGAAGCTTACTGTCACAATGGATTAGTTTGGTAGAAATGCAAACTTCAAGTATTTATAGACAAGGAAGTTTGGACACCAAGGAATTTCCAAAACCAAAAATATTCTCAAGATATTCAATAATAATTTCCAAATTCGGTTTTCATAATTCCTGAGAATGCTCTTTCCAAAATATTGATCGAAAATCTCCTTGGAAAATCTTTAACCAGTAAATGCACATTGCTAATTCTTATTTTCCATATATATAATTAAAAACCTTAAGTAAAAGATTCTTAACTTATCTAATTTCGATCCTGGGATTTTCTTCCTTTTAGCTGTTAAGGAATATCTTTGAACAATAAAAGATACGCATAAATGCAGGTGTTCAAAGTGTGTCGACATCCTTACTTTGTAAGTCCTCTATCATACTTACACACTTGAAACCGATTTACCATGCTTCCAAACAAGTTTAGAATTGGTTCATCTGACTTTCAAGAGCTATGTGATTGATCAAGAATACTCAATCACAAATCTTGGGTTTAACGGTTCTACCAAAACAAGTTTCGGTTCTACCTCCATGTGAGTATTGTGCATAGTTACACTAGCTTCCCAAAATTCGGTTGACTAGGTACTAGGATCGGTTCCCCACATATATATGGTATCTAACTCATATGTGTTGCACATGTCCATAGGATCGGTTTCCCTTTGCCTAAAAACGTGTTGCACATGTCCACAGGATCGGTTCCCCTTTATGCTATAAACCTTGTTGGACCTCATACAAGGATCGATTCCCCTTTGTGATGTGTTGCACCTCTTACTAGTATCGGTTCCCGTATACCCAGAGTTAGGTCTTACAAACTACGCAAACTCGATCATACCATCAGGTGATTACTTAAGATCGGTTTCACTAATAAAAGTCATACCAATACATAAGTCAGGCCTTATGTGAATAGTTTTACCAAGAACACAAACAAGTCATGAGCGGTTGTACTAATCACACGTATTGGTCGTTCATAAGATATGCAATGAATAAAAATCCCAATAACGTCTGGCGATTTCCTTTTCGTTTCACAAACTAAGTTCATGAACTTACTTCCTTAAAACTCATATAAAACATTGTTTCCTATGATGAAATCCTCACCTCATACCCATACATAATCAAAATAACGTTAAAACAATTATGTTGATGTCTAATCTACAAAGTTTAATGGTTGAGAAATAAACCTCGTATTGTATTCCTTAATACTATGTCTATTTAGAATGTTCATGAATCACATTTTTGTTTTCAATATGCACGACTTGAAAGATACGTTAGGGAATGAAATAGTTCAAGTCAAATATCACTAACCTCAAGTGGAAGGATGATGTTGTGGTTGTAGCTTCTTACTTCCACTTCTTCAGGTCTTCACAATACTTGTAATGTCTCATATCCTAATGCTTTCAAGCTAACCTATACGAAGTTGACTCTAGTACATTTAATCAAGCGACTCTTAAATGAGTTTTGGTTCACTAAAATATGACAACCAAACTTGACATACCAACACTTGGTGGGTTCAACCGAGCTATGCTCTAACAAGTGTCTAAGAAAAATTTCTAAAAAAAAGAAAGAAAAGAAATGGAGTGGTACTACAGGTTAAGAAAAAATCAGAAAAAAAGGATGCAAAAAATTCGAAAAATAAAGTAGTGAAAAGACAAGGGTACCCAAATATACCACAATCTTTTAAATAACCTATAAGTCCTTTACCAAGTGTGATCGTTTATGGACAAAGTCGAGACAATACAAAAACTTTGGTATACACCTTGTGTGATTGTCTATGCATACGAGATCGAGACAATACAACAACAAGATCACTTGTGTGATTGACTACGGATTCAAGATCGAGATGATACAAAAAAAAAGTCACTTGATAATAGATTCGGTAATGACCCAAAACTCTATAAGATCAATATCAAGTACGGAGTTAATGTACAAGTGTATTTTACTTTAATTATAATAAGACACAACAATATTTTTTTAAACAGGAAACCTCAAATGCAGAAACACTCCGGGACCTTATCCAATTTTGAATACACTCAGAATTAAGCCGGTATACGAAATCTAATACGAACTTCGTATAGCTGAGACCAAGTACTACCCCTAGCTACTTAGTTTCCTCAGTATCCCTGCGCCTTTGACTTCTAGAGTCATGCACGTAAATAGAAAGTCCTTTGGCAAAGGAAGAATATGTTTGGTAACCACTCTAATCAATCTTGCTAGAAGATATGTGTGAGTTGTTAACAAAGGATCTTCCGTTTAAACTAATAAACTCCTTTGTCTGGTTAGATCAATCTAAACTTTGATTATCGAAATACTTAATTTTTAAATTCGCAATAATCAATATAGAACTCAAAGAATAAATATAAGGCGATGTCGGTCTTACACAACTAATCAATCAAGTCTATCTAAGATAAACACGATTATAGCTGGATCCCATCCGATCAAGGTTTGTGCAATAAATATCATATGATATTCCATTTACTGTTGTTTGTGGGTGAAACTGTTTCTGCTGATTTTAGTAATTTCGGGTGTGTGTGGATGAGAAACGATTCTAAACCCTAAGAAATGCATTGCACGGGAGTACTTTTGATTCGAGAGTGTACAATCCTGGACTAAACCAAGAAATGGCCATTTCAAGCTTGCTTCGGTCACAAAGTGAAGGAGAAGGGTTGGTCTTAGGGAGGGAAGCGAAGAGAGTGTTGAGACCAGAATAATTGATTCTGAAGGTGTGGTTGTTTATGACTCGTATCTGAAAGTAGAGCTGGCTAGCAAAATGGAAAGCTACCAGGTGATTTCTATATACTGTGTTGTTGCCGAGTTTTTTGGTGAAAATAGGTGAATCCTATTTATACAAGTCATATTGAAACGTATCCTGGTCTCGTAGGAAGTGGAAACGATTGAGTGGTGGAAGAATAGAGTAACGTGTAACCGTCGGTCATTATGCTTCCATGATGAAGGAAGTGCATTCGTGTAACCGTCATACATTATGTTTCCATGATGAAGGAAGTGAATTCATTTACACCGTTACTTTTCACCACCACTAATTGTCCCGCTTCATGACACTTTCTTGTAACGGGAGCATTGCACAACGCACGCTGTAAACCTCCAGACCAATATCCTGATGAGCATCCCCCGGTTTGTGACATGTTTGATGTCTCGAGTGTTTTCGTGGAAAACATGTAACACTTTTCTACGTGTGGCGAGTCAAATTCAAGGGACTTACCGCAGGAAAATAGCATGTAATGCTATTAGGCTCGTTTTGGCTAGTCGCCTAAAACTTTCCACAGGTTTGTCAGTTCGGTGGCGAACTTCGATGGCTGAGATCGCATCTCATGAAGGAGGATAGTCGTTGATTATGGATACCTTGTGTTGGCGCCTCATAATGGCGCGGTGGCGTTTTGGTGTACACCAGTGGCAATGTGGCATGGATGGCATGGTTCGTGCATGCCAGTGGCACTGTGGTGCAAGTGGCGCCTGGCGTAGCCATGGCCACTAGGTTTAGGAAGCTGGTCGCCTGAAACTTGCCACAAGTCTGTCAGTTCGGTGGAGAACTTGGATGGCTGAGACTGTAGTTCACGAGAGAGAGGGTGGCCGTTGATTATGGCCACATTCTGTTGGCACCTGTTAATGGCATAACGGCATAATCGTTCCTGTGACGTTGTGGCATGGCCACGCCTGTGGCGTTGTGGCATGTCCAAAGCTAGGATTTGGCTCCGTGTTCAAAATTAGGGCTTGGCGGCGTGGCCAAGGCTAGGATTTGGCTTCGTGGCCAAAGTTAGGTCTTGGCGGCGTGGCCAAGGCTAGGATTTGGCGTCGTGGCCAAAGTTAGGGCTTGACGGCGTGACCAAGGCTAGGATTTGGCGTCTTGGCCAAAGTTAGGGCTTGGCGGCGTGGCCACGGCTAGGATTTGGGAGCCGTGGCCAAAATTAGGACTTCGCGGCATGGCCAAGGATAAAGTAGCTCGTGGCGTGTTACTGCAGCAGAGTGGCATGTTTGCATGCCGATTAATATGTTGTTTTGGCAGGGCGTGTTTGGCTTTCCACTTAGTATGGTGGTGCAACAGGGCGCGTTTGGCCTTTAATGTATGGTGGCGAGTTTAGAGCGACTTGATTGGTCAAGAAAAGGGGTCGGCCAAACATAAGACGCGTCCACATCTCTAGTGCTTGTGGCGCATTTTAAAGTGACCTGATTGGTCGGGGGGGAAAGCATGGGCGTGGCTACACTTATGGTGTGAGTGTGGCGGCTTTAGAGCGACCTGATTGGTCGATGGGAAATGGGGCCGACAAGTATGGGCCCAGCCACAATTTATGTGCGTGTGTCGAGTTTAAAGCGACCTGATTGGTCGAGGGAAATATGGCCGGTATAGGATACGGCGTGGTCAATGGCAAGTGGCGCCAGCTGGTCTAAGGCATGTCCACGCCTCCCTTTGCTGTTGGGGCTCCCTGTTTTATGATTCTGGGAAAGGTTTTGCACCTACTAATCCATGGAGGATTAATTTCCTAGTTTGCCTAGGCTTACTTTCGACAAGCAAGGTATGGTATACTGGGCAAGGCGCAAAAGTAATTGATTGAATTATATGTGTTGACACAGAGTTCTTTAAGTTCATTTCCAAAGAGCAGCATGCTTTCTGATTTAATACCTCATGCAAAGACCTTATCCTTGATATTTGGAAATTTGTGTTACTCTGCTGCGAGTGAACACAAATTGTCATTCCATATCAACATTAAGGGTTCAGCCGGGGAACATAGCATAGAAAACATCCAAAGAAACTTATATTAAGCGAATATAGGCAAGGCGCCGAAATTTACAGAACATCTGGGATGGTTGCTACATGCGCCAGTCTGGATAAATTTCATGTAAATATATTGAATGGCTCAATAAATATGATAGTGAAGAGGTTAACACTCGCTCTGTTACCTTACAGAACGACGTCACATCAAATGCAAGGTTTTACAATTTTAACCCTAAGCTAAAAACCACCATCAATATCACTGCGCGGGAGTACTTTTGGTTCGATAGATCAATCTGTACAATCCTGGCCTAAACCAAGAAATGGCCGTTCCAGGCTTGCTTCGGTCACAAAATGAAGGAGAAGGGTTGGTCTTAGGGAGGGAAGAGAAGAGAGTGTTGAGACCAGAATAGTTGATTCTGAAGGTTTGATTGTTTATGACTCGTATCTGAAAGTAGAACTGGCTAGCAAAATCGAAAGCTACCAGGTGATTTCTAGATACTGTGTTCTTGCCGACCAAGAACTTGTTATTTGGTGAAAATAGGTGAAGCCTATTTATACAAGTCATATTGAAACTTATACTGGTCTCGTAGGAAGTGGAAACGATTGAGTGGTGGGAGAATAGAGTAACGTGTAACCGTCGGTCATTATGCTTCCATGATTAAGGAAGTGAATTCGTGTAACCGTCAGACATTATGTTTCCATGATGAAAGAAGTGAATTCGTTTACACCTTCTGTGACGGACCGGAAAATTACGCCTTTGGCGCGTTTCCCCGCAGGCCGTAATCTCCCTGATGCGCCATGATGAAGCTACGATCCGGGCCTTTAAGGATAGTCAAATGAACGTCCATTCGCCGTTGCAAGTATGCTAGTGGAGCATGATGCAGCTAACTTAGCTTCCACACCATTCCAAAGTCACCCTTGTCCGCAGAAGTGTATAAGGCCATAAGGCCGTTGCCAAGAGTTCAAGCCATAGAGGCTATGGCCAATGCGTATTGCATGCATCACTGGTTGTGCCTTAACGTAGGGAATTCATCATTGAATTTCCTATCTAGATGAGCAATCGTCAGCTCCCGAATCATATCCAGACTTAAGGCATAAGTCGTGGACTTAGGAATAGGCCGCTCTAAGCCTATTTCCATTCTTTTACTCCGCTTTACCGACTCTTCGTAGCTTGATAGAAAGTATGAGCATCCACTTACTGGCATACAACATTCCTCATCAAGTCTGGACGCAATCATCTCTAGCATCGAGTTACCGAGCTTAGATGATATGAGGGGCCAATGTGCTGAACCGACAATGCTGCAACTCATTGCGGCTGCCTACGTATCCTTCCCTACTCTAAAGGAATCAAGCACAGACCTTAGTTCATCCTCGAAGGGACAAAAACTTAATCCACCTCGTTTGCTAGGTCGTAGCCAAGCAATAGTGGTAATGTCCTAGTCCGTATAGGCCGTTCCGTCAAATACATTCAAGTGATGCATCATTGAGTCCGTGGAATGGCGTAGTGATGCCTCAGCATCATATGCTCCATTCATAAGGCTACGCAACTTAGAATGAGCCTTAAGCATCATTAATAACGTTCTGGATAAGCTGTGAAGCTTACATGCTACATGATCCGCATATGCACCTTCAATACACTACCCCTCCCTATATATGTTAATTTGACATTTTTAGAACTCAAATTGGGGGAGGAAAAATCATTCATCAACTCCCCACTTT
Organism: Papaver somniferum; assembly: GCF_003573695.1. NCBI lineage: Eukaryota > Viridiplantae > Streptophyta > Magnoliopsida > Ranunculales > Papaveraceae > Papaver > Papaver somniferum. Next base: position 34,806,886 of record NC_039366.1, read on the forward strand.
TACTATTCATGGTCGATGTCATATATTTTCCTGAATAACCGGCCAAGATGGTTATACATTCAGTTCTAGCTCACATGACAGTTCCTATGCCCGGCCAGGATGGATGAACACTTATTGAGCCAAACCCGATGAAGGGTCGTGATGGCTGTATTTCCGACTTTGGCCCGTAGGCCACTCCTATGCCCAGCCGTGATGGCTGTACATTACCAACTCGATGTCCATCCATGTTGCATGTACATTTTCCACCCGATATCCATCCATGTTGGATGTACATATTCAAGTCCATCTACCCAACTGGCCTAATGCATCATTTGATGCAAGATTGGCTCTTGGCCAATGTAGCCTCCAACTAATGCCATATTGGCCTTAGCCAATATGCATATGCGATGTGCCTGAATTGGCACCGGATATTGGCCCTAGGCCAGATGCATCTCACATGCAACGAAAGCTTTGTATGAAGCTTCATCTCGAGCAATGGCGCATCCTTTAGCATGCGCCATGCTAAAAACACGGGGTGTTACACCGTTACTTTTCACCACCACTAATTGTCCCGCTTCATTACACTTTCTTGGAACGGGCGCATTGCACGCCGCATGCTGTAAACCTCCAGACCAACACCCTGATGAGCATCCCCCGGTTTGTGACATATTTGATGTCTCGAGTGTTTTCGTGGAAAACATGTAGCACTTTGCTACGTGCGGCAAGTCAAAGTCAATGGACTTACCGCAGGAAAATAGCATGTAATGCTATTAGGATCGTTTTGGCTAGTCGTATAAAACTTGCCACAGGTTTGTTACTTCGATGGCGAACTTCGATTGTTGAGTTCGCATCTCATGAAGGAGGTAGTCGTTAATTATGGTTACCTTGTGTTGGCGCCTGATAATGGAACGATGACGTTTTGGTGTACGCCGGTGGCAATGAGGCATGGCTGGCATGTCTCGTGCATGCCAGTGGCACGATGGTGCAAGTGGCTCCTGACGTAGCCATGACCACTAGGTTTAGGCAACTGGTCGCCTGAAACTTGCCACAAGTCTTTCAGTTCGGCGGCGAACTTGGATGGCTGAGATTGTAATTTAGGAGAGAGGGTGGTCGTTGATTATGGCCGCATTCTGTTGGTACCTGTTAATGGCATAATGGCATAGCCTCACCTGTGACGTTGTGGCATGGCCACGCCCGTGGCGTTGTGGCATGGCCAAAGCTAGGATTTGGCGGCGTGGCCAAAATTAGGGCTTGGCGGCGTGGCCAAGGCTAGGATTTGGCACCTTGGCCAAAGTTAGGGCTTGGCGGCGTGACCAAGGCTAGGATTTGGCGTTGTGGGAAAAGTTAGGGCTTGGCGGCGTGTCCAAGGCTAGGATTTGGCGTCATGGCCAAAATTAGGGCTTGGCGGCGTGGCCAAGGCTAGGATTTGGCGCCATGTCCAAAATTAGGGCTTGGCGGCGTGGCCAAGGCTAGGATATGGCGTTGTGTCCAAAGTTAGGGCTTGGCGGCGTGGCCAAGGTTAGGATTTGGCACCGTGGCCAAAGTTATGGCTTGGTGGCGTGTCCAAGGCTAGGATTTAGGGCTGTGGCCAAAGTTAGGGCTTGGCGGCGTGGCCAAGGCTAGGATTTGGCGCCGTGGCCAAAGTTAGAACTTGGCGGCGTGGCCAAGGCTAGGATTTGGCGTCGTGGCCAAAATTAGGGCTTGGAGGCGTCGCCAAGGCTAGGATTTGGCGTCGTGGCCAAAGTTAGGGCTTGGCGGTGTGGCCGAGGCTAGGATTTGGCGTCGTGGCCAAAGTTAGGGCTTGGCGGCATGGCCAAGGCTAGGATTTGGCGTCGTGGCCAAAATTAGGGCTTGGCGGCATGGCCAAGGCTAAAGTGGATCGTGGCACGTTACTGCGGCAGAGTGGCATGTTGGCATGCCGATTAATATGTTGTTGTGGCAGGGTCCGTTTGGCTTGCCAGTTAGTATGGTGGCGCGGCAGGGCGCGTTTGGCCTTTAATGTATGGTGGCGAGTTTAGAGCGACTTGATTGGTCAAGAAAAGGGGCCTACAAAACTTAACGCGCGACCACATCTCTAGTGCTTGTGGCACATTTTAAAGTGACCTGATTGGTCGGGGGGCCGACCAAGCATGGGCGTGTCTACACTTCTGGTGTGAGTGTGGCGGCTTTAGAGCGACCTGATTGGTCTATGGGAAATGGGGCCGGTAAGTATGGGCCCAACCACAACTTATGTGTGTGTGGCGAGTTTAAAGCGACCTGATTTTCGAGGGAAATAGGGCCGGTTTAGGATGGGGCGTGGCCAATGGAAAGTGGCCTCGGCTGGCCTAAGGCATGGCCACGCCTCCCTTTGCTGCTGCGGCTCCCTGTTTTCTGATTCTGGGAAAGGGTTTGCACCTACTAATCCATGGAGGATTAATTTCCTAGTTTTCCTTGGCTTACTTTCGACAAGCAAGGTCTGGTATACTGCGCAAGGTGCAAAAGTAATTGATTGAATTCTATGTGTTGACATAGAGTTCTTTAAGTTCATTGCCAAAGAGCAGCATGCTTTCTGATTGAATACCTCATGCAAAGACCTTATCCTTGATATTTGGAAATTTGTGCTACTGTGCTGTGAGTGAACACAAATTGTCATGCCATATCAACATTAAGGGTTCATCCGGGGAACATTGAATAGAAATCATCCAAAGAAACTTATATTAAGCGAATACAGGCAAGGCGCCGAAATTTACAGAATATCTGGGATGGTTGCTACATGCGCCAGTCTGGATAAATTTCATGTAAATATATTGAATGGCTCAATATATATGCCAGTGGATAGGTTAACACTCATGGCTCCGTTTCCTTACAGAGTGATGTCACATCAGGTACAAGGTTTTACAATTTTAACCCTAAGCTAAAAACCACCATCACAACTGCCTACAAGCTGAACTTAGTGTGCATCTAGCTGCATTCATCAAAGGATGTCTTACGAAATCCGACTCATATCTAGATTACAGACTAGACGGATGCCCTGAGTCAAATGATTTGTAAAAATCTGACTCAATAACCCGCTCTCACCTTAAGTACGGGCCCTATAACATTGGATTTATAACGATCTGAGTTCTAACTCGAAACCAGTTAGCAAAATCAAGCAATCCTAAAATAAAAAAAATCAAACACCCTCCTATTAAACCATGTAGATATCCTGGTGATCAAAATTTAATCCTTGAATCCATAATGATGTTTACAAACATCGAATATCTACTCAAATACAGCTTGCATGTATTAATTCAGAATAATAACACTTAAAAAAAATTGACATGATTAAATAGAAGGAAAATTGATCTTTATCTCTTACCAATCGTTTGTCTATAATAATTGAAGTGTGGAATATCTCGAAGAAATGCATTGTTAAAGACGATACTTATTGTATCTCCTTGTTAGAATCTTGTTTTGCTATGGCTGATCTCGAAAATAGAAAAAGAACAAAGCAAACCAAGAATGCATGCGACATCTCGTTGTGTTTGTTTTTCTGCTTCTTCATGTTGTTGTGGAAGTGAAGTGACACATGTTGCTACTGCATTTGGAAAGAAATTATTTGATTTCGTAATCTATCTATTCTAATCATATCTTCTTCCAATGTCGTCAAAAACTAGAGGATGCCTTAACAAGGTAACCTATTATTTTTATAGCGGGAGAATTTATGGACACTCTTAGATGAACACTATCATACATGATTTGCACCATTTATTTCTCAAATCCCAAACGACAATGAATTTAAATCTAATATTTTGATGATACGTTTCTCTTATAAGGCTTTATATTTCTACCAAAAATGAGCACAATTCGAGACGTATAACACCACCATCTACCCCTTTGAATATATGTCGTTAAAATTTAATGGTTAAAATTAAGATCGGTAGATGGTGAGGCTTGGTGTCTCGAATAGTGCTCATTTTTATGGGAATGTAGAGTCTTATAATAAGAACGTATCATCAAAATATTAGATCTGAATTCATTGTGGTTTGGGTTTTGCGGATAAAATGACACAAATCATGTATGATAGTGTCCATCTAAAAGTGTCCATGGATCCTCACTCATATTAATGTGGGCACCATTTTTCTTTTCTTTTTTCTCTTTTGAAGTAAAAGTTAAATTTTTAATAAAATAAAATAAAAAAAGTATAAGTTAAAGCTTTAATAAAAATAAAATATAAAAAAATGCACACAAGGTGCTATAAAAAGAGCAAGCAGAAACCAAGTCAAAAAAACTAAAAGAGCTTTTGAGACGAAACTCCTGGAAACTCCATCCTAGAAAGATCTTTTCTTTTGACGAATTTTTTTAATTAGCCTTAGAAGAAACTACGTCGGAAAACTGAGTCCACACGTACTTGTGAATTGTTTTGACCATCAACTTGTTTGTTTGCAGCTGACTCGGCGTCTGGGTCTGAGTCAACCACTGACTCGCGCCGAGTCAGCAGTTAGACTGTTTGTTTTGCATTTTCTATAATCCCTGATTCACAAGATGACTCGCTGCCAATCCCTGACTCGGGACCTATAGAATCAGGTGTGAAGATGCCACTGACTCAATCACTCAAACCACTGAGTCGTAAGAATATACAAAAATACCCTTGATCCTTTAAATCAGAGATTTCATTTCATTTTTCTTTTCCTCGTTTCTTCCGTCAAGTTTTTCCATCGAGAGCAGAAATGGAAGATTGGGGAAAAACCTAGATCTCCTTCTCAGAAAGTTATCTTCTTCATCCCTCTCTTAACAGATCTACTAGTTTCTTACTGATCGTTTGCTTCATCACTCGCAACTAATTTCTCAACTTATCACTTTCAACTCATCAGCTTGTTTTAGAAAAATCGGCATTAGGTATAATTTCGCATCCATATACTTTCTATCATTTTCATATGGGTTTTTGATGATTTTGGAATATTGGGTTTCTTTTTTGATATCCTAATTTGAGTATTTGATGGTTGTTTTTGTTAGCTTTTTGCTGTTTGTGAAAATGCCAAAGGGAGAACTGTTTTACTTGATCATTATGCATGATAGAATATGTCATCTTATATGGATTTTGATGTCCTGTCCTACCTTTCAAAGATTACTGAGAGTTTGAGTCAAGATCAGTTAGATTTACCCAGAAATTGTTGATGTCATTTTTTATGACTTCCATTTTTGGATTTGTTACATTTGTATATCTAGTTATAAGTTAAAAGCAATTGGAGTAGTATTTTCTATATTATTTAGTTGATATATAGGTGTATATGGACTTGAATGAGTGAAAAACTCTAAAATATACATGTTTGTATTTCGCGGTAACATAAACGAACATTTTAATTTGTTGATACATAGTATTTGGTTTCGTGCATGAACACAAAATAACATTTAATTGTGGTGTCAATGATATCTAAGAAAGGGTGCTCGGTAAAGGGTGTGCTAAAACCTTTTTTGCTTTCTGTCATGTCAGTTTCTTCATACATTTTCAAGCTAGTGATTTCAGTAGGCATATACTGTCAAAGTAGGAAGGAAAAACTGAGTTAATGGTCAGCAGTGGTGATTTTAGTTGCATTATTTTGGCGAATCTCTCTTTTGATATTAAGACAGTAATGAGGATCTGGTTCCAACCATTGCTTTTACTTTTCGCTGTCAAATATTCTATCTTCATTTTAAACCCGTATATCCTGAATGCATAAAGATCATGCCTAGTGGTAAATTACTTTGTATGGTAATTCTCAAAAGTTAGCACACTCTTTTTGTTTCAAATTACCCACGTCTTGTATTTGTTTTACATTATGCTAGTTCTCTATGGAGAAAAAGGAAGATGAGAAAGAAAATAAGATAACTATTAGGAGCATCCCAGAATTTAGAGGGCTATTTATTGACCAGTGTTTGGCACAAGCTACTGAGTATGGATTTTCTGGAACTTCTTTGAAGCAAACTTCGTGGGGAAATTTGTGCAAGTTATTTTCTGAGAAGTATGACTGCACCATCACACAAAAAAAAGTTGAGAAACCACTGGGATTACTTGCGAACCCAATATGTCACTTGGTCCCGTCTCTTAGCAAGAACCGGCCATGGGTATAACGCGGAGATGAACACATTTGATTGGAGCGAAGAGCAATGGATTGAATTAGACAAGGTAAGAGACTATTTTAGTTTTGTTTGGACTTTATGAATGAATTAAATTTATGCTTGTAAGCCCTGGTCTGGCTTACTTCTATCGTTGTTTTTCTTTAAATGCCGCTCTGCCATCAGGTTAATCCAGTTAAGGAAATGTGTTTTGGTTTTAGGTCCAGTTAGACACTTCAATTAGACCAATAAGTTGTTAGTTCTCTTGCTTTAAGTCTAAATTAAAATTATACCTTGTCTTGTGATTTTAGGTTTATGTGCTCCTTTATATCATCAATAACAAGGGTATATCCATATATGTGAAAAGGGATAATGTTTAAGGGGCTTTGCTTGGTACTAATTTTATTTTGCTCATATTCAGCGTTAAATGTTTGCATAACCTTAATGAACCGGTAAGGTTCTGTTTGGTGCATCTAATTATAACTTTGATTGTATAAACAACTGAACATATTTATTAATTTTACTTTCTAATTGATGTAGACAATCAAAAACGCCAGTCAATTCAAGAACAAGGTACTGGAAGATGCAGAGAAGTTGCAGAATTTTTTTGATGGGAAATTCTCCACTGGAGCTAATAGAGATACGCCTGGAAGAGTGGAACCGCCTTGTTCAGCTGGAGCTTCTACAAATGCAGGGGTTTCAAATAATGGATCTGAATCTCGTACAAGTCATGGAAAAGAAAAAAATCATGAGGATGACAACGAGGTTGATTCTAGTCTCAATGCAAAGGGGAGTGGCAGGAAAAGGAAGAAGGAAATGGAGGAAGAATCAAGTGATCTATTAACTGAGAAAGTTTTTTCTATTGTAACATCGATGAAGACTCATCTTCAACATAAGAAACTTGCTCTAGAAAAGGATAGCGCAGCCGAATTCCTGAAAGCTTTGGATAATTTACTTGAGACTGATTGCATCACAATGGATGAGTATTTGAGCATAAGTCTAAAAGCTTCAGAGATGCCTGGTTATCAGAAATTGTTTGTCAGTTTGAAAAGCGATGAGCGTCATGTTGCCTTTGTACACAAACTTTTAAAAGAACGTTGAGAAATCTTGAATACTCATCCATTGAGATGTTGAAAAATTAGGAAATAGTTAGAGATGTTAGGGTTGAAAAACATTCTTGTTTGTTAATTACGTACTCGAGTTTTATTTTATGTTGAATGTTGAATGTGTATTTATTGAAGTTAATGGATGAATCAGTATTATTTGTGTTTATTTGTGCTTAATGAGTGAATGTTGAATGGATGAATCCGTATTTTCTTATTGGTTACATTCAATTGCTTGCTGGTTATTTTCTTATTTATGCTTTTAACCTTTTTCTTTCATTTCATTGCAGATTGAAAGGAAACAAGGAAGAGGGTTTAGAGAAGGGGGGAACTTAAATACAGGAAAGTACTCATTTTCTTATATAGGTTTGTGAATGAATGCTTGTATTTTATTGAAATTGAGTTTGCTGGATTCCTTAAAAGTATATGTGCAATTGGGTATTGTTTGAGTACACCAATCTCTACTAAATTTTGTATTGAAATTGAGTTTCTTTCATCTACTTGGTCTTTTCAGGAAAATGAAAATGTTATTATCTCAACTAGTAGTTTTATTTTTGTTGGTGAAGAAACTTAAGAAGGCTAAACGGCGTGTACGCCCGAAGTACAAGAAGTCAATTTTAACAGGAAAGCCTTTAACCCAACACCTGTTAGATGGAAATCCGAGGAATAGATTGGATTGTTCGGATTCAGTAAACATTTCATTGGCCATGCCATGAATAAGTTAATATGAGGGTGTGAAGTCCTGGTTCCCCTCTTTTGCCACATAATATTGCTCAATGTAGTTGACAAGGATTCTTGTTTTACACTTTGGTCATTCACATTGTCATACCTTATTGATTTACGCTTCAGTTTCATTTTTCTTTCCTTACCTTGGACTAGCATATATGTTACCTCTTGCTGCAGTTTCATCAACATGACTTCATAATGTTTTTGTTGAAAATTTGCAGACAAATATTATCTATGTGATGTTGCGTACTCTCATACATAGGGGTTTATGTGTCCGTATCGCAACATAAGGTATTGGATAGGTGATTACCGAAGAGTACCTCCAACGGCAAAAGAGGAGAATTTTAATCAAGCCCATGCTCGATTGAGAAATGTGATTGAGAGAGCATTCGGGGTATTGAAAGTAAGATTTCCCGTCTTAAGTAAAATGCCTTCTTACTCATTTGAGACTCAAAGAGATATCGTTATTCCTTGCATGTCAAACATAATTTTCTACGTCGTAATGCATTGGATGATTGGCTATTTAAAGAATAAGAGAATGAGACATTTGATATGAATGAGACACAGGTGGAAGTCGAAGTGGAAGCGGAAACGGAAGAAAATGCACCTCGTTTGTTTGGACGACAAGAGAAGATATATATGAACAACTTACATGATGAGATAGCTAGTCTCCTTTAGATTTTGTTGCTTTTTTTATGTTTGTAGGAATAAATTTTTTAGATTTTATTGTTTGGTTATTTTTTATTTCAATATGTGAGATGGCTAGTCTCCTTTAGATTTTATTGTTTCTTTTATGTTTTTAGGACTTTAATCTTTAGATTTTATTGTTTTATGATGTCTAATATGTTTAATTCCATCAAAAAGGGAAGTTGTTTAGACTGGAATGGAACAATTTGTGATGTTTCAGTAGTGATAAATGTTATGGTTTGAAATGTGCACAAGGGAATTTTCTGTCTAAAAAAATCCAGTCAACTGAATCAGGTCTGACTCACAAAACAAACATATTTTCTGACTCAGACCTTAGTGATTCAGATCTAGATGAGTCGGGTGATTGCACTCAGATCCAGACGACTTAGATCCATAAGACTCAGATGAGTCAGCTGCAAACAAACAAGGTGCATGACTTGCAAGTTTTATTCTGGATCAGCTGAGTCAAGTATAAGTCTACTCGTTAATTCAATTCCTTCTTTTTCGATATATTTAACAAAAAAACACTAATTTTATTCAGCCATTGATTTCTTGAGTTACGACTCATGAGAAGTGGCTAGATCATATTGCTATTAAGGACCATTGTGAAATGACACTGTAGATACCAAAACCACACTCGACGCGTGGCGCAATTCAAGAGCAGGAGTAACTTAGCAATATAGGATTGTGTACATAGTATCTTAGCTTAGTTTCTTTAATTTGTAAGTAAAGGACATTTTTGTAAATTCATTTCTACTCTCTAGTACTTAAGAAATATCTAAGAGAGAGAAAGAGATCAGATTTTATTTTCTCTAACTTCATCTTCTTCCCAAAAACTAGATCTAGAGCTCCAAAAACTCATTAATGGAGTTTCATGTAAACAAAAAATATTATAGTGAAAATCATGGATATAGATCCCTTTATGTATGAAACCATGTAAAAATTGTGTGTCTCTTTTATAATTTTAGCACTTAAGATTACCATTTTAGTGATGAAATATGTTAGATCTAGAGAATGTTGAATGAGTTTGAAGACGAAGTAAGTTAAGAACAAAGAATACAACATTTGGGTGTAGCTATGGATTTTCCGTAGTTACAGACAAATAACTGTACCAATTTAATCCTAGATGTGATCTATAATTTAACATTTCTTAGTGGTTTATTTGGTGCTCAAACTCCATTAAACTTATATAGTATAAAACATTTGAAGAGAGAATATGAAAAAATAAGTTTGGCTGCGAGAAAAAAACGAGAACAGAAGAGAAAGAGAAACCTAGGATGTGTTAACATAAAGTCAATTCCACACCCCCGGTGGGATTGACCGCGGTTTTTAAAAATTGGCTGAAAAGAATTATTGATAAAAAAAAAAAAAACATTATTATCCCGCGGGAGTTGAACATCCAATGTCCCCATTATCTAATTCTCCATCCGATCATATCATGCTCCATGATATTCTTGTGGATATGTACAAGAAAAGAAGATTTGGGGTCGACATCACTTACATCAATATACTTCATCACTGGTGATATCTTAAATGAACAATGAAAAAAGACTGTACTTGATCTTGGAGAAGTATAAACAGTGAACTGGAGTTTGTGAAAGTAAATAGTTGTTGGTACATTGGTGACAGTAAAACGGTTAAAACCTGGCAAGACAAGTGCATACCAGATTTGCACAATCCTCCAACTCCTAAAGACACTGTTGTTTCTCCAGAAATGTATGATAAGTCATCTTTCTCCCAAATGACTTAGGTACTGGATGGAACTATGCTCTTCTCCATGATCTTTTCTCATAACAAGACTATGACCTGATCTGTAATATTTCAATTCATTCGAGTCATAAGGACATATTGTTCAGGAAACTTGAGAAAATGGAAATTTTCAGTTAAGTCGGCTTATAGGTAAGTTATATGATGAAAAGTATAGGTCTGATGCCCCTGATGGGAGAATGGAAAAAATTTGGAGACAGTTGTGGAAACTACCAGCCCTTCCCAAGATGCATCGGTCTATTTGGAAGTGTCTCGCAAATGCTCACCCTACTAGATTCAGAACATCCATTTTCAGAAAATCACTCTCTACTCTCACTACAGGAAAAATATACATCTACAACTGGGGTTTTACAACTCTTTGTTAAACATCCTAGAAAGTCTTATGTTTTACAACTGGTTTCAAAGGAAGAGTTGTCGTATATCATCACTACCAACCCTTAGGAACAAGGGGTTGCGCTAAGAAAACAAACGACAACTCCTTAAGCAAAAGAGTTGTGACGACATTTAGCTATAACAACACTGTTCCATAAAGGTAGTGACTAAGCCTATCACAATTTTCACAAGATTTGTTGAAGAACACCAAAATATGATGATGAAAAATAGTGTTAGAGGGGAGATTCGAACTTGAACCTACTGCATGGAAGTCTAGCTCATCAACCATCCTTACATTTCACAAGTTTTGGTTTTTTGTGTTTTTTTTTAATAAAAACTTATAACAACACTTATAAGAGTTGTTGAAGTAAAAATATAGAATGTTGGAAAATGAGGTTGGGGGATTTGATCCTCAGCCTCCTACATGGAAGTCTACACCACTAACCATATCTACATTATCACAAGTTCTGTTAGGTTTGTGGTTCTTTAATATATTAACTGGATGACAACCCTTTATAAGAGTTGTAAAACAAAATATAATGTTCAAAAATAATGCTCAGGTGACTGAGACGCAAAAAACGCGAAGCCTTCTCTGTAAACAATTAGATGCATTCTTCTCTGTAAACAAACACATACATTCTACAATAAAAATGAATATCATTTCATATCTATTAGTTGATGAAAGCATGGGCTGAAATTTGCACCGCATAAGCCAAGTACTTCTCAAACTGCTCTCCTATTGCATGGAAAAATCTGGCATATTCTGCAATCACAACAACTTCACCAAAGAGGTTTAAGTTCAAATATGTAGCTGCCCTTTCAAAACCATAACTCAAATTTCAAAATAATAAGTTCCAAAGTCAACACATATCTCAGTAGAGTACAGATCTGGGTTACAGATCGATTTGGGTAACAGACCTTTGAGAAATTGGTGGAGGTGGTAAGTCTTCAACTTTGTGTAAGATTACTTGTTGGTGATGATGAAGTTGGTGAAGAAATCTGCTGAGTATTAATGGTCATTTTTCAGGTTAGCATATCCTCAAGTTTCTATTTGACTATTGCATGTCCCACTCCTAGTTTAATAGAAGACTGATAAGTGATACATGTACTTGATTAAGCATGATTGTGGTACAGTCATAATTTATTCGGTTGTGAATGATATTCAGCTTATGATTTTCTGAACATCCCCTCATTTGGTTTCCAAAATGATTTTCTTGTAGTCTCGATGGGATATTATGAAAATCCACTCAAGGAGAATGAACTTGATGCGTGGAATTGATCTGAAGAAGATAACGGAGAAGATGGGTGGGGCATCTGGTGCAGAACTGAAGGTTTGTTACTACCCCATATTTTCTTTTTTGATAAATTTTTTGTTGTTATATCCTGTAAATGCAGAACTTGTGTTTGCCTGCTGTACTTGAAGAGTACCAGCGATTTGCAGGTGCTAAAGCTATGCCAACTGATATGATATTCATTGAAAACTATGGCACTTCATGTCTAAGCCAGTGCCTCTACTGTATCATATATCTCTATGTTTCCCATAATCGTCTTTCGGTTTACCAACAAGAGAGGGTGCAGCAAAAACGAATCACTTCCATTTAGCAATGTAACCCAGACTACCACACTGGAACGGGTATGCTACTGCCACATTTGTAGCGGAGGCCCATATCTGCGTTTTACGATTTATATGATATTTTTAGTCATGTTCAAAGAATCTATCATTTTCTTTTCTTTCGTTGCGTAACACACTTTCATACAAGGTGATTTGAAGTTAGCTAGGTAATGCAATTGGAGTGGCAGGTCTTGAATGAATGTAAATGTGTTACACTGGCAGGTTAATATGAAATTATGAATGTGAAATACTTTCGGCAATTCGGTTTCAACTATAATTTTTTTTTTCAAAATAGTTATACGCACACAACTTCTAATAAGAGTTGTGTTCCATATTTCAACTACACAAACCAAAGGTTGTGAAAGAATGTCTTTACGACATAACTAGGTGTTGTCCAACATAGTTCTACAACTCTAACAAGTGTCGTGCAAATATTATTCATAATAGTAATAAGAGTTGTTACATATTTCTACAATACGCATCCTAGGTTGTCTAAGATAGTCCTTCAACTTATATAAGTGTTGTGTTACATATTTTTACGATACACATCCTTTGTTGTGTAAAATAGTCCTACAACACAAGCAAGAGTTGTGTTAGGCTTTCAAAAAAAATCGAAAGAGAATCACAACTTTGGAAAAATATTGTCGAATCATAAATCACATCACCCTTTACAACTCTTAGTCAAGCATTGTAGAAAAGTTTGGACTTTCTACAATACCCCCTTCCATAATGCATAAAATGGAGTTGTCCTAGGGGTACTACAACTCTAATATGTAATCGTCAACGATGATTTTTCCCGTAGTGTCTCTCTCTCCTCTTCGTATCCATCTCCCGCCTAAAAAAAACCAAGTTTCAGAAATTTTTTATCTTCTTCGTATTAATGTGGAACAAGGTAAAAGAAAGCAATACTAGATTGCTAATAGCAAGAAGAGAAGAGAATTCAAGCAAGAAGAGAATGATAAGTTTTGTGTTTAATAATTTGATTGAGTAATAGATAGATCTTACAAGACTTAATCTAGCCTTTATATAGGCTTGAAGAATAACTAAACTAGGAAACAGAAAACTAAAAGGAAATCTAAAAGAATCCTAAAAATAAGAAAGACTGAAACTAGGAAACCATGGAAGCCAAACCTCTAAGCGGAATCTTCTGGAATTGTAGTATGCCCTTCATCAGTCCCCCCTTCTAGAGTAAAGCTCGTCCTCGAGTTGTCCAAACAAACCAGAAGTTCATTGTCACCATGAAACGTAAAAATATCTTGAACATTAAATGTGTTGGAGATATTCCAATCATTTGGTAGATCAATAACATAATCATAATCATTATCATTGATCTTCTTTAAAACCTTGAAAGGACCATATTTCGTCATCTTGGTTTTGTTATAAGTACCCACTGGAAATCTCTCTTTTCTTAGATGTATCATCACGAGCTCCCCTTCCTTGAAGGTTTTAAACCTCTTGTGTTTATCAGCATCCTCTTTATATTTAGAATTGGACTTCTCCAGTTTAGATTTTACTTCATTATGTAATTCAGTTGCTTTGTCTACAAAAGAGTCGGCTGCAGTGTTTTTACTCTGTGTGGTGGGTAAGGCTACCAAATCAAGAGTATGATTAGGTACTTTAGAGTACACAATCTAAAATGGAGTTTTCCCAGTAGAACGATTCACAGAAGTGTTGAAAGCGAATTCCATATGTGGCAATAACACATCCCACTGCTTACTATTACCCAGGCACTTAGCTCTAATCAAATTCCCAAGTGATCTATTAACAACCTCAGTCTATCCATCAGTTTGCGGATGTGAAGTTGTGCTGAATTGTAGAACTGTGCCTAAGCGCATCCATAAACTTTTCCAGAAATAACTCAAAAATTTGGTATCTCTGTCATAAGTGATAGACTTTGGAACCCCATGAGTTTGAGAACTGCATTGATCCCATAGTTTGCCAAAATCTTCATCTTCTGGATAAATGTCTTTGATATAGTCAAATGCATAACTCTCATTACGAATTGTAGTTAATAGATGACTTCTTCTACTTAAGGCATCAGCAACTTGATTCAATTTTCCACTTTTATGTCTCACGGAGAAAGTGTATTTGTTGAGTGTGGAAAGCCATCGATCATGCATTCTGTTAACTTTAGCAGAAGTATTCAAAAACTTCAAAGCATGGTTGTCAGTGTTGACAACAAATTCCCTATGTATAAGATAAGTATGCCACTGCTTAAGAGATTGAACAAGAGCCAATAAATCTAATTCATATGTAGAACATTTCTTTTGTGCATCTGAATTCTTCTCACTGTAATATGCAATTGGATGACCCTCATGTGATAATACTGCACCAATACCAACAACAGATGCATCACAATCTATTTCAAAAGGCTTGTTGAAATTCGGAAGTGCAAGAACTGGTGCCGTACAAAGCTTTTCTTTATGAAGAATAAAGCTTTTATCCATTGCTTCCGTCCACTCAAACTTCTCCTTCTTGAGACAGTCAGTCAAAGGTGCAGAAATAGAGCTAAAGTTCTTCACAAATCTTCGATAGAAAGAAGCCAAACCATGAAAACTACGAACATCACGAATAGAAGTAGGAACTGGCCAATCTTCAATTGCTTGAACTTTAGATGGATCGACATGAATACCATCAGTAGAAATCACATATCCCAAAAATGTTACTGAAGAAGCCATGAAGGTACACTTCTTCAAATTAACATATAAAGAATTGTCAGCAAGAACTTGAAACACTTGTGAAAGATGTTGGAGGTGTTCTGGCTCACTGCGACTAAAAATTAGTATGTCATCAAAATAGACAATAACAAATTTACTGAGAAAGGGTTGGATAACCTGATTCATAAGTCGCATAAAAGTACTAGGTGCATTAGATAACCCAAATGGCATGACCAGCCATTCATATAAACCTTCACGTGTCTTGAATGTTGTTTTCCACTCATCTCCACCTCGAATGCGTATTTGGTGGTAACCACTGCGTAAATCCAACTTAGTAAAAATAATAGAGCCCGACAGTAAATCAATCATATCATCAATACGCGGGATCGGAAATCTATAAGGAATGGTGATGCAATTTAATGCTCTGCAATCGATACACATCCTCCATCCATTGTCTTTTTTACTAACCAAGAAGGAAGGACTGGCACAAGGACTGTTGCTAGGTCGTATCAAACCCTTTGTAAGCAAATCATTTACTTGTCCCTGTAATATCTCATGCTCAGCAGGACTCAAGCGATAGTGTGCTTGGTTTGGTAAAGAGGCTCCAGGAATAAAATCGATGCAGTGTTGAATATTCCGTAAAGGAGGTAATGCAGTTGGTAGTTCATCTGGAAATAAAACATTATATTGAAATAATAAGGGCTTCACCTTTGCAGGCAACTCAATCATAGGCTTAGAATCTTCATGGGAATGTAAAGAATGTTGTGGGTGCAAAGAACGAATAACAGTGGCTACGACAGCATCAGTCTGCGCACAAGAGTTTGAAGTGGAATTGGATGGACTAAGAACCTTGGTTTTCCCATTATGAACAAAAGTGTAAGTATTCTCGAATCCATTGTGAACCGCGTGAAGATCGTATTGCCAAGGTCTGCCAAGAAGAAGATGGGTTGCCGTCATATTAATGACATCACATAGAACTGTGTCTTCATAACCCTCAAAAGAGAATGACATAACACTGAAGAGTAATCTTCTGTGTGCTAGAGGCATTAACCCATCCTACAGTGTAAGGTTCTGGATGAGAAGTTACTGGTAGTTCAAGCTTCTTAACTACGTGATCAGCAATATAATTATCCACACTGCCACTATCAATTATCATCTTGCAGATTTTACCCCCAATATAACATCTTGATTTAAAAATACTGTGTCTCTGAGACTTGCATTGTTGAGTAAGAAATAATGGACGAATCATCCCAACAAACTCGTCGTCATCACCAGGTGAGTCTTCATCTTCGAACTCATTAAGCGCACCAGTGACTTCATTAATGAACTGAGGTTCACCAATCAAAGCATTGAATTTCCGACAATCACTAGAAGTGTGCCCCGATTGCTGACATTTATTGCACTTATCTCCACGAAATTTTGTATAAGCATTATTAGCTCGCTGTTGCGGTGGAAATTGTTGTTGCCTGTTATGAAACCGATTCCCTGTAGGAGGAGTTGGTTGCAGAGAGTGAGACTGCTGACCCGGCTGAAGATCAACTGGATTGGCTAAGATAGGTGTAGCCAGAGGTGGAGTATAAGGCACAATATGGCTAGGTTATCGATGTGAATGGCTAACATCATCATAAGGAGGCCTGGGAATATTCAAAACAGTATCTGGAGAAAAGTTTTGAGATGAATTGGTACCCCTGTAAGTATTTTGATAACGCCCTTGTCTGGATGGATAAATCCTAGAAGAACGAATAAGACGATTTTCTATCTTAATAGCTTACTGCAAAGCTTCGACCATAGTAAAAACTGAATGAGTCATACCATTTTGTATTAATCTATTCAGTCCCTCAATGAATCTTGCAACTAACTGTTCTTCAGATTCTTTGAGTTGATTTCGTGCGACCAATTTATAAAAATCTGACACATATTCTTCAACAGTTCGTGCCCCCTGTTGAATGTTTTGTAATTTGATGAAAAATTGCTGCATAAAGTCTCTAGGTAAGAACTTATCCCTGATCAAAGTTTTCATACGTTTCCAAGTACGTATTTTCGGTTTGTTAGCGTTTCTACGATCATCAAAGATCTTATCCCACCAAGCTGCAGCTCCTCCTTTGAGTTTGTATGTCACAAGTTTAACCTTAGAATCTTCAGGGACTTCCATGAATTCGAAAAAAGCTTCTACCTCAAAGAACCAATCAGTTAGTTCTTCAATACGAAAATTTCCAGAGAAGTTGGGAATATCAGCTTTTAGTTTATATTCTGGTAAAGAACTGTAAGGGTTGTGACCAGTTTTTAAACGTCGTTCTTCAATCCAATTCTTCTCTAGATCGTTCTCACGTTCATCTTCATCATCACTGTCAAGTGCAGGAGAAACTATCTTCTTCTTTGAATGACCTATGAAACCTTCATACGGTTTCTTAATGTTTAAAGTACGCAATACATCTTCAGGTACTTCATCATTCTGTAAAAACTGAAGTATATCTTCTTTAGTTTTTCCTTCTAAGTCTACAAGCTCAGGCATATCCAAATCTAGATTTATATGTTTTGCAACCTTCAAAAGTTGATTCTGCATGGTGTCAAGCTTGGTATCTCTTAACCCTAATTTGTCCTCCATGGACTTCTCAAGAGCTTCAGTAATGTTTTTTGCCAAAATCTCGGTATGAGATTTGATGAGAGCTTCGATTGCTGCTAGAGTAACTGGTTGAGCAGTCATATTTTTTTTTGTTTTTTTTGTTTTTTTTTTTGTATACGAAAAGGAACTAAAAAAAGGACTGAAAGGTGTTGCGGAAGCGATGTAAAGGATCAAGTTATAGGATGAAAACCTAAAACTAAGCGGTTGATACCAACTAATGTGGAACAAGGTAAAAGAAAGCAATACTAGATTGCTAATAGCAAGAAGAGAAGAGAATTCAAGCAAGAAGAGAAAGATAAGTTTTGTGTTTAATAATTTGATTGAGTAATAGATAGATCTTACAAGACTTAATCTAGCCTTTATATAGGCTTGAAGAATAACTAAACTAGGAAACAGAAAACTAAAAAACAATCTAAAAGAATCCTAAAAATAAGAAAGACTGAAACTAGGAAATCATGGAAGTCAAACCTCTAAACGGAATCTTCGTGAATTGTAATATGCCCTGCATCACGTATCTAGTCCACTGGACTAGATCCGAGCAGGACTCTTGTTCTCTCTATCCATTTTGGGGGGACTTGTGCCATCTTTAAAGTGTTCAAAGGGTGCCATTTTTTTGGTAATCTTTTAGTGTGCAGGGTTTTTCGTTAAGAAGCCATTAACAACAAGTTTGTAGTTTATGCTTCAAAAAACAAGTTTGTTGGGGATGCAAAATGGGTTTCAGATGGTGACTATGGTTTACCTATAGGGTTTTCTCCATACTATTTCGTTTTCTACCTCACCATTCAAGCCAAATTTCCCTGTTCGTGGGTGTTCAGATCTGAAACTTTACCTTCTTTTTTTGTCTTCTCCTACAAAATCATTTCCATATCTTCTGCTTCTTCTTTGGGTGATTCCATTTAACGACTACAAGGTCAGATTCTTTTTGACCAGGGTGATTCCTTTATGTGTCGTGGTGGTGGACGTGTGGTCCATGATAGTGGTGGTGGGGCAGTGACGGAGCCAAAGTTTTATGGTTTGGGGGACAAACGGGAATAGGAAAAATGGGTAATATGCCCCAAAATCGACTGTCATCTTGGGGATATGCTTCAGGATTCCAGTTTTCCGGGAATATGTTAAATAGTCAATGTGTCTGAACTTTCTCTCTAATTTCTTCGAGGTCTTTTCTATCTGAATATGTTCCCGAACCTTGTAAAAGGTGTTGGTATATAGTATACGTCTTTTAATTCGCATGTGTAATCTCAAGTGTGTGCGAATGTTGACTACTTAACGGTTTAGGATGAGATTTTGGACGACTGGGACATATTCGCGAAAACTGGAATCCTGGGCATATCCCCAATTTTTCCATGGGAACACCAAAACAAGCACCACTATACGTATTGGCTGCCGTAGGCCGCACAAATTATTTTTTTTTTTGACGTTTTCTTTTGCTATAACAGATGGGACCTAAATTGTAAAATGCTCTAATTTTATTATACTTTTAGTTTCCACAAACATTTGATGTTTATAAGAAATTTTATATCGTTCCAACCGGTTACTAGTACATTTTAAAACAAATTATAACAAAAATTGTAACATTTGTTAGTAATTAGTCCCATCATTGCAATTTTAGAACATTTATGGAGGGACAAATACAAAATAATCTTAGAACACAACAGCTAAATAGGTAACTTTGAGATTCTAGGGAGGACAACGTCCTCAAGTAGCTCCCCCACTGTGCGGGGGACAGTGAAAACGAGGGTGGCTTTTGATCTTGTGGGGGTTGCGATGCAACCAGTTCGATCATCAATTGGATTCGGAACCAAGTGTATGGTGGTGTCTGTGTGTCGAGGTGGTGAAAATGGTGTTGGTGGTTCCCGAAGAGGCAGTGGTTTCCGGCGGCCACCGCATTAGCCATTGTAGGGTTTCTATTGTTTTCTAAAAAATGAGAATTTTGACAAAGTACACCTTGTGGGATTAGTATTTCATAAAATACACCCTTTTTTTTTGCTAAATTGCTAAAATACATCCAGTTTCACTTTTCCATCCAAAAATCTGTTAAGGCCCACAATCTCGAATTAATACATATCTAAACGTACATCCATTGAAACTGATCAACGATTAAGACTCATTATACATCGTAAAATTACTGGATTGCCCTTAATATTAGCACAAATAGATCGTGAGAATATGAGTTTTCATATCTTCCTCCTCTCTTTTATGTCTGTATCTTTAAATCAGAAATACTGAAGAATTCAATATTTACTTAATAAGAAGAATCTGAGTAGAATCGAAGACTCATGAAGACAGGAATGATGAATTCAAGTTCATGTGTGAACCGGAGAAGAATCCTTTCATATTGTTCTTCAGTTTGGGAAGAGTTCTAGAGATAATCATCGTTTTTTCAACTGATTAAAGTGAATCAATGGTGTGTGTTACCATATTTGAGACATGTCGATTAAAACTTCTTGCTACAATACCTTCTTGAATTGAATTCGATGTTTAAAAAAAAATTAGGGTTTTTTTTTCTTTTTACCAATTTAGGGTTTTCCTATATTGGATGTTTAGATTTCAATTCATATAATATTAGAGTATGGGATTGTTGTACTGTTGCGCCAAAGCCTGCGGAAGCGTTAGGTTTGCACTACTACGAGGTCTCAATATTGCCAAGAACACAATCACATACACAAGAAGAACAAATATTTAACGAGGTTGAATCCTCGAGAAGGAATAAGCAATTTTATATATCACCGTATAGGTTGGAATATACAAAGATTTAGACGAGAAGAAGAGAACTTTTACTTTGTTCTGGTGTGTTTTCTCTAGTTCTCTCTATGGCTATTTATACACATCACACATTCCTTAACAAGGATTACTTTCCTACAAGTATAGGGTTTCCTAACTTAACTCTAAGAGACAAACCTCTTAAGTTGCTATACATAGGACACTAGTAATTGGTTTCCCAAACCAACTAGATTTCCTAATCTAGTCCTTGACCATCCTACCAACAATTCTCCACCTCGGATCATGCATTCATGCATGAGATGATCAATAGACAAAATCACCTCCATCTTCCAACTTCGATTGAACCATTATTGACTGCCTACGTATCCTCAATAGGAATCAAACCCTACCATAGTTCTCTCAAATGGCCTTGCTAGAAGAGCTCCACCAGGTTCTTCAGAACCTTTACCCCAAAAGGGCCTTTCACCAAACCAGAAGGATGTCGATCAATTTCAAACAATGTCGAAACTTGATCCCAGTATCTACTTTAGTCAATATATCAACTGGATTGTCTTTGGTATCGATCTTCACAAGTACAATGTCTTCTTCTTCAAGAATTTCTCTCACAAAGTGAAATCGTACGTCTATATGTTTGGTTCTAGCATGATGCACTTGATTCTTAGCCAAATAAATTGCACTTAGACTATCACGATTAATGCACATGTAGTTGGTCTTGCACAACTCCTAAGTCATCTAGAAAACCGTGTAACCATATAGCCTCCTTAAATGCCTCTGCCACTGTCATATACCCCGCCTCCGTATTTGAAAGCGCCACAATAGACTGTAAGTGTGACGTACCGGAAAATTACGCCTTTGGCGCGTTGCCTCGCAGGCCGTAATCTCCCCCGGTGCGCCATGATGATGCTACGATCCGCGGCTTTAAGGCTAGGAAAATGCACGTCCATTCGCCGTTGCAAGCATGCTCGTGGAGCATGATGCAGCTAACTTAGCTTTCACACCGTTCCAAAGTCACCCTTGTCCGCAGAAGGGTATAAGGCCATATTGTCGTTGCCAAGAGTTCAAGCCATAGAGGCTATGGCCAATGCGTATTGCACGCATCACTAGTTGTGCCTCAACGTAGGGAATTCATCACTGAATTTCTTATCTAGATGAGCAACCGTCAGCTTATGAGTCATATCCAGACTTAAGGCATAAGCCGTGGAATTAGTCATAGGCCGCTCTAAGCCTATTGCCATTTGATGCAAGATTGGATCTTGGCCAATGTAGCCTCCAACTAATGCCGTGTTGGCCTTAGCCAATATGCACACGCGATGTGCCTTACTTGGCACTGGATATTCGCCTTGGGCCAGATGCATCTCACATGCAACGGAAGCTTTGTATGAAGCTTCATATCGAGCAATGGCGCATCCTTTAGCATGCGTCATGCTAAAAACACGAGGTGTTACACTCTTCACCCCTTTAAATAATTTCGTCCCCGAAATTCAAAACCAAAACTATTGTGGATCATCTCTTCGGTTTGGATTTCCTGAGCGAAATTCCCATACCAGATGCTCAGAAATCACGGGTTTCTTCAAGTTGTCATAAACAACAATTTAGACCTTCTGAGCACATGTCCCATACCACCTGCCCAGAAATCCAAAAGTGCCCACAACAATACCAAGAATCTCAGGAGTCCCTAAAGTTCACAAGGTTGATGTCATTGAAATGACAAGATTTTAGCACAGTACTGTGTGGATCAGTATCCAGTTGCCCACCGTCCCTGACGGTCATCCAGATTGCCACTCGTAAGTGGGATGCTAGCCGGGCTTGACAACGCACACCGTCGGCCAGTTGCCAACATGTGGGGATGATCAGTCCCATTGTCTACCCAC
The DNA here is from genome assembly GCF_003573695.1 of Papaver somniferum. NCBI lineage: Eukaryota > Viridiplantae > Streptophyta > Magnoliopsida > Ranunculales > Papaveraceae > Papaver > Papaver somniferum. Next base: position 34,829,058 of record NC_039366.1, read on the forward strand.
CATCCCAGACGGTCTTTCGGATATCCACTCGTAATTGGGGTGCCACGTAGGCCAGGAAAACTCACAGAACTCATCCAATCTCAACTCGAATTGCAAAGTAACTGGCAGTTCCAGTCACAAATTCTTTCCGCGCAGAAGTTGGCCTACTCTCCAACTTTAAGTTTCCATGATGGAAAATACTCGCCAATGAGTCCACCCCTCACAAGTTCCTAGAGTTTTCTCAGAACTTGCTCTGATACCAACTGTGACGAACCGGAAAATTACGCCTTTGGCGCGTTACCCCGCAGGTCGTAATCTCCCCCGGTGCGCCATGATGATGCTACGATCCGGGACTTTAAGGCTAGGCAAATGCACGTCCATTCGCAGTTGCAATCATGCTCATGGAGCATGATGCATCTAACTTAGATTCCACACCGTTCCAAAGTCACACTTGTCCGTAGAAGGGTATGAGGTCATATTACCGTTGCCAACATTTCAAGCCATAGAGGCTATGGCCAATGCGTATTGCACGCATAACTGGATGTGCCTCAACGTAAGAAATTCATCACTGAATTTCCTATCTAGATGAGCAACCGTCAGCTCCCGAGTCATATACAGACTTAAGGCATAAGCCGTGGACTTAGGCATACGCCGCTCTTAGCCTATTGTCATTCTTTTACTCCGCTTTAGACTCTTCGTAGCTTGATAAGAAGTATGAGCATCCACTTGCTGGCATGCAACATTCCTCGTCAAGTCTGGCCGCAATCATCTTTTGCATCGAGTTACCGAGCTTAGATGATATGAGGGGCCAACGTGCTGGACCGGAAATGTTGCAACTCATTGCGGCTGCCTACGTATCCTTCCCTACTCTAAAGGAATCAAGCACCGACCGTAGTTCATCCTCGAATGGACAGAAACTTAATCCAACTCGTTTGCTAGGCCGTGGAGCAATAGTGGTAATGGCTTAGATAGGCCGTTCCGTCAAATACATCCAAGTGATGCATCATCAAGTCTGTGGAATAGCATAGTGATTCCTCAGCATCATATTCTCGATTCGTAAGGCTACACAACTTATAATGAGCCTTAGTCATCATTCATAGCGTTCCGGCTAAGCTGTGAAGCTTACTTGGTACATGGTCCGCATATGCACCTTCAACCAACTACCCCTCCCTATATATGTTAATTTCACATTTTTAGAACTCAAATTGAGGGAGCAAAAATCATTCATCAACTCCCCACTTTTACTATTCATGGTCGTTGCCATGTATTTTTCCTGAATAACCGGCCAAGATGGTCGTACATTCAGTTCTGGCTCACATGCCAGTTCATATGCCAGGCCAGGATGGCTGAACACTTCCTGAGCCAAACCCGATGAAGGACAGTGATAGATGTATTTCCGACTATGGCCCATAGGCCATTCAAATGTCAACTCGATGTTCAGCCAGGATGGTTGTATTATAGCTTTGGCCAGTAGGCCACTCCTATGTCCATCCATGTTGGCTGTCCACTGCCAACTCGATGTCCAGCCATGTTTGTTGTACATTTTCCACCCGATGTCTAGCCATGTTGGTTGTACATATTAAAGGCCATCTACCCAACTCGCCTAATGCATCATTTGATGCAATATTGGCTCTTGGCCAATGTAGCCTCCAACTAATGTCGTATTGGCCTTAGCCAATATGCACACGCGATGTGCCTTACTTGGCACCGGATATTGGACCTGGGCCAGATGCATCTCACAGCAACGAAAGCTTTGTATGAAGCTTCATCTCGAGCAATGGTGCATTCTTTAGCATGCGCCATGCTAAAAACACGGGGTGTTACAGTAAGATTGATCTCCAACTTACAGGTGCCCCTGCTATGGTAAATACATACCCTGTAGTTGAAAGTATCTTGTCCAAATCACCAGCATAGTCAGAATCCACATACCTAACACACAACTGATTGTTACTTCTATCCTTCACAAACTCCAAGCTTAGGACAACTTTCCAATGTTCCTTACCAGGACAATGCATGTAACAACTGACCATACTAACAACATGTGAAATGTCCGACCTTGTACATACCATCGTATACATCAAGCTACCAACAACCTCACCATATGGGACGTGGGCCATATACTTTCGCTCTTCTTCAGTAGTGGGAGACATACGTGCATTCAACTTAAAATGAGCAGCAAGGGGAGTACTTACAAATTTAGTTCCATCGTAGTCACCAAACTTCTGTAACACTTTCTTCAAATATTCCTTTTGAGACAAACAAACCTTACCATTCTCTCTGTTATGTTGAATCTCCATACCAAGAATCTTCTTAGCTTCTCCCAGATCTTTCATCTCAAACTCAGATGACAACTTGTGCTTCAAATTATCAATCTCTTTCTTGCTATTCGATGTTATCAGCATATCATTGACATACAAGAGCAAATATATGAAAGACCCATCACGTATCTTCTTAAAGTATACAAAATGGTCATAGTGACTTCTTGTGTATTTTTGGCCTATCATAAACTGGTCAAATCGCTTGTACCATTGTCTTGGAGACTGCTTCAGCCCGTACATCGATCTCTTTAGTTTACATACACAATCTTCTTTTTCAGCAACCTTGAACCCACTCGGCTGAGTCATATAGATCTCCGCTTCAATATCACCATGTAAGAATGTTGTCTTCACATCTAGCTGAACTAGGTCTAAATCATATTGTGCTACCAAGGCCAACAAAATACGTATTGATGAGTATTTTACCACCGGAGATAACACCTCATTGTAGTCAATCCCTTCTCTTTGGTCATAACCTTTTGCAACTAACCTTGCCTTGTAGCGTACTTGATTCACCGAATATCCTTCTTTCTTAGAATATACCCACTTGCACCGTATGATATTCTTACCATTCGGAAGCTTCATCAGAATCCATGTTCCATTCTTGTAAAGAGACTTCATCTCGTTTTGCATTGCACCTTTCCATTATTTAAACTCTTCACTACGTACAACTTATAAATAGGAAGTAGGAGTACCATCTTCTACAAGTGGTAATGCATAAGAAATGTAATAATTCATCCAACCAGGCTTCCTGGTTGATTTTCTTGGTTTGCTAGTTTCTACGGTCTCCGTGACCATAGCTTCTGCATCTTCTACTGACTCTTGGTCCTCTTCCTCAATAGCGTCACTATCATTTGGAACTTTGACAGCTACTTCTCTTGCAGACCCACTGTCTTCAGATGTATTCTGAACAGATACAAACTTAACTGGAAGTGGTGGAGTTTCATCAATCTCCACCTGCTGCAAAGGCTCATTAGTACTGGTGCTTCTGTTCTGCACCTGCCGAGAACCCCAAGACTTTACCATAGACATCTCATCAAATGTGACATCTCTACTCATGACTATCTTCTTCTCAACTGGATTCCAAATCTTGAACCATTTTACTCCACTCTTCATATCCACAAAGATTCCTTTCACACCACGCCTATCAAGCTTGTTTTCACTAACATGATACCACGCAGGACAACCAAAGATATGGATTGAGTCATAATCATAAGCTGGTTTACCAAACCACTTCTCCATAGGAGTTTTACCTTCTAATGCAGCTGATGGAAACCTATTAATGAGGAAGCACGCATACGTAATTTCCTCATCCCAAAACGCCTTACCTAATCTAGCATTAGATAACATACATCGTACCTTCTCCAACAAAGTACGATTCATGCGTTCAGCTACCCCATTTTGTTGCAGTGTCTTCTTAACTTTGTAGTGTCTTTTTATTCCCTCATCCTGACATACTTGCAAGAATGGATCAATCTTGTACTCTCCACCATTGTCCGAACGTAGTACTTTGATCTTTCTGCCAGTTTGAGTCTCAGTTGCCTTTTTCCACCTCACAAAGACTTCTAGGACTTCATCCTTATGACTCATGGTGTACACCCATACACGCCTAGAATAGTCATCAGTGAACGACACAAACCAATGTTTGCCTCACAATGATGCATTCTTGGAAGGACCCCAAACATCTGAGTCAACATAGTCAAGAACTCCACTAGTATTGTGGATTTTTGTGCCAAAGATTGTTCTTGTTTTCTTGCCCTTAACACAACGTTCACAAAATGATAACTTGCAGGCAATAACACCTTTCAATAAGTCTTGTTGAATCAACATATGCAACTACTTCTCACCTGGATGTGCAAGTCTCATGTGCCATAGCTTCGTCTTCTCGGTAGTTGCACTCTCGATGTGTTCAGAAATAGACACATCCCATATTGTTGTACTCTCATTCAAGTAATACAAGTTATGATGACGTGTTCCCTTCATGATTACCATAGATCCAAAAATTACCTTTAGAACACCATTTTCAGCGACTAACTTGTAGCCCTTAGCTTCCAAAGTTCCGAGCGAAATCAGATTCTTCTTTATGGCAGGTACAAATCTTACCTCCTTCAGCTCTCTAACCATACCATCATACATATTGATACGAACACTACTAATCCCAATCACCATGCATGAATGATTGTTTCCCATACGTACTTATCCATCAAGCTCTTCAAAACTTGAGAACCAGTCCCGATATGGACATATATGATACGCTGCTCCAGTATCTAATACACATGTACCATCTGTAATAGTACAAGATGGTGGTGTTACAGTTAGCTAGAAATCAGAAGCATCATCTGATTCTTCATTACCTTTAGCAATGTTCACCTCGGTATTACTATTATCTCTTTATCTTGCCTTACGCTTGGTACAATCCTTAGCCCAATGACCAAAGTCATGGAACCAAGCACACTCATCTTTCTGCCGTCGCGTTCTACTCTTAGAATGTCCTCTACCTTTACCATAACCACCATTCTTCTTTCTCCTGTCTGTTGAACGACCTCTTACAAGAAGTAAGTCATTATTAGCTTCACTTGCAAAGTATTCACGATCCATCTTCCTAAACTCCTCACTACGCAATGTTGTAGTGACCTCAGCGTATGTCATCTTATACTTGTCGTGCATTAATGCTTTAATAACGGGTTCATACTTTTCAGGAAGAGAGTTTATCAGACATAAAGCTTGTTCCTCGTCGTTGATCTTCTCATCGTAGTTAACCAACTCATCAAGAAGTTTATTATATGAATCTAGGTGCTCGGTCAATGTTTCCCCTTTCTTCATGTTATAGCGATACAAATTTCTTTTAAGATGTATCCTATTGGCCACGTTCTTCATAAGGTATTCCTTCTCTAGCTTTTCCCAGAGATCCTTAGCTGAAGTCTCGTGCTAATAATTAACTCTTACTGCAGTTGCTAAACACCGTCGTATCGAACCAAGACATAATTTATTGATCTTGTTCCACTGCTTATCGGACATCTCAGCTGGCCGATCTTTTAGAGCTTCTTCTAGGTCAAGATGAACAAGAGCATCCATTACGTATGTTCTCCATAAACCAAAGTTATTGGTTCCTGTAAACTTTTCTACCTTGAGTTGTGATCTATGTGAATGACGTATTACTTCTTTTGTTTCTTTATCTTTACTTGTGGACTCTGAATGTTCTCCTAAAGGATCTTTCGGATCAACTGGTTTATCCCCGTCAACCATTGTTCTCAAACAACCAAATATAGATAAAAAACAGAACCTTTGAGATTAGTATTACCTCAAGCAATCTTCAGAAAAAATACCTTCACTTCAACTTCAATATCTGAGTACCCGTATCCAAGAGCGTCTCCTTGCTCTGATACCAATTGTTGCGCCAAAGCCTGCGGAAGAGTTAGGTTTGCACTACTACGAGTTATCTCAATATCGCCAAGAACATAATCACACACACAAGAAGAACAAATATTTAACGAGGTTGAATCTTCGGGAAGGAATAAGCAATTTTATATATCACCGTATATGTTAGAATATACAAAGATTTAGACGAGAAGAAGAGAACTCTTACTTAGTTCTGGTGTGTTTTCTCTAGTTCTCTCTATGGCTATTTATACACATCACACATTCCTTAATAAGGATTACTTTCCTACAAGTATAGGGTTTCCTAACTTAACTCTAAGAGACAAACCTCTTAAGTTGTTATACTTAGGAAACTAATAATTGGTTTCCCAAACCAACTAGATTTCCTAATCTAGTCCTTGACCATCCTACCAACATGTACTTATGTCAATTTGGGAGTATCAGCTTGAATAGGGTCAATTGACTTCTGCTTTGTAATTGTAAAACTAGGGTTCCATATGCTATGGATTTTTTTGTCCCAAATATGTTCTTAATTCATTCAAATTAATGAATGAATGAGTTTTTTCCTAATTTATTCTTAATGGATTTGGTTCAATAAATTAGTATTTTGTAGTTTGAAATTTGAGACAGCAATCGATCTGTTTGTTTTGCTGTCTAAACTTGGGTTTCCACTTGGTGAATCTACAAATGCTGATCATGATTTTTTTATTTGATTTATTAACTGTTGGTCTATATCTTCCAACTTTTGAAGTTGATTTCAATTTCATCTACTGGAGAAGTTTATAGACGTAACTTGTAAAGTAGCAGATTTGCAATTGGTACAAAATCCAAATGCACTATACTTGGTTAACCGGAAACTTGATATTGGGGTCTCTCATGCTTAACAGTTAACATATTGAAGTTGTTAAAAGAAGGGGAAGATAAGGGTTGGTGATTTGAAACAGTGTATCGATTATGGCCATGGTTGGAAGCTGCAGAGTACCATAACATCAGATTATAAAGGTTTTGATAATTTGAAATGGTAAGGGGTAGTTTAGACATTTGAAAGCCCAGTCAACTCAGTCATCTCGAGCGGAGTTGGATACCTAACGGCAGTTGGATGGAAAAGTGAAACTGGATGTATTTTAGCAATTTAAAAAAAAACGGGTATATTTTAGGAAATACTAATCCTATAGGGTGTACTTTGTCAAAATCTCCTCTAAAAATTCTTAAAACAAACTAAGTGGGGTTTCCGGACTTATTTGTTTTTCTGGTTTCTAGATTTTGGGCTTTTTATATAAGTGGGCTTTTCCCAATTGTTGTTATTGTGATAAAACGATTTTTTGGGACCATGGTTTTTTGGGGACCATGGTTTTATTTTGGGTAAAGACATTAGAAGTAAATCTAGGTCACCTCTTATCTAGATGTTTATATTAATACCTAAATTACCCTCCTGATTAATTTTGGGTGATGATTAGTTAGTGTTAATAATAGTTACTGTAATGATTAGTGAGATGATTAAGTTAAAGATAATTAGTGAGATTAAAAAATCAGATGTTTTTTTTTTTTAAAGAAGTAGAATTATTGAGAGAGTAAAGTTGGAGAAGATGAAGAAGGAAAACATGAAAAACGATGGATTTTACCAACCACAACCGGAGGAAGGGTATTTGGGTACCCAGGTATGCTTCAAACTTAGATAATGTTGGTTGAATTGCTCCAAACTTTCAAAAAAAAATGAAATTTTTTATGTAGATTTGGGCCAGTTCGGTTACGTTTTCCAAACACGCAGGTTACCGAACTCGTTCGTTAATGGAGGTTTTGGTCGTACAGTGTAATGTTCGGTTACCTAGGATAAAATGGTAGGTAACCGAACTTTGAACTTAACAATTTATTTGGGTACATCTTGTGTGTTCCGTTAGTTCGCAAACTTCAACGCAACCAAGTTTCCAACCGAACTGCAGGTTAAAAGTAACCTAGTGTTAGAAGTTCGGTTGGTTCGCAAACTTCAACATATTTTGCGAATCAACCGAACTGGGCTTATATATGCTTATATGCAATTAGGCAAACATTCGGTTACTACGAAATTTATTTCTTGGCGAATAAGGTAGAGTTCGGTTACGAAGTTTCAAAGGTAGAGTTCGGTTACAAAGAAAACTTAACATTTTTGCGAACGAACCGAACTTGTGGATTTCTCATTTATTTTCGTAAACTAAAGTTCGGTGATATCCTTATTTTGCGAAGGAACCGAACTTATGGACTTGTGTTGTTCTAAGACAAGGAGTTCGGTTAAAAGTATTTTTTTTGCGAATCAACCAAACTCTGAGTTCAGTTAAGAAAAAATTAATTCGTGATAACCGAACTTTTCTCTGAAAAAAACCTCCATTAAACCTCTCTGCAACTTCCATTTTCAACTCATTTTAATGATTACTTCTCATTTATTCAACCAAAAGTGAATGACAAGTAATGGGTTTATGAGAATATCTTTGTTAATGTTTTAAATTAAGCTATATATATAGAGGTGGTGGTGGTGGTAATCGGAGGTGGTGGCGGTAATCGGTGGTTGGTGGTGGTGATAAACGAAAGTGGTGGTGGTAATCGGCGGTGGTGGGTGGTGGTGGTAATCGGTGGTTGGTGGTGGTGATAATCGGAGGTGGTGGTGGTTGTAATCGGCGGTGGTGGGCGGTGGTGGTGTGAGGAGGTGGTGGTTATATATATGTAGGTGGTTATTAAGTTGGTTTTAAATTAAATTAGGTTAAGGGTAGGTTAGTCATTTCAATGACTTAGGACACCCCTTATAACTATAGGGAAGGTGGCCTAATAAAACCATGGTCCCCTCAAAAAAAACCATGGTCCCTAACAAATCATTCTTGTGATAGGTATCTTAGGGCCTACGAATTGTTGGTTACTGGATCTCGCATAACGTGGTCCAGTCTTAGAATCTAGTGTTTTGATATTGTTCACATCGAGGCTTATAGATAAGGTAACCTGACCAAGGTTTTGCGCCGAATTATAGTACTACCATCTGATTTGTTTTCACGACTTAAAGATATACTGTCAATGACCACATGGAGCAACTGATTGCGCTTTCCAAATATTAGAACTCGCCACCCTTTAATGTTGAGAAGCTAATCAAGATTTCATGAGATAGATATAAGGGCTAGATATTCATCAGTCAATAAACTTCTAGCAGAGTTTTCGAGAAATAAATGCAACTACATTACTACTTAATACTTCTGCCATTACAAAATTACTAAGCATCTCTTTTATATATCAAAAAAGATTTACCAAGCCTTTCTCCAATGTTTTTTCCCCTCCAATGTTCATACTCCAGTCTATACCATACCTTGTACGGGTCGGAAAATGTGAACATTCATCTTGATTTTTTCCCGAAAATCAACTAGTTCAAAGACACAGACATCGCCTTCCCTCAAATCATTATCGGCAACAAATTTACGCCAGCCCGGAGATATCCTTCCTCTAACCTTTGGTGGTCGCGAAACGTATCTGACATCCCAGGTTTTCCCATCAGAAACTCTAAGAGTAATTACAATCCGCGGTATGTTTGTCAAATGAGAGGTTGCAAAATCCGCAGGCACCGTCTGCATTGGAAAAAAATTAGGATGCACCATAAAAAGTTCACAGATGCTTGTCAACGAAGACGAATTAATAGTTGGGACTAATTAACCCCTCAAATAAATAATTCACAAATTTATGTACTGAGATCATTTCATTAATTTGTCTATAGTCCCGCATCTTTGACTCCTTCGACTCAAATCGGTCAATGCCTAAGAATTACCTAAATGCAACTTACTACGAGACATGATAAAAAATGTACGCTCAAGTTTAGTGTTAAAAAGCTTAACACCATTCCTCCTTTTATATGTCCGGCTCGCATAACAATCTTGAAGAACGGATTCTGAGACCTAAACTCTTCGGCTGCTTTGAGCGTTGCCCGGAATTCCACAGTATAATAACTTGATTTAGGAGTAATCTTCTTGGAAAATGGTTCTTGCTGTCTGAAAATACGGACAATGATCTCAATTTTATTCCTATCAACTAGTTCAAAGACACAGACATCACCTTCCTTCAAATCATTATCTACAGCAAATTTGCGCCAGCCTTGAGATAGCCATCTGCCAGTTGGTGCTTTAAAAACATATCCGACTTCCCAAGTTCTCCCATCTAAAACCCTAAAAGTGATCACCATCTGTGTTATGTTTGTGAAATATGAGATTACAAAGTCCGCAGGTACCCTCTGCATGGGAAAGATATTAGGATGCACCATTAAAAAAATCACATATATTTATCACGAAAGTGAATTAATAATTCGGAGTAATCCCTTGATAAATGATTCGTGAAGTGCCATAATTTACTGAGATTATTTCGTTTGGCTATATAGTCCTGAATCAAACTAACTAGATCTTGATTTAAAAGGATCAATACCTAAGAATGCCTAAATTATAACTTACTAAGAGACATGATTAAAGATGCATGGCTTTGTATTGGAAAGCTTACCGCCCATTGTCCTTCTATATACGAGGCTTGCATAACGATCTTGAAGAACGGATTCTCGGACGTAAACTCTTCGGCTGCTTCAAGCGTCGCCTGGAATTTTGCAGTATAATGCATTATTTTCTCAGATGTGAACTCCTCGGCTGCTTCAAGTGTTGCCTGGAATTTTGCAGTATAGTGTCTTATTTTAGGAGTAAGCTTACTGAATGTTTTGTGTTGTCGGAAAATGTGAACATTCATCTTGATGTTTTTCCTATCTACTAGTTCAAAGACACAAGCATCGCCTTCCATCAAATGATCATCTGCAACGAATTTGGGCCAGCCCTTGGATAGCGTTTTTTCAGTTTTTTCAGTTATTGTTCGAGAAAGATATCCGACTTCCCAGATTCTCCCATCTGAAATACTAAGAGTGGTCGTTATCCGTGTTATGTTTCCAAAATATGAGTTTGCAAAAGTAACAGGCACCCTCTGCATCAGATAGAAATTCAAGAATCACCATAAAAAATCACAGAAGCGACTAATCCCTTAATAAACTACTATAGACAGTAGTAGGATGGTGTATGGTGGATTATAAGCCATTCTCTAAGTGAAGTCATTTCATCTGTCTATCTAAAATACTCCCTTGTCCAAACTACCCAGATCTAGAATCAAAGGGCCAATACCTAAATGTAAGTAAGTTACTAAGGGACGTGATTAAATTGCATGGTTCTATGTAAGAATGCTTACCATGCATCCTTTTTTTATATGTGAGGCTTGCAACATGATCTTAAAGGATGGATTCTCAGAGTGAAATGCTTCAGCTGCTTCAAGTGTTGCCTTGAATTCCTTTGTATGAAACCTTTTAGGAATAACCCTTTTTTGTTTTCGTGGTTTCTTGGGAAGTACATGTCCGCCTACATTATAATCAAATAAAACCATAAGACGGAAAAATCCATGTAACAAGGGAATCAAACCCGGATTACAGTACGAGGGACTTACCAGGATATTCTTTCTGGTTAAGAAAGGATTCACTTGACATGGAAGGTTCATCGTTGCTTTGGGTACTGCCGGAATGTGTGGAAGCTACTTTAACTTCGTCTTCATCCGTATGAGTTGATGTCATTTCAATTTCATGATTGGTGTTGTTGGTATGAGATGGGTAATCTATCTCACTAGCATCAATGCCAAATATATGAACTTGCAATTCTGAATTCCCATCATATCTGAAAAGTATAACACGTCCAACACAAATGGAGTAAAACTCCATAAATTCTGGCCAACCATTTTCAAACAATATTACACCTTCTGCATTCCTCAATCCTATATGCCAGATACCATTGGGAACCTTAATAATTGCATGGTCAGACAATTCCTTCTCGTACTTGACGGTAAATTCTTTTGGGAGTCGCTGTCATGCATTGTGTCAAATACAAACTGATTAAAATACAAAACAGTCAAACACGTAAGAACTACAATCTGTTTTTGCTACAAATTGAACTTAATGTGCAGCTGCATATGTTTTCAGTGATGCTTCAAAATCTGACTCATCTGAAGTCAAATGATTTGTGAATCTGACTGAGGCAATAACCACTCTTAGTCATCTCACCTAGAGTCATATAAGGCCCGTACACAAAGATTTGAGTTATGACTCGGACGAGTTAGCAAAAATCAAGCACCCGTAGAAGCGAAAAATCAAACACCCACTTAAACCCTCTGTATATCTTGGTGATCAAAATTAAATCCCTAAATCCATATAGAATTAAGGTTAAAAACATGGAACACCTACTCAACTACTCTTGCATGTCCTAATATACAGCATAAGATAAAGAGAAGGAAAATTAATTTGATGTCATCTCTTACCAATCGTTTGCCCGTAATGATGGAAGTGTGGATTATCTCATAAAAATGCATCGTTGAAGACGACAGTTATTCACTTATTCTCCTTACTGTTAGAATGCTGCTATGGCTGATCTCCAGAGTCAAGTAGAAAAGGAACAAAGCAGCAAACCAGGAAATGCAAGTATGTGGCATCTCATTTAGTTTCTTCATGTTGTTGTGGAAGTGAAGTGACACATGTTGCTGCATTCAGATATTCAGCGCAGTGCAGGGAATATTTATTGATTTGATTTCGTACGCGCTGGAGTCTGGTGTAATCATCTCCTGTTTCCAATGTCGTCAAAAACAAGAGAACACCGTTGTTATAGGGAACCTGTTATTATTTATAGGAGGGCATCTGGTTTTCTTTGTGTACCCTAATTAAGTGTTTGGGGTACCAAAAGCGAAAGTCGATTTCTGTGTAGCTTCGGTTTTTTAAATATCTTGCTTTCCGAAAACGTCTACATTTAATCTCACAAGTCTGGCTTATTAAGGATGGCTATAATCTTTTTTTTTTTTGGGTATACAAGGATAGCTATAATCATTTAGCTGTACTTTGCATCCTACTAATGTCGGGCAAGTAATGAGATGGGTATAACCAGTTAATAAACTTCTAGTACAGCATTCAAGCAAAATAAAGGTACTATATACAGACTACAGTGCTACTTAATACTTCTTCGGTTACAAGATTACTATACATATATGTATACATTTACATGCCGCTTGTGCGTTTCTCCAGTAGTATGTTCGTATATACTCTAGTCTATACTATATTTTAGTCCAGTAGTATGTTCGTATATACTCTAGTCTATACTATATTTTAGTCGGAAAATGTAAACATTCATCTCGAAGTTTTTCCTACGATCAACTAGTTCAAAGACACATACGTCGCCTTCTTTCAAATCATTATCTGCAACAAATTCAGCCCAGCCCTGTGATATCCTTCCATTAGTTGGTGTTTGAGAAACATATACGACCTCCCAAGTTCTTCCATCTGACACCCTAAGAGTGATCATCATCTGTTTTATGTTCGTCAAATGTGAGGTTGCAAAAACAGCAGGTACCGTCTGCATTGGAAATAGGAAACAAAATAAGGACGCACCATAAAAAATTCACAGTTTTTATGTCAACAAAGATGAATGAATTAATAGTTGGGACTAATCCCTCCATAAATGGCTTCGAGGGAAGTGAAACAATTTACAAAGATCCTTTCATTTGACTATATCCCAAATTCAAAACTATTAAGATCTCGACTCAAAAGGGTCAATACCTGATAATTACCTAACTTTAACTTACTAAAATATATGTTTCGTGTTAAAAAGCTTACCACCATTCCTCCATTTATATATGCGGTGTGCATAACGACCTTGAAGAACGGATTCTCAGACGTAAATCCTTTGGCTGCTTCAAGCGTTGCCTGGAATCCCGCAGCATAATTTTTCATTTCGGGTGTAACGAATCTTTTTTGTAGTCGGAAAATGTGAACATTCATCTGGATTTTTTCCCTATCGACCAGTTCAAAGACACAGACATCGCCTTCCTTCAAATGATTATCTGCAACGAATCTATACCAGCCCCGAGATAGCCTTCTTTCAGTTGGTGTTCGTAAAACATATTCAACCTCCCAGGTTCTCCCATCCGGAATTCCAAGAGTGATCTTTGTCTGTGTTTTGTTTCTCAAATATGAGTCTGCAAAATCATTAGGTACCCTCTGTATTACAAAGAAATTCAAGAAGCACCATCAGTAAATCACATATATTATTTGTCACAAAGATGAATTAGTAATTTCGACTAATCCCTCAATGAATTTCACCATTGGCTGTGATCTTGGTTAATATATTATCACATAGATTGGTAGGAAGGCCTATTGAGAATTATAAACTTTGAGAAATCGTTTACTGTGATCATTTCCATTTGTCTATTTATGCCCGGCCCTGTGTCAAAACTACCAGGATCTTGAATCAATAAGGCCAATACATGTATGCAAGAGACGTGATAAAAAAATGTACAGTTTCTTGTTTGAATGCTTACTACGTTTGCTTTTATATACGAGGCTTGCATAGTGAGCTTGTAGAATGGATTCTCAGACCTAAATTCATCGGCTGCTTTAAGTGTTGCTTGGAATGCCTTGGAATGAAATAATCTTGTAGGAACAACCGTTCTTTGTTTTCGTGATTCTTGGGGAAATTTGTGTCCGGCTGCATATAATCAAATAAAACCATAAGACAACAAGATCATGTAACAAGGCAAGATATCATGAAAATAATTATGCAGACTAACCAGGTTTGGCATTCTGATTAAGAGAGGATTCACTTGTCATGGAAGGTTCATAATTGCTTTGGGTACTGCCAGAATGTATTGAAACTACTTCAACTTCATCATCATCCGAATGAGTTGATGTCATTTCATCTTTGTGATTGGCATTGTCGTTATTATGACATGGATAATCTATCTCAGTTGCATCCTTGCCAAATATATGAAGTTGAAATTCTGAATTCCCATCATATCTGAAAAACATAACATGTCCAACACAAATCGAGTAAAACTCCATAAATTCTGGCCACCCATTCTCAAAAGATATTACGCCTTCATCCTTCCTCAATCCTATATGCCAGATACCATGGGGAACCTTAATAATTGCGTTGTCAGACAACTTCTTCCCGTACTTGACGGTAAATTCTTTTGGAAGTTCCTGTCATGCATTGTACACAAACTGATTACAAACAAAACATCCAATCAAACAAGAAATGTACCCTGCTAGCTAGCATTTCCGTACGTGTATGTGTATCTGATTAATTATCATATGTCCCATTCACTGCTTACAAACTGCAGTCACTAAAGGATGTGTCGTGGAAACTCATAGCATAAGTTTTTGGTGATGCTTCAAAATCTGACTCATGTGTATAGTCTTAATTTCTAGATTACAGTCTAGTTGGAATATTCCTCAAGTCAGATGATTCAAATCCATTGTGAATCTGATTAAGGTTAAAAACAAGCACCCTAGAAGAAGCAATAATCAAACACCTTAGCTCTTAAGATATCCTGATATCAAAATTTAATCCAAATATAATTAAGGTTATTAAAAATACTCTTGCATGTCCTAATAATATAGAGAATATAAATTTTGATAAGAGAAGGAAATTAAATTAAATTGATGTTTATTTCTTACCAGTCGTTTGTCTCTGATGACGGAAGTGTGGCATATCTCATAAAAATGCATTGTTGAAGATGACAGTTATTCTATTCTATCTCCTTGTTAGAATCTTGATATGTGCATTTGTTGAATAAGATGAACCAGCAACAAAAAGAAATGCATGACACCATACATGTGGCATCTCATTTGGTTTCGTCATCTAGTTGTTCAAATGACACATGTTGTTGCATTCAAAGCAGTACTGGAATTCTGATTTGATTCCGCACGCTCTGTCTGGTCTAATCATCTCCTCCTGTTTCCAATATCGTCAAAAACTAGACGACACCCTTGTTACAGGGAACCTTTTTATATTTATTGGGGCACTTGGTTTTCTTTGTACCCTGTGCGGGGTGCAAGCAGGAGTATGGTGTGTGTGTAAAAATAAAAGGAAATGGGTGTCATAATATAATTTCAAAATTTAACAGCGTTAGCTTACAAATCTGAAGTGAAGGGTGGGTTATTTCTTTCTCTGCTGGAAAAAAAGGTACGTTCACTCCAACCTCCTCTATCTGTCGATTAATATCTCTTTCATATTTGCATTAAATTTTTGAGAAAACTTGGACTTTGATAGGAAACTGTCTGATTAGATGATTCTTAAGACTTCGGTAGTAGGGTTAAATACAATTGAATTAGGAATGCACACACACTGTTTGATATAATAACTCATCTAGAAATACTACATTTTTGCAACATTATGAGGGTGTATGAATAATTGTTTTAGTGAAGAAGACATGATTTTTTAGTGTGATTTTTTTTCAAACACTTCTACAGATGAATAATGTCTTATAAAAGTTTCAATTAGAAATGCCGACTTACTTAACATGACATCTGTTTCTATTCACAGAGCTTAAAAAGGTATTGTTCTTGAAATTTAGATGGTGATTTTATCTTCAGTTGTTTCTTTAGTTATGTTGTAGTCATTGTGGTAGCATTCATTGGCAGAGATGAGAACTTTTCGTTTCATTTGTCATGTGTACATGTTTTTATTACTGTGCCTGTCAAATGCTAACCTACCAGACATTTGATCTCTTCCGGGATGAGAGTGATGTGATTTAACTCTTTCTTCATAGCTTAGCTTTCTCAGTTAAAGGTGGTCAGTATTTGTTAATTGTTGTCAAACTTAAGTGTCTTCTACTTAAATGATTACACAAACAATGATATGAATTAACCCATTTAAGGTTACAGTATTAAAAAAAAAGAAAAGTGATTGTCACCTATTCAATTGTGTTAGCCTCTTCTTGTAGCGGTCAATTTTACTTCGAAGTTTGATGTAGCTGGAGATTACGGTGTCATCTGTTTGTAGCTAATAGAAATTTGGATTACAGGTGAACCTGGAAACTGTACCTAACTGGGAAGAATAGCATTTGCTAGAAAAGTAAGAGCATCTCACTTAATATGTTGTTAATCAAGAATATGACCAATTTTGTGTTATTTTCCAGAGATAGCTCATTTTAGCACCTGTGTTGGCATTCCGTTTTTTGGAATTGAAGCATTATATTTCTAGTAGGATAATGTATTTCAAGCTTTACCATATGCATTTAAAGCGTTTGCAGGCTGAAACACTCAGTTTATGGATGCACTTGGTTAAACCTACACTTACATCCTTCAAAATTCGACAGTCTTTTTGTTTTCTTTAAAGGGCTGAAACCCATGAATTCAAAGTAGCGAAATCTTTAAGGCCTGTAAGCTTATCCACAATATAGATATTTCCAGTATCCTTAAAAAGCTTACATATGTTGAACATGACACTTTCAAATAAGAGCTTCACTACCTGGAAGATTAGTTCCGTGTCCATTTCACATTCTGGGACCCGAGATAGATTCTGGTGAATCTATATATTGTCTAAAAGAATCTCTAGACGTCCATGAATTTCATCAACACAAGAACATTTAGGGAAATTTCAGAATTTGTTATGTTATCAGATGAGCAATCCAAGGGACTAAACATAAATTTACCTTCTAGAATTTCTTTTATTTACAAAGTGAAGCCATTGGCTGTTAGATGTCATAAGTATACGAAACATTTCTGAAGATGCCTTTTCCGTCACTTCATAATTGTTATGATAAAGCTACTGAAAGTAAAGTAGACAGAGATTTAAGGGGTTTGATCTTAAAGATCTACGTCCGCTGTGGGTATTTGGTGTTTTTCCATTAATGGAGTTGTAGGTTACAGAGAGTTTACATTCTTTCTCATGAAAGAGAAAGTGTACAAGAGGACATAGATCTTTAAGATTGAACCACTTAAATCTCTGTCTACTTTACTTTCAGTAGCTTTATCTATCTTTCATACTTAAGTTTGTGCGTCGCGAGAATACTGCTGTTTCATAATCTTTGCATGTAAAATCTTATTTTGCTAAGTGATCATTTCCTCCTAAATGTTGCATGAAGCTGGTCTTTACTTGTTGTAGTAATCTAATTGAATCAAATTTTAGTTACAGTAACTATAAGTACTTACAGAGAATATTCTCCTGAAATTTGTTCAATCGCGTCATTGCTTTGTATTGTCTACTACTTATAAGTTATAACTGTTGTTCAGGTTGCATCGTCTATCCAATTAATAGAGTATGGTTTAGAATGTGCAGTCAAACTACTTTGATTGCTTAAAGTTGTTTCTATCAAATTTCTGTTATGCGTCCACTTCTCTTTTTTTTTTCCTATTTTTCTGTGGCGGGCAGCTATTTGTGGTTGTTCTTAAAAACTCCAAATTTATATTTTGTACCTGGGCTGAGTTTCTGATATGGAATAGACGCCATTGTGGTACTAGTAGCAGTAGTAGTTTTAATGTTATTATTAGAAGAGAATAAGCATAATTCGGTGGCATCTTCCGGATCTACTGCATTTTCTTCTCCACCTCGTTACTACCGTTATTAGTACTGTCGTAGTCTTTCCAACTCCATAACGCTGCAGGATGCCTCAGTAAAATCTTGATCATGATGATTACCATTTCTACTTGCTGAGCCTAAGCAGCTCAGAAGGGGAAGGGTTTTTCATTAATGTGCGTTGTAATGTGATTCAGTTTGTTGTATTTTTATTTGCACAAAGTTGCTGAATTTGTTTGAATGTGGCTCTGATTTTCCAGGTTTTGAAATATGATGAATTCATCTCAAGTAGGAGTTGTTTCAAAATCAGAACTAAGCTCGCTTCATAGAATTTCAGACTCGGCAATATACAATGTCAAGCAGCAAAGTTTTGTTAGGGTTTTGCCATCAACAAAATCAAGTATATCTGGATTTCACATGTTTTGTTGTTGATGATGAAGATTTGCTGCCTCCACTGCTTTCGATAACTTGGGTGTTGTTGCTTGCAGAGTCTTATTCATCACCTCGGTGTAGTGTTAGTTTTCGACCTTGTATTGATATACACAAGGTAAATCCTTTTGATTCCTTCAGTTGTCGATGTACTCATTAATTTTTTTCTCTTCTCTCTTCTCTCTCTGGGGGTTATTTTTTATACCATTTCCCTTCTGTTTTTATTTTCCTTCGATTATTAAATCGCTTCAGAGTTTCGCCCAAACAAAAAAAGATGTAATTACAGTGAATTCCTGAATTGCTTGGATAATTCTTTGGCTGAAATAAAATTAAAATGTTGCAGGGGAAAGTGAAACAAATTGTGGGATCCACTCTTAGAGATACAAAGGAAGGTGCATCTGATATGGTTACAAATTTTGAATCAGATAAGTCAGCAGGGGAGTTTGCGAAATTATACAAAATGGATGGGCTTACAGGTGGTCATTTAATAATGCTTGGTGCAGATCCTTTGAGCCAATCTGCAGGAATTGAAGCACTGCGTGCTTACCCAGGTAAAATCATCGTGTCTTGTTGTTTCTCGTTATAGTTTGTGTTCTCTTGTTATTTGAAGTCTTTTATTAGTCATGTCTGTCAGATTCAGTGCTTGTAGATATAGATTGTCTGTGGTTTGTTAACTGAATGACCAAATTTGTGTTTAAGAATTTGAGTGACCGGAGAAATTTTCTATTCCGTATGCACGAATTTATTGGTTAAGCCGTTTAAGGTTAGGTGTGCAGCGAGACACTGTGATTTCCCACTATAAACTTCATGCTAAATGACTAATCAACTCATGTTAAATTCAACTAGTGCGGCAGCACCCCTATTACATTACCAGTGGATATGTTTATTTTTGGGAATTCTGTACAAGAGTAAGTGGTTCAACTATTTCTTCTTTATGGGTTATAATATGTTTAAGCTTATAGATTTTTCCTCTACTGAACTTACTGTGAGGAATGGTAACTTCTAGGCGGTCTTCAAATTGGAGGTGGGATCAATTCAGACAATGCTTTGAGTTATCTAGATGAGGGGGCTTCCCATGTTATAGTTACTTCGGTATGTGACCTGTATATGGTGTTAAAACCATTTACTTTCCCTTCAATAGTCTAAAGGCCATAACTTTTCTTCTTGTCGGGCAGATAGACTTTTATCTTTTTAAGGAAGTTTTCATCCCTTGTTTATACAGTTTTCTTGCATTTTTGTGTCAGTATGTCTTCAACAATGGGCAAATGGAACTTGAAAGGCTCAAAGATCTCGTCCGCGTGGTCGGAAAAAAGAGGCTTGTCTTGGATCTAAGCTGCAGAAAGAAGGTATATCAGTTCTTTATTATGTTCAACCCATGGATTTTAGCTAAATGTCCATTGGGATCAGCATTTCGAAACAACTAGATCTTTTTACTGGAGTCATTCTAATTTAAGCTACCCATGTGCAGAATGGGAAATATGCAGTTGTCACTGATAGATGGCAGAAGTTCAGTGAATTGTATGTCGATCAACAAACACTGGATTTCCTTGCAACTTACGCTGACGAGTTTTTAGTTCATGGAATTGATGTTGAGGGGAAAAGGTTAGGTTCTCTCACTTAACCCTCCTCCTTATATAACAATATCTCCACTCAAAAATCCTAGTCTGAGGTAACTCTATAGCATGGATGTTGAAAGACGATGCCTGGCCCCTATAAGGAGTGCCTTACCCGTGTATGTTTTTTCAAAATTGATTATTGAATCTGCTCAATTAAATTTCAGGCTAGGAATTGATGAAGAGCTGGTTGCTCTGCTTGGACGATACTCACCCGTATGTTACTTTCATTCCTAACTTTTTTTTTATAATGTTCATCCTCCCTCTACCCTAAAACAATCTATTTGTTCCTTCTTCAATGACCTAAAATGCTGTAAGAATTTTCTCTTACACATATATCGTACACGTTTGTAATAGTTTTGCGTGCATCTAAGTAATATAATGGTGTACAATACAGATCCCAGTAACTTATGCTGGTGGAGTCACAACAATGGCTGATTTGGAGAGCATAAAAGTGGCAGGGATGGGACGTGTAGATGTTACTGTTGGAAGCGCGTTGGATATTTTTGGAGGCGATATAGCCTACACAGATGTCGTGGCTTGGCACAAGAAACAGGAAACTTCAGTTGTTTTGTGAAACCATTTTTTGTATTTGAAATTTCTACCTAAAACGCTTGCTTAGTAGATTTATGTTGGACAAGAATTCTTTTGTTTGTTTCAAATTTGCAGTAATGTTGGTGTGGATTACAATTGTCAAAGCTTGTAGTGTGTTTTTTACTGACTTATTGAGAATACTGACCCCTTCAGAATTCGTAATTTCTGTAGAATTTTCAAAGAAAATTTCTTTTCTGAAACATGAGCTATTTTGGTACTCCCTCATGACTTTTTTAATAGGCCAGTTTCTTTTTTTGAGAAAATTAAGGAAATTAAGAGAACTAATTATTGAAATAATAAAAGAAGTGAAGTGAAATATTCCTCATGACACTTGTCGGCCAAAGAAATAAGTGAAATGGTCTACCTAATACTTGTCATCAAAAGAAGTTAAAAGAAAAATGGTCGCGGAAAATTAAATTAACATTTGACTTTCCCAATTAGGAAACTGACCTATTTTTTTGAAATATTTATAGAAACTGGGCTATTAAAAAGTAACTGAGGGAGTATATGTATTGAAAGAAATGGTGCCATGACCGACTTTTAAATAGGTACTTTTCTGGAGCTTGTTTACGTTAAAGCTTTGGTGTTATGTCAACAGCAGGAAGACTCCAGTCGAGCCTTTATTAGCCTCTCCCTTCATCGATCAGCATTTCGAGTCAGGAAAAGAGAGATGGGAGTTCAACTGTTTTGGCAAGGAAATATTGAGCCTGCGGGTCATATTAGTGGATACTGGGCTCATATACAGTGCCTGTTAAACGTGGGTGTACAAAAATGATTATTAATTTTGAGGTGGCAAATGACAGTAGATGAGATGATAGACTTCTTTAGGCTGCTGCAGTGAGTAAACGTGGGTAAAGAAAAGAAGGTGACCAACTCGTGAGAAATTGCCCCACTTTATGAAAAATATCCTAGCAAAAAGAGTGGCCAGTGTAGTTCCATACCACCATGTGGTAGACATTTTGTATAACCCGTACAAATTGCAGAAGATATTCAATTGCCATAACAGATTTCACCAAGGGAATTAACATGATTTTGTGCAAGCCGTCTTTCCCCGCGAATGAGTTGTTCTTACATAGAACCAGTTCCACTGCTCTTCCGCGGATCGGTAGAAGAAGGCATCCAACTGTTACAGTAGCAGCCATGAATAATACAAAAGCCATGACAGCTTCCGCGGATCGGTAGAAGAAGATATCTGCGAACGAAGCTCGAATATCTCTCGTTCTTGCCTTAGCTTCTCAGGCTTCATCTCTTTCTCGGCGATGTAAAAATTTGAGCAAACCATTTTCAATTATTTATTATTGAAAGAGTTTTTGCTTATTGGTTGTATTTGGTTTTGGTTTCAGTTGTGTGGGAACTGGCCTCTGAATCGGCAAAATATCTGTTTCCAAAGAGATTCGGAGCTCAGACTTTAGAAGAGGCTTTGATGTCAGGTTCCACTGCTCGAATTATCTTTATCAAACTTTGTACTCTTAAATTCCTTTGATGTTCATCAAAATTTCTCCTAATTTATGTTGCTGTTGATTTTTAGTTCCTGATCTTGAATCGGTCAAGTTTACTGTGCTGACCCGCACCAAACAATATGAAATAAGAGAAGTGGAGGTATTTTTTTTTCTGTGTTCTCAGGAAGAAAAGGATCATCTTCGTTAATTTCTCAATCTGGATTGTGTACGTACAATTAGAGTTAACATTTTGGTTATTGCACATTGTGGGACACAGTCGTATTTCATAGCAGAGACGACAATGCCAGGGAAGAACGGATTCGATTTCGATGGCTCATCTCGCTCTTTCAATGCCTTGGCTGGGTATATTTTCGGCGAGGTATGGCAACTAAATACAGTACCAAAGAATCTCCAGTACTTCTCAAACATTTTTAAACTCTGGCCATTTTGATGTTACTTTCATCAGAATACAACCAACAACAAAATGGAAATGACTACGCCTGTGATTACCCGAAAAGCTGAATCCCATGGTGAAAAGATGGCAATGACAACACCTGTGATAACGAAGTTGGTAAGTTGTTTCAGATTGGCTTCCTATCTCAAGACTATATCTAGCTGATAGCATCTTCATTTAATCTTTGGTTCTTCTTGTTTGCAGTCAGGAAACAAAGATAAATGGAAAATGTCATTCGTCCTGCCCTCGAAGTATGGCGCAGATTTGCCAATACCAAAAGATCCTTCTGTAAAAATTACAAAGGTGCCAAACAAAATTGTTGCAGTATCTGCTTTTTCAGGTTTTCTTCTTCGTATGCCCATGAAAAAATTTCCAACATTGTTGCAGCATTTTCCAACAGTTTTCCAAACCATCTTGTTTCCATTTCTTGTCAGGTTTGGTAACTGACGAAGACGTCATAAAGCGTGAATCAAAATTACGCAATGCTTTAAAGAGCAACACTGAGTTTAGAGTAAAAGATGATGCAGTCGTGGAAGTTGCACAGGTAAACTCTGACAAACTTAAAAATCTAGTGTTTTGTATCCTCTGCCTTAAAAGTCACTTAATCTATTCTATGTGTTGATATACTTGCAGTATAACCCTCCATTCACTCTTCCCTTTGCACGACGGAACGAAATTGCTCTGGAACTTGAAAGGAAACAGGAATAACTAGTCCACCAGCCCTGCGAATGGAGACTACAATGTGCACTGAAGCGGAAGTGAGAAAACTTCCTATGCTATTGAGAACCCTCGGGTTCAGTAATGTAATGTTGTATATAACCATACAAATTGAGATAGATTTGTACAGAACTGCAGAAATATGTGTACTTTCTTTTGCCAATGAAGTTTGTGATTCTCATGTACAAGTATAAAAAGTACTAAAATAACTGATCAACATGAAAAGACAACAATACTTTTCATATATACTTTCAGTTTTCCAGACATGGTGAACACAAAGGGTGTCGGCAAATACAGTACGCACTGAACCAAAGAATTGTCTACTAGTAATACAAGAAAAGGTCATCTATTCTATGTTAGAGATACAAACTGACAAATCCTCACAAACAGAAAGATGAGAAAAAAAAAAGTATCAATATGATACAAGAAATGGCATGATCATAGTCATGAATGTTTCGTAGGAGAGTGTTGCTGAACCTGTGTAGCGAGGATCCTTCTCCTTGAACTTCTCAGTTAAACCCTACATAGAAAACACGACAGTTTCAGAACAGAATGCCTATTTAGAAGGGGATCAAGCCAAGCAAACCATCTACATCTAAATCCTCATAAGAGGCAATGTCATAAGCAGAACAAAATCACAGAATTTCACTGACTCACCTTCACAATCATCCCACACCTGCACAAACATCCAGACAGACGAACTAATTAGACATATGCCAACAACGAAACGATCTAATCTTACTCAAAAAAAAACAGACACTTACTCGACAAAGCTGTCAAAATTAAGTTCTCCCCTTCTTCCTGAACCGTCATCATACTTCGAGATAAGTAACTGAAGAACAGAAGGTGGGACTGCATATCCAAGACTGAGCAAAGCATCCTTTAATTCCATTGAGTCAATTTTCCCACTTCGATCTCTATCAAATCTCTCAAAAATGCCCTAATATAAGCAACACCAAAAATCAATCCATGTGTCCATTTCAACCGTCCTGATGAGCTGGTTGAATACAAGCTCAAAGTGATAAAATGCATTTGCTATATCTTAGGTGGCGGAAGGCCATATATGACGCATGTGTTAACATTCCATCAACCCTCACAGTTATCACAAACTCTGATTGTTATCCTTCAGCTACGCAACAATAACTCATGAATACCGGACTCAAAAGTCTAATTCATAGTCAAGTGAAATTCCCGTATTTAGACCATAAGTACAAGCAATGTGTAAGTATAACGACAATCAAAGCAACACCAAAAATCAATCCATATTTCCATTTCAAAGCATCCTGATGAGCTGATTAAAGAATACAACTAACCTTAGGTGGCCGAATGCCATATTTCGCCCAGCGTATTAACATTCCATAAAACCTCACCGTTATCACAAGCTCTGATTGTTATTCCTCAGCTGAGCAACAACTCATGAATATTCAACTCAAAAAGCCTAAGTAGAAGCGAAATTAAGAAACCGCAAATGGGCAAGGAAATTTTGGATGTTGTCATTTAGGCTGATGAAGTAGGGACTGGGTGGGACTTTTGCAAGTGATGAAACTTCATCTTAGTTCCAGTGATGGGGCTTTGGGAGCATTGTAATTCAGAAGTAGGGTGAAAGTTTGGAGCTTTACTGGCTTTGGCAAATACAAATGCAGAGTGAAAAACCACAGGTATACCCAAATAGTTGTACAATGAATAGTGCTTCGAAGTATTGATAACATTGATACACTCTTTGACAAACCAATTTCAGTCCCATAAACACAATGCAAACAAAAATTGAAGCAAAAAAAAAATGCATTAAAATTGACTTACTCGCCATTGTCCAAGACAACTCCAAAGTGCAGCAAATTCATTAGGTCCTGCAACAAAATGCAATTGAAAACATCAACATTCAATAAAACCCCCTTTTCTCCAATTTTTCCATAACCCAAAAATTCAATCAAAATTTGCTTACCAATTCGAAGAGGGTCATAGGCATTTTTGAACAAGAACATAAGCAAACGAACAGTTCTAAGACTAAATTTCTGATACCCAAAAGAAAGAGCTTCTTGTAATTCCCTTTCATCTATAAACCCACTTCTATCTTTATCCACTGTATGAAAACTCCTTATAATTTCTGGATTTGTTCCTTGAGGAAAACTCACACCACCATAAATCGAAGCTGGTGGTGGTGCCGGAGGGTATCCTCCTGATGACCCATGCCCATATCCAGAAGATGAAGGGTAACCGCCAGGCTGTTGTTGTTGTCCGTTGTACCTGTGTGAATTGGAAGATGATTGCTGCTGCTGGTGATGATGGTCATAGTAACTGTGTGGGTTTTGCTGTTGGGTGTATGATTCAGGTAAAGCAGGTGCTGATGGTTGTGCATAATGAGAAGAAGAGTAAGAACTATTGAAAGACGACATTAATGGCGGTTTTAGAAATTCTTTCAGAGAGGGGTTGTGGATTGAAAGGTGGTAGAATTTTTCAGGTAGGAGGTTTTGTTAGAATTGATTTGTTTATTGGAAAAGCTTTGAAATTTGTGATTGACTTCTGAATTTCTCTGATTTTGTCTGTTAATTTTGATTATTAAATCAAAGATAAGAAGAAAAAGTACAGAAGAGTAGACTATTTAAATACTGTGAAAACGTAACCGCGTGGCAAAGTCGGAATTTGGATGCTTATCTTAATTGTCGTACACGTGGTGGTTACGGAAATGGGTCGTAAGTTTCCTGTCGACCTAACGCTGTACTGAAGCTGACGCCCCAGGGCGTAAGGGTAGTTATGTGTCTGATTCATTTTTTTAAACAAGTTAGGTGGATCATTCCACCATTCCCCACGGAGATTATATTTTCTAGCAGCCTTAGGTAAGGCATCATCTAGTTTATTAGAAACTCTATAAATAAAAACACACTGTCATCCTACATTAAGATTACAGATGTTTATACATTTTCTAAGCAGAGGAACACTATGCCAGGTAAGAAGAGTAGAGTGATTCTTCAGATAAGAACTAATATTAACATTGTCGGTCTCAAAGATAACCTCATACCAGCCATTAGTCTTTGCTAACTCCATTGTTCTAAAAGTGTCCAAGTCTCTTCCTGATGAACATCAGCTGCTTTTTTTACTGATCCCTTTCCCATGACATATTTCCCTGCATGATTCCTAACTATCATACCAATACCAGCTAACAAATCTTTAGAGTTGAAAGAAACATCAATATTAATTTTAAACATATTCAAAGAAGGAGGATGCCAAACATGATGCTCTGAAGACCTAACTCTAATAGCATGATTAACATTTTCGGAAGTATTATCTAAATGTTGACAAGTCATATAAAAATTAACTTTACAGCTGACAGAGTATGGATTAGGGATGAGTTCTCAAATATGACTTTGCATCTATGTTTGCAAATGAAATGCATAATGCAAACTATAATGTGAATAGTGGTGGCCTTAGTGAGAATGTGAAAAGTAGAAGCTTGATTCTGCCAATTCTGAATCCAAGAAAGAACAGTAGTATGTTTCATTATGGAAGAAATATATTGAGGAAGAAACTTTCACCAGATGATCTACATCTTCAGGTTGATTAGAGTGACATAAAACATAAGTCTTATGAGACCATCCATATTTCGAAATAATTTATCCTTTATAGGGAAAGCATCATGAACAATCTTCCGCGGAAACAATTGATATTTATACAGCATCTTAAGTTTCCAAAGTTTCAGCCAAAATTGAGGAGAAATATTCATAGAAGCATTGTTAATACCATCATTCACATAACATCTTGTAAGCTGAAGAGGTAGTGAAAATTCCAGATGTAGTATATGGCCAAATAAGGATATTTTGTTGATCTAACTAAATGAGAATATTAAGGATGGAATTCACTTGATCCTCAGTGAATAGCTGGCGTAAGAGAGGAATATTTCATTGTGGTGTTGTCGAATCAAACAACTGAGACACCCATTGATAAGTACTGAGATTCAACTCACTCCAATCTTGTAATGCAGTGGGCATAGAAGGAATCCAATTGGAAGTCCATATATTAATGGTGGATCCATTTCCAACTTTCCATTTAACATATTTCAAAATAATCTGAAATCCAAAAAAAAATACTTTGCCAAATCCAACTAGACTTTGTAATTTAGTATCATTTGGAGGAGGAAAGAATTGAAGATCATTGTGAAGAAAATGTTTACCTTTTAAAAAAAAAAATCCCAAGTAGCATCTTGATTATGAAGAAGCTGCCAAGTCTTTTAGGTAATTTGACCTTTTCCCAGGGGATTGGTTGATAAGAATGTTTCTTTCTGAAGTTATTTGATCAATACTGCCTTTGAATTTTGTCCATTTGTTGAAGAGTGATTTCTGGCAATTTAAAAAGATGTATCTGATACATCCCCATAGTGCTTAGAACTAGACTAACTTGAGTATTTCTCCCTGATTGATTCACAATTTTACTATTATAACCCTGTAGTCGGTTATTTATATTGTCTAGAATTCCTTTACAATTTTGTTGTCGAGAATGATGCATAAGAAATGGAATTCCCAGGTATTTTTCACCAAGACCAAGTTGTTTTATATTTAAGATACCAGAAATGTTGGTTTTCTGAGCTGGAGAAGTATGCTTACCAAAAAAGAAAGTATACTTTTGCATGTTTATAAACTGACCAGAAGCTTGGCTGAACATGTGAATAATCTTTTGAAGATGCTGCATATGAATTGCAGTTGCCTGGAAAAAAAACAAGCAATCATCCGCAAAAACAGATCATTAATAGGAGGACAATGCTTGGTAATATTTAAACCATGAATCAACCCAACATCTACATTGCTTTGTAAGAGCCTTGAAAAATCTCCCATGATAAAAAAAATAAGTAAGGTGATAAAGGGTCACTTTGTCGAATACCACGACTAGGGGAAAAAGTACTACTTGGACTACCATTAATAAGAAATGAGATATTAGTAGTTGAGTTACATTGTTCAATATGAGTTATCCAATCAGAATGAAAACCCATCTTCCGAAAAATTGATAACAAGAAAGACCATTCTACCCTGTTCAATATGATACAAATATGCTTTCTACCTTGAACATAAGTTGTTTGGGTTGGTGAAATAATTTTGGATAAAAGAGGCTTTAGTATATTTGATAGGATTTTTGAGATAATTTTATAGCTCACATTACGTAAACTAATCGGCCTATAATCAACAGGTGTTTCAGGGTATTGCATTTCGGGAATCAGAACTTGATAAGTATGATTAATTTCCCTGAGCATGTGCTTATGAGTAAAGAAGTAATGAACCATAGAGATTACCTCATTACCAATGGTGTCCCATCATTGTTGATAAAATCCATCTTGAAATCCATCATTTCCAGGAGAATCCCATGGTCGTATGCTGAAAACCACATCTTTAATCTCTTGAGCATCTGGTAATCTAATAAGACTATCATTTTCAGCATCAGAAATGCAATGATCAAAGAGCTTCAAAATTTGATTATTAACAAGAGGCTTTGAAGTGGTTGAAATATCAAAAGAGTGTGAAAGTAAGACTTGTTCAATTTCAGCTCTAGAATCATACCACAAACCCCAAAGGATCTTTTAATAGCATTAATGTTGGATCTTATTTTATGATAATTGGCCATATAGTGAAAATAAGAAGTATTCCTATGTGTATCTAAAAATTTATCCCCAGCTTGTTGCATGAAGTACTCTTTCCAAACTGATAATCAATGTAGCAAAGAATTACCAAGTTGTATTACCTTCGGATGTGTAGAAGGCATATTTGTATCATGACAAATCTGAAGTTGAGACTGAATAGAATGCAGACTTATTTCAATATTACCAAAGGATAATCTTTTCCATTGTTGAAGTTGAAACTTAGTATACTTCAGCTTAGTTGAAAATTAATAAGAAGGAGAACCCAGAAATTGATGGTGCCAACTTTTGTTTATAGTTGCAGTGCATGAAGGAAATATAAACCAGCATTTATATAACTTTAAAGTTGAATGCTTACTAGAATGAGGAGTTGTATGCAAAATCATGGGACTATGATCAGATGCAAAGGGAACTAGGTGTTGAAGATTAGCATTAGTATAACTATTTATATAAAGATTATTAACAAAGGCTCTATCTAACCTGACAGAAACATGAGAGTTTCCCGATCTATGGTTTGACCAAGTAGTATCAGAGCCAAAATACCCAATATCCAAAAGACCCAGTTGATGGACAAAATCTCTTATATGATCAGAATGATGAGAATGCTTAGAAGGACTATGAGTTTCAGCATCATTGATAGTAAAATTTAAGTCACCAACGAGAACCCAAGGAATATCAATATGATTACTCTTGTTTAAAAGATATTGCCATTGATTAGCATTATCTACAGCATTGTGAGCTCCATACATGAAGGTTACCAAAAAAATATGGATTATTATCATGTGTATGAAGGATATCATGAATAGTGTCAGAAGTTGTATGCATAATTTCTAAATCAACCCCATTTTTCCAGGCTAAAGCAATTCCACCAGAAAGACCAATAACTGGATAAGACAAAAAATTGGGATATTTAGTATGAGTAAGGCAAAGTTGCATTTTGGATGTTTGAGCCTTGGTTTCAGACAAAAGAAATATATCAGGGTCATATTGGGTCAAGCAAAATCGAAGATAATCTCTAGATACCCTGTCAGTTCCAAGATAAAAATATTCATGATGAAAGGAAAAAGAAAACCAAGAAAAATTAACAAAAATAAAACCAATTAAAACTGAAGAAATAAATTGATGAAAAGTAAGAAACTAAAACGGATAAAAATAACAACATGTTTCCAAGCATCAGTGCGGTTCTGAGCATCATAAGATTGAGCAACAACAATGTCCCATATAGAATTATGATTACCAGCATTAGGAGAAAGATGAGAAGAAGCAGAACCTTGATTGTCTAAATTTTCCTGACTGTTATCTGGCAAGGCATGATCTGAAACAGTTGTCTCATTAGCAATAACCAAAATATTATTGTATCGATTTCTCTTCTTAACACCACTAGTACTTGCAACTTCACTTGATATAGTAGACACGGGTCTTGAGCTAGAGGAAGGTCTAGAAACCATATGTGTATTATTTGAAGACAAAGCTATATCAGAATCAGTAGTAGAGTATAAACAGATGCGCATACCATCATACGGTCTTTATTGTTGTTGATCCATAGGTTGTCTTAATCTTGATCTTCTCTGAGAGCCATGTTGTAGAAAAAGTTTTGCTTCTTCTTGAGGATTCTTATATTGAGGATAAACAGGCGCACCAAACCCAAAACCCCTGACCATCTCTTCCATTTCAATTCTCCTCTGAGTCATATCAGCACGAGGATTAGCTTGATGATCTGGAACTTTACAATATGTACAAAGGCGATATGGTTGTTTTTCATAGAAAAAACAAACCCATCTAGTAACACCAGCAGCATATTAGCAGCATAAATTCCATAAATAAGGGGAGTAATGACATCTATGAGGACCAAGGTACAATATTTTGATGAAGTAGGTTCATTAATACCATCTGGCTCTACAACTCTAACTTCTCCAACAATACTTCCAAAAAGTCTAAGAGCATTAGCATAAGAAAATTCTGGGAGCAAATATTTATATTCTAGCCAAAATGGAGAAACAGAAAAGTCGAGAAGATTAAAATCCATATTGAGATTCCAATTTTTCAACACAATTTAATACCAATCAAAATTCCAAGCTCCACAAAATAATTAAGATAGCATTTTTATCATCAGCTGAGGTACCAAATACCAATGTCCAAGGATCAATCAACTACAATCAACAACCAAAAGTTGGATTAGAGAAGTTGATGATCATGAACGCACAACCTGTATTATTTCTATTATATAAAATATAATGCGGAAAAGAAATAACACAGACACCGGAAGTTTTATTAACGAGGAAACCGCAAATGCAGAAAAACCTCGGGACCTAGTCCAGATTGAATACACATTGTATTAAGACGCTACAGACACTAGCCTACTCCAAGCTAACTTCGGACTGATCTACAGTTGAACCCCTACCAATCTCCCACTGATACAAGGTACAGTTGTACTCCTACGCCTCTGATCCCAGCAGGACACTGCGTACTTGATTCCCTTTGCTGATCTCACCCACAACAAAGAGTTGTTGCAACCCAAAATCACAGACTTGATAATAAACGAATTTGTCTCACACAGAAAAGTCTATCGAAAGGATAAATATGTCTCCCACAGATAAACTCTAGGTTTTATTCCGTCTTTAGATATAAAATCAAGTTAACATGAACCAATTGATAATCCGTACTTATATTCCCTAAGAACGGCCTAGATTAATCAATCACCTCTCTACAATCCTTCCTGACTACACAAGCGGATTGTCGAGGAATTACAAACAGTGAGACGAATATGTTTGTGACTTCTTTATCTTTCCTATCGGAGAACTCTCACGATCTCAAGACAATCAATTGATTGTACTCGGACGATAGAAGATGCAAGATCAGATCACACAACTACGATAAAAGTAGTATCGGTCTGGCTTCACAATCCCAACGAAGTCTTTAAGTCGTTAACTCGAGTTTAGAGAAGAAACTCAAGAGTTAATGGAGATCGACTCTAGCGAGAGCACTAGTAGCACACATAGTGTGGGTATTAGGTTTTCTCAATGCTAGATGTCTCCTTTATATAGCCTTCAAATCAGGGTTTTTCCTTAGGTACAAAGCAAACTCTATTCACCGTTAGATGAAAACCTGATTTAGATTCAAGTCAATATCTCTCAACCGTTAGATCGAAATACATAACTTATCATACACACTTGGGTACATGTTTACTAGGTTTGAGAAAAACCATGCCCAAACAAGTACATGTATGTTGGTTCAACATGATAACCCAAAAGGTCAACCATATGAGCATCTCATATTAATCATGTTATTCTTCACCATAACTAGTTAAATTGACTCAAATGAACTAGTTAAGAGT
The DNA here is from genome assembly GCF_003573695.1 of Papaver somniferum. Classification (NCBI taxonomy): domain Eukaryota; kingdom Viridiplantae; phylum Streptophyta; class Magnoliopsida; order Ranunculales; family Papaveraceae; genus Papaver; species Papaver somniferum. Next base: position 34,861,283 of record NC_039366.1, read on the forward strand.
TGTTCAATTTCTATGAGATCTTATGTAACTACACAAGACACAATTGAAACAAAAATGATTTGATTCGATTAGAATCGGCTCATGAACATTATAGCCACGGTTTGCATAAAGAATTCCTTAATAATTAATGTTTCATGTTCATAGCACATCTTCAAATCATAACCTCTTAAGTTCACAAACAAGTTCGCGGACTTAAGTTAATCGATTGAGTTTTCCAAACTCAGCACAAATTCTCGGGTCGAGAACCTCTGTCAGTTCGCGGACTGAGTTCGCGGACTTAGCACACAAACGAGTTTTAGAAATCCCAGCATAAATTCTCGGTCGAGAACTTCCGTCAGTTCGCGGACTGGGTTTGCGGACTTGGCAAGCCAATTCCACAATCCTACCGATTTCTCTTGATCAACAAAGTTCGAAAACTTCGGTTCAAGGAATACATGGTTATGTAATCTAAACTCTCATTTCAATCATTGAAACATTCTCGGAGGGAGATATTCAGTCGTGAAGAATAACAGACCTTTCTCGCCAGAGCAATTTCCAAAGTTATTGAAACTTTCATGACTTCCGTCACTAGGTGAAGATAAACCTGATCAAAGCGAAACGCTTTACCAACACAAAATTTCGAGTAAAATATAAGCAATGAATACTCAGCTCGAAATGTCAAGTGTACATGATCTAGTCTATATAGCATACGACTTTTGTCTCATAAGAAGTAGGAGAAGAATAGATAGACTTTCGAGTGATAGATAAGTTCAAGTCTTCACATACCTTTTTGTTGATGAAGTTCCTCGGTTCCTTGGTGTAGATCTTCGTCGTTGTCGTTGAATCACCGTGAAGTCCTTGAGATCAACTACACTTTCCTTATCCTAGTCCGAGACTTAGCTAATAGGCTAGAAAACAAGATTTTATAGTTTTGATAAGTAACATTGACAAACATGCTTGATATAGCAACGCATGCGAGGTTGAACGAGCTATGCTCTAACAATCTCCCCCTTTGTCAATTTTAGTGACAAAACTATTAATACATATGGAATACAAAAAAGAGAAACTTTAGTGGCTCTTATTTCATAGTCCAATCTTCAACGTTTCTTGAAATCTTCGTCCTTCCAAGTACTCCAATGATCCCAAAGGTTGTAAGTTTAGTATCACTGTTGTTGAAGATCCATAGATATAACAATGAGAGAAATCGATATTCTCGATCATTATTATACAGTGTCATAGTATTATTATGAACATCAAAGTCCAATTACATCACGACTTTAACAATAATACTATGGTGATATGTATCACTCACCCTTAGTCAATACTCCATCTCGATCATGGAAACCACTCCCCCTTTCATCCGAAAACCATATGTATTTGTAGTGTGACCTACAATATTTCTCCCCCTTTTTGTCAATAAAATTGGCAAAGGTACAAGAACGGGTTCATAATGAAATTTCCACAAGAGACATTTCATGACCAAAAGAAAGACAACATATCATCTTAATTTAGATGCAATCTTATATCCGAAGCTAACAACAATCATCATGGAGTTTTAAGACGCATGATAACCCTATAAATTTCCACAGCCGCACTCCCCACAAGATATTACCATTAAGCACAAGTTCAAAAGAACTCTTCCCCATTTGATGTCATTCCCAAATGAACAACAAGAGCGACCTTAATTTCGAAAGAAAAGAAGGATTTTTATTTGGACACCAAAAACCATGTGAATGATTTTTTATATCCAAAACTCAACCAAAATACTCACAAGTAAACCTATGAATATTCTAATTGGAATATGCAATTAAATCAAAACCACAAAAGTGATCAATTTAATTGAAAGTGCTCAACATAAGTAAACTCACGGAGCAACAGGTTATCCATTCAAGTACTCAACATAAGGAAAACCTTATGGAATACGTGACTACATTAACCAAAAGAACATGATAGTGTAGTCGTTCATATACTCAACACAAGAACTTGTGGAATATATGAAAACTCAATTAGATTAATTACAGAGAACCTATAATTAATCTAATCGGAATACAAACAAATAACCAAACTAATCACCGATGTAATCAATTTAATTATTTTGGGCTCAACATAAGAGATTATGGAACCCCGACTAAGATTATCATGAAGCATGACCATCTTAACCGCACATGTACTCAACATAAGAAGTAAAACTTATGGAGTACAAAACTAAATAAGCAAGGATGATTAATTTATTTCATAACGCTCAACATATAACATCTTACGGAACAACCAACAAAGCCAAGGTTAATCGACTTAGTTGTAAGGTGCTCAACATAAGACACATAATGGAGTCTTCACGGTAAAACATAATAAAATGGATCAATGAAGATCAATACCGTGGATAACATACAAGGATCTATTCTATCTTTGCATCATTATATGCATAACAACATAACAGACTTTATCCTTGTCATACAAAAGATTTAACCCTATTTTCCATCAAATACATGATTGCATAGGCATAGATTTTGTATATGTCAAAAGTCCATTCGTCCTTTCATCAATACGAATACCAATTCATGGACGACTTTACTTTTGACCGCAATATGGGACCTTCAAGTTCACGGACGCAAACAATACATATCCCGTAAAAATATTGCAATATAACCAACCATTAAAATACTGCAATAACATCATCCTCCAAATTCAACAATTCTCATCTCCATTTTGAAGGGAATTCAATAAGGAAGAGAATGCAAAAAGAATGAGGTAAATCCGAGTATGGACGAAGAAGTTACGGCCAAAACAAGTTTACCGAATATCGATGTCAAGTATGCATACGGGTTTGCGAACTTAAACCCCTGGATTTTGATTTTAAATGCTGTTATGCATACTTGGTATGTGTACCATGTAGTCCAAACATCCCGAACTATTATTTTCAAACCTAAACATTTAAGAACCTTAAACACAGATCAAGTTAGGTAGAAATGAACGATAAGCAAGATTATTATAAGTATTCTAAGAAAATAAAAGTACAAATCTAGCTCAAATTTATAGACATACCTTTTTAGATAAATCCAATCGAATTCTACCGCCTCACCGAACAAATATGTGTTCCCCAATTCTTGTGCTTCCCTCACCGTATACAAAGCAGGGCATTCCTTGGTGAGGATGCACTTCCAACACAATCAAGTTGCGTTCGGGTGAACAAAGTCTTTCTCACCACAAGTGACCTTTGGATTATCATGAAAGAGATCACTTTTAGAACCTTTCACATCCAATTTCATTTTTCCAAAGAACTTGTTAAGTTCCAACATCATGGATACTGCCTTTTCCATAGCCATGGAGTTTTCTGGAAGATCATTCCTTTTCACACTAAAAACATCGTTGTCTTTCATCTGTATCCACTTCTGAGTGCGTTTAGGAACAGTCAGAACCTTCTTACCATCACTCTCTTATAGAATTCTCGGAAGAGAATTGGATTGACTATTCTTTTGCAAGTTAGTCTTTCTCCAATTGGGAGCATCGTATCTTGTCTTCGTCTTTACGAAGTTATCCTTTTGATAACCATTACGATTGTGAAAAGGATTCTTAGAACGTTTATAGGAAAATCTAGGTATATCATAGCACTGATTCCTTTGCCTAAAGGTTGTACAATTGCAACCTGTAACGTTAAGAGGATCAGTCTTAACGTATGATCTTGGTTTCACAACTTCTTGTGATTCCCAAACAAGAACATCATGAAGTTTCTCATTCCTTATACGGAAACGACATCTCCTTTCCAGGTGACCTTTATTCCCGCAATAGTGGCAAACATAAGGAATGTTCTTACCTCGATCCGTGTGTGCTAACTTTGGAGGTTGATAAACTTTTTTCTTTTGACCCTTAACTGACGGTGAAGGTATTTCACTTTTTCCATCAGTGGAAACCTTTTGTTGAGAAGAATCACTAGCCTTGACAAATTTTATCTCTTTGCTAGTACTTGGAGCATCTATTCCTTTATAGCCCAATCCTCGTGTATCACGATGATTTTTACTTGCTCTTAGTATAATGGTTAATTTGCTTGAACTAGTATTGAACTTTTTCAAGTCATCTTCCAACATCTTGATTTTCTCAAGAGCAGCAGCTAAATCAGCCTCAAGACGTTTTTCTCGAGTGAGATGAGCGCTTTCTCTGTCGTCAAAACTTGTTTGTTGGGAGTTAAACCTTACTTCAGATTCTGCAAGTTTCTCTTCCAACAAAAAATACTTTTGATAAAGATTATCACATTCAAGTGACTTCATACGTAGGTTTTCCTCAGAATCCTTGAGGATCGATTCGGTAGAACGATTCGAAAAATAAACACTTGCGTAACATCTTCTCAATTTCTTGTTTTCTCGACAAAGAGGAGTCAGAAGAGGCGTGACATGAGAAGTTGTAATCTTCTTCATATTCCACGAATCCAAAAACTTAACATACTCTGAGACTTCCTCATCAACATCTCTATCAATATCTAAATCACCTTCATCAGAAAGTTCATCCAACTGTTCTTCTAGGAGAGTTTCCCAATCAACAGTTTTTACATCAAGAGAATGTTTAGATATTGACTTAGATGTGACAGTTCTCGGGTGAATCCAAGCTTTTAGAATCATCTGGTAACTTCTGAACTTGTACGTTATCAGAGATAGACTTGTCCATAATCAGATCGCCACAAACACTGACTTTTGAGGTCTTTAAACGTGTTTGCCCGCTCTGATACCAATTGAAAAAGAGGGGGTCTAACAACACCACCCAATATTTCGCTTAGCAATCTGTATGGACTAACTCCGAAATACTTTGCTAGAGAAACAACTAGACAGTCAGACTCAATCTAGATAAAAAGTATCTCAAAGAGTTATTATCTCAATCTCTCGATTTGATTTCCACTCAAGATAAAATCAATAGCGAGTCTTTATCAAAGAGAGATAACTTAGACGGTACCAAAGACCAGTGTCCAAGGATCAATCAACTACAATCAACAACCAAAAGTTGGATTAGAGAAGTTGATGATGAAGAACGCACAACCTGTATTATTTCTATTATATAAAATATAATGCGGAAAAGAAATAACACAGACACCAGAAGTTTTGTTAACGAGGAAACCGCAAACGCAGAAAAGCTCCGAGACCTAGTCCAGATTGAATTCACTCTGTATTAAGCCGCTACAACTCAAAATCACAGACTTGATAATAAATGAATCTGTCTCACACAGAAAAGTCTATCAAAAGGATAAATTTGTCTCCCACAGATTAACCCTAGGTTTTGTTCCGTCTTTAGATATAAAATCAAGTTAACAGGAACCAATTGATAATCCGGACTTATATTCCCGAAGAACAGCCTAGATTAATCAATCACCTCTGTACAATCCTTCCTGACTACACAAGCAGATTGTTGAGGAATCACAAACAGTGAGACGAAGATGTTTGTGACTTCTTTGTCTTGCCTATCGGAGAACTCTCACGATCTCAAGCCAATCAATCTATTGTACTCGTACGATAGAAGATGGAAGATCAGATCACACAACTACGATAAAAATAGTATCGGTATGGCTTCACAATCCCAATGAAGTCTTTAAGTCTTTAACTCGATTTTAGAGAAGAAACTCAAGAGTTAATGGAGATCGACTCTAGCGAGAGCACTAGTAGCACACAGACGTGTGGGGATTAGGTTTGCTCAATGCTATATGTCTCCTTTATATAGCCTTCAAATCAGGGTTTTTCCTTAGGTACAAAGCAAACTTTATTCACCGTTAGATGAAAACCTGATTTAGATTCAAGCCAATATCTCTCAACCGTTAGATCGAAAGACATAGCTTGTCATACACACTTGGGTACACGTTTCCTGGGTTTGAGAAAAACCATGCCCAAACGAGTACACATATGTGGGTTCAACATGATAACCCAAAAGGTCAACCATATGAGCATCTCATATTAATCATGTTCTTCTTCACCATAACTAGTTCAATTGACTCAAATGAACTATTTAAGAGTTGTTCAATTGCTATGAGATCTTATGTAACTACACAAGACACAATTAAAACAAAGATGATTCTTATATGATTAGAATCGTCTCATGAACATTATATCCACGGTTTGCATAAAGCATTCCTTAATAATTAATGTTTCATGTTCAGAGCACATCTTCAGATCATAACCTCTTAAGTTCACCAACAAGTCCGCGGACATAAGTTAATCGGTTGAGTTTTCCAAACTTAGCAAAAATTCTCGGGTCAAGAACTTCCGCCAGTTCGCCGACTGAGTTCGCGGACTTAGCACACAAACGAGTTTTGGAAATCCCAGCAGAAATTCTCGGTCGAGAACTTCCGTCAGTTCGCGGACTGAGTCTGTGGACTGGGTTCGCGGACTTGGCAAGCTAATTCCACAATCCTACCGGTTTCTCTTGATCAACAAAGTTCGAAAACTTCGGTTCAAGAAATACGTGGTTATGTAATCTAAACTCTCATTTCAATCATTGAAACTTTCTCAGAGGGCGATATTCAGTCGTGAAGAACAACAGACCTTTCTCGTCAGAGCAATTTCCAAAGTGACTAAAACTTTCATGACTTTCTTCACTAGGTGAAGATAAACCTGATCAAAGTGAAACGCTTTACCAACACAAGATTTCGAGCAAAAGATAAGCAATGAATACTCAGCTCGAAATATCAAGTGTATATGATCTAGTCTATATAGCATATGACTTTTGTCTCATAATAAGTAGGAGAAGAATAGATAGACTTTCCAGTGATAGATAAGTTCAAGTCTTCACATACCTTTTTGTTGATGAAGTTCCTCGGTTCCTTGGTGTAGATCTTTGTCGTTGTCGTTGAATCACCATGAAGTCCTTGACCTCAACTACACTTTTCTTATCCTAGTCCGAGACTTAGCTAATAGGCTAGAAATCAAGACTTTATAGTTTTGATCACTAACATTGAAAAACATGCTTGATATAGCAACGCATGCGAGGTTGACCGAGCTATGCTCTAACAATACCGTTGATTGTTTTTCTTTTGAGATGTGGCCAAATAAATTTAGCATCTCTCTCAGCATCTTGCCAAGTCATGATCCCAGGAGCATAAAGCTTACCAGCTAGACTAAATCTCCAATCTCTAATACCAGTAAAGATAGCATCTTCTGAATGAGAAATCACCCATATTCGAATTGGTTCATCATCAGTAGAAGTTTCCTCCATTTGTTGAGTAATATGATTCATGTTGTTATGTGTCCGATTCAATGCACACTGTTATAGAAAATGCCTTGGCCATTTGAATATTTAGCATACATTTCCTATAATCAAAAAAATATTAATGAAGGAAGACTTAACCTTGAAAACAATTTAAAAGCTAGATGTTTGGACTCTCTCTCTCTCCTCTCCTAATATGTACGAAACCTAGATGAAACTGGCATGTGTTCTTCATTTTTGTAATTAAACCTCTGTCAAATCTCCATTATTTTTTCCTAGTTATTATCAATCTTGCTATATTCATCTACAAGTATATCATCAGCTACACTTATACCATCTATGTGATTAGTTTGTTCAACATTCAGAGTTTAACTAAAGCAGGAAGTGTTCATAAAATCATGCATCAACTTCAAACGGAAAGAAAAAGTACTAGTTACACTAATTTTTCAACCCAACTGGAAACCCTTACTAATACTTTCAAGGATTACCAAACCAAGATACTTACTGAGAGTCACTTCTCTCAAAATTACATACATACCGTACCCAAAAGAAAGAACATACGAAAAAGCTCAAACTTACCTGTTGCCAACAACTACTATATTGGTTTTAACTTTGATAATATTTGCATGCCTAAAACGTTTCATTTTATGGCCATGTAGATTGAGGACCCTACTTGTGGAGACATTATAGCTAATTCTTAGTCTGTTAATGTGGTAAGATCCCCTGCCAATAAACTTAAAGCTCAACTTTTAAGCACGAAAAAAAATGTCTCAAAGATTGGAATAAGTCCTCTTTTGGAATATTCAAACTAACATAAAAACTAATAGAGAGGAACCTACTGATATTTAAACCTCCAACCCCATTGACTCTTATTCGGTTTCTAGACTTAGAGCTAGACTAGAATACCTTTATAATCTTGAAGAATTATATTGGAAAGGTAATCCATAGAAGTTTGACTATTGGAAGGAGATAAAAATTCTCTCTATTTTCATAGAGTCACTCTTTTTAGGAGGAAAATTAATGTCATTAGTTGGATTAAGGATTCTTCTGGTACTGTTTTAACTGACAAAAAAAGTATAGAATCCTCTTTTGTAGAGTATTACGCCTCCTATCCTCAGCAGTATCAGGATGAGATTCTTGAAAGTCTTCCTATAAAGTTCTCTGTGGAGCACTATAGTCAGTTTAATCTTCCCCTTACTGTTGAAGAAATAAAGCATGTTATTTTCCAGATGGGTGGTAAAAAATCCCATGGTCCTGATGGCTTTACTGTCCTTTTTTACCAGAAGCATTGGGACATTGTTGGAGAAGTTGTAGTTGACATGACACAAAATTTCTTTCGTATTGGGTATATTGATAAAGTTTTCAATCATATAATATTTCCCTTATCCCTAAAGTCCTTCTGGAAGATCTGGTATCCCTCTATATACCTATAGGTTATGTAATTTCATCTAAAAAATCTTGTCTAAAACTCTGGCGAATATACTCAAATTTTTCATGGATAGCCTAATCTCCCAAAATTAGAGTGCCTTTGTTCCTAAAAGGAGTATTTCTAATAACCTGAGGAACAAAGGCTGAAAGAGGTTTAAGAAGGACTAACATTCAGAGTGCTTGTATATTGCTTCTTACTTTCCTGTTGAATGTTAGTCCTTCTTAAACCTGAAAGAGGTTTGAGACAAGGAGACCCCTTGTCTCCCTACCTCTACATTATTTTTTCTGAAGCTTTATCTGTCTATATTGACTCCCTTACTAGTAAAGGTCTGGTGGAGGGTATTAAGGTTTGTAAGGGTGCTCCTTATATGACTCACCTTCTATTTGCTGATAATTCCCTTTTATTCTCTAAAGCTATTGCTAAGGATTTTGAAACCATTAAAAACTATCTTCACAAGTATTGTCTAGCTTCTAGTCAGGAAATTAATTTTGATAAATTTGGTATTCTAGAATTTTCTTATGGTTTCATAGACTTTTGTCCCAAGATGCTAGAACTAATTTAGTCAAGCATGTTGGCCAGACTATCCGTCTATACCATATGAGTGCTTTCCTTATCCCTAAGTATTTTTGCAGAAAAATGGACTCTCACCTTTGTAAATCACGGTGGGTGAAAACTCTTGACCCTAAGGATAGAAAACTCCATCTTCTTGGATGGGACATTCTTTGTTCCACCAAGTCTGAAGGTGGTTTAGATTTAAGAAAATCTGAACTGAATAACTTACCTTACGTTAGCTAGATATGCCTGGAAAATTATTAAACATCCTGATTGTCTTTTATCCTCAGTTCTGAAAGATAAGTATTTTTCCAATACTGATTTCCTTAATCCTAATTGTCATAGTGCTTTTTCTTTGACCTGGAGATGCCTTCATGATATAAACAAATGATCAATCTATTTATCTCTTGGATTGTGTGAGATGGTGAATTTATTGACCCCTGGTGTGACAAGTGGATCCCTACCTTATGATTTGCTATTCCTAATCCTTTAGTTCTCCCTGACCCTAGTGTTAACGTCTCATATTTTATTGATACTCAGACTAGATCTTGGAGTATTAATAGATTAACCATCCACTTCGATGATACTTATGTTCAGAAGATCATCACCATTCCCTTAAGCCAGCTTTGCACTCCTGATATGAGGGCTTGGGAGCTTTCAAAGAATGGTAGATTTTCTTCTAAATCTACCTACTTGGGGCTTCGAGGGCTTAGGCACTCCCCTAGTAATAAACTTTGGAAGTGTATTTGGAAACTTCGTGTGTCACGTCGTATTCAACATTTTATTTGGAGAGATGCCAGGAATGCTTTGCCTTCCAAAACTATCTTACACACTATAATGCCTATGAATTATGTTGATTATAATAGATGTTCTGACCCTTATGAGTCTATTATGCATGCTTTGGTTATTTGTCCCTTTGCAAGTCATGTTTGGCCTCTGGCTTGTTTCTGTGCTAATACTAATGCTTTCATTGATAAGACCTTTATTTATTGGCTTGAACTCTGGTTGATCAATCATGCTTCTAAAAATCCTGATGATAGACATAGTTTCTTTGCCTCCATTTTGTGGCCTTTATGGACTTTTAGAAACAATTTAGTTTTTAGGAATCTTCAAGAAAATCACTCATATGTTATTAATAGACCTAAGTCTATTCTTCTAACTCTTAGGAAAAAACCCAGATCTCTATATCCTACTCAAAAATCTCTTATAGTGACACTTGGATGCCCCCAACTTTTGGATGGATAAAATGCAATATTGATAGAGCTTTTGATGACACCACTTTGGCTAATTGTGCAGACTATGCGATGAGAGACTTCTCCAGTAAAGCTACTTTTTATGCATCTATTGTTTTTGAAGTTACCTCGGCTAAAGAGGCTGAAGCAAGAGCTATACAGGCTGTTTTGAAGAAGGAAGTGGAGCAAAATCTTACCCACATTATCGATGAAAGTGATGCAAAAAATTTCATCGTCCAATTTTCCTCAGGAAGGTTTGACGGAAATTCTAGAACCGATGCTATCTACAAAGACATTCAATTTTTTGCTTATTCTCTTATCGGATATATTTTTCTTTCCAACCTTGAACTTGTAATTCTGTTTCTCATGAACTTGTTTTATGGGGAAAAAAAGAAAAAATTCTACTATGTCCGTCGATAATTGAGGGGGATCATTAGCCTTTTAGAAGGCCTTTGCTTATTAAAAAAAAAAGATTATTAGACTATCCAAATATTGGATTCTGGTTCCGTTTTGGAAAAAAAAAGTATCACTTTTCTTGAAATAAAAGAGTCCATTTAACGGGATGTAATATGTTTTATATCATGATAATGTATCATAAGCATCAAAACCACTTTGTATCCAATTGACTGGGTAGTTGCTTTGACATAATCATAAAGATGTGTTAGTTTATGATATGATGTTTCGCGTCTGAAAAAACTCACATGAACACTCCTTTTATTGACCAAAGCTTTTTAAGTTCAATATTTTTTCAAATTAAAATATGTTATCTTTCCAGATATTTAAAGACCTGACTCCTGAGAAATATTTAGGATTAGCAATTTGTATAAATATAAAAATATGAGAGTCCTATTCGAGGTTTTCAGTGTGTCAATAATGTATTTAAAGTCTAGACCATCAAACACTGCCACAAGGCGCTGTATAACAAGCAGCAAGAATGTAAGATGGTACCCTTCAAACAATGGTTTTAGTTTACTAGTCTTTGAGTCGGCTCAAACAACTCAAGTGGACAAATATCGTGCATGTAACCTCAATTAAAAGCATTTACCTAGACTAATATCCTGAGACTCGTCAGAATTACTTTGGAAATAAAACTAATAATGAGGTTGCTATCTGCATAAACAACATATAAAAACAAAATAAAAAAAAGAACATCATATGTACAATTGACATGCATATCGTCACTTATCCATGGTATAATCTAAAGTGATCTTTCTATGATCAGATAAGTAACAATTCAAGTTATACAACACTACCCAAATCAGATATTAACACACCTTCAATTCAAATTTCTCCAACCAATACCAACTACATACTTTCTCCTGATAGTAGTGCTTAATAATTAGATACAATCAAACAACTTCAGAAATCCCCAATCCGATAATTATCAATATACGAGATCTTAAACTTTCTGAAGCTTTATCCTTTTAGAATTCAACAGTAGACTACCGATACACGATACCCAATTTTGGAGGTGAGGTCAATCTATAATACAAAACACAAGGGATTTTTGAGCCTTGGACGGTCAGATAACATTTTGAGAAACAAACGGACGATCTAACATCCACATTCTCATTTTAGTAATAGACATCAGACAGTTATATGATTTGTAACCTCTCCTCATTATGAATTTCATTAATTAGATTTCCACTCATAACTAAATGTTAAAAAAAAAGTTATGAGTGGAAGCCCAATTATTGCAAATTAATGGTAAAAGTGATACAAAAAATTTAAGACTATTCTTTGTTCTTTGGAATTCGCAGTTACAAGCATGATGTATATATTTGTAAAGAATTTTTTCATCAATCAAGTGAAAAAATGATTTGAAATCTTACAAAAAAAAAATAATCAATCTCAGAGACTTTATCTATTAAACTCCAACAATGTATAAAAAATTAGTGTAATAATATTAAACTCCAACAAATTAAAGAATTGTGCATAAAAAACAATTATCTTTTTAAAATCCTCATCAACAAGACAAGTAAACAAACAAAAAAGAAGAACAAAAATAATCGCTACTTTAGCTTAAATGCGAATCAACAAAAAAAAAAGATAACAATCATATTGATTTTTTTTAAATCATCACAAAACCAACTACACCCTAAAAAATCCGAAATTTCTCAAAAATATTATTAAAAATGTATTGAAATTACCTTAATCATGTGGAGACATTTGGTGCGCATCAAGGCCTCCGTAATGGTTTTGGAACCATTAGCAGCACCGGTATTAAAATATGGTTTCATATGGATGATTCGAAACAATGGATTGAATTAATTTAGTGAGAAGATTGAAAAATCAGATAATGAATTCAAAACTCATTCAACTGAATGATCTCTTTATTCTTCAAAAATAAATGCATACCTTTAGAAAATCATTAAAAACTCATGCACGGTGAAACATTCAAAGAAATGGGATCTTGACGTGGTTATTACTCTCAAGTTAGATATTGGTTTTGCTCTTTTTCTTCACAATCACATATTTTGATAGGTGCAAAACATGAAGAGTCTTTGAATATAAAATGAGAAAATCTACCATAAACATCTAAGATATATCTCTTTCATCGAAATTTTGGAATATCTTCTATTCGTGTGCATCAAATCAGGAAGCCTTTGACAATTTGAAGTTTTATAGAAGTCATAGTTGTTCTAAAGATGAGTAACTTTGTGCATGAGGGATTCTTATTATTGATTCATTCAATAGTATATCTATAAGTGACTTTTTTTTTTCTCAGTGATTGTCTGTTATGATCACAATACAGTTATCTTTGAAAATCTATAGAAATCTCAATCCACTTATTCCGATAACGATTTCAATATATTGCTATCCACAAAGATTCTTCGTTGGGTTTTGATAATAAATGATATGAAGTGACAGACATTATTGACCGAGTCATGGGTTTATATGTTTAATTATAATTTTTCAAATGGAGGTTTCTTTCACGGTAATAGGCAATTTTTGTTTCATTATTCATGACTGTTGAATTCTCTATTAACGATTTTTTTACTTTCTTTAATGAATTTTTTTCCAGGATAAGTAATTTTCTCAGACATTTGACGGATTGTATTTTTTTTACAATCCATTTCTCACAAGATGTGTAAGGATTTTTGTTTAGGCCATGTTATAAGGAGTAAGTTTTGAAAAAAAAATTTTACCTATCTGTGCTTAAGGATAATGCAAGACTTAACTCTGATTAAGAGAGAAATCGGTTTCATGTACCCCTTTTGTTTTTCTTCACATTGTATATTTTACATTTATTTCGGCTAATTAAAGCTCTCTTATATTCTCCATATATGTATAATCTGCTTATTTTGATTGGATTGCTTCTGTTTTTGCAGGTTCCAAGATATTACTATCTTTTAGCGGAACTGTCCGATATTATGAAACTTTTGTTTACCGGTCTCTTTGCATTAAGCAATTTCAAGAACTTCAAAATGGAGTTTCTTCTTTTTGATTTTTTTAAGCATATTAGTTTTGTTGATAGCTTTGTAGGTAATCATTTTCACTAATGCATTATTAATGAAAGTGTGTTCTTATTTAAAAAGAAATAAGACCAACTTTTTTTTTGCTTTTCTCAATAGATGATACCAATATTTGTTTATATGATTTGAATATCATTGTTTAATGTGTGGATCTTACAGAGAGTGAAAATAAATGAACATACAAAGTTTTAGATAGTAATCTCCTATCATTTTGATAAAATGAATTATGTGTATTTTTTTTCTATTAGTTTCTTTTCATTTTAACATCCATCATCATTTGCCGAAAACTTGGATTATGTGTCGGGCTTTACCAACCTATAGGTTGATATTTTTTTTGATGTAATGAAAAGCATCCACTATATTGCAAGTTTAGATTTTTTGTCAGAAATATTAAAGGTTTTGCTATTTTTGTGTCGTTATACGTCTTAGGGTTTGTAACAATTACATTGTATTAACTTTGTCTATTGTTTGTGGAATATATTGGGTTAATTATAATGGATACAAATATATTTAAATTACATTATACTTTACGGCTATTGGTGTTTTAAGTGTGTTCCCGGTTGATTTGGGAGTAATCCGATCATGAAAAAATTTAGTATACGTCTATTGGTGTGTTTTGAGCGAATTCCCGATTGATTTGAGAGTAATCCTATCATGAACAACCTTAGATAGTTTTTGTTGTTGATGGGTATTTTACACCTAAGTCTCTTAATTTGGCCAGTTGTGATTCGTATAACTTCATATAATATTATGTATATGCTAAAGACCGGGTTATCGCTTTTTCAATCATGTAAAGGGATTGATTTTAGTGTATGTGTGTATGTATGAGGATTATATCTGCACCATAACTCTCCTATAATTAAGTACCACAAATATTTTCTTCAGCACGAAGAAAACACGATCAAATCAGCATCGTTGCGACACGGGTTATTTCTTGTACTCAACAACCGATCTACTTTAGATGAACTTCAGATCTGAAAATGACATTAACACCCCAACACTGGTTAGAAAAACACAAAACATGAATGTTAATATTGATGGTTGAGCTAAACAACGAAAATATCAAACAACATCATTATTTTACAGATCTTACGTGATAATAAAAAGAGATCGAGGCTGTTGTCTTTCACCATATATCAAGGGGAGCAAAAAACTTAGAGTTTAGAGGAAAAGTCATTATAATAATTTCAAGGATCTGTGTCTCTCTTATCTTTGATATCCAAGGAAGTACGTGTAAATTTTCCCACGTCAAACCAAAACTACTTGCATCAGAACACCCCATCAAACCAAAACTACTAAAATCTAGAAATAGTAGGAGGAACTCTGGCTACTAGGCATGTAACTCACATAGTGGTCTCACTCACTTTATAAAACTTCTAATGAAATTGTAGGGTTTCGGTGATTTATAAGGATATTTTAGTGAGTTACTAATAGAACGATTTTTTCGGGACCATGGTTTTTTGGGGGGACCATGATTTTATTTTGGGTAAAGGCATTAGAAGTAATTCTAGGTCACCCCATATCTAGTTATTTATTTAATACCTAATCTACCCTCTTAATTAATTTTAGGTTATGATTAGTGAATGATCTAGTTAAAAACAATTAGTGAGATTAAATTAAAAGATGGGTTTATTATTAGTTGGGTAGAATTATTGAGAGAGTAGAGTTAGAGAAGATGAAGGAGAAAAACATGAAAAATAATTTTTTTTTCCAATTCACTAAGTTTGAGTAATCAAATGATGAAAACTCATCTGATTCTTCATATCCATCCTCTCCTAGAATATTTGTTAATCTTCAAAATGATCCGGATTTGAACTGGATTTTGAATAGTTCGGTTACTTTATATAAAGAACAAGTAACCGAACTCATCTGAAGCTGTAGTTCGGTTGCCCTGTGAGATGAACAAGAAACCGAACTCATTTGAAAGTGTAGTTCGGTTACTTCTTCCAAACACGCAGGTTACCGAACTCTCTAATAATTTCTAGGAGTTACAACGTTATGTTCGGTTGGTTCTCAACTTACCGAACTTTGGTGTACAAAGTTTGGTTAGTTCGCAAACTGCATGCACTTTTGATCTAACCGAACTTTACGTAATATAAGAGTATATAAGTTTACAAAGTTCGGTTCTTTCGCAAACTTGAACCTAACAGCTAACTAACCGAACTCTGAGTTCGGTTTCTACGATAAAATTGTGAAGTTACCGAACTTAACAAACAAAAGAAATGTGAAGTTCCAGCGCCTATTGGCTAATTTCGGTTACTTTGTAGTTTTAAAATTTTTTGCGAACAAACCGAGTTCTATTGGCTAAGTTCGGTTATTTTGGAACTCAACATAATGGCCACAACAACACAGTTCGGTTAGACTAGATTTGTTTTTTTTTTCGGTTCTAAGGGTGGAGTTCGGTTACTTTGTAATTTTAAATTATTTTGCGAAACAACCGAACAGAGAGTTCGGTGACTTAGTTTTAAATCCAATAGAACCGAATTTTTCTTCATGTTCTTAATTTTCAAGAAGTTCGGTTAGTAAACTAGGGTTTTTTGGAAAATCGACCTAACCGAACATGGCTCTGTAACTCCTATTAAAACCCTATTTTGATGATTTCTATTCGATTGAAGCAATCACAATCAAATTAAAGCGAAGGGTTTGTTGGAAAATACCTCCGGAGTGGTCCCATGGCAGAATCAGGTTGCGGTTGGCGTCTTTTATACACGATAAAATTATTATGTAACCGAACTTAATTGTGATTGCATTGATGTTGTTACATTTCTTAAATAGGCGGTGGTGGTGGTGGTGGTGGGAGGAGGTGGTGGTGGTAATCGGTGGTTGATGGTGCTGATAATCGGAGGAGGTGGTGGTGGTAATCGGCGGTGGTGGGCGGTGGTGGTAATCGGTGGTTGGTGGTGGTCATAATCGGAGGTGGTGGTGATGGTAATCGGCGGTGGTGGGTGGTGGTGGTGGGAGGAGGTGGTGGTTATATATATATATAGGTGGTTATTAGGTTGGTTTTAAATTAAATTAGGTTAAGGATAGGTTAGTCATTTCAATATTTTAGGACACCCCTTATCACTATAGTGAAGGTGGCCTAATAAAACCATGGTCCCCTCAAAAGAAATCATGGTGCCTAAAAAATCATTCCATTAACATATCCTTGAGTAAATCCCATTATTGGATCCCAGTGTGCAAGCCCAGTTATTACAATTTCAAGAAGCGACCTCTACTGCAGACTACTGTGCTTGTGAAACTGGAGCATGGGGCAGATGATGAGGTTGAGGATGGAACTCAGGACCGAGATTCACAGATGCAGTGTACTTTGTTTGCTGTTTTTTTTTTCTGTTGTTGTCTGCTACTGGAGATTGATTGTCGATTGTTAAGTATGTTTATTTTTTTTCCTTTCATGAATTCTTGGCTGTCGGTACAGGTGGTTTCCTTGATTAATCGTATTGCTCGTGTAAGTTTGTCTCTCTTATGGCAGTCCCAATGGAATGAACAAATTAAGATTTTTTCATTTTGCTCCCATTATGGATTCAACAAAAATGAAAAACGGACGAACAAATCAACAAATTTAATGCTTTGTTGAGTGCGGTCGTAGATTACCTGCGCGCTTCATGAACAACCGCGCGGACAAACAGAATTCACGGGCGGATCTTGTTAAACCGCCAGAGGCTGGGATTATAAACCGCATGATCTTAGATTGTCCGGGACTAATAATCTCAACAATTAAATCGGGTGGTGCGGAGTAAAGGCGCGGTCAGATGGCTCGACAAAAATAGCCTGCTCTGATACCATGTTAGAATACAGGCATCCAACTCAAAAATCAATTGACAATAAGTGGAGAGGCCCTAAAGGATTATAAACTGCAGGATCTTAGATTGCCCGACAATGTGGGACTAATAATCTCAACATTATCCTATAAAATATTTTATATTAAAAAGAAATAGTAGTGGGATTCTGAAAAACCAAATCCGTTCATTTTGCTTTGATTTATCATAGTGCAAAAACGTGTTTGTTCATCCACGGGACTCAACAAAAGAAACTTTGTTGATTGCCATATGAATTGCCCTTGCTGCTAACTTTCGATGTAGCTAAAAATTTAGTTCAAGTCAAGTCCAACACAGTCAAGCAAGATCAACGCTGAAGTCTAGGTCCTAACTGGAATTTTGCTGACGGCTTGCCGTAAGCAGGATCCTCAAATCGGATTCTGAGTAATCGAGTAACACACCACCATATAGCAACTGTCATAGTTGATAACAAAGAAATAGATAATATCCAACTTTTCTAAAACATTGCTTTAAGCATTGGAAAGTCCAACGTTTAGTAAAAAATTGCCAAGCTTTACTTCAATTCCAAATTCCATTCCAAACTATAAAACCCAATGTCAAACAAGATTGATAGAACACACAGCAAAAAAAAAAAAGTAACAGATGATGACTACTCAAATAACCACTGCCATCCTCGGTACAGCGATTACACTGCTCTGTGCAACTTCTTTCGCGCGTAAGAATGCTCATAGTGTTTTTACATTCCATAAATCTGTCAACACGAGATCTATTCAATATGCTCATGATTGTGCATGGTCTGTTTACGTATAATAATATATATTCTTTCTTAAAAATGTTTCCAGAAGTTGTGAATTTTACTTATAGTGGAGAGACTGGTCCGCAGTATTGGAGTCATCTAAGTCCAGCTTATGCTGCATGTTCCAAAGGAAGAATTCAATCACCTATAAACATCGAAACGAACGATGTAGTTTATAATTCAAAACTCCTACCACTAGTTAGACATTACAATGATGTAAATGCTACTCTGATTAACAATGTCTTCAATATACAGGTTTGCAATTCTTCCTTGCCAACCTTTTTTTTTCCACTGGAAATTACATATCAAATTTAAGATATCAGGATTACGCGTAAAATACGACGGGTTCACATACACAATTATGCGATCATGTACAGTTGTTATATGGGGAAGGTGTAGGTTCGGTCACTATAGACGGAAAGAAGCACAATTTATTGCAAACGCATTGGCATTCTCCTTCTGAACATACCATTGATGGAATTCGGTTTGCACCATTTACCTTAACTTGAGTATATTTTCTTCTTGTTTGTATATTAAATTCTTATGTAATTCATTGATGAATTTACAGCTATGATGTAGAGCTTCATCTAGTTCACAAATCTGATGACAACACTACTTTGTTGGTCATTTCAATCCTATATCGATTAGGAAAACTCGATCCGTTTGTCTCTCAGGTAAAATCTCTTCCCAGTACTTCCTTGTCATTTTTGATCTTCTGGATGTGGCAAGTGTAATCATTTTTATTTATTTTTTGGATCTCTAAAGATAAAGGATTAGTTGCATAAAATGGACAAGAAGTTGCGCATATGGACTGTCAGGAAGGTTCCTATCAATCTGGTTAAAACAGAAGAGCTGAAGCGTACAATACCGTATTATAGATATCTTGGTTCTCTTACTGCTCCACCATGTACTGAGCAAGTAATCTGGACTATTCTTGGCCAGGTACTCGTTTCTTTTCAAAAACAAATACTAGTATATATACTGGGTGCATTAAGTATAATAACTGGAAGGATGGCTATGACTATGATGTTGCAGGTGAGAGAGATCTCCAAACAACAGGTAGCTGCACTAAAAGCAGCATTGGGCAAATCTTACCAAAAAAATGCAAGGCCTCTACAGAAATTGAACGGGAGGCGAGTAGAAGCTTGGGAATAGTACCGGCACACAATGATTACATTACATATGTCCTAATTTTTTAATTTTTTTTTTGGTGTTCAATCATGAATTCTCTTGTTACCAATAAACATATTATTGATTCTTTTAATATCTTAAGCAAACTGGCTGCCTAATGAACAACTATTCATAATTGATCTCTTTGAAGTTGAAATACTAACCAGACATATATATATATATATATATATATATATAATATATATATATGTTTCTCATACATGGATGCGGCCGGAAGAACTCAAAAGAAAAATGAAGAAAAAAAAAATCATCTTTCTCATACATGAGGGCTGGAAGAACTCGAAAGAGAGAAAAAAAAAACAAAAAACTTTGGGCCATGCTAATCTACTCTGTATCATTCCTATTTTATCGGATGTCCCCTCAGGGACGAACTAATGGAGAAGCGCAGGGTATTTAAACCTATCTATGTTTGTAGTATGGGAAGTGTGGGACTAACTAAACCACCCAAAAGCTAAAACTTTCTTTTTCTTGGGTTGAATTTCCCGTATCCTAACCAAACCTCAACATGATAGCATTTGTGGACATGAATTTTTGTGTTATTTTTTTGTTTTCCATCACGAAAAGCTCAGGTTGAAATTCTGAGCAACGTCCTAACAGCCGTCTAACCATCTCCCTCCCTGAGAACTCCTATTCAATCCGCCACGTTATCTTCGTCGCCGTCGCGCATCTGTATAGGGTAAATGGCTTCTTTATCCACATATTTAGCAGCTGCAGGAATGAGAGATCCACAATACCGTCAATACAAGATTTTTTCCATAAAATCTTCAAATTTCTTAAATAAACATCCACATTTGCGTCAGGGAAGCTTTCAAATTACTTCATTTGGTCTTCGAAACGCAGTTAAAGATGAGAGATTCTTGGTTTTTGACGGAGCAAATCTGAAGTTTCCAGTAGGAACAGTTGCTGATAAGATTGGTGAGACTCATAAATGTTTACTGTCAAACCTGGGGAAACGAGCCATGGATGCCGTTCATTCTTACGGTGGAATCTTGAAGGTAAATTTTTTTAATTTCTTACCCCACTTGTGACAAATAATTTTTTTACTATGTGTTCAAGCCGGGTCCACACCACATCTGTAAGCTAGGAAATCTGTAAATTTTTTTCATAAGTCGATAAAATCTGTAAGCTTTGCTTTGTGGATGTAGTATATATATATTGCCAAGGTCCACTCTCTTGTTTGCATATAGTCTTAAAAGGCATAAGCATAAGTCAATCTCAGAAATTATAAACAAAAACTATGTATTTCACACAAAATAGACTATTTTGCATTTAGAAATCATTTTGAAATTATGTTTCTGAAAAATCATAAATAAAGCTAGCCAGGAAGTTCCAACAAAACTGGGCGTATCAGTTTTGGTTGTCAATGCAATGGTTGTCTGATCAGGCCTTTCATCTACATGATGATTAAAGGCAAAAAAAATTGTTTGCATAAAAGAAACCTAAGGATTTTTTATATTGATTAGTCTTATTCGTGAATCCATTGGAACTTGGAAGTCTTATTTCATGAAAGAACACTTCTGGATAAATCCAGCCATAGACCCTTCACATTAAGATTTTCATTTGGTAAAAATAATCCCAAGTTCTAAATCTCAAAGCCATGAGTTAAGGTGAAAATCCATCTACTAATTTTATTTTACTGAGTATTACTACAAGAATACAAGGCCCAAATTACGTGCATGCAAGACTAAGAGTAGGATCAAGTAATCTGTACACCTTGTGTTGTGAAACTACACTTATGGCTAAGCGCCAACATCGAGAGCAAAAGTTAAAAACATCCACAAAATGTTGTTACGTTTTGGTTAACCACACATGATCTTAAATTGAAGTTGACGGTTAACAGATCTGATTAATTAACCATTAACTGACTCATGATAATGCTTCCATAATACTGATATAATCAAGATGGGAAATGGAGTATGTTACCCGATCACATCATATCATCTCCTTGTGGATTTGCAAATTGAGAAAGAAGATTACTGGAAGATAGGAACAATGAAATCAATTTGAATCGTCGCTTTAAATTTCTGAGATGATCTTCCCATTGTCATTTATTTTCCTTGTCAAATTCTTCTTGAATTACATGAGGTAATCCTAATGTTATATATAGAATCACCTTCTTTCATTTGTAAGAACAGATAAAAACAGCAACAATATCAACAATGGTTACTGGATTCGCTAGTTTCGTCCTCGGCCTGGCAGTTGCACTAGTCCTAACCCCTGATTCATTTGCAGGTAAGAATACCTGCTTATTATTATTATCTTCCGCGTTAATCCATCAAAAGAACCGATTCCTATCTAAATGGCTTCTTTTTGTTTTGTTTTGTTTAATGCAGTAGAAGAACCTGACTTTAGTTATAGAGGACACAAGGGTCCGGACAAGTGGGCAACTTTAGATCCATCATTCGCTATGTGCGCAAATGGAAAGGCTCAATCGCCTATAAATATTGTAAAGAAAACTGCAGTTTATAACCCCAATCTTGATCCTTTAACCAGAAGTTACAACGATGTAAATGCAACTCTAATCGACAATATCGTCAATATACAGGTACGCCAATGCACGTCCAATTTTTTTTCTTGAATTAGAAGTTCCGTAAGCTTTTTATTCAATACGTAACATTATGCAGTTACTATTTGGGAAAGGCGCGGGAGCCATAAATATAGATGGGAAGCAGTACAATTTGTTACAAACGCATTGGCATTCTCCCTCTGAACATACTATCGATGGAGTTCGGTTCGTAGTCCCTATTACCATATTCTTTTACGTATTGCCGTCTTGACAATTAATTTTCTTACAATGAGTTGTTCGATGATGAATTACAGTTACGACGTGGAACTTCATATGGTTCACCAGTCCACTGATGGTAGTTTTGCGGTCATTGCTGTCTTGTATCGTGTCGGAAGCCCAGACCCTTTACTCGCCCAGGTAATTGTTCCAACTATTTCATTTCCTTGCTATTTCTGAATTTTACAGAAATGTTTCCGGATACTTCGTCTGAAGTTGTGCTTATAAGGATAGAATTTGGGGTTACAGTTGAAGGGCCATTTAAATAAACTGCGTTCGGAGGCAGAAATTGGTCATTCAGGTTCCAGATTCCCTGTCAAGCTCATACGAACTGCTGATTTGGAAAGTACAGACACATACTTCAGATACATGGGCTCTCTTACGACTCCGCCGTGTACTGAGAATGTCACATGGACTATCCTCGAAGAGGTAATTTTTTCATCCTAAACGCACATAACGCAATTGCACACATTTATATGGGTTCATGGTTGACGTGACGATCATTGATGCAGGTGAGGGAGATGTCTAAAAAACAGGTAGCTTCTCTAAGAGCTGTGATGAGTAAAGAAAACAAACGAAATGCAAGACCAACACAGCCATTGAACGGGAGAACAGTGGAGTCGTATGTTGACATAATGAAGTTTTCATGATATACCACGTTTCTATAATGTTAAAAGGAAAGATATTAGTACATATGTCTTGCATCTCTGTTACACCGGTTCTGGAAAAATAACTCCTAGTGCTGCCCAATCTTTTCACCCTAATTTGTAGCTAATATAAAATTAGTCGATTGCACAAATTTTTGGAAAAGAATCAAAGAATATCCGGATTTATCTTTTCTTGCTTGAGAAGACCTGTCTGTCCTGATTAAGAGTTTACTGGCAATGTGCTAAAGTGATATTTATCTTCCTTCTGGCATTTTCAAATCCATGACTTCTTCCTATTTTTGAAAAAATTCCTGTGTCAAGCTACGACTATACGGAATTACGGAGAGTAGACTAAGCAATTAAGCCGGTCAAATGATTTCTTGTTTGTCGGTGGCCATCATTAAAACTAGTATGTACTACGTGTGGCAGGCGTCTATTATGGCAAAGTAGACTAAACAAGATCTTAAACAGAGCCCGTACACAATTATTAAAAAAAAAAATTATGTGTAGATAATTAAGAAAAGAAAGTACTGCACGAAAACAGTTAGTCTGATCAAACCATAATTTTTATCCATAAACAATTTTAAAAAAAATAGAGAGAAGATCGAGTGGTCCTGTTTCTAGTTAACACAACTTGTGCCAAATTTTAAAAAATGAAACCATGTGACACAAACAACCGCCATTTGAGATTGCTGTGGTCCGGTAGATATTCCATTTACAAATTTTAAAAATATCATAAATCCAACAATTTTACCATTCACGGATATTTACAGCTTACACAATCCAAAGCAACCCCAAATAAAAAAAATATAAACATGCATGGTAAAAATTTGCAACATTTAATGCTTAAGATGCTTGAGGCACATGGTTCCCTTCCATCTCTGTTTTTTTTATACTACTTAAGCTGCTTCTGCAATGGTGTACAAAATAATGGACTAGAGTACCCATAAACAAACAATGTGTCCCAGCGTTTGTACAATGAGTATCCAGAAGAAGTAGCAAATTTCACATGTAATACTCCCAACTGTGTTGGCAACGATAATAATCATAGTTATAATCATAGAAACAAAATTGAAAGAAAAAAGAAAGAAAATTAAAATTAAACAGAGGCGGGACCTCCGGTTACCCAATCACGAGCACTACAATCAATCTCCATGGGCTGGCCTGATCCACGTCGACTGAACACCGACCCACGATCACCACCAACCGGTCCTTCAAACGCACCCGATTCATCATCCAATCCTCCTCCCCAGGATCCCGACTTCCTGCCTGACGTAAACCGTTTCAAACCACCTAAACTCGGCGGCTCACTCACCGCCGGACCTTTATTCTTCAATTCACCACTCACCACTTTCTCCGACGCCGATTTCGAAATTTTCTTCTTAGAATTAGAATTAGAATCAAGACCAGATAGATTCTTCTTCTTCCCACTACCGATTCGGAAAACTGATCTCACACTAGACCAGAATCCAGTTTTGTGCGGCTTACTAGAAGAAGAAGGACTGTTCTTCTTAGATTCATCGTCAACAGACCTAATCGAATTCCGAAACCTGAAACTCCGACTCTTGGCGACGAAACTCTCTTTAGTTGACCTAACTCTTCCGATACATGAAACTTTCGGCGACGACGGTTCACTTAACGGAGGAGCAGAACTAGAAGATTTTGATCTTGATCGTTTCGGAAAAAACAATCTGGATTTCGTTGGTACAGTAGACTTAGAATTCCTTCTACCACCACCACCAGTAACAACGAAACAAGATGTTTGTGGTTTAGGTAAACCGATTACTGATGCTTTTGATTTCAAACTTGTGAAGAATCTCTGAGATGCAGATGATGATCTTGAATGAGATATGCTTCTGCTAGGGCTTGGTTTTGTTGAATGATTTCTTTCGAATAGACCGCCTGTTTTACTTAACCAATCTAATTCTTCTTCCTTTTTGAGACTGATTGAATTTGGCGGATAATCATCTGATAATGATTGTTGGTGATTCATGATTGATCTTTGAATTTGATTAATCCATCGGAGAAGTAGTAGTACTGGTTTGTATTGCTGGGGTTTTGAATTGGGGGAATATGATGGAACCTGGAGATGGCGTCTGAAATCAAGAAAAAGAAGGACAATAATTGAGCGAGTGAGAAACGGGAAAGAGGTGAGGAGGAGATATTGTCAAATTGGGGATTTTGGGGTTTCGTTTTCAAATGTGGAAATGGAGACTAGACTTTTCGAGAGAAGAAAGAGATTGTTTGTTTTTTATAGAGACAAAAGAAACTACTGCGGTCTCACGCCTACTGGTTTTTATTGTTGAGTGCTATTTCGACTCGATTTATTTATGAATTTTTTCTTCAAAACCCATATCACACCTATCCAACAACTACACCCCGTTTGTTTTCTTGTGAGTTTTATGACTCGGGATCTAAATTTAACTCTAACCATGGGTAGATATCAGAAGTTGCTTTTTGATTTTTGGAAGTCCAAAGTTAGAAGTTAGTTTGATAATAATTTTTTCGCAACGACTTTCTAGAAGAAAAAAAAAGCAGCTTTTTATGAAGTAAAGTAGTTTTACTTCTGATATCCAAACGCGCTAAATTTTAACATTTTTCCAATGTATGATTCGAATCTCAACTTCTAGCTACGAGGACCTAATTGAATTAGGTGTACTTCTTTTTGTTGTACACGTTCAGTTTGGCACATTTGAAATCGAGTTCAAACATTCTCTAAAATTTACTAATTTAAAATTTTGAGTCCATGAAATTTGAAACTAATATCCGAATTCAAACTTCTTCGTAACAAATATCCACAAATCGTTCGATCAATGAACCCATGAGGGTGGGCTTTGACTGTCGATCTTTAACCATTTTCTTTCTTGATTTCATCGTTTTCTTTTCTTGCTTTTTTCGAGGAAGGTTCAGTTGTTTCTTGGCTTCGTGTTCATGGAAATCTTCGTCTAAAATCATGTATCCTTCACTACAAGTATTTAGCGGAGTAATTGCAAAGTTTTGAATTTCCGATTTCATCCTTTTTGAGCAATTTTGGGAGATTTGGGTTTTTATTTCTTCGTCAATTTTTCTTTCGAATTCTAGGAAATGAGTTTTTCAATTGATTTCGTCATTTCCTGTATCTGGAATGGGAGGCGAGTCGCCTTCTATGATTCTTCCCAGTGCGATGATTGATATGGGAATGAAGGAGTTGTAAATTTAGTTTGATTGGTATATTAGTTGTTAAAAAAATAATCTTGAACGGTGTTGTTATCAATTTGAGAAATCAACGGTGTAATTGTCAATTAACTCATTCAGAAAAGGGTTTTTGCGATTTATTTGGATAACGAGGATGATAGAAATACATTTGGAGAGGCAAATTATGGTTTGTGGATTCTCAAATTGTTACAACTAGAGATTGCGGACCTAACTTTAAGCATGGGAATCAAAGAGTGTCTACTATAGTAGTTTGGGTTAGATTGATTTTACCAATACATTCTTGGGAATCAAAGAGTGTCTACTATAGTTCATTCTCTTTGGGATCCTATAAAAGGATGATTCTACTCTAAATAAGAAATTTGAGTTGTATGCAAATGTTCTTGTGGTGATTGATTTTACCAAAGACATTCTTGATAAAATATGGGTTGAATCTAAATTCGGATGATTTTATCAAGCTATGAAAATCCCTAGAGGACTGAACTTTTATGCACATTGTTAAATTGTTGGATACCTTGTATCTGAATGTAGATATATCAGGAAGGTTATATCTCAATCTGAAATTGTTATATCTGACAAAAGTAAGAATATTAAAATGAGGAATAAAAACAATAACAAAGAGATGGATTTGGATAATGAAACTGAAAATGATGTTGTCGGTGCTGCTGAAAAGGCTAACTCTCTTCATTTGAATCATTAACAGCGGAAGAACCACTTGCATCATTAACAATTGTTGCATCTCTTGTTGTGGTTGAATTGTTTGAAACAATTGTTGCTTACTTCAGTATAACTTTCTTCAAATAAATTTTATGTTTTGAATGAGAATGATGAAACAAGTGATTTTTCTAGCTCAGAAATTGGTAAAATTGATGAAATTAGTATTGCTCATTTACATAATGTTGTTTCAATCCCTTAACAAATTATCATTCTAAAGAATAAGAATAGTTTTCTAACGTCTGAAATTCCCAGTAAACCTACAAAACTTATACCTGGGAAGAAAAAGAAAAAAAAAACTTGCAAAAACTGCAAAAGCAATGTTAATGCATATTATTTGGAAAGGAAATTTTGAAATATATGATTGAAAAGAGAAGTCTTACAGCTTCCCAACCTCATTTTTCCAAATAAAAGTCATATTTTGGAATGTCAGAAGTCTTTAAAGATCAAATACCAAAGACAAACAAAAAATCTTTCGTTAATAAGGATAATCCAACTCTTGTTTGGATTGCCGAACCAAGAATAAAAGTTGAATCAACATAAGAAACAATGTAATAAGACTTCATGGTATGCATCATTAAATAAATAATAATGTTGGTGATGCTATGAAATGTAATACCAAGCTATTTTGGAATTGTTCAGTAAAGGCCCCAAATGTGGTCTTTGTTACAAGTCAATGTATTACAGTGCAGAATGGTGGTATGCTAATTACTAGTATTCATGTTGATTCTTATATTGTTAATAGAAGAAAATTTTGGCAAGAGTTATTTGATATGGATTTAAACTGGCGATGTCTCCGAGTTTTCTACCATTGTCGTTTTCCTCGCTCACAAAAATTTAGTTTCTTTCTTTTATTTATTTTTCGCATTATATTGGTTTATTCTTTGTAGTTGAAGGACAAGAAAGTTGTAGGTTAATCATCCTTGTGATTCAAGACTCTCAATTACTGACTATTTATTCCTTGTCAGATTTTTAAATTTATTAAAGTTCATGCAAGGAATTATCTATTAGGTTTTGAATCGAAAAAGTTGGTGCTAGACTTGGTACTCTCCCCTTTTAAATTTCTATCACTCGTTAAAGATTGCCTCAAGGTTACGAAATCTAAACTAAGATCAATTCATATTTTTTTGCATCAAATTCAATTTTCATGTTATACCAGTTCTGATGTGAATAGTGGCCCAAGCCTAAAACTATAAACATCTGTGCAGATAGATTTAAAAAAATATATTTGTTTTTACCATATAATAGATATTCACTATATACCACTATGTGGTAGTGGGATCTACAATAGAAGATTTTTTTTTAAACGCTTCCTCTATCTAGATGGTGGGCAAATCACTATCTTGGTAGTGAAAATCAAATAGCAGTTCCTTTCCGCTTTTTGCTTAATACTACTAAGATCTCGTATGGAAAGTCTTTTTTATTTTCTTACAAATATATAATTTCTATTCTTTTACAATTGTTTCTTGTCTTTACAAAGCCCTTGAGTTCTCTCTATTGTCGTCTTCCTTATAAAAAACAAGACATAAATCTCAATTAGAATAATTGATTTATCTACATCTTGATGGATCGATCTCTTATTTACTAAAAACTCTATAATAGAATTTAGTTTATCTCTAACCATGAAAATCGAATCGGATAAACAAAACTACATTTTTCCATTTCGTCTTGATTGGTTCTAGTTGATACCCACCACAAAGTACTTTTAATCTAAATGGATGATCAATATCCTATTGAAAACTGTGAGCATCGTGGCGTGGAATTGACAAGGAATTAACCAACCGTCCAACATCTAAAAGGATTGATTTCCTTAAACAAACCGAGCATTCTATTTCTATATAAAACCCTAGCAACCGAAAATCATATGAAGAATATCGCACCACCTATACAATTTCAGAATCTGTCAACTGTTGCTAAGATAGCTAGAAGAGGATGATTATGTTTAATATGGAAAACAAACCTAAACGTCCTGATAATTCTCCAATCTCAAAGTTACATTCATGTTATTATCACTCCTCCATCTCTAGGTCACCCTTAGTCGTGCACTGGAATATACAACATACCTCATACAGACGTGATAAAAGATTTTTGGTAAGACTTTCCCACAATCTTTCCTGCAACCAACAACGCAACAACTTTGGTTTTATTAGGACTGCAATGAGGTTACGGACCAATAGGAAAAAGGAAAAAAAAAAAAGAGGAGAAGGGCATGTAACATATATTCAGACACAACCTTTCTTTATAATGACATATCAAATGGGAGTCATTGATCTAGGATTCCGTGGGGACCCATTCACATGGAGAAACAATTCAAAGACTAGATAGAGACATCTCCACCCAGCATTGGCGTACTGCAAACCCCCAAGTGGGCGTTCTCGCCTCCCAAGAATAGATTTTGATTATGTATCAATTTTTTGCACACTAAAGTAATATACTGGCATGGGGAAAAAATTATAAGTTTGAACATTTATGGCTCTCACCCAGATCTCAAGCAAATTGTCGAATCATCCTCGGCTCAGCAGAACGATACGGGACCTGCTCTAAAACTTCAGCTCAAGCTAATCTCAACTGGACAAACCCTTATGGACTGGAATAAGAAAACTTTTAGACACCCTCCAAAGTTGATCCAGGAATCAACACCACAAATTCAAATGGCACAACATCGATGTGTTATTCGAACTGGTGATGAACTGGACTACTGGATAAATCAAGAAAAGCATCTTCGAAATAATCACATAACCCTAATCTAATGTCATGCAACATATTGGCAACAAAGGTTTAAAATTCAATAGCTTCAATCGGGAGACAACAATATGAAATTCTTCCACACAAATGCAACCATCCATCACAGTTGTAACAATATCCAGCAATTACAAGATTCACACAACAATTGGGTCAGCGATAAAGATTAGGTAATTCATATCATCTGGAATCACTTTACCGATCAATACACAGACCAAAGCACAATAATAGATGAAGATCATGTTACAGAAATCACACCGAGATTAACATCTAGACAAAGATCCATACTCGCGGAATAAATGACCAATGTGGAAATCAAACATTTTCTATCCTCCATCATTTCTGAAAACGCTCTTGGCCTATATGGTTATACTAGTAAGTTTTTCAAAGTTTTTTGGGAAACCACACACCCTCAATTCATAGCCATGGTCGACAGCTTTTTTAGCACCTTAAAAATGCACCCACTCTTGAATCACACAAACATAACACTAATACAAAGGTATGTAGATTACCCACCAAAACCATCCCAATTCAGGCCAATCATCCTCTACAATATCGCATACAAAGTTATATCCAAAATCCTAGTGAATTGAATACAACTTTTTCTCCCATTCCTAATGGTTTTCTCTATTTCTCATTCTTATTTTTCCTATTTCCCATTTCCCATTCCTTTCATAATTTCTAAAATTATTTTGGATTTCAATTATGGTTTTTCCTATGTGCCACCCATAAAAGTCAAGTTGATTTTCAACATACTATTAACACTTCTATTTTTTTTCCTCTTAGTTCATCCTTCTTTTTTTATTGAACAAAAGAAAAAAAATGAAGTTAAAAATCTTAGATCAGATTCCAATTAATTATTGTAACACACCTATTTTTATTTTTATTTTGTTCATTAATTTGCTAATTGGTGATTAATTGGTAAACCATTATTATTGAAAATTTGATTATTAAAAATCTAAAAATCAATTATTCAAAATCTAGGAAAAAGACATCTCAACCCTAATTCCATTATCAATTGCACTTGAACTACTCGGGTATCTACTAAGAGACATGCTAATCAAATCACATAGTTAATAATATAAAGTAGGTTTTACTTGAAGTTAACATAAAAAATAGAAACAGATGATCAAGCTAGTAGTATTGGACGATCCAACTAGTGTTGTGCAAATTATTTACGCAAATATATGCTCCAACTGATTTTAAGTAACATGATGGCCTAACTCCCCCTTGCCCACCATTTTTAATCTCTAGCCTACCTATACACCAAACTTTCTCTTTCGTTGTATCCACTGAAGGTGACGATGTAATGTGGAGATTGATGGGGGTTTTGGTCGGTGGTGATGAGATGGAAACGTTATTTACTGCCTCTGTTTTTCTTTATTTTATTTAGTTATATAATGGTTTTATTGTTGGGTGTAAATAAAAAAGTCAAGAGATGGTATTTAGGATTTATGAGATTTTATATGAGTGGAACTTAGGATAATTAGGGATAGGAATTAAGATGGATTGCAAATAGGAAAAACCTTCCTAATAAGTTCTTGTCAAAGTGTCTTCGTCCCACAAAGATTTATACAATACAATTGCTAGGGAGCTATTCCATCATATTAAAAACTTCAGCACTCACAAAAGACTCAAAATGGCCTTAAACTGGATATTCAGAAAGCATATGATAGCTTGGGTTGGGGCTTCATCAAAACAGTTTTTACTAAATTAGGATTTTCAACCATATTTGCAGACTATATCATGCTTTGTATTACTGCAGTTACCTACTCAATCAACATCAATGGTACTTCGCACGACTACATCACTCCTATGAGAGGCATTCGACATGGATATCCTCTATCTTCCTATATATTCATACTTTGTGCAGAAATCCGATCGACATATTCAGGAACCTAGAAGCTCAAAATCATATAGGAGATTTACGCATATCATAAAAGGTGTCACCTATTCTATATCTAATGTATGTGGAGGACCCCCTCATCACTTAAGAAGCTTGGATAAAAATCAACACTGATGGTGTTGGTAGGGTCACCAAGAAATGGCAGGAGCAGGTTTCGTTTGCAGGGATTCGGACGCACGAAATGTGATGGCTTATGCAAAACCTTTAGGCGCTAACGACCGGAATGTGGCAACATTAATTTCAACCAGGGACAATGGAAAAGAGTTCTATTTGAGACTAAATCATAGTATCTCATGTGCTTCATAAAATCATCATCTGAAGCTCCTTGGTATAGCTAGCTCTTGAATGATTGACGAAATGAAGAATACGACAAATCCCTCAGTGCGATATACATTACAACAATAGATAAGGAAATCAAGCAATAGATGGTCTAGCAAATAATTACATAAAGGACGGAAGCCAAGCGAAAAATCTTTCAACAACAATAAGAGACCATGAAATCCCACATTTTCTTAACTAAATTTCTATTAAATGACTATCTGGGTACCAGATACCCATGTGTAATAGCGATTTAAGTCTGTTTTGTTTGTCTTTATGCTTCAAATAAATAAAAATAGATACCCATGTTCAGTCATGAATCACGATTAGCAATGGCACAACCTCATGGAATAACCACGTTTTAGTGGTGAAACACGGAGCATGCTTATGTGGGTCGGAACAACAACAAATACACAAATTTATGACTCACAAAACCTAGTCAATTTCATTACCAGACAGATCGAGACACTATGGAGTTTGTGGTATATGATCAAAATTAGAGATCTACTGCAATCCATTCTGCATCATACAATCAACTACATCTATAGACAAATCAACTATGCAACATAGGATATTTAAATTATCTTGAAGAGGATTGTCTAATGTAATGAATTTAATGTTCTTACTTCTTACACAAAAATTTACAGAAATAAAGTAATGGTGTTAAATGGAATTGGAAAGTAGTACACAATGGTTACAGAACAAACGACTTCTAATAGCTAAAAAGTATGATCATCAACAAAAATAGAAGTCGACACTATGTCAGAGCATTAATATTACCACCTATATGGTAAAAAAATAAAACCAAAAAAATTAAAACTTTTGGGCCTTAACAATCTGAGGCTCTAGGCAACAACCTATCTAACCTAGTCCCTAAGGAAGCTCCGACCACATAATACATTCTCTACAAAACATAAGTCAAATGGAATTTATCCTTGGCCCTATATGTGAATATTTGCAACCGTTCTCCATTGGACTTAGGCTTGTGTCAAAATGTGATTTAACCCTGGTCTCATATTATTCTAAAATTTAATAGGTGTCAACAAAGATATGGCATAAGGGGGTTATTTTCAGGTTCTAAATTAACTTTAATCTCATGTCACTGCAGCAACTCATAAAGTTCTCAATTTTAAGATAAAGAGGATACATTTGTGTTGACAAATGCCTGCTTAGCATAATGCTGCTAAAGATAACAGATGATAACCCAAAATGGTGCAGCATAAAAAAAAACTCCTAATCAGCCTCTTCCAAAGTTAAAAGAAGGTATTCATCTCATCAGAAAACAAAAAAAAAAGTTAAAAGAAGGTAAAAGCATGGTTAGGTGTCGCTAAGATTTGATGAATAAACACATAGTGAAAGAATATGGAGTTACTAATGGTTGTTGTGCAATGAATATCTCAAGTTCAATACCCATATTTACACAAGCTACATCACATTTATCTCTGAACATCCTTCGCTACTAGGTACTTCTAGATTTGACTGTAAAAGATAAAAGTTGGCACCATTAAAAGAACTTCTTAGAGAGTACGGATGATAACATCATGGTGATAAGAAAAGTTCATCCATTCAAATAATATTTTCCATCTATTCCACACAACCCTATAACCAAAGTATAAGTGGTGTATGACCCCAAAATCCTAATAAGAAAGACAATAGCCAGGACTCAAACCCTTCCTGTACATATTTTCATTCAAGTTAAGTATTTGATGGCAGAGTTTCCAAATATATATATATATATATATATATATATATATATATATATATATCTTGTGTGGACATTTGAGATTCCACATAAACCTCAAATCAGAGTTGTGGAAAGTGTTGTCAACCTTCTTGGAGATGATAGATAGATAAGCTTCCTTGAACGCAGCACTACCAATATTAATTCTAGTCCAACTTTTCATATCACTTATACACCCAGTTAAGTCAATATGAATGAGTTTTATCTTCTCAACGATTTGACTAATCAAATATTGTTCAATGCTACCCAACTTCTACTCGTTAGACTGAGAATCAATGATGTCACTGACTTTCATAGGACGAATATATAACTACTATAAAACCTCCATGTATTAATAACCTATATATATTAATAAAGAATCATGGTCTCAATTTCGACCAGTTATAAATAGTAATAACCACATTTTAATATTACTGTGTTTTTTCAGTCCCTTCTTAAGGATTTTACCTCCATATATTAATAATCGATATTATACTATAGAGATATTGATCTTGTTACATTGAAAATTATGATGAAATTAGTTATAGTTGTTTGAGAAGAAGAGGTAATATTTGGGTTGTTACCGCATTTTTGGGTTATTATAGATTGATGAATTATCTTCTAATAAGCCTAATGTTATTTATAATTGTAGAAAACATCAAAAAATTTATAATAATCTTACAAGTTTCAAGATACATGTAGATACCAAAAATCTACTGTGCCACGTGGCACAATATTAAAGGTGAAGCAACTTATTATGTTACAACAACGCACACTACATCTCTCCTTAGGATGATAAGTTACCTTTTACTTACTCAACAATATCAGTTCAATTGAGGTATCTATACTACTTAGTATATGATCCTCGGAGATGCTCATATTACGTAGACTATGGGAAAATTAGTAGTCACAATACATACATATACTTGTGTGTTGGAACTGTAAACATGTATGTACGTTATCTAATAGTATTTACATGCATTGAACTAGAATTTTTATGCTTTCTAGGTATACCTCCCTATATTAATAACCTCCATATATTAATAAATTTATGAATCCCCAAATGTATTAATATATGGAGGTTTTACTATAGTATCAACATTGACAACGACATAAATAGACAAGTCATATTCTACAGGTCAACGTTTTGTCCATCTCAAATGCACAATCTTAAACCCTTTCTAACAACATCTTTTCCCTTAACAATGCTCCTCCAACTAGCGGATCTTTCTTGCTTAGCTTTTTAGGACCAAAGTCTTGGTCCTTAAAATGCTTGGCTTTCAACAATAAAGTAACTCCGGAAGGATTATCAAAGATTCTTCAGGACATCTTGGCAAGGAGAACAAGATTGTCTCTAACACCAATACCCCCAACAAAAATTGCGTTACCTACACCAATGAAAGGACAAGCATCATACATAGCTCCAGGAAGATTTTGTAATCTTTTTGTTTAAATCTGTAATATAAAAATTAGAACGAATCAAGCCTCACACACGAATTATAGTCTTTGCGTAGTAGTCCTAATTTATACGTCTATTCATATAGAAGGCGCAACACTTACGTTTGGTCTCCTTTGTACCAAAAGATTATACTAAACAGAACATTGTCAACCGACCCAGTCTCCTGTAAACATCTATCCTCGACTCCTTACTCGATTTGACCATCCCTGCAACCACTTTGTCATCTCGTAAAAATGAATATTTAAAAGGATCGAATTCCATACCCTTAACCTCTTCAACAAACTCTGTTAGAGCATAGCTCGATTGAACTCACCAAGCGTTGGTATGTCAAGTTTGGTTGACATATTAGAGTCGTTTGATTAAATACTAGAGTCAATTTCGTTTAGGTTAGACTAGAAAGTCTAGGAATGTTGAGACATACAAGTATTACTCTGAAGACATGAAGAATGTGAAGAAGAAACGAAGTACAACAACGACATCATCCTTCCACTTGAGGCTAGTATATTGACTTGAACTGTTTCATTCCTAACGTATCTTTCAAGTCGTGCTATATTGAAAACATAATTATGAAGTTGTATATACTGTACATATTGTATAATACTCTAGTGATGTAACATGACTACAACATTAAGGAATTAGACTACGAAGTATAACGCATATCTTTTGAACTTCGTAGATATGACATCGACATAATCTTGTATATAGTATTACTATTATGTGAATGGTTTATGATGAAGATTTCATCCTAGGAAACAATGTTTTAAATTTGTTTAAAGGAAGTACATATATGAACTTGTTTCGTGAATTGAAAGGGAAATCGATAGGCTTATTGGTCCGGCTATTTACTGTATATCTTTGGATGACCAATATGTGTGAGATAGTAGAACCGATCTTAATTTTGGTTATGTATCTTGGTATAACTAATCATAATTCCTGACTCATGATTTGGTATGACCGGTCCTGGTAATTGGTGTAACCGATCCTATATAATCACCATGTGATTGTATGATCGATCCTTGTAATTGGAGTGACCGATCATAAGTGTTGTGTGACTGATCCTTGTAATTGGTGTAACCGTTCCTGGTAACTGGTATGAACGATCACAAGTAGATACCATGTGTAGATGGGACCGATCCTTGTAACTGGTGTAACCGATCCTAGTGACTTGTGTGACCAATCACAAGTATTTCCATATTTAGGTATAACCGATCCTAGTGATTGGTAAAACCGATTGAACCCATGTATGTGACTTGGAAGGACCGATCACAACCAACCATTGTGACATGGTATGTCCAATCACACAATACATGCAAACTAATTCTAAACTCGTTTGGAAGTGTGGTATAACCGATTCCAAGAAAGCAAATCCATATAGATATGAAATAAGGATTTGCAGTGAAAAGATGTCAACATACTTTGAAAACGAGCAGTAACTTTTATAATTTATTGTTCAAAGATATTCCTTGGTACTCAAGGTGATCTTGTGCTGAAATAAATTAAGAATATTTTAATTAAGGTTTTTGGTTTTATATGCTTTAATTACCATCAATTAATGCATAGCTCTAGAGAATAAAAAATTAGTAATGTGCATTTACTAATTGGAGATTTTCTATTGAGAGATTTCACTAATATTGGACTAGCATTTATTGGAATTAGGAAAACTGAATTTTAGCATTCATTGTATATCTTGAGAATACTTTCGGTTTTGGAAATTCCTTAGTGTCCAAACATCCTTAGTCTATAAATACCTAAGTTTGGATTTCTAGGAAACTATCCTACGAGCCGGGCAAACTTCATTATTTGTTGTTTCTGGTGGAGCTGTATAATCAGAGAGAAAAGTATCTTAATTAGGTGAAATCTCTTACGACCACTCGTTTAAAGACTTCTGTGGAATCAAGAAGCTCTACGAGTACCGTTGGTGGGAAACTATATAATTGCAGTGTTGTTAGTTTTCGATTTGATTTGATTGACTAAGGGTTATTGAAACTTTGATTGCACCTAGTTTGTTTATGCTTCTAATATAAGATTCACTCAAACTAGATAAGAGTATCGACGGGATCTTTAGAACTATTGTTAGATCTAAAGGCATCTTGTGATAATCCATTGTTAACGGACTCCGTTCTGTGCGTGATTGATCACAAGAGATTCAAGTGTTGTTGTGCAGGTTTTTGAAGATAAAAGAATATTTGAAGACGAAAAAGATTTCTTATCTTATGAATTGTGTGCACAAACCTTGGTCGGCTGGGATCCAACTAGAATCGATTTATCTTTGATAGATTCGATTGATTAGTTACGTGAGATTGGCATTTTCTATATTTCTCTTTGAAATTTATTTTGATTGAGTGTGAATCTATACTTGACTATTTCGGTAGTTAAAGTTAGATTGATCTAAATAAATAAAGGAGTTTATTAAATTAAACGGAAGAGACTTTGTCAACAACTCATTTATATCTTGTAGCAATATTGATTAGAGTGGTTACCAAACAGATTCTTCCTTTGTTGTTTGGAGTACGATCCAAAGGACTTGTTATTCACGTGCATGACTCTAGAAGTCTAAGGCGCAGGGATACTGAGGGAACTAAGTAGCTAGGGGTAGTCTGCTTGGTCTCAACTATACGAAGTTGGTATTAGATTTTGTATAGCGGCTTAATTATGAGAGTATTCAAACTGGACTAGGTCCAGAGTTTTTTATGCATTTGCGATTTCCTCGTTAACAAAATCTTGTTGTGTCTTTTACTTTGATTTCTGCATTATAATTGTTTAGTATAATAAAGTAAAATACACTTGTACGTTAATTCCGCAATACTTGATAGTGATATTATAAAGTTTGGTTAATACCGAACTTAT
This sequence comes from Papaver somniferum, assembly GCF_003573695.1. Lineage (NCBI taxonomy): Eukaryota > Viridiplantae > Streptophyta > Magnoliopsida > Ranunculales > Papaveraceae > Papaver > Papaver somniferum. The sequence goes on from NC_039366.1 coordinate 34,899,220, forward strand.
TATCAAGTAACATACTTTGTTGTCGTATTGTCTCGATCTTTTATCCATAGTCAATCACACAAGTTATCTTGTTGTTGTATTGTCTCGATATCGTATCCATAGACGATCACACAAAGTGTGAGCCGAATTATCGTATTGTCTCGACTTTGTCCATAGACGGTCACATTCGGTAGAGGACTTATAAGTTGAAACAAAATGATTGTGGTGTATTTGGGTACCCTCGTCTTTTCAGACTCCTTAAATATAACAGTGCTTATTGTAACTTCTCGTGGTCAACTAGTTAAAAACCTAATAACATTGGATTCAGGGTCACCTTGATCTCTCAAAAGTTCAATGTTGGTCGTTGTCCCATTTACACCCCCTCCAGTGAGAAGTCAAGAACAATGTTTGGTAATGGAAACTACATCTTTTTCACAAGGAACAATGTTCTTCAGCATATCAAAAGAAAGCATTATGTTGCGCAATTTCCTTTCAAGGATACTTGGGTTATTGGAGAGGAACTTGGCAAGATCAGTTCTAGAAAATCCCTTGGAGTTGAAAAAATTGAATATTGGTTTAAGGGTTTCATGAGAATTGGATAAAAGGATTAAGGAGACTTTATAATGAGTTTAGAGATATAGGGTTTAGTGAATCCGTAATTTTCAAGTAGGTTTAAGAATGAATCTAGTTTTGATGAAGTTTTGAAATCGAGTTTTTTAGAAGAAGTAATAGCTTGATTTTCAGATAATCCACATGAATTGATCAGGTAACTCACTACAAATGAACAAGAAGAACTGCTGCGATTGGAAACGGATCTGGATACGCGAAACAGTCGTTGGATTACCTCCATTAGACAAGCTCCTTGTATTATAAACTCTACGACTCAGAGAACTTCATATTTGAAGAAGAAGAGATTGGAGGAATATGAAACCTGGATATGGTGTATGAAATATTTCTTCAATAATATACACCTACCATCAAATCTTGGCCGTGGAATCACCGATGGATGATCGTTTTCTTTTTGTCCAACCACAAGTACAACGGTATCACTCCTCCGGTGTATTAGACTCAAGCATTGTAGTCAATATCGGGTTCCCGGCCCAGACACAGGTACAACTTTATATCAGAAAAGATTATCATTGAAATATCGTGAAATCTCGATTTCAAACTATACACCTATAATTATTATATCAAACATTTTTCATGTATAATACATATTAAGATACAAAACTAGTACTCATTTTTCTAAAATGCCACCATACAAACTCAGGATATCACCAAGAACCTATATTTTTGTATGAAACAGATAAAACCCACGTACAAAATCAAAATTCCAAAGCTTAAGCCTAAGAGAGTTGTTGATTTTGATGTAAATTTTCAGAATTACAAAGCTCAAATCTAAGAGAATTATTATCATATCATCGATTATTAAACATAAAACAGTAATTACATACAAACATGGCAATTGGAACATGAAATTAAGATAAAACCCTACAACATGACAACAATTGGAAACTCTAATATAAGAAAAAAAAAATTACTTTTTTTTTGTTTATTAATTTGTTAATCCTCCACCTTATATCCGTCATTTCGGTTAACTCTCTCGGTCCTTCTCGGCCAAATACCGTGTCGTCGACAACGTGTTTTGTTTCGGATGATTGCCGAAACCGGCAATATTGGCGCTCGGACGAGATTGATGACATTGTGCTCAAGTACGCTCTCTTCCTTCTCGGCCGTTCAAGCAATTCAAATTGTAGTCTACAGTTTCAATTGACTGCCAATGCCAAGGCTAGGGCTGTCAATGGGGATCTGATAGCTGTTTCCGAATATCCGGATTCCGATAGGTTAAATTCCTACATAAAAGACCGAATGTGCCAGTTCACGTTAGGTTAATATCCGATACCGCTAGTGTACAACTTTATCAGAAAATTATTGGATTTTTCCCATAAGTAATACTCTTTAGGTTTACTCTTTAGCCATTTGTTTTCATCTCTCCTAACTATCAGAAATTATCGAAAATTATTGGAAGCTTTTTGGATCATGAGTAAATAACGGGAATTATTGGAAACTTTTTGGATTATGAGTAAATATCGAAAATTATATATATTTGGTTACTCCTGATTCACCTGAATCGACTTATTCTGAGTCGTCTCATATAAGTCAGATCTGACTCAGCTGACTCAAAAATATGTTTGTTTTGAGTCAGATCTGACTCAGCTGACTCAAAAATATGTGAGTCAATAATTTGGTCCCATAAATCATGGGTGTTTTGTTACCCGACTCAAACGGATCCGAATCACGGGTTATGTCTGAATCAAAAGTCGAGTCAGATCTGACTCAAAATATAAAACAAACAGTCTGTCATCTTATTTGTGTCGAGTTAAGGCTTGACTCAGTACCAAGTCGCGAGTCAGATGCAAACAACCATACTGTAACCCAGTCTAAGTTTTTTTTTCGATGACTGAATCCATTGGATTAACTTTACTTGTAACTGATACAAAGTCATTATTTAGATTACATATTTCATAAGCTTTGACTGTGTCAAAAGTTGTTGTAGGAACTAAAAACAAGGATGCGGAATTTTCCAGGATACTACAGTAGCTACATTTCTTCCTTTCTTTGCCAATTGATCTGCTACTTTGTTTGTTTTTCTGTCTTCATATTGCAAACCCAAAAAAAAAAGACTAATTTTCCTGCTAGAGCCTTAACTTTATATTGCTAAACTTTGTCACTGAACAGGTGATTTTTTTCCTTGTAGATACTTAATCGTTGCTTGGTTGTCTCCTTCAACGACCAGATTTTGTAAATTGTTCATGATTGCCCATTTTGTCACCTCTATCAGAGCTAGAGATTCTGCTTCTTCTGCTGAGGAGGTCCTGAAACTTCCCATTTCTGCTCCTTGGAAAGTGCATGTCCAATTTCGAAGAATGAAATCAAAACCTTATCAGTATTTTCGGATATCCACGAAGCATCACAATTCGATTTGTACGTGTATGTAATTGGTAAAATCCAACGTTTTTTTTTGTTATTTATAAAGAATTTGGTGATGGAATTCGATGAATATTAAGCTGAAGTTTTGTTTTTATAACCTATGCAATCTTTCTGGACGCCAATAAGAATGGTGTCTTGAAATATCCAGAGTTGGTTGTTTAGGTATTCTAGTCTTATTTTCAAAAATTCTAAGGCACCTTTCTGTCCAGTTAAACCATCACTTGGTAGCTGCCAGTTTTATAGAGAAGGAATTCCAATCTCCTTTCATCCATCCATTGTATTTGTCTAAAAAAAGATATTGTCAGAGATTGAGTTAGAAGATACTCCTTGTGAAGCTGTTGGAGGTAAGTTCCAGACTGCTCTTGCATAATCAAATTCAAAATATAAGCGATAACTGGACTACATAGCATGCTGACAGAAAACACATTTTGTTTCTACATCTAAGATTGAAATTGTTAGAGCACTGCTCAGTCGAACTCGCAAGTGTTGCTATCTCAAACTTGTTTGTCAAGTTTAGTTGCCAAAACTATAAGTCTTGATTTCTGGTCTACTTATAGCTGTGTCTCGGATTAGGATAAAATGTGTAGTTGAGCTTTAGACTTCTCGACGTTCATTGGTTGAAGACGAAGAACTACTAAGGGGAGCTTGTGGAACTTCATCAACAAAAGGTATGTGGATACTTGAACTCATCTATCACTCAGAAGTCTATTTCTATTCTATCTCCTATTGAGACAAAAGTCGTATAGCTATATAGACTTTATATTATACACATTTGATATTTCGAGCTGAGTTTAACTCGCTTACATATTTTTCGAAATATGTGTTGGTATGCTTTCGCTTTAACCAAGTTCATCTTTATTCTTGACGAAAATCAAAAGATGATCATAAGAAAATCGCCTGGTAACATCTTACATGATTTGTGTGAGACAGTCATTTGATGTAGACTAGGTATGTTTCGTATTGATCTATTGATCACTTGAAAATTGCTTTGAAGCTAATAGTTTGTGTGAGACAGCTATTCCCGTCTTCCAAGAATGTTTCAATGATTAACATGGATTTTAGAACGATTAACCATTGATTGGATATAGCATAGTATGCGTACTTGTATGCTAACTGTTGCAAGTTATTCTAAGTCCAGGAACCATAGTATGCATACCCGTATGGGTACTGGTTTGATAGTTGAAGTCCGAGAACTTAGTATGCATACCCGTATGTATACCGACTTAAAAGTTCAAGTCTGGAATTCAACTGAGTTTGGTCATGTACGACAGTATGCGTACCCGTTCGCATACTGGCGAACCCAGACCAAGACCAGATACTTAGGTATGTGTACCCATTTGAAAGGAAACAGTACAACTCCTGGATTGGAGATATTGTCAAGGATTTAATTATTTTTCAGAACGACTCTAGGGTCGAATATGCAAATCTTCAGCTGCAAATGAATCAACTTATTGATGGTCAGACCAAAATTCTTAAAAATCAAAAGATCTTGATCAGGAATCAGAAGAAACTCATGGTGGTCTGTGTCAAAGCTAGGCAGCTTTCCCACATTGTTGATCGAAAATTTAATGTTCTAACCCATTAACATGGAGTTTCTACGGTCAAAAGAATCAAGGATATCTGTGATACCTTTTATGATGGAGTTTTTCAAAGGTATGAAGTTATCAAAGAAACTTGATTATGTCTAGGAAACTTTTTATGAGAATTTATTCTTGTGTTTTAAGAAGGATAAGTAGGGTTTGGAATAGCCTATATTGTGATTACACATTTCTACTGTCAACGATTTTCATCTTGAGTGTTTTTAGATTTATTTATTTAAATTCTAAAGTTTATTTGAAAGATGATTTTGCAGTACTAATCTTTATTGGTTTTATATATTGCAAAATTTGTTATGGGATATGTGTGTTTGCGTCCTTGAACTATGATTCATATATGTCAAAAGTTAAGTCTATTATGTCATTATGCAAATATTGATGGAGAATAGAATGAACTTTTGATTACAAAGATTAATTCTATGATATCATTATGCAAATATTGATGAAATATAGAATGAATCTTTGAATATTACGTAGTATTGATCTTTCCCTAATCCACTTCTATGTGAAAGTAATGTATGGCTCCGTAAGTTTTCTTATGTTGATCATTTCCGATTAAATTAATCATGGGTTCTCTTGTGGTTAATTTAATTGAGTTTTCTGGATACAAATTCGTATTTCATGTGATTTGTTAATGTCCTAAGAAATTCTTCTTTTCTTGTGAAAGTAAGGTCGCTCTTGTTGTTCCTTTCGGGAATGCCATTTTATGGGGGAGAGTTCTTAATCGAACTTGTGCTTAATTTCCAAATCTTTGTGGGGAGTGCGTGATCGCTGTCGTATGCGTCAAAAATAAATTACTTTCTCACTACTCAAAATATATAATATAGCAAGGGTAAGAAAGGATCGTTCCCATAGAGAGGACTAGGTTGTCAATATGCTTCGGTTTCTTATAAGTAACACGGGGGGTTTTCTGATTTGTATAATCTAAAAGTAAAATAAAAGCAAACAAAACAATATAGCACGCAAATCAAGGATGATAAAATATTGGATAAAAGTTTCATCTTCATTAGCAAACAAGTTTTGAATGTATGATTAGAATCCGTATTTAATCTCGTTATCATCAAAAGCCAAAGAATACCTTATTGCAAGAATACTCCGTAAATTTCCTAAGTCAACAACACACACATTAGAGCTGCGTATGTGAATTCTACCTAAAGAATAACCTAACGCCTTGCGCTAAATAAGTTCAATTCCTATGAGCATTAAGCTTAAGAAATAGGCTGGTCAATACAATTGTCATACATTGCGCATGAAAATTCGGACAAAGGTCAATTTCTACATATGATTACGAGAGTGTATCACTACAAACCGTAATCATATCATGCTACTCATATTCAAGGTTATCGCTCGATGATGAACCCTAAATTAGCTATAAATATGGATGTGAGTTCAATCAATTCTAGACTTAACTAAACAAACATTCAATCATATTGAAATACATCAATCATGCAATTGTTATAAGCGGTGGAAATCAAGCGATAATATTGAGAGAAAACTAATTCATAAAAATCATAACTTGTTTTCAAAATTAAACTACATCTTTAATCAATAACAAAATCAACTAATTGGGTTTTTGGAAATCATCACAAAGAGTTTAGAAGAACCTATCATGTGAAACCCTAGAAAGCAAGTAGAAGTCTCCCTCCTGGAGATATCTAGGTTTAGAGAATGAGTTTTCTATTGATATGCTTCTCCCATTCCAAAAGGATACTTCCAATATTAGGTCTTCTCAAAACCCATCTCCAATTAGTCCACCAATCCCATGTGTGAGAAATATGTCTCTGGAATTTTTGGTCCAAAATTGGTCCCCGGAATTGCTGACGTCATCGCCGGGATCCTGTCGCCGATGCCGGATTCCGGTCACCAGAAAACTATCTCCGGCCATCGGAGATATTTGAAATCGTCAGCAGGAAAACATGTACTTCCCAGCAACTCATCTCTGCTTCTCTGTAGTTCATACATTCACAAAAACAACCAAACCCAATTCCTTATTTCTTGCGGGAACGTACCCAAAAGCGCAACTCGTGGCTCATACTTCCTGCGGCCAACTCTTGCATCTAACTCGTACCCCCTTCATGATTCACTAAAGCTTTCTAATCCCCGCTTTCGGTTCCAAAATCGGAAAACTGGAACTAGTACCATCGCCGCACCAATTCTGCTCACTTTTCGCATTGTCTCTGCAATTCTGGTTCAGGCACTGTCACTTCTCACTGCCTCATGCCATACCTCTCTGCAATCATTCTGCTCACAGCACCAGACCCATACATTCACCACCAAAACTCATTTCCTGCAGCATACATAATCACCATCTCTACTTCTGAATCTTCTCATCCAGTTTCCTTCGCTCACTGCAGTCTGGTACTCGATTACCATAGCAGTCTCATACACAAACCATTCGAGCCATTTTCTGCCATTAGTTTCTTGACATTTCAACCTTAACAGAAACAGCATACATTCAAACCCATTTCAAGCCTTCTGCAATCAGCTCATTTGCACTTTCAATACCACTAGCACCTGCATTCATTCCACAAAACCCGTTCTGCATCTTCACCAGCATTCAGTCCATTTCAGCTGCAATACCACTACCATGAACCACTCTGATTCCTTGTCTGCATCACGGAATCACCACTGCAACTGCTCATACATTCAACTTTGCACAGTGTCATTATCACCTGCAACACCTGCTCAATTCAAAACAACACCACAGCCTACACATTTCTTAGCAGCAAGCACCAATTTCCCACTGTTCATGGTCTCAATCTGCAGTACCAATTCCTCCATCTGCGGGAATTGATTCTTGGCTACGAACGCCACCAGAGCAGCGCCATGTCTAACTGACATTCATCCTAACTGACATCATACACGTTGTCACTCCTTCAGCTGCAATCATGTCTTCACCTGTGTCAGCATTTCCTGCAGCTGCAACTAGCTACAACTCCGCGCATACACAACACCACCTGTCTCATTGCAGCCTACCAGAATCAGTTCAATCTTGAATGCAGACATAAACTCAAACCCACTGCAGTAAAATTATTGCAGTTGCAATACTACAAACATAATGCTGCAACATAAATATTTGACTCCCCTGCAAATGCCTAACAAACATCTAGCATTCAAACCCATTTCAATTCCATTTTCACTGGCAGCAACACCCATTTCAGCATAACCACTTCGGAGACATCTCCTTCTTCATACCAAAACCCTATATCGACCAAATCTGCACTAGCACCACCATATTTAACTCCTTCTCATCAGAAACATCAACTCAAGCCAAAACTATAAGCTCAGAACCCATTAGCTTCACCTGATTTCATCCATAAGACCCATTCAATCTCAGACTGCATTCAACCACCTAGTCCATCTTAGCAGCAACAAATCGAATCATTCATTTCCTCTTCCTCATATGCAAAACCCATTAACAATTCCTCCTTCCCGATCCCTGAATTTGACCTCATCCCCATCAAATCACCGTTTCGCTCAATTAACAGACCCATGCTTCAAACCCTAGTTTCGATTTTTGCTTCCTCTTACCAATTCGACACCAACAACAGCCCATTCTTCGACAGTATCAAAATCTCTCTTCTCACCAACACTGAATTTCGAATATGCAAATCCCTTTCTTCACCAACAACAGCTGAATAAGAATGAAATGAGGAAGAGTAGGTCTTTTCGACCTAATGTGGGGATAACGTTGTACGGACAGGATTTAGGCACCCAACTGATAAATATGGGCCACCAACTGAAATGGCAATTTCAGTTCAACTGCCGGTCTTATAAAACTGACAGTTTAGTTCCTGCATAATTCTTGTACTGTCAGTTTCAGGGGACTGACAAGCTTAATCATTTATTTCGCTCCTAGAATGATCTCTTTCTTTCGCCGTGGGCTTCGCCTTTTCATCCTCTTCAAGATGATTAGAAGAAATCCTGGATTTGAGTGAGTTCCACTTCTTTTTGCTCTAATGACTCCAAAACACCTATAACACTCAAAAACGAACATAAGATACATAATTCACACGAAAAATAGCAAAGAAATCATAACCAATAGATAATAAATCAAGGTTTTTTAGACACCTATCAAATTCCCCCACACTTAGACTTTACTAGTCCTCGAGCAAATCAAACAAAAATAATTCTAAAACATGCATACAACTTCGTCTCGTCGAGGCTACGGTCACACTTAGAACGTATAACAAGCCTTTAAACCTGTCACACTTAGAACGTATAACAAGCCTTTAAACCCCTAGGTGTCCCTAGTGGACGAGTTATAGTCTCGTGAAGGTTTACAAGAGGTGTACCTACAAAACCTTTACTTCCAAAGTGCAGCTACCTGTGAAAAGTCTAAAAATGACACTAACATTTTGTAATTCGCATACTATCAATGATTAAAGGAGGAAGTACCCACTTTCAAATCTAACTCATTCATAAATTAGTAATATAGATTTATCAGAAAGTTGAACACAACCACAATACTCGGAATCTAATCAACCACAATCACATGAAAAGATTAAGAAGATGGATATAGAAAGTAGATGGTGGCGAACTGTTGACTAAGGTGAACGGTGTTTCCCATATCTGTCTGAAGGTCACTGCCAAAATAATCCTAAAATTCCTATTGGATTGAGCTACTGGTCCGAATACTAATATCAACACGACTGGCATACACAAGGGAACCAGCGGTCGACAAACTTAATTCTAGATCAATTCACTGGCATATACAAGGGAACCAGTGATCGATTTTATTCAACATAATAATTTTTTTTTCTTTTCCTTTTTTCAAATTCATTTTTTTCTTTTTTTTTCAATTTTTCTTTTTTTTTCATTGACATCATGATTGGATCTTGTGGATCCAAGCGCATGTTTCTTGTCAGCAGATTACATGATAGTTCCCTTGGATCCTGCACTCCATGCTTGCTTAGGCGACGGAGACAGGGAGAACACACACATATTGCTTTATCCAAGTGTCATATTTATTCCTTTTGGTCAATTGGTCGGTCTTTTTTTTGTTGTAGTAACTCAATCACTCTATTTCATCCTAGCAGTGATAACAATTTGATGTTCGTGCCCCACCAATTCACCTAGAGAAATAATAGATAAATATGGTAAAATAAAAATAGAACGTGATGTGGTGACGACTCCGAGATATGGTGACAACTAACACGTTGTTTATTTTTATATTTTGTTCGTTTTTATATGAATAGACTCTACTAATGGGTTCCTCAAGTCCTACAACCACGATGTTTCCATTAGTGTAAGGCACAAGTTGCTAGACTTTCTCTTCTTTTCTTTTTAGTTTTTCTACTTTTTTTTTATAAACACAAGGAAAAACTAACAAGGCTAAAAACTTTATATGAGAACAACTCCCCCACACTTAAACTTTACATTGTCCTCAATGTAAATTGAATCGTCCAAAGAAAGTCAAGGTGGGAAATGCATAACATGATATAAATACACAATAAGAAAATAAAATGCATAATAAAAAGTCATACTCCAACTCATAGTTATTTCTGAACAATGGAGGATAAACACTAAACAAGCTATTTAGTTGGCATCTAATCTCAACTCAGCCAATATATATACCTCATCGTCAAGAAAAAATTCCATCTACTTAGAAAGGCTAGTGTTTATTCTAAATTGTTCAAAAATCTCTAAAAGGTGGAGTTTTGATATGCAAATGTCCAAAATAAGAAAATAAAGATAAGAGACTTGAAAAATAAAAAGATAGAGATAGATACACAAAACCAGTGGGTTGCCTCCCATTTAGCGCTTGGTTTAAAGTCGTCAGCCCGACTTGCAAGACGGATTCTCCATACACCAATAATCGGAAAAGTTGGGGATCCACCCATAGCACCTGTTTTGCAAACATTAACTTCACACAAATATGAGCACAATAAAGCATAAGTGAAGCTATCAACCAATAAAAGTTTCCCCCACACTTATTCTTGTCCACACTTGGAAATGTATAAAGAATATAGAAGTCGGGAACTTCTACGGTTTCTTGTTCCAAAGCATGCATAGTTTGAGAATCAAGTATCTCTAATGGAGGAAATCGAGAAACAAAGTCATTCAACAATATTCTCGAAGCACATACATTCAAACCAATAATAGGTGAAGGAGAAGAATCAATATGAAAAGGGGTTATACAAACCTCCCACAATCTCTTGTAGCACGGAATCCTCTTCATCCTTGAAAAATTTAAGTTTTATATTCACCTCTTGTATATCATAGTCCTATATCAAACCTTGCAACCATTCTTCATCCGTTTGTTCCTTAACCAAAATCTCGGCATCAACATCATCATTACAATCATATGCAAGCTCAATTGGGTCTTCCACAATATTGGTCATAGAAGTTTCATTCTCAACATACTCCTCTTTGTTGTAAGGTATATACTCCATTGCGGATTCAAGTCTCACCATAAGGAACTTTTTTAGAACACTCATTGCATCATCCTCAAGCTCTACCTTTTGAATAGGTTCTTGATCGTTATAAATATCAATGCTCGAGTAAGCTAAACTAGTGTCATCATATTCCTTTTCATCTTCACCTTGATCGAAAAAAGACTCCATTGTACACTCCTCGGGGATGTCACCATAAATTGGTTCAAGCAATGTACTTTCATAGTCATCGTCACTATCATAGTTAACATATGATTGGCTACCACTTCCCAAAGATTAGTCTTTCGCAGAATTTTGCATGTCCTCTTTGTATTCTTCAATGCCTTGTCTTAAAACGGAAACACCTTTTTTAAGCTCTTGGAGTGATCCATCCAAACTTTGAAAATAGTGTTCCATTTGTTGGAAAAGCTCGTTCGACAATGATAAAGTAGAATCACTTACTTCAGTATTGCTAGGCCAATTATCTTCCCTTTGAATGGGTGAATGATCATAACTACAATCAGAAATTGAGCCAAACATACTATGAGCACATTCGGTCGATGAAATTGGTTCCACGCTCGGTTGTCTACAAACTGACTTCATGCTGACCATAAATTGTTGCATCTCATCTACCAAACTCGAAGAAATATGAATAGGAGTACAACTATTCTCCCCTCCTTGTGGTTGCTCACTTACATACCTACCGTAAGAAGGTTGGTATGTATGAGAATAACTCAAAGGGTACGTGGAATATTGACCATAACCAAAGGATTGATTTGGATTGTATTCCCCGCAAGGGTGATAGTTGTCATAATGTTGTTGAGATTGATAACCGTACCCATTGTTCCAATATGCTCCGTCCATAGTAATTGGTACCTGAAACAAGAGTTCTCAAAACAAGGTTAAAAACCAGAAAAAAATAATACAAAACAAGACTAAAAACAAAAATAAGAAACCAAAAACAAATGACAACCGTTGCCTCCCCGGCAACGGCGCCAAAATTTGATCGCTGCAGTATGCGTCAAAAATAAATTACTTTCTCACTACTCAAAATATATAATATAGCAAGGGTAAGAAAGGATCTTTCCCACAGAGAGGACTAGGTTGTCAATATGCTTCGGTTTCTTATAATTAACACGGGGGGTTTTCTGATTTGTATAATCTAAGAGTAAAATAAAAGCAAACAAAACAATATAGCACGCAAATCAAGGATGATAAAATATTGGATAAAAGTTCCATCTTCATTAGCAAACAAGTTTTGAATGGATGATTAGAATTCGTATTTAATCTCGTTATCATCAAAAGCCAAAGAATACCTTATTGCAAGAATACTCCGTAAATTTCCTAAGTCAACAACACACACATTAGAGCTGCATATGTGAATTCTACCTAAAGAATAACCTAACTCCTTGCGCTAAATAAGTTCAATTCCTAGGAGAATTAAGTTTAAGAAATAGGCTAGTCAATGCAATTGTCATACATTGATCATGACAATTTGGACAAAGGTCAATTTCTACATATGATTATGAGAGTGTATCACTACAAACCGTAATCATTTCATGCTACTCATATTCAAGGTTATCGCTCAATGATGAACCCTAAATTAGCCATAGATATGGATGTGAGTTCAATCAATTCTAGACTTAACTAAACAAACATTCAATCATATTGCAATACATCAATCATGCAATTGTTATAAGCGGTGAAAATCAAGCGATAATATTGAGAGAAAACTAATTCATAAAAATCATAACTTGTTTTCAAAATCCAACTACATATTTAACCAATAACAAAATCAACTACTTGGGTGTTTGGAAATCATCACAAAGAGTTTAGAAGAATCTATCATGTGAAATCCTAGAAAGCAAGTAGAAGTCTCCCTCCTGGAGATATCTAGGTTTAGAGAAAGAGTTTTCTATTTATATGCTTCTCCCATTCCAAAAGGATACTTCCTACATTAGGTCTTCTCAAAACCCATCTCCAATTAGTCCACCAAGCCCATGTGTGAGAAATATGTCTCTGGAATTTTTGGTCCAAAACCGGTCCCCGGAATTGCTGACGTCATTGCCGGATTCCAGTCACCAGAAAACTATCTCCGACCATCGGAGATATCTGAAATCTTCAGCAGGAAAACATGTACTTCCCAGCAACTCATCTCTGCTTCTCTATAGTTCATACATTCACAAAAAAAACCTAACCCAATTCCTTATTTCTTGCGGAAACGTACCCAAAAGCGCGACTCGTGGCTCATACTTCCTGAGGCAAACTCTTGCATCTAACTCTTACCCCCTTCATGATTCACTGAAACTTTCTAATCCCCGCTTTCGGTTCCGAAATCGGACAACTGGAACTAGTACCATCCCCACACCAATTCTGCTCACTTTTCGCATTGTCTTTGCAATTCTGGTTCAGGCACTGTCACTTCTCACTGCCTCAGGCCATACCTCTCTGCAATCATTCTGCTCACAGCACCAGACCCATACATTCACCACCAAAACTCATTTCCTGCAACATACATAATCACCAGCTCTACTTCTGAATCTCCTCATCCAGTTCCCTTCGCTCACTGCAGTCTGGTACTCGATTACCATAGCAGTCTCATACACAAACAATTCGAGCCATTTTCTTCCATTAGTTTCTTGACATTTCAACCTTAATATAAACAACATACATTCAAACCCATTTCAATTCCATTTTCACTGGCAGCAACACCCATTTCAGCATAACCACTTTAGAGACATCTCCTTCTTCATACCAAAACCCTATATCGACCAAATCTGCACTAGCACCACCAGATTTAACTCCTTCTCATCAGCAACATCAACTCAAGCCAAAACTATAAGCTCAGAACCTATTAGCTTCACCTGATTTCATCCATAAGACCCATTCAATCTCAGACTCATTCAACCACCTAGTCCATCTTAGAAGCAACAAATCGAATCATTCATTTCCTCTTCCTGATATGCAAAACCCATTAACAATTACTCCTTCTCGATCCCTGAATTTGACCTCATCCCCATCAAATCACCGTTTCTCTCAATTAACAGACCTATGCTTCAAACCCTAGTTTCGATTTCTTCTTCCTCTTACCAATTCGACATCAACAGCAGCCCATTCTTCGACAGTATCAAAATCTCTCTTCTCACCAACACTGAATTTCGAATATGCAAATCCCCTTGTTCACCAACAGGAGCTGAATAAGAATGAAATGAGGAAGAGTAGGTCTGTTCGACCTAATGTAGGGATAACGTTGTACGGACAGGGTTTAGGAACCCGACTGATAGATATGGGCCACCAACTGAAATGTCAATTTCAGTTCAACTGTCGGTCTTATAAGACTGACATTTTAGTTCCTGCATAATTCTTGTACTGTCAGTTTCAGGGGACTGACAAGCTTAATCATTGATTTCGCTCCTGGAATGATCTCTTTCTTTCGTCGTGGGCTTCGCGTTTTCATCCTCTTCAAGATGATTAGAAGAAATCCTGATTTGAGTGAGTTCCACTTCTTTTTGCTCTAATGACTCCAAAACACCTATAACACTCAAAAGCGAACATACGATACATAATTCACACGAAACATAACAAAGAAAGCATAACCAATAGATAATAAATCAAGGTGTTTTAGACACCTATCAGTGCGGCTGTGGAATGTTGTAGGAGTTTTCTTGTATCTTTATAAACTCCTTGATAAATACACTAAGTTTCGACTATGTGAAATTATCGAAACAAAGTTGATATGTTCTCTTTTAGTCAAGACGTATCTCTATAACAATTTCATTATGATCCCGCTAGTTTTCGTACCTTTGCCAATTTATATTGACAAAAAGGTGGAGAATTATTGTGTAGTTTACACTAGAAATACATACGGTTTATAGATCATTATGTAAGGGGGAGTGGTTTTCATTGTGAGATGAAGTATTGACTAAGGGGGAGTGACACATATTACCATAGTATTATGGCCAAAGTTGTGATGCAATTGAACTTTGGTGTTGTGTAATAATACTATGACACTGTATAACAATAATTTGAGAACAATGGTTTTCTTATTGTTATGGATACAGATCTTCAACAACTATGATGCTGAGTTGAACACGTCCGAATCAATGGAGTACTTGGAAGTGACAAAGATTTTAAGTAATGTTGAAGAACCAAGGAAATCAAGCATTTGGGTGAGAAGCTAAGAAATTTATTTATTTTGTAATCCATATGTATTGATAGTTTTGTCACTAACATTGACAAAGGGGGGGATTGTTAGAGGACTGCTCGGTCGAATTCGCAAGCGTTGCTATCTCAAGCTTGTTTGTCAAGTTTATTTGCCAAAACTATAAGTCTTGATATCTAGTCTACTTATATATATATGTCTCGGATTAGGATAGAATGTGTATTTGAGCTTTAGACTTCACGACATTCATCGATTGAAGACGAAGAACTACTAAGGGGAGCTTGTGGAACTTCATCAACAAAAGGTATGTGGAGACTTGAACTCATATATCACTCAGAAGTTTATTTCTATTTTGTCTCCTATTGAGACAAAAGTCGTATAGCTGTATAGACTTCATATTATACACGTTTGATATTTCGAGCTCAGTTTAACTCGCTTACATATTTCTCGAAATATGTGTTGGTAAGCTTTCGCTTTAACCAAGTTTATCTTTATTCTTGAAGAAAGTAAAAAGATAATCATTTGAAAATCGCCTGGTAACATCTTACATGATTTGTGTGAGACAGTCATTTGATGTAGACTCGGAATGTTTCGTATTGATCACTTGAAAATTTCTTTAAAGCTAATAGTTTGTGTGAGACAACTATTCCCGTCTTCCAAGAATGTTTCAATGATTAACATGGAGTTTAGAACGATTAACCATTGATTGGATATATCACAGTATGTGTACTTGTATGCTAACTGTTGCAATTTATTCCAAGTCCGGGAACTATAGTATGCATACCCATATGTGTACTGGTTTGATAATTGAAGTCCGGGAACTTAGTATGCATACCCGTATGGTAACGACTTAAAAATTAAATTCCGGGAAAAAATATTGTGCACACCAAAGATTTATATAACCAAGTCAGAAATCTTCTATCTCTTCTTTGTCTTTGTTGATGGTGGTTTTAGGACCAGGGGTAAAACCGTAAAACCTCACGTATAGCATGACGTCACCGGTGCCACTAACACATTTATTAGAGCATTTAACATGCTTACACAAAAATTACCGGGGTACCTTTTTTAACGTTAAATTAGGGTTTCGATACACCAAACCCTAATTCCCGCACCAATGTGCCAGCAACATGCCAGACATGCCAGCCGCACCACCGTGCCAGCAGCATGCCACACATGCCAGCCGCACCACCGTGCTAGCATCATGCCAGCCACGTCTCCACACCAAGGCATGCCAACCATGCCACATGTGCCAAACGCACATACCGCGCAATCTTCGCGCGCCAAGGCATGCCAACAATGCCACATGTTCCAAACACACATACCACGCACTCTTTGCACGCCAAAGGCTTACCGTGCCAGCCGTACAACCAAAATCTAACCTTGGCCATACTGTCACCCCTTCCGAATTCTTCCTGGTTTTATTGTCGGGCCGTTTTAGCCCTCCAAACAAGCTCAAAACCTAAATATTCCCGTGAGCGGAGATGGAGAATTCTGTTTTGTGTCCGATAAAGGGGCGGACCGTCAAAATCCGAGTCCGTACGCGGATTCTAGTAAAGGGCGCTAATTAGAGTTTCGGCGTGTTAAACCCTAAACCGCAAGCGCTTCCCTTGCAAGCGTTTCCCTTCCAAAGCGCTTCCCTTCCAAGCCGTCACACGCGCCATTGGCACATGACAAGCAACGCTTGCAACCTAGCATGCCAAGCCGTGCAAACCTAGGGGCCAAGCTGCCACACGCGTCATTGTCACATGCCAAGCAACGCTTGCAACCTAGCATTCCAAGCCGTGCAAACCTAGGGGCCAAGCCGTCACACGCGCCGTTGGCACATGCCAAGCGACGCTTACGACCTAGCATTCCAAGTCGTGCAAACCTAGGGCCAAGCCGCCACACGCGCCCTTGGCACATACCAAGGGACGCTTGCGACCTAGCATGCCAAGCCGTGCAAACCTAGGGCCAAGCCTCCACACGCGCCATTGGCACATGCCAAGCGACGCTTGCGACCTAGCATGCCAAGCCGTGCAAACCTAGGGCCAAGCTTCCACACGCGCCATTGGCACATGCCAAGCGACGCTTGCAACCTAGCATGCCAAGCCGTGCAAACCTAGTGCCAAACCGCCACACGCGCCATTGGCACATGCCAAGCGACCCTTGCAACCTAGCATGCCAAGCCGTGCAAACCTAGGGCCAAATCCGCTACGCGCGCCATTGACACATGCCATGCAACACTTGTATTTTGGCATTACCACTTGCAACCGATGTGCAACCTACAGCCAAGGCATTCCGCACAAGCCATTGGCACATGCCATGCAACCCTTGCACTTTGGCATGCCGCGCCTACATCAAAGGCCACGATTTCTCTTAAGATGCAAAATCTCGACCGTCGAAGGTCGCCACTGAGCCGGCACATCTCTCAAGCTCAACTTATCAAACACCAGCGACATGCTACACGTTTTCCACGAAAACACTCGAGACATCAATACATGTCACAAACTGGGGGATGCTCTTTAGGGTTTTAGTTTGGCGGTTTACAGCGTGCGGCATAAAAAAATGCCCGTTTCAAGACAGTGCATTAAGAATAAAACGGTTAGTAACTGCAGGAAGTAATGGTGAAACGCTCTTTCATTATGGAACATCAATTCCATCAAATTCCATCAATACCAGGCTTTACCACCTCTTCTCATTTAACTCATCTGTTTCTTTTTCTTACGAGGCCAAAGTACGTTTCACTTAGACTTGTATAAATAGGTCTTACCTATTTCCACCAAGACAACAAGTTTTTGGTCAAGGAAAAATACAACACTCAGAAAGGCAACTTTGATAACTTTCCCAAAGCTTTCACCTTCTGATACAAGTCAAGTACTACTCTTCTAGAACTGTTCTGGTCTCAACACTATCTTCGCTTCCCTCCCTAAACCAGCCCTTCTCCTCCTCTTTGTGACCGAAGCAAATCCGGAACGACCATTTCTTGGTTTAGACCGGAGTTGTACAGATTGATCTCTCGAATCTAAAGTACTCCCGTGCAGTACATTTGTTTAGGGTTTAGATTTGTTTCTCACTCACCTACCGAAATTACCAAAATCGGCAGAAACAATTTTAACCCATAAACAGTCTTCAAATCTTCTTAGATCTTCAATAAACACCTGCATACAACTACCTGAATCTCTTGTGATCAATCACACACAAAACGGAGTCTGTTAACAATAGATTATCACAAGATCGTCTTTAGAACTAACAATATTCTAAAGATCCATGTCGAAACTTTGAACTAGTTTCAGTGAATCTTATATCAGAAGAGAAGATTCTCAAGCATAAAAAAACTAGGTGCAATCAAAGTTCAACCACCGTTAGTCAATCAAATCGATCGAAAACAAAAGATAAACCGCAATTATCTAGTTTCCCACCAACGGTACTAATAGAGCTTCTAAATCCCAGAGAAGACTTTAAAATGACGGCCGTAAGAGATTTCCCCTAATTAGGTTACTCTCCTCTCCTAATAGGCGGCTTCAACAGTAACAGTACAACAGAGGAAGTTTACTGTCACGAAGGATTAGTTTGCTAGAAATGCAAACTTCAAATATTTATAGACAAGGAAGTTTGGACACCAAGCAATTTCCAAAAACGAAAATATTCTCAAGATATTCAATAATAATTTCCAAATTCGGTTTTCATAATTCCTGATAATGCTCTGTCCAAAATATTGATCGAAAATCTCCTTGTAAAATCTTTAACTAGTAAATGGACATTGCTAATTCTTATTTTCCATATATATAATTAAAAACCTTAATTAAAAGATTCGTAACTTATTTAATTTTGAACCTGGGATTTTCTTCCTTTTAGCTGTTAAGGAATATCTTTGAACAATAAAAGATACGCATAAATGCACGTGCTCAAAGTGTGTCGACATCCTTACTTTATATGTCCTCTTTCATACTTCCACACTTGAAACCGATTTACCACGCTTCCAAACAAGTTTAGAATTGGTTCATCTGACTTTCAAGAGCTATGTGATTGATCAAGAACACTCAATCACAAATCATGGGTTTAACGGTTCTATCAAAACAAGTTTCGGTTCTACCTCCGTGTGAGTATTGTGCATAGTCACACTAGCTTCCCAAAATTCGGTTGACTAGGTACTAGGATCGGTTCCCCACATATATATGATATGTAACTTATATGTGTTGCACATGTCCATAGGATCGGTTCCCCTTTGCCTAAAAACGTGTTGCACATGTCCATAGGAGCGGTTCCCCTTTCTGCTATAAACCTTGTTCCACCTCATACAAGGATCGATTCCCCTTTGTGATGTGTTGCACCTCTTACTAGGATCAGTTCCCCTTTACCCATAGTTAGGTGTTACAAACTACACAAACTCGATCATAACATCAGGTGATTACTTACGATCGGTTTCACTAATAAAAGTCATACCAATATATAAGTCAGGCCTTATGTGAATAGTTTTACCAAGAACACAAACAAGTCATGAGAGGTTGTACTAATCACACATATTGGTTTTTCATAAGATATGCAATGAATAACAATCCCAATAACGCCTGGCGATTTCCTTTTCGATTCAAAAACCAAGTTCATGAACTTACTTCCTTAAAACACATGTAAAAAATTGTTTCCTAGGATGAAATCCTCACCTCATACCCATGCATAATCACAATAACATTCAAACGTTTATGTCGATGTCTTATCTACAAAGTTTAATGGTTAAGCAATAAACCTCGTATTATATTCCTTAATACTATGTCTATCTAGAGTGTTCATGCTTCGCAATTTTTTTTTCATTATGCACGACTTGAAAGATACATTAGGAAATGAAACAGTTCAACTCAAATATCACTAAACTCAAGTGGAAGGATCATGTTGTGGTTGTAACTCCTCACTTCTTCACTTCTTCAAGTCTTCGCAATACTTGTAATGTCTCATATCCTAATACTTTCAAGCTAACCTATACGAAGTTGACTCTAGTATATTTAATCAAGCGACTCTTAAATGAGTTTTGGTTCACTAAAATATGACAACCAAACTTGACATACCAACACTTGGTGGGTTCAACCGATCTAACAAGTTCCCCCTTTGTCAATTTTAGTGACAAAACTCTTACATCATATGGATAAACAAATTACAAGAATTCATTACACATGCGCTTGATTCTCGAATTCAACAGTGCATGACCTGTATACATTCAATCCTTAAAAATGCAACAACGACATTGTAATAACAAAGCTCATACTCCCCCTAAAGGTGAAATAGGTAGATTTTCAATCCTCACGTCTTTGTTATACCAAATCATATGATATGTTACTCCCCCTTAGTCTATGTTTTTCCTCTTTCGTTAGATAAATGTTCAAGCACCAATGTCCTTTTTCCCTAGTGACACCAATCAATATAAACTTGACACCAGCATCACTTGTTTACTCCATATATTTCTCCCCCTTTTTGTCACAAAATGACAAAGAAACGAAAAAATAAAGGACAACACGAAAAGGATCTTACAAATCTCAAAATAGACTTGCAACCTGTTGAGTCAAGCACGAGGGTTCCACACATCATTTTTGATAACCAATATCAAAACCGAAACTACAAAGTAATTATGTTTTGATATGTTATCATGGAAATAATTGCCCGAAGAAATTTTCCCAACTAGTTTAGCAAACCAAAAAAAACAACTAATCATATTAGTTCCTTTGCTAAACCAATTGTACAAATACAATCGCTTAATTCGATAAGACCAAAATAAAGATAACTCTATTTTTCTCATCAGGTTCTAATTATCCATATAACTTAGACCTTTCAATTTTAAACAAGCCAAATACTGGTTAGTTAACTAGCATTTCTTGGTAAGCATTCGATTAGACTTGAATAACCGAAACCTCCAATTTGGTAAGTCTAACTAATTAAGATAAACTTAGTTTCTCTTATCCGGAATCGAATTGGACTAAACAACTCATACCGTAAACATTTTCTTTCGTTAAGCCATAAATAATTCATACAAACAAAATAAATCAACTTCCAAAATTATTCACCTCAACCGGAAGCAATTGAATCAACATAAGCATTAAAACACTGCAATTGCACCGAAATTTTGTAAGCCTAAACAATTGATACCCTCAAATTTCGCATCCACTTCTCCAATATGTTTGCATTCTTTCTTCTTCCAGGGAGAATTGATATCGAAATATCCTTATGTTGTCATCCTTATGCAAAACAAAAGAATAACAACAACCCTCAACCTTTACCAGAGAAAGGTTGAAAACCGGTTTTAACAATTGCAAGAAAAAGTTAAAAACCGTCGAAACACATATGCTTTTATGCTAAACCAAAACCGATTCAACATATTGTGACTTTTTCACATATTGTTTCTACCAGAACCCCTCATGATCCTTTGATAAAGCCTACCAACATGGGCTAGAACTTAATCCTGCTAAATCAAAAAGCCACCCAAACCATAAGGGTTCACAACATTATGAGATCGAATATCAAGGTAATAAAACCGAAATCAAACATCTCATAAACATATATAGCAATAAATAAAGCATTCAAGCACAGGCTATGTAAATCAAAAACTATCACAAGAAAAATTATAAATCAAATAACTTTATTCATAATAGACTTAATACAATCAATGAAAGAAATCAAAAATTGTTGTCTATTTTCCTTGATTAAGTATTACAACATATAAATTAATCTCTACTGGTGCTCTTGTAGTTCACTGAGGTTTCTTCAGTGTTCAAACTGTTAAAGCATATCTCAAGAGACTTGTCTGCAACCACTTCCTGTTTTCCAAAATTATCAATTTGAAGCTTCAAATCATCTAGCTCACTTTTTGCTTCTTCCATCTTATCTTTCATATTATCTCGATCTTGTATCAAAGAAATGAGATTTCCTATGAGTTTTTCGAACCCATGCATAGCTTCATTCATACCATCAGTGGAAAACCACTTGGTAAAGTATGAATCATCGATCGCAAAGAGGCTAATTTCATCTTGAGATCTATCAGAGTTGCGATCAGAAACGTTTCTTGGGACAATCTTCCTGATTCTTCGATTTGAGAGAAAACCTAGACAGTTTCTTGGGACAATCTTCCTGATTCATGAAGATAAGAATATGTTTGGTTTATGAACTCAGGGTTACAAAGAAAAAGTTGTTTTTCTGACCCTCCTTTAAAAGACAATATCCCTTATTGCCGAACATGACCTAAGAGTTCTGAAAGAAATATTTTAGAACAATTCTCGTGGACTTTCCAAGGATCGAAAGTATTTTTCTAAACAAGAAGGGATATTCCAATAATAGAAAAATACTTTAGATATTCCAGAAAATTATAATCATACTTTCTTCATATTCTCGTGCTCCTTTTAAGAACTTCCCCCACTTTATTTGAGATGAGCATAATAAGGGAAATTCTGAAGGCCAACATCAGTTGTTGGAATGAGCTAGTGATAGCTCAGAATTTGTGGAACATGATCCATCGTGATATTTTTGAATATCTATCCTTCTGGGATTCTTCCAAGAGTAAACTTCTTTCACTGTGTCACAGCTGGAGTGGTCTGATTTAACAGAATGATCAGATCGATGATTAAAATCATAAGCGTGACATGAAGTTTTTGAGTTGCGAAAAAATCAAAACTCTTATATTGACCCAGGAATTCCTAGGAATATGACATCATCATTTGATGAGATTGTTTCCTGGATTCTATTTTAGACACTTGATCAACAACAAAACAACATGATCTGAAATCATTTGTTCTTGTATTCAAGAGTTGATATTTTTCTCTGTTTAAGAGATATTCATCATTCGATGATGTTGACCGGATACTAGTCAAAGGATTATCCCTTAAAGCACAACTATCTTGATTCTTGTAGGTGGTTAGGCTATTAGAATCATGATATAATATATTAGTTAAGAGATTCTGGAGATTAGAATCGCATATCCTTGTTTTAACTAATATACTCCTTTTGTATTGAACAACATCAAGTCCTTTAGATTTAGTATTTTCATGAATCAATGATTCTCTGACGAGCTTCTCGGCAGATGGATAATATACATTCTCCTTTAGATTATATTTTTCAGCAAGCTTCATGAAAAATTTAATATCATTACTGTCTTCTGAATCTGACTTGTTTGTCACAAGTATTTCTTTTTGTATTAACTCATCATGTTAATATTTCTTGAGATGTGTTCCACCAGAGAACTAACAATGCCGAGTTGTTTATCAGATTTTGAAAACAAACATCCTTCTGAAGTATATCACTTTCTTGCTCTACGTTAACTGAACCGGACATAGATTCAATTCTTATAGGATGGATCGCACCATACACAGATTGTTAGATCTTTTCGTGTTTGCCTGCTCTGATACCAATTGAAAAGGCGAGGGTACCCAAATATACCTCAAGCTAAAACTTTTCTTACCTATAAGTCCTTTCTCCGAAAGTGATTGTCTATGGACTGAGTCGAGACAATACAACTAATCGGTTCATACTTCTTGTGATCGTCTATGGATACGAGATGGAGACAATACAACAACGAAGTATGTTTACTTGATACAAAGGTTCGGACTTAACCAAACACAATAGGATTGCTTATCAAGTAAATAGGAATTAATGTTTGTGTAATTTATTTTAATTATAATAAGACGATTATAATGTGGAAATATAAAGTAAATGACACAGCAAGATTTTGTTAACGAGGAAAACGCAAATGCAGAAAAACTCCAAGACCTTGTCCTGAATTGAATACTCTCAGGATTAAGCCGCTACACAAAATTACACCGACTTCGTATAGTTGAGACCAAGCAACTAAAACTATAGTTCACCTAGTTCCGTCTGTATTCCCACGCCTCAAACTTATAAATAAGTCATGTACTTGGAACAATTACTTTGGTTCGTATTCCAAACAGTTTAGGAACAAAAAATCTGTTTGGTATCAACTCTCTTCAACCAAGTGATATGATTCGGACAAAGGCTCTTCTGTTTATCTCAATAAACTCTTTCGTCAGGTCCATAAATCTCTCTTATGTTCAATTACCAAAGGTAATCGTAAGATTTTGCAATCAATACTTTTAATCACAAAGAACTGTATTGATGCCGATATACTCAACTAATCAATCCAATCTACCACAAGGATAAACCGATTATAGTTGGATCCTCTTTTTACCGAAACAAGTATTGTGCACACCAAAGATTTATATAACCAAGTCATAAATCTTCTAGCTCTTCTTTGTCTTCAAATCTTCTTAGATCTTTAATAAACACCTGCACACAACTACTTGAATCTCTTGTGATCAATCATACACAAAACGGAGTCTGTTAACAGTGGATTATCACAAGATCGTCTTTAGAACTAACAACATTTTAAAGATCCCTGTCGAAACTTTGAACTGGTTTGAGTGAATCTTATATCAGAAGAGAATATTCTCAAGCATAAAAAAACTAGGTGCAATCAAAGTTCAACCACCGTTAGTCAATCAAATCAATCGAAAACAAAAGATAAACCGCAATTATCTAGTTTCCCACCAACGGTACTAATAGAGCTTCTCAATCCCAAAGAAGACTTTAAACTGACGGTCGTAAGAGATATCGCCTAATTAGGTTACTCTCCTCTACGAATAGGCAGCTTCAACAGTAACAGTACAACAGAGGAAGTTTACTGTCACGAAGGATTAGTTTGCTAGAAATGCAAACTTCAAGTATTTATTAACAAGGAAGTTTAGACACCAAGGAATTTCCAAAACCGAAAATATTCTCAAGATATTCAATAATAATTTCCAAATTCGGTTTTCATAATTCCTGATAATGCTCTGTCCAAAATATTGATCGAAAATCTCCTTGTAAAATCTTTAACTAGTAAATGCACATTACTAATTCTTATTTTCCATATATATAATTAAAAACCTTAATTAAAAGATTCTTAACTTATTTAATTCCGATCCTGGGATTTTCTTCCTTTTAGCTGTTAAGGAATATCTTTGAACAATAAAAGATACGTATAAATGCACGTGTTCAAAGTTTTTCGACATCCTTACTTTGTAAGTCCTCTTTCATACTTACACACTTGAAACCAATTTACCACGCTTCCAAACAAGTTTAGAATTGGTTCATATGAATTTCAAGAGCTATGTGATTGATCAAGAACACTCAATCATAAATCATGGGTTTAACGGTTCTACCAAAACAAGTTCCGGTCCTACCTCAATGTGAGTACTGTGCATAGTCACACTAGCTTCCCAAAATTCGGTTGACTATGTACTAGGATCGGTTCCTCACATATATATGGTATCTAACTTATATGTGTTGCACATGTCCATAGGATCGGTTCCCCTTTGCCTAAAAATCTGTTGCACATGTCCATAGGATCGGTTCCCCTTTCTGCTATAAACCTTACTGCACCTCATACAAGGATCGATTCCCCTTTGTGATGTGTTGCACCTCTTACTAGGATCGGTTCCCCTTTACCCAGAGTTAAGTCTTACAAACTACACAAACTCGATCATACCATCTGTTAGAGCATTGCTCGGTCGAACTCGCATGCGTTGCTATCTCAAGCATGTTTGTCAATGTTAGTAATCAAAACTATATGTCTTGATTTCTAGTTTACTTATAACTAAGTCTCGGTCTAGGATAGTTAGGTATAATTGAGCTCCAGACCCCATGTCGATTATCTTACAAAGACGAAGAACTACTCAAGGAACTAGTAGAACTTCATCCGACCAAAAGGTATGTGGGGACTTGAACTCATCTTTCACTTAAAAGTCTATCTACTTTATCTCCTACTCTTGAGACAAAAGTCGTATAAGTATGATAGTTTTCATACATACACATTTTTTATTTCGAGCCGAGTTTACTCGCCTATCTTTTTCTCGAAATATGTGTTGGTAAGCTTTTACTTTAACCGTTTTCATCTTTACCCGTGACGAAAGTCATGATGACGTTTCAATCATGAAAATAGCTTTGATGATGATAGTCGATTCTTTTTGTCTAACAACTATTATAACATTTAGAAGAATGTTTAAATGATTGAAAGTGGAATTGAGATTACGTAATGAACTATGGATATAAGCATATATATTGTGTTCGCACATTAGTGTATAAGTCCATGTGATGGAAACCAAGTGCATGCATATGTGTGCATGCGGTATTGGTGAAGGAGACAGGTTAGGTACGCGTACTAGCAGAAGTTTTCATACCGAAAATTTCTGCTGTAGTTTGTGAAGTTTGCAAACTGAAAACCAATCACCTTAGGTATGCGTACCCGTACGCGTACCCACGGAAGTTTTACAACCGAAAATTTCTGCTGAGTTTCCAAACTCAAGTCCGGTAGCTATGGTACACGTACCCGTACGCGTACCTAAGCTGGTAATATTTCTCAAATCGGTAGTTTCATGAACCTAAACAATAAATCAATAAGGAATGCAATTTTTGTAAACCGTGGCTATATTGTTCATGAATTGATTCAAGTGAATCAAACCTATTTTGTTTCAATTGTGTCTATGTATAAAGATCTAAGCAATTGAACAACTCTTGAACTAGTTCTTATGAGTCATTTGAACTAGTTATGAGAAAGATGAATACGGTTAACATGAAAGTGCTCATACGGCTAACCATTGGTTAACTAGTTATGAGAAATATAGAACTAGGCCATTAGAGAAGAAAACATGGTCTAAACATACGGAAAGACATGGTTCCATGAATTCCAACCAAAAGGGTCATGGTGGACAAATTGTTGTTCACCACATCACAACTTGATTGTGTTGTAATGTGCATCTTGTCTAATTCGCCTGTTCAACAGAGACAAGATCTTGCACACCTCAGGCTTTAAAATAAAAAAAATTATTATATAGTTTTTGTTTTTTTTTCTAGCTTTGTGTTGCTTGGTTTTGGAATTCCTTCATATCACTGTTGATATTGAAAAGGACCTGTTTGCCAAAAGAAGAGGGTTATTATCGACAATTCTACTCTTTATAGGGTTGTGAGTTGAACGTGTACGAACCTATTTAAAGGTTTCGAAACCCTACATTCCTTTTTCCTTCTCTGATACTCTTTATATCTTAAGACTGCTTGTTGATTTTTGATTGTGAATTCCTCTCACAAAACCGTACTTTCATGGAAACTCCAACGATCATGTATTCTGATGGAAAAGATGTCAATATGATTGTTAAGTCATCAATCACTAAGGGAAAAGAGAAATCTCAATTGCTTGCAACTTTAAAAATAAAAAGAAGGAATTGAGGAAGCCAAGAGCTGTTCATTCAAACTCTCAGAAGTTTTCTGATGTTCTTGAAGAGTTGAAGCTGAAAAGAAAAGAGATTCAGAAAATAAAGGCTTGTGTTTTAAGATCATTGGAAATTCAGAAGGCCCTGGTTCGACATCATCAGCCAAGAAGGTTTATTGGTATTGACTCCTTCCTCCATGAACCATATGTTCCAATGGCTGTTGACGACAAGGAGTTCGGGGATGACAAGGAATTTTTCAAAGATCTTAATGTCTAGTAAATATTCTATTTTCGTGTTTTGTTTAGAAGAATAACTAGAGTTTGGAATAGCCATTATTGTGAATGCACATAACTATGTTCAACGTTTTCATCTTGCAATATTTTTAGATTTATTAATTTAAATTCTAAAGTTGTTTTGGAAGATGATTTTTGCAGTATTAATCTTTATGATTTTATATATTGCAATGTGTTATGGGATATGTGTGTTTGCGTCCGTGAACTATTATTGTCCCATACGAATGTAAGATCAGAATCTCGCAGCAATAATGTCTCAGCGAAATTATCAACAACACAACACAACAGCGTCGCAGAACAATTTCAGAAATGACATAATAAACGACGTCAACTAAAATCATGAGAAAAATGTGATGGTCCTGCGAAAATTAGAAAGCTTGCGAGATTAACATTTGTAAGGTTGTGAGAATGTCGCAACCATATCCGACAATAAAGGACAAATTAGCTGTCATCCACTATGTACTTCCCTATAAATAGTCGTTCAATTGTAAAGGAAAGAGAAAGATCTTTTTCTGGGTGAGAAGCAAGTAAATAAGAGAGAGAAAATCTAGAGCAGTGGTTATTCTTGATTCCTTTATCTTTTCTTGTAAGATTGTTCAAAGATTCATCAATAAAATTAAGATTGTTAATCTAAAATGAGTTGAATGTTAATGAAATCATATGAGGGGTGTATTGTAGGATTTCCTGCAACTACATAATGGCGCTAGAAACAGGGAGATGAAGATCGAAAGTTGAAGATTGTTGTTGAGATTGTTTGAATCAAGAAAGTGATTAAATAAATCAGTGAACCAGTTAAAAGAAAAATGATTAGGGTCAATGAAGATGACAAAAGATTGGAGTGTAATATGATAACAAAAACAATGGTTAATGAATTCCATGAAAACATCAAAGGAAGAATACATAAACGAAATTTTGAAGGAAGGAAGGTTATGGCGGTAGAAAAATCAACACCCTTGAAAGATTGGGAAAAGCAAACAATCACATTCATGGTGGAAGAAATACCAAAAGAAAATTTGAACCACACATCTCCATTGGTTATTACAGTGCCTATTACGCGAAAATAGAAGGGGACAAGAACAAAATCCACGGAAGAATGGATATTGAACATAACTTTAGTCGATACAGGAAGTTCAGTGGATATAATATTTTATCATGCGTTCAGGGGAATGGGATTTAAAGATGAAGAAATGTCCAGTTCAACATATCTTGTTCATGGATTTGGAAAATCCACAACAAAACCTAAAGGAGAAATATTGGTACGAATTTCACAAGGAGAGATCGAAACACACGTGACACTATGTGTGGTGGATATGGAATCGCCATATAAATGTTGCTAGGAAGACCATGGATACATGCGATAAAAGTTGTAGTATCAACGTTGCATCAATGTATTAAATTCCCCACACCAAATGGAATAGGTGAATAGAGGAGATGTTGACAATGCGAAATTATGTCATCAAATTGAAGTAAAGCATTATGAAGGACAAGCAAAAATGAAACAATTTCGCAGAAAGTTGGCAAATGAGGCAAAGAAAGAAGAAGAATTTAGAGTATACATGATAAGCGAAAAAGAAGGCAGGGGAATACCCAGCGAAATTTCGGAAGAAGGAGAAGGACCTGTGAAAACACTAAAAGAACCAACACCAACGGGAGAACCCAAGTCCAGTTACACTGCCGCAGAACCAACAAAAGAAGTAAACGTTGGGACTATAGAATAACCTCTAATATTGAGAATTGGAACCAAGATGGATGTAGAAGAAGAAGAAAAAACTGTTAACCTTTTGTGAGAATATAAAGACGTTTTCGCAGGGAGCATGGATGAGATACCGGGAATAGATCCATGAATTGCATGTCACAACTTGGATATTAACAAGAATGTGAGACCATTTAAAGAAAGAATAAGAAAAATCACAACATCTTACCATTCCCAAATAGAAGAAGAACTACAGAAAATGCTTGATGCAGGAATCATAAGAGAAGCTAAATACCCAGAGTGGATAGCGAATATGGTCATTGTCCCAAAGAAAAACAAAGGAATAAGGATTTGCATATATTTCACTGATTTAAACAAAGCTTGCCCTAAAGATAGTTTTCCGTTACCAGATATTCCTCAAATGGTGGATTCCACAGCGGGAAATGATAGGGTATCGTCTTTAGATGGGTACAAAGGATATAACCAGATCCCTCTCGCTGAAGAAGATCAAGAGCATACTGATTTCTTCGCCCCTAGAGGTTTATATTGTTACACGAAAATGCCATTTGGTTTGCGAAATGCGGGTGCGACATACCAAAGAATGGTAGAGAAGGTGTTCGCGAAACGGATACACAAAACATTAGAAGTATACGTGGACGACATGTTAGTAAAGAGTAAAGAATCCAAAGACCATGTACAAGACCTGAGGGAGATTTTTGAACAAATGCGGCTGTATAACATTAAACTGAATCCTGAGAAGTGTACTATTGGAGTTGCATCGGGAAAAAATTTAGGCTATATTGTATCAAAGGAAGGAATACAGGTTGATCCAGAAAAAGTGCAAGCAGTTCGTGACATGCCAACACCAGTAACAATAAAAGATGTACAAAAGTTGAATGGACTTTTAGCTTCGCTGGGGAGATTCATTTCGCGATCATCAGACAAATGCAAATATTTTTTCGATATACTCAAGAAGGGTGCGAAATTCAAATGGACTGATGAATGCGAAAAATCTTTTCAAGGGATCAAAGAACATCTTTTGAATACAACTATTTTACAAAAAGCATAATCAAAAGAAGAATTATTGATCTATCTTGCGACGTCGTCGCATGCATTAAGTGTCGTGTTATTGCGAATAGACGCAGGAGTGGAGAAACCCATCTATTACATTAGAAAAACTTTTAATACTGCCGAGAAGAATTACTCAAAGATTGAGAAGATAATATTAGTATTAGTTTATGCATCATTTAAGCTCCGCATATATTTTCAAGCGCACAAGATAAAGGTATTAACAAAAGTACCAATTGAATCAGTGATGAAGAATTCAAAAAGATCAGGAAGAGTGGAGAGATGGAATGCACAAGTAGGCCACTTTGATATTAAATATGAAATTTTTTCTTCACCAAAATCACAAGTTGTTGCAGATTTCTTGGCAGAATTTCCTTTAGAAGAAGATAAAGCGGTAGAAGAAATGATGGATATAGAAGAAGAACACGGAGATCCAAAAGACTTATTAACAGAGCCAAAGAGATGGGAGATATTGGTAGATGGATCATCAAATGGAGAAGGCAATGGAGTTGGAATTGTTTTAATTTCTCCAGAAGGAGTGAAGATGGCCTTTTCATTCAGATTGGAATTCACATCCACTAATAACGAAACGGAATATGAAGCTGTGATACATGCCTTAAAGTTCGCAATAGAAATGAAACTAGAAAATGCCAGGATCACTAGTGATTCACAGCTAGTTATTCGCCAAATAAAGGGAGAGTACACTACAAATGAACCATCCTTGAAGAAATACAAGAAGCTCGTTGAAGAATTGTCAGCGAAAATCCCAAAAATAAAATGGAGGCACATTTCAAGGAAGGATAACAGACTCGCAGACGCTTTTGCTTTCATCTCAAGCATGATGACAGATCCAACTGCGAGATGCATAAAAATACAAATACTTCTGTCACCATCAATCAATAAAGAAGAAGAAGAAGTGACGTGATGATAATAGACGGTGGAAGAAGAACAAACGAACAATATCGCAGATTGGAGAACAAACTTCATGCATATTTGGCGCGGAAAGGAGAAACACCAAGAAATAGATTGGAAACACACAAGTTAAAAAGCCGCGCAACGAATTATGAATTAAGAGATGGGCTGCTATACCGAAAATCCTTTAATGGACCATCACTCAGATGTTTGACACGAGAGGAAGGAGAAAAAGTGCTAAAAATGTTACATAGTGGGGATGCTGGCAATCATAGCGGGGGAAGATCTTTGGCACATAGAGCAAAAATGCAAGGCTATTACTGGCCATACATGCACGAAGATGCAAAACAAATATCAAGACGTTGCGAAGATTGTCAGCGGCATGGAAAGAAAATACATGCACCTGGAGCACCATTGTCATCTTCAACCAGTGTGTGGCCTTTTGGAAAGTGGGGCTTAGATATTGTGGGGCCATTTTTACCAGGTTCTGGACAAAGAAGATACTTAATAGTCGCAACAGATTATTTCACAAAATGGACAGAAGTGAAGGCAGTACAGCATATTCGCGACAAAGATATCTTTACATTCATATTCGAAAATATCATTTGCAGATTCGGAATTCCTGCGCAGTTGGTATCTGATAATGGGAAACAGTTTGAAGGAAAACATAGAAATGTTACTTAATGCATTTAAGATAAAATGTGGAAAGTCTACTCCTTTGTATCCACAAGCTAATGGGCAGGTAGAGCAACAAACAAAACAATTGCAGATATATTAAAGAAGAAATTGGAAGGACATCATAGAGCATGGTGCGAACAAGTACATAATGCAGTATGGGCTTATAATACAACTAGAAGAGAAGCTACTGGAATGTCACCTTTTTGTTTAACATACGGAGTTGAAGCGGTGTTACCAACAGAAGTTGTTATTCCGACAACAAAGAGAGAAGCTTGGGAGAAAAATCTTAGTGCGGGTTTGATCTTAAACAAACTTGATGAATTAGAAGAAAAAGAGAAAGAGCTTTACAACATATGGAGAATTATCAGCGAAGATTAGCCCGAGAATATAATAAACGTGTCAAAGTACGCGAATTCCAACCAGGAGATTTAGTTCTGCGAGAGACACCAATATATCAGCGAGAAAATGGTGGAAAATTAGCGAAAAAATGGGATGGACCTTACATCATTAAGGAGATAGTTGGAACAGGAGCTTAAATTAATGGATCCAGAAGGTAGAGATGTTGGTCATAGACTTGACAGACCATGGAACAGGTTGTACTTAAAAAGATATTATCCGTAAGAAGCTTTGAGAAGTTATGGATTCTGAAAGAATAATTGCGAGATTATTCATATCAAAACAAGATCATGATGTGCGAAACTTTCGCAGAGATAATCATAGAACAATGACATAAAAGAAAGGGGCGAACCTTTATGGCGTACACCCTAGTTCGCGAATAAAATTTCGCAAGAGGCAAATGTAAGACCTAAAGTACGTCATATAAGGGGGTACCTGTTGCATGGCTCAGGGAAAGGCTACACCGCCACCGGAACCTGAGTCATGGAGATTTGGGGTCAATAAAGCCCATCCGGGAGAGGCACCTTGGATTCTCAGCTTAAGCATATGACTTAGGTTGGGCGACTAAGGTAATAAGGACTCTCCCAAGGAGTGCAGAATCTGATCAAGGCGCCGAGGTACACGGTTGAGTCAAGAGTGCCAGGGGCGTTTGAAGCGTACCTTGCCATTCTTGACAAGTCTTGGCTTATACTGCACTCGGCCGAAGAAAACCCCACTTAGGGTGCAGTCTCGTAACCATAAACCCTATAGGTAAAAGGGATAAGAGGCTGCGAAAACAACTGGTTGTTGTTAAGACTGGATGGGAGGAGCTAACCTTGTATGGTAGAAGTACGCCTCCTTGAAGGGGCAACCAGGGGGAGATAAGGGCGGCACCCTCCATTAGGGAGCTGATAAGTGTCTTAAGACGCAAATGTCATGAGGCTTTTACTCGCAAGGGTATTAAGGCTTGTCATATTTGTGCAACAATCCTGAAGAGGCAATAATACAAAAAAAAAGATAAGACGAGATCAATGGGTTTTCGCATGAAAGTGCGAAGACGTCCTGCGATTTCGTCGCAAGACGCAATGTCATGGGGCTTTATTTTCGCAAGAATATTTAGGCCTGTCATATTGTCGCAACATTCCTGAAGAGGCCATAATACAAAAGAAAAAGTTAAGGCAAGATCAATGGGTTTTGCATGAAAGTGCAAGGACGTCCTGCGATTTTGTCGCAATGACAAGAGGTGGCATAATAAGACCTTTAATTAGGAAGGCAAAATAAGACCACATGACAAAACAAAATATTTATAAGTATTCATAACAGATCATTTTCGCAAGAAAGATAATGAGAGGCAAGTATGGGAATCAATAAACAAGAGGCATTATCTTTCTCACCAGCAAAATACTAAAAGGGAAAAATGATTCCAAAGTTGGTTGAAGAATATTATTCGCAAAAATAATAAAGATGAGACAATTCAAGAAGATAGAACTAGATAAGAAGCTCATGCTTCAGTATTAATTCCAGTAGAAGGAGATAATAGACGTTCTTCGCCAATGTTCTCATTATCGCCAACCTTCTTCATTTCGATTCTGATTCACCTTGATTAGCACCTTGATTATCGCCAGCAATTACTTCTTCAGAAGAGATTTCTTTTTCGTTTTTATCTTGATTAACACAATCGGTTGCTTCCTTAGAAGTAATCTCTTCTATATCTTCCAAAAGACTATCCTTTGCACCCCTTTCATAATCATAATCACTGTCAGCAGGACGAGGAACTTCATCATCATCTACTTCCAAAGGTTCGATTGATGTAGGAAGAAGAGATTTAGACAATAAAATATCATTTAACTTGACGAAGAAGTGCTCTCTGATGATTCCTATCTTGAATATCCTTAAAGTAAGCAAGATAATCAAGTCTTCTTTCTGCTCGGTCGCGAGAACCAGTAAGGACAGAGACGAGTAATACATTTTCTTTGCGAATTTTGGCATATTTAGCCTCCAAAACAGAAATGGAGGAATGAAGATTTTTCTCAGACTCTGCGAAAATTAGAATACAAAATTTCAGTAAGATGAAGAACTCAAAAAGATATGACAAAGAAAAGATAGTTAAGGCAGTCAAACTATTATGACTACCTTCCTTTTGTGAAATAAGATGTTGAATCAAGTTCATACAACTATTCTCCCAACGGTCCATCGCATCATCAAATTTATCTCCAACTAAACCTTTAAGTCGAGACTGAAGATTTTTCTCTTTAGAAATAAGAAAGGCATTTTTCTTCGCAAGAGAAGGATAAGATTCTTCTAATTTGGAATATTGTTCTTTAAGTTGATTCGCCTTTACACTTAAAGCTATTCTACCTTGAATGAGTGTATCTCTTTCAGCGATAGATGACTCTGTTACTTATTTAAGTTCATTTCTCAAAAAGTGAAGAGATTGCTCTTGGTCATCACATACTTTCTGAAGGATGCCAAGTTGCTGCGAAGATATCGCCATCTTATTTAAACAAATTCGTTTCTCTTGAGATAGAGTTTTATTCTCATCTGATAAAGATTTCATCCCAAGATTAGATTTAGTTAAAGAATAAGAAAGGCGAGCCATTTCATTACTTAATAAATCTTGCCTCCGAACTAATTGGGTATTTTCATTGGTGAGATTATTTATATGATCAACATAGTATGAATAGAGGTTATCTAATTGGTTATATTGATCCATCAAAATCTCTTTATCAACACGGGCTTCTTCAACAGCAGATTCAAATTGATATCTCTCCATTATTCGTTTCTGGTTTAAGGCTTAACATGCGAAAGAGGGATTTCAAGGATAATTAAATATGGGAAGGATAAAATCATTAGAAAGGCAAATTGAAGACAAAGATAAGGAAATCATACCACTCAGTTCATCATTCTTCTTGCGAAGGTTGTCATGATCCAGCGAAACATTCTGAAGCTTTTGATTTTCGAGACGAAGAGCATTACACTCTTTTTCCAAAGATGTTTGCGAAGCAGCTCTGTCAAAACCGAAATACTTACTCAGAATTTCGTAAATACCAGACTTGAAAAGATCAATGGGAGACTTCTTGCCATCATCCAGGACTTCAGACAAAACTTTGAAAGCAATACCTATTCCTTCCACGGTTTCTTTCGAAAAGGGAAGAGGCTCAGGTAGAGAACTGGCAATGATAGAAGGTTGAGAAACATTATCAAGAGGAGGAGAAGAAGTTTCATTCACAAAATGATCGGGTTTCAATCATTGAAAGGTCAGTTGAAGAAATGAAATCTGAGGCAGCTTTTTCGCGAATTGGAGATAACGGTTTAACTTGCGAAGATGTCGCAGGAGATTTAGAAGAGATAAGTAAGTGGAATGGAACAGAGGTTTCAACGGTTTTAAGGTGGCGAGATTTCTTGAGAGGTTTATTTACATCCTTATCACCCTGCGAATTACAATCCAGATAAGAAACAGAGGAAAAAATATTGTTATTAGAAAATAATAATGTTTCTTACTACCTTCTGATTCGCAGACTTTCTTTTGTGTACAACAATCTTATGCTGCGGTTTGAGAATATTAGGGTTCTGAACCGTAAATTTGGTGTTGGAGGCGTTTTTGCTGAAATAACAATAATATGGGAATCACATAAGCAACATCATTAAATAAAGCAGTAAACAAGATCAATTTCAGCAAAACCCATAAGAAAGAAAAAAGAAAACTAACCTCGACGAATCCATGGAAAGCACCAGCATGAAGATTAATTCGTAAAAATTAAGAAAGTTACAAACAGTGAAGATCTTCATAGGGAACAGTATGGATATGAAGAAGAAAATAAAAAGAGTAAAAGAAGAAGAAAGAAGAAAAGTTGCAATGGCAGAATTTACGGAAGAATAATAGAGTTGCAGAGATGAGAGAATAAAAAGAGAAGAGAAAGTAAAAAGAAAATGGAAAGAAGACTAAGAAGAATATATATAGAGTGGATTTTCAACTCAAAGAAATAAACACCATTAAATACGAAAAGACGTGAGCGTTTAAAAAGCAACGGTTACAGAAGACGTGTCAAGAAATAGATGGAAGAAAGGATACGTGTGACA
The DNA here is from genome assembly GCF_003573695.1 of Papaver somniferum. NCBI lineage: Eukaryota > Viridiplantae > Streptophyta > Magnoliopsida > Ranunculales > Papaveraceae > Papaver > Papaver somniferum. The sequence goes on from NC_039366.1 coordinate 34,935,632, forward strand.
AATGCATAATATGAAGAAATGAACAGTTGCAGCATTTCTCACATCGTTCTCTACTTCGCAGAGAAGATATGAGAAGAGGCAAGATGTAAGATCAGAATCTCGCAGAAATAATGTCTCAGCGAAATTATCTACAACACAACACAACAGCGTCGCAGAACAATTTCAGAAATGACATAATAAACGACGTCAACTAAAATCATGAGAAAAATGTGATGGTCCTGCGAAAATTAGAGAGTTTGCGAGATTAACATTTGTAAGGTTGCGAGAATGTCGCAAGCCATATCTGAAAACAAAGGACAGATTAGCTGTCATCCACTATGTACTTCCCTATAAATAGTCGTTCAATTGTAAAGGAAAGAGAGAGATCTTTTTCTGGGTGAGAAGCAAGTAAATAGGAGAGAGAAAATCTAGAGCAGTGGTTATTCTTGATTCCTTTATCTTTTCTTGTAAGATTGTTCAAAGATTCATCAATAAAATTAAGATTGTTAATCTAAAATGAGTTGAATGTTAATGAAATCATATGAGGGGTGTAGTGTAGGATTTCCTGTAACTACAACGATGTCAAAAGTTATCTCTTTTATATGTCGATATGCAAGTATTGATACAAGATCGATGAACTTTTGACAAACAAAAGTTAAGCCTATTATGTCAATTTTTGATGGAAGATAGGTTAAAATCTTTTGTTAACAAAGATTATGTCTATTATATGTCGTTTTGCAAATAGTGATGAAAATAGAATGAATCTTTGTATATGCCGCAGTATTGATCTTTCCCTGATCCATATTTTATGTGTATACTGCAATGCTCCATAAGGTTTTCTTGTGTTGAGCATAAAACGATTGAGTTGATCATTCTTTTATGGTTAACATAGTCGTAGCTCCGTAAGTTCTCTTATGTCGAGCATGTTCAATTAAATTGATCACCTTTGTTTTCAATTTGATTGAGTATTCCAATTAAATTAATCATGGGTTTACTTGTGGTTAGTTTAATTGAGAATTTTGGATATAGAAAATTATTCCATTATGATTTTTGGTGTCCAATAAAATCCTTCTCTTCTTGTAAAAGTAAGGTCGCTCTTGTTGTTCTTTCGGGAATGACATCAAATGGGGGAGAGTTCTTTTGAACTTGCGCTTAATTTCCATATCTTTGTGGGGAATGCGGCTGTGGAATTATTTATGGGTTATCTTGTATCTTTATAAACTCCTTGATGAATGCATTTAGCTTCGGATTTATGATTGCATCTAAATAAGTTGATATGTACTTTTCTTTGGTCTTGAAGCGTCTTCGTGGAAATTTCATTAGGATCCCGTTTTGGTACCTTTGCCAATTTTATTGACAAAAAGGGGGAGAATTAATATACACTACAGATACATATGACTTACGTGTTTTACGGGTCATTATGTAAGGGGGAGTGGTTTTCATGTTGAGACGAAATTATTGACTAAGGAGGAATGCTACATATCACCATAGTATTGTTGTCGAAGTTGTGATATAAAAACTTTGATGCTGTGTAATAATACTATAACATTGTATAACAATGATCGAGAGCTTTTGTTTTCTCATTGTTATGGCTACGGAACTTCAACAACTATGATGCTGAATTGAACATCTATGGAATCATGGGAGTACTTGGAAAAGACGAAGTTTTCGAGTAATGTTTAAGCACCAAGGAGATCAAGCATGTGGACAAGAAGCTACAAAGTTTTATCTATTTTGTAATCCATATGTATTGATAGTTTTGTCACTAAAATTGACAAAGGGGGAGATTGTTACAGCATTACTCGGTCGAACTCGCATGCGTTGCTATCTCAAGCATGTTTGTCAATGTTAGTGATCAAAACTATATGTCTTGATTTCTAGTTTACTTATGACTAAGTCTCGGTCTAGGATAGTTAGGTATAGTTGAGCTCCAGACTCCATGGCGATTATCTTACGAAGACGAAAAACTACTCAAGGAACCAGTGGAACTTCATCCGACGAAAAGGTATGTGGAGACTTGAACTCATCTGTCACTTAAAAGTCTATATACTCTATCTCCTACTCTTGAGACAAAAGTCGTAGAAGTATGATAGTTTTCATACATACACATTTGCTATTTCGAGCTGAGTTTACTCGCCTATCTTTTTCTCGAAATATGTGTTGGTAAGCTTTTGCTTTAACTGTTTTCATCTTTACCCGTGATGAAAGTCATGCTGACGTTTCAATCTTGAAAATAGCTTTGATGACGATAGTCGATTCTTTTTGTCTAACGACTATTATAACATTATATAAGAATGTTTCAATGATTGAAATGTGGAGTTGAGATTACGTAACCAACTATGGATATAAGCATATATAGTGTGTTCGCACATTAGTGTATAAATCCATGTGCTGGAAACCAAGTGCATGCGGTATTGGTGAAGGAGACAGGTTAGGTACGCGTACTGGCAGAAGTTTTCATACCGAAAATTTCTGCTGTAGTTTGTGATGTTTGCAAACTGAAAACCAGTCACCTTAGGTATGCGTACCCGTACACGTACCCACAGAAGTTTTCAAACCGAAAATTTCTGCTGAGTTTCCAAACTCAAGTCCGGTAGCTATGGTACACATACCCGTACGTGTGCCTAAGCTGGTTATATTTCTCAAATCGGTAGTTTCATGAACCTAAATAATAAATCAATAAGGAATGCAGTCTTTGCAAACCGTGGCTATATTGTTCATGAATTGATTCAAGTGAATCAAACCTATTTTGTTTAAATTGTGTCTATGTATAAAGATCTAAGCAATTGAACAACTCTTGAACTAGTTCTTATGAGTCATTTGAACTAGTTATGAGAAAGATGAATACGGTTAATATGAAAGTGCTCATACGGCTAACCATTGGTTAACTATTTGTGAACCAACCCAATGTACACGTTTAGGTACGGCTACTCAAACCTAAATGAATACATTTCATTTGTGTGTGAGACAAGCTAAGTTTCGATCTAACGGTTGAAAGATATTATCTTGGATAAGTCAGGTTTTTCATCTAACGGTGAATATTGAATGCTTTGTTACCAAGCTAACTTAGATTGCAAACCCTGATTTGAAAACTATATAAGGGAGACTCTAGCAACTGGAAAAACTAATCCCCACACCTCCTGTGTGATACTAGTTGGTTTTGCTAGAGTTGATTCTCCTTTAACCGTAGGTTTCTTATCGAGACCCTGTCGGTTAATGACTTAAAGACTTCATTGGGATTGTGAAGCTAGAGGAAACTACTTCTCCTGTAGTTCAGCAATCTGATCTTGCCATTTTCTATCGTACGAGTTCAATTGAATAATTGACTTGAGATTATATCTCCGATAAGGCAAGATAAAAAGAAATCACAAACATCTTCATCTCATCGTTTGTGATTCCGCAATATCTAGTTTCGCTATTATACGATTTAGATTATTTTGTGGTGATTGATAATACTAGGTTGTTCTTCGGGAATATAAGTGCGGTTTATCAATTGATTACTGCTCACCTTGATTTTTATCAAAAGACGGAACAAACTTGTAGGTTTATCTGTGGGAGACAGATTTATCTATTATCGTAGACTTTTTTGTGTGATACAGAGTTGTTTATTAAAGTCTTCAATTTTGGGTCGTAGCAACTCTTGGTTGTGGGCGAGATCAGCTAAGGGAATCAAGTACGTAATATCCTGATGGGATCAGAGAAGTAAGGAGCACAATTGTACCTTGAATCAGTGTGATATTGATTAGGGTTCAACTACAATCCAGACTGAAGTTAGTTTGTAGTAGGCTAGTGTCTGTAGCGGATTAATACAGTGTGGTGTTCAATCTGGACTAGGTCCCGGGGTTTTTCTGCATTTGCAGTTTCCTCGTTAACAAAATTTCTGATGTCTGTGTTATTTCTATTCCGCATTATATTGTGTTATATAATTGAAATATCACAGGTTGTGTGCTGTATCGATCAATTGTGAAATCCAACCTTTGGTTGTTGATTAGAAATTGATTGATCCCTGGATATTGGTCTTTGGTACCATCCAAGTTTATTATCCTTGTATTTGATAAATACTCGCAAATTCTTATTTGCTTGAGTAAAGATAAAATCAAGTGAGTTTATTTTGTAATCCATATGTGTAGTTGAGTTTTATACTTCACGGCGTTCATCGATTGAAGACGAAGAACTACTAAGGGGAGCTTGTGGAACTTCATCAACAAAAGGTATATGGATATTTGAACTCAACTATCACTCAGAAGTTTATTTCTATTCTATCTCCTATTGAGACAAAAGTCGTATAGCTATATAGACTTTATATTATACACACTTGATGTTTCAAGCTGAGTTTAACTCGCTTACATATTTCTCGAAATATGTGTTGGTAAGCTTTCGCTTTAACCTAGTTCATCTTTATTCTTGAAGAAAGTCAAAATATGATCATGTGAAAATCGCTTGGTAATATCTTACATGATTTGTGTGAGATAGTCATTTGGTGTAGACTCAGAATGTTTCGTATTGATCTATTGATCACTTGAAAATTGCTTTGAAGCTAATAGTTTGTGTGAGACAGCTATTCCCGTCTTCCAAGAATGTTTCAATGATTAACATGGAGTTTAGAATGATTAACCATTGATTGGATATAGCACAATATGTGTACTTGTATGCTAACTGTTGCAAGTTATTCCAAGTCCGAGAACCATAGTATGCATACCCGTATGTGTACTGATTTGATAGTTGAAGTTCGGGAACTTAGTATGCATACACGTATGCGTACCGGATTAAAAGTTCAAGTACGACAATTCAACTGACTTTGGTCATGTACGATAGTATGCGTACCCGTTCGCATATTGGCGAACCCAGACCAAGTTCTGCTACTTAGGTATGTGTACCCGTTTGCATACTTGAGTGGGTTAAGTTCTAAAATCGGTTTGTTCATGAACAAATACATTTATATAATAAGAAATGCAATCTTTTTCAAACCATGGCTATAATGTTCATGAATTGATTCGAGTGAATCAAAATCGATTTTGCTTCAATTGTGTGTTGTATACTTCTATGAGAATATAAACAATTGAACAACTCTATAACTAGTTTCATTTGAGTCATTTGAACTAGTTGTGACTAAGATGAACAAGGTTGATATGAAAGTGTTCATATGGATAACTTCGGTTAACTATTGTTGAGCCAACTATGTGTACACGTTTAGGTACGGTTACTCATATCTAAAATGAAGTCACATTTCATTTGTGTATAACAAGTTAAGTTCGATCTAACGATTGAAAGATATTAGCTTGACTCTAATCATGTTTTAATCTAACGGTGAATATTGAATGCTGTGTTACCAAGGTAGCATTGATTTCAAACCCTGATTTGAAGACTATATAAGGGAGAATCCTAGCAACTGGGAAACCTAATCCCCACATGTCCTGTGTGATACTAGTTGCGACTAGAGTCGATTCTCCTTTAACCTAGGTTTTTCCTAAAAACCCTTATAGGTTAACGACTTGAAGACTTCATTGGGATTCTAAAGCCAGATCCAACTATTTTCTCTATAGTTGCGTGTTATGATCTTAATTTGATCTATCGTATTGAGTACTATCTTCTCTAAGATTTGCTCGAGATTTAATCTCCGATAGGTAAGATAAAATTAAGTAGTCACAAACATCTTCGTCTCATCGTTTGTGATTCCACAATATCTTGTTTCGCTACCATGCGATTAAGATTATTGTGAGGTGATTGATATTACTAGGCTGTTTTTCGGGAATATAAGTCTGTTGTATCAATTGGTTCCTGTTCACCTTGATTTATCAAAAGACAGAACAAAAACTCGTAGGTATTTTTGTGGGAGACAGATTTATCTATTCAATAGACTTTTTTGTGTGAGATAGATTTGCTTATCAAGTCATCGACTTTGGATCGTAGCAACTTTTAGTTGTGACTGAGATCAACTAAGAGAATCAAGTGCGCAGAATCCGGCGTGGTTCAAGAGGCGTAAGGAACGCGATAGGGATCAACTACATTCCATTCTGAAGTTAACTTGTAGTAGGCTAGAGTCTGTAGCGGCTTAATACAATGTGGGTTTCAAATCTGGACTAGGTCCTGAGGTTTTTCTGCATTTGCGGTTTCCTCGTTAACAAAATTTCTGGTGTCTGTGTTATTTCTTTTCCGCATTATATTTATATATAATTGAAATATCACAGGTTGTGCGTAGTTCAATCAATTGGTGAATCCAACCTTTGTTTGTTGATTGAAATTGATTGACGCTTGGATATTGGTCTTTGGTACCATCCAAGTTAGTTCTCATATTAATCCGGCTCACAGATTTCTATTCGTTCGATTGTATATTGATTTGAGAAATTGAGATATAACTCTTGGATGTATTTTCCTTGTTCGAGTATGATTGTCTAGTTGATTCTCTTGGAAATATATTGGAGTTAGTCCATACAGATTTCCTAAACGAAATATTGGGTGTGGTTGTTAGATTTTTCATTTTCATTCCAACTTTTGTCTTGTTTTGTAATGTTTCTTGAAGACATTTCCAGATGAACAACTTTGAACTCTACGAAGTATCCATACTCCACGAGACTTTCCAAAAAAAATCGTTCTAAAAGAGACAGAGCTAGAAGGATTTTGTAAGTTTAGCATATAAAGATTTACTATAAAATCTCAATTTCTAGTTACATACTGTAACGCCCCAACCTAATCACCTGCTTAGCTAATTGGATTACAACCTAATTGAAGCATCAAATTTAGATTAACGGTTTTAAAATCATAAGTACTTAAAATAATTCAAAGCAGATCCCGAGCTCTATAATAATGTATAAATGAAAATCTCTCAAAGTGATATGATATATGTAGTGTGTTATTATACAGATAATCAAATATTACGTATATAAAAGATAAATAAACATCCTTGATTCGCTTAAACATTTCGACTACGGAAACGAATATCTTGACGCACGCCATCTTATCTGAAAACTGAAAATGAAGTGAGAACGTGTGAGCACATCATCCCAAAGGGGTACCCAATGGAAATATATAACTCTCAAGTAATCACTAACATACTACTAAAAGATAAAATAATTTAAGTACAAGAGTAAAGGAAAACAATTAACACTTTTCTCACTCAACACTAAACATAACATCGAAATATGACATTCAAAAAAGAAAATACAGAAATAACATTCCATATTACAATCATTGTAAAAGCAATCAAGGACGATATGCATACGAGCAATTTCCCATAATAACATATAATTTAAAATTGTCATGGCCTCTTGTGCTATAAAATAATATTCGCAAACGACCTCCCGTCCTGCTAAGATGATATTCAAACGGCCTTTCGTCCTATTAAAGACAAAAGTTTAATATATATATTACATAAAAGTAATAATATTCGCAACGACCTCTCGCCTAATAGAGCTTAGCGAGGAACTATGGGGAGACCACAGGTACTCCTCGCTGGGAAACCACACAACACATATCGCATTGTTCACGCAACAATCATCAAACATCAAAATATAATATTCATGAAACAAAGGTCACTCCAATTCCACTTTCTCAGATATTGTGACCTTAGCAACGATATCCGTGAAAGACCACCACCAGATGATCTACAAAAGTGATGTTAGAACAACAAAAAATATGTCACTTCACCCTTTCTAATGAGAGAATACGACAGTAGAATAAATCCAGACTCAAATAATAGTTGGCGTCCACATAGTTTCCCAAACTGTGATTCAAGAACTACCATCATGCATAAGACCCGAAGGCTTTACAATCAATCATAATATGCAACGAAAGGATTCTCTAAAGAAATTATAAAAGGTAGTATTGCGGATCCCAACACCCCTATAACAATAAATAATTGGAGTTTAAACCAACTCTGAATCAACATAAAATAGATATGACATTTGGAGAATCCGTTAACGCATATCACACAATATACTCATCTAATTACACACATATATGCTCACAAGAAGTAAGTGCACATCATGCTCACAGATAAAAAGAAAGCCTAAAGATTACAAGAATGTCACAGAGTTCCCACCTGCTTTCATAACAAATCACGCTTACTTCAAGATTCCCATCTACAAGTCTATATATAGTTCATCATCAATCTCTTGAACGTGTCCAAATTGGTTGTTATACAGTTCATCATCAATATATATACATAAATGGTTGTTCAGAACCCATTCGATATCCTTTGCTCTATCTCAATATTCTTCTTACTATTATGTTATCTCTTTCTTTCTTAAATTTTCGTTTATAGTTATATGTCCAAATTGGTCATTAAAATGGTCGGAAAGTCAACTCAGGTCGTCGTTCAACTAACCGTCAACCGCCAAACTAACGGTCATCAACGGTCTAACTAACGGTCAAAGTTAACGGTAAAATTAACGGCAATACGGTATACTAGTTAGCTAACGGTCAGCATCTAGTCGAGGTCAAGTCAAAGACAAGGTCAACTTGGTCCAAGTCTGGTCAAACAGGAAATTGGTGAGCGAACACAGAGTTAACTCAGTCAACAAAGCTGACTCAATGAGTCAGATAAGTCAGACAACTGGCTGAAATGACCGATAGGCCTAAACTATGCTTCAGCAATGTAATTTTTCATAGCACCAGAATGGTGCATCAGTTACATCACCATCAACATTACCAAACTCACATTAACACACCTGCTAACTAAACTTCACTAGCCTATGTACATTCATTTAATCAAAACAACTTCGTACCTCATTCTCAAATACAAGTTCAACTTACCTTCAGGTATCAAAAGCAAGCCTTCAATAAGACTACCATCAAGCCACACAACTACATCCCTGAACACACCTCTAACCAACAAAACCCTTAGTTTTCTTTCCCCTCATACATCGCATTCTCAACTAAAAGGATGTTGATTCTAAAAACTTCAACAATAGCTTCACAACAGTATCACATCCATTATACATCTCACTTGTTCAACATCATAACTACTAATTCCAGGGACTGAAATCTTATAACCACCATTACCAATGTCTGCACTACTCTGTCATTTCAAACACATACACAACTAACACCTCTAGCTACAACCACTACCAGACTGCAAGTGCATTTCTAAAACTACCAATTACAGCTCTTGAATCCATTTGCATCATTTATCTTCAACACAACCAAACACACAACATTTCAATCATCTAAGATGAGTTCAGCTTCATTCCCATCTTAGTTTCTCTCATTCCATGGATACACTTCCTGCGCCACTATATTTACAACCCTGTAGTTCATTAAGCCACCACTGTCAGCAACAGTTGGACTCTCATTCTTCTTGACAATTGAGTTTAACCCCCAACAATTCCTAATACAACAGTCATAACCACCTATCACCTGTAATACCTCATTCATCAAATTTTCAGTTCTAAAATCTCAATCCAACCAATCTTTTTTTTTTATCGGTAAAGAATTTGGTGTTGGGGAGTTTCAAACTCAGTTCACTGGTATCATCAATCCAACCAATTTACATCCACCATTATCCATGTAAGGTTCAATTTCTACAACATCAGCTCAAGTCCACCAGTTCACTATATTCCATCTACTTTCTTTCTTTATTAACAAATATGACACTAATTGATTTGAAACACAATCTAAATCACGTAGAACCTAACAAGCATCTAAACCTTACAAATAAATAAGACATCATCACATATAATTGGGTATGGCTATCTTCAGTTAAATATAAAAGATTTACCTTAAACACCACCTCGGAAATGTTCTCCCTCCTTTGATTTCTCACCATCAGTTTAATTTTCTTCATCTATAAATTTAAACCTTAATTGTATGATTTCTCAATCAATATTCCTCTATGTAACTAATCTTCAAAATAGCCTTGGATTCTTATTCTATGATTGAAACACAAAAATAACCCTAAATTTCTTCGATTTTTCACTACGGGCTGAGAAAAAATTGTTAAATCTTCATTCATGTCCTCAACATGTAATACCCATCATCAATTGGTTGATTTCGTCTTTGTTTTCACAAAACCCTCAATCGACTCAAGAATCGCAGTAGGGAAAAAACACGAAACGAGTAGAAGAATTTTTAATTTCTCTTCTCGAATTGGTTTTGATATAAACCAAATGATGATTGGCTAAGGCACCCAATGAACTGGATATGGGCATCCAAGCGAGAAGGAAATATTGCTTGTGATAGAGGGTACTCCGAATAGAAATCTTGGTGGCCTGAACAACATTATATACAAAATAACTATTTTGCCCTTTATACTAATTGAATGATTCCTTCTTCATGTGGTATCCAAATGACGCGTTCAATAGTACTAGTTGCATCTCCAAATTATTATTTTATCAAATTTCTATTAATTAATATTCATATTTAATAAATCAAGTCAGTAGCGGATAAATCGTCTCTTAGCCGGTCAAATAGCATTGACGAGTTTATGGGTCTTTACAAAGACCATCTTAATTTGTCCGTTTTCATAATCCCATCATCGGTTATGTATAATCTACTATTCATATTTTTTTAACCAGAGAATTTTCATAAAAAGAATGCAACAAGTCTCGGTTCCACTTCTGTGTGTCAGAGTTGATCAATTCTGACACAAGTGTTAAGTATGTGCTTCTAGGCATAAATTTTGCCAGAATCTCTTCCCGGTTTGGTAACCATCTATACTCTCATATGTTTATGGAGGATCCATCACCAACTTCCCATATACTATATTTTTTAATGTACTTAATGCCTTACAAGATACATTTTCAGATCCAAGAAACTTTTGATTTTTTCTTATGGTGCAATATTTTTGTTTTTTTAAAGTATATACCTTCTGAGATTTGGGCTCAAAGGTCATCCTAGATGGCTAACTAATCCAATATCTTCACACTATGACTGGAGTGGCAATGAAGGAATACATGATTTGAGTGACACCATCAATTTGAATCTTCCACCTCAGGCTGCATGGACACCTCCTAACCCTTTCTCATACTCCATGTGGTATGTGTTTGTGGGTGAAAACTGTTTCTGCTGTTTTTGGTAAATTTGGGTGTGTGGATGAGAAACAAGTCTAGACCCTAAACAATGCACTGCACATGAGTACTTTTGATTCGAGAGATCAATCTGTAAAATCCTGGCTTAAACCAATAAATGGCCGTTCCAGGATTGCTTCGGTCACAAAGTGAAGGAGAAGGGTTGGTTTTAGGGAGGGAAGCGAAGAAAATTTTGAGACCAGAATGGTTAATTTTGAAGATGTGGATGTTTTATGACTTGTATCAGAAAGTGGAACTAGCTTGCAGAAAGCTATCAGTTCTTTGGTGATTTCTGGATACTATGTTGTTGCTGACCAAAACTTGTCTTTTGGTGGAAATAGGTGAAACCTATTTATACAATCCATAATAAAACGTACCCTGGTCTCGTAGGATGTGGGAATGACTGAGTGATGGAAGTGGATCCGTTTACACCTGTTACTTCTTGCCACCATTAATCGTCCCGCTTCATGACACTTTCTTATAACGGGCGTATTGCACGCCGCACGTTGTAAACCGCCAGACCAATACCCTGATGAGTATCCCCAGTTTGTGACATGTTTGATGTCTCGAGCGTTTTCGTGGAAAGCATGTAGTAGTTTGCTACGTGTGGCAAGTCAAAGTCAAGAGACTTTCTGCAGGAAAATAGCATGTGATGCTATTAGGCTCATCTTGGCTGGTCGCCTAAAACTTGCCACGGGCCTGTCAGTTCGGTAGCAAACTTGGACGAACGAGATTATATCTCATGAGGAAGAGTAGCCATCGATTATGACCACACCATGTTGATGCCTGGCAATGGTATATTGGCGTTTTTAGCGTATGCCAGTGGCACTGCGGCATGGATGACATAGTTCGTGCATCTCAGTGGCACAAAGGTGCAAGTGGCGCCTGGCGTAGCCATGGCCACTAGATTTAGGCTCATATAGGCTGGTCGTCTAAAACTTGCTACAAGTCTGTCAGTTCGGTGGCGACCTTGGATGGCCGAGATTGCATCTCATGAGGAAGGGAAGCCATTGATTATGGCCACATCTTGTTGGCGCCTGATAATGGTACAGTGGCGCCTTTAGCGCATTCCAGTGGCGCTGCGACATGGCTGGCATAGTTCGTGCATGCCAGTTGCACGGTGGAATGGCTGGCATAGCCTGTGCATTCCAGCGGCGCGATGGTGCAAGTAGCGCCTGTCGTAGCCAGGGTCACTAGATTTTGGCACATTGGTGCTAGGCTCCAATGTGGTTTGGAAATATCAGTTTCAGTGGCCACATCAATCCCAATGCTCTGTGGAACATTATCTGGCTTGGTTGGCGTAGAAACTTTGCCTAAATTAGGGTTTGGCATGCCGAAACCCTAATTAGCGCATATGGCATGCAGTAGGTGGTCGTGGCATGGCATTTTATACAAACGGTGCCAGAGTCATGCCAGAGGAGCCATAGGCAGGCCACCATGTAGAAACGATCACAGGAGCAAATATTTCCACGAGTGGATGTGATAGGGTTTCCTAAGTCCGCACGGCTTGTGGCATGTTGTGGGCCCGAGGCGAAATAGTTTTGTGCCACGATTAGAAGTTAGGGTTCCATCCACCGCCACTAGAGCATGGCCGCGCTTACGGTTAGGCTAGCCAAAATTGAAGTCTGTTGTGATGCTGGTCACGAACAGAGAGTGGGTACGTTTTGGCATGTTGTCGCGGTAAGTGGCACGTTTGTCATGTGTATTTGGCATGCCCATTTGGCATGTGCGCCTGTCATGCTCGTTTTGGCATGTTTAGCATGCCGTTAGTATGTTGGCACGGTTTTTGGGAAGCCAACTTAGTATGGCGACCTCTTGACACAATTTCCACCTATTTTAAATATGTGGCAGGTTTGGAGCAACCTGATTGGTCAATAAAAGTAGGGGGCCGGCCAAGCACGGGCGTGGCCACCCTTTTGGTGCACGTGGCAGTTTTAATGCGACCTGATTGGTCGATGGGGAATAGGGCCGGCAAGTATGGGCCCTGCCACAACTCATGGAAGCGTGGTAGGTTTAAAGCGATCTGATTGGTCGACAAAGGAATTAGGGCCGGTTGGGTAGCATAGGGCGTGGCCAAGTGGAGCCGGCTGGCCTAGGGCATGGCCACGCCTCCCTCGTTGTTTCTCCTACTCCGCGGTTCTGTTTATTGTTTTCTTTCTGACTGAGTATTTTGTGCAAGGGCCTTAACCTTGGTACTTGGAGGTCTGTGCTACTTTGCTGCGAGTGAACACAAATCCGTCATGCTATACCAATATTAAGGGTTCTGCCGGGGAACATAAGCACAAGAAAAGTACTCAGCAGGCTCCGACATTTGTGAGTAATGCAACTAGGAGCTTATACACTCATTAGACTCTATACTAGTGAACGGTTTATCTAGGAGCTTGAGTTTCAATATCATATGAAGAAAGACATAGGCACTTATCAGATTTTGATATATTTTCCAAATTCCCTGCGGAATATAGATATATCAATATCTACTACATCTGATGCCGGGTTAGGTAGATAGACTTTTAAAAATTTAGCCCTGAACTAAAAACCACCATCAACATTAAGTCCCTTGCTTAGCTCGTAACAGTAGCATTGTTGCGGGGTAATCATGATATGGTGACAGACAATGATAACAATCAAAAGGGCAAGTCATGAAGAGATTGTCAGGGAGAATTTGGCTAACCTTTGGCATGAGGCATGAGGAAACAATGATCCTTGTATTGGCGACTTTGCGTAACTCCGGCTTGGCCATAGGGTGATGGGAAGAGATGGCGCTGCAACTTGGTCCACGGATCGGTGGATGGCGCTAGCTGGCTAGGTCACGGAACGTATGGAGATATATGGCGCTTGGCTTCAGTCCTGGGAATGGTGGAAACTGGCTTCAGTCCACGGAATGGTGGAAACTGGCTTCAGTCCATGGAATGGTGGAAACTGGCTTCAGTCCGTAGAATGGTGAAAATATGGCACGGGAACTTTGGCTACCAAACGGTGATGAAGGCGCTGGAACTTCGGCTACCAAATGGTGATGGTGGCGCTGGAAATTTGGCTACCAAATGGTGATGGTGGCGTTGGAACTTCGGCTACCAAATGGTGATGGTGGCGCTGGAACTTTGTCTACCAAATGGTGATGGTGACGCTGGAACTTTGGCTACTAAACGGTGGTGATGGCGCTGATGGCTTCAGTTCGTGGAACGGTGGAAATGGCACTTGGAAGGCTTGCTGGCTGGATCACGGAATGCTGGAGTGTTGGGTTAATTTAACCATAGAGTGATGGAGCCATGGAGAGTTGGCTTGACCACGGAGTGCTGGAGCCATGAAGAGTTGGCTTGACCACGGAGTGCTGGTGCCATGGAGTGTTGTAGGTTGAGCGACTGGTGTTCCTCGTGCTGGCGCGCTGCTGGTTCGGTCATGGAGCGGAGATATTGGCACACTACTTGTTAGGCTATGGAGAATGAGTGTGGTGCGCCTAGTCATATATTCCCATTCATGGAGCAATAAGGAATCCTTATTCTGTTCAAGCTCTAGAAACTGCATTCGTATGAAAAGGGGTATCAACCCTCTTATGTTTTTGTTGTTCGTCCGGCTCCGTGCTTTCATCTGCAACATCTGGCTCCTCTTCGTCATTTTTTAGCGGTGGTAGAGCGAGCATTAACGGAAACAAAGCAATCTCCAATAGTTATAATCAACAGCAAGGCAAGCCAAGAAAACTCAAGGTAGGTGCTCTCGCATGTATCCACCCAACAGTACCATCGATCTTCTCCAGAACGTGTAATAAGGTTTTGACTCCAGAAGAACGAGTATATTACCTCTCCAGTGAATTTCAAAATTTACCAAACTCCATTGTGCTCTTGGAATGGATGGATGAAATAATTTCAGGGCTAATCTTGGAGATTGTAGTTGCGTTGTTGGTTCATCCTTGACTTTAGGTTATTTGGTACCTAGACTTTCTGATTGCGATGATGATATGTTGTGGATGCTTGTATGGTCTAAATATTTCGGCGCCATTGGGTGAAATAGATGATTTGAGAGACGTCCCGTTACCGATCTGTTGATATCAAGTCTTTAAGGACTTCGTTCCAAGCGACATCCTTTGAACCATCTTCTGAATCTTGGACTATTACATGGAACGGGATGCGGTGAGCAGTCCTCAGTTATACTTCTGTTAGATCCGATGGCGTGGACGGATATGTGAATGTATCTCTGTGGCTTGCTTTTGGAGTCTTTGATGGTTGTCAGGATGGATTGCAATGAGCAGTCCCCAGTCGCACTTCTCTTTAGTTCTGAAGTTGTTTTCTCCGAGCAGGCTTGGGATCCGCCGCCGCCTCGTAAAGTGTTGCAGGCGCCTTCTAGACAAAAAGGTGATGATATTCTTACGCTACACACTTGAAGAGTATATGACCTTATCGTGGTTATGACCTTTTGGTTGATCGTGTCTTTTGAGCTTTTACAGTGAAGGGATTCCGTGTAGAGCCTCAGTCCCCAAGTGTGGTTTACATGTTTCTATCTGGTGTAGTCTGTGGGTTGACCATGATAAAGATACCACCGTCTTGCATCCGTACTGGTGACTTTGTAGTAATTGTTGCTATGGTGAAGCTCTGGATGGTATCAACAAACGAGCGAGTAAACTGTCCACAACCACGAGCTTTTGGAGGTATGGATCAAAAGGTGGCCACGACTACAAACCATGGCTGGCTGCGATCATGATCCTCGACAGGGGGAGTGTGGCGGCTACGGAACGATACTTGGCAGTAAGGAGTGGCTGCTACGACACGATCCTTGGCAGGAAGGAGTGGAGGCTACGGCACAATCCTTGGCAAGGAGGAGTGGCGGCTACAGGGGAGAATGTTGCGACTTCGGGAGCGAACGTTGAAGCGGAGCGGCTTCTGGAGAAAAACGTTGAAGATGCTCCTTCTGAGTTGTGTCCATGTCCGTATGAGTTTTTGGAAGAACTTCCTGTCTCTTCATTAAATCGATAATGGTAATGGGAAGGTTGGTTTCTTCTGGCTCCTCCAGTATATCGTTCTGACGAAGAAGTGGTGACAGCTCTGGTGATGATTGGAGGCGGTCATGCTCGAAGAAATATGAGTAGCGGAGGCTCTGGTAATAAGAGGCGTCATGTCAGAGGGGATGATTTTGGTGACGCTGGTGTTGATGGTAGAGGATGTAACGCCATGGGACGTGCTGACTGCGCTTGCGGATGGTACATTGGTGTTGGCCATTCCATTTTTGCTCTCGTCCGATACGGCCACATACTCTATTCGCTTAGGGTCTCTCCACGAAACTGAATTTTCAGGTTGCAAATCCGAGTTTATTGTGTGACACAATTCTGGCCGCGAGAAGTCCCCAGTCGTCCTTTATTGTCTGTGTAACATCTTTCTGCCGATCCGAGAAAAGATGGAGGATGCGTTTTAGAGCATTGCATTCACTGGTAGGATGATTGACGAATCTGTGGTAATGGCAATACTTGGGATTTACCATTTGTTCTTCAGTTGGTAGGCGCCTAACAAGAGGTAGTTTGATGGCATCGTCTTGAATCCATACTTCTAGGAGTTCGATTACTTTCTCGATTGGGAACGGGAAGTTTGGAGCAGTATATCCAGTTTCTTGTTGTTGCACAAGAACCTTAGTCGCGACCTTCTGGGGTGAAGCCATCTGATGCGTTGGTGCCACACGTTTGGGTTGTTGTTCCGCTGTTGGAGTTTTTTTCTTTCTCCCTTCACTAGCAATTGAATAGAGGTTGATATTTTATTAGAAAGACGCCTGCTTTCCTGAACGTCTTTACGAGCTTCTTCATTATGGAACGGTTCGGATCGACTGAGTAAAGCAGCATCGGATCTCTTAGCAGCTTATGATGCAATATGGGAATTGATATTTTCCATGAAGGATGCACATAATGAAATCACCTTTTCATTGCGAGGACTCTGATGCGAATGTAATAAATTCCACGATTCTTCTTTCTGATCTTGAGGAAACATCTTTTGATCTTCATGAGCAGACAAGTTAGCTTGGTGGATACTTTTCCATTCAGCGTGACCATATGCTTCATTCTCCTCACTAGTAGTAGGAATATGAATCTTGGAAAAAGGATTACCACCATCAGCATTGATCCAAAATGAATGGTTGATAGCGCTTCCCACAGAATGAATACGCGTTGGTTCCTTTGAAAGTTGATCCGTGAACGCTTTCAAAAGCGTAAATACTTCGTCCTGCGTCTTGAAAAGAGTAGCTTGATTCTCAATAATATATATCATTCAGGATTTTCGTCAAATCATGAATAGTTGTTAAATATCGAGATTCCATAGCCTCGACAATGGTTTTGAATGAAAGAACAGATTCATGGATAACATGTGGAGTATTTTCGGTGCTAGGAGAAGTAAAATTGGGGTTGAGGGTTTCTGAATCATTCCTAAGATCAACCATCTTGAGAAATTTAGGAAATTGAAATGGGTTTGAATTTTGCCTAAGACCAATTGGGATGAAAATGAAATTTGGAATTGAATTTGCAACCGAGAGATTTGATCTCCCACTGTGATCGCCAATTGTTTGTGGGTGAAAACTGTTTCTGCTGTTTTTGGTAAATTTGGGTGTGTGGATGAGAAACAAGTCTAGACCCTAAACAATGCACTACACGGGAGTACTTTTGATTCGAGAGATAAATCTGTACAATCCTGGCCTAAACCAAGAAATGGTCGTTTCAGGCTTGCTTCGGTCACAAAGTGAAGGAGAAGGGTTGGTCTTAGGGAGGGAAGCGAAGAAAGTGTTGAGACCAGAATGGTTAATTCTGAAGGTGTGGCTGTTTTATGACTTGTATCAGAAAGTGGAACTGGCTTGCAGAAAGCTATCAGTTCTTTGGTGATTTCTGGATACTATGTTGTTGCTGACCAAAACTTGTCTTTTGGTGGAAATAGGTGAAACCTATTTATACAAGCCATAATAAAACGTACCCTGGTCTCGTAGGAAGTGGGAACGATTGAGTGATGGAAGAGTGTGTAACAGCCAGAAACCGTGCTTCCATGATGAAGGAAGTGGATCAGTTTACACCCTTTACTTCTTGCCACCATTAATCGTCCCGCTTCATGACACTTTCTTATAACGGGCGTATTGCACGCCGCACGCTGTAAACCGCCAGACCAATACCCTGATGAGTATCCCCCATTTTGTGACATGTTTGATGTCTCGAGCATTTTCGTGGAAAACATGTAGCAGTTTGCTACGTGTGGCAAGTCAAAGTCAAGAGACTTTCCGCAGGAAAATAACATGTGATGCTATTAGGTTCATCTTGGCTAGTCTCCTAAAACTGGCCACAAGCCTGTCAGTTCGGTAGCAAACTTGGACGGCCGAGATTATATCTCGTGAGGAAGGGTAGCCATCAATTATGACCACACCATGCTGATGCCTGGCAATGGCATAGTGGCATTTTTAGCGTATGCCAGTAGCACTGCGGCATGGATTACATAGTTCGTGCATGTGAGTGACACAGAGGTTCAAGTGGCGCCTGGCATAGCCATGGCCACTAGATTTAGGCTCATCTCGGCTGGTCGCCTAAAACATGCTACAAGTCTGTCAGTTCGGTGGCGAACTTGGATGCCGAGATTGCATCTCATGAGGAAGGGTAGCCATTGATTATGGCCACATCTTGTTGGCGCCTGATAATGGTACAGTGGCGCCTTTAGCGCATGCCAGTGGTGATGCAGCATGGTTGGCATAGTTCGTGCATGACAGTGGCATGGTGGAATGGCTGGCACAGCCTGTACATGCCAGCGGTGCGATGGTGCAACTAGTGCTTGGCCTAGCCATGGTCACTAGATTTTGGCACATTGGTGTTAGACTCCAATGTGGTGTGGCAACATCAGTTTCAGTGGCCACATCAATCCCAATGCTCCGTGGAACATTATCTGGCTTGGTTGGCGTAACAACTTTCCCTAAATTAAGGTTTGGCATGCCGAAACCCTAATTAGCGCATATGGCATGCGGTAGGTGGTCGTGGCATGGCATTTTATACAAACGGTGCCAGAGGAGCCATAGGCAGGCCACCATGTAGAAACGGTCACAGGAGCAAATATTTTCACGAGTGGTTGTGGAGTGGCGCCTTTTTTAGGGTTTCCTAAGTCCGCGCGACTTGTGGCATGTTGTGGGCCCGAGGCGGCATAGTTTTGTGCCACGATTAGAAGTTAGGGTTCCATCCACCGCCATTAGAGCATGGCCGCGCTTACAGTTAGGCTAGCCAAAATTGAAGTCTGTCGTGATGCTGGTCACGAATAGAGAGTGGGTACGTTTTGGCATGCTGTCGCGGTAAGTGGCACGTTTGGCATGTGTACTTGGCATGCCCGTTTGGCATGTACGCTTGGCATGCTCGTTTTGGCATGTTTAGCATGTCGTTAGTATGTTGGCGCGGTTTTTGGGAAGCCAACTTAGTATGGCGACCTCTTGACACAATTCCCACCTATTTTAAAGCTGTGGCAGGTTTGGAGCAACCCGATTGGTCAATAAAAGTAGGGGACCATCCAAGCACGGGCGTGCCACCCTTTTGGTGCATGTGGCAGGTTTAATGCGACCTGATTGGTCGATGGGGAATAGGGACGGCAAGTATGGGCCCAACCACAACTCATGGAAGCGTGGTAGGTTTAAAGCGATCTGATTGGTCGACAAAGGAATTAGGGTCGGTTGGGTAGCATAGGGCATGGCCAAGTGGCGCCGGCTGGCCTAGGTCATGGCCACGCTTCCCTCGTTGTTTCTCCTAATTCGCGGTTCTGTTTATTGTTTGCTTTCTGACTGAGTATTTTGTGCAAGGGCCTTAACCTTGGTACTTGGAAGTTCGTGCTACTCTGCTGCGAGTGAACACAAATCCTTCATGCTATACCAATATTAAGGGTTCTGTCGGGGAACATAAGCACAAGAAAAGTACTCAACAGGCTCCGGTATTTGTGAGTAATGCATCTAGGAGCTTATACACTCATTAGGCTCTATACTAGTGAACAATTCATCTAGGAGCTTGAGTTTCAATATAATATGAAGAAAGACATATGTACTCATCAGATTTTGATATATTCTTCAAATTCCCTGCGGAATATAGACATATAAATATCTACTACATCTGATGTCGGGTTAGGTAGATAGACTTTTACAAATTTAGCCTTGAACTAAAAACCACCATCAACAATATGATGCGTCTTTTAAAACTGTTTTAACCGAAAATCACACAGGTTTGGGACTAATTCTTCGTAACTCTACAGGTGCTTTCGAGCAAGGAGGATGCATTTATGAGCATGTACACCTAGTTACGAAACAAGCAGAGGTAATGGGATTGTTGTACTATACTATACGATGGGCGGAAGACTTGAACCTGGAACACGTATGTTTCGAGATAGCAGCTGCAGCAAATGGAGACTACCAAAAAATTAAATGGGAGTATCAACCACTTATCCAAGATGGTATGGACTATTTGTGCAAGCATCCATTATGAACTTGCAAGTTATTAATAGGTAAATAAATAACCAGCTGATAAGATGCTATGGACTATTTGTGCAAGCATCAATTATGAACTTGCAAGTTATTAGTAGGAAAATAAATAACCAGCTGATAAGATGGCAAGGCATTCTCGTATTTATAGAGTTTCTAAAAGTTGGATTACAAATCCAAGCTGATGTGAACTCCATTTCCAGTGATTAATAAAAAAAAATTCTTAGTATCCAAAATAAAGAATAAAGAGAAACAATATCAAGCAAAAATGCAAAATACGACATCGATCTTATTAAGCGAAAACATGTTTATAGAATACCAAAAAATTTGAGGACACAGATCCTTTACAAAATACTAAATGTATCCCCATTTCTTAACTACAACACAGGCGGAGGTACCGAAGGAGTTGAAGTTGAAGTCGAGGCAGTAGCTTCTTCAGCTTCAACTAATTCCCGAAGTCTTTCGGAGCTACCCTTCCTCTCCAATCTGTTGGAGAAATTCGAGTTTGTTAGCCAACGCTGATTCAAGAAATGAAAGAAAAAGAGGGATCAGATTGATATTCTATGACACTCGAAGACTATATAAAGTAAATGAGATGTATAGCTAAAGAAAAACAAATGGGTGGAGAGACAGTACCTGCTACTTATTCATCAAATTGATCATATCGTGATAAACAGATGGATCTCCTCGTTGCTCGTCTCTTTGAATAAAATCAACCCACATGTATTGAAGAAAAGTGAGGGATTTGAGATCATAGGTCAAGGACTCCTTCACGTAGGGACAATTGAAAATGGTTAATCCCTTTAGAAAAGTCCATCTTGGTAAATCTGGAAGAAACTTAAGAACCGGGCATTCCAACAAAACCAATCTTTGAAGAGAAGCAGTATGGAAGTTAGGAGACTCGTTCTCATCATCCTTTACTAGAAATCCCTGAAACTGATTGCACTCCTCGATTTTCAGTTCTTGAAGATTACAGTTGTGTCGGAGTATGCTTGCTGGGAAGAATATAAGCTCCTCTATCCTGTTTAAAAGAACCTTCGTGAGAGAGGTATGGCTTCTACAAATTGAGCTGACTAACTTGAGATTGATGTTCTCCACCTGCAACTGTTTCAAACAAGGAAACCAAGGGATTCTGGACAAACTTTTGCAGCCATTAATAACCAAAATCTCAAGACACGGATAGGGATCACACAACTCTTCTAGAAGGAACATATCAGCAAGATCGAGCCAAATTAACGAACAAAATCCACCTATATCCAATCTCTTCAAAGATATTCCTCCCAGAGTAAGTTGCAAAAGACGCGGGAGCTGACCAATAGCTGCTGGAAGTTGTTTAATTCCTTTGCAGTTTTGAAGTACTAACGTATCCAAACTTGGGAAACCAGATGGAACACACATCCACGTCGGAAGCTCCGAACCGATGAAGTTCTCTATTCTCAAGGACACCAAACCAATGGGAGGTTGTAGAGCTTCAAATACTTGGAGATCATTACACGTCATCTGCAGCGGATCTTCTTCTATTTCATCCCAGAATAGTGCCAATCCAAGAAGATTCTGTTTTCCTTTCAAATTTGCCCTTTCAGCATCCATTCTGTCTTTCACGTTCTGAAGACCCCAAATGCCTAGCGTCTCGAGCATGTTTAGGTTTCCCAAGTCTTGAATACCAACGTTACATTCAGGTTGTTTTTCTGGAACCATGTAATACAACTCTTCAAGGCAAACTAGTTTTCCTATGCCCAATATTGTGGGGTTTCCCAGCGGATTGTGATAAAATTTTCTAACTTTTTCCCAATTCTTTACATCTTTGGGAGACTCACAAAGGGAAAGATTCACAAACTCAAGATTTTCAAGATTAGAACATGGCTCTGGTAACACTGTCATTTCAGTACCTTCTAGGTCAAGAGACCTTAACTGAGTTAATGATCCAAAATCTATGGGTAATGCTTTTAACAATGGGCAGTTTCTGAAATCAAATATCTGCAAATTGGAAAGATCTGACACAAACTCAGGTAAGACTTTTAAATTTTTGCAGGTGTTGACATCTAATGTTTGCAAACTGGAGAGGGTGATGATAGAAACGGGTAATTCTTCGAAAGGGTTGAAAGATAAATTTAGAGATGTTAGATTTTTCAAACCACAGATGGATTCAGGAATGACTTTTAATTCGCAGTTGTTGAGATCCAACGTTTGCAAATTACAAAGACTTGTGACAGAATCAGGTAACTCTTCCATAACCGTCCACGAGACTTCAAGATATCTTAATTTTTGTAAAGAATGAATGTTTGTAAGCAGATTTTGAACACCATAGAAGTTGGTAAATACCAACGTCTCCAAATTATAAAGTTTACCAATGGACTGACCATTCGATACATCCCTCATATCAAGAGAGTTAAGGCGAAGGTACCTTAAATGTCTCAGATTGAGACTCAAAGAAGACAACTTTGGAAAAGAGAAATTTGGTGAAAGACCCGCATGAAGCACACGTAAGTTGTTATTTCTTGAAAATATAAGAGGATCCACGTTAGAACCTTCGGGGGCGAATATTGTACGCAACTTCTTGGCGTTACTTAACTTCTTCAGAAATGTTTTTGATATATCTTCATCTAATTCTAACCTCAACCGACGAACTTTAGAAACATCTGTAAACTCACTTGCCTTGAGAGCTGCCAATTCATTTTCCCCACCAACTTCTTCGGCAAGATCATGCACAAGATCGTGCATTTTGCACGTCTCGATGTCGCCTAATTCGTTCTTCTTGAAATTATGAAAAAAGGAGCTCCACGCTAGACTTTCGAAGTAATTACGTCCAATGTCTTCAGCGGATCTTTTGTTTTTTATATTAGATTGTTTGACAAATCCTTCTGCCATCCAAAGATGAACCAAAATTTCTTTGCTAATCTCCCAATTCTTGGGAAAGATTGAGCAATAAGAGAAACATTGCTTTAGTTGAGATGACAAGTTATTATAGCTCAATTTTAATACAGGTAAGATCTTTCTTTTGCTTTCTGGAGTACTCCAAATATCATCATCTCTAATCGATATCCAATCACTTCCTTTCTTTTTTAAGTGCATTAGACTTCCAAGAAATTTTGCTGCGAGTGGTAAACCACAGCATTTTTTTGATATTTCTTTTCCTATGTCTGACATTTCTGGAGAAATTAATGCTCCACCAGGAGAAAAGGCTCTTTGCTTGATGATAGACCAACATGCATCATCTTGCAATTGACTCAAATTGTAAGGAGGAATACTTCCCCTAACAATAGATGCAACTCGGTCATTACGTGTGGTGATCAGTATTTTACTCCCTGGAGCACCAACAAGCAACACAGACTTGAGGCACTCCCATTGCTCGGAATCATCATTCCATAAATCGTCCAGTACTAACAAATATTTCTTCCCATCTAAATGTTCTCGGACTATATTTACTAGCACACAGAAATTTGAAACCCTATGGAACTTAGTTTGAGTAATAGACTCCATTATTTTTACTAAGAGGATTTCAATATCAAAAATTTCAGATACATGAACCCACATTGTTGGCTCAAACAGTTTCTTTACCACCTCGTTTTTGTAAACGAGTTGTGCAAGTGTTGACTTCCCAAGCCCTCCCATACCCACTATGGATATTACATAAACCTTTTCAAGAGAATGATTAGGATTGTCAAAAACTGGTGGTGGTGATGATGATGATGATTTGGGATCTGTTGTTAAAAGTTTTATTATCTGGGATTCATCATACTCCCTTCCTACGATTTCTGACTCATTAACATGGGAAGTGACTTGTCGGTCCAGTTGTTCATTACTTTCACCATCAGGAATAGGTGCAGTAACTTGTAACTGAAACTTATCTATATCTTGGGTTATTTCATTTAATCTTTTGTTTATGTCTTTGATTTTTTTCGCCATTTTGAAACGAAATATAAGTGAAGGGTTTGAAGATGAAGTGAAATTCAATACCTTATGCGTCAAGCTATCCTCTCTATCACGGCGACGCATGTCCTCATAACAGAACTCATCAATCACGTCATCAGCGTCATAAGCAATATCCTTGAGCCTTCGTAACCAAAGTCTTACAAGTTCTTCCTTCTCTTGCCTCCTCTCCGCGTCGGCAATCACAGCGAGAATCATTTCCGAGGTTGTTTGAATCTTCTTCAAGTCATCGTTGACATCCAAAGCCAAACCGATGTCTTTGGAGACAACACCCACCAGTTTTTTTAGGATTCCTGTTGCACCGCTCATAAGAATCTCTTCCATAGTAGAAAATTTCACTGAACTAAAAAGAAGACAGGAAACCAGAAATTAAGAATAGGAAGACAGCAACTTTAATTACTAATCTCAGAGAGTTGTTTATGCGTGAGATGTTAGTTTTGCTCTGAACTTATAGATGCTGTCTCGGATCTTATAAAATTGAATAACGCAAGTTGTTGTAAATTCAACCACGTTATACACGTCATTAAATTGTACTTCATTTGTCATAACAGATTGTCAAATTATTCTAGCTATTTGCTGTCCGACTGAACCATGTTCATGCATCTTAGCTTCAACCGTACAAAAACGCGCAATTTAATAATCCAAGCAGCAAACTGTTTACTAAACAATTTGGTTTCACTGCGAATCCATAGTACTTCTAAGCCAGTAGCTCGTAGTTTCCTTGCATTTGCTTAGCATTGTTATTAAAGTCTGGCGCAAATAACAAAAAGAACTGCCTCTGAATCCGGATTTTAATCACATCTCGAAGTTGTTATTAAAGTCTCATACTCCAAAGGCTGGATTTAGCCACAACGTATTTATTGCCTTGTTAATTAGAGCGTCCACAATCAAACGATCATACTAAAAACCAAAACCAAAAACTAAATTTTTTGGGGTTTGGGGGTGTTTAAACACAATGACGGTGGAGCAAATTATAGTCAGGCGTATTTTTAATGTCCGCGAGAAACTGAGTGAATGATGGGGAGCATCTTTAAGTTACGCCTGATGGGATTATGGAGCAGACATTAAACATACGTCCCGTATGGAGTGGATTTTTAATGAACGCCTGTCCATGGAACGGACATTAAACTTACCTTCAACTTACACCCCGCTTCAAACGCAGATAGTATTTACGCCTGTCATCATACGCACCAAATATACTCCGAAACCCAGAAAAATCTGACCAAATTTAGTTTTACTCCAGCCTACTGTGATTGGAATTTGGACCAAATATGGTTTTAGTCCACTTTTTACTCGTCCATTGTGGACGCTAGATCTTACAATTACCGAAGGTAATAATGAGTTCGGTAGTCCTATATACAAATGTGAGACCTTCGGGACATGCCAGGAGAATCTCACAGATTTTTGGCAGTGCAGCAGTAGAAAGATGATTTTCAGTCATCCACCTTTGGGATCCCAATTCCCAAGGGATATTGCATCATCCAGTTTATAGAACTGGTTGTAAAAGACGAACTCAATTTTAAAAACATTTGTTCACGACACAAATAGACAACTGTCTTGTGTATCTATCTACAGGGTAATATATAGTTATTCCTAAGATTTTGCTGAAACTATCAGCCAAATTGTGTATGTTACAGGCCTAGACTAGCAAGAGCACAGCATATTTCTCCATGTATATTTGTGGTGAAAATTGTTTGTAATAAGTTATAAACAGCAGCAACAAGAGCTTTATCTCAAACAGAGAATCATAAACTCAGAAGTGTTTCTAGGATACGACTCAAACACACCAAATAAAAAACAGTTTGCATTACGTATTACAATACGAAGAAGAAAAAAAGAAAAAAAAAACATTATCAAGCTAAGAATAAGATCAAGAACCATGATACACGATGACAGAAGAAGAAAAAAAATCGTTCCGAGGAGCGCCTTTTTGCACCTCAAATTCCACCCATTACAAATTAGCAGTAGAGCAAGAGACATGGTATTACACAAAATACCACCTAGATCCTATTAAGCGAAAACATGTTTATAGAATACCAAAATCTTTTGAGAAAACAGATCCTTTACAAAATACTAAATGTATCCCCATTTCTTAACTACAACAGAGGGTTTGAACAAACTAATCCAATTTGAAGTTCATATCTGTAATCTGCAAACCTTAATTTTAACATAAAAAAAAGCCGAGAAGTTAATCGATCAACTGAAATAAACAACAAAAAGTTAGTGCAAAAAATCACAAGCTAGTCACTGGGAGGATTTACTAGCAGTGGTAGATTTATTAATAGGTGGAGATATCGAAGGAGTGGAAGTCGAAGTTGAAGCAGTAGCTTCCTCTGCTTCAACTAATTTTCGAAGTCTTTCTTGTAATACTCGAACCCTAGTTTCAGTAGCTCGAAGCTTTCGCCATCTATAACCTGCCCAGCAAGCAAAACCACCATATACGAGGATATATGAAGCCCAAACATAAGGATATTCTTCAGCGTGTTGTTTGAGTTCTAGATACTTGTTTTCTAACCTTCCCTTCCAATCTGCTGGAGAAACTTGAGTTTCTTGCTGCTCCTGTAGTTGCTGATTTTCAATTCCACTTTGCCGTTTCTCTTCGTTCGCCATTACTGATTCAAAAATGAAAAGAGAAGAGGACATTTCAGATTTTTTAAGCCTAATGGAGAGAATGCAGACAGTGCCGTATTATTTAATAGTGTGAGAAGTAGTGAGAAACATGCACTGAAAATAGCTATCATTTAACCAACGGATGAAAGCTACTTTAAGTCTGTAACTATTATGGGATTCATGAATCCTGATATTAGTTACTGTCAGTAACAAATCAAGTTTAAAGGGGGCACATGACTAGGATCTTTACTACCCAAGCAGACATTTATTAGCAATGATGTATGCTGAGTTTATTTTGAACAGAATAAAAATCTAACTTTACACATATGACATGTTGGAAAGAAAGGACTTCGAAGTACACATAAAATAGCCGATATGAGAAAAAAACAGAACTTCTATCCAAGCAAAAACATTATAAGAACTTAAGAGTGATTGATTACACTGCACTTCAGTATTGTGTCTCAAAGCTTCACTATGTAATACAGCATTGGTGATGTGACATTGATACCCATGTTCACATATTCATGAAGCAGCATATACACTACATGAGAATTTCTATGTACAATCTAAAACGACCCTAGCAAAAATCAGGGCAGCGGGAATACAATTAGTGGTATTACTGCATTTGTAACTGAAACTGAGTTGGTATTTATACACTGAATCACGCATGCTTCTCAAGCAGCGAAGATTAGGTGTATAAACAGTAATCCAGTTTGGTTAGGAGTGCTTGTTTGGTCTGGGCATCTCCAATGCAGCAGCAACTTCTTAGAAGCAGCACATAGCCATGTACTGTAAGCATTAACTATAAAGAATGCGACTAATATGAGATGGGAGATGGCCTAACAGTGCAAAAAGGATTCATCATGGATTTAGTGGTATAAGAACATATTGGTAAGGCAATGTAATCTTCTGCAACTGTCAAGTATAGGTAATCAAACACTATTAGTGGATTCAAGCAGAAGTTAATCAAATACCAATAGCAGATACAGTGGCTACTTACTGTATCCATTTCATTGTTGCTTTATGTCATGACTTCTTGTTCAGTCTTTGGCAGAACACATATTATCGGCTTAACCAAATTTGTGCAGTTGCGTCTTTCTTGTAGACACAGAAAACTGAGAGTAGCCTAATTGACAGAAAATTAAGGGAATAACTGAGAGTAACCTAATTCTAACAACCTATTTTGTCAAAATTTGCTTTGACATACTTAAAACCTCTATCCTATTCATCCAATTAGGTTACACATTTTAAGAAGAAACATTACAACTTGCTAACCAATCTAAGTAAGCAATTATAACCATAAATGACTTACCAATAAGCAAAGTAAGAAATTGGTCCTTCCCAAATGCTAGCACTAGCTCGATGATGGTCATAGTAAGTACACACCTCCTCCTACTCTAACTCAATGGGGGTTTGTCTGCAACATGTACACATGTGCTACTCTTGACTTGGCCTGTGCTGTGTGGGAATCAGCTAGCCTTTCTCCTAAATAGTGAGTAGCTATGTTATATATCTAGTTCTTTTTCTCCCTCTTCTTTGGAAGATAACATGATCACAAATTACACTTCAACCAAAAATTTACTTCTCTAGAAATTTTTGCAAGATTTCATATCTCCCAAATGACAATGTTCTGTACCGTGACAGTTCTGTATCAAAAATTCTAAACACTCAATAACTATACCAGCCTACTAACACGATACCTTTCTAGTTATATAACACGTATAAGGGCTACCGGTATGTTAGCCACAACTCCTGGAATCTGCCAATCTTTTAACCTACTGCTATTCTTATCAACAACAAGAAGAGATCCTGAATCAACCTTACTATCCATTACTTGTCTTCCACCAGTTGGTAGGTCTCCTCAAGCTCGAATTACTAGATCCTAATTGAACCGAGTATTGGATAAAATTGGTAGAAAAGGATCAGGGGTTTTACCCAATTCATCAAAATCATAACACTAAAACAAATGAGAAGAACAATTCTAAACTTTAACCAAAAAGAACCTAGTTACAGCAAGCAATTGAAATTTAGAGTTCCCAATTAGGTTTTTCTTTCATAATTAGTATCATATATATAGGCAGAAATGTGATTTCAACTATGTAATTCAAAACCCTAGAATAAGAACAATAAAATTTCATTTCATTTCACCAAAATCAATATCAATTTAACCTCTTATTAAACTTCAATAACAAAACCCAGTTATCAAATAATGAATCAATACCCATACTCAACAAATCAATTCCACAAACAAACAAAATTGAAAAATCACAAATAATAACCATGATTGATGAACTAACCTCAAGTAGATTCTTCCCCGTTTTCAAGAATCATCCAAGGGGATTGAACTTCGAAACTCAATCAAAACCTTAATTTAGAGTTGGTTTTCTCACAAACCCTAATAAAATAAAACTGGGTTTTGGAGCAAAATAGTGGAAGAGAAGTAACTTAAACGGAGGAGGGGAAGGGGAGTGTGGAAAACACTTGACTGGATTCTTAACTTGTACCTAAAGTCGTGCGATACGTGCAGTTCGTACGCGAGAGCTGGTCACTAACTTAACAAATGGCCGAGGGTCTACAGCAACTTAAGCTGAAAATGTTTTTGTATTTTTTTTTCCGTGGTTCAGGGTTCACACATTGTACATTTCTCTGGAGCTGCTAGTATTTTCCACTGTTATCTGAAGTAACAATGGGATTTAACTCAAAGTCTCGTATGTGCTGTCTCTGTAAATTGATTTTGCTAAGGTTGCTGGTGCAGTAGTACCAATTCATAAAGACTCAGTCACCAATGTTCAGCCTTTTAATTTTTAAGTACTAATATTCGGTTTAAAGTTTAAGATAAACGGATACATAATGCTGGAGAAGACAATGAGTGGTAAACCCAAAAGACTTTGTTTATTTAGCAAATCTCTCCATGAAAACAATGTACAACTATCAAGGTTCATCGAGTCTGATTACATATCACCTACAGAGGTTACAAGCTATTGCTAAAAGGTAATGAATAGATCGATAGTTGACAGCAGTAATGAATAGGTGATCTATCAATATGGGCGACACCTTTGATCAAGGCCGCGGTTACAGTCGGACATTATCACCACAGCTATGCCTTCCTCCGTTTGACCCACGACTCCTGTTATTGCTGCTGTATCTGTCACTGTGCCATACCTGGATCCATTGAGTCATTGTCGCTCCTTCCACTTCTCGGTTGTGGAGGAGTGATTGGTTGCATCACAGGCTGTTGCTAAAAACAACAAAGAACCAATAAGATTAATAGGTTTACTGATGCTAGTGTAAATTAAGCATTTACTATCAAGGTCAAGGTAGGCAGGAAGCCCCAACCAGAACAGATACAAAATCAAAGTAAGGAAACTTGCAAGTGTTGAACTGTTTCCACAATAAACAGAGGAACTAAAAAGAAATTCCTCCAACCATAGTAAAAACTGGTAATTCCGTCATAGTGTTGTCAATTTAGCAATGAACCACTGAGACACTAAAAATGATTAGCTAAAAATTACCGCAACTATCCGACAATTCACTTTTCTAACGTCAGTAGCTGCAATAATTTATGGCTAACCATTTTTACTGCCCAAATGAGTCATGCCACCCTAACTCCTCCATTTTCTGTAAAGTGGAGAGTAGGATGCAAAATTATCATGTAACATGATGTTTTATTGTTTTACATGGCTCCATTACCATTTGATATTTTCGATCAATCAGGCAAAAGCATGGGAAACATTGCCATCCCAGCAGGAGGAGGTCCTCTGCCATAGATTAGAGGAGTCTAGACTAAAAACTCAACAAATTATGTACTAAAGCAAATGATAGTAATCACGGACCCACTAAGGTCTTACTTTCCAGTCATTGGTAAACAGCCAATGGGGCTGACCATTTGCTTTAGTCTATAAATACTTCACTCGAGCTATATGAATTGAAGACAATAATCATGTAAATGGAGCAAAGAATAACATGATTAAGACACAAAACAATCTGGTCAGCTTATAGTCCTATACCAACTAACTGACTGGTTAAAAGTTGAGTACCAAAACCTCATTTTTTTTGGAATGGGATAGTTGAAGGACATATACAAATTAACTAAGTTCACTGATTATATTTGCCTAAGAAATTATAAGAACTTAGTTAAAAGTTATCAAGTGGCTAGTCAACCACATTAATGTCCCTAAAATTCTGATTAACCAAATCACGGCAAGGAAATATAATCACCTGAGAGGAAGAGGGAGTATCTAAATGCTTAAGGTCTTCCACTTTACAAGCATTTTTGCCGAGATTAAATCCGGATCTTATGCCTTGGAATACGCAGACCAGGCATTGTTGTAATACTCGACAAATTGCAAAGCTACGGTTGCGGCTGGAGTTATATTGGTCCTGAGAGAAGAAACAATGAAAACCATGATTCAGTGCAGCAGCAATCCCTGGTTTCCAAAATACCCTAATTATACCTGATGAACACAGAACATTCACAGACACAGCCACAAATATGTGAAGCACAGCGGTAAAGCTGGTTTTCATCACCACACAACAAGAAAATACACTTTCTATGAAGCATTAGCAAATCAACCTTTCGCAGTTCCACCCAGGAACCAATTTCTGTCACAGCCTTCCTTATATCATCCTCTCCCCAGCTTCTACAATTATTTCCAACGAGTGCTTTGCTTGAGAAGGCGGGCACTTCACTGCTTTATCCTGACAAGTAGGTAAGTGGACAAATATATAAGAAATTCTATAAGGGGGAAAAAATGCCGGTGGCAACTAGAAAATAGAAAGGTACATATCACGGCAACAACACAAATAGTTGTAGCTTACTGTAAAAACCATCTCATGTCAAACAACCAAAGAATGTGCATAGGATCTGTAGATATAAATGTAAGACACCATTTCAAATCGTTTATTGGACCTAACGCAACTATGCGCTCTATAATCACATTCCTAATGTGGAATACGACTGAAGCTTGAGGCAATGCTAAACTTTTGAAGGAACAGAAACAGAATTAATTTCTCAGAGAAAGAAAATGGATTACCTTCAATTTTGAAATATGAGTTCCTTTATGGCATTCACAGCCAACTCTTTATTTCTGAAGGTCACAAATGCATAGACCCAACTCTCACGAGGATCTTTTCCTTTCATCAGCCTTATCTGATATATCCAAAATACAAACGCAACTAGTGTGAACCCTGAACATAGAACACAGTATGAGGGGAGAAAAATGAAAAAATTGGAAAAACTGTTACCTCGGTGGCCTCTTCAACAGTCTCACAAAATCTCCTTGCATCCTCTCTGGAAGCTTCTCAAGGGATGCTGCCAACATACACCTCAAAGCCATTAGGGGGAAGGGCAAGGAGCTCAGCGTGTTTGTGGAACTAAAAGATTTTTTTCTCTCTCCACTTTGACAAAGTCGTGAGCAGTTGACAAAGTCAACAGTGGGTGAAAAGTGTAAAAAGGGGGTTGAAAAACAGAAATCATTTCTATTTCATGATAAGTTGCTCTTCCATTTTCATCAAGGATAAAACAAAACAATCCACTGATTAATGTTTTATTCCACCTGGAAATGAGAAAAATAAATCTACGCTGACCTAATAATGTCAACAATGATTCTGCATAACAAGATTCTTCCATTTAAAGACAAGAACCACAGTGCCAAACAGGGTGCCATATGATGAGCAAGAAATCTGGCTAGCAGACTGCGCATTTCATCTTAACTAATCAACCTCATCCCATGTTTGAGAACCTTTGCCAACACAGCATCATGCACACCCAAACAAAATAGAAGCTGAAATGGTTAGACGAGGATCAACTCAGTGTTTCTGCTTCCTGTTGATATCATATAGCACACACACATCTGCAGCGGTCTTCATCTGAACAAATAAACATTTATTAAATAAATCTTCTCTGAAAACATAAATCCACATTGAGATAACAAGGTATTATACAAGAGTAATTGATTCAAGATCAAATGAAAATAATTTATCGAAATTGTGTACTAGAGTGTTTTTTAAGATAAAAAACTTACAG
This sequence comes from Papaver somniferum, assembly GCF_003573695.1. Taxonomy (NCBI): domain Eukaryota; kingdom Viridiplantae; phylum Streptophyta; class Magnoliopsida; order Ranunculales; family Papaveraceae; genus Papaver; species Papaver somniferum. The sequence continues at coordinate 34,968,626 of NC_039366.1, forward strand.
CCTTACAGGTGTACAGTTTTGGACTAGGATACTAGGTGATTTAAGATGATGAAACTCAGATTCTCAGAATCAGAACAAACTCTTAAGGAACTGTTTAAAAGTACAGCCGCAGTAGTGCATCTAAAGCATTGGGTTCATGCAAAGTCAAAATTGGTAAGTAACTTAAGCCCCACAACCCTCTGTCAAATACTACATGTTATTATGACCTCTTTATCTCCCTCTTCTTACTTTTAAGCTGCACTTCATGACATAAACTTTTTTCTGAATGTAAAATGATTCGCAATACTGGCATTATATATATTGATTAACTTATCTCCATACATCTCTACAATCATACTGCGGCTTTCTGTCGACCCAAGAAATTTTTGAGTCGACTTCATGTAGTGTGATTTGCTGCCACATTAAAGTGGATTCAATAGGGATAACACCAACAAAAGGCATCTTTTGTTTCTTCAGAGACAGATAAATGCTGGAAAATACATATATGATAATGAACAATAAAAAATCAAAAAGTCTACCTTGATTGAATTTGCGAGCTAACCAGCCGTCTAAGCCGTCACACACAAAGCTGCAAGCACAGAGGTTCTAAGATAGTAAGATGTGAAGATTTCAACGGCAATGAAGAAACCGAGTTTGAGATTTAAAAGCAATTCCTAAGGAGCCAAAGATTACCTGATGAAGTATAGTATTGCGAAGAGTTTCTTATCTTCAAAAGATCGAGCAAATGCAACAATATTCATGATAATTCTTATGTATCCTGAATAGAAATGAAATTGAAGAAATGAATGTCAATTGACGGAAAAGGAAGGAAACAAATAATTACTTCTGAGAACGGCAAGTAAGGACACCTTAACTCTTTTAAGGAAAAAAAAAAACAGAAAAAAAGAAAGAAAAAAATAACAGATTTGAACAAGGACTGTAAGTATGTACCAGTGATATTGGGGATGTAAAGGTAAACAGATAATGTGGACTGCTTATTCTTATTCGATGTGTCAACTACCGCCATTTTGTGTAAGAAATAGAAAGAGTGAGATATAAGAAGGTTCTAGAAACAATAGTTGGTCTTCAATTTGTTACAAGATGAAGTGCGTTATCATCAACTATAATTCTCTCAGCAATGTCCCTCTTTCCCTGCATAAACAAAAGAATTACCAAAACCCTCAACAAAACTGACATAAAAACAACAATGTGCTTGTGCGTGTGTGTAATTTGTTTAAAAACAAACAAGAAAATAAAATGAAATGAAATTATTGTTGTAAGGTATAACGTATATGCTAGGTTTTGCAAATGAGACAATTAAATCAGATTACTTGGATTAGATTAGCTATGCATGTATAGATAAGCAACGAAATGTTCCAAGATATAACCAGAATCAATTAGTAAAAATGAAATAAAATTTGTTCTTCGTATCTACCAGCCTATATAATTATTGTTAAATTAAATAAAATCAAATTAAAGAAAGAGATTTGGATCAGATCGGCAGAGGCAGCAAACCTGAAGGAATAAAACAAAGCAAAACGTTTCTTGAGGAGAAACAAATAAGATTCAGGGGAACTGACTTATGAATATGGTGATGAAAGTAGTGTTCGTAGCAAAAGAGAGTGTATTCAACAAGAATAAATTTCTCTCTTGCTCTCTTTATTTAAGTAGTGCAGCAGAAGATAGAGTGTGATTGAAACAAACTAGTGATTTCAAGGATAGAATCGTTGTACTCTTCAGCTCTTTCGAAGAAGAAGAAAGTGAAGATGGATAATGAGACCAAAATGCAAACAAACGAACAAAAAAATGAGCCAAAGGACGATCTCTGATTAGTTATTAAAAAAAAATACCGTCATTTTGCTTTTTGGAATTCATTTTTGTTGTGCCTTTATTTCTCTAGAAAGAACACACTAATATAAGCCACGTTTTCTTCTTCGGAGCAATGGGAATAAAAGTTATATAATGAACAACAAACAAGCATGTCAGGACTGTGCACAATCTGCAAAGTTGGAGCAGTAGCTGTGTGAAAAATCTGATGAATATTGGGAAGAGCATTTTGATACGCCACATTTTTGTTGATCATTTCAATATGATTCTTCTAATATTATAACGTTGACAATTTTACCATAGAAGTTCTGCTGTTGTGCACTAATCCTAATCCTTTCAATATGAATGAATACACTTTACCCTATGATCACTTGTCTACAAATTTTTGCAGCATTTCATATCTAACAAATGACAATATTCTGTTAACAGTGACGGGTTCTGTATCCAAAATTTCAACACTTACTGCTTGTACTACCAAGATACCTGTCTAGTTATCAAACATGTATAATGGTTATTGGTGTGTTGCCTGATAAAGCCACAGCTCCTATAATCTGCTAACGTTTTAACCTACTACCATTCTTATCAACAACAACAACAAGAGTTGCCGCATTTCATTAATAGACTACCACCATTATGTAGGTTTCCTCAAGCTGAAATTACTAGATACTACTTGAGTGACTGAGTGAGTAGTGCATAAAAAAGGAAACAGGGGTTTTACCGAATTCATCAAAATCATGACACTAAAACAAATGACAAGGAACAATTCTAAACTTCAATCTAAAAGAACCCTACTAATGAATCAACACAAACAAATTACAAGCATTGGAAGTTCCCAATTAGGTTTTACTTTCATCATCACAGGAATGTGATTCAAAACCCTTAAAATAGTCACTATAAAATATCAGTTCATTTCATCAACATCAATATCAATATCAATTCAACGGCAAAACCTCCGAAAAATGAATCAAAACCCATATTCCACAAAATCAATTAACAATGAAAAAACAGATATGTCTAGTGAACTAACCTTAAGATATTCGGATTCTAGCAGATTCTTCAACGTTCTGTAGAATCACATCCAACTGAAATGAACTTCCAAATCTAATTCAGAAAAGCTGATAAAATTTGGTTCAGAGCAAAAATGTGGATAAGACTTGAGAGTAAACGGGGGCTGAAAAAAAAAATTTTTTTAATTTTCTTGGGAAATGGCGCTAGACCAACGTAGTCAATATCGGATACCGGATTGTCTCGGCTGAGGACCGGTACACTGGTACAACATTGTATCGGGGAGATCTCGGTTTCAAATATCGGGGAGATATCGGTTCTAAATTTATATCTATAATTTATATTGTTTTACACAAAATTATACAACATTAAAATGCATCAATTTTAGAAAAACAAACAAGTTCATTCAAAACATAAGAGTCGTCGTATGAAGTTCAAATTGGAAAAATGGGAGAATTCACAACTTTAAAGTTCACAATCTGGAAACATAATTAAACATGGACATTACAATTTTAATCAAAATCATTCGATTCATCATAGATATCATAATCTTCCGTAGCTCCATCATCTCCACCAAGTAGCCCATAATTAGAGTCCAACATCAAGTCATCAGGTAGTGTTTGTGGCATTTGAATTTGATGCATTAGAAGAATCCATAATCACAACCTACAACAGAAATAAAACAAATTAAATTATAATATATGTCAGCATTTTCTCACTGTTTCTAGGGTGGCACACAGCAGACAACCCCTGAAATCTTAAGTGCATTTCTATTTTCCTACTTGATACTTTATTTAAGACCCAAATGAGGGAAGTTCAGTTGAATAATGTGTCATGAGAAATGTCGTCAAAACCTACAGCAGTGAATCATTAGACACGAGAAAGAAACTTTACTTACCAATATCATGATCAGTTTTAATATCTGCTGCAAAAAATTTGAGTGAACTCAATTCACCAAAGATGGAGGCCCAAAATTCTGTGACTGATGCTAATGTTGGCAAGGTGTGAGGTAAATCTAAGACTTAACAGATGGACTCAATGGCTATAACCAAACAAAGCACGTAGAACCAATTAAGTCTTCAGATTATGTTTGTTGTATATTCAGTCTCATAGAAACTGTCTACAGTACTCATACCGAAAATTCAAATACGATAGAAGCTACAATTAAACCCACAAAGATATAAACACCGTTGCTTAGATTAGTGGAAGTCAGTGGAATGACTCACATGACTATAAAGCAACCTACAGTCCAAACTCATACCAAAGGAACCTTAAGTCTGCAAGCATAATCACCAAACTAGCATGTCAAAAATGGGAAGAATGCTAGCTGCGTACCATCCCTAGCATTTTCATTTTACCCAAATTGTCTCATTTTTACTCTTATAGACAGGCTCTAGGAGAAGTAGCATCACTAATCTCACCAGCACAAATTTTGGGATGTTAATTACATGTCCCTAGAAATATCCAGGTGCACATTTTCGGTTATGAATTACCACCTCCAGAAGAACTAAGTAATGTCAACACAGTTCTGAGAGCAAGTTGGAAAAATCCTTGCAGCCCCAAGCTACAGACAATATTCAACACAAGTCATAATGAGAATGAACACCTTACGTTGTCAATGCTCTCCGATATTTGCAGTTCCTTGCTAAAATTTTAGATGGAAATTTATGCACACCCCACACTCCATTCTAGAAGCTTGAGATACATCGATCTATTTAAGTGCACCATATATACGCTGAGAAAAATGGCGTACAACTGGTCGTGGTGCATAGATTGAGTACAAGCTTCAGATTTGCAGGCACTCTTTTGTTCCTCCACAGAATTATCAAGATTATCAATGATATGAACATTAAACACTTCATTTAAAAGCTGAATAACAATATGAGTACCAATAAATCCAGCTCCACCAGTAACTAATATAGTCTGATCAAAATTACAAGCAGAACCCATTTCTCAAAACCAAATTTTAACAAAACCCAAACACAAAGCTTTTCAAAAGAAGTTGAAACAGGAGAGAATTTTAAGAATTTGAGATGAGAAGAAGATATGAGAGAATGAATGAGAATAGAAAAAAATATATAGGAGAGTGGTTTGAGCAAATCAAGGAACACAATTGTGTTCTGTTGCTGTTAAATAACAACAAAAGTAGTGGTTGAAATGAAATGGATTGTACGAATTAAATCCAACAATGAATTTACGAATTAAATCAATGGATTGTACTACAAAGTATGAGTTGAAATGAAACAGTAGCCTAGATTTAGACGAAATATTAAGAATATTTCATGAAACAGTTGCAGCAGTAGCCGTACCTTGATTTATTCTGCTCTTACGTTAATCATTGGAGAAGCTATACGCTGAATCTGTACAGTTGGTTTGATAGTTTCATACAGAAAGAACACACATAAATTGATTAGATCTAACAAGAATGGAACTATCAATTAAGATGGAGAAACTAATTTGTTAATGATGAAAACCAACCTTTTGTTAAGATAGAATCAATTAAGATGGAGAAGAAGAACCTGCAAACAAATTTACCTGAATTAAATCTCTTCCCTTTGCGTATCGATGGGATTTAGGGATTAAATTTCTTCCCTTCTCATAGAATTCCGAAAATGCCCTCATAAATTACTGTAAAAGCCGAATATCGCCGATAAATCGATGTACCATTTTTCCCGTATCGGACGATATTATCGGTAAAAAACCGTATCGCGATATTAGGATTTCCGTATCGCTCAGCGTCCGATACCGGTAATATCGCCGATATATCGGCCGGTACGGACGAAATTGACTACATTGGGCTAGACATAGAGTTTAACGTCCCGGCACGTGCAGTTCATACGTGAGTAGCAGAGAATAGGGTCGTAGGAATTACTATTTAGTCCAATTTTTCATGACCCGGTTAATGGCTAGTCCACCCACGAAAAACATTTACTCGTTAGTCCAAAAACATGCTCGCTAGTCCAAAAACTTTGTGGAGATTATAAAGTGTATTTTCTAAATGCCTAAAACACCCTTACAGATCTAATTAGTATCAACACATTTAATATTACTACTAGTAACTAGTATTAAGTAACTATTATGTTACTACATATTACATATGTATACTAGTATACTAGTAAACTAGTATTAATACTAGTATATATGTTATTACATATTACATATGTTACTATCATACATAGTATATTATATGTTAGGGTTAGTAGAGTAATTTTACTCTTTTCAAATCTTTTTTGGACTATGGAGTAAATATTGTTTCCCGGACTAGCCACTAATCCGGATCAGGTTTAGTGGACTAAAAAGGAAATCTCTATTTTCACTTTTTACATTGGAGAGGGCGGCTGTATACATTTTTTTTCTTATCCCCATCAGTCTCCACTCCACTTCAGATCTTCTTCTCAGTCTGTAATCCGGCAAATATTATCCCAAACAAGTAAGTTTTAATCTCTCCTATCCGATTCCGATTTCTTTATTAGGGTTCTATTCTTACTGGGTTCTTTCTGTTCCCAAGTTGTTTTTTTTTTTTTCTTTTAGACCTAATTTGATCTGTAAAAATTGGGGTATAAAAAGAAGAAATGGGTGATAATATTGCAAAGACTATTTGGACACCATCAATGACTCGTTATTTCATTGAGTTACTAAAACAACAAGCTCTGAGAGGAGGCCCAAGAGGGAAGAAGAAGATGACTGGTTCTGCACTTCGAAAACAAGTATGGGCACACATTACAGCATTATTCAGACTGAAATTTGGGGTTCAATATCACACAGATGTATTAAAGAACCGTTTCAGGACTTTGGGTAGGAAATATGATGCTATTACTACTCTTCTCAACAATGGATTTCTATGGGACACAACCAGGCATATGGTGGTTGCTGCTCATGATAATATGTGGAATACATACATTAAGGTAGTACATTTCTCCATCTGTTTCACTTTTTTTTTCCAAAAGTATCACTTTTCCTGAGGAAGTATTAAGGCTCATTTGTGCAATTTGAGTGGATTAGTCATTTGTTTAAGTTGTGTGTGTTGAAATGATGTGTGTCTGTGTGCAGGCACACCCGGATGCAAGGTCTTACAGAACTAACAGCACACCGTTCTATGATGATTTGTGTGTGATATTCGGTGGTGCACCTGTTGAGGAGAAATTTCGTGATGAAGAATATATGGAGGATGATTTTTTGATTGAATCACCTGCAATTGAAAGAGACCCAGCTTATGATGTCAAAGACTCTTCACATGCTGGTGATGAGGCTATTTGGAAGATAAGCACAGAAGAAGAAGAGGCTGGTGCTGAAATTGGTTTCTGTAAGGCAGAGAACATGGTTCATTCCTCGGAAATGCCAAACAAACAGAGCGAGAAAGTGTTATCTGACCAAGGGGCTTTTGCAAATGAAGGATCGTCAAAGGTAGAGCTGACTCGTTGTGAATATCGAACTAGGGTCAGTTGGACACCCTCAAAGGACCGTTATTTTATTGATCTTATGAAGGATCATATCCTTCAAGGGAATAAAATTGGGCGTACTTTTACGAAAGATGTATGGATGCACATGATTGCACTGTTCGGCGAAAATTTTGGAGCTCAGTATGACAAGAATGCATTGTATAATCGTTTCAAAACACTGAGGAAACAATATCTGTGTGTTAAGGGACTTCTTGGCCATGGTAGGTTTGAGTGGGATAAAACACTACACATGGTCAAAGCTGATGCTCATGTCTGGGATGACTATGTCAAGGCACACCCAGACGCCAGACAGTACCGAGTCAGGTCTGTGCCATATTACAAAGATTTGTGCATAATATATGGTGATACATATATCAGCGGAAGAAATAACAATCTTGGCGGAGATCCAGTACACAAAGTTCAGGAAGACTCCTCATATTTGAATGGTGATATACTTAATCAGCATAAAAAAGGTCTACTTAAGTCGCCATTAGGTTCTGGATACTCTAACAAACTGAAGAACACAGACCAGAGTATGATTGATGCTATTCAAGAGATGAGGAGTGCAGTCACTTTGTTGGCAGAGAAGACCGAAGAAACGAGTGATTATGTCTCAACAGAAACTTGGATGGCAGCACTTCGTGCTTTACCGGACATAGATGAAGAACTACTTTTAGATGCATGTGATTTTCTAGAGGTAGATGCAAAGAGAGCGAAAGCGTTTGTACTTTTAGATGTAAGCCTTCAAAAGAAGTGGTTGTTAAGGAAACTTCGCTCTTCGTAGACTACCGAATGTGTATTATTCTCATAAAGTTTTGTGTCATGAGAATAAATTTGGACAGAGAAGACATGGAAATGGTTGAGGAAAATCGGAACAATACTAATGGTAGTTTGGTCACTAGGCTGAAAGATATGGCTGTAAATTGGAATAATACTAGTGGTAGTTTATGAAATGGGGTAAAAAAGGATTTAAACATGTTGATCGAGCCGTGGAAGCTACCCAAAGAAAATGGCTAGAGATTCAGAAAGTGGTACGCTTGCAAGACATAAGTGAGGTGGAAAAACAGCTAAAGATTGAGCTTGACAACCTGGAAATTACAAGACAGAAATTTTTGAAGCAGTGTAATACATCCCATTAGATTTCAGCAGCTGACAAAAATACTAGAGCGTTTCACCTGTCAGTCATGCAAAGGAGAAGGAAAAATAACATTCCTGCAATTAAGTTGGCGAGCAGTGAGTGTACTTCAAATCCTGACAGTATCACAAGCATGATAATTCTAGCCACCTACCTTCTTTCCTGTCAAAAGCATCCTGCAAGAGGAGCAAATAAAGCAACTCAGCTGTGTACCATCTGTGAGGAGTTAAAGACTGCTCTAAGTCATATTGGTGATCTCAGAACCTCTGGTCCGGACGGCTACCCAGCTATTTTCTGTTTGAGGTGCTGCCATCTTGTGGGAGCTGAGGTTACGGAACTCATTCAACATTGCTTCAGCTCTGGAACTCTCCCTGCAGGTATAAACCACACTAACCTCACTTTGGTGCCTAAATGTAAGTCTCCATAAATTGCAGCCGAGTATAGACCCATCGCCTTGTGTAATGTGTTATATAAATTTGTAACTAAAGTAATAGCTAGGAGACTTGGGCAATTTATGGATGGTTTAATAGCTAAGAATCAATCGGCATTCATGCCAGGAAGACAGATCCTAGACAACATAATAACCGCTAAAGAACTTGTTCATTCAATGAAACTCTCTAAATCAGTGGTAGGATCTTTTGACCTGAAACTAGATATGTGGAAAGCTTATGATAGGGCGGATTGGACCTTCTTAAAGCATATTCTAATGGGAATTGGTATAACTGGGTCCCTTCCTGTTTTAATTATGAGTACTGCTTTCTTTTCTGTTATGGTAAATGGAATTCCTATGGGTTTCTTCTACGAAGAAAGAGGGATTCGACAGGGGTGCCCCCTTTCTCCCTACTTATTTATTCTTATATCTCAGGGTCTTTCTTGGTTAATCTTAGAACGTGCTAACCTCTATAATGGCTATAGAATTAACAAGTATACACCTGCGGTGAGCCATCTTTATGCTTGCAGATGACTTAATGTTCTTTGGAGTTTTAAATGACAGCACTATAACTTCTCTGCAAGACATTCTAAATATCTATACTCGTTGGTCCGGCCAAAAGACAAATTTTCACAAGTCTTCAATCCACTTCAGCAAGTGAGTCAATCCTACTAGACAGAGAGAGATAGCTGAAAGGACGGGTATTCCAATTATGCATGCTGGCGAAAAGTACTTAGGAACTTATCTTCCCAAGTCCGATAAAGCCTGTACTTCATATAAATTCCTTGAATTGAAGATGGACGACAAACACGCTGGCTGAAAGAGACATTTCCTAAATCATGCTGGGAGGACTACTTTAAATCAAGGTGTTCTCGCTTTAATTCTTCCCTACTACATGGCATTTTGCTGTCTTGTCCCTAAATATATTTTGGCCAAGCTTATAAAAGAATAATGAGAGCATTCTGGTGTGGGGATAACAAAGACAAGAGGAAAAGGCACTTCATTGCATGGGAGAAGCTCAATGAAACCAAGGCTAATGGTGGTAAATGGTGGTATGGGGCTTAGGAAGCTTGAGGATATCAATAAGGCCCAGATAGAAAAATCTATGGAGATTCTTGAATGAACGATGTAGTCTCTGGGGTTGTTTTCTTGAGAGCTAAGTATGTTAAAGAGAAGAAATTCTGGAGCTGTAATCAGATTAGTAACTGCACAAGTACTTGGGGGGAATTATGAAGGAAGGTTGTTGCTGGCAAGTGGGGAGTGGTACTACTATTTCTACTTCGAAGGATCCCTGGTTCCCATCACTGGATCCATGGTTTTGACAAGAAATGCAGGTTGTGCGAGGGCCAAGATGAAACTGTTAATCATCTATTCTTGCAGTGTCCTTGTACTCTGTCCCTCCTATTTGCTTCTCACCTATCCCTGTGTATAGAAAATTATGCAAACTTGTCCATTAAAGATCTGCTTATCAAGTTACTTATGGTTAATGGAGTAGGAGCCGAAAGTTGCAACTAAATTTCGTTGAGACAAATTACATTTATGATAATAGATCCTTGGATTTTATAGTCTGGAAATTTTTATTTATTTTCCTGTACAGTTTCTTGATAGAGATTCCATGATCGTCTTCCTCCGGCCAGTTTCTTGAAAATGGCCGTGAAGCAGAATCCATGAGGATTAGATTTGGTTTGGGAAAAAAAAAAAAAACTAGTATTTCTTTCTTGCAATAGATGAGATGGGTTGTCGTGCATCTCCATGGAGGTAGCATTCTCCAATGCAACGGGATCTATCATTTATCACATGTGTATGTAGTTCAGGCTGTAAATTGATTTTGATGTTCAGCCTTGTAAATTTAAATTCTAATATTAAATCTAAAGTTCGAGATATAAATCGGATACATCAATGCTGACAACATAATGTTGAAGTTAATGTGATAACCTAAAGACTGTTAATTTAGCACCTCTCCAAGAAAAGAATTTAGAACAACTATTAAGGCTATCAAGTCGACTACATGTCCCCTACAGAGGTTACAAAGCTAGTGTTGATGGTGATAAATAGATATAGATTGCTCATTGCTGACAACTACAGAGGTTACCACATGACACTACTCTCCTCTGGTTGTATTTAAAGAGATGGGTGATCTATCAATATGGGCGATACCTACGATCACGGTCGCGGTTACGATCACGATCACGGTCATTATCACCACCGTTATGCCTACCTCCGCTAGACCCACGACTCCTGTCATTGCTGCCATATCTATCACTACTGCCATATCTGTCACCACTGCCATATCTGTCACCACTGCCATATCTGTCACTGCTGTCATACCTGGATCCATGGGATCCGCGGTCATTGTCACTCCTTCCACTCCTCGGTTGTGGAGGGGGAGTGATTGGTTGCACCGGAGGCTGCTGCCTAAAAATAAGAAAGAAACAGTAATATTAACAGATTTACAGATGATATTTTAAGGTTAAGCAAGCATCTTATCTTATCAAGGTAGACAGGCAGGACCGACAAGACAAGATACAAAATCAAACACAGAAAACTTGCATTTATTGAATTGTTTAGACAATAAACTGAGGAACAAAAAAATGATTCCTACAACCTTTGTAAAAACTGGTAACTCCATTATAGCACTGTCAAATTAGCTAAGAAAATCAACCATTTCAAAGTTTTCATGTTTTTATGACAAAGCAATATATAAATACAAGCTAAAGCTTTGGCACAAAGAAGCGAAGGTGTTCAAAATATAAAATATAAACGGGAAATATATAGAGGTAACGAGCTTACAGAACATATCCAACCCGTCCATCAGGTAAAAGCATGGGAAACATTGCCATTCCAGCAGGAGTAGGTCCTCTGCCATAGATCAGGGGAGGCTAGCAAACACAAACATCATTAATTAGTACAGGACAAAGCATAAAAGGAAACGCAAACACAACCTGCAGATGTTGATACGCCAATAATAATTGTGGTAATAACAATAATAAAAGTGAATCAATTACGAATATTAATAATATCTCACCTGAGCAAGTCCTGGTGGTGCACCATAAGCACCACCAACAGCACCATAAGCACCACCCACAGCACCATAAGCACCACCAATCATCCCATATCCCATTGGAGGATGGGTTGGAAGTACAGATGATTTCTGGGGTGTTGGTCGTGAAACAGGCTTCCCATCTCCCTGTGTCTTTGCGAGAGAACACTCTAAACTTTGACCTATTAGCATCAGAAAGAACATGATCATCTTTTGTGCCTTCAAGCATTAATCAGAGCACAAAGAGAAGAAATCACATAATGACCATCTTGAGAAAGAATTACCAGCTATTTCATATTTTTCGGTGTCCTTGATTGCTGCCATCGCACTTGACCTCTCAGCATAATGCACAAAACCAAATCTGTTCTTTTCCTGGCCAGGCTTTGCAGGAGGCAACACTACCTTTGTGATCTCACCGTGATGTTCAAATGCGTCCCTTACTTGATCCTCAGTTACGTTCTTCGGCAAATTCTTAATATATACTGCCTTTATCTGTAAGGGGAAAGTTTCAGTCAAGAGTTAAAGTCAAAGTAGTATTTCACACTAAAAACCCCACTATTATGTCCTAGACTAATGATAGTACTCATGGACCCACTCAGGTCTTACATGCCAATTCATTGGTACACAGCCAGAGATCATGGACCCACTAAGGTCTTACATTCCAAATAATTGGTATGGAGCCAGTGGGAAAGCACATTTGCTTTACTCTGTAAATATTTCACACAGCTACACAAATTGAAGACTATATCATGTAACCAGGGCAAAAATTAACATAATTAAGATACAAAACAATCTGGTCGTTTTATACCATATAACGGACAGGTTAAAAGTTGAGTACCAAAAACTCTTTTTTTTTCCAGAGGGACGTAAACTAACTGAGTTCACCAGTCATATTTTCCAGATCACAGGGATAGAAATCAAGCGTATAGGTTATTGAACCTTAAAGAGATCAGCCAAGTAATTAAATGGCTAGTCATCCACATTACTGCTCCTAAATCAAAATATCTGAACCTCAGCAGGAAAAATAATCACCTGAGAGGAAGACGAAGTATCTGAATGCTTAGGGTCTGCCCACTTGACAGTTGGAGCATTTTTGTCAAGCTTAAATTTAGGCCTCGACATCTTCTCCCTCGCATACTCAGCACAAGCATTGTTATAATACTCAACAAATGCAAATCCACGGTTGCGGCTGGAGTTGTATGGGTCCTGACAGAACAGCAATTAAAACCATGAATTCGGTACAGCAAGACTCCAAAATAGCCAGGTGGTTATAATCACCACAGAACAAAATTAGCAAACCAACCTTTCGCAGTTCCACAAGTTCCACCCCAGGACCAACCTCTGTCACAGCCTTCCTAATATCGTCTTCCCCCCAACTTCTAGGAATATTACCAACGAATAAGCGGTGCTTTGCTTGAGAAGTCGAACACTTAACTGCTTTATCCTGAGAAGTTGACAAGTGAACAAATATATAAGCAAACTCTAAACGGAAAACAAAATGTGGGTGGAAACCAGAAAGTACGGAAGTACATATCACGTCCACAATACAGATAATAGTAATTTACTGTGAAGATTGTTCCACATTGAAAAACCGAAGTGTATAGAATCTGTATATGCAAATCTAAGACACCAATTCAAATTGTTTGTTGGACCTAACACAACTATGACTTTGTAAATCACATTCCCCGGTGGCATATAATTTAACCTTGAGACCATGCCTGAAGTTCTTAAGGAACAGAAACAAAGTTAATTTCTCAGAACAAGTAGATGTATTACCTTCAATTTCGAATTATTAAGTTCCTTTATGGCTTTCACAGCCAAATCTTTATTTTTGTAGGTCACAAATGCATATACCCTACTCTCACGAGGATCTTTTCCTTTCATCATCCTTACCTGATATCACCAAAATACAAACACAATCGCTAAGAACCCAACAAATATATGTTACACAGCGTGAAAAATATATAACAGCCATCAAAAAAAAATGCTACCTCGTGGACGTCTCCAACTGTCTCACAAAATCTCCTAACATCCTCTTCGGAAGCTTCTAAAGGGATGCCGCCAACATATACCTCAGCGCCATTAGGGGGAAGGGCAAGGAGCTCAGCATGTTTCTTGCTCTCATCATCATCTAAGGCATCTTTCATCTCTCGATCAGTACCACGACCTACACGGGCATCAGCGTCCTCTTCCTCATCTTCTTCCACTTCCTCTTCTTCTACCTCTTCCTCCTCAACCTCTTCTTCAACATCTTCCTCGACTTCCTCATACTCTATCTCTTCCTCCTCTTCCTCAGGATCATCTAGGTCCACCTGCTCTTCAGGCTTTTCAGATTCGACTGGCTTACCATCTCCTAGAGCACTTGACTTCTCTCTCGGCATCTTCTTCTTATATATTAAATAACGTTAAGCTTGCAGGGCAACTGTGAAGGAAGTACAGAAGGTAGAAGAAATTGGAGAAATTCGGAAAGGGGAAGGCCACAATGAGTTGCAATGTGAGAATATTGATAGAATTTGTGCCATCAGAAATGGCTTCATGGAGTAAAGGGATGATAAAAGTAGTAGTATTTGCATCATTAGTAGTAATGAAAGGCCAAGTGAGATTTCTTTCTTTCTTGAATGATAAAAATATTTGGGGGATAATTTTAGGGTTACAGAAAATGAAGATATTTGGCCAGTTATTTAACTATCTAAAATTTCCTGTACAATGCATTCAAATAGAAAGCACACACAACAACAAAAAAAATGCTTCATAAGAAAAAAAAACTTCCATAGAATCAAGCAAAAACGGTGACCTAGATGTAATTCAAAACAGCAAGCAACTATCTTTGTAAGAAGTAACAAATTAGGGGTTTTTCTAGGGCATCAAATGCTTGAATTAAGTCTATCCAGTTCTAGAAAATACAGGAAAAAGAAAACGTAAAAATCAAGAGAGAAGGAGAAAAGTAGAGAGATTTACCAGGGGAGATCGGGTATTGACAAGCGAGCGCAAGCGAAATGAAGGGTTTTCTGTGCTGAAAAACCCCTTCTTGTTGGATAAAGAAGAAGAAGAGAAAAATCTAGGGTTTGTGTTGGTACTTTTTTGAGCTCGTGGTGTTTCCTGTAGATTTTGAGATTTTTATCGATTTGTTCTCGAACTTATAATATTGAATTATATTGATATTGACGTATGTGGGAGGACGGTCCTACCCTTATGTGTGTCCCGTGCCTAGTTAGCAATTCGGGATTCGGCAAACGTACGGAACGGCAAACGTACGAGTATTATACGGTTTTGTAAAGTCCAGATTCGGTCCAAAATTCGGTCAACGGGACGTGATTCGTCAGTAATTCGGAACGGCATACATACGTGTATAATTCGATTTATAAATGTGAGTTCGGCTCTGAAAATTCGGTATCTATATATAACAAATAATTTCTATTTATAAGGTCATAGACCAATTTTTATGCATATGTGTGAGTTATTTAAAGAAAAAATAAACTTAATATGATGATATTAATAATATGTACAACATTAGTTATCCAAGAGGACGTCGTATGGTGGTTTAGATGCTTGGTTAGTGAGTTTGAGATCTCTCTCACCTTCACCTTCAAATCTCTTCAGTCGTTTTTGTTTCATAAAAATTACAACACGTCTAATATTTGGTCGTGTATGCTCGGAAGGCAGTAAAGCCCAAAAAGTGGAGTCTTTGAAAAGTAAAAGCTAAAGAATTTATGGCGAATTAAGCGGACGTATCATTCGGAATACGTAAAATTCGTGAACGGTTCGCGAATAATCCGGAAATGCCACATAATACGCGACTTGGGTTCGGAGTTGCAAACGTACGCGAATAAGACGGTAAAATTCGTGATACGGAAAAATTCGCGAATGATTTGCGAATCATTCGCGAACTTACTAACTAGGGTCCCGTGAAGTGTTTATTAGATCATTTGACTACCCGCTTGGATACTAGCAAATTTTTTGAGCAGAAGTTTTGAAGCAGAGTTTAATCTCAAAAGTCTGGAATAAATAAACCTGTCGTTATTAGGGGCTACCCTGAAAGAATTAGGCGACTAAATAAGATAAAATATGTTGAAAATACTTGTATGTCTCTTCACAAGCGGTAGTTTAGAATATAGTTTTGTCTACCGATTACTAGTTTGTATAAGAATGGGTTATTGTCATAATCGGTAGCATACTAACATATCATATCTACCTATTGTTAAAGTAGAAAAATACAATTTTATCTGTTTTATAAAAAAAATGAATTTGGGACAACCGTCTATAATCGGCAGCAAAAGAACATCATCTATCTATCGATTATAGTTGCCGACACAACCGTTGAACGATTAAGAACACCTAAACCCTAATTTCATTTCATTTTCTTTATTTTCTTTTCAACTCTTCTTCTCCTCTTCTTCTTCCCTTCTGATTGTGGATAGTAGAAACATTATTCCCCCTTTTCAAACTTCAATTCATTGTCGTTGTTCATCGCCGAATCAAAAACATCGTCGATTTTTCTATAAAACGATGACTGATATTAATGAACCCTCGAGAGATCGAGAAAAAATAAAGAACAAAGCAATTGCAACTGCCTCAAACGACGAAGAACACGAACACGAAGAACATGATGAGGATGACGTCGCTCGTGTAGGTGGTGGTGGTGATTCTGATAATCAAACTCTCCAGGAAATGGCCCCAATTAGGTAAGTTTCTATCACTTTATGGGTTTATATTGCTTCAATTTGACGAATCCATGAAATTTAGTTTTAGGATTTTC
This sequence comes from Papaver somniferum, assembly GCF_003573695.1. Taxonomy (NCBI): domain Eukaryota; kingdom Viridiplantae; phylum Streptophyta; class Magnoliopsida; order Ranunculales; family Papaveraceae; genus Papaver; species Papaver somniferum. The sequence continues at coordinate 34,985,237 of NC_039366.1, forward strand.
GGTTATTTCCCAGAATCGGTAGTTTCGATCTTCAATTTAACTACCGATTTACAACGACCACAATCGGGAGTTAAATTTTATGGGTTACTCCGGATTATGTATCGATATTTGGCACTGCACCCAAACATGGGATTAATCGGTAGCTAGTTTTTATTTTGCCTTCCGATTGTAACAAAGGATTAGAACATGTAGGGACACACAATTGGTACCCAGAATCGGAAGATACTTAATAGTATTTGTCTTCTGATTGTGTATAATCGTAGTTTAGACAAATTCAACACACTACAGATTGTGAAGTTTTTAAAATTTTGTGATTTTAGCAAAATCCTATTTCGGGGCTACGTTTTAATCGGAAGCCAAATGCTATTTCTTTACTTCCGAGTATAGACAATCGGTTGATATGTTATATTGTTTTGTTCTGATTATATATGTCTCATAGCTATATCAGTTTCTGAACCCAAATTGATGCATAATCGGGAGAAAGAAATACAATATGACTTCCGATTAAGTGTAATCGGAAGAATTTTTTTTACCTTTTCTTTCGATCGTGCAGAATCGGAAGTCAATCCTAGTTTTTTTCTCTCGATTGTGTAGTTTGTAATGTGATTCTTACGAACCAATTTGTTGTTTAGGGACAGGTGAGGCAATAAAGACAAAGATACAACTGTTTCAGGGCCTCTTCAAAAAGGGGGTAAGAAACTAACCGCTAGTGCGCGGAGAGAGAGTAGCCAAAAAGGAACTCAAGAAGAAGTACAAGAAAGTGCACCGGAAATCACTCAAGATGAAGGACAACCAAGTGGTTCACAAGGAGAAGGATGAGTTATAAGGAAGCCAATCGCGAAGAAAGCATCATACCTTGTACCTATTGCGTTGAAGAAGACGAATTTTTAAGAAGAAATCCCTGGGCTGCCTAGAGATGGTGGAGCATTGTTATTTGGCTACAAAGACTCCTAGGCCAGAGAAATCTACGAAATCGAGGTAATAATCGTATTATTTTTTACAAACATATTGTCATTTTATTCGTAATAATACTCTATTAATTTTGTAATATGTTTTGTATTTAATAGTATCATTCCGACGCGATTTGTCTACTCAAGCCCACTGCCGCATCAGTAAAAGTAATGAAAGATTGGCCTTTAGATGGTGAATGTGAGAGGTTCAAGAGAAGGATAGCCAACTCTGGATTAGCTAGTGCTGCCCAAAACTCAATGTTGGACCATGATCGGGTTGCGATATCGGCTTTTGTGGAGAGAATGTATCCCGAGACTGACACTTTTCATATGCCATTTGGGGAGATGACCATTACTCCAAATGATGCCAAGCAGATTCTTAATCTCAATGACAATGGTGTGGATGTCAAGTATGAGTACACAAAGCAGTTAAGTCGGGCAAAACTTTATGATTTGTGTAACAAGTGTCTTAGTTGGGATAAAGAGACCTCAGACATTAAGTTCAACAGGTGCTTCTCTTACAAAACTAGACAGTTTAACATGAGCCAGTTGATCAAGATGTTCAAAGGCACTGCCGAGAAAGAACAGAAAGGGTCGTTAAGTGATGCCGAAGTGGATGTCGCGGCCGCCGCCTATCTCTTGGTTGTATTGGGATGTGTCATATTCCCCAATACGAGTGGCAACCGAGTAGACGTAAACCTTCTGCAACTGTTACATCCTCTCAATAAGGTCGCGGACTACTCCTGGGCACGACAACCATTGCATTCTTGATGGAAAAGTTGGGAAAAGCGTTGAGGATTAGAACTAGCCAAATTGCCGGGAACGTGAGTCTATTCCAGGTATTTTCTCAACTGTAGTAGTCCACTGATCATTATGTGTTTTTTTTTCTATTTTAAGAATCAATTTCTAATACTTGGTTTGATATCTATGTAGACATGGATCTATGGCCACTACCCCGGTCTGGGATTGGCAGAGGTGAACACACGGTGGCAGAGAGGTACATCGGGAGGAAAAAAGTACAAGTTCACAAAGAACCGTACAAGGTCAAAGGACGAGCAGTTGGTTAACTTGAGGGAGAAATTAGACTCACTAAAGGCCTCGGATGTATGCTTTGATCCATACAAGGAAGACCGAGCTAGTGGACATATAGGGCCTCGTTCCGGGTTGTCCCATTATTTTAGACCATTGTGGCACAACACATGTTATGTGATGTACAATGGCCCCAGGGTGACGCGACAACATGGTGCTTGCCAAACAGTACCATGGCATCATATGAATGACAATTTCAAGTTGGACGTGGAGCATAGCGAGTCTAACCAGGACAACATCAAGGTAGTTTATTCTAGTGATCCATCTGTTGATGAACATTGCGATAAGAGGGAGTACCACATGGTGAACGTTGGGAGACCTGTCACCCGAGGTCATGAAAATTCTCCAGGGTATATGAAGTGGTACCGAGAGCATTCACATCTAAAAGTAATCCGTGAACTTAAAGCAAAGTCGACCTCGGCCCATTCCATTTACATTTGTATCATCAAAGAAAAATCCTCGGGCTATGATAAACTGGTGCGTACGGTTATGACTTTTCCCTCTAATATTATGGATCAATTTCTTAGGTGAACTCCATTTGATGTTTTTTCAATTAAAAAAACAGATGAATAAGTTCAATTCTTTGTCCAAATGATGCGCTGATTGCATAACGGCTGGAGTGCCTGTGCCAATTGAGAAGATAAAAAAGCACAGGGAGATGATTGATAATGTTGATAATGAAGAGTATGCAGCTGAGTTTGGGGAGAAAGTGACGAAGAATCCGCCCAAGAAAAAAGCATCAAATGCGAACAAAAGATCTCAGGATTCTTCAAGCTCTCATGCTGGAGGAAAAACTGAGGGAGATGAAGGTATGCTGGTGATAATGTGGGTCGTGCGGCTCGTCCGAAGCGTTCTAAAACTCTAGATGACAATACTAAGAAGAAAACTAGGAATTAGGTGATAATGTGTTGGTCGATGTTATGGATTATGTTGTTTTAATAGTTTCTTTTGGATTATGATGTTTTAAATACTTGTTTTGGATTATATATTCTTAAGTTTATGGGTTATGAATGTATTTTGAGTTATGTTTATTACTCCATAATCTGAAACTGCTGAATTTTTCACCATAATCGGAGGTTACAAATCAACCTTACCTACCGTTTCTGGTAAATTTTCAAAATATTGTGAGACATGTTCAGAATCGGTAGTAATATTATCAACCTTAACTACCGATTATAGTGGCTTCATTTTTATTGTTCTTCTGAACCTTAACATCCTTATAATCGGACACAACATTTTATCATTGTCTACCGATTAACGTGAGGTTTAAAATCGGTAGATTAGGTGAACTGCAATACCTTCCGATTATAGCTTTTCCCAAATTCGAAAAACCTGAGATTTTTTCAAATATCGATTTTGGGGCAACTCCATAATTGGGAGACATGGTAACTAAGTACCTTCCAATTGTAGGTTAGTTCCCAAATTCGAAAAACTTGAGATTTTTTCAAATATCAATTTTGGGGCAACTCCATAATCGGTAGATTAGGTGAACTTCATAACTTCCGATTATAGGTTTTTTCAAAATAACAAAACTTCCAAACTACATATGTACACAATAACCTCCGATTATCCTAAAATCTACCGATTATGGAGGTAAACTACCGATTGTAGTTTTATCTACCGATTATGGAGGGTATAATTGCCATTTCGAAAAATCACCGATAAGGGATGACTTAATTTTAGGTTTGGGTGACCCTATTTTGTCTTATTAGTTGCCCCTAATTATTTTAGGGTCGCCCCTAATGACGCCGGGTAAATAAAATTTGTTTTACAATTTTTTTTCTTTTAATTTGAAAAAAAAAAAGATGATTCTCTCAATTTCATTGATATATAAAGATTGTATATAAATGTTAAGATACATCACTGAAAAATATAATGAAATACAGATTTTTTGTATCACGGTATAGTAAGTAAATTGTAATACAAACGTATTAAAAAACTGAATTTCAGAAAGAAAATTGATGATACTTGATGGCCTTTGAATTAAAATTCTGCTATTTGTATTTGAAGAATTTTTCTTCTCCGCAGTGATGAAATTGTCTCATAAGGAGTGATAAGCACAAAACACCATTATCGCAATCAATTCCGATAGCAATTGATCTTCATGCGAATGTAGAATCACGTCATGCCGGAAGAAATTGTCCTTGATGTATTTGAGAAGCAATTGATCATCATGAAGAAATGCGTGGGTTTGAGAATACCATAAGACAATAATAAAATTGAAATATGAAAAACATAAAAATCGCATTGATTAGTGCTATCTTATTATATAACTAATTAATAATTGTATCCAAATCTTGTTGGAAGATATGAATAAATGTTCAGATGATATCCACAAAAAGTTTTTTTGTATTTTGCTTCTAGAAATCATTCTGAAATTGTGTACCCAAATTAAGTTCTGATTTTTGTGCTTCAAGAAGTCAAAAAACAACTTCCGGAATGATATCCAAACAGGCTATATAAGTCAAATGGTAACTTCTAGAGGGTATTTGGATACTAGAAGAGGTGGAAGTGCTTCTGTCCATCCCATATGTCATAATAAAAACGATTTGTTTTGACAAAGAATCGGCGTCTTTTTTATACTTTTATAATTCACTTTGAAGTTGTATTCTCAAACTAACTTCTTATTTTGATTAACTAAGAGCATGCCCGATGTTTGGGGTCAAGGTCATCCTATATGGAGGTCTTATTAACGCCTTTTTTTTAGTGAGTCATTGTTGAATGACAAGAAAATTAAAGCTAATACTTTTTACCTAAAGTTCATGTCCAATCTCTAAGGTCTTATCTAACAAATTTAGAACAACCGTGCTAGTTGAACAGCCTTCGCATCCAGCCTTTATGGACAGCTGTTGATGTGAAATAAAACAAAAACGAAAAATTCAGACCCCCGATTTTTGTTGACTTGGGTAATTTTTCAACGAGAAAAAGAATAATTTATTCAATTAAAACTAGTTTCTCTGTCAATCTTTTTTTATCTGAAGTTAACTATCTTCGTTCTCTCTTCCTTATTCTCTTTGCGGGTATAAATTATAAACCCTAGATATTTCTTCCTACTACGAAAATCAGTAGTCAAAGTTATAAATATTGTTCTTTGCGATGAATGTGGAATCGAGCTACCTGATAAAATCTTAAAAATACTAGATCTATTCAAGGAGTTTTAATGGAGAACCACCAAAAAAAAAAGATCATTTCGATTGGTTAAATCCAAATTATTGATTTCTTACACTTAAGTACACGGGATTGTCTAATGTTACTTGCTTAGAAATGGGGTTATTCTGATTTTAACCAAATCTTAATGGACATTTGGAATTTGAATTCACTTAGACAACCCTGAATTAGCATGCTTAAATACAATTCAGACCATCGTTAATCTTCATTATATAGTTACAAAGACTAGAGTTTAAACATAAACAAACTCAACAGAGTAACCTATGGAGGGTTAGCGATTTAAATTAAGTTGATTTTGTTTCACAAAGTATGATTATACTTAAAATACAAAAAACAAAAGGAAGAGACATTGTTTTGGATTTTTTGTTTTGGGTTTGAAAAATGAATTAGGTTGAGAGCGAAAGACATATAGAGCTATTTTGAGTTCTAAGAATAATAGAAAGAGATGGAAATTACTTCCAATTGAATGAAAATTTATTCATTCTTGTTAGTCAACAGAAACAGAAGTTTGAATTCTTAATTTTGTCTTGTAGTCCAGATGGATGACACATCAGCAGCTGTCTATAAAGGCTGGCTGTGAAGGATGTTCAAAATTCATTTTCGAATTTAGAAATGATGATATGGACTTAAGACCCAAGGTCATGGAGAGAGTCTAGATTATACTTTCTCCTTTACTCCCACTTACCCATGTCATCTCTTTTTATGAGTTTCACATTTGCATTGGAGATGAAAATTTGGTGAAAAAGGTCTCAAATCCTTGGTATCATGCAATTTTAAGATATTGACCCCTTCCATCGGAGATGCTCAAATTAAGATTGTATCCAAACACTCTCTAATCACCTTTTATACACGTTATATTTTTTAACATCTTGTCAATAGTATTTACACGTCCACAAAGTAAAGCCATATCTTAATGGATCGGTGAATTTGTTAGATGTATAAATAGATAGAAAATTTCACATGTTTTCATTCTCATCAATCTATTTTTGAGAAACCCCATTAATGTGCAATCAAAATGTACCTCGGAGAAAATCACTGCGAAAATCTTAACCCTATTCAAACCTATAAGAGGTATTATTCATGGATTTAATAAGTTTAGTATCATGCCATTTTCAACTTCTGCATAAATTGGAAAAAAGCACTACAACTAAAGGAGGAGATATTAAGCCTACCAAAGCTGAATATGAAGAAAACGGGGTGATTTTTGGAGGATATAGTGAAGTTATTCTTGGGTATTGTAATGCCAAGGACGTCAACTTTACGAGACCAATGACAACAGATTCTTAGGAGAATTGAAGTTGAAAAAAATCATGGAGAAAAAATGTGGCAAAAACTGGCATCATTTTGTAAAGGGAGTTACTATATGTTAATTGTGCAATGGAACAAGTGATTAATCATTTGTATGGACTCTAATGATGATAGGGTAACTGATTGATGGAATAAAAGACAGATAAAATAACTCTAATATTATGTAGTGTTACTACAGGTTTTTGTTAGGGGTGAGCATGAGACGGTATGGGTCAGTTTTCACCTTATTCGTACCCAATCCAATACATTACGAAATTAAAATTTGTCATGAGGGACTGGATACAGATAATGGAATAGACTTTTTTTAATTAAATTCACAATAGAGAAATAAAACCAATATAAATGACTTTTTATGAAACCTAATCTTACTATAAATAAAACTGTCATGGACAATACCCCGAGAAAATATCATACGATTTCTTAAACTATCCCCTTATTTTCTATAAACTATATAAATATCGTTAATCTAATGGGTATGGATGTCCAATGTATTTTCAAGGTTGCATCCAGATCTAATCCATAATCCGTTTAATTTCACAAATCCCATCTGCATTCAACCCATTAGCGAACGGTTCGGACACCCATCCATAAAAGTATGGTTGGTGCAATTTGAATTTGCGGATTCCGGGACGAATGTTTACCCCTAGTTTTTGTTAGCATTTGAGAAGTGGATGCTCTGGCCTCTTATTATTAAAAATAGGTCCATTGGGATTCAGAGCTAGTTGGGCAAGGTGTGCAATTTCACATCCATGCTTTACAAAGAAGAAGAAAAAGATAGGCATTTTCGAAATTTGTAACTTATTATGTATGCAAATGTAAAAATTTCATTCAAATACCTTTCTGGAACAAACTTTTATGCTTAAAAGCACATTCCTTTTGGATAAACATGAAAAATATGGGGTTTGTATTGGTACTTTTTTGAGTTTGTGGTGTTTCCATCGACATATTTTAAGAGATCTATTGATTTGTTCTCGAATTAATTTATAATATTAACTTATTGATACCGATAGGACAGTCCTACCCTTGGGTGTTTATCGTTAAGAGCATTATGTTATTAGATCACTTGTATCAGTTTATGTCTATTAGATAGTAGACATACGTCTTAAATTGTTCATAAATTTTATGGGGAGTGTTATTGGAGAATGATTGTTTATTAGACTGTTTGTACCGGTTTATGTTTATTAGACATATATATTAATATCTTCTTAGATATTATCAAGAGTGTATTTAATAATTTAAATATTGTACAATATATCGTGGTGGTCGAATTGGAAAAACCTAGGTTTTTCGACTTGTTCGGTTAATCTATTTGTTAATTGTAATTTATATTTTCTTTCCTTTATTATTTTATCACTTAATTTAATTCTAAATTTAAAAATAGTAACCTTTTAGTCTCCGTAAGCGACTTGTATTTGCGTATTTTCCAAATGATAATCGTGAACTTGCAGTTATACATATTTTAATCTCATAAGATAAGTTTAGGTGGGAGAAATTTGTAAGCTTGTAGTGTTTGGTGGATTAGGAGTGAGAGATTTAGATTTGACTAATTTAACTTTACTGGCCAAAATGACATGGAGGGTCTCATCTAACCCTGAATCTAAAGTTATCAAACTTTTACATGGTAAATATTTTTCGGATTGTGATTTTTGGACATGTCATGTTAAAAAGAGATGTTATTTGGAAAACCATTCTCAAAGATAGGATGCTATCAAAGAAGGCCTTAGATGGAATACAACTGATGGCTCGAATGTAGACCCGTGGAATGGTTATTGGTTGTGCAATTTTCCATTATCTTTTATTGTTGTTGACAATAATGTTCAATTACCAAACTTGAAGGTGAATATATAATTGATACTCATAACAGATGTTGGATTTTATTAGAGTGGGTGGTGGAAGATATCAAGGTTATGTCAATTGATAGTAGTGGAGGAAAAAAATACCAACTCATTTGGTCTTAAAGTAAAAGTGAAAGTGTCATTGTTAAAGAGGAATACAACTATCTTATGTCCTAGAGATTGGGCAATAGACCACCAAATTTGGATTAGAGATACCAGTGAAAGCTGAAATGTCCACACAAAAAAAAAAAAAAAAAAAAAAAAAAAACTTTCTTGTGGCTTTTCTATCATATTAAACCTAAATGAGTCGGTATTCACCCAGGTTATATGTCCTGTAATAGGGACTTTGAAACTCTTCATCATTTGTTTTTAATTGCAGCATTGTTTGTATATTAATTGTAGAGTAAAATTTAGAAATGAATAAGGTTGCAGTTTCTACCTGAAGATAAGTATCACGTTTTCCTGACAATACTTATAAAGCGGTGCGTATTTCTTGCAAAGGTTGAAGGAATAAAATGGTTACATGTGTTGTCATTTGTTGTATGATATATATGGAGAAGAATAAATTAAAGTATCCTAAGGAAGTGAAGTTTTCATTATATCAGAGTTCTTGTAGGGATTTTCAAAAATGGTAATAATGTGGTTGAATTTTGGGTCATAAGAGATGGTATATTGCCTCCGACATAAAAAGGATTCAAGAATTTGGAGATTGACAGTGATTCTGCCTACGCGATTCAATTGTGCAGCAAGGCCAGTCAAGTGCCATGAAATATGCATAATTTGGTAGAGGGCATTAAAGCCTTAAAAGATAACTCTATATATGTACCTATCAACATAGGTATAAAGAGGAAAATATAGTGGCACATTGCCTAGCCAAGGACGGTGCTTCAAATGCAATGCTGGATGTGTCGGACTCTCAACACCTAGAAGAAATCAAGCACTTGATTAGTGGTGATCTAGATAGAGAAAAGTGAGAATCATTTTTTTGTTTTCTTGGTCTCATATTATTGTAGCAAGTATAAAATATTGTATTGTTTCGATATAAAAGTTGTAAAATCTATAAAAAGAAAACAAAAAATTATTGTTTATCTTGTTTATAAAATAAGAGGATCCTATAGACAATATATAGATTATACAAATTAAGAGATAAGTTTAGTATGTTCATATCTCATAGTTTGATTTGAACTCAACGCTGAATGTACGAAATGACATTTTCCAAAGATATAAACCAAATAGAAATACAGTGATAAATTGTACGCATCCCGTCCCCTGTATAAAGGCCGAAATTTAATTCCAAGAAGGTTTTTTCCACCGATACCCTTATTTAAATTGAATAGGTATTATCACAATCAAGTTTGTCTATGTAGTATTGTAAATAAGATCGAGACTATAATGAAAAAGAACAATGGATATTTGTAAAATAAAAAAATAGTTATTCAACAACATTTAATGAAGATGTGAATGCAGTTGTCATGGTGAATGCTCTTGGAAATAGTACTTATACTTTACCTCACATTCAGAAACAGATCTTGAATATTATATCTAACAGAGTTAAAAGTAAGATTCGCGAGGAAATTGGAAATGCCAAATATTGTATACTTGTTTATGAGTCACGAGACGCTTCTCAAAAAGAGCAAATGGTGATTTTTTTAGGTATGTGGATATTGATGGTTATGTTCAAGAAAGGTTTTTTGATATTCAACATGTTGCCGATACATGCGCTTTGACTTTGAAAAACAATAAAATTCCTTATTATGATATTCAATTTGAAATACGCGATGGCAGGGTATTATCACGCTAGTAATATACGCGGTCATTGGAATGGCTTACAAGCCTTGTTTCTTAAAGAACGTAAATGTGCATATCATGTTCATTATTTTGCACAACACCTTCGATTAGCACTTGTAAAAATAGCTATAAGACTTAGTCTCTTTAGAAGATAGAATAAAATAGACTTCTGAGTGATAGATAAGTTTTAGTCTCCACATACCTTTTGTTGATGAAGTTCCTCCAAGCTCTTCAGTATATCTTTTTCTTCAATTGGTGAACGCCGTGAAGTATAATGCTCAACTACACACTTCTATCCTAATCCGAGACATAGCTATAAGTAGACTAAAAATCAAGTATCAAATAAACTTGACAAACAAGATTGAGATAGCAACGCTTGCGAGGACGACCGAGCAGTGCTCTATCAGATGTCCTAAAGTGATAAAATGACTAACATACTTTTTGCCCTAATTTTATTCATAACTAATAAATAACTACCGTAAACCTAATCAAATATATTAATCTAACCCTAATCAAAATCCTTAACAGAAACAAGATCAAAACTCACCGAAAAAATCAAAAGTTTAAAAAGAAAAATCTTATTCTTCCCTCTCTTTTTAATTCCTAAAGTGTACATCCGCAAGTATTTTCCCGTCAACCCATCTCTTTTAATTCCTTTTTAATTGAAGAAATCGAGTAGCAATCATCAAAAATTGTTGAAAACGGTGATTACAATAGCATGTTCGGTTAGCAATCATCAATGGATCCTATCACCTTCTTTGTTCTCAAACCATAAACTAGGTCTTGTACAGATTCATACAAACACTGAGATATTATTGTACCGCATGAATCGCATATATTTTGTACTTTGGAATTTAAAAAAGTACCACATGAATCACATATGAGAAATATGAAATTTTGGGAGACTTATATTGTGCAAGGTGTTTCTTATGTTGCTCATAAAAGATGTTTATTATTAGTAGGATGTTTACTATATGTCAAATCAAGAGTGGGAAGTCTGAGGGACTGGTAGGTACAATATTACCTCCCTATGATTATACTTTTAAGCGCGTTTTAAGCTACGTGATATTTTTTGGTCGGTGAATCGATATTGAAAGACCTTAACTCACAAATTCTTCTAAAAAACCAACTTATGTTGTACGGCTTACGACCCAGGTAGATATCTAGGGTCTCCCTTCTACATGTATATAAAGGACATTGTTCCATGTAATCCTGCTGATGATAAAAAAGAAACTCTGCCTCTTTCTCTATCATTCTCATCTTTATCACTACAAAACGTTATCAGACACGATGCTTTACCCTGCCTTTTTTTTCTTTTTAGTAATCAGTAAAATCTCCCGAATCAATCACCCGCACTACGTTCGAGAGTTTCAGAAATATGCCATTATTGGATCTGTAGTTTTGTTCTTGGATTGAATAGTTAAAGAAACAATCTCAATTTCTATTGATCCCCCAATCAATCAGACTGCTCTATGTCGGAGGTACACCTAAAACTCTTCTTTGTCTTCTATTTTGTTTTTTCCCATGAAAGAAACGGAAAAAAAAAATTGTCTGCCATGTTGTTGTGTCTCTTGATACAATTGTTTGATGTATGTAAATATGTAATGTGTTTGTGTATATTCATCTATTTTCTTTCATGGATATATTCATCTATTTTTTTCCCTTTTCATGTTCATCTTATTTGGAGTAGATAATTTTATAACATCTATTTTGTCCTATTATCATATGTATGAAATTGATGTATATGTTTGTATGATCAGTCGTGAAATTCATGTCCATACTATGATTTTTTAGTATCAATGATGTATATTTTTTTCACTATATTTTCTTTTCTTTTAATCCATGATTATCGTGACATAATTTTTTTTAAAGTTTATTTGTTTCTGTTGATCTATCCACAGTTATTTTTTTTTGTGTGTATCACTATGTCCCACTTTGTCTCTTCTCTGTGTTCTACTCCAATGATACTCCCCCTGTTTCCAAAAGACAGTCCGGTTTGACTTTGTCAAGATATTAAGGAGACTATGGTAGTTTACATTCCCACCCTTAGTTACTTGCCTAATTTATTTCAATAAATATGTTAGTAGTAAAAACTACCAAAAATTGTATTGGGATTGTAAATATAAAATAAAAAAAGGAAACTAAAACATATCGATTTATAGAAACAGTATCAATAAAGATTGTATACTTATGGAGTATAACCTTAATAAAGAATTTAATTTGGAACCATACATATATTGTCTTCAAAAGGATATATTTTTTTCCTTAATTATACAGATTTCATTAATATTTTAGATTGGGTCTCATTAAAATAGAAATTATGAATATAAAATACTTAAGGGTATGCTAGAGAGTTCATTGGAAAAATATGACTATAAACAGAAGATGGACACATTTTTGAAACATACCAAAATGGAATAGAGGACGGTCATTCAGAAACAGAGGGAGTATTATCTTTTTTCTTTTATTTAATCCATGTATTAGCTTGCAAAATCCATATTGTGTTCTTAGAAAAAAAAAAGAAAAAAAAAAGAGAAAATTGCAAATCCATGTTTGTATGTTTGTGTGTCAAATGATGTTTGTCTATGTCTAAATTTTACACTTGTATGTGCGTTATTTTTCTTCTTTTGTCTGCCATTATGATCGTTATTTGCTTTATAACTATTATGCCTTGTACTCATTATGTTTGGTGGTTACATTTGCTTGCTCTGTTGATTGTAACGTGTACATTAACTAATATATAATTTTCATAATTATCTTCCACTCATAAATAAAGATTAATAAAATATTTTCAATGCAAAGTCAATTTAGTTTCCATAAATACGTTCATGCACATGCACATGCAAATACAATTAAAATAATATTAATTAAAATATATTCATGCATGGAAAGTCAATTTAATTTCCACAAATACATACATGCATATGCAAATACAATTAAAATAATATAAATTCAAAATATATTCATGCATGCAAAGTCAATTTAATTTCCACAAATACATTCATGCACATGCAATTAAAATAATATTAATTAAAATATATTCATTCATGCAAAGTCGATTTAATTTCCACAAATACATTCATGCACATGCACATGCAAATACAATTAAAATAATATTAATTAAAATATATTCATGCATGCAAAGTCAATTTAATTTCAATAAATACATTCACGCACATGCACATGCACATGCAAATACAATTAAAATAATAATAATAATTAAAATATATTAATGCATGCAAAGTCAATTTACTTTCCATAAATGCATTCACGCACATGCAATTAAAATAATAATAATAATTAAAATATATTCATGCATGCAAAGTCAATTTAATTTCCACAAATACATTCATGCACATGCAAATACAATTCAAATAATAATAATTAAAATATATTCATGCATTCATGCAAAGTCAATATAGAGATAACTATTTAGTTTCCACAAATAGCACATATACAAATATCACACTTATTTAAAAATGATGTCATTTAATTATTTGTTTTAATTCATGTGAAACCAAAACATTAAACTACATTATTTCCTTTTTAAATGGACACGCAACTCTCTGTGGGCCTTGGACACGTTATGACGTTAACGAGTTAACACTACTAACTGGATCATCGTGATTTGGCCGAGAAATTGTGTTATAATTTTTTTTAGTAAGGTTTTTTCCAGTTGGACCCAACTTGACTCAAAAATTACATTTTGGACTCAGATGTACTTGAGCATCATTATTGTGCATTAGAGGTGGAAATAATTTCCTTGAAAAAGAAAAAGGAATATATTCCTTCATACAATTTTATGGCACTGACAATGCACTGTCTAAAAGGTAGAGCTAAATATGCCCTTGTATTTCTAAACACATGCATTTTGGAAGAACTCACAAAAAGTTATATGAGTCAGAAAATTTCCATTTCTCTACTTCACCAATGATACTAACGAACCAGTATATATTGAAGTATGACAACAAGAGAATTACCTTTAATAATCTATTCAACCTAAATTAAGTGGTTGACATGTGTAGTGAGATTCTCTTGGCCTATTGAGATAAAGAAATTTCTCAAATTAAGCTAAATGTAGCAAAATTGAAAATGGAAATAACCCCGAAGTAATAAGGGTTAGACGTAATGTCTCATATAAAGCATGTGGAAAGGGACATATATCATGAGACAAAGATGTATTTTTCCCGGTAGTAATGACACCAAAGTACACGTATCAACTGAATATGGGATGAAGCTAAGATGTAATTCTAGCTCCCATCATAAATGAAAGAGTTGGAAATGCACCTGGTCATAGGTGTTGATATATACAATGTAATGTGTGTATCATAGTAACAACCAATTTTCACTTCAACTTTAATAGCAACAAGAACTTTGCCGGGTCAATTGATTATCTTATTCAGTTGAACTAGATCACTTGAGATATATTCTCTAAAGCACAAGAACTTTGCCGGGTCAATTGATTATCTTATTCAGTTGAACTAGATCACTTGAGATATATTCTCTAAAGCACAAGAACTTTGCCGGGTCAATTGATTATCTTAATAGCAACAAGAACTTTCGCACCTACGGAATGAAAACGCGAGACATAAATTCTCTAAAGCACTTGAGATATATTGGGTGAAACGTAATATATATTCATTCTAAAGTACTTGAGTGAATCCAACTTTATTACGTAATAAGGCCACACCACTTATTAAAACTCTCAAGACCCAAATGTTTAACTGATAGTTGTTTTTTCTTCCACTAGATTAATTAAGGAATTTAAACTAGTTGTTGAACTATTTTCTTATAATGTGACTACGAGGATTGGATCATCGACCACAATGCTGCTAAAAAAAAATTGTTTTCAAGATAGAACAAAGACGTCACAAAACCTCTATATGTACCGAGAGATAACCACACCTTGTTTAAATTCCAAAGAAACCATGCAAATGGATATCATATGAATCCTGACTGTGATGATAATGTAATTGATTGCATCTTTTACAGTCACTAAAGTATTTGGAAGGAAGCATACTTTAGAGAGACTAATGAGTCAATTTAGTGAAATGTAAATCACTATATTTATTAATTTGGATTATTGAATCCATATTGACTCCGACGATGAAATGTTGGAAATTGAGTCATACAAACTTTGACATAACCATAAAGGCACTTTGGTTGTGACATGATGTTTCGTTTTGAAAGGACTCATATGTACATCGCTGTGTTTGAGTGGACGAGATAACGGGAAAAACATTGACCGAATGCGAAGTAACGAAATATCTCTCAATAAGTGTTTTCTAAAGTACCAGATGCACAACCCCCTCCTCCCTCCCATTATGCTTTTAGGTAAGATAGCACATCACTCATTTTACAAAGTCTTCAGTAAAACAGGATCGAGACCATCCTAAGATGCAAATGGTAAACAATCCATTTACAAAGATAACAAGGTGAAATTTAGAAAAATATTCATGCAGAATGCGGACCATTAAAGTGACTTATGGCTCTGGTGAATGTTTTGACATTTTGGACTAGTTATAGTTCCCAAGAAATTTGCGTTTAAAAACTCCTAACACATATTACACAATACAAAGTGCAAAGGATCACCACCCTTATTAATGCTAGAGAATATACATCAAAAGGACTTGATGAATATTGCATGTTTAATAGGATCAACATAGAGCATCTTATACCCAATGATCTCGCAGAGACTACCATCAAAGGTTACAGATGGTGCCTAAGGAATAGGTTATGCGTACCAATCTATATTTTATTGCTTTGGGGGTACGCAATATTACACGCATCTTACTTAATTCGTTTTTAGAACCCAATATTAGTCAACCTTTTCTGCGTACCAGTTGGTAACTGGATTTAAGCCTGACATTCGTGTTCTTACGCATTTTTGGTTGCACTATATATGTGCCATTACGACTCCAAATTGTACTATGACGGGTCTTCAAAACTGTTAAGTTGTTATGTTGGAAATGAGTTCCCAACAATTATCCGCATTTTAAAACTTTTGGAAGGAGATCTCTTACCGCTAGATTTGCGGGTTATCACTTTAATGAGACAATCTTCCTGTCGTTAGGGGGAGATAAGAAAAAGTATTTTCTAAGGGAACAGCAGGAATTGTCGGGGTGTGTTCCCGCTATGTCTCATATTGATTCTTGTACTCCACAAATGTAAATGTGAAGTGATAAAGAATATTCGATTTTCAGAATGTACACTGATGTTGCTAAAGTGATGAGATCACACATACCAGTTGCAAACCTACCTGCAAAGTTACAAGTCCTCAATACGGGATATACACCATTGTTGCAACTACACTCAGTGGAAGTGTGGTTGAGGCCGTGTCTTCATAAAGGAAGTTGGAGAGACCACTTGGTTCGATCAATACTCACCTAGAAAGGAAGTAGGTGAGTAAGGCACAACTTATTTATATCATCAGAAATCATCTCATAAGATTGTCTCTGAATATTTCCATGAATCAAACTGGAGGACTCTCCGAGGTTTTAAATGATTCTAGAGAACAGTGAAATCCTGACGGATTATGAGAATTCACATGAGTCAATGGAAGGATCATGGATGCACAATGATGGTATAATCCATAAATAGTTGCTCAAAAAGTAGAGCACAATAATATCGAACCATGCTTTATTTTGATTAATTTCAAATAAATAACATATTTGGCCTACGCAATCCAAGCAAAACTTAGTTCATTGACAAATATACGGGTATTTGGACTGGTAGTGCTAACCAACCTAGTGTAAATCCTGTGGGACATATGTGGTTATTTTCCATAAAGTGTAGTGAGAAGAATGAGGTCTTAAAGTATAAAGAATCACCTTGTGGCGCGAGGTTTCTCACAAACCCCTGGATCACTTACTCTTTTGAACATCATAATGTTCAGTTAATTAGTTTGCTTGGTAGTTTCAAAAGAACTTGAAACATAGTAGATATGGTTATATCTCTGGAGATTTAGAATCAAAGATATTTACAAAAGTGCATGATGGCCTTTTGCTTCCCAAGTCGAATGACTCTAAACCACGGAGTGTGTTTGCAGTTACACTGGAACACTCACTTATTGATTTAAACAATCAGGAGGATGTGGTATACCCGTCTAAGTAACTATTTGATTGGGAAGGGATAAACAAGTAAAGTTTCTTGCCATGCGTATTAAATAAGTTCCCGATTCATAATTATAGCTATCTATGTCGACGGTATGGACGTGATAAGTACTCTTAATGGAATAAGAGATCTTACAAGTTATTTAAAATCTGAATTTGACATGAAAATCCTGGGAAATGTCGATCTTATCTATGTTCTAAACTAGAAGACCGAGTTTGTGGTATATTATTCCACCATCTTGCATATGTTCATTGTCAGGAAATTTAACAAGGACGTGCATGCTGCTAGCACTCCCATGATTAGTCGAGTTTCAAATGTACATAAATGACCAATTCGTCTAAAGAAAGATGACGAAGTTGGGTCGGGAGATGAACTTTCCTTATCTAAGTATAATAGACGCATTATTGTACTTAGCATAATGTACTCGACCAAATGTTACATCCTCAATGAACTTGTTAGCTAGATATAACTCAGCGCCAACGCAACGTCATTGGAATGGTATAATGAATGCAATCATGTGCTTAAAAGTAACCATTTGACATAAGTTTGTTTTATCCCTGCAAATGCATTAAATGGAATGCTAACGAAAATGCAATCAAAAAGTTGTTTATTATAAAGGAACAATAATCTCTTCTCCAACAAAAGTAATCAGGGGGACATACGGTAGACTATTTTCTAGGTCATTACCAATATTCAGTTAGGAAAAGTACATAACTAAAGAAATAGTCTGGAACAACTCTGAAAGTAATCAGGGGGAGATGCCGACATCAGGGGAAGGATCCAAGGATATGATGTCGACATAATTTACTTCCAAATTGAAGTTGTGTCGTACTCTTTCCTTCGATCGAGAATAGTTTTTCCCAAAGGGTTTTGTTACTCGACAAGGTTTTTAGTGAGACGACACTAAAAACATAAAGTATGTTGAACGTTGAAGACATAAAGATCGCGTTGATATTACTGAAAATATCTGAATCAAATAAATCAAACGCGATAGTCGGTTAAACAACGTAACTTCCAAAATCAACAACAAGGTATTATAAACATTTAAGTCACCAAAGTAATGTGTGATAAACTCCTTTTGACTGCATTAGACTAACGAAATTTGTCTGACATCGGGGGGAGCATCTAATAGTGTGTTGAACTCTTTTCCTTCACCGACGTTACTTTTTCCCACGGGCTTTTGTTGCTCGGCAAGGTTTTTAATGAGACAACAACAAATACCGGGGATATAATTTCCCAGCTAAGGCTATTATCTTTCCCACGAGGATTTTCTGCCTTAGGAGTTGTGAAGCAACTATTCAACTTCACGGAGCAAAGTGATCATCTGCAACGGTCACCTTGACTTGCATATGTCACGTTGTACTCTTTTCCCTTCGTCAAGGTTTTATTCCACTGGGGTTTCCTTGTCAAGGTTTTAATGGGGCAACGTATGCGCATCCAACTATATTCTAAGTTTACTTAATATTGTACTCTTTTTCTTTAGTTCAATTTTTGTCCCTCTGGGTTTTCATGACGAAGTTTTAACGAGGCAATTAACTTAGACTCGTCTGTCTTTGAAGATCGTATTCCATGTGATGAACTACATGTAAAGTACAAGAAAACATGTGAAGTACTACATGTAAAGAGTTGTACCAAGGTTTTATCCCACTGAGTTTTTCCTTGTCAAAGTTTTAATAAGGCAATTGATTTCGGCACAAGTCATCAAGGAGAGGAAGACATTTTAAGAACTACATTCGAAGCACTAAATGTGAAGCACAACTTATGAAGTTTTATTGGACCGCACAAGGGGGAGTGTTGTAGGGATCACGACCCATAGATGTGCGGCCCAGGTAGATATCTAGGGTCTCCCTTCTACATGTATATAAAGGACATTGTTCCATGTAATCCTGCTGATTATCAATAAGAAACTATGCCTATTTCTCTATCATTCTCATCTTTATCACTACAAAAACTTATTAATTAAATCTCACAAATCATTTAACTAATCATTACATTTACGTAATTAAAAAGGATAATTTGGGTATTAATTAATATAAATATTTGGATAAGGGTTGGGTACACTTTACTTCTAATGTCTTACTCAAAATAAAATCATTGTCCCCCTCCAAAAAGGAGCGGTGCCCAAAAAACCGTTTTTGTCTATTCTGAGAACAAATTTTTAGGATCCAAACCAATAACAAAAACAAATGGGCCTGCTCTCTTCCTTTTACTCTTCTAAGAGCTTCCCCAGTGGTATGATCATAACCAAAGATCAAAGACCAAAACAAACGATCAAATTTGAGTTTAGTCTGGAGTGTCACGTTAAGGCAGTGGACGATATTTAGTCGAGCGGACGTATAATCTATGCTTGCATGTGGAGCGTGCGTATAATGTTCGTCCCGAAGAGGCGTAGATATAGTTTACGCTGGTTGTGGGGCGTTGGTAAAGAATACGCTGGTTGTGGGGCGTACATATAGTTCACGCTCGGAGAAGGGACGTAGGTATAATCTACGCCTGGTATGGCGAACGGGTAAATCAACGCCTCATTCAGGCGTACGTATAATCAACGTTTGATTTCACTTAGGCGAATTACTGAATCAACGCCTGCATGAGGCGTACGTATAGTGTTTGACTTGTATTAACACATGTATTGAGCACGTGTGGCATTAAAGCCCAGGCGAAGAGAAACCACTACGTATAGCCCACGTGTTTGGTTGGACTTTACCCTAATATTCTACGTCGTCTTCTTTTCTTTTCTACCTCCTCTTTGTTTCTACCGCCCACAAACACAACTTCTAAACTAACATATCATAGTAATGAGCAGGAAAAGAAAAGAAAAAAACGAGATACTTGATGAATCCGGGTTACAAAAGAGGTATGTTTTTTTCTTAATCTCTTTTTTTTATCTATATTGTTGTATAATTTATCTAGGGTTTTATTTGTTAAAATTAGTTTATATAAAATTGGGTTTTAACGAACAAATATGAATATGGAATTGGTTAAATATAATTGGGTATGTGTGTTTTATGTTTTTAGAGATTAATATGTGTGTGAAAAAAACCATATTTGCTGCTTATGTAAATTTGGTTAAAAGAAATTTTAAAATAGTTATACAAGACCTAATTTGTGGGTTGAATAGATTTAAAATTTTTGGGTACTGTAAAAATTGGTAGTTATGTAGATTATGTGTGTTATATATGTAGAAGAGATGATTTATACGTATGTGAATATGGTTAAAAATAATTGAATTTGTATTGTTTTTTATTGAATTTTGAGGTGATTAATTTTAGTTGTTTTTTGGTTTATTTTTGATGTTCATGTGAATTAGGCTAAAATATTTTTTGAAATTTTGTCAAATATGTAAAACACTTAATTTGTGGGTTATATAGATTAATATGTGTTTTTACAATTCATGTGGTTATGCGAAAAATTGTAGTTATGTAAATTTTGTATGTTACATATGTAGAAGAGCTAATTTATATGTATGGAATTGATTTTGTAGTGATTTTTATGGAATCTTGAAGTGATTAAATTGGGTTGTGGAATCTTGTAATGATTTTCGAAATGCATCGGTGATGATTTAATTTGTGTTCGTGGAATTATAGAATTTGGAATTGATATAGTTTTTGTTAAGGATTTATAGCATTTGGAATATAAATGGTGATGGACTAATAAAAATATGGAATAATGAGGGTTGGTCTTTTAATAATGTAATTGCATCTATCTTGTGTGTGCACAGATGTTGAATAAATTCACAGCGCGGTTCAATGGTCGAATGAAGACGAACAAGAAACAAAAATTTGTAGCCAAAGAGGATTATAACTTAATCCCTACTGGTAAAATTAAGGAGGTTGATATTCCCTGGTTAGGGAGGTTTCCTATACTGCAAGATAATAAACCGCACGCTACTACGGACATCACATTTACCGGGGAGCACAAATTGAAGTATCAACATCGTAGATATTTGGCATCGGTAATTCATCACTATCAAACTATTTCACAACACTGTCCTAGAGCTAAATATATTATTGAAAAAGCGGGATGGCAAAATTTACTGAACATACAATGTAAAGAAACCAACCATTCAATGGTTGATTATATTGCTGAGCGATTTTGGGATACAACAAACACTTTTCACTTCCTATTTGGTGAGATGGGATTCACCCCCTAGATTGGCTCATGTTGACTGGACTGAGTATCGGTGATGGGCTTGATGTTCCTTATGATTCGGGGAAGTACCAATTTGAACATGTTCGTGAGCATATCTTTCCGGATATCCAAGATGTCACGCTCTGTCCAAAAGCACCGTCGTGGGTTTCAAATTCAATTACAATTAAATATTTAAGGTCATATTTCTTCGAAGACAAGTTGGTTGCGGCTGAAAATGATAGCACCCTTGCTCATAGAGTAGCAATTGCCTTTTTCATGTATGTTTTGGGACATTTTTTCTTTTCTAATGCAAAGACCTATATTGATGCTGGATGGTTAGCTGCTTTTGAAAATCTCGATGTAGTATCCACGTATGAATGGGGTGGTGCCGCGTTTTCGAAATTGTATGCGGCACTCCGT
The DNA here is from genome assembly GCF_003573695.1 of Papaver somniferum. Lineage (NCBI taxonomy): Eukaryota > Viridiplantae > Streptophyta > Magnoliopsida > Ranunculales > Papaveraceae > Papaver > Papaver somniferum. The sequence goes on from NC_039366.1 coordinate 35,007,036, forward strand.
TTATCTGGGAGGAGACAGAAGGCACTATGCGGTCCATTCCAAGTATTAGAGGTATTCTTTTAATCCAGTTATTTCTCCTTTCATTGTTTATTTTTTTGCGAAGTTATTAAATTAGCTAATTATTTTGATGGAGTAGTTTTGGGGGTATGAATACCTGGGCATATGTCGACCAGAAATCCCAGAGGCGAGTACAGAACAAAAATGGCCTGTATCTTCTAAATGGAATGTACCGAAGAATACAAATGATATTTTTCGTTGTTGGGATTTACTGAGTAAGCTTACTGCTGAACAAGTGACATGGCGCCCATGGGAATCAGACAGAGAAGTTCTTGCCTCTGATATGGGATGCACGGCTACGTGGCTATCAGACTCGAGATATATATTTTCTTACATGGGCATTGCGAGTTAATAATTAAATTTATTCAATAATTGTTGTTAAATGCCAAGTACCCTTTTTTCATGCTTTTTTTCTATATAACATACTACTAAATTCTTATTCCCTTTCTAACTGTACAAGAACATGTATCTGGTGAAAGGTGTTGGAGGCAAAACCTTGTACTTTCGCTTGTGTTCCTAAGACTACACATAGTTATAGGGGTATATCGGCAATATTCAAGCTGAACGCCTAAAAAAAGAAGGTTTGGCGATCATTTTTGGTTTGCAACAGAGAGATAGGCAAGTTGTTAAAGATTATGATATATTACAATATGGGAATAATGGTAACCCAACTACAAAGATTATGTGATCATCCTATTTGGGAATCCCAAACATGGGTATGTCGGTGACTTGTATACGGACCAATTGAACAAACCTGCTGAACATGTACATATCCCTCCTCCACATCTATTATCCCACAAGTGTACTTTCGACTTTTTATTGTACGTTCGATTTTTTATTGTATATTGTACTTATGTATTTTATTTTTCTTGACAGCATGAAGCTTACACATTATTTCAAGAAAATGTTGATTTTAATCAAGAATTTCGCGATTTTACATTAAAACAAACGAAGGAGAGGATGAACGTTATTATGTCGAAAGAAGCAGAAATACAAAGGCTAAATAATGCGAACGTTGATTTGCAGCAACAACTGTCTCTTTTCCGTACGCCGCACACTGTCCAACCTCCCCTTGGATACGGTTCCTTTTCCCAAACAATGCCACCGCAAGTTTGGAGTTGTATGAATCAAGGATCAACTTCAACAATGTCCTCAGTCAATACCACTCCGAGAATGCACATGCTTTTTATGGCACCAAGATCGACGACTTCGGATACTGATAATATGAATGGTTAATTTGTTATGACTATTTAGATGGCCAGTCTTTGGTGTTATCTTTTCTTATATTTTTGTGTAGTCATACTAGACCTACTGATAGTTAATTGCTTATCTATTCTTTCAGTGACTAGTCATTTCAAGTCTACTTTGTTTGCTGTCCCTTTAGTAGTCCTATGAAGTTTGAGCGAGTAGTCAGTGTGTATAGGATTTTCACCATCCATATATATAGTATAGTCATATCAGGTCACTGAGAAACACTTTATCTTTTTTGGAAAACACTTTTGCTCCGTACCCAAAACAATATTTATTTTTTGTTTTTTTAATGCTCTTGAAAATGGATTATAAATTAAAGACCTGAGCACTCAATATATGAATAACAATACCTCTCTTCTGCTTCATATAGTAATGGAAAACTATGAGAAAACCACTCATTATTGCTCTTCTGTTTCTTCTTCATCTTCTTCTTCCAATAGTAGTTTTTATTCCTCGGATGATGATGCAATAGCAATTATGCAAAAAACATGGCCGTTAGTTTGGGAGTCCTTGTTACAAATTCAAAATGTCCTCAAACTCGTATCAAAATACCAAGAGATCGTGAGTCAGGGGCTCAACTTCTATGGAACGACTATTTTTCTCCGTACCCAAACCAACCACCCAATGTTTTTCGCAGAAGATTTAGAATGCGTCGACAATTGTTTAACCGAATAGTGGAAGGTGTTACCAATGCAGAAAGATATTTTGTTCAAAAGCCCGATGCTTGTGGAGTTCTAGGATTAAACCCTCATCAAAAAGTAACAGCAGCAGTACGAATGTTAGCTTACGGATGTGCGGCAGATGCAATAGACGAGTACTTACGCATAGGAGAAACCACTGTGCTGGAAGCTACTCGTAGGTTCTGTAATACGATTGTAAATGTGTATGGTAAAGAATATTTGTGTGAACCAACGGCTGGTGATATTGAACTGTTTCTCAAGCAAAACAAATACAGGGGATTTCCTGGGATGCTGGGTAATCTAGATTTCATGCATTGGAAATGGGATAAATGTCCGTAGGCAGAATCTGGGGCTTACACCGCGTATAAAGGGAGCGAAATTATCGTGTTAGAGGAAGTGGTGTCGTATGACCTATGGTTTTGGCATGCTTTTTTTTGTATGCCCGGCTCTAACAACGATATTAATGTTATGAACCGTTCATATGTTTTTCGAAGTCTTGTAACAGGAAAAGCACCGACGGTGAGATACGAGGTGAACGGACATTCATATGATATGCCTTATTATCTAGGTGATGGCATATACCCAGAGATTCCTACTATTATTATGGCCATTAAACATCTGGTTGGTAGGAAAAAGGAAATATTTTCATCGATGCAAGAGGGTGCAAGAAAAGATGTTGAACGGGGATTTGGTGTACTTCAAAAACAATTTGGAATCATCAAACAACCTGCAAGAATGTGGAATCCGGATGTGCTTGCCTATATCATGAAAACCTGTATTATCTTACATAATATGATAGTCGAGGATGAGCGTCTACCCGGTGACTGGCCACATGTTTATGAACAACGTAGCAACGCAGCACCGGTTAATATATTAAGAGGCAATAGTGACGAGTTTTCCCAAATTAGAGCTGAGCAACGCCGACGTGCAATGCGTAACAAAGATGCGCATATGCGCTTGCGTGATGACTTGATCGAAAATATATGGGCAGAATATGGGAATTAAAAATTGTCGTTTGTGATTTCCTTTGTATGTTAACTTTGGATAATAATAAAATAATTAACTTTGGACAAATGATTTTGGTGTACGTTCTATTATCTCTTTGTATGTAATCATCCTCAAGTTTTAATTAAGGTCGTATGTTTCAAAAAAGTAGAAATTTAATTCAAATGAACGGAAGTAAACTTAAAACCCAAAAATTACATAATAATACGGCTAATTGTTCAGATAATAAGAAATATTAAAACATAATAATACTAATAATACTACTAATCACTAAATAGGAGAAATAAGTAATGTTTGAACTATTCCGCCTTTGTGTTAAGATTGGTTTCTTCTATTCCGAACTATGGCCGCCCTGCGAAGTTGGAAGTACTCTTGTTGTACAGGATCCATTTTTTGAAGATCCATCATAATGATGCGAAATTCGCCGTCTTCAGCTTGCTTGGCTATTTTGCCGCATGTTCAGCTTGTTTTGCTGCAAACTCTGCTGCTCTTTGTTCCATCTTGAATCTTGATTGTGCTGGGTAATGAGTATTGAAATTTTTTTGTTCTTTAATAATTATTCCCATCAATTCCTCTTGGTGACTGGATTTCTCTCTCCCTGTTTTCTTCAATCTTTTTGCTTCTTTTTTCCCCATCTTACGGAGATATGTGTTCTCTATGTCTCCCCCATCTGTGTCGTTACCAGTTTCTCCTTGAGTTGTTGTTTGCGGTCCTTCCTCATCTTCCTCGTTATTCTCATAAGTGTCCAAATCGTGCGTCATATCGAATACAAAAGTCGATCGCCGGTTATATTTTATATTTTCTAACACAATTGGGTAGCACTCTTCGTGCTTAAATTTTTTCCCATCGTTGCATTCCTTGAACCTCTTGTTCACTTCTTCAAGCTGTTAATGTTTTTAAAAACACTTAAGTACATGGACGCTTATTAAATATTAGAAAATAATTGTTCAAAAAATCAAGAATGCTTACCTTCTTTTCAGGACCCCATCCAGTATGATATTCACCTTCCACTTCTGCCTCTTTTGCCGAAAACAACGCCACATCTTTACTTATTCCCTGATATAGTTTTTGCCAGGAACTCCAAGACCGCTCTGGATTATTAGGTAAATGAAGTTCAATATCATCCTTGATACGAGTCCACAACGTCGCCTCTGATTGATCAATTCCAACACCAGGATCTTGAGATATAGATAAATGAATTTTACACATCGTTACATCTTCGATTGTCGTAAAATTTGGACCTCGTGCTGCTCTTGGTGCCATTGTAAGCGAATCGGTGAAAAATTTCCAAATGATTTGAAAGCCGAAATAATATTTCTTCTTCTTGTTGTGATAGACAGTTTGAAGTAGTAGTTGTGGGAAAATGTTACAGGATTTCATGTGTATATATAGGTGTTTCCTCTGAAATTTCCAACGTTCGAAAATGTCTTCCAAACTTTCCAACGTTCCAAATTATCCAACGTTCGATTTTCTTGAACGTTCGAAAATTACCAACGGTATAAAAAAATTTCAAAAACAATTTTGTCTAATAACGTTTTAAATTTTTTTTTGAAACTGAAGTTTTAAATGGGGCGGAGCTATTAAGTCCGCTCAACATCAGGCGTTAACTATACATACGCCGGCTGGGGCGTTAACTATATAATCGCCTGTATGATACGTATGTATAATCTTCGTCTCACTGGGGCGTAAACTTTATGAACGCCTGGCGTGGGGCGTAAACTTCAGCAATGTCCCAACGGGCGAACATTTCAGCAACGCCTGAATGAGGCGTAACTTATATACACGCCTCTTTATGGGGCGGTGACTTTACGTGCGTTTCACAACAGGCGTAGTTTATATACACGCCCGATGACAAACGATGACTATACGTTCGCTCCACTATATATAGTTTTGGTCTTGGTCCCAGACCAAATATGGTCCGGAATTTGGTTTTGGTCCAGCTTTTAGTCTTTACTCCGTCCCGCTGCGTCTCATCCCTGGACCATAATTATACGTTTGGTCGTCCCTGAACATATGAACGGTTCATAACATTAATATCGTTGTTAGAGACGGGTATACCAAAAAAATCATGCCAAAACCATAGGCCATACGACACCACTGCCTCTAACACGATACTTTCGCTCCCTTTATATGCGGTGTAAGCCCCGGATTCTTCCGACGGACATTTATCCCATTTCCAATGCATGCAATCTAGACTACCCAGCATACCAAGAAATCCCCGGTCTTTGTTTTTCTTGAGCAACAGTTCAATATCACCAGCCGTTGGTTCACGCAAATATTCTTTCCCATACACATTTACAATCGTCTTACAAAACCTACGAGTAGCTTCCAGCACAGTGGTTTCTCCTATGCGTAAGTACTCGTCTATTGCATCTGCTGCACATCCGTAAGCTAACATTCGTACTACTGCTGTTACTTTTTGATGAGGGTTTAATCCTAGAACTCCACAAGCATCGGGCTTTTGAACAAAATATCTTTCTGCATTGGTAACACCTTCCACTATTCGGTTAAACAATTGTCGACGCATTCTAAATCTTCTGCGAAAAACATTGGGTGGTTGGTTTGGGTACGGAGAAAAATAGTCGTTCCATAGAAGTTGAGCCCCTGACTCACGATCTCTTGGTATTTTGATACGAGTTTGAGGCCATTTTGAATTGGTAACAAGGACTCCCAAACTAACGGCCATGTTATTTTGCATAATTGCTATTGCATCATCATCCGAGGAATAAAAACTACTATTAGAAGAAGAAGATGAAGAAGAAACAGAAGAGCAATAATGAACGGTTTTCTCATAGTTTTCCATTACTATATGAAGCAGAAGAGAGGTATTGTTATTCATGTATTGAGTGATCAGGTCTTTAATTTATAACCCATTTTCAAGAGCATTAAAAAAACAAAAAATAGATATTGTTTTGGGTACGGAGCAAAAGTGTTTTCCAAAAAAGATAAAGTGTTTGTCAGTGACCTGATATGACTATAGTATATATATGGACGATGAAAATCCTATACACACTGACTACTCGCTCAAACTTCAGAGGACTACTAAAGGGACAGCAAACAAAGTAGACTTGAAATGACTAGTCGCTGAAAGAATAGATAAGCAACTAACTATCAGTAGGTCTAGTATGATTACACAAAAATATAAGAAAAGATAACACCAAAGACAGGCCATCTAAATAGTCATAACAAATTAACCATTCATATTATCAGTATCCGAAGTCGTCGATCTTGGTGCCATAAAAAGCATGTGCATTCTCGGAGTGGTATTGACTGAGGACATTGTTGAAGTTGATCCTTGATTCATACAACTCTAAACTTGCGGTGGCATTGTTTGGGAAAAGGAACCGTATCCAAGGGGAGGTTGGACAGTGTGCGGCGTACGTAAAAGAGACAGTTGTTGCTGCAAATCAACGTTCGCATTATTTAGCCTTTGTATTTCTGCTTCTTTCGACATAATAACGTTCATCCTCTCCTTCGTTTGTTTTAATGTAAAATCGTGAAATTGTTGATTAAAATCAGCATTTTCTTGAAATAATGTGTAAGCTTCATGCTGTCAAGAAAAAGTAAAATACATAAGTACAGATATACAATAAAAAATCGAACGTACAATAAAAAGTCGAAAGTACACTTACGTGGGATAATAGATGTGGAGGAGGGATATGTACATGTTCAGCAGGTTGTTCAATTGGGTCCGTATACAAGTCACCGACATACCCATATGTTTGGGATTCCCAAATAGGATGAGTCACATAATCTTTGTAGTTGGTTACCATTCTCCAGTATTGTAAATATATATCATAATCTTTAACAACTTGCACTATCTTTGTTGCATCGACCAAACCTTCTTTTTTTAGGCGTTCAGCTTGAATATTTCCGATATCCCCTATAACTATGTGTAGTCTTATAGGAACAGCGAAAGTACAATGGTTTTGCCTCCAACACCTTTCACCAAGATACATGTTGTCTTGTACAGTTAGAAAGGGAATAAGAATTTAGTAAGTATGTTATATAGAAAAAAAGCATGAAAAAAGGGTACTTGGCATTTAACAACAATTATTGAATAAAATTTAATTATTAACTCGCAATGCCCATGTAAGAAAATATATATCTCGAGTCTGATAGCCACGTAGCCGTGCATCCCATATCAGATGCAAGAACTTCTCTGTCTGATTCCCATGGGCGCCATGTCACTTGTTCAGCAGTAAGCTTACTCAGTAAATCCCAACAACGAAAAATATCATTTGTATTCTTCGGTACATTCCATTTAGAAGATACAGGCCATTTTTGTTCTGTACTCGCCTCTGGGATTTCTGGTCGACATATGCCCAGGTATTCATACCCCCAAAACTACTCCATCAAAATAATTAGCTAATTTAATAACTTCGCAAAAAAATAAACAATGAAAGGAGAAATAACTGGATTAAAAGAATACCTCTAATACTTGGAATGGACCGCATAGTGCCTTCTGTCTCCTCCCAGATAAACGGAGTGCCGCATACAATTTCGAAAACGCGGCACCACCCCATTCATACGTGGATACTACATCGAGATTTTCAAAAGCAGCTAACCATCCAGCATCAATATAGGTCTTTGCATTAGAAAAGAAAAAATGTCCCAAAACATACATGAAAAAGGCAATTGCTACTCTATGAGCAAGGGTGCTATCATTTTCAGCCACAACCAACTTGTCTTCGAAGAAATATGACCTTAAATATTTAAATGTAATTGAATTTGAAACCCACGACGGTGCTTTTGGACAGAGCGTGACATCTTGGATATCCAGAAAGATATGCTCACGAACATGTTCAAATTGGTACTTCCCCGAATCATAAGGAACATCAGGCCCATCACCGATACTCAGTCCAGTCAACATGATCCAATCTAGGGGGTGAATCCCATCTCACCAAATGGGAAGTGAAAAGTGTTTGTTGTATCCCAAAACCGCTCAGCAATATAATCAACCATTGAATGGTTGGTTTCGCTACATTATATGTTCAGTAAATTTTGGCATCCCGCTTTTTCAATAATATATTTAGCTCTAGGACAGTGTTGTGAAATAGTTTGATAGTGATGAATTACCGATGCCAAAGATCTACGATGTTGATACTTCAATTTGTGCTCCCCTGTAAATGTGATGTCCGTAGTGGCGTGCAGTTTATCATCTTGCAGTATAGGAAACCTCCCTAACCAGGGAATATCAACCTCCTTAATTTTACCAGTAGGGATTAAGTTATAATCCTCTTTGGCTACAGATTTTTGTTTCTTGTTCGTCTTCATGCGACCATTGAACCGCGCCGTGAATTTGTTCAACATCTGTGCACACACAAGATAGATGCAATTACATTATTAAAAGACCAACCCTCATTATTCCATATTTTTATTAGTCCATCACCATTTATATTCCAAATACTATAAATCCTTAACAAAAACTATATCAATTCCAAATTCTATAATTCCACGAACACAAATTAAATCGTCACCGATGCATTTCGAAAATCATTACAAGATTCCACAACCCAATTTAATCACTTCAAGATTACATAAAAATCACTACAAAATCAATTCCATACATATAAATTAGCTCTTCTACATATGTAACACACAAAATTTACATAACTACAATTTTTCGCTTAACCACATGAATTGTAAAAACACATATTAATCTATATAACCCACAAATTAAGTGTTGTACATATTTGACAAAATTTCAAAAAATCTTTTAGCCTAATTCACATGAACATCAAAATAAACCAAAAAACAACTAAAATTAATCACCTCAAAATTCAATAAAAAACAATACAAATTCAATTATTTTTAACCATATTCACATACGTACAAATCATCTCTTCTACATATATAACACACATAATCTACATAACTACCAATTTTTACAGTACCCAAAAATTTTAAATCTATTCAACCCACAAATTAGGTCTTGTATAACTATTTTAAAATTTATTTTAACCAAATTTACATAAGCAGCAAATATGGTTTTTTTTCACATACATATTAATCTCTAAAACATAAAACACACATACCCAATTATATTTAACCAATTTCATATTCATATTTGTTCGTTAATTTTAACAAATAAAACCCTAAATAAATTATACAACAATATAGATAAAACAAAAGAAGTTGTGTTTGTGGGTGGTAGAAAAAAAGAGGAGGTAGAAAAGAAAAGAAGACGACAGAGAAGATTAGAGTAAAGGCCAACCAAACACGTGGGCTATACGTGGTGGTTTCTCTTCACCTGGGCTTTAATGCCACACGTGCTCAATACGTGTGTTAATACAAGTCAAACACTATATGTACGCCTCATGCAGGCGTTGATTCAGTCATTCGCCTGAGTGAAACCAAATGTTGATTATACGTACGCCTGAATGAGGCGTTGATTTACCCGTTCGCCACACCAGGCGTAGATTATACCTACGTCCCTTCTCCGAGCGTGAACTATATGTATGCCCCACAACCAGCGTATTCTTTACCAACGCCCCACAACCAGCGTAAACTATATCTACGCCTCTTCGGGACGAACATTATACGCACGCTCCACATGCAAGCATAGATTATACGTCCGCTCGACTAAATATAGTCCACTGCCTTAACGTGACACTCCATACTAAACTCAAATTTGATCGTTTGTTTTGGTCTTTGATATTTGGTTATGATCGTACCACTGTGAACGCTCTAAGCAACTATACATGTTGTTTACCCATCTAAAGCCTTTATCTTCAGCGATTGGCGAATGCTTTTGCGATAAATTGAGAAACTTAAACTACTGCGATCACATTAAAAGAACCTTCAAGAAAATCACCATGAAAGATGTAACCCTAGTCAAACCCCTTCTAGTGTATTCTTCTTTAACTCGAGGAGCTGTTATTCATGGTTTTAATAAGTTAAGTATTAGACATCTTTCATCTTCTGCAGAAACAGGAAAAAAACCTACAATCGGAGTAGATATTAAGCAGCCTACCGAAACTGAATACGAAGACAAGGGAGAGGGTTTTGCTGCAGGACGTGATAAAGCTACCATCAAGAAGCAGGCTAGGGAGAAAAGACGTTATAAAAAACGGCACTACGCCGTAAAGGGAGTTAGCACAAAAACCAAATTGTACTTTAATTCTGCAATTTGTAATTCTTAGCTATTTAATAAAATGAATTTTTCCATAAACCTGCAGACACCAAGATGGATTAATCCATTCCTCCTTATATAAGTTAAGATAAAGCATGTTGAGCTATTTTATGAGCTACATTATTAGCCTCACGACGTTTAAGTGTGCAAACCCAGCTATCAAAACTATAAACTAATAAAGCAATAATATCTTCAAGTTGTTTGATGTCCACTTGACTGCACTTCATCTTCCATTAACAGCTTTCACCATGCATTGACAGTCACCCTCCAAATGAATGTTGTTGATCCCTTTCTCTTTAGCCAGAGTAACATCCAACAAAGCAGCTGCAGCAGCCTCTGCTTATTCCGGTTCTAAGCTGTTGCTGGCCAGCATATTACTCCATGTTGTGCACCTGCCTTGTCACAAATTATTGGAATATAAACAGATTTAGGCCTGTTTTTCAATCCGATAGACAACCATAGGCCTGTTTTTTTTTGAATTTGCAAATCTAGGCCTTCATCCATGTTTCCATCCAAATCCGTTTCTTTTGTCAATTTCTCATCAGATGAGATGAGTTAATGAAGCGAAATTACCCCTTTTCCCTCTATACACGTGGAGGCTATTAGGTGTAAGTTAGACACGTGTTGTAAATTAGCCACGCGTAACGTACCCATTAGCCCTCTAAACACGTGTGATCCAAGACACGTGGTGGTCATCCAAGATGGAAAGAAAAATGGAAGGATAGGATTAACTCACTTCGTAATTAACGACCCCGTCATGAGATATTAGTCGTTTATCTGAATTTCATTGGATCTCGATGTTTTTGGACGGCTGAGATGAAATAAACATGCGGGAAAAGAATAAAGTAGAGAGAAAAGGTCTTTCAGTTTGTCTATGGACGACTGGTGATGGGACTTCTCAACAAGAGGAGGAATGAAGCTGCAAAATGGAAGGATGGTGACCTTGTTCCAAAGGCAATGCAGCTGATTACCAAAATGTGTGACTTGACCACAAATTTTCAACTAGAGAGTGTTGTTAGGGGGAAAGTATATGAGGTTACAAGTTGTCATGGAGCCATCTTTGTTGTGGATTTGCCAAAGAGGACTTGTAGCTGTTTGCAATGGCAATTGAGGGGTTTTGTCTGCCAACATGCTGTTTGTGCTCTAAAGCCATTGAGGCCTGTTTGGGCTGAGTAAGTATTGTACTTTTGTCCTTATAATATTTCTATACTTTTAATAGTGATAATGTACTTTGGACATTTCTTAATTTTAATTGGTTTGTCATAACTGATTTCTTTTATACATGTTGGGTATTGTTGCATGTATTGTGACAAGTATTATTGGGTTGACAGCTACAAGAGAACATATGCTCCAGAATTCAACCCATTGTTGGGCCCAGAAGACTATGAAAAGGTACATTATCACTATGAAAAGTCTTTGACCCATTCTTTCTTTTGGCATTATCATTTGTTGTGCAATAAATAAAATATCCATATTTGATTCCTTTAGGGTTTCAGCCTTGCATTTATATATGATACTTTATTTGTTTTCTTCTTCTTATCCAGACAACATTGTGATTAAACCTCCAGTGAACATCAGAAAACCAGGTAGACCAAGGGGAAATAGAATTAGAGCATATGATGAACCTCCACCCACAGAAAAGAAGAGTAGAAGATGCAAGAGATGTGGAGAACCAGGTCACTATGAAAAGACCTGTGTTGGAGGAGCAGTTGGTTCTAATGCAAAGGTACCAAAGGCTAGAACCTGTGTTGATGGTGATACTTTGACAGCTTACGAATCTGGTCCATCAAAGAGGAACAAGAAAGCTGCAAAAGTTGTTCATGGTTCATCTGCAGGTCAAAGTACCAGTGTAAGGGGTGCAACTAAGACCAAATCCAATAACCAGAGTTGTGTTGGTGAATCATCTAAGCACGCTGCTGCAAGATCTGAAAAAGGTGTTAAGGGAAAGACAAAAGCAAAAGTTGGAACTTCTCAAACCTCATGTATGAATCAGAACTTCAAGAAGGTTGGTACAGTTAGCAACAATGTCAACTTCACGGTGTCAGATCCAAAGATCAAGAAGAAAACAAAGAAGTATATGAAGATCTGAGTTGGTTATGTTGATTGAGTTTCATTTTGTGTAGAAGATATGTATGTTGGATGTTTCTTTTCCACTTTGGATTGTTGGTGCAGTTTTAGGATAATGAAGTTTAAGACAATGTATGTTGGAAGTTTCTTTTGCATAACATTTTCAGATTACAACTTCTGTTTCATTAGATTTTCAGATTTTTCTTAAACTCATTACATACTTCTAGTACTTTTCCTTTCAATATCTCTTTTGTTTCAATTACAAGTGCATCTGAAGCCCATCTGAAAGCATCACAGTCTTTTTGCGTCGATTCTTACAAACCTTAAGTTCTAACTTTGAATTGCAATTTTGTTTGAAGCAGGGGTGATTGTTTAGTGGACAATTATTGAAACAATGGTTCTCATCTCCACAGGCAATGCAGCTATGTTGGCTTGGAAGCTTGATTTGAAGTGATGTAGTTGGAGAAGAAGCAAGATCAAACCACTCAAAGTAGTTGTAGGTGGGATTCAAACATTTGAAGAAGGCCCTTCCATTTGTTTGATCGCTTTTAGATCTCAATAATGCTCTAACTCCATTACAAGGTACATGTTTGCACCTTAAATATACCCAGGGACAACTCTTGGTTTCATGGTCTTCTTTGTCACACATATCACACTACACCTTGATGCTGCTAGTGCTGCATTTTGATGAAGGATGAACACCACCAACCATTTTTAGATCTGAATGAAAATGACGCGGAGAAAAAGATACGAAGAAGATATGTTTTTATTGGAGATAATCCTGCGGTTGGGTACTGTGGGGGCCAAATTTTTACTGGCACGTGGCAGAATCTATGACGTGTGCAGTGTACACGTCTTTACACAGTCAGCACCGAGTCCCTGTGCAGAATCGACGATTCAAAGATTAACACGGTGAGTTTAATGAGTCGAAGGGCTTAAAAGTCTTTTCCTAACACACCAACGGTGCCAAAAAGGTGGATCCGTTAGCCGTTTTTTCAATAAAACGGTCAAAATCGGCCTAGATTTGTAACTTTCAAAAAAACGGGCCTATGATTATAACCCTGAAAAAAAACAGGCCTATATCTGTTTTTCACCCCAAATTATTAGTCCCAACCATGTATTTCCAGTTGCAAATGCTGAGAGAATAATAAAGGGATTAAAATTTTAAACTGTTCGTACTGGGTGAATCTTCTTCTGGTCGGCCTCAAAAGAAGAAGTTCTAGCAAAAGGTTCAGAAACCACCAAGGGTTGTGGTTTATTTAGTGTGTGGCAAATTGAAAATGCCGTAAAACTTCGAATGACATTGTAAGCAGAGCTGCAGAAAGCAACCCTACACCCCGATAGAATCTCTTCAACATCTAATTTTAAGAAATTATCATCATGCATCTTCGTCAATAATCTTCACTTCAAAACAAAAACAATATAAACGGTGCAACAAGGAATACTTATTTATCTCTTACTAGAGTCTCCAATAAAGCATGAATTCTGCAAAGATGTGATTGAGGACTACGACATTTTCCAAAAGAAACGATAAAGATAACAACATTAATTATTTTACACATGATGGAGCAGCAATGGACCTCATTGCATATAGGTGAATTCGTTATTCGGTATAAAGCATCTTCGGCATGGAGAAGTTCAAAAGTTATGCCTAACTACTACCATCTTTTTCTGCAATTCAAGGATTATAATCTAGCAATGCAAGCCACAATAATATGTACAGACTTACAACAGCAAAATTCTTATAAAGAAGCGGGATATAAAATATGATCAGGTATTACCTTTGGTAGAATATTAGCCAATGATAGATAAAAGCCCGTTTCCTCTGCAACAAAAGCTACCTTAAGTAACCCTCTCCATACACCTTTTCATAATCAATCAAGCAAATCCACCACGGTTTTCCTTCTTGGAAACCTCTCTGGCAACTTAAATATCATGGCATCCTCAATCTGGACAGGCAAATGACTTGCCACGAACACGATCCCTCTTTTCTTTCGATTCTCGGCATAATGTACTCAAGCAATTTCACACCTTCAGTATCCAACGCCGCAGACGGCTCATCAAGTAACCAAGTGCAATACTCTAGCAAGCCGGAGTATGTTGCACCAGGTCAAATTTCCTCTCGGCACCCCACCGATAACTTCACTTCACCTCTCCAGTCCAGCATTCTGTTGTTCCTTGCCCTTGGCTGCTGCGACCATTCAATGCTGCTTTTGCGACTAGAGAAACGCTACTGTTGCTGATGACCTCCAACCTGGATTCACTTGATTCAAGACCCAAGACCAGCACCATATTCACTCGTTTCTTTCTCGTTGAAATGAAGCATCCATATTTAGATGGATAAGGTACTAAATACTATGCTATTTTGGCAGTTGTAATCAACTTTTCTCAGACAGAAAATGCTTCTTAATGTGCACCAGCTAGCTTTAGAGAAATGGGACACGAGGGAGTCAAACATCAATTTCAGAATGATTTTTTTCTCCGTTTTACTTTCATTTTAATTTACTAATTACATTTTTTTTGGAAGAGATTTACTAACATTCATGAGCTCCAATCTCTAGAAACTAAATCATTTTAAATTAAAAAAATAAATTAGATAAGAAATAAAAATCAAAAGGGATTTTCTAGGGGGTGGAGAAATGCCCGTTCACCTCCCTGCTCTCCTCCCGGATGTACACAGATCAGCCAAATCTTAAAACACGTAGGTTTGACTTTTGATTTCTTTCTCTTCTTCTTTCTTCCATTTTCATCCGAGAAAGAATGATGTTAACAATCTATCAGTAAGTTAACTAATACAATACAACCAACTCAAACTTAAACATCAAAATCAAATTATTGATGCAATCTCCCAGCACCCATTGTTTGAATAGCAGTATCATTATGAGCTGAAGAACAAAAATGGTATTCGGAATCTATTTCAGATCTTGATCATAAATCTTCACCATCATCGGAACTTGTATCACATGGGATGACAGGTAACGAGGGAGGAGAAAGGGGAGGAGTACAGCACTGCCCATTTTCTAGATCATTTTAAATTAAAAAAAAATAAAGAAACAAATGAACTTACGGTTCAGGGTTCCCGAGTGGGCTACCTGCTTTGCCCATGCATAGAAGTTTGCCGTAGTTGAAGAGAGACCTCATGATGTTGTCCTTAGTTCCATCCTTCTCAAATCAGCATCCTCGGTAGATCCCAAAACATCCAATTCGTTAACCAAAAACATCACAAGTTTCATAGTGGCTTCCGTTTTCCTGCAAGCATGCCGTGGAGGCTTTTCAAGTTATAGCAACATGCACATAGCCGTTGTAGTTAAATTGCAGAACATTAGTCATACACCGCATAATATTTAAGAGCAGAAACTTCTGCTCAGATGTACTATCAAGAGCAGAAGTTGCTTCATCGAAAACAGTGCAAGGAATTTTGTTCGTTAACCCTTGCAAAGGGTAAAGCTACCCTACAGTTCATAAGAGAAGCTTATTAAATTAAGGATCATCTTTTCGGCGGCATATGAAGGCAATCAAATTAAAGTTTGGGTTGAGCTCAGATATATGAATGAGTAAATTTTGTTTCGGGCCACCGCTCAAAATTGAACCCGTTTGTCCAATGTTGGTTTCATATCATGCTGAACGCTTCTGATGGACTCATCTGCATTCGCAGTGACTGCTGCATGCTCAACCTTCTTCATATTGATTTTTGCCAAACAAATCTTGGCAGCCAATGGTTTCAGAAACCGTGCCTGAGAAAAGTATCTGAAAAGTGACAAGGGGATGCCAACATTCTTTCCATGCATCCGACAATGATAAACTACCCAGGAAATACCGAACTTAACCAATATGTAGTCAAGAAGAACGATGAAATGCAAATACAGAAATACCAGGCCCATATATTGTTGAATCTTTAATAAGGTAAATGCTAATACTTGAAATGTATGTATCCATAGAACGCATTGGAACTGCAGAGAAAAGAAAATATACACAAATCGTGTCCTGAAATACTAGATCAACATGACCCCGAAGACTTTTCAATCTAAAACCCCCGCATATTATGACCATCAATAAGAACTGAACCTGCCAATAAATGAAGAAAATACTGTTAATACAAGAGGAATGCATTTGATATTGTAACATGCCCAGGATAAGAAGGCCACATATATCAAAAGATCTGACCAAATATAGATAGTTGGCTTGCCTCCACCACGATTATCAGTTTCAACCAAATAAAAGACGGAATAGTTTTGATCCCTTAACACATAGACGCTTATTTCATTAATGATGAAATAGCACTTATCCTGTGTTACATTGAAACGGACACGGTGTCAGTGTCTTGTGTCCAATACGTTACCTTGACACGACAACGTAAAAACTAGAAAACAGGGACATGGCATATACAAAATAGATAAGTAGTTTATCATAGATAGCAAAATACATACATAGAAATACTGAAATACATATACAGACTTAACTGCAATGCAAAATACAGGCTACACTCATATCTGCTACTTATCTTCATGGTCTGATACATTAGTTGTAGTAGTAGGCCGGTGGCTCAACTGCCACCACATAGTGCAGGAGTTTAACTAGGTACATTAAGGCCTGAATTGGCTAATTCTTGTTCTGTAGGTGCATCCAAGCTAGTTTCATCAATAAGCACTGAATAGGCCCTTCGATATATCTATCTCCGTTTCTAGATAAGTGACTTATCATGTCTAAGTAGCATTTAATTACTGTTTCTTAGAGAAGACTGGAAACATAGCAGGGGGGAAAAAAACAGTTATATACCACATGGAAAAGCAAATAATCTCATAAAAATGTTTTTGTAGAGCTTCTAGCTTTTGCATAATACACCTAATACAGTTTAGTGTCTAAAGCATTATAAACTGAATACAGATGGGAGAAACTACTGATTCACAAAACAGATAATAATCTTAGTACAGCAATGACATAAAAGTATACATTCAAGGAATTCAGTGTTTCTCTACCGAATTTCTGCTTGTTTAGTGGAGCACTGGAGCTTATGCTTCAGATATATGAATTCCTCAATACTTAAATATTGATGGTTCAGTTAGTCTATGGTAAATTGCTAATGTGGTAAAACTTCTAGTGACAATAAGGCATGAATCCTGCAAAGATGTGATTGAGAACTACGACATTTTCCAGAAATGATAAAGAAAAGGACATTAGCAATTTTATACATGATGGAGCAGCAATGGACCTTATAGATGAATTCTTTATTAAGTATAAAGCATCTTCGGCAAGGAGAAATTCAAAATTATGCCTAACTACTACTATTTTCTGTAACTCAACGATTATTATCTAGCAATCCAATCCACAATAATATGTACAGACTTAAAACATCATATTTCTTATTAGGAAGTGGGATATAAAATACGAATAGGTATTACCTTAAGGGACAAAAGCTCACTTCCTCTGCAACTAAACCACCGATAACCCTCTCCATACATCTTTCCATAATCAATCAAGCAAATCCACCATGGTTTTCCTTCTCGGAAACCTCTCTGGCAACCTCAATATCATCGCATCCTCAATCTGGATAGGCAGATGAGTTGCCACAAACACAATCCCACCTTTCTTTCGATGCTCAGCAATAATGTACTCAAGCAATTTCACACCTTCAGTATCCAATGCCACTGACGGCTCATCAAGTAACCAAATCGGACGATCAAGTGCAACTACTCTAGCAAGCTGGAGCCTTTTGCGTTGACCCATGGAAAGCATCCTTGCCTTCTCATTAATAAGCCTGCCTAGTCCCATGAGCTCCAAAGCTGCCTTTGATTTACCAGACTTTCCTTCAAGGACTTCAAACCATTGAACATTATCAAGAACAGTGAATTTCTCTTTGACGGCATCCTTCAGAGATAACCAATTGAGCTGGAGTTTGTATTGCTCAAAAACTCCTGACTTTGTAATGTCGTGGCCGTTCCATAGAATCTCTCCAGCTGAGGGTCTTGAGAAACAAGCTAACATTCTTAAGAAAGTGGATTTCCCTGCACCATTAGCTCCTGTTAATACAAGTGCACCTCCGTCATGGACTGACGCGTTGATGTTTCGAAGAATTAGTTGGGCATTTCTCATACATGAGACATTGTTTAGCAGCATTTTGGGAAGCGGTGGTTTTCTTATAAACATTTTAATTCCAAAACGATTTCAACCTACAAAACACAAAACTCCAACTCAGAAATCAAATTCACCCAAAACTTCAACACAATTCAAAACACAAAACCCCAACTCAGAAATCAAATTCCCCCAAAACTTGAACACAATTGAAAACACAAACCCCAAACTCAGTAAATCAGATTCCCCCAGAACTTCAACACAAATGATGAAAACACCAATCACTAATTTATATTTCAGAATTGAACAACGTCATAGTATAATGAATCCAAAAATTACTTCAAAAGAAAAACAAAAATTAGGATTTCTTTGATAAGAGAGAGATTACCGGGGGAGATCGTGTATTGAAACAGAGGGAGGACGAATCCAATTTCTTTGATAATCAGCAGCGGTTTTCTACTTCTTGTGTCGCTCAAAAAAACCCTCTTCCGATCTAAAGTTTTGGATTCAGGTTATTTTGCTCAGTAGATGATTAAGTATTCACATTGACATATAAGAAAAATGGAAAAATGTTTGGCCTTACAACCGCTACACTTGCTGATGACCTCCAACTTGAATAACTTCGATTCACTTAAATGTCTGCTGTATCCACCGATTCCGGCCGACACAAGACCGGCACCATCACTCGTGTCTCCCTCAGCGATTCAAAATGAAGTATGATGCAATGTAGTTAATATCGGATACCGGTTTGTCTCGGCCGAGGACCGGTACACTGGGACAACATTGTATCGGGGAGATTTCGGTTTCAAATATCGGTATAATATCGGTTTTAAATTTATATATATAATTTATATTGTTTCACACAGAATTAGACAAGATAAAAATGTATCAATTTTAGAAAAACAAAATTCATTCAAAACATATGAGCCGATATGTGAAGTTCAAATTGGAAAAAGGGGAGAAACTTCACAACTTTAAAGTTCATTGTCTAGAATGATAATTAAACAGTGACATTACATTTTTAATCAAATTCATTTGATTCATCATAGATATTATAATCTTCCGTAGCTACATCATCTCCACCAAATAGTCCATAATTAGAGTCGCACGTCAAATCATCAGTATCATATCCATCATACTAAGTATATAGGATTGGACAAGCAAAATAATTTGCAGTACCCCAACAGGAACTTGCTAAACCACCTCCAAGTGGGAACCCACCCCCACTGATTACAGTTCCCAATTACCTTCTCTCTCTTCGACTTACAAAAAAAAAAAAAATTTCTCTCTTCGAGTCTTTCCTCCTTGTTTATGTCGAAATTTTAAACCCTAGCCCCAATTTTTCACTCATTATATCCTTCTCCGTTTCCATCACTGTAATCACCATGGATTTCAGATTTTGACCTGCAAATAGAAATGCTCCGTCTCCTCCGTATTACTTCCCTCCCAATTCCCGTAACAACAATTATTTCACAGAACAAGCAATGCGAGGTATGATTCACTAACTCAAAACAAAACCTTGATCTGATTTTCTTGATGCTAATTTTTTTGCTTGTTTGTTTTTCAGATGGTTATTTCAGCAATGGAATCAAAAGAAGAGATTTCTTTAGTGATTCAGATCCTGTTAGAGAAGAAGCAATTCAAAGGAAAATTCAAAAAAGAAGAATTCGTGAAGAGATATTGCAGCTGAACTTATCCGTAGACGTGAATTAGAAGCTGAAGTTAAAAGAGAAATGGATATGGAGAGACAATTAGGGTTTCCATTACTTCCTAATTCGTTGCATAATAATCTTAATAATTAAGTGATTGAGGCTTCTTCTTCTAGGTTACAGGACAGATTTCCAATCTCATTACAACCTGAAGTTGAGAGCTTTGGAAGGCTACCATTTCAGCGGCATCCTGATGCGGTTAAAATCACTGAGGTTGGTAAGAGGAATTCGTTTTACAATATACATTTAAAGTAGGATTTGATGAATTCGTTAAAATCACTGAGGTAGGTAAGAGGAATTCGTTTTTTTCCCCTTCATTGTTTTGATTTTGATCTGATTAACTCTGATGTGTGTTAGTGATTATGATGAATTGAATAGTAGGATTTTCCCAACTTGGGAATTGTAGAAAGCTAGAGCCAAACAAAAATTTTGAAACTGTCGCATATTGGAAAAACCAGACTATATCGTTTCGTGCATATCGGCCGATATTATCGGCTAAATATCGTACCACGATATTTGTGTTTTCGATTTGCTCTAACACCGGTACACGAAATTCCGCCGATATTTCGGCCGGTACGAGCGAAATTGACTACATTGGTATGATGTTATTTTTGGCTATGCAACAAGTTCTTTTCCCACGGAAATGAAATCAATTGTTTCAAGAATTAGAGAAACAGTATAAGGCTTAGTTTGGTATTGCTGCCGGTTTTGTAAAAGCATTTTTCTGCTGTGCTGTGCTGTGAGAAAAAATCAGTTAGATGTTTGATAAAATATTAATTAAAATTGAAGCTGATTAAAAAAGCAATCAAACTGTGTTTGGTAAATTTTCAGATTCAACCATAGTTGTTGTAGCAAATGACAAAAACAAACATCTCTGATGAAAGTTTTATTCAGTTTTATTGTATTTAAAAAATAATTAATTTTTTTACTATATAATATTAATCTTCATACTAATTACCACTATTATTATGATTGTTAAAAAATTATTTTATTTAACCAGTTATATAGAGAGGAAAGATCCCCTTACACCTTTATTATCACATTATCTCATGTGTTGGGCGTAATATTTACGAATAAAAATCAAACTTTAACGGATTTGAAGCTAATATTTTGGGGATATGTTTCTCTTACCAAGTTCTACATGCCTACCAAAAATGAGCACATTCCGAAATATAAAACCTCACAATTTACGAGTCTTAATTTCGACGGCCAGAAATCCGTTGATTTTCAACGGCTCATTTTCAAAGTAGTAGATTGCGGTGTTATATATCTCGGAATACGCTCATTTTTGGTAGGTATGTTGAACTTGGTAAGAGGAACATATCCCCAAAATATTAGCTTCAAATCCGTTACGGTTTGGTTTTTATTCGCAAAAATGACGCCCAACGTGTGAGATAGTGTGATAATAAAAGTGTGAGGGGATCCCTCCTCATATATATATATATATATATATATATATATATATATATATTTCAAACAAAAAATGAAACCAAAATTAAGTAATTATTTAATATTTTTTTTGTAAAAACTTTCCTTTATTTACTTAAATAAAATCTCCCTTATATGTTTGAAAATTAAAAAATAAATAATAATATTTAAAGATTGCAATATAAGAATAGTAGAAAATTGATTGTTTTTGCAGTGGATGTGAAAGATTAAAGGACAAAGAGAGAAGGATATTCCATTTATTAGAGTTAGTCTCTATTACATCAATATTGTTTTTCATATACAATAGGGATAAAATCCTATTTACTGCATTGGGCCGCGCACCCGTGGGCTAAAGCCCTACAACACTCCCCCTTGTGCGGTCCAATAGAACTCCATATGCAGTACTTCTCATACAATGCTTCGGGATGCAAGTCTTCAAATGTAATTCTCTCCTTGATGACTATTGTGGCTAAGCAATTCTTCATTAAAACTTTGACAAGGAAAAACCCAGTGGGACAAAATCTTGGTACAACTATTCACATGTAGTACTTCACATGTTATCTCGTACTTTACATGTAGTTCATCACATGCAATACGATCTTCACAGATCGATGAGTCTATGTCAATTGCCTCGTAAAAACTTCGCTAGGGAAACCCAGAGGGACAAAACCTGAACTAAAGAAAAAGAGTACAATATATTAAGCAAACTTATAACATAATTGGACTCGAATATGTTGCCTCATTAAAACCTTGACAAGGAAAACTCAGCGGGATAAAACCTTGACGAAGGAAAAAGAGTACAACACACCATTATATGCTCCCCCTGATGTCAGGAAATCTTCATTAGTCTAATGCAGTCAAAAGGAGTTTATCACACTTTATCTTGGTGTCTTGAAAGCTTATAAGACCATGTTGTTGATTCTAGAAGTTACGTTGCTTAACAGACTATCGCGTTTCATTTCTTTGATTCAGATATTTTCACTAATATCAACGCGATCTTCATGTCTTCAACGTTCAACATACTTTATGCTTTTAGTATTGTCTTGCTAAAAACCTTGTCGAGTAACAAAACCCTTTGGAAAAAACTATTCTCGATCGAAGGAAAAAAGAGTACAACACAACTTCATTTTCGAAGTAAAATATGTCGACATCATATCCTTGGATCCCCCCCTGATGTCGGCATCTCCCCCTGATTACTTTCAGAGTTGTTCCATACTGTTCCTTTAGTCATGTACTTTTCGAAACTGAATATCGGTAATGACCTAGAAAATAGTCAACCGTATCTTCCCCTGATTACTTTCGTTGGAGAAGAGATTATTGTTCCTTTATAATCAACAACCTTTAGATTGCACTTTCGTTAGCATTCCTTTTTTATGTATTTGCATGGATGAAACAAATTTTTTTCAATGGTTACTTTTAAGTACATGATTACATTCACTATACCATTCCAATGACGTTCCGTTGGCGCTGAGCTATATCTAGATAACAAGTTCATTGAGGATGCAACATTTGGTCGAGTATACTATGCTAAGTACAATAATGCGTCTATTATACTTAGATAAAGAAAGTTCATCTCCCGACCCAACTCCGTCATCTTCCTTTAGACGAATTGGTCATCTACGTAGATTTGAAACTCGACTAATCATGGGAGTGCTAGCAGCATGCACGCCCTTGTTAAATTGCCCGACAATGGACATATGCAAACTGGTGGAATAATATACCACAAGCTCGGTCTTCTAGTTTAGAACATATATAAGATCGATATTTCCTAAGATTTTCATCTCAAATTCAGATTTTAAATAGCTCGTAAGATCTCTTATTCCATTAAGAGTACTTATCATGTCCATACCGTCGACATAGATGGCTATAATTCTGAATCAGGAACTTATTTAATACGCATGACACGAAACCTTACTTGTTTATCCCTTCCCAATCAAATAGTCACTTAGACGGGTATACCACACCCGCCTGATTGTTTAAATCAATAAGTGAGTGTTCCAGTGTAACTGCAAACACACTCCGTGATTTAGAGTCATTCGACTTGGGAAGCAAAAGTCCATCATACACTTTTGCAAATATCTTTGAGTCTAAATCTTCAGAGATATAACCACATCTACTATGTTTCAAGTTCTTTGAAACTACCAAGCAAACTAATTAACTGAACATTATAATGTTCAAAAGAGTAAGCGATCCAGGGGATTGTGAGAAACCTCGCGCCACAAGGTGATTCTTTATACTTTAAGATCTCATTATTCTCACTACACTTTGTGACAAATAACCACATATGTCCCACAGGCTTTACACTAGGTTGGTTAGCACTACCACACCAAATACCCGTATATTTGTCAAAAAGCTAAGTTCTAACTGGATTGCGTAGGCAAAATATGCTATTTATTTGAAATTAATCAAAACAAAGCATGGTTCGATCTCATTGTGCTCTACTTCTGGAGCAACTATTTATGGATTATATCATCATTGTGCACGCATGATCCTTCCATTGACTCATATGCATTCTCATAATCCATCAGGATTTCATTGTTCTCTATAATCATTTAAAACTTCGGAGCGTCCTCTAGTTTGATTCATGGAAATATTCAGAGAAAATCTTATGAGATGATTTCTGATGATATAAATAAGTCGTGCCTTACTCACCTACTTCCTTTCTAGGTGAGATTGATCGAACCAAGTGGTCTCTCCAACTTCCTTTATGGAGACACTGCCTCAACCACACTTCCACCGAGTGTAGTTGCAACATCTTAGTCTATGGTGTATATCCCGTATTGAGGATTTATAACCTTGCAGGTAGGTTTACAGCTGGTATGTGTGATCTCATCACTTTAGAAACATCAGTGTACATTCTGAAAATCGATTATTCTTTGTCACTTCACATTTACATTTGTGGAGTACAAGAATCAATATGAGACACAATGGGAGCTCACCATGATAATTCCTCTCGTTTCCTTAGAAAATACTTTTCTTATCTCCCCCTGACGACGGGAAGAATGTCTCGTTAAAATGACAACCCGCAAATCCAGCGGTAAGAGATCTCCTGCCAAAGGTTTTAAAATGCGGATAATTATTGGGAACTCATTTCCAACATAACTACTTAACAGTTTTGAAGACCCGTCTTAGTACGATGTGGAGTCGTAATGACACATATATAGTGCAACCAAAAATGTGCAAGAACACGAATGTCAGGCTTAATTCCAATTACCAACTGGTACACATAAAAGGTTGACTAATATTGGGTTCTAAAACGAATTAAGTAAATATGCGTTTATATTGCATATTCCCCAAGCAGTTAAAGATAGGTTTGTACGCATAACCATGCCTTAGGCACCATCTGTAACCTTTGAAGATAGCCTTTGCGAGACCTTGGGGTATAGCATACTCTGCGATGATCCTATTAAACATGCAATAACCAACAAGTCCTTTTGATGTACACTCGCTAGCATTTACAGGGGGGTGGTGAGTCCTTACATGTAAAATATGTGCTAGTAGTTTTTCAAACGCAAATTTCTTGGGAACTATAATTAGTCCAACATGTCAAAACATTCACCAAAGCCATATGTCACTTTAATGGTCCGCATTCTGCATGAATATTTTTTTTGAATTTCACCTTGTTTTCTTTTAAATTTTACCATTTGCATCTTAGGATGGTCTCAATCTTGTTTTATTTAAGACTTTGTAAAATGAGTGATATGCTTTCTTACCTAAAAGCATAATAGGAAGGGGGTTGTACATCTAGTACTTTAGAAAACACTTATTGAGAGATATGTCGTCACTTCGCATTCTGTCAATCTTTTTCCCATTGTCTCGTCCACTTAAACACAGTGATGTACGTACGATTCCTTTCAAAATGAAACATCATGTCACAACCAAAGTGCCTTTATGCTTATGTCAAAGCCTGTATGAATCAATTCCCAGCATTTCATCGTTGGAGTCAATATGGATTTAATAATCCAAATACTATAGTGATTTACATTTCACTAGATTGACTCATTAGTTTCTCTAATATATTTCCTTCCAAATATATTAGAGACTATAAAAGATGCAATCAAGTACATTCTCATCATTGTGAGTTTCGATATGATATCCACTTGCATGGGTATCTTTGGAATTTAACAAGGTGATTAGCTCTCGTACATATAGAGCTTTTGTGACTTTTAATCTTTATTCCATCTTGGAAACAAATTTTGAGCATTGCTTCGCTCGATGATCCAATATCGTAGTCACATTACAAAGAATTAGTTCAAAAACTAGTGTATATTCCTTAAATTAGTGGGAGAAAAACCACAATAAGTGGTGTGGCCTTATTCATAACAAAGGTGGGATTTAACTCAAGTACTTTAGAGTAAATATATGTTACCTTTCAGAGGGGATGATATTTTTTTCATCCAAATATATCTCAAGTGCATTAGAAAATTTATGTCTCTTGGAAACGATGTACTTTTAATTCCATAAGTGCAGACAATGTATAAAGTTCAACTGAATAAGATAGTCAATTGGCTAAGCATAGTTCTTCTTGCCAATAAATTTGATGTTTAAAGTATGACCTCCCTCTGGATATTGGTTGTTACTATGGTACTCGCATTGCATTGCTTGTACCAATACCAGTAGAAATATTCATTCCCAACTCATTCCTTTTGATGTGACCTAGAATGACATCTTATCTTGATCCCTTGTTCGGTTGATACCTGTACTTTGGTGTTATTATTACCTGGGACAATAATACTTATTTATCTCATATATGTATATATTTGTTTTCACATGAGTCAATATGTCGAACCCTCATTACTTTGGGGTTTTTCATTTTCAATGTTGCTACAATTAGCTTAGTTTGAGAAATTTATTTATCTCAAAGGCCAAAAGAATCTCAGTATACATGTCAACCACTTACTTTAGGTTGAATAGATTACTAAAGATGGTTCTCTTGTTGTTATACTTCAATATATACTGATTCGTTAGTATCATGGATGAAGTAGAGAAATGGAAATTTTCTGACGCAGATCATATTTTGTGAGTTCTTCCACAAAAATTGGGATACATGTGATTTTATTTGAACGTATCTTTTGAAAATACTGACTCTTTAATAGTCGAGCAAGTAAATTACATCCCAGGAAATATTCAAATTTGGGAAGAAAATATCATGTACGCAATCATGATGTTCAAGTACTTTTATGTTCTAAAAAAAAGGCTAACAAATACTCAATGTAAAAATTCACATTAGTTATATACCTCAGTCTTTGGTTCCCTTTGTATATACCCAAAATAGGAACGGCTTTGCTCGCGCACGTCCTGGAACCAAGTCCGAACCGAACTGGATCGGGCCAACTCAGGAACAGGACTGGATCGGAACGGGTTGGATCTGTCGGGTGGATCGGAACGGGTTGTTTGACCTGACCGGACCGGACATTCCTCTTTCTCCACAAACAGAGACAGGCGGGTCTACAGAAACTCTTCGTTTTCCATTCCACAGACGAAACCAGATCCGGATGAGATGGACGCTTTTTCGCCTCTTTCCCCACAGGAGACATCAACGGATGGAGCTGGGATTAGATTCTCTTTCTCCTCTTTTCCCATGGATCTTCTTTCCTTCCTCCTCGGATTAATTACATGGGGAATGGTATATACATATCACATAAGACAAATCAAAATCAGTATATATACGAGGGATTTTCACCACAGATTTAATAGGGATTTGTATACACCTACTAGCTTATATAGGACAAATCAAAAATGAGTAGTATGTACGCAGTAGGATCAAATCAATCTGCTGTGGATTTGTATGCATAACTTAGGACAAATCAAAATCAATTATTATAAATTCAAGATTGAACACACGCAGTGTTGTTGCATCTTATAAAATTTAGGTCAACTGATATAGGGTGCACAGATGTAGCTTTATGATTTAACCAATTGATCATGGGATACATAGATACAGAACAGATCTTGAACAAAGACATATCAAATTAACTTTCTGGATTTGACATTAGGTATGCCGAAATCAAAGACATGGAAGAAAAAAAATAGACCAACTTATCTGATTTCAATTTCAGCGATTCCAACATTAGCTTGACGACAATTGATGTTAATTATCCGTATTAAAAAAAAAACATTTGATTCAATCTAGCTCTGCGTATGATAACATTTTGCAGTGGATGTGAAAGATTAAAGGACAAAGAGAAAAGGATATTCCATTCATTAGAGTTAGTCTTTATTACATCAATATAGTTCTTTATATACAATAGGGATAGAATCCTAGTTACTACATTGGGTCGTGCACCCGTGGGCTAAAGCCCTACAACAATTGTATATATATTTAAGGGTAATTTTTGTCATTTACAAAATAAAATAGGGACAAAAACGATAAATCAAGCACTAAATTTTGGTGGGACCAAAGCTTATGTTTTTGCAGCTTTTAAAAGCTCCTCCTCCCTAGCTTTTAAAAATTGAGGAAATTGGGAAGTGCTTTCGGTGAAAAGCACTTTGATTTTTTTTACTAAACACTGATTTTAAAAATTATTGACATATATAGCTTTTGAGAGTGCTTTTGGGAAAATAAAAGCATTACCAAATTAAGCCTAAGTATAATTATAAAATTGGATTACTGATATCGACGTATGTAGAGAACGGGCCCACGCTTCGATGTGACTCGTGAAGCTGTCTCTTTAGACCACTTGGACCGAGTCATGTTCATTATCTAGGGAATAGTTTTTCAGCGCTTAGACTGGGTCTTATGGAGCTGCCCATCCCAAGAGGCAAGAGCAAAAACCGTTGTTGAAAGTGCATCTTCCCGCGAGGCTTCCCTATTGTGCGGGAATCCTAGCG
The DNA here is from genome assembly GCF_003573695.1 of Papaver somniferum. NCBI lineage: Eukaryota > Viridiplantae > Streptophyta > Magnoliopsida > Ranunculales > Papaveraceae > Papaver > Papaver somniferum. The sequence continues at coordinate 35,035,268 of NC_039366.1, forward strand.
GGAAGACTCCGGATACGGCTAACCAATAGTCGTTCTGAAAAAGTGAAAAACGGGTAATGACATATTGTTTTAAGCAAAAAATATGGATTATGATTAACTGTTCCTTGACCTTTCTATAATAGTTTCACAGCATCCAAATCATAGATCACAACCCAAAGATTTCTTCCAACCCCAAACCCAACAACCAACAGAGAATCAAAATTGCCGAAATTTTCTTCTAATATAAATATTTCACAATGAACCATCTTTTCTCTTTGCTTGAATTCCTACAGAAGAAGATGAAGAATTTGTTGATACTTCTGTTAAATATTTAGATTACAGGGTTCACTGATGATGCTGCTGTCAGATATTCGTTGATCGGCTTTTCCCTAAATGTTTTTACCCAACTCCTGTTTCGTCGCTTTGTGGATAATGGTAAAACCAAAAATTCGAAACGAAAATTAAGAATCAAGAGGTGAACTTTTAATCTATTAAATTCCTAAAAATAAACTAACATAAGTAGCAATAACAGAATACTAGTGAAACTATTGAGGGAGATAAGGGAGAAAATTAATCTATGAGAATAGGACCTGAATGATATTAACGATGATGCTTGAGAAAATGATCATAACACCTACAGGAAGAACCACAGCTGCTTCTGCGATTGTCATGGCTGAGTTCGATCTCTGAATCTAATCTACCGGGTCTTGTTTGTTGACCGGTCAATATGAATAAACGAACAATGATTAACCGTTTTCCGAAAACGGTTAATGGTTATCCGGTTTTTATGATGAAAACGGCTAACCATTAGCCGTCCCTGTATTTCTCTGGGAAAAACCGTAAGAGTTGGGCCCTTCCCAGACTGAGGTGTAAAGGCATTTGGGAAGAGGTTGGGCATCTCCATAAGACCCGGTCTTATGGCATGTTTGGAATTTGGACTTTGGGCATATGTCAATTCTAGAAATTATTCGCAGTCGGACAAGTCCAGTTAACTTGAATTTTTTTGTATGGAAAAATATCATATTTTGATTTAATCTTAGAATACTAGAATTTATTTGAAAAGTTTCTAAATTAGGGAAAAAATGAGAAAAAAAAATGGAAATGAAAAAAAAGAAGAAAAGGAAATACTCCTTCATAAAAAGTTATAGCTTGTTTGGATAGCATATGAGGCGTTGTTTATTAAAAAGCCAGAAATCAGTTTGGGTATCGAACTCCTTCATAAAAAGTTATAGCTTGTTTGGATAGCATGTGAGGCGTTGTTTATTGAAAAGCCGGAAATCAGTTTGGGTATCGAATTTCAAAACTACTTTTAGAAGTCGAAAAGTTGATTTTAGCACGTTTGGATACCAGAATCAGAAGTCAGAAGAATAAGTCCCCGGGACCCTGGGACATTGGACAGAGATGTTTTGCTTTACAAAAATTCGACTTTTTTTTTTGTGTCTGGAAGTCGTTCTGAAATTTCACACCTAAGCTAACTTAATGGTTTTTAACTTCTAAAAGTCAAAAAGTTACTTATAAATTTGTATCCAAACACGCTTTTTTCTTGGATTTGGACCAGCATATAAAAAGGTTTAGAGCTAATACAAAGAAATTTTGTTTGGAAAGTCAAAAACGGGGCTTCGATAAAAATTTGGGAAGACAGGTGGATTCCTAACACTGATATAGTCCATAAAGTCCCCAACTCTCAAGATTAGGCACCAACAAGAGTTCAAGAGCTAATAACGGATCAGAATAAGTGAGATCAAGAAAAGATAAACCAATTATTTTGTCTAGGGAAAAAATTCAAGCTATAAATCCAAGGAAGCAAGAGAAATACATCATTAGATGGAGGCATCATCACTCAGGAAAATACACGACCAATAATATTTTTAACTTTCTAGATAATCAAGATTAAGACAATAATGACAACATAGATTTTCCGTGGAATAAGATTTGGAGAATTCAAGCAATTCCAAGAATAAGACTTTTCATCTGGAAACTATCGCAAAAAGTACTTCCAACTTCTGCTAGACTAGGTGCTTATAATCCAGATATCGACTCGATTTGCCAGTTGTGTAATAATCAAGCGCAAGAAACGGAACTTCATCTTTTCCGCGAGTATCCATTTGCAAGAGCAGTTTGGTTTGGTCTCTCCCTAAATAATATAATCTCAATCTACAATTATTTCATGGATTAAATGGTGGATTATGGAAACTAACTTGAGCCATCCTCAGGTAAAAATATCTACCATACTCTGGTTCATCTGGTAATATAGATGCTCGGTAATTTTTGAGAAAATAAATTCAAACCCAATCAATTTAATAGGGAAAATCAATAGATTCTTACAATCCTCCCCGTCAAGTACCCTTCAAAGCGATATGAAAACTCAAAAGAAAATCTCAACCAATTACTCTTGGTCCAACCTAAACTCAGATTGGATAATTTTCATTGATGTTTCTTTTAAGAAAGAGGATTTATCGATGGGATGCGCTTTTATTCTATATTCAGCAGATGAAGAGACTTTCATGCACATATCTGCGAGTTCGGAGTGGGCTACGTCAACTTTCCACGCAGAAGCAAAATCTTTACTGAAGGCAGTTACGTGGTTAAAAGAAAATATTTTATCAAGTGTTTTCATAGTAACGATTGTGAAGCTTTGGCATACAATACAAACAAAGTAAGCACAGATTCTTCGTGGACAGCGGAAAACACCTTGCAAGAAATAAGGATAATCTTGGGCGATCTTTCTCAAGCGAAAGTGAAATATATTAAGAGGAAGAATAACTCAGCAAAGGACTACATTGCCAAGAAGGCAAGGATTAAAAAGCAACACATGTCAAATAACCTGCACCAAAAAGTTCATAAATCTAGCATAAATTCTAATGTTTTTGATAGAAATGATTTTGTGAATCTTTTGTACTATATTTGCTAGTTAATATATGATCTTTTCTCATTAAAGAAAAAGATAATGGGTACACACTTATAGAATTACTTTAGAAGTAATTCTATAATTGTGTATCCAAACTAACTTCTGACTTTTTTGTTTACAGAAGTCAAAAAGTAACTTATGTGTACCAAACAAGTGAACAAACCTATAACCATTTGTGAAATAAAAATATTTTACTTCTGATTTTTGCATCATGTACCCAAACAGGCAATGTTAGTGCGTTTAGGTATAAATATGATTCCGACGTATGTTTCTTCAAAAGTTGAAGCCATAAACAGGAGTTAGAAGAAAAACTATTTGCTTCACAAAAAATTAAGGGCTATTTTGCGTTTCCTCACCTATTAAAATCGCTAATTAGCGTTTCCTCCCCAAATAGATTAAAATTAGTGTTTCCTCCCGTCGTTAGCTTTTCCATCCATTACTCGGTTAGCTGAGTCAGCGCCTGTGCATGCGTGGCATAAACTGTACACGTGTTTCGTGATCTTCCGAAAATAGCCTCTAATGTTCTCCTCCTTCTCCGGCACCTGTACGCTGGCCTTTTAATTTCCGCCATTAACCAACACCAGAACTTCCATTAACCCAAAAAATCAAATCCACAATTATTCCTGATACTGCAAACATCTAATTTATTCGGTAAAATAATCAAATTAGCTATGAATCGATCAACTTTTTCTCGGTATTTTTGTTGTAGAATTTCTTTTCAAGAACTTTCCTCTCAATTTCGTACCATATCAAAACCCGAAAACAAATGAATATGAGAACCCCCAAATTTGATGTTGTCAAACCATCGAATAGGAACTGAAGTTGTAACAGTGGGGAGGAAATTAGCCTAATATTTGTTGTTGTCAAACCCTCTACAGCAACAACAGTTGTTCCATACACCACCAACACCAATTGCATCCATTTTTATTCTCTACCCAGCTGCAATCACCAGCACAGAGGCAACCGTGTTCTTTCCCCAATTATAAAATCATCATGACCCATCTCCCCCAATCATACTCAAATTCCATCGGTACTGTCAAATCCTAAATCCACCAAACAACCACCATCTACAAATTAAACCCATATACAACCATAAACTCCTACAAATCCATTAAATTTGAACCAAACTCATATTTAATTCATAACCTGATTAATCCAACCATCAAATCCCCTAATTTCTAACCATCAAATTCATTTCCTCTTTTCCATTTTTATCGACTGTAAAAATTCTCGGCTATAACTGTACCACCAGACTTAACCAAATCGATGCCATCATCACCAAATACGATCTTTGATAAACCCTTCTTTAACATGTTCAATTTATCACCTCAATCGACAGCAACAACAATTCTTCCATCACGTTAATCGAACTCCATTAATCTTCTTACAAACTCTCGAGTACTTCTGATCTTCAAATTTATTAGCAATACTCAATGAATACCCATTTGAATCCATGGTCTCCGACAACAACAGCTGGGGCAGAGGTCCTGGTGTTGTTGAAAAGAGAAGGGAAGGGCTAAGTGAATACGACCTAGTTTGTAGGGTTAAGAATTAAGATCCGTTGTTGGCACCGGACTCAGCCAGGTGTGTGAGATCTAATTTGTTTTTAGACTAGGGTATTTTCGGAAGATCGCGAAACACGTGTATAGTTTATGCCACGCATGCACAGGCGCTGACTCAGCTAACCGAGCAATGGATGGAAAAACTAACGATGGGAGGAAACACTAATTTAATCTATTTGAGGAGAAAACGCTAATTAGCGATCTTAATAGGGGAGGAAACCAAAATAGCCCAAAAATTAAGTTTTCGATTTCTAAAAAGTTGTTTTGAAATTTGACAGCCAAGTTGACTTTCAGAAGTCGAAAAACTATACGTTTGGTATACAATCCAAACTGACTATTTAATTTTGTGCTTTATGATGATGGACCCAAAAATCTAATTCACACCAAGCCAGGGATGTTATTTCCCATAAGGAATAGATGTTATTCCTCGGTAGGGATGGGCTCTCGGTGGCTCTCGGATATATTATAGCCGGAGCTAAGAGAATTAAGAGACCATGATGCTTAGCTAGTTAGAAGGTTTCTGACTAATTTTTATTATGAATTTTCACTCCCAAATCACCCTTCCGTTAATATGGAAACAAATCTCTTCAAAGATCAGAAGATAATAACTAACCCAAACTAAGTCAATACAAACCGAACGTGTAAGGGAAGAAAAAAAGTACGTACGATCTTAAATAAAATCTCACGTAACAATAGGCACCATAATATTGGGAAGATCCTAAATTATTATGTTTTTTTTTTCAAGGCAAGTTCTTGATCAAAAACTCTAAAACCAGCAACAGAAGCTTACCCGATTTTGTAATATTCAAATTCAAGTACTAGTGGTGAGTTCTTGATCTGAGTCGTCAAGGGTGCTTACACCGGACATTCACAATCATGATATTGATGGATGCTATATACTTTGTATAATTACAGTGGCATCATTAGCTCTACTCTTTCTGTATATGCTTTGAGTACAGTAACGTCGAGATAACCAGGAACAGAATCATGGAAGACAAAGTATAGTATGAGAGACAGATAATGTTTTGGTTTCCTTATGTATGAATTGGGAAATAACCAGCTTGGCTGGACGATAGGGATTTAAATTTTTTTGTAGTTGCAGGAAATCCTACACTACACCCCTTACATGATTTCATTAACACAAAACTTTTGGTGTCTTGTGTTATTCCTTTTTCGTATTATGTTGTTTATCTTTATAATATGATTATCATATCTACAATGTAATTAATCGTACTAGATACGACCATCTTGATTGTGATCGATTATAAGAACTTGTTCTTGTTGAATTCTTATCTTGAAAGATAGATAACAAGTTTCATACTTGGAAGAATTCAGATTCGGTTATTTGAGCTTGGATATTGATCTTTGGAATCGTCCAACTACTCCCATGGTTTAATCAGGTTCACGGATTTCTTGTCTAGAACTCTTTGATTGTAAGAGAAAGAGATATAACCCCTTTATTTGGATTTGTATTAAGGTATTGTCCATGCAAGTTGTCAAACTAAAAGGTTGGTGGTATATTTGGTACCCCCGCGTTTTCATTATGGTATCAGACCAGGAAAATACGTTAAGACCTAATAAGTTTGTGTTTATGGTGATCTGAATCTATGAACAAAATTGCAATCTATATAAACGTACCGCTAGCCTTCGACGGCATAAATTACTTATAGTGGGAAAAAGCTATGCATTCCTTCTTACAAGCTCGCGGTTTCCAAACCTGAGTTTGTGTTGTAAAAGGATATAATCCTCCAATAGTTGCAAGAGACGATGCAACATAATGGAATATAGCGAAGTGAAATCAGTGCTGCAAAGCATAACTTTTTGACTGAAAAAATTCCACAGAAGAAATAGCTGAGTTTCTGTAAAGTGGCTTTCTGGGTCCACCATTAATAACATGTTTGGATACTACTCAAGAAGTTGTTTTTTAATTTCTTGAAGCAAAAAAGTCAGAAGTTAATTTGGGTACACAATTTCAGAGTGACTTCAAAAACAAAAACATTAATCATTTGTGAGACAAAAATATTATACTTTTGACTTCTGCTTCTGATATCCAAATAGACAATAAAACTTATGTTTGTGCTTTATGAATGACGGACCCAAAAAACTAACTGAGAGAAACTCACACAAAGCCGAGGATGTTATTCCTCGTAAGGGACAGATGTTATTCCTCCATGGGGATGGGTTCTTGGGGTTTGTTTGCTATATTATAGTTGTAGCGAAGAGAATTGAGAGACCATAATGCTCTGGGCTGCTAATAGGGATACCAAATTGCTTGGGGGTGTACCATTATACATGTAGGACAAAATACATATTGGTAAGGGATTGGTACACCCCACACAATTTGGTACCCCTATTAGCAATCTTGATAATGCTTGGCTTAAAGTGAGGGACACTGAAGAAGCGAAATTGTTGTGTGGGTGCCGGAACCCGGAAGGGTATTTTTTCGGGTGCCGGATAAAAATGCTTTTCCATTATTTTTGTGTGCATTACTTACCAAAATGCAAAGGGTTTTTGTGAGCGGCACAACAAGTAGAAAACCCCTAAGCTGCTGATTATTAAAGAACTTGATTCGTTAACTCCCTCTGTTTCAATACACCATCTCCCAGGTAATCTCAATCTTACCAAAGAATTCCTAAATTTTGTTTTTCTTTTGAAGTAATTGGATTCATTATTACTATGCCACTGTTCAATTTAGAGATACGAGTCGGTGACTGGTGTTGGTTTTGAGTTTCCATCATTTGTGTTGAAGTTTTGGGGGAATTCGATTTACTGAGCTGGGGCTTTGTGTTTTGAATTGTGATTTCTGAATTGGGGTTTTGTGTTTTGTGTGTTCTACTTTTGTAGGTTGAAATCGTTTTGGAATTAAAATGTTTATAAGAAAACCACCACTTCCTAGAATGCTGCTAAACAATGTCTCATGCATGAGAAATGCCCAACTATTTCTTCGAAAATTAACGCATCAGTCCATGATGGAGGTGCACTTGTATTAACAGGAGCAAATGGTGCAGGGAAATCCACTTTCTTAAGAATGTTAGCTTGTTTCTCAAGACCCTCAGCTGGAGAGATCCTATGGAACGGTCACGACATTACAAACAAAGTCAGGAGTTTTTGAGCAATACAAGCTCCAGCTCAATTGGTTATCTCTTAGGGACGCCGTCAAAGAGAAATTCACCGTTCTTGATAATGTGCAATGGTTTGAAGTCCTTGAAGGAAAATCTGGTAAATCAAAGGCAGCTTTGGAGCTCATGGGACTAGGCAGGCTTATTGCTTTCCATGGGTCAACGCAAATGGCTCCAGCTTGCTAGAGTAGGTGCACTTGATCATCCGATTTGGTTACTTGATGAGCCGTCAGTGGCATTGGATACTGAAGGTGTGAAATTATACATTATTGCTGAGCATCGAAAGAAAGGCGGGATCGTGTTCGTGGCAACTCATTTTCCTATCCAGATTGAGGATGCGATGATATTGAGGTTGCCAGAGAGGTTTCTGAGAAGGAAAACCATGGTGGATTTGCTTGATTGATTGTGGAAAGATGTATGGAGAGGGTTATCAGTGGTTTAGTTGCAGAGGAAGTGAGCTTTTATCCCTCAAGGTAATAGTAATCATATTTTATATCCCACTCCCTAATAATAAATTTGCTGTTTGAACTTTGAAGTATGTAAGTATTATTGTGGCTTATAATCCTTGAATTACAGAAAATAGTAGTAGTTAGAAAATGCCTTATTGGGTGCTTTAGGAAGAGATTGTATCCGGGTGTGGGGCTGCCTTCTGCTTACAGTATGACTAGAAGTTTTACGACATTAGCAATTTACCGTACGGACTAACTATACCAGGAATATTCAAGTATTGAGGAATCCATTATATCAGAAGCATAAGCTCCAGTTCTCCACTAAACAAGCAGAAATTCGGTAGAGAGAGAGAGACTAATTTCCTTGAATATATAGTTATGTCATTACTGTACTGACATTATTATCTGTTTCGTGAATCCGTAGTTTCTCCAATTTGTGTTTAGTTTATAATGCTTTAGACGTTAAATTGTATTATGCAAACCAAGTATCTATATTTAATCAGATCTTTTGATTTATGTGCCCTTCTTATCCTGGCACGTTATAGTATCAAATGCATTCCCCTTGTGTTAACCAGGTCCAGTATTTTCTTCATTTATTGGAGGGTTCAGCTCTTATGATGGTCATAATATCTGGAGGTTTTATCTGGAGGTGTCATATTGGTCTAGCTTCTCACGATTTGTGTATATTTTCTTTCCTCTGCAGTTCCAATGGGTTCTACACGATACATATATTTCATGTATTAACATCTATCTTACTAAAGATTCAACATTATTTGGACCTGGTATTCCTTAATTGAATTTCATCGTTCTGCCTGATTAAATATTAGTTTAAGTATGTTTCCAGAAAAAATAAAAAAATGGTTTAAGTTTGGTATTTCCTGGGTAGTTATCATTGTCTAATGCATTGAAAGAAGTTGACATGCCCTTTTCAGATACTTCTCTCAGGCACATTTGCTGCTATTTGGCTGCGAAGATTTTTTCGGCAAAAATCAATAGGAAGAAGGTTGAGCATGCAGCAGCAACTGCGAACGCAGATGAGTTCATCAGAAATCTTTCAGATGGATATTAAACCAATATTGGACAGATGGGTTCAATTTGAGTGGTGGCCCAAAGCAGAGGTGAAATCTCATACCTTGGAAATATTCAGCTTAAGCTTGATAACGCCGTCTAATCATTCATAAATCTGAACTCAACTCAAACCTTAATTGCCTTCATATGTTACCAATACGATGATCCTTAACTTATTATCCTTGTCTTCCGAACTGTAGGGTTGCTTTAGCTATTGCGAGGAACATCTATCAAGATTTCTCTGAATTGTTTTGGATGGAGTAATTTCGTCTCTTGATGGTATGTATGAACTCGTCAGAAGGGCAATTAAGAAGATCCTGAAACCACAACCCTTTTGGGGTTAAGAAGGGCAAAGGTGAAGAACCCAAAGGAAAGTGTTTTTATTGCCAAAAACCAGGGCACTGGAAATGGAATTGCAAGGACTCGCTAATCTGGTTTATTGCTGCATTCACACTTACGGCAGAGTTGTGGTTTATGAGGAATAAAGCCTGCTTTGAAGATGAAAAACCTGACAGTGAAAAGGGCTCATTGTTCATGGTGGCCATTATTCAAAAACCAGAAGTCCAAAGTGCTTGATTCAAAGGCATGCATTCAGCTTATCAGTTTTAAACATGTTTACCGTGAGGTGAACTTTTTTCAGCTGATACTTTTGTTAAGAAAGGTGTTCGTCTTCAACAGGGTCAGAAAATGGAACTCAATTCAATTCAACTTAATTTCGATAGGTGTTATGTGAATGTAAAAATGTTTTCATGAAAGTAACTTTTCTACTGTAAACACTAAAAGTAAATTTTGTATACTTTCACTTCTCAACTTTTGTTGTGAGTGTGATAACTGTTCACCAGTGGTAAACCCTTATAACCCAGAAACTAATGCTCAAAAAAAGTTCTGCAGAACTAACTTTTGTTATCCCAAAAGGCATATACAGTATACTTATAATTTCATAGCACGGAAACTAATGCGCCAAATGAAAATAACTAGTTACCTAGGTTAACAGATGAAGCTAAAATTCATTCATGTAATAACTCTTGATAGTACTTAAAACTTTTTTAAGGATATACAATTATGTCTACCAAACATTTATGATCTACCCGAATAACAAACAGGGCTCTAATTAGTAAACTGTTCTATCACCGTCTCCCTGACAATATGTATATACCACATGTTCAATTAGAGTGTCTTGAGCTAATCTATACAGGCCTACAAATCCTCACTGCAAAATGGAACCCCTTGTAGCCTTTAAGATCTCCATACGAACAATCGACTACAAAAAACAAAACGAAGAGTCAAACTGATAATCATGATAATCGAAGAGAACCATAAGAGTTGTTAAAGCTAAGTCGAGAGAAGAAGCTAGCAAGGCTCACTCACACTGATATTGCAAAAGGCTTTATTCTCACAACCCATCACGAAGGAGACATGAATCTGGGAACACATAACAAAAGAGAACTTAAATGTTACTTGAATTATAGCATTACTGAGATTTTAAGAGGTTCAATCGGTATATATATATATCTTCAGCAACATCTACTAATAATTGCATCTTGAAATTATACACACTTAATGTATTCTGAGCTGGAGAAGTCATAATCTCTAAAAGGAGTGACGTATACCTACAGCTATATCCATGACTCTAAAATGGAGCAAGTTATATGAGGGCACAAAGACCCAGAATAGCTACAGGAAAGGTGGCAGATCCAATCCCAAGCCTCTATAATAGGTACAACTACCTGCAGCATAGATGGACTAGAAGCCACAGTGAGCTGATTAAAGGACAATTGGTAACAGCTTCTGCGGAGCAATTATAGAAGCCTAGAGGCTCTTCAAGAGCACAAATAAGGTCAAACAGCTCTCTAAGAGCATAATTTGGATTCTAACAGCTCCTTGAGAGTAAAAACTAGCTCATTACGAGTACAATCTTGAACACTGAAAGCTCTTTAAGAGCACAGTCTTCATAACAAAAGATAACAAGCAGCAGGGAAATTTGATATAAAAGAGAATAAATAAGCAACAACTAACCTTAGCATACAGAAAATCAGAACTGAAGCTATCCAAATAGACGCTTGTCTGCCCATCAACGAACTTCAGATCTACATTCTTTTCAAAACCTTCAACCAGCTCCTTAAATTTTGTCACCATCAAAGAAGCTTGATCAATTTCAACATCAAACTTTTGGTCAAACTTGTGATCAACTGACTTGGCCTTCCCTCCAACATCAATGTAAGAAGCAGATTCACCCGATTTCCAATAATATACAGCTGCAGCTCCAAACAGAACACCCACAGACTGCTCTATGACCTGCTTACCAATCTCTTTTCCGACCTCTAGAGCAAACTGTTTCATGAGTGTAGATGAAGGAAGAAGTTTCTTCACCAAGTAGAATGCAGACCTTGGATAGAATATTAGAAAGAAAAGCAATATTTCCAACACATTAGTCTTCTTGGATGAGATGATACGAGCAATTCTTTTGACTGGTTTTGGGATGAGTTCCGAACTCCTATCCATTAGATTGTCGACCATTGATTCAGTAGCTCGTAGAATAGCATCTTCCACACCAGAGTTTGTGATCACAAGCTTTCGAGGAGCTCTAGAAAGAGAAGGGAATCTAACAAATCCGAATGACAATCCATGGCCATAAAAACCTAAAAACCAGAAAAGTGAATAAACATGCAATAGCAAACCAATAACTTGACAAGAAGAGAATGAACTTATTATTGAGAATGGATATCTCATACAGCATACCTGATAATCCTGGGTTACGAATCACTAATCCAGTAGAACTAGAACTCCTCAGTGCATAACCTGTATTGGTTTCAATTCCCATATTTAACAAACCAGGGAATAAAATAGAAATCCAACAAGAAGATAACAAACTTATTATTGAATATAGATAACTCATAAAGCATACCTGGATTGCGGATCCCTGATACAGATTCATATCCAGAACAACTCCTCATAGCAAACGAGTTTCCTAAATTAACCATTGTGAACTTATCAAAATCAATCCACGTTATGTAGTCAATAAAACAATCTACCATCATTTACCCTAACTCAATCACCCAATCTGTTAACTCTATTACCGTAAATCAACCTAATTCAGTTTACCCTAACTCAACCTGATTCACCAAAAAAATTAGACTAAAAATGAATAAAAACCAGTTGAAATCGATCAAATTCATAATAGCATCACACTAAACCTAAAAACACCACAATTACTCGAAACACAGATGGAGAATTGAATAGCAAAGAAACAGAAAGCATTCCCATAGTACCAGATTCAGAAATAGAAGAGAAAAGTAGGGAAGAGAAAAAGAGAAACGCCGGAGACGAGAAGTATTTGTTTTCAAAATAATTTGATCTGAGAGCGGGAGAAAAAATGACTTTCAAATGAGTTTAAAACCAAGACGGTTAGAGAGGATACGGTGTGGACGGAGTATAGTAGTTACTGTAGTCCAAGTACCTTGTGAAGTCGGTTCCTGAAAAGGCCGAGTTGAATCGGACGGGTCGATTGGTGATTGCTTTCTAGAGAATAGGTTAAAAATGGCTTTTCTACCCAAAAGATCTCACAGAAATCACACAAACAAAAATATTATAACAGATCGGACAAAGAGAAAGGTCACCGATTCAATTTCACATTTCAACATCACAAAAACTCTTTCAAAAATCATGTTTTAGCCCCTTTTAAGCAACAAAAATGGAGGGTTTCTACTGCAAATCTAACATAAATAGCCTCAGAGATCATAAAAAAAAAAAAAAAATTTAAAAAAAAATTGTACTTAAAGAAAAACATATGAAGCAATGGTGTGCAACTACAAACACAAATAGTCTCAAAGATCCAAGTTAAGAACTTAAGCCTCATATGAAGCAAAAGTTTTCCCACTTGTTCTTGATGATCAAGAACAAGCCTTGGATTTATCATCACAGACTGAAAACCTAACTCAAACATAATTGGGGATTGAAGTGATCCTAGAGAATAAAATTCCCCTATTTATGTTTTCAAGGGAGGGAGGGCTTGGTGTGGAAAAGATATACTACTATCATGCTGCACCAAATATATACGCCACTAAAATGTGGCACCATCCTTTCCCTTGGATCCAGCATTTTTCGGACGAGCTAATACGCGCCATATCTCCGACTGCCACCTAAAAATGTGCCAACAGTTTCACTTTCCAATTTTATTTTTTTAATGTTACTTTCCTATATAAACATGATTAGATCCTAAAATCTCTCAAAGCCAATATACTCCGAAATAAAATCTTATCATAATTGTTTTCAAAATTTGGTTTCTATGTGGATAATACAGGAGTAAGATAATTTAGGAGTAAGATAAGATAATTAAATCCAATTGGAAGTATTATTGATGTATATATTAATAAAAAGAAAATTTTATTTTAGCCCATTTAAAATGATTTTTTTCAATGAAGATATGTAATAAATTTTTACAAACTGTTGGGCTATTAACTTTTGTATTCTTTGTTAGAAAAAATGGAAAAAAAATCGGGTTACAAAACAGTCACCCACAAATATTGCGGCTCACTTCACAGCGTCCTGGCGACATTATGTGGTTGGTTGGTTGTCATGATTTATGTTTGGCTTTGAATTCTTTATCGCAAACAACAAAGTGTAAATTGGGATTGGTTTTTGAGTAAATCTCAGGGATATTAGTTACTCCCTCTAAAGGTATATATATATATGGTTGAACTTGTCCAAAAGCATCAACCATGTGCGTGTTATAGAATCAGTTGGACCGGTCGAGTGAGTAAGATTTTTTTTTTTTTTTGACAAAATCTACCATTTTTGGTCGAATTTATAGGTAAAGGTGGGCTTAGGTTAAAGAAATTGGTTAATCCTCTACTTTTTTTCCATCAATGGCTCTGTGATTTAAGCGAGAGAGAGAGAGTGAAGAGACAAAATTCAATCTCTCGGTTGATAGTATCTTCCATGCAAGCTTTTTCGTCAGCTACAATGACTATAACTTACATAAATTCATCAATGAGTTTTAGGGCGTATGGAAGAGGGTTTCCTTCATTCTTAAACGAAGAAGCTAAGAAAATCAAAGACCCATATGCTAGAAAACTTGCTCAAAGGATTGAAAGACTACGAATACATGTTTGGTTTTCCTATATGTATTTATATCCCTTAATGTTATCGGTGAATGATGTCATATAGCTTTCAACTTTGATGGATATCTGCTTGTCTTAATGACTTTACTTTCATCTAACCTTGTCAATTCTTAGTGGATACATGAAATTATGTAGGTGGTATAGAATTGCAAGACAATTGTGCCTTCAATGGGGTGTTTCGTACATAGGTATGCGATTGTGTTCCTTGGTCTTTTATTGATTTTACGAGAGAATCATTATTGGAACTTTTTTTAGGATCATGGGTAGGTGTTATTGCTTTTTATGAACTATTTTGTGATACTTTGATACTTCTTTTAGGACCATGTATACTTCTTTTTTTCGTTTTGATGTCACAACTGCACTTGCTTTAGTCTATGGCTAGGCTATACACAAATATAACCTGGGTGAATTTTTACTTCCCATAGTAGCTCTCATACTTTATTATTTTTGTGAAATCTGAATTTGTTTATTTACGGCATTTTGCCTTTCTAGATTTTATTTAGGCATTATTTGAGTGTCATCTTGTCTTTCTCTGTGATCTCTAGTGTACTTAAAATCTTCTATATTTTAGCAAAATGAAAATTATTGCTTGGAATACTCAAGGGTGTGGTACAAAGAACACTAGGCAACATTTAGATCACATAATAAAAACCGAAAAACTTGAAATATTATTTTTATCTGAGACCAAGTCTCAGAGGCACTATCTTAAAAATCTTCTGACCGACTTTCCAAATTGGTTAAAGAAATGGGTTAATCCTCTACTTTTTTTTCCATCAATGGCTCTGTGATTTAAGCAAGAGAGAGGGAATGAAGAGACACATTCAATCTCTCAGTTGATAATATCTTCCATGCAAGCTTTTTCGTCAACTACAATGATTATAACTTACATAAATTCATCAAGGAGTTTTAGGGCGTATGCAAGAGAGTTTCCTTCATTCTTAACTGAAGAAGCTAAGAAAATCAAAGACCCATATGCTAGAAAACTTGCTCAAAGGATTGAGAGACAACCAATATGTTTGGTTTTTCTATATGCATTTATATCCTTTAAGGTTGTCGGTGAATAATGTATATAGATGCAACTTTGATGGATATCTGCTCGTGTTAATGACTTTACTTTCATTTAACCTAGTCAATTCTTAGTGGATATATGAAATTATGTAGGTGGCAGAATTGCAGGACAATTGTGCCTTGAATGGGGTGTTTTGTGCCGTCAGGTATGCGATTGTGTTTCTTAGTCTTTTATTGATTTTACGAGACAACCATTATTGGAAACTTTTGTTAGGATCATGATAAGTGAAAGAAACAACTTGGACGGTATAAAAACTCAATCTCCAAGTGTCAAGGGAGGGATGGTTTGGTGTGGGAAAAGATATACTACTAGTTGCACCAAATATATACGCCACTAGAATGTGGCACCATCCTTTCCCTTGGATCCAACATTTTTCAGTCCAGCTAATACGCGCCATATCTCCTAGTGCCACCTAAAAATGTGCCAACAGTTTCACTTTCCAATTTTATTTTTTAATATTACTTTCCTATATAAACATAATTAGATCCTAAAATCTCTCAAAACCAATATACTCCTAAAGAAAATCTTATGTCATGATTGTTTCCAAAATTTGGTTTCTACGTGGATAATATAGGAGTAAGATACTTTAAGAGTAAGATAAGATAATTAAATTGAATCGGACGTATTATTAATGTATATATTAAAAAAAGAAAATTTTATTTAGTCCATTTAAAATGATTCTTCTCAATGAAGATATGTAATTAACTTTTACAAACCGTTGGCCTAGTAACTTTTGTATTTTTTTGTTAGAAAAAATAGAAAAAATCGGGTTACGAAACAGTGACCCACAAATATTGCGGCTCATTTCACAGCATCCTAGCGACATTATGTGGTTGGTTGGTTTTCATGATTATGTATTTTTCATCTAATCTAGTCAATTCTCAGTGGATATATGAAATTATATAGGTGGTATAATTGCAAGACAATTGTGCCTTCAATGGGGTGTTTCGTACCATCAAGTATGCGATTGTGTTTCTTGGTCTTTTATTGATCTTATGAGACAATCATTATTGGAACTTTTTTTAGGATCATGGGTAGCTGTTATTGCTTGTTATGAACTATTTTGTGATACTTTGATACTTCTTTTAGGACCATGTATACTTCTTTTTTTCGTTTTGCTGTCCCAACTGCACTTGCTTTAGTCTATTGCTAGGCTATGCACAAATATAATCTGGGTCAATTTGTACTTCCCTTAGTAGCTCGCATACTTCATTATTTTTGTGAAATCTGAATTTAATTATTTTTTGGATTTTTTCTTTCTAGATTTTATTTAGGCATTATTTGAGTGCCATCCTGTCTTTCTCTGTGATCTCTAGTATACTTAAGATCTTCTATGTTTTGGAAAAATTAAAATTATTGCTTGGAATACTCAAGGGTGTGATATAAAGAAAACTAGGCAACATTTAGATCACATAATAAAAACCGAAAAACCTAAAATATTATTTTTATCTGGTCTTTCTTTGGCATGGGTCAACGGTTTTCATTTTTAAATTGTGCACTCTAACATAAATATGTTAAATGTGCTGATAAAAAAAAAATTCTATGATAAAGTTTGGCTTTTAACGAATTTTTACGGTAACCCTTATAAACCTACGAAACTAGAGTCATGGGAATTCTTAGAAACTTATCATTTAGGATAGCACACTCTGGTATGCCTTGGGTTTTAATTGGAGATTACAATCAAGTCTTGAGTCCCCCTAAAAATATGGGGGGTCTTCCCTTCAATAGTATGGAAGCCGAGCTTTTCAAAAGGCTGCTTCAAAGGGCTGGTTTATCGGATTTAGGATTTCAAGGAAATGCTTTCACTTGGAATAATCATAGAGAAGGCATAAAAAATATTCAGGAAAGGCTTGACAAAGCCTATATAAATGATGAATGGATATCTCATTTCCCCGACTCTTTTTTGACTCACCTGCCTTCTTTTGTTTCTGATCACAGCCCAATTAGACTGGATTTTTTTTTCTTTCTCGGCTCAAAATCATAACTTCCCTTTTCAATTTTTCGATAACTGGCTTAAAGAAAACTCATGTATTCAGTTAATAACAAACACTTGGAATCCATCTTTACTTAATGTCACTGATGTTGTGCTTGACAACCTTAAAACCTTAGGTGAAAATCTTACTTCTTGACGCAAAGATGTTTTCGGAGTTCCTGACAAGAAAATAAAAAATTTACTAAAAAGTATTGAGAAAATTCAGTCATCTAGCATTGACCATAATAAACAGGTGCATCATAAGTCACAAACTTTTAGAATTAGAGGACCTGTATAACACTCAAGAGGAAATTGCTAAGCAATTGTCAAGAGACAATTTTGTAAAACTATGAGAGAAAAATACTAAGTATTTCCACATAAAAACCTTACAGAGAAGTAAATGTAACCAAATAGATTGTCTTTTAAACAAAAATGGGGAAATATTGAAACAAAAAACTCAAATTGCGGAGGAACTGAAAATGCATTTTGAAACCATGTTCATTGTCTCTCCAACTTCCCCTGACCAAGAACTTATGAATCTTATTCCTAAGGTCATTTCAAAGAAGGACAATGAGGATTTATTATGGATTCCAACTTCGGATGAAATCAAACAAATCACTAGGACCAGACGGTTTCCCGGTGAGTTTTTCTAAACACAATTGGTCGCTAGTTGGGAGTTAAATAGTTGCAATAATACAAAATATTTTTATAACAAAAATAATTAACCCAATGTTAAATGAGACATTTCTCTTCTTAATTCCTAAAATAAAAAACAACCAAAATCTCCTAGTGATTTCGTACCAATAGGACTGAATAATACCCCTTATAAAATTTTGTCTAAACTTTTTGCTAATAGATTGAAAATTCACTTAGAAAAAATGATTTTATCCTTTCCAGACGACATTCTTGTCTTCCAGACAAATTCCTGATAATATTGTGGTGGCACATGAAGTGGTCCACTCAATAAAGAAAATGAAAACAAAAAATGGAGGATTAGGTATCAAAATAGACATGTCCAAGGCGTTTGACAGAGTCAACTGGAATTTTTTACTCCAAACTCTATTCGCCTTTGGTTTTAGTAAGGATTGGTGTAGTCTAATCCATCAATGCATATCGACTGCATCAATTGCAGTTCTTTTAAATGGATTGCCAGGTGATTTCTTTGCTCCTACCAGAGGGTTAAGGAAAGGAGATCCAATATCTCCTTACCTTTTTCTAACATGTATGGGTGTTTTTTCTAGGCTCCTTTCAGCAAAGGAGAAAAGCAAACATATAACTAAAATTAAAAATTTTAGACATAATACCCCAATCTCTCATCTTCTTTTAGCAAAAGACTTTCTGTTGTTTTTTAAAGCAAGTCTTGTTAGCTGTAAAAACTTTTTAAATATAATCAATCAATTTAGTAGTGCCTCGGGCCAGCTAATAAATTTCTCTAAGTCAGGTATTTTCTTTAGCAGAATAATACATTCTAAACATCAGAGAACTATGATTAGACTGATAAAGATTAAAAAAATTAGCATTACAGACTCTTACCTAGGATCTCCTTTATTTGTCGATAGATCAAAAATTAATACTTTCGATAAAATTGTTACAAATATGGAACACAAAGCTCAAAGTTGGAATGGTACAACTTTAGTTCAAGCTAGTAAAAAAGTCATAATTAAATCTGCTTTATCTAGTTTGCCTATATATCAAATGGGTTGTTTTTCTCTGCCTATAAAAATCACAGATAAAATTGATGCAGTCCAAAGGGAGTTTTGGTGGGTAAACAAAAAAATTCTAAGGGTTATTATCCCATTAGTTGGGGTTTTATGTGTGAACCAACTGAAGTAGGAGGTCTAAGGTTTAAGGAAGCAAACAAAATGAATAAAGTAATGATTGCTAAGTTAGCATGCAGAATTGCAACTCAATTAAATACCCTATTAGTCTTTGTTCTTAAAAACAAATACTTTAAAAACACTACCATTTTTCATTCCTAAAAATATTATAATGCTTTGTGGATATGCGGATGTATTATGCAGGGAGTTTCTTTAATTCATAAATTTAGCTGCTGGGAGGTAGGCGATGGTAAGTCTATACACGTTTAGACAGATAAATGGATCCCAAGTATGGAACAAAACCTCATAATTTATTATAGTAATCAACAAAACCTTTTAACACTTGTATCTGAGTTGATAGAGTCAAATACTAAAAAATGGAATGTAATGACAGTTCGAAGTAACTTTGCGCCGGAAATTGCAGATAGGATTCTAGGTTCTACTAACCAAAAATGGTCACTGAAACAAGATACATTAAGATGGCTTCTTACAAATGACGGAAAATTTACCGTTAAATCAATGTACAGAAAACTAAAACATCCTTCGATTGATAGCATTAACCCTGATATTACTGCCTTCTGGAAATCTTTTTGGAAGTTAAAGGTATCTGAAAGAATCAAAATATTCTTGTGGAAGTGTATACATAATGCCTTTCCTGATAGGAAAAAAACTAGGTGAACACAGAGACAATATAGACATGAATGTATCTTCTGCGAGCATGATTGTGAGTCTTTAAAGCATTTGTTCTTTGATTTTCCATATGAAAAATTAGTTGCATTATTACCTCCTGTGGTAAGAACAAGCTCTAGTAGAGATATAAGTTTTTCCTTTCAAATATATGATAATTGTATGATAATTCAGAAATATAAATTATGATCACCAAATGTTGGTTGGTTTGGAAAGAAAGATGTCTAAGAATCTTCAAATCCAAATCGACTACAAGTATCCAACTCTCTCTGGATTTTCAGAGACATCTGGCTTTTTGGTCTCCCCTGAGATAAGCAAATCAGGGAGTAAATTCTAACTCTTTTGCTGCTTTACGAAATCAAACAAACACACATAATAGTGGCTGGTACAAACCTCAGGCAAACCAACTGAAAGTTAATTTTGATGCATCCTGGATTGATTCTCTTTCTCCTGTTGGATATGGTATAATTTTGCGATGTGATACAGGTAATGCAATCCAAGCTACATCTGGGACTTTCAGGGCCTCCACAGCAGAAGAAGCAGAGGCTCTAAGCATGCTAGAGGCAGCAACCTGGGCAAATAGTATGAACTTAAAAAAATTCTGGGTGAAAGGTGATTGCCAGAGGATAATCTTTTATGTACATGACAAGCAAAGTAACATTTTTTGGAGAAATCAGGGCATAGTCTCAGAAACAGTGAAAATTCTGAAGACCTATGATAACTTTTTGGGCTTTACGTTTACAAATAAGCAGAGTAATGAAGCGGCAGACATTTTGGCAAAAGTAACGCGCAAACAGGAAATACATAAAAAACAACGGTTGATGATGCCTCAATTTCTTAACTTTGTTTTAAGATTGGGTATATTAATTATATGTCCTCCCTTTTCAAAACTAACAAATATATCCTTATTCAACAATAAATATGTCCCTGCTTTTTTATAACCTTATCCATTTAATATTAAATTACCTTAATACCCTCACCCATGTAATATTTTTCTTTATTTCAAGATGGAACAAATTTGTTCCTCTACCGCTTCACCACCACCACTAGGACCACCACCACCAATATTCAACTACCATTCCACCACCACCGTTCAACAACCACCACTTACTAACCGCCACCGCCACCACTCCTTCACCACCACCATTACACCACCAACAGTCCTCCACCACCACTAGTCCGTAGCCGCCAGCACCACTAGTCTGTCGCCGCCACCACCACCACTAGTCTGCCGCCGCCGCCACCATTAGTTCAGATATTTTTGTATCAACAACAGTAGTTAATCCATTTCAGTTGGATCAACAAGGGATGTTTATCCATTTCAGTTGGATCAACGGTGGATGTTTATCCAATGATGACGGATCAACAGTAAGTGGCATAAAACTGAAATTGATATACCCTAGATAAACAGTAGAAGTTTATCCATTTCATAGTAGAAGTTTATCCATTGCAGTTGGATCAACAATATAAGTTTATCCATTTTAGTTGGATCAACAATGGATGTTTATCCATGCTGATGGAAAAATGCTACCATTTCACCAGCTGCAGTTTCAGGTCCACCAACAAAACCATTAACCACCATTAATAATCCATAGCAGCAACCACCCGCCACCGTCACCACCGCCACCATCGGTTCAGATAATTTTGTATCAACAACAGTAGTTTATCCATTTCAGTTGGATCAATAGTGGATGCTTATCCATTTCAGTTGGATCAACAGTGGATGTTTATCCATGATGATGGATCAACAATATAAGTTTATCCATTTTAGTTGGATCAACAATGGATGTTTATCCATGCTGATGGAAAAATGCTTCCATTTCACCAGCTGCAGTTTCAGATCCACCAACAAAACCATCAACCACCATTTACAATCCATAGCAGCAACCGTCACTGTTTTCTATGAAGCTTCAACACCAATTCGAACCACCATCACCATCGCCACCAGAACCACCACCGCCGCTACCATTATCATCCTTACTTCTCTCTTCATAATTCTATATTCCCTGTAATTCCTACACGTTCATCTATTCATTTTAATCACAATCCATTAGAAGCATCAGCCACTTCAGATTCGAACACACCCATTACTTCTCAGCAACAACAGGTTCATTATCTCCAACATATCCTATTGATTAACACACCATAACCATTTCGAAATCAATTTTATCGCAGCAGCTCGTAGATCCCTTTTTCTTAATCGAATCGAACCACCAAATCGTTGCTCAAAACTTGATTTCAAAACCTAAAAAATCAGATCTCGTTTCTTTGGGTATGATTTTAAAAATCGATTATAGAAGAAGAAGAAGATTTCATATGTTGCTGATACATCTTGATTAGACAGAAATAACGGAGGTAGTGGTGCTAGTTGTGGTGGAGGCGATCGAGATGGTGGCGGTGATGAGAACGATGAACATGGTGGTGGTGAGAGCGACAGAGGTTTATTAGACAAAAATAAAGAAGAAGAATATGTGTGTGTGAATGGGAAAGAAGGTTAAATAAGGAAATTGAACTATTATTTTCTTGGAATAATTTACAATTATACCTTCAGGGATATTTGTAAAGTTTTTTAAGGATATTTGTGGAGTTCCATTAAAAGGAGGGACAATAGTTCAATTTCCACTTTAAGATTTATGTTTTTCTAATTCAGTTGCTACGTCAAGTTTCCAGAATATGGATAATATCATGTTGGTAGACACCAATATCTGTAATCAGTTAGAAGAGATAAGGGTAACCAACATTTGGATCATCCTGTGTAATCTTTCTTTTTTTCATATAAGAAATTTTCAAAAAAAAAAAAAGCTAGTTATTTGGCACCCCCAGCTGGAAAAGTCTAGTTAAAATTACGTTTTTTTTAAACTGCTTGTACATTGTCCAGATCCCATTTTACATTCTTCACTAGCAGATCTTCTAAAATGAAGGGTGGATCTTTTTCAATCCTCACTAGAACTTCCGATTAGAATTTAGAAACGAAAAAAAAAATCCTCTCAGTTGCACAAAAACTAGTTTTACTAAACATTGATACCTCTTAAACTTGATTCCAGAACAATAAAACACTGAAAAACTTGTAAATATTTACTAAACATTGATGCCTCTTAAACTTGATTCCAGAACAATAAAACACTGAAAAACTTGTAAATAACATCATTTTCTCTGTAGCAAGGGACTCGAACATCTATCTTCAAGTATGAGACTCACGCCTGACACCCTTGGTTAACTTGTAAACTTAAATGCTTGGTGCTTACCATCAGTTTCACCCAACATGATGTTGCCGCATCTTTTGCAGTTCAGGATCCCTGAATATTATCAAGTCACAAGGTTATCATAGCGAAAACATTTATTGTTACACAGATGAAGGTGAGACTGGGCCAGGCCCAGCAACCCCAACCATACTACTGGATCTGGTGAGGGGTGCCTAGCTGTACACAAACTGAGTGGTGACTGTATCATACGAGGCGCCCCCCTTAGGACCCAAAAGTAAGAGTTTTGGTGCCTAGGCGCCTCGACCTGACAAGGCGTCGACTTTACTTAAGGATCTTTGCTAAGTCCTAAACGTTTTGGCCTTTTTTTTATTCCTAAGAAAATCTTGGGTTCACTTTTTGACAGAGATAAAAGCCCCATTCATTTGTCTGAGTAAATATCACCTAAATTAGGTATGTTGGATGAAAAATAATGTATGGCTAGTGTTTTGCGAGGTGTGGCTCCATGTTTATCCCCCAATACCTTGTACGTGGTGAAGGGTCCGCTAAGGGATGTCCCCAGACTGGAATTGAAGGCACGAATTCAGTCTTACCAAGTTAACCTAATCATGCTTCTTCGCCAAACTCCTACTTCCGAAGGTTCAGGTGAAGAAAATACAAGCGAAGATGCTGATAATGCTAGTAATGAGACTATGTGATGCTAAATAGCCCCACCAAAAATCACAGTATTTAGGCCAAGAAAAATAAATTTGTGAGTTGCGATCAGCACCTTGCAATGTGGTCAAGTATTAGAAGCCTTGGTCCAAGAGGGACTCTCGCGTCTCTAAGAACACTGCAACAGATAAAGACATATAGAAAAGGTTGTCATCATCTCAAATGCTACGAACATACTCAAGACAAAACAGGTGATACAAACTCCCTCGATAACACTTGCCTATCTGTAAGCAAAGGCATAGTAATGTCTGTTAATAAGCCTTTCTTAAAGTTCTCCTCGTAATTCTGAAGGCCAAGGTTAGACAACATGCATCTTGTTCTAGTATACTCCCCTGGCAGCTGAGAGGTTTTTTGACCTAGCTGCACAGACAAACAAAGTGGAATATAATTATAAATTGCTTAATGGAGAAGAGAAATGTTTGTGTTCCAAGCACACTACTACAATACGCTCTTCAAACAAAGACAGAAACAGGAACATCAACACCGGAACATACACATGAGTAGATATTTAAGTTTTACACATAAAGTAGTCAGTCTGTTACATGCTAAAGAAGCATTGGCATAATTAGCTACAGCAGAGTTTCAATCTTCGCCAGAGATAAGTTTCCTCTTAGAGATGATAGAAAGACGGTGATACAAACACTAGTACACTAACAAGTAACAACAGATACTTGGCAGAACAGAAGATGGTACATTACCCTAGCTTGCTAACATTTTATAAGCACAATCCCACACCAAAGATCATACTGTCGACATATGGTTATATCACTTAACGACGTATCTACATATATTCAACCAAAAGTTATCTAATTCAGTTGCTTCCACAGTCCAGCATGATAAGGCCATATACAACATGTCCTGTTTATTAGGATGTGTTGTGCAGACTGAACTAAGACATCAATCACGGTAATTTTCTCGACGCACAATTCTCGGAACTGGGATTTCTAATCTCCAGCAGCCAGTTCCTCGACCCACTTTTAACGATATGTCAGAACAACTTCACAATATAAGCTAGAATGGTTTGCGATACAAACACAAAGTCCATCTGAAATATCTGGATGATGTGCAGTACATACACTGGCAAACTGCGGCCAACAAAACCAATTTTTAGTGTTGGAAAAATCATTTTTCTAAATGCTATGCTCACATTTCGCATGACAATAGAACAAGGCATTCGAGAAACTAATATACGTCAAAACCAGAACGGTACATGAATAGTAATTGTGATTGTGAGAAAAATATTACACCTAACTGAAAATAGGTTCATTATCTACAGGGGGGTACATATATTCTATATAATATATGCATTTCATAGAATGTGATGTCGTAGTCTCCTAGGTGATGTGACTCGAATATTTATTTTTGCTGTGAGTAAACATCCAAGAGTCTAGACTCAAGATTGGTACAAATAACAGAACTGAACTCTTTCCCAACCTACGCTCACCTGAAAAAAAACACCTCCAATTGTAATTTGTTTATTGTTATCTTTAGGTATCCTCACCACTACATCCATCTTTTACTAAAACCCCAAAAAAAAATTGTTGTTGCTCGGAACCCTAATAATCACTAAAATCTTCTTTCTTTTGCCCTAGCTATGGTAGAGAAATCATTAAACTCCTTTTTCTTTTGCCCTAGTTATGGTAGACAATATTGACCGAAAGAGAGAGAGAGAGGTCTTGAGTTTTGAATGGATTTATCTCGGTCAGGAGATTCAGGACTTGTTTAACACGGACGTGCCAAATATATAAGCTGGGCTCTGGAAATTTAAATGGACTTAGACTTAGTCTTATGGGCTAGATTGGAGGTGCTAGATTAGCACTTAAGTGTTTCAATTCAAAAAAAAGTGTGGCAAAAAAAGTTAACACTAGTTCTCTCCTACCAGTTGCTAGAATGTGAACTAGCATGCTAGATAGTTACGTTGAATGATTCAGCGGTTGAAAAACCATCTTTTTCGCGGAATGGTTCAGCGCTGAGAGATTTGTTTTTGAGCTGACGGTTAAGATTTAAAGCGCTGATTTAAAGCGCGGAACCATTCAGCGCTGGGCTGACGTGGACTGCTAATCTAGCTGCTAGATTAGCACTCCCATAAGACTTAGGAGGTAGTCCTGACTGCTAATCTAGCTGCTAGACTATCACCGCATAAGACTTAGTCTTATAGTTGAACGATTTTTTTCTGGGACCATGGTTTTCTGTGGGGACCATGGTTCTATTTATAGCAAGACATTTAGAAGTAAAGTGAAGACACCTCTAATCTAAATATTTATGTTAATAAAATTACATTGCCTAATTAGGTTTGTGTAATTAGGCCTACCGGGCGAAGCGAGGGAGGACTCTATATAAGGTGATTTTGTGTTAATGTGGGATATGATATTTTTTTTCTAATTTGACACAAAAAAATTGGCTTTGGGAGGTTTGGTGTCATATCCTGGAAATTTTCAAATTGTCTCTCCCTTTTAATCCAATTAAGATAACTCCTTATGTATCCTATTGTTCAGGCGTATAATTGGCAACCAAACATTAATATAACATATCTAAAAATTCGTGCATTTGGAATTTTACAAATTTTATATCGTTGTGATGGTTTTAAAAAAATCTATGCAATGAGTAAAAACAACAATATCAAATTTTGAAATTTTACGAAAAATTCGGAGGTGTTTATCATTTTAGGCACAATTTTCGAAAATTAAATATATATTCATTATGCAAACCACCACAAAGGATATGTAATATTTTATGTGGCTATATTTTGGTTTATGCATCAACTTATTTTCCTTTGCAACTAATAAAATGATGCACCCCCTCCGTTTCAAGAAAAGTGATACTTTCACTTTATGCACAATTTTCGAAAATTGAATGCATAGCCATAATGCAAGCCACCACAAAGGATGCATAACACATAATGCATCCATATTTTGGTTTATACATCGGGTACTTTTCTGTTTCAGGAAAAGTGATACTTTCACCCCGTGTGAGGAAAAATGAAATTTTCCCGCTGTGTCAAGAAAAATGATAATTCGCGTCGTGTCAGGAAAAATGATACTTTCGCGACGTGTTAGGAAAAATGATACTTTCGCGTCGATTTCTTCGGTCGGCCATCACACTGTGGAACCGATTATCTAGTGATTAGTTAGTGTAATCATTAGTTAGTGTAATTAAGTTAGGTTAATTAGTGAATATTGTAAGATTAAATCAATATTTATTTTTCTTAAAATTAAGTTATTAAGAGGGAAGAAGAAGGAGAATATAAGAGTTGGAAAAACTCAATTATTTTGTTGCTTGAAACCACCCAAGCATACTACAAATTTAGTCAAACAAGTTCGACTACAAGATCTGAAGAACAGGTAGCCGAACTTATCTGCTAATGTAGTTCAGCTAATGTTCATGAAAGCGCAGGTAGCCGAACTTAGTTTTAATGGAGTTTTTTGCTTTTAGAGAAAAGTTCAGGTAGGAGAAAAAAACTTGCGACGTAACCGAACTAAATATATAGAAAATTCGGTTAGGACAAAAATATTGTGACGTAACTGAACTCAATATATAGGATTTCAGAGAAAAGTTCGATTATGAAATTAAAAGTTCGGTTTGGAAATTAAAAAGTTCCGTTAGGAAATTAAAAAGTTCGTTAGGAAATTAAAAGTTCGGTTAGTAAATATTTTTTTTGCGAAATAGCCGAAATGTTCTCATGATCTTCATTTCCAGCAAGATCGGCTAGTTCGACATAGTTTTTCCACAAAATTCCTAACCGAACTTACTACTGTAACTTCCATTTTCAACCTATTTTGATGACTACTACTCAAAATTTTCAATCAAAAACGAATTAGAAGTAATGGTTTTGTGGGAAAATATTTATGGACGGGCTTGTTTACAAAAGATTGATTAATCGACGATAGAAACTCAATGAATCGACAACGATAAAAATTTGATGATTTTGATTAGATTTGTATATGATTAGGTTTAGATGATCATAAATTGATGAAGAAGAGAAGAATAAAAACTGTAGAATAAAGGAAGAAGAAGTTGTAGAGTTATAATTTTAATTAGGTTAAAAGGTTAACTAGTCATCTTCACCTTTTAGGACACCCCTTATAACTATAGGAAAGGTGGCCTAATCAAATCATGGTTCCAAAAAAACAGTGGTGTCCAAAAAATATTCTATAGTTAACCTCCACTTAATTTTTTGGCGTTCGATACCAAATTTGACTACCAAATCCAAGAGTAAAGACTAAAAGTCATGTTACAAAAAAGAAAAGCCCTCGTTGATCATCCCTTTCAGAACCCTCAACGTGTAACCGAAACAAAATCTTAAACATCCATAAAGATTTCTATTTCTTCAAAACCTTATTGCTACAATCTTAGATCCTCTTCTTCTTGAAATTGGCAGTGATGGGTAGAACTGCAAGTCGGCGAAGACAAGTGAAGATTCCTACTATTAAATCAACATCAGATCTATTATTATTATTATCATCAATGATCATCAAATCAAAACCATGGTTGATTTATCATCATCATCATCGACAATTTATAACATATATCCAGCATAATGATTTCTCCTCTCAATATTTTCACGTTGTTCCTATTGACTGGTACTACTATGCATTAACAATCGTATATCTCAGAAGTTTCCAAAGAATCACTAAAGGAAGATGTTCAGTTACTCTAGGCACCTACCTATTATATCACTTGCCATGAGGGCCTGTCACTAGGATGCCCTCATCAACAATTAGGTGTCTAAATCAAACTCACTTAGGCCAATACCTATGCACCATCCAAACCTCACACTTTACAACCATTATGGGGACAACAAAGTGGCAAATGTAAATGCCAAAGTGTTAAATCTACAACTTAGTAATACGTGATAAAAGACATTATCACTCGATGGTCCATATAGCGCAAGCGATAGTCTTTCGATCGGTCGACGCTATGATCATCGCTCAATAATTTATCATGTAATAATCAGGAATTCCCCACCTATATATATTCAATTTCATATTCATTTTAACCCACACCAGAATTTCTAATTATCTAGAATTCTCAATCTCTCACTTTTGTAATCTAAAACAAGATACACAAACTAGACCTTCTCCAGAATCCTAACTTTTTGTAATATGGCTTCTCAATCTCAATTTCAACCTCAATCTCAAGGGGGAAAAATGTTCGGGATTCAAAATTCTCTGTCATTGAAGATGAATGTATTTTTTCCAAACTATATTTATTTTACCCAATATTTTGTCAATGGTGGACAACAACAAGGTAACATCATGTGGGATAACCTTTTTGTTTCTAAATATCAGGAATAAACTAGGAACATCAATGATCGTGATGCAAATGGGTTGTCACAACGCTTCACTAACATCAATAAGGAAGTTGCCTTATATGTTTCTGCAATAATCCAAGTTAAAAGAGGCCCAGAGAGTGCGGTGTTTTTTATGTTGATGTGAAAAGAAAGTGTCATATAAATTGACAATGCCAACATGGAAAAATTTCCAATTCTAAAGTTGTTTCCATATTTTGAAAGTGTTGAACAAATATAATTCGATACTTGTTAGAAAGTTTGCAACAAGTACCTGAAAGATCACCATATAAATTTTCTCCTTCAACACCAAATTTTTCACCATTTTCACCAGGCCCATCAAATCCAACTTCTTCGCCAGATACAAACCGAAATTCGACTTAATTGTGAATCATGGTACTAATAAAAATAAATCCCGGGAAATACAAAGCGAGACTGGCGAGAAAATTAGCTTAAGAAGGAGAAAGTTCCGACGATTTAACCATGACGGAGTTTATGGAACATCAGAAGACCTTCGAGTAGCAAAGACCGGCTGGTCGGAAATTTAAAATATGGAGATGAATAAAAAAGTTGGCTTTCTCAAGATAAATTTGTTTATGACTATGACAAGCATAAGATTCTTAATTAATGTAGACACTTCAATTATGATCCAACAACAAAAACATGAATGGCAATTGAATTTGGATAAGCTACAAAGACAGATCGAACAACAATCCTGATTTGACAACAACCCATCTAGTGATGATGATGATGACGACTTAGATGTAGTAGAACCTCTTAATTAGATAATTGATGTATTAATTTGAATTTAAATTTGCAATATTGTTGCATTCTTCTACTGAATATTAATTTGAAATGAAAAGTTGTTTAATTTAACTTAATATAAGATTTACTTAATTATAACACTAGTATTAACATCATTACATCGTATTAAAATCCTGTACTGGTAATGAAAAACTCCTTAAGGATGTGAAAATGAGCTTCGTATTCAGAAAATAATAATTTCATCTTCGTCATTCCTCTCGATATCGCACAAAAATTTCATCATAAGTTTCACTCCTAAGTTTATATCTACTTATAATCCGAACTAAAACTTTAAATTCTTCAACTTGTTTTCTTATTCAAAAGATAGACAATATAGTCGCGCATGATCCCGATTGTGAGGGTTACTTGTGTCATTGCAGAAGGTTTCATGAAATTTACCCCAATAACTCTGACTGACTAAACCAACTTAGCGTCGTTCTTCACCCATCTTCGGATAATACATTTCATAGTTTTTGGAAAAGGGATAAATCTTCTTCTAGCGTAACATTAGGAATAGCCATGCTGATGGAGATTAGGGAGTGCTAAGGTGTGAATTAGAAATGAGGACGAGTGGTGTGTGTATATATAGGCGGTATATTGAAAACTGTTGGCAAAAACTAGATATTGGCGATAGTGTGTTGTCGCTCGATCAGCTGAAATCGCCAAGTGACAATTGGAAATTTTTTTATAAAAAATAATATCGGATAATAAAAAAATGGAAATTGAGATGTGTCAATTAAATATTTATATAAAAATTAATATTGAAGAACAGACTACTAACAAATTAACAATTTAATGTTTAAACCGGTAATGAAATAAAACTTAAAAATTACACCCGCCGACTTTCCGATACTGTGCCCAAAGATTGTCTCTTAGATCTTCTCTTAACGTGTCATACATATTTTGGTTAGGTATGTGATTTTTTTATATTTTTTTGTGTGAATAAGCTTGCCTCCAACAAGAGGCTAAGGCAGAATACTACTAACAAGTCTTGGTGTAGTAACACCCATTACATCATTCTTAAATAAAAACTATAAAACTTGGAATTGTTCCTATCTAAACTCCTTCATATTCTCTTGAAGTATCATGTTTTGCCAACTTATCAGCAACATCATAAAGGGCTATAAATGACGTTTTTAAATGACAAATTAATTATGTGATTAAGGTATTACAAATAAATATTGTCATATAACATGAAAATAGTTGGGTCCACCATTTAACGTAAAAAAACTGTCATTCTAAAACGTGATAATTCACTAGGTGTGTGATTTAATGGTGTAACATTAAATTACAAAATAAATCCGTCACATATTTTAGTCTTTATACGCCCATCGATATTCTTCTATTACGTGCCCAAAAATGGCTAGCCACCGGCTTAGCAAAATGCCTCTGAAAATGGTTAGTATGGTTAACTAAACCGTAAGGAAACTTAGTCAAAGCTGCTTAAAAATGAAATACCAGAATATTGAGTTGGGGCGTGTCTTCGCTAGACGCTATTCGTTCAAAAAAGAAATTGACAAAAAAATATACAAGATCCTAAATTTTGTAATTTGTTCTCTGTTTACGGATGTTAAGCGGATGATACTTATACAGTTGCTAATGTTCACTCTTTATATAGAGAAGTACTAGTAGTCTAGAATTAAAGGATTCATACACTGATAAAATGAGAGAATGAAATTATTGTTATTTCTTCCCAAGCCATCGTTACAAGTCTTCTCTCGGCTATTTTTATAGCCTGAACATAGAATGTTAAAAGGGTTGTGAATTAGCCACGATGGCCTACACATGTCAATTAGGGGATGAAAACTAATCGTTATAGATAAAGAAATAAGGCTTATCTAAACCAAAGTTAAGTCCAGAGAATTCTGGATCGTTTGTCGCATTAAGAGATGGTGGGCCACGTGCGTATCATATTCTAAATGGTGGGACACCCAATACACAACACTTCCCCTTGGACCACCATTTATAAGAATGTTGCCTCATTAAAACCTTGTCGGTAAAATTCAGTGAGACAAAACCCGGACGAAGGAAAAAGAGTTCAACAAAAGTCTTAGAACGGTGTTGGACACGCGTATGCTGCCTCGTTAAAACCTTGACAAGGAAAACCCAGTGGGACAAAAACCTTGGCGAAGGAAAAAGAGTACAACGCATTATAGTCCAAAACTCCCCCCCTGAACAAAACCTCCGTTAATTTTTCTGCTTGTACATGTGGCGCATTCCGATTCCATATACCAACTTTCGAAAAACTTTAGTCGGCGGAGACTTGGTGAATAGATCAGCATAATTCTCACAAGATTGTATCTTCTGGATATCAATATCCTTATTTTTCTGGAGGTGGTGAGAATAAAATAACTTCGGTGAAATGTGCTTTACTCTATCACCCTTGATGTAGCCTTCTTTCATTTGTGCTATGCACGCCGAGTTGTCTTCACAAATTGTCGTTGGCACAGTAGTTATGGAAGTCAGACCGCAAGAGCTTCTGATGTGTTCGATTAATGACCGCAACCATACACATTCTCTACTTGTTTCATGGAGAGCAATTATCTCGGAGTGATTCGAGGAAGTAGCTGGGATGCTCTGCTTACAGGAACACCATGATATTGCAGTACCGCCAACGGTAAAAACGTATCCTGTCTGAGAGATTCCTTTGTGCGGATCTGATAGATATCCAGCATCCGTATATCCTGTTATCTGTGGATAGTCTAAAGAATCTTTCGAGTAGAATAAACCCATGTCAGTAGTACCACGAAGGTAACGAAAAATCTGTTTTACCCCTGTCCAATGTGTTTTTGTTGGCGCAGAACTATACCTGGCTAGTACATTTACTGCAAAAGAAATATCGGGCCTGGTACGTTGATCTAAATATAATAAAGCCCCAATTGCACTTAAGTATGGTACTTCCGGACCAAGAAGTGCTTCATCCTCCTCTTTAGGACGAAATGGATCTCTTTTGGGATCAAGAGATCTTACAACCATTGGGGTGCTAAGCGGATATGTTTCATTCATTTTAAAACGTTTCAAGATTTTCTCTGTGTAAGTGGATTGATGAACAAGAATTCCGCTTTCATAATGCTCAAGTTGTAGGCCAAGAATTTTTTTTGTTTTACCGAGATCTTTCATCTCGAACTCCTTCTTTAAGCATTCAATTGCTTTGGAAAATACACATGGGAAAATAGGATTGTTTACATATCCCTCTTTTATTAGGTATTCACTGAGGCGATTATACCACATTCGCCCGGATTGTTTCAATCCATATAGAGCTCTATTTAATTTTAGTGAATACATATGACATGGTT
The DNA here is from genome assembly GCF_003573695.1 of Papaver somniferum. Taxonomy (NCBI): domain Eukaryota; kingdom Viridiplantae; phylum Streptophyta; class Magnoliopsida; order Ranunculales; family Papaveraceae; genus Papaver; species Papaver somniferum. Next base: position 35,068,319 of record NC_039366.1, read on the forward strand.
TCCCTTCAGGTAATTTGAATCCTTTCGGAAGTTTCATATAAATATTTGTATCTAGCTTTCCATATAGATACGCAGTGACCACGTCCATTAGATGCATGTCAAACCTTCCAGAGACTTCCAGACTAATTAAATATCGAAAGGTAATTGCATCCATAACAGGGGAGTATGTCTATTCATAGTCAATCCCAGGTTTCTGTAGGAAACCCTTTGCCACTAGTCGTGCTTTATAGAGAACGAATTTATTGCTCTCATTACGCTTTCTTACAAACACCCATTTGTAATCTACATGATTCACATTTTCTGGTGTCTGTATTGGGCGCCCAAAAACGTTGCTTTAGAGAGAGATTCCAATTCATCTTGGATTGCCACTTTCCATTTAAGCCTGTCGTCTCTTTGTCGACATTCTTCTATAGAGTGTGGTTCAATATCATCATTATCGGTGGCGATTTCAGTAGCTACTGAGAATGAAAATATATCGTCGACAATTATTGTATTACGATCCCACACTTCTCTGTCGCATGCATGATTTATGGAAATTTCCTCATTCACAGGTACCTGTGTCTCAGCGGAGACTTTATTCTCTTCAGGAGGTTCATCAGATAAAGTGGATCGCTCTTTGATTGTCTCTTCAGGAGCACTATCTGTAGCCTCTTCAGGAGCACTACCTTTGATTGAGACAGATTGGCTCTTCCTCTTTCGAGGGACAGAATCTTTTGAACCAACTGGTCGTCCACGCTTCAGGCGTGGCTTTGATGAACCATTTGCTGCTGAGCTCCCAATTTGTCCCGTCGGTACATCAATCCGAGCTGGAGCATTTCTAGCAGGCACATAGGATTTTGTAATTCGACCAGTATCAGTAAATGCATCAGGTATTTGGTTTGCAATATTTTGTAGATGTATAATCCTTTGCACCTCTTCAGATTGATCAGTGCAAGGGTCAAGATGAGACAGACTTGGTGTGTGCCAAGATATTTCACGCCGTTCTTTTGACGGCTTATCATCTCCCCCTAACGCGCGGGAAAAGTGTCTCATCAAAATGACAATCTGCAAGTCTGGCTGTAAAGACATCACCTGTTAAAGGCTCTAAATACCTTATAATAGACGGTGAATCAAAACCAACATAAATACCAAGGCGACGTTGTTGACCGAATTTAGTGCATTGTGGTGGTGCAATAGGCACATAAACAGCACAACCAAAGACACATAAGTGCGAAATATCTGGTTGCTTCCCCGAGACAAGTTGTAGAGGGGAGTATTGATGGCTAGCAGTTGGTCGAAGTCGGACTAAAGCCGCTGCATGCAAAATAGCATGCCTCCATGCAGAAACCGGTAATTTAGTCCTCATAAGCATGGGTCGAGCAACCAACTGAAGATGTTTTATAAAAGACTCAGCTAATCCATTCTGAGTGTGCACATGTGCTACAGAATGCTCGACATCAATACCAACTGAAAGGAAATAAGCATCAAAAGCCTTAGATGTAAATTCACTAGCGCCATCAAGCCGAATGGACTTAATAGGAAAGTCCGGAAAATGGGCTCGCAACCGAATAATTTGGGCAAGCAGTCTGGCAAATGCAACATTACGTGTTGATAATAAGCAGACATGATACCATCTAGCAGATGCATCTATCAATACCATAAAGTATTGAAATGGTCCACAGTGTGGGTGGATAGGCCCACAAATGTCACCATGTATCCTTTGTAGGAATGTTGGTGACTCAATAATAACTTTGGTTAAGGATGGTTTTATAACCAGTTTTCCTAGGGAACAAGCAACACAATTCATATCCTTACTTAACAAAAGCTTCTGGTTTTGTAACGGATGTCCATGAGCATCTTGTATTATTCTACTCATCATGGTAGAACCTGGGTGTCCAAGCCGGTCATGCCAAAGCTTGAATAATTCAGGGTCATTAAACTTCTGGTTAATGATAATATGAGATTCGACTGCTCGAATTCTCATAAGATATAACCCAGATGAGATGGCCTTAAGCCTCTCCACAACGTGCTTCTAGCACGAGGCAGATGAATTAATATAAAGGTACTCCATATGATGCTCATCCGCTGTTTCAAGGTGGTAACCATTACGCCGAATATCTTTAAAACTCAACAGATTCCTTTGGGATCTGGTAGAATATAAGGCGTCTTCAATAATTAATTTTGTACCACCTGGTAGAATGATACACGTTCTTCCGGAGCCGTTTATCATGTTACTCGAACCCGAAATGGTACTCACATTAGCCTTAAACCTCTTCAAGGTTATAAAATATTTATGGGTTCGAAAAATTGTGTTTGTTGTTCCACTGTCAACCAAACAAACATCCCCATCGTCCATTTTGGATATATTGCTTCTGGAATCAATATCCTTCAACACAAATAGACGGGAGAAAATTAAACAACAATACTACCAAAATGTCCACTTATATTACACCAAAAAATGTGGTATACGTCACCAAAAAGAACACACCCAAAATTATAACAAGAGAAAAGAAAAGAAGAAAAAAAAAACATACAGAAAACACAAGGAAATATACTATAGGGCATAAGGAAGAAACAGTTCTACAGCTCATCGAAAGAAAACTGACTAGGCTCGCCACTTTCAAGGTCGACGAGATAATCAGATACATCCAAGTGGGTATCCCTGGTACTGGGGGCACTGGCTTTAATTAAATTTGTTTCTATGTCTTCGGCAGGTCGCTTCAGGGACGCCTGATAGAGCCTAACAAAATGTTCTGGCGTACGACAGGTACGCTGCCAGTGATCAGTTAAGCCACACCGATAGCAAACACTTTTCTGAGGGGTTTGACTAGAAGAACTCTTTCCCTTTTCTTGCTTCGGTTCCAAAATTTTTAGCGGCCGTTGGTACGGCTGGTAACGGACACCCTTTCCTCGTTCATTTTTGTGGCCCCCACGTTGGTTTCCTTTACGATTTCCATGTTTGCCTTTGTTACCATGATTATTTCCTCGTCTAAAATGCGTAGCAGCGTGTGCTTCAGGAACCGCTGCGGAACCAACATGACGAGCTTCATGGTTTCTTAACAAAAGCTCATTATTCTGCTCTGCAATCAACAAACAGGAAATTAGCTCGGAATATTCTGTAAATTTACGTTCTCGATACTGCTGCTGCAGGAGCACATTCGAGGCATGAAAAGTTGTAAATGTTTTCTCTAACATTTGTTCGTCAGTGACATTTCCCCGCACAATTTTAATGTCGAGGTAATTTTAAATAGAGCAGAATTATAAGCTGCCACTGATCGAAAATCTTGCAGCTGCAAGTTCAACCAATCATTCCGAGCTTTTGGAAGTATGACCAACTTCAGGTGGTCAAACCGTTTTTTCAGACAGTTCCATAAAGTAAATGGATCTTTAACTGTCAAATATTCCCTTTTTAAATCATCATGGAGATGATGGCGAAGGAAAATTAGAGCCGTAGCGCGGTCCTGGTTGGAAGCGTTGTTTCCTTCCGTAATAGTTTTCCCGAGACCTTTAGCTTCCAAATGAAGCTCGGCATCAAGTGCCCAAGAAATATAATATTTTCCTGAGATGTCAAGACCTGCGAATTCGAGTTTAATTAGATTTGACATTTAAGAAAAGTATTCAAAGAAACAACAACTACATATACTCCCTGTATTTTAGTTGTTCAACAGTAATAGCTTGGCCGTCGACCGTCGGGAGCGATTCGTGCTGATAATCTTTTGTAATTTGTTCTCTGTTTACGGATGTTAAGCGGATGATACTTATACAGTTGCTAATGTTCACTCCTTGTATAGAGAAGTACTAGTAGTCTAAAATTAAAGGATTCATACACTGATAAAACGAGAGAATGAAATTATTGTTATTTCTTCCCAAAGCCATCGTTACAAGTCTTCTCTCGGCTATTTATAGCCTGAACATAGAATGTTAAAAGGGTTGTGAATTAGCCACGATGGCCTACACATGTCAATTAGGGGATGAAAACTAATCCTTATAGATAAAAAAATAAGGCTTATCTAAACCAAAGTTAAGTCCAGAAAATTCTGGATCATTTGTCGCATTAAGAGAGATGGTGGGCCACCTGCGTATCATATTGTAAATGGCGGGCCACCCAATACACAACACTAAATTAAATTTCCAACATAGCTCGTGCAAAGGAACTAACAAAAGCTAAATTCCACGGCAAAAAAAGAACACAAGTTGAGGCCTTTAGGAAAAAATCAATGAAGCACGTGGCTACAAGTAACTAAGAACCATAATATTGGACACACCAAAAACTTTATAGGCATAAAAAGTCATTTTCCTAACCAGGGTGTATTGATAAGGGGTGTCTAATGGGTACGAATGACCTATATACCCTTAAACACTTCGAAAATATTGATTTATAGGCTTTAGGTTCGGCTGACTAGTGTTGATGAGTTATCAGCCGAACTTCCCGCTGTAGACTGAATTCTTTCGATCTTGTTTTGATCATAACTTCTTCTTCCAATGTCGGAATGACCTCATTCTTTTTGCGTTATCTTCGTATTTTCATTCTCTTAAAGATGAAGATAAAATCTACTTGATTTTAATGGTTTAAAATCTACGATTCTCATTATATAAGCTGAACCATTAACATTTTTTATTCCTGAACTCTCAGGAATAGGTTCGGCTTACATCTATGAGCCGAACCAACCCATTGATGAACAGTTCGGCTTACATCTATGAGCCGAACCTCACATAATTTTTCTTCCAGATCACAGGACTAGGTTCGGCTCATTATGATATTTTTAAACAAGCCGAACTAGTTGGTTCGGCTCATAACAATAACACTTTCAGCTTGCCGAACTGTTCATTAGTTGTCAATATCCAGGTTTCAGATCAAGGTTCGGCGCATAATTTAGGTGAGTTGTGAGCCGAACCTAGGTTCGGCGCATAATTTAGTTGCGTTGTGAGCCGAACCTAGGTTCGGCGCATAATGTTGTTGTTTTTTAAGCCGAACGGTTCTTCAAATTTTCAGCCTGAAAGTGTATATGAACAGTTCGGCTAATACGATTTTCATTATATAAGCCGACTTTTATTCCAGAACTCTCAGGAATAAGTTCGGCTTTCTAGGAAAATTTTATACAAGCCGAACTAGTGTCTAGCAAATGTTCGGCGCATACCTAAACAGTTTCAGCTAGCCGAACTGTTCATAAAGGGATCGGTTCGGCTCATAAATGTAAGTCGAACCTTTTCATCCTCCATTGAATCATTCTCGTAATCTAGGAAATCAACCATTTGGGAATCATTGTTGTATTTGATGTGTATTTTCCTAGGTTTTTTAGATGACATATGACACTCCTCATCCTCCATTGAATCAAGAATTAGAATTTTCTCACTTTCTCCTTCTCTTTCTCTCCTTCTTAACCAAACCAAAACTTTGATTTTTTTCCCCAAAATTTTCATCCAAACAACTCTTATAATTCTGAAAATTATTTTAATCACTAAACAAAATATTTAATCACTAATCAAAATTAGTAACACTAATTTTGATTGGGCAGATTTGCCACTAAAAAATTTTGGGTTAAGGGGTTATCTGATTTTGCTATTTCACAACCTTTTTTGTCTTCATTCAGTATCCCTTGGAAGATTTTGGTATGCCCAATATTATGGTTCGTAACTAATGTGGTGATTTCGAAGTATAGATTCTTGGGCTTTCCAAGGTTCTCTTGGTAGTTGGTACTGGAGACCAGTAACAATGTATGCAAAAAAAAAAAAAAAAACAGAAAGAAAGACGCGTGTCTTTAAAAAGATTCTCCCCGGTTCTATCGGTTCTTCTCACTTCTATCTATCTCTATCTTAGGCTATTGACAGAAAATTAGGGTTTATTAGTAAAGTTTTGTTCTACAATTTCGGAAGCATCTCTCCATTGCCGTAGGATGTTAAGAAGAATATATTGAGAAGGAATGGAAGAAGAACATTTAGCGGAAATAATCTCGGTCAATTTTTTTTCGATTTGAACCCTAACTATTTTTGGGCGGGATGAAAATCAAAAGAAAATCTTTTTGGGGGATTATTCCCGCTTGGCGTTTCAGAATAACTATAAAGTTAAGCCCTAAAATCCTTTTGGGCGATTATCAGAGATCAAAAACAGCAAAAGGTATATCTTTTTTATGTTTATCTATAGCTAAATAACTTATGACTTTTGATTGAAATGATGCATGAGTTTCATATTAGATTATCTTTTATTGAATCTGAAATTGAGTTAGGATTGATATAGTTTTGTAATAATACAATCTTATGCTTGTCTATAGCTAAATAACTTATGACTTTTGGTTAAAAAGATGCCTGGGTTTCAAATCAGACTCTTTTTTGTTTAATAATACCCTTCCGTAGGGTAAAGAAAAAAGAAATAAAGTCCAATTGTTTAAAGTCCAAAGTCCAAAATAAATAAAAAAATTACAGTTTTCCTCACACACTCTAAAAAAAAACTAAAAATTAAAAATTAAATCCTAAAATTGTCCTTTTTTCTTCTCTTTTCGCTTTTCGCTTTAAGCTTTTTCCTCTCCAAGTCCTTAGTGCTCCACTTTGAACCTGTAAATCAAAGAAAAAAGACAAAGTAAAAAGGAACAAATAATAATAAAAAAATAAACCTAAAAAAATAAAAATAAATCTATATACAAGTCCGCGTCGGCGGCGCCATTTTGTTATAGTATTTTTCGTGCGGTAAATAAGAGTTCGTTACTCGGACTTGAAAAGATTTTAAAAAAAAAAATATATATACACAATTTGTCACAGGATCAAGAGATACTAGGACTCAGGATTCCACCAATTCTTATACTCATGCGAATCAACTATTAATTCTAGACAATTATAGCTTATAATGATAACAAATATCGACTCTTTTCTTTGCCAAAAATAGATTTTGTAAAGTATTAGATGTAAATCATAAGCATGATGCATCAAGAGTTCCTAGACTAAGCATACATCATCAGATAAAATCACAAATATTCAAGAAAAATCATAAAACAACTCATAATAGTGCAAATAGTCATAAAAGAATTAAATAGAATTACTCATGCATAAAGAATGGTTTCCTCCATCACCCCAGTAATGGGGTTTAGCTACTCATAATAATCATGTTATAGAAATAAATATTTGATGCTCAAAATATGATTAAAAGAGTGAAAAATATAATACAGTGAAACTACGACCCTCTTTAAGCGTCCAGAGAAGAACGATAAAACACCACCTCACTGCTGCTGTTGACGCTGTTGTTTTAAGACCCTCTGAGGCAAGTCGTTGTCACTGTTGATAAACGACTGTCTTTTGGAGTACGTTCTTCGTGTTCTTCGTGCTCTTTAATGGCAGCAGCAACAGCAGAACTCCTCCTTCCTGCAGCTCCCGTTCTTCGCTCCTCTAGCCTCTCTCTGGTCTCTGCTCGACCCCAAACCTCTTGATCCACCTTCTCTAACTTCTCTCCACCTCTTATATACTTCACAGCTCAAAGAAATCCCGATAGAATCTCTTTTTTTCTTCTCTGCCAGTTACGGGTTTCTATCTTCTTCTCTCTTCTGTACGCGTCTGTTAGCTATCCCATTGCCACAAAACTCTCTCCTGACTTGAACAAAACTAGATACATGTATATCCAGCGTGAAAGTCTCCCAAAAATTTCTCACAAAATATTTGAACGTGAACAACAACATACGTGTCCTGTTTGGACTTTGATTGCTTCTCCCGGTCATTCCAGCCACTTCTGGCCCTTAAAATCACCCCTGTTAGCTTCCTATAAGTCCATAGAGTAAGCCCAAACATTTCCAACCCTTTAATCGCACTATAGCTCCTTCAAAAATTCCGATCAAAAACTGCCGGTTAACAAACTCACTTTCCCGCCAAAACTTCATTTGAAATGTGAAGAAGAGATGCCCCCTATCCAGCTCCGGTGTCCCTTTAGCAGCTGCCTGGAAATGGGTTACCCCTTAGTAATTAGGTTACCCCTTATCCAAAATCGAGGGTCCGTGTAGTGAGTTTTCTGGGACATTTTCCGCACTTTTTCGGGGTTCCTCCGGGATATTTCTGAGGTGCTTCCAATACTCTATCAACGGAGGTCCAAACGCCGCATTTTCAGCCAATTTCGCCGCAAAACCTTATTCTTCTAAAAACACCTACAAATAAATAAAATAACCAAATAAGTATAGAATCGAGTACTAACACTATATACAATTGAGATATATTAGATATTTAAATGCGTCTATCAAATACCCCCAACCTTATTATTTGCTAGTCCCGAGCAAATCAAAACTACAAAATAAAATCCTAACTCACTGTCGCAGGCATCGTCGATTGCATTTAGCGTATGCAATAAGCCTTTAAACCCCTAGGTGGCCCTAGTGGCCGAGTTATAGTCTCGGGAGGGCTTACAAGAGATATACCCACAAAACCTGTACTCCAGACCTTAGCTATCTACGCAGAACCTTGGAAGGCACTAAAGAATCTCCTTGGTTGGCATACTTATTGACCACAGGAAGAAGTACCCTGATGCGAAATTCCAATTGATGTACACGAGTTTGCACTCAAGCATACTAAAATTCATATAAAGTGACAGAGCTCTACTCAGATAGTTGCACTATGGATATCATATTCGGAGTCAAAACTAATCACATGGATAGATCAAGAAGATGGATATAGAAAAACATATATGGATTTGATGTTTACTAAGTGAACGACGTTTCCCATATCTGTCTGAAAGCCTCCGCCAAAATGAACCTATCCTAATGGATTGAGATACTAGTCTGACTAATATCAACACACTGGCATATACAAGGGAACCAGTGGTCGATAACCTAACTCTAGGTCAACACAACTGGCATATACAAGGGTACCAGTGGTCGACTTTATTGAATTTTCCTTTTGGTCGGCTGATCTGGTCTCAATTTTTTTTGTCAACTTTTTTTTTTGTCAACTGTTTTTTTTTTTTCAGATTGATTTTTTTTTTTGTAACTCAATCACTCTAATTCATCCTAGCATTGGTAACAACTTGAATCGTGGGCCCCACCTATCACTTAGAGAAACATGGTTTAAAAACAAAATAAAAATAAAAATAGAAGTGAAAAGGACTCAACGAGATATAGTGAAACTATCATGTTATTTCTAACACCTGAGCTCTGTACTTTTATGAATAGACTCTTTAGATGTTTCCATCTATTCAGATTGGTTCCTCAACTCCTACAACCAAAATGCTTCCATCCACTTAGATTGGTTAGTGCCATCCTAAATACGCATAAATTTCTAGGCTCTGGAGTTTATTTATTCATACTGCAACTAAAAAGTTTCTCCCATACCCCCAAACTTAAATCTAACATTGTCCTCAATGTTCTAAAGATGAAATTAAAAGCATGAACAAGGAAAAACTGTTACCATTTGAAGCAAAAGAGATAAGGAAAGATATTACCGTGTTGCATGAGATTGGGTTACCTCCCAAGAAGTGCTAAGTTTAAAGTCTTCAGCCAGACATAGAAAAGGTTTAGTCAACTCGAACCGTATAACAGTAGCCGAAATAACTGTGGGTCTTTAAAACCAAAAAGAGCTGACAAAAGGAAACTGCAGTGAGCCAAGAAAATGTACAAGACTAGCATGCCCTTACCTAGTTTCTGGATAATTATCGCTAATTGCGGTTTAGGTTCAGGTTCTATGAAGGGGTCTAAATAGACTATTTTCCTCGGATGCATTTCCTCATAGGTAGGATCCAAATTATTAGGTCCTAGAGTCTGGAAAAACTCAGATAAGAACCTGGAATCACAAAATAACCTAAATAATTTAGGATCCTCTAAGTCAATTAGGTATGACTTACATAGTTGACCACAGTCAGAGTAGTGGTCATTCTGAATCAAATGTGTCGATTCTAATTTCCTAAAGTACTTAGGATTAGTCTCAGAACTTAATAAGTGACACATTTGAAATCTATACGTTCCCACAATTGGAAGAAAACTATTTGGTGGGAAAACAAAGTCAATCTGGGTATCATAGCCTGGGCAAACCACATCAACCATAGGATGGGTTTCTAACGACTGAACTTTTTTCAGGACATCATTAGGTTCGGGAAACCTAGTATGAAGATAATCTTGTAAGATGGTTGAGGCATGGATATCAACTCCTAAGTGTGTGGACTTTATGAGAGTTAAAGGTAAGGAACTAGGAAAGTGATAATCACCCCCAAACTTAGAGTTTTCACTGTCTCTAGATAGACCTCTAATTATTTCTTGAATTTCCGTATCTTCAGAGTCCTTAAAATATTCAAGAGATTCTTCTAAGTTATTATCAGGTAGTGCATCTTTACTCATCTCTACGGGTCTATCTTCGTCTTCCAAGACTATTGTTTTTAAGTCGCTAGACTCTAAAACAGTATTTTCGAAATGAACCCGTTCCTCTAAACCACTATCGGCTTCGTAATCAAAAGGAAAAACTACATCGTCTAAAACGGTGGTATCCCTAATCAAATCCTTGTCCTTTTGAATAGGTGAATAATCATAAAAATTATTTGGATTTGAACTAGAAATAATATAATCACTATATATCTCAATTGGATTACTAGACTCCTGATCACTATGCCTACATATTTCAGATTCTTCATTACTGCTATCCTCATCATCATAGTATGAAGATGATTGAACCTTATCTAAATAAGTAGTGTCTTTTATTCTAACCTCGTCCTCTAGATTAGGCAAATATTCACTATTTACATCAAGGGTAAAATTGGAAACACTATTTTGGAAATTTAGATCTTTTAGAGAAGTTCTATTCTGGGTCTCTAACAAAAGCTTTTGGTCCGACTCACATGAATTCCTGACGTAATCTAGGAAATCAGGTAAAGAAAGTTCACTCATTGCATTATTTTCGTCCATAACTAAGTTATTCATTTCAGCAAACTTACGTGTTGTCTCAGCTAACTTACGTGTCGACTCAAGTAAAGAGGAATTAGCAGAATTTTTCTCGTATGACTGATGGTTGTGAGGATAGTGATTGGGATCACCATGGTAATAAAACTGATGCTGACCATATTCAAATTCAGGTCTATATTCATTGTATTGGCTTCTATCATACCAGCTCGACATTCTTAATTGCAAGGGAATTCTACACAATCACAAACAAGGCTGACTCGACCAAATCAAACCTATAAAATATAGCAAACAAAAAGCATGATGGCTCCACTTAGATTGTTTCTAGACCAACTTCTATCTTTCGAAAGGGAATTCGTTACAATTTAAGCAAACCCCTCTGGAATCAATCCGAGTCAAAGTAAGTTGAATTAAGGCGAGGGAAGCTCAGTGGAGCTTTGATACCCAAGGCCTCGCCGCTATCACAAGGCGGCGCAGTCACGCATTCAACTCACAGAAACCATCATGAACTTTGGAGTGTGCTTAAAGAGCAACCAATATTTTTCGAACGAGTTTCCTATTAAGCTCGTTACCCTATCGGTCTCGTTCTATTCCAAATTTTAAGCTTGGGTTCGCGTTAGGTTTCGTTTTCCTAAGGCGGGCAAGAAGGGAGCGGTGATGAAATCCAAACCCTTATCTTGTATTGGCCAGGCCCTGCCCTTTACTAGGAATTTAAAAACAGTCCAAATACATCCTCAATCAATGAATCACCTTAAGGAATACAGTAAACCCGCTGACAGGAGATTCGCGAGTGTTTCGATGGACTTACCTCCCGTACCAGACGGGGGATGAACCGTTGAAGTCGACTCGGGCCACGACTCCTATGTCATGTACGAACCCGAGGGGCCGAGACGATATAGTAATCGTCGTCCTTCCCTGCACACAGTTTATATAATTTTTTTTTGTTTTGTTTAATAATACCCTTCCGTAGGGTAAAAAAAAGAAAGAAATAAAGTCCAATTGTTTAAAGTCCAAAGTCCAAAATAAATAAAAAAATTACAGTTTTCCTCACACACTCTAAAAAAAAATTAAAAATTAAATCCTAAAATTGTCCTTTTTTCTTCTCTTTTCGCTTTTCGCTTTAAGCTTTTTCCTCTCCAAGTCCTTAGTGCTCCACTTCGAACTTGTAAATCAAAGAAAAAAGACAAAGTAAAAAGGAAAAAATAATAATAAAAAAAATAAACCTAAAAATTAAAAATAAATCTATATACAAGTCCGCGTCGGCGGCGCCATTTTGTTATAGTAATTTTCGTGCGGTAAATAAGAGTTCGTTACTCGGACTTGAAAAGATTTTTAAAAAAAAAAATATATACACAATTTGTCACAGGATCAAGAGATACTAGGACTCAGGATTCCACCAATTCTTATACTCATGCGAATCAACTATTAATTCTAGACAATTATAGCTTATAATGATAACAAATATCGACTCTTTTCTTTTCCAAAAATAGATTTTGTAAAGTATTAGATGTAAATCATAAGCATGATGCATCAAGAGTTCCTAGACTAAGCATACATCATCAGATAAAATCACAAATATTCAAGAAAAATCATAAAACAACTCATAATAGTGCAAATAGTCATAAAAGAATTAAATAGAATTACTCATGCATAAAGAATGGTTTCCTCCATCACCCCAGTAATGGGGTTTAGCTACTCATAATAATCATGTTATAGAAATAAATATTTGATGCTCAAAATATGATTAAAAGAGTGAAAAATATAATACAGCGAAACTACGACCCTCTTTAAGCGTCCAGAGAAGAACGATAAAACACCACTGCTGTAAATAACGATACCTCACTGCTGCTGTTGACGCTGTTGTTTTAAGACCCTCTGAGGCAAGTCGTTGTCACTGTTGATAAACGACTCTCTTTTGGAGTATGTTCTTCGTATAGAATCGAGTACTAACACTATATACAATTGAGATATATTAGACACATAAATGCGTCTATCATCTATAGCTAAATAACTTATGACTTTCGGTTAAAAAGATGCCTGGGTTTCAAATCGGACTCTCTGATTGAATCTGAACTAGGGTTACAGTTGTTGTTTGTCTTGTTGATGAATTTGAAGGGGTACTGGCCAAAACCTTTGATATTGAATCTCCAGGTGGGGTAGGCTCGAGAGAAAGATTAGCCGGGGTTGATTTTTGCAGGAAAGCAATTGGAAGACTGAAGGACTCTCGCTGATTATGACATTCAGAAGGAATTGACTCTTCACCTTGTCCTCAGCCTTCGCGGTGGTGATTATTGAAAGGTTGTTGGTGTTTGTGGTGGTCCTCCAGTATGCCAAGGAATATGTTTTCTGAATTCTCGTTCTATTGTCTAAGTAGCTCTTTTCTTTATCAATGTTATGTTGGATGTTCTTGCATCAATCAGCACAATTAATTGCAGTTGTGTGGTTCAAAGTTTGGTGAATTGACATCATGTTTCTTTGTGCTAGCTCTTCTTTAATGGACAGAATGTTGAATTTGGATAAATATTTTTGTTCTTATTTGCTTAGAACGTTGTTTGTTGTGCATGGGCAGGCTTCTCCTGCTATTGCTTGAGAAGACTAGGAAATCAATTGATTAGATTTTGCAGATGTGTTGAAATCATTGAGTTTATTCAATTGATTACATTCGGTTGCTGTTTGTTTTGTGTTTAGGCCTTAGGAACAAGGTACCTTTGTTAAATCATTGTGGACTCTTGCATAGAGCATGTGTTTATTGGTATCCAAATGAGTACCAGTAAGCAATTGACTTGGGAGTAGCTTGGTGTGTTTTACATTTTGACAGTTTACTGTTTGCCATCCTCTGAACTTTATGGAACAAGGTTAAAGTGATACAAACGGAAATCAATTGATTAGAGTTTCCAGATGTGTTGAATGAAAGTTTAGGGTTATTAGATTGTGATTGTCATAGTTAGTGTTCCTGATTTGATATTAGCTGTCTAAGTACAGATAGCAAGGGTAGCATCTGGAAATGTTCTGTGGTGTTTAGTTAACATATGTGATTGAGATATTATTATTATTATTATTTTTTTATTATTATTATTATTTTTATAAAAGGGAGCCACTATGGCATTTATTATTATTATTATTAAATATTTTCCATTAATGGGAGAACGATGATTATATGAAACTAGTTGGAAGCCTAACAAGTTAGGCTCCAACGACATACTACTACATTAATTGAACAGGTTGTTGTGCTAGCCTACCAGCGGGCCTCATGGGTAACCTTGCCAAGGGGAGCCGAAACGGCGGACTGTGGGGCGAGATTGTGTCACAAGGGGGCAAGCTAACAACACGTTCCATGTTAATTCATGCAATATTACGCCATCGAAGACTCGAACCTGAGACCTCATGGAACGCATCACCTTTGGAGAAATGGGGTTGACTAGCTGAGCTAGGGCCCGTTATTCCATGTTATTATTATTATTATTATTATTATTCAATATCAAAATCAACATTACAAGGAATGGTTGGCAACCTAGCAACAAGCTGGGCGCCAACACCTTTTTGAATAAAGATCCCTAACCGATGAAAAAGAGAATTGCAAATTTTGAAATTGGAATCATGTCGTGCCATACAATTCCTAATTCGCTTCAGAAAAACAACAAAATCCGTACCAAGCTCACCAAAGGTGGAAAAGGCCAGCACCCGAAAGCCATACCCGAGTGAAGAGCAGACGTCCAAATATTTATTATTCTTGCGAGTGACAGCCGCTGAAATGGCATGACCCGGAGCGGAGCCGCGGGTTCTAGCACTAGTGAAAGGGGAAACACCGGTGACATCAAGACACACATCTCGACCATCTTCCCAATTATAAGCCATAATATCTGCAGGTCGAAGATCCTTGCCATTGACGACACCCACAGAAACCTCTTTCCTGACTACCACACCAGCTCTAAAGCACATATCAGCCAAGATTTCTTTCACCAGATCATGTCTGAATTTAAACCCAACCTCACTAGCACAGTGGATGGCATGATCGCCGAAGATATCCATGGGCTTGCCATAACAAGAGCATTTGTTGCCTTCATCAAAAAGAGGTATGCCTAGACGGTACTGCAATACCGAGCTAAACTGTCTAGGCCCAACAGACTGATCAAGGCCGGTATAGGTATAGCTTTAAGGAAGTCCATGGCATGGTCTCCCCTATTGCACTGCCAAACAGCAACCTCACGAGGAGATGAAGCAAAGCTGGAAGGAACCTGGTCCCGAACTGCGCCAAAATAGATAGCCGCCAGAGTCTTCATGTATGGGGGGGGGGGTATCGTTGATGTTGAAGTTCGGGGATGAAATCCTACAGGCTTGCTCTAAACGCAGCAAAGCATTGTGAAAACCAGGGAAAAGGTCTGATGCTGCAGGGGTCTTCAGAATAGAGAGTTGTAGATGCCGCGTCTGTAGTTGAGAAGCTAGGAAGCAATAATGCATGGTATCGGCCATTATTATTATTATTATTATTATAAATTTTTTCTATTAATGGGAGAACGATGATTACATGAAACTAGTTGGAAGCCTAACAAGCTAGGCTCCAACGACATACTACTACATTAATTGAACACGTTGCTGTGCTAGCCTACCAGCGGGCCTCATGGGTAACCTTGCCAAGGGAAGCCGAAACGGCGGACTGGGGGGCGAGATTGTGGCACAAGGGGGGCAAGCTAACAACACCTTCCATGTTAATTCCTGCAATGTTACGCCATCAAAGACTCGAACCTGGGACCTCCTGGAACGCATCACCTTTGAAGAATGACCAGCTGAGCTAGGGCCCGTTATTATTATTATTATTATTATTATGAAAGGGAGCCACTAAGGCATTTATTAATCAAAATCAATATTACAAGAGATTGTGGGTAGCCTAGCAACAAGTTGGGCACCAACACCTTTCTGAATAACGATTCCTAGCCTATGAAAAAGAGAATTTCCTATCTTAAAGTTGGCATCATGTCCTATCATGCAATTCCTTAATCTCTTCAGGAAAGTTGATAAATCCGTACTAAGCTCGCCAAAAGTGGAGAAAGCTAAAACACCGAACCCATATCCGAGAGAAGTGCAAACATCTAAGTATTTAGTGTTCTTGCGAGTAATTATTATTATTATTATTATTATTATAATTATAATAAAAATAATAATATTATTAGCAAGACGACGGAGTGTATGTTACAAGTCGGTGGAAGGCAACCGAGCGACAAGCTGGGCGCCAACACCTTTTTGAATAATGATACCTAGCCTATGGAACAACGAATTGCCTATTTTGTGATTAACATCATGACTAACTAGGCAGTTGCTCAACCTCTTAAGAAATAAAACTAAATCATCTCCCAATTCTCCCATGGTAGAAAAGGCTAGTGCTTGGAAACCGTAACCAAGTGTTGTACACTTATGTAGGTATTTCACACGCTTACGACTCACTGCAGAAATGATGGCTTGGCCCGGAGGGGTGTTACGAGTACTGGAGGTAGTGAAAGGTGAAATTCCAGTCACATCAAAGCACACATCTTTGCCGTCTTCCCAATTAAAGACCATGATATCAGCCGGTTTAAGTTCCTTGACAGAGTTTGAAAGAAACGCCAAAGAGACTTCTTTAGGAGCAATAACACCTGACCTGTAGCATATGTCAAGAAGAGTGTCACGAACCATGTCATGCCTGAATTTTGAACCCACCTCACTTGCACAGTGGACTGCATGGTCGGCATAGATATCCATCGGCCTGTTACATATCGAACACCTGCTATTTTCTTCAAAAAGGGTATGGCAAGCCGGTATTTAAGGATTGATTGGAATTGTCTTGGTGCGACAGCTTGGTTCAGTCCACTGATAGGAACAGCCTTGATAAAATCCATTGCATGTTCACGCTTGTTGCATTGCCAGACTAACGATTCTCGTTCATTTAGATTGAAAATGGCAGATAACTTTTCCTTAACAGCGTCAAAGTATAGTGCATCCAATAGTTTCATGGGATGAGGGGCGGCATCAATGACGCTGGAAATGGAAGCAGGAGATCCACAAGCTTCAGTAAATGATTGAAGAGCTAGTTCATAACTTGGACCGAGGCTTGCAGGCGTTGATAGTTGAAGAATGGTTTCCTGCAGATGTTTGATCTGAATCTGAGAAGCTAAATAGCAGTATTTTGAAGTGTCTGCCATAGTGTAGATGCCAAACCCCCCATCCTTGATTGGCAAGGTGGCTAAGCGTTGTTGGAAGAGGCCAAATCCAGCACCATCACCTACAGCGAGCTGTCGTAAGTATTGGAGTAAGTGCTTGTCATAAACTGTAGAAGCAGGTTGCAGATGAGCCGGGAAGGTGGTGCGCATAGCAAAATAGAGTCTGGAGACCCCAATACAATTTCTCAGAAGCAACATCTCACACTGTGGGTCGTGAAGTTGTTGTACTTTCTGCATCAACTGGATGGTTTTATCCACTCTATGAAGAACAATATCACTGCAGTACTGAGATTCTAGGCTAACAGGGCCTCCCAACAATTTTACACCATGTAATGGCCTGCCAATATCACTTGGGAAGACACCACTTTGACTGCATCTAGGATTTGGTGATGGCCAGTAGATTTCAGTCTTCTTGATGTTCAGTTGTAGTCCACGCTCAGGCCCTGCCAACTGTATGATGTTCAAAGCCTTAGCTACTTCCATTGTATCTCCTTCAATGGTGCCATCATCCAGGTACCATGCATGAAGATCTAGCTTACATTGGTTAGCAATCATGTTGACAAGAGGTTGTAATGTTAGGGCAAATAAAAGAGGGCCAAGAGGATCTCCCTGCTGCAGGCCTTGTGGTGATGAAAGTATGAAATCATTATAATAGAGCCGGGAAGGATTTGAATAGCAAAACTCCACCCACCGAGATATGCTTGGGCAGTGGGTTCTAACTTCTCTAATCATTGAGGATCTGTCTACAAGGTTGAAGGCATTGCTGAAATCTATGAGCATTATAGTGTTACTATTGCACTCACCTTTCATTTCAAGCAGTTTATTATTATTATTATTATTATTATTATTTTTAATTGCCACAAAGGCTATATTGAAGAAAAAAAGAGTTAATTCCAAATATTTGGCAGGGAGTCGAGCAACAAGTTGTGCTCCCACACCTTTTTGAATAATAATACCTAATCTATGGAAGAGAGAACTACCCAAGTTATTATTAACATCATGACTTGCCATACAGTTTTTCAAACGATTTACAAGGACGATAATGTCATCACCTAATTCACCTAAGGTTGAGAAGGCTAGAACCCCAAATTCATATCCATGAGTCAGACATAGACTGGCGTATTTGTTACGTTTGCGAGTAATAGCTGCTGATATTGCATGCCCTGGAGTGAAGGACCGATTCCCACCTTTAGAAAATGGTGAAACACCTGTCACATCGAAACATGTATCTTTGCCATTTTCCCAATTGAAGACCATAATATCTGCTGGTTTAAGGGGTGTGTTCGTGTTGGAGGTAAGTCCTAACGAAGCTTCCTTCCTGGCTGCCACTCCGGCCTTATAACATAATTCCACAAAGAGGTCTCGTCATGTGATGTCTGTATTTAAGGCCCACTTCGCTTGCACAATGGATTGCATGATCACCAAAACGATCAATTTCGCGTTTACAACATGAGCATGTACTATTCTCCTCAAAAAGGGGGATACCCAGACGGTATTGAAGCACTGATCTGAACTGACGTGGCCCGATGGACTGGTTAAGACCTTGAATTGGAATAGCTTTTAAATAATCCTGTGCGTGTGGTTTTTTGTTACACTGCCATAAGATTGAGTCCCTCGTAGATAACGTGTAAGAAGTGCGTATATTCCTAGTGACTACTTCAAAATAACGACTCGCCAGTTGATGCATAGGTTGTGGGGTGAAATCGTTAATGTTAAAAGTAGTCGGGCATAAGTCACAGGTACATACGTAATCATCTAGTGCTTCTTGGAAGTTTGGACTCGGGTCTGTCGTACACTGAAGGATGGAGCTTTGGAGTTTTCTTGTTTGGAGGCATGATGCAATATAGCAATACTTGGTGGTATCAGCCATGGTGTATATTCCCAAACCTCCATCAGCAAATGGTAGAGTAGCGATCCTCTGCTGTAGTGGACCGAAACCTGGTCCATCTCCTGTTATTAGATGCTGCAGGTAACGAATAAGGTGCTGATCGAACTGAAGTCGTGAACGCTGTAGTACACTTGGTCTGGTTGTTCGCATCGTGAAATAAATCTTTGAGACACCAGCACAGTTGTGTAAGAGTAAGAGCTCGCTTTATTATTATTATTATTATTATTATTATTATTATTATTATTATTATTATTATTATTATTATTATACGGTATTTGAGTGCCTAGAAACTTTGTTTAACATCCTGGATTCAAGCAACATTGTTAGTTATCAATAATATAATTTTAATGAACTATTTTATTATGATTACTTTGCTTGATATATAAGTCTGTTTGCGTATTCATTATGTTTGTTGATGTTTCAGATGACTGGAGGGAGTACAACCACTCTTTTTAACAAGTGAAGACTCAGTATACAGGTGGTAGGAAAGGTGTCCTTACAAGGTGGATTGAAATGGTAAATTCTTAACACTATATTGCATTTTAAGTTATTATTCTTATGGCATTTTATTTGTTTCGCTAATTGGATAGCATAAGAAGTTTTTGGTATGTCAAGAGTCCTTGTCTATACAAGTTTTGTTGGTTCTAGACTTCTAGTTCATTCTATGCAGTATTTAATGAAAGGTTCACTTGTGAGTTTCAATCCATTGGTTTTTAAAGTGCAATATTAGCTGACGAAATTCAGCTGATTAGATTATAAGGCATGTTGTTATAGGATAATTACTTACCTTAGCAGCTAATAGAGTTTTGATGCACTTATCTTGTTAGTAAACCTCGTCTTTACTATGTTTCGTAGATGTTGTCTTGTGATATAACATTTTGCTAGTATTTAATGCGTTGTGTTGCCACAGGAAAAGGAAAGCCCCACTGGTGAGATATATAGGCCAGATCTGTTTTTGAAAACACACATAGTCACCCCAGATGATAATCTCTCATCTTTTAAATCACTGGAAGCTGCAAAACTAGTAAGTTCTCCAGTTTTTTTATATTATTTATTGGTAATGATGATATTAGATAGTCTCTGACTTTAGTTGGCTTCTGTTGATGTGTAGGCATTAGTGTAGGAAACATATGATAGAGATGTTCAGCACAGAAGTGTTTGGGCACCGACGTTGTTACTGCGTGGTGAATTTGTTGTTACATGAATCTTTTTTACTTATTGAATTTCATATTGGATGGTTGTAGTAATTACATTGCTTTCTTATAGTAATGCTTGCCGATTTGGTTGGAAATTGTTCTCTCTCTTATATAATCATATTGTCATACTGTTATACTCTTGCATTTGTAGAACTGTCTTATTTTATGTTTTAGTAGTAATCGTTGCTTCAAGTACCCAGCACCACTATGTAGGTTTCATTAGTTTTTAAAGTAGTAGTCCTGAACTCGTGATAACATATAACGAATGCTTGAAGACCTAAGTGCTAGAATGTATTGGAAAATTTTGTTAATAACTGAAGTTTCTCTTTATGGGTATATTGTTATTGCCGCCTTGTGAAGTACGGGTGACTTTCTTCATGTATATGCACAGTAATCTAGAAAATGCAATAAGAGTTTGAATGAATATGAATTTGCTTCATGTATATGTGGCTAGATATTTGGCGCTGATCTAAAGGGATACATATGCAGAATGGGTGTGTGATATGAGATTTTTCGTGGTTGTAGTAATGAAGGTTCGAACTCTAAGACTTGTGAAGGTGAAGGATTTTTAGATTTATAAAAATTATATATACAAAAATATTAACAATGGTGCAAGAGGTACTGGGGTTTAGGATTCCACCGAATTCATTTCTTAAGGTTCAAATAATGATTCTTTTAACAATTATAGCTCAGTAAATATATAAAATATATTGACTCTTATTTTTGCCAAGATAAATTCTCCAAATATTAGATGTAAATGTTAAGCATGAGGCATCAAATCATCTAAGCTAAGCATGCCGCATCAAATCAAATGACAACTAATTTTTTCAAATCATAATTTCAATTAAAACTAGTGCAAAAGTCATGAGAAGAATTAAATATAATTACCCAAGTGTGAAATAAGGCTTCCTCCATCACCCCAGTGTTGGGGTTTAGCTCCTCATATTAATCATAATCTCAAAATACATGTATTAAGCTCAAAAAGTTGATTAAAGGGAGTAAAACAAGTGAACAGAAAAATTGCAACAGAAATAACTGTTGCAAAGGCGATGTTCACCGTTACAAAAGGAAGAACGATAAAAAGATAAACTGTCGTTGTAGCTTTTAAGACCCACACTACGACCCACGAGCCGCTGTCGCTGTCACTGTTGGAGAACGACTGCTCTGGCAGGTCCGTTCTTCGTGTTCTTCAGGCGTGTTAATGGAAGCAGCAGCAGCAGGTAACTTCTCTGCAACTCCTCCTGCGCCTCTATGCTCGCCTCCAAACCTCCCCAAACTCTCGACAACCTCTCTAGTACTCCCAGGGAACATATTTATACACCTACAGCTCGTTGAATCTCCCTCAATTACTCCATATAATTCTCTTTAACTCGGCAATAAAGAAAAATATTCTTGAAATATTTTCTTTCCATTCTTGCTCTGGTACGCATAGATTTCCATCCTGGTCACTCTAGAAGTGTTTAAACACGACCCACAACGTTTCTAGAGCCCTCATGCATGAGAAGAACACGCTCAAATCTTCTCCAATCCCGTGTCCAACCCGTGTTTCCTGTTTTGCTTCTGTGAATTGTCCAGCTAATTATGGCCAAATTTGATCGAACCAAAAGCCCAAAACGTGTTTGATAGGTCATAACACAACTTCCTACCAAAAATCAGCCGTTGAATCGCCCTAGAACACGTTCAAAAATTCCAGCAAACATCTGCCAGTTGATATATTTTTTTTCCCGCCAATTTTTGGTTTTTGAATTTGGGAAGAAGATGTCCTCCCCCCTAACCAGAACTGGGGTGCGAATAGCAGCTGCCTTGGGGTGACCTGGGGGTGCCCCTTAGTAATTAGGTTACCCCTTATCCAAAAGCGAGAGTCCGAATAACACTTGTCCTCCGGGTGACAAAATCAACTTTTCGAGCCGAAATTTCCAAAAATATTTATTTCCAAAAAATACCTACAAATACATAAAATAACAAAATTAGTACAAAATCGAGTGCCAACAATATATAGTATTGAGAACAAATTGGACACAAAAATGTGTCTATCAGTGTGCTGGTGATTCTAAATCTCAATTTCTTGCTTCTGAGTTTATGAAGGCCAAGTTGCAGGACGAGAAGCACTATCTACGGAAAGAGAAGCAGAAAGAGGAAGCTTTGAAAGCACATTTGGATGCTGAAAATCAGAAAAACAACAGTGGAGTACATGTAAGCTACATATGTTGATAGTAAGCTACTGATTGTTGACCACTACAACTGCATAATAATTGAGGAAATCTTCGATCCAAGTGTGATGTTGTGCGATAAAGATGATGTTGTACTTTGGGATGTTTAAAGGGGTGAGTTTATTAAGTGTCCCAAGGCCTATGTGACTCCGTTTGGAGAGCCATCAAGTTAAAGCGGGGGTGACATCAGATTGATTAACTTTTTTAATTTTCAGTATGTAACTTGGAGTTGTTAGGATATGTCTTCTAATATATGTTCGAATATCCATTTTCTTTTAAAAATAATTAATACGTTTAATTAATAAAGTCAATTTGTATAATGTCTATTTTGTTTTTTAATCTGGATGAATTTCTTATACACAAAATATAATTCAAAATATATTTCTGAACAGAGTTCAGATCCCCAAAATCTGAATACCAATATCAGGATCGGTAGCCAAAATTGAAAATACCTCGAATTGTGACGGGTGTGAACCATTATTTTATTTAATATAAATAATATGTGTTTTTTAAATGACATACTTCATGCGTTATTATATTTCACATATAGTAATCGTGATTCTTTTATGGCATTAATCAACCGTTATTTTATGTTACATATAATAACCGTGATACTTAATAACAGATTCTATACGTGATTTTAAATCACAAATTATAGTCGTCGTACTTAATAACGTTATTTATTCGTCATTTATAAAGAGTCACACCAAATAAATAACGGTTCGAATGATAGATGAAAACCGTGATAAATCATGTTTTATAACATACTTTGATCGTCATTTATAGCCCCTTCTGGACTAGTGATTGTTGGCCTCTCTATATCTCTGAACAAACTTCACTTTGCAGAATAACCTTTTGAGACTTCCAATTTCCTTGACAAGCCCTCTAATGTACCATTGTGGTTGGACTTCATTGTTGCACAACTAAATAACATAGCAAGAATCACTTTCCACTTCCACATCTCGAATGCCCAAGTCTGCAGCCAGGCGCATGCCATCTCTGATTTCCCAGACTTCTGCAATGGTGTTATTGTTTTTGAAAATGTGTTTTCCATAACAAGCAATAAAGGCTTCAGTTCCATCTCTGATGATTCCTCTGATTCCTGCAAAACCAAAATCATTGGTAGAACTATCAGTATTTAGTTTATAGAAACCATTACTTGGCGCCTTCCAAGCAATATTAATCTCTTGCATGTTTCTGTTTTTCCTTCCTTCATCAGAATTAACAACCTGATACTCCCTTGCTAATTTAATAGCATTTGCAAGAACAACAAGGCATTAAACTTCTTATTCTCATGCAATAACTTGTTTCTGTATATCCAGATACCCCATAAAACAAAAGGACAAACTTCATGCCATTTCAATTTGCCAATGTAAGCATCGGTAGAACAAAGTTTCTTGAGAAAACTAGGAGAGAACTGATCAAGGTTCTATTGCATCCCAGTCCACTCACAAATCTTTTTCCATATATGATAGACTGCAGTACAACCAAAAAACAAATGCATACAAGTATCCAAGTCCCTATTACAAAGCAAAAAACCTGGGTACTCACTAATTCCTTTTCGGTACAAAGATTCATTAACATTTAGCTTATTGGGACACAACTGCCACATAAAAAATTTATATTTAAAAGGACATTTTAGTTTCCAAAGGAAATTCCAGTCCTTATTAGGGGTTAGATCACCAGTTTTCTTCATCTGCAAAAACCTATAAGCATCCTTAACAGTCACACAACCAGTATTGCTAGCAGACCAAATAAGAGTGTCAGTATTATTGGATACATTACAAATTGTAATAGCCTTAATGAAGTTACTGATATCTTGCGAACACAATCATCTAACTTAGCAGCATTCCACTCATTAGAGACTGGATCAATGAAGGATTTGACAGACTCATTAGGCAGAACAGAGACACCTAAATTAGACAAATTAAGAAGCTATAGACTGAGTATGTGATTAGTAATTTGCGCGTAATTCATTGCAGGCATGCCTATTCTGGTTGAATCTTAGGCCTCAAATCTTCATCTCATGGTTAGTCCAATCCTTATTACGACCGGTTCCATGAATTACCATGTTATGAAGAATTATGCAAGTGAGCATAGTCTTGTGCATTTTGTGAATACTAATATTTCGCGGAGCACGTGTCACGATCTCAGTGGTCGCATACAAGATAACTGTGTAGCCATCGCTATACAGAGGAATCCAAGTGACAGAGGATACCTTCGTAGATCTACTTTATCTCGTCCCAAGAAAGGATGCCTCGATGGCTAAGATGAAAAAAGTTAAAGCCTAGTCTATGGAAAAACGGCTGGCGAAGGGACAGAGTTAGATGACATATCTAATCAGCATTAAATGCACAAATCTCTTATCTACACGCATAATCAAAGAACGTGGATAGAGGTGATGTGGCGGAACCAGATTGGCAGAGGCTGGCGGTGAACGAAGGTGCAATCTGTACTGAGGATGGGGAGTTCTCGAAGGAACGTGGGTCAGCTGAGGTGGCAGAGTTCGACTGGAGAGAGCACGCGGCGAACGAAGGTACCATATGTACTAAAGGTATATCAGGAAACGATGGACCCAGAGGTAGCAAAGATATACTTGGAGCAGAAGGGGCTATAAATACCAAGCATCACCAACAAACTAAGGGCATTCAATATCTAGGAGAGAAGATCTAGTCTTAAGCTTATACCTCTTCAATATTTCGAACTTAAGTATTTACTTCAACTTGGGTTCTCTCTATTATTTTGCGAAGCATTTAAGATCTTTGTAACCACCATAACTTAATACAAAACAGTCACTCATTACCCCATGGACGTAGACGAAAGTCGAACCACGTAATCTCTTGTGTCTCATGATAACTTAGCAGCTTTTACGTTATCTTTGTGTTCTTAGTTGTTATTGTGATCTTGAGTACCTTTTTACTACTTAGCATTATCAGTTCAACAGAGACATCAATACTACTTAGTAACTGATTCTCCGAGATGTACATATTACGTAGACTACGGGAAAACGAGTAGTTACAGTTTGGCGCTAGAAAGTTTTGTTCACCAGCTTGAGTTTTTATATTCCGTTATTTACTTTACTTATGCATCTTCTTTAGACGAAGAGATCTGAGCTCAACAACGATGAATCTCACTTTCTAGTGACGGGTTCGTCCGTTGTTTTCGCAAGTTCTTTGCGTTCATAGCGTCTAAAGACTAGGAATCTCACAGATCTACACAAGTTTTTAAAAAAAAAAACAAAAAACCACTCACAAACGCTAAAACAGCCTTTTCCGACAAAGTATCCTTTAGATCTGAGTACCTCAGACTGCAGAGGAATCTCAGTGAAAGTTTAAGGAAAAAAGATCTTCTAAAGCATTTAATAAACCTGTTTTTGGGGAAGATCTGACACCTTTTTTTTATTGGTTTTCAACGTTTAAGGTTGTTTCTTCCAAGAGTGTCATAAATATTTACTACCCTTCTTTCCAAACGTCATTTCGGCCCTTTTTATGAAAAAGATGCTTACCCGTCAGAGCACTAATTGCCACTTTTTGACGAAGGCACCCAAGTAGCAGATTTTTGTCGTTTTTTCTGTGACCGCAGGATAGCAAAAGCCGAAGGCATGCAGAAACCAAGTGATGTACCAACAAGCTCACGACCAGCAGTCACACGAGGAAGATCTCAAAAGCCATCTCAAGCAAATCAACGAATGGAAGCAGAGGATGGGCAAAGTGAAATAGCACGAAGGACGATTGCTAACAAACCACCTATTCCTGCTGAAGGGATGGGAAAAACATCGGGAGCTCAACCACTTTACAACATGCCATTACCAAAGCATCCCAATATCATGCAGCCACCTGCAACCAACATAGGGTTACCCAGAACCTCAGTTCTTACAGGACGAGGGTTGGGAAACCTAACTCCAATTCAGATAGATCCAGACGCACTGGTCATATAAGAATGAATGGCTAACTCTGAGGATACGGCCGACAACACTCCTCAGGGTGGTGGAATCCACAACGAAGAACAAATAGCAGCACAAGTAGCAGCTTTGCTACTACGAAACAAGGAGCATGATGATGCAGTACACGTGGTGGCTCAGGAAAACCAGAACCTAAAGGATATTCTAGACGTGCAAATCGAAGGTTCCAAAACTCACCCTCCGTCAAAGAGGCGTGAAAACGGAGCATCTCAACCCACCAAAGTCTAACCCACCAGGGGGAGCCAGAAGAACACGCCATGATCCAGATGAGACGGATACAACATACAAGTCCTCCCAATCCTACTACGACGAGACATTTTCCAGAGATGCTCACAACGTGAACATGGTTATGGAGAAAATTGAGAAAATGCGGAAGGAGATACAAGGATTAAAAACAGGCCACGCAGGCGCAAGACTAGAAGAGGTACTACAAAAAGCGACAACATCTCCGTTGTTTTAGCATTTTGAGGGAACCCATCCCTCCGAAATGCCCTGTGCCTACATTTCAAGCATACAACGGTACATCCGATCCCGCTGCCGACCTACGATACTACACTCGTGTCCTTGCCCATTGGGAAAGAGATGAGGTAGTACTTTGTAGGTACTTCCCAGCAAGCTTGACGAGATCAACATTGGCATGGTATGACAATTTACCAGCAAACTCAATTGACTCCTTTGAGCAATTATTTACGGTGTTCTTGGAGACATACATGTACAACAAGTCAACAAAGGCAGGGTTAGATAGGTGTTGATGGTGGTTTTTAGCTTAGGGTTAAAATCGTAAAACCTTGCATCTAATGTGACATCACTCTGCAAGGAAACAGAGCCACGTGTGCTAACATCTCCACTGGCAAATTTATTGAGCCGCTCAATATACTTACATGAAATTTATCCAGACTGGCGAATATAGCAACCATCCCAGATGTTCTATAAATTTCGGCGCCTCGCGTATATTCACTTAATATATGTTTTTCTGAATTCCTTATATGCTATGTTCTCCGACTGAACTCTTAATGTTGATATGGCATGACGATTTGTGTTCACTCGCAGCAGAGTAGCACGAATCTCCAAATATCAAAGATATGATATTTGCATAAGGTATTCAATCAGAAAAGCATGCTGCTCTCTGGAAATAAACTTAAAAAAGCTCTGTGTCAACACATAAAATTCAATCGATCGTCCTGACTAACTTGCAGAAGTTAGGGTTTCGCGCCTCACGTAATATACCAGATCTTGCTTGTCAAAATTAAGCCTAAACAAACTAAGCAATTAATCCGCCATGGATTGGCAGGTGCAACCTCGCCCAGGATAAGAAAAACAAGGAGCTGCAGCAGCAGAGAGAGCTGTGTCCATGCCTTAGGCCAGCTGGCGCCATTGGCCACGCCCCATCCTAAACCGGACCTATTTCCCATTGACCAATAAGGTCGCACTAAACGCCACACGCATTCTGGATGAGGCCGGCCCCATGATGCTTGTCGGCCCCAATTCTAATCGACCAATCAGGTCGTTCTAAAGCCCCCACACTCTCACCAGAAGTGTGGTCACGCCTTATGTTTGGTCGTCCCCCTTTTGTGGCCAATCAAGTTTCTCTAAACTTGCCACCATACATTAAAGGCCAAACGCACCCTGCCGCGCTACCATGTTGAACTAACAAGCCAAACGATATCTACCACGACAACATATCGATCGGCATGCCGACATGCCACTCTACCGCGGTAACATGCCAACACGCCACTTTGCTGCGGCAACATGCCAACATGATACCTCGCAACATGCCACTTCGTGGCAACCTTCCATAAATATCCACCCACGACAATTCCTACTCCCGTGGCCGTTTCCACACTATGGCCTTTCCATAGTTCCTTTGGCATAGCCATGGCGCCATTTGCACAAAAGTAGCGCCATGACGCAGCCGCGTGCCACGTGCACTAATTAGGGTTTCGACATGCCAAACCCTAATTTGGGAAAATTGCTACCAAAGACAAATAACGTTTCCCAGAGCAATAGGATTGGCGTGGCAATAGGGCCAATGTTTCCATGCCACGTGTGGGTCCGACTCCACGGCGCCTTGGCCACGCCAAGCCCTAATTCTTCCATGGAGCCTTGGCCACGCCAAGACCTAATTCTTCCACAACGAATTCTTCCACGGCGCCTTGGCCACGCCAGGCCCTAATTATTCCACGACGCCAAACCCTAACTTTGGCCACTGAGCCAATTTTTAGCTTTGGCCATGCCGCAACATCACCGGCATACTGCTATGCCAAGGATATGCCATTGGCGCCACTAGCATGTTGTTGACGCCACTTCTCTATACGACAAGATGTGTCCATAATCAATGGCCATCCTTCTTCATGAAATGCGATCTCGGCCATCGAAGTTCGCCACCAATCCGGTAAGTTGTGACAAATTTTAGGCAACTAGCCCAAAAACGATACTAGAATCACATGCGGCAAACCTCTCAATTTCAACCTGCCACACGTAGCAAAGTGCTACATGTTTTCCACGAAAACACTCGAGACATCAAAACATGTCACAAACTGGGGGATACTCATCAGGATATTGGTGTGGCGGTTTACAGCGTGCGGCGTGAAGTAAGCCCGTTACAGGAACGTGTCATAAAACGGGGCGGTTAGTAATGGTAAGAAGTAATGGTGTAAATGTATCATTCATTATGGAAACATAAATTCCATGCGTTACCCATTATCCATTCTTCCATTACTCAATAGTTTCCAGTTCCTACGAGACCAGGGTACGTTTTTGTTGCGACTTGTATAAATAGGTCTCACTTATTTCCACCAAACAACAAGTTTTGGTCAGAAGAACAATACCACATCCAGAAATCATCTGATAGCTTTCTCACTCAGCTAGCCAGTTCAACTTTCTGATACAAGTCGCAAAACGCCCACACTTCCAAAATCAACTATTCTGGTCTCAACAGTTTCTTCGCTTCCCTCCTAAGACCAACCCTTCTCCTTCACTTTGTGACCGAAGCAAGTCTGGAACGGCCATTTCTTGGTTTAGGCCAGAATTGTACAGATAGATCTCTCGAATCAAAAGTACTCCCGTGCAGTACATTGTTTAGGGTTTAGATTCGTTTCTCATCCACACACCCAAAATTACCAAAATCGGCAGAAACGGTTTTCACCCGCAAACAATAGGCTATTTGCATTAGGTATCGGACCCCGAGAGATATTGATGCAATACACACACAGGTGGCAAAATACATGCTAAGCAATAGGGAAAGTCAATCCAGAAATTAGCGTTAATTGCTATAAGTATGAGCTTGACAGAACCTCAGCCATCTTCGTGGAACTTTACAACCGAGCCCTTGATTCCGAAGGAGAGCTTAGGGTTGTCCAAGACCGCTACATCAGACTCGAAGAAATCCAGAAGGACAACCCCAGGGCACAAGCAAAGACAACAACAGGTCCGCAACGAACCAACTCTCTGGAACCAATTCCGGAGATACCTAAGAGGCAAAACGAGACTGGGGGCAGAACCAGCTCTCGAGACAAAAGATAAAAATACGGAGATGGCAAAGGTAGAGGAAAAGGAAGAGACGAGTACGTAGATAAGATCTACACAAATCTAAACACCACATTCTCCCACATCCTAAGCAAGGAAGGAGCGAAGCCAGGCTTTCCGTACCCTAACACTAGGGTAAAAAAACCAGATAAAACAAAGGAGGCTAAGGAATAATGTGAGTACCACTAGTACTACGTGCATACAACTGATACATGCTATCACCTAAGGAACATTATCCAGAGATTCATAGACGAAGGCAAGTTCATGGAGTACGTGCAGACACAACCAGCTGATACTGAGGTATCCCCCAAGAAAATGGTAGAACTACCTCATGACGGCAAATACATCAACATGATTACCTTCTCCAGCGGAGGTCAGGAGGAGCTACTCGAAGACATCCTCGAGTTAGCTCGAAACAGGAAAAAGCTAGAACCCCACGAAGTGTTCAAGCTAAGCGGACCACCTACTAGCACTTGGGAAGAATGGATGGCCACGCCATTAACATTCTCAACAAAAGACGTCAATCAGGAGGTCGAGATGCATAATGATCCACATGTGGTCACTCTTCCAATACATGGATGGAACGTCACGAAGGTCCTCATTGACGGGGGAAGCTCGTTAAACGTATTTTTTTACGAACCCTAACTACACATGGGTTTGACAGTGGAGCAGATGGACTCTTCCACTTGCACAATATACGGTTTTAATGGAGCACTATCTAGACCAAAAGGAGAAATCGTCTTGCAGGTACGTGCAGGACCCTTAGTAACAAATACAAGGTTCTGTATGGTGGAAGCACCTTCGCGCTACAATGTAATCATGGGAAGGCTATGGGTCCATAGATTACGAGGAACAACTTCGACATATCATCAGTACCTTCGATTCCCTACAACCATGGGTGAAATGGAAATCAAGGGTGACCAGCAAGACACAAGGTTATGCAATCTAGCAGAGGTCGGACTCAACGAAGAAAGAGCTGCTGCCCATCAGCACAAAAGAAAAAGACGAAAGGCAAACACTAAAGAAGTGAAAAACGGAGCCTTCTCAGTACCCGAAGCCGCCCCAGCTCCGGAGACAAGCACCTCCGCCACTCCAGGGGAAAACGTCTCTGCCAAATGACAATTACAGAAAAACACTCTTCAATGTCCTCAGAAACAAACCTTCTCACCGGTGGAACCAACAAATAAAATCAACATCGGAACGGAAGTGGAACCAAAGATGATCAACATCGGAACTTTACTTGAAGAGGAAGAGGAGATGCAACTACAAAGGCTACTAAGGGGCTAGGCAGATGCCTTTGCGTGTTAAATGGAAGACATGCCCGAAATTGACCCGAATTTGGTATCCAACCACCTTCGGCTCAAACCAGAAATACCACCATTCAAGCAGCGCATCCATAAGGTGGCAGACATCTACCACGAAGCGGTAGAAAATGAGTTACAAAAGCTACTAACCGGAGGATTCATACGAGAAGTCAAGTATCCCACGTGGATATCCAACATGGTGATCGTACCCAAGAAGAACAGAGGTGTACGCATTTGCATCGACTTTAGCAATCTCAACAAAGCCTGCCCCAAAGACAGCTACCTGCTTCCAAACATTGACCAACTAGTCAATGCAACTGAATGTCACCAGAGGATGTCCTTCATGGATGGGTACTTAGGTTACAACCAAATCTCCCTTACAGAAGAAGACCATGAGCATATTGCGTTCTTTACCCCACGAGGCTTGTATTGCTATAACAGGATGCCTTTTGGACTAAAGAACGCGGGGGAAACATACCAGCGATTGGTAGACAAAATCTTTAAACCATGGATAGGCAGGATATTTGGAGGTCTACGTGGACGATATGCTTGCCAAGAGAAAAGAAGCGAAACACCATCTATCAGACCTAAGGGAAATATTCGAAGCCATGAGAAGTTTTCACATGAAGGTAAACCCAGAGAAATGCACGTTCGGAGTAACCTCAGGAAAATTCCTAGGATACTTGGTAACTAAGCGAGGAATAAAAGTTGATCCCGAAAGAGTCCGAGCAATAATGGAAATGCCATCTCCACAGACACTAAAAGGAGTACAAAAGCTAAATGGAATCTGAAAACGCGGGGGTATAACAACACCACCCACTATTTCGCTTAGCAATCTTTATGGACTAACTCCGAAATACTTTGCTAGAGAATCAACTAGACAGTCAGACTCAATCTAGATAAAAGTATCTCAAGGAGTTAATATCTCTCGCTTGATTTGATTTTTACTTGAGCTAAAATCAATATCGATTCTTTATCAAATACAAGGAATAACTTGGACGGTACCAAATACCAATGTCCAAGGATCAATCAATATCAATCAACAACCAAAGGTTGGATTTCCAATTGATGATCACGAACGCACAACCTGCATTATTTCAATTATATAAAATATAATGCGTAAAAGAAATAACACATACACCAGAAGTTTTGTTAACGAGGAAACCGCAAATGCAGAAAAACCCCAGGACCTATTCCAGATTGAATACACACTGTATTAAGCCGCTACAGACACTAGCCTACTCCAAGCTAACTTCAGACTGGACTATAGTTGAACCCTAATCAGTCTCTCACCGATCCAATGTACAGTTGTACTCCTACACCTCTGATCCCAGCAGGATACTGTGCACTTGATTCCCTTAGCTGATCTCACCCACAACCAAGAGTTGTTGCAACCCAAAATCGCAGACTTGATAATAAACAAACCCGTCTCACACAGAAAAGTCTTTCAAAGGATAAATCTGTCTCCCACAGATAAACCTTAGGTTTTGTTACGTCTTAAGATATCAAATCAAGGTGAACATGAACCAATTAATAATCCGATCTTATATTCCCGAAGAACAGTCTAGACTAATCAATCACCTCTCTACAATCCTTCGTGAATACACAGGCGGTTTGTCGAGGAATCACAAACAGTGAGACTAATACGTTTGTGACTTCTTTATCTTGCCTATCGGAGAACTCTCACGATCTCAAGCCAATCAAATATTGTACTCGTATAATAGAAGATGCAAGATAAGATCACACAACTACGATAAAAGTAGTATCGGTCTGGCTTCACAATCCCAATGAAGTCTTTAAGTCGTTAACCTAGTTTTAGAGTAGAAAACCAAAGGTTAAAGAAGAATCGACTCTAGCGAGTGCACTAGTATCACACAGACGTGTGGGGATTAATTTTGCACAATGCTAGATGTCTCCTTTATATAGTCTTCAAATCAGGGTTTTGTCTTAGTTACAATGCAATCCATATTCACCTTTAGATGAAAACCTGATTTAGATTCAATCTAATATTTCTCAACCGTTAGATCGAAAACTTAGCTTGTCACACACACTTGGGTAGAGGTTTACTGGGTTTGTGAAAACCATGCCCAAACGTGTACGTGTATGTTGGTTCAACATAGTAACCCAAAAGGTTAACCATATGAGTATTTCATATTAACCTTGTTCTTCTTCACCATAACTAGTTCAATTGACTCAAATGAACTATTTAAAGAGTTCAATTGCTATGAGATCTTATGTAACTACACAAGACACAATTGATATAAAAATGATTCGATTCGATTGAATCGGCTCATGAACTTTATAGCCACGGTTTGCATAAAGCATTCCTTAGTAATTTAAGTTTCATGTTCAGAGCACATCTTTAGATCATAACCTCTTAATCTCACAAACAAGTTCGCGGACTTAAGACAACTGGTGGAGTTTTCCAAACTCGGCAGAAAATCTCGGCAAAGAGACTTTCGCCAGTTTGCGTACTAGGTTCGCGGACTGAGTTCGCGGACTTACGTACACACAAACGAGTTTTTGGAAAATCCCAGCTGAAATTCTCGGTACAAAACTTCGGTCAGTTCGCGGACTGGGTTCGCGGACTTGGCAAAGCCAATTCCTTCGGTTTCTCTCAATCAACAAAGTTAGAAAACTTCGGATTAAGGAATACATGGTTATGTAATCTAAACTCTCATTCCAATCATTGAGACATTCTCAGAGGACGTTATATAGCCGTTATTCACAGACCGTTTCGCGTCAGAGCAATTTCTTAAAGTAATTGAAAATTTTCATGACTTTCGTCACTAGGTGAAGATAAACTTGATCAAAGTGAAACGCTTTACCAAAAAATGATTATGAGATATAGATAGGCGAGATATACTCGGCTCGAAATATCAAATGTGTATGATCCAGTCTATATAGCATACGACTTTTGTCTCATAATAAGTAGGAGATAGAAGAGATAGACTTTTGAGTGATAGATAAGTTCAAGTCTCCACATACCTTTTTGTTGATGAAGTTCCGCGGTTCCTTGAGTAGATCTTTGTCGTTGTATGATGAATCACCATGAACTCCTTGAGCTCAACTACACTTTTATATTCTAGTCCGAGACTTAGCTATGTAGGCTAGAAATCAAGACTTATAGTTTTGATCACTAACATTGACAAACATGCATGAGATAGCAACGCATGCGAGGTCGACCGATCTATGCTCTAACAATCTCCCCCTTTGTCAATTTTAGTGACAAAACTATAGATACATATGGAATACAAAAAAGATAAACTTTAGTGGCTCATATTACCTAATCTAATCTTCAACGTTCCCTGAAATCTTCGTCCTTCCAAGTACTCCAATGATTCCAAAGGTTGAAAGTTTAGCATCACCGTTGTTGAAGATCCGTAGCTATAACAATGAGAGAAATCGAGATTCCCGATCATTATTATACAGTGTCATAGTATTATTATGTAACATCAAAGTCCAATTGTATCACGACTTTAACAATAATACTATGGTGATATGTATCACTCCCCCGTAGTCAATACTCCATCTCGATCATGGAAACCACTCCCCCTTACACAATGATCCAAAAACCATATGTATTTGTTGTGTGAACTAAATTGGCAAAGGTACAAGAACGGGATCATAATGAAATTTCCACAAGAGACATTTCATAGACTAAAAGAAAAATACATACCAACTTAATTTAGATGCAATCATAAAGCCGAAGCTAAATGCATTCATCAAGGAGTTTTAAGATACAAGATAACCCTTATAAAATTCCACAGCCGCACACGCCGCAAGATATTACCATTAAGCACAAGTTCAAAAGAACTCTCCCCCATTTGATGTTATTCCCGAAAGAACAACAAGAGCGACCTTAATTTCGAAAGAAAAGAAGGATTTTTAAATTGGACACCAAAAACCATAGAAATGATTTTCTATATCCAAAACTCAACCAAATTAATCACAAGAAAACCCATGATTAATTTAATTGGAATACGCAACTAAATCAAACCACAAAAGTGATCAATTTAATTGAAGGTGCTCAACATAAGTAAACTTACGGAGCTACGACTAAGATAATCATACGGAGACAACTAACTTAATCGTTCACATACTCAACATAAGGAAAAACCTTGCGAAATATACGACTACATTAACCAATAAAACATGATTTGTATAGCCGTTCATATACTCAACACAAGAAATTGTGGAATATATGAAAACTCAACTAGACTAATTACAAGAGAACTTATAATTAATCTAATGGGAATACAAACAACCAAATTAATCACAAAGTAATCAATTTAATTGTCAAAGGATTTGCTCGATAAAAGAAGACTTTCGGAGCAAATAACTAAATAACCAACCAAGATGATTAATTTAGTTCATAATGCTAAACATATAGCATCTTAAGGAGCAACCAACAAAGCCAATAAGAATAATCGACTTAGTTGTATCGTGCTCAACATAAGACACACAATGGAGCCTTCACGGTAAAACATAACAAAATGGATCAATGAAGATCAATACCATGGATAACATACAAGGATCTATTCTATTTTCCATCATAACGACATAATAGACTTTATCCTTGTCAAACAAAAGATTTTATCCTATTTTTCATCAAATACATGACTGCATAGGCATAACTATTGTAATTGTCAAAATTCAATTCGTCCTTTCATCAATACGAATATCAATTTATGAACGACTTTACTTTTGACACAATATGGGACCTTCAAGTTCACGGACGCAAACAATACATATCCCATAAAAATATTGCAATACTTCAAAACATATTAATACTGCAATAATATCATCCTCCAAATATTTTAGAACTTAAAAAACCAATAAACCTAAAAAATAAACATAAGAAGATGAAAACAAAATAGCTATGTGTAGTCACAATCATCGCTATTCAAAGCACTAGTTATTCTTCCAACTAAACGAAAAAGAAGATATACTAGGCAACAATTCCTTTGAGAAATTCTTTATCATTCTCGAACTCCTTGTTATCGAAAACCATCGGGACATAAGGTTCACGGAGATAAGTGCGAATACCCACGAACTGTCTTGGCTGAAGAGATCGAATTAGGGTCCTCTGAATTTCCAAAGATTTAGACACGAACGTCTTTATTTCATAAATATCCCATATTATTTCCTTTAACTCATCAAGAACATCAGAAACTTCTGAGAGTTAGAAGGAACAACCCTGGGTTTTCTTGTATTCCTTCTTTTTCTTTTCAAGGACTTAGAAACATGAGATTTTTCTTTTTCCTTGATTGAAGACTTAACAATCATGTTGACATCCTTTCCATCTGACGACATAGTGCTTTGAGAACAGTTATAAACAACTGGATTTGTGTGATTGAATCACTTAACTCAACAAGCAGTATTATATAGGATGTCAAGAGGAAAAAGGAATGTAGGGTTTGAAACCTATTGACAGGTTCGTATACGCCAAACTCTAAAACCCTATAAAGATTAGAATTGTCGACAATAACCCTTTCTTTTATTTGATAGACAAAAATAACAAAACTAAGAAAAGAAGTAAAAACTCTTCTGAAGCCTGGATCAACACTCAATCTTGTCTCTTTTCGAACAGGCACATGAGACAAGATATTCCCAACAACACAATCAAGTTGTGTTGCGATGAACAACGATTTGTCCAAATTTTTCCTCATGGGAGGAATCCTCTGATCTTTGTCTATCGAAACGATTTGACCATATTTTCTTTTCAAATGGTCTTATTCTATCCTTGGAAACCAAATTCTTAGACGAAGATAAGGTCCTACATACCTTGGAGGTCTTCTGAGCAAGTTTCACCTTCCTTGCTAATCGATCTGCTCTTTGTTGAAGTTTGCTGGCGTGCCTTATTTGGTGCTTGTATTTGTAACACCTTGATAGTTCGTGTCCCTTCATCGAACAAAACGAGCACGTCAAACTTGGATAGTATTCAGGCATCTGAGATGTGCAAGCAGACAGATATACAGTTGATCCTGAAACATCACTAAAAGGGTTTCCAGTTATTGGATTCAAAGAATCTTCCAGCTTGATTTGGTTTCCCTCTTCTCCGAACCCATTGAGGTTGATATATGTATTTCTACAAGTATCAAAATCGATGTTTTCACAAAGAAGCCCTACACTTGATTTCCTATCTTCATCGAAATCATAAGTTTCAGTCATTTCATCAAGTGTTACAGCTAGACCTTTGTTCCCAGTGTATTTTCTACGATTTGGGCATTCGTTAGCAAAATGACCAAAACCCTTACGGTTAAAGCACTGAGGCATGTCCTCGTCATCAGCCTCGTCAGCATCCCTGTTTTTAATAGGTACGCGACCGTGAGGTTTGTCTGATGACTTAGGTTTGTCTCTTGAAAACCGTTTACTTCTCTTCAACAGAAGATCCCTAAACTGTCTTGTGATCAAGGAGACTGATTTGTCAAGATCTGCATCCGAAAAATCATCCCCAGACTGATCATCCTCAGAGACATGAACACTCTTACCTTTGAACAGTAATTTAGTGTTCTTTTGTGCTTTAAAAGCAACATCCTTACCGACTTTGGATGTATGCTCATGGTCAAAGATCTTAAGATTTCCAACCAAGGTGTTTCTGGAAAGATTATCGAGGTCCCCTCAACAATGGCATGCTTCTTAGACTCGTATCTAGATGGCAGCGATCTGAGAATTTTCATCATAATGTCCTTTTCAGGAATAGTCTTACCCAATGCAAAAGATGCATTAACAATTTCAGACACTTTGTGATTAAACTCATCAAATGTTTCTTCATCTGCCATACGAAGGTTCTCCCAATCAGAATTAAGGTTTTGAAGCCTAGCATCCTTTTCACTGGAGTTGCTTTCAAATAGGGTTTCTAAGATATCCCAAGCATCCTTAGATCTAGTGCAGTTTGTCACATGATGCTGAAGATTTGGGGTAATGGCATGTATGATAGCATTCAAACCATCGGAATTTTTCTTTGCAGCAGTTATCTCAACAGCGGAGTATTGACCAATAGATTTTGGAACGTTTACATCACGGATTGCCACAACGGGAGCATCATATCCATTAACCACATATACCCATGATTGAAAATCACGCGATTGAAGAAAAGCTCGCATAGCAATTTTCCACCATAAATAATTGGAGCCATCGAAGACTGGTGGTACGTTAATAGAGATATCACCTTTGTCCATAGAGTCAGATCGCTACAAACACAGACCGATGAGGTCTTAGCGTGTTTGCCTGCTCTGATACCAATTGAAAAAGCAGGGGTCTAACAACACCACCCAATATTTCGCTTAGCAATCTTTATGGACTAACTCCGAAATACTTTGCTAGAGAATCAACTAGACAGTCAGACTCAATCTAGATAAAAGTATCTCAAGGAGTTAATATCTCTCTCTTAATTTGATTTTTACTCAAGCTAAAATAAATAGCGAGTCTTTATCAAATACAAGGAATAACTTGGACGGTACCAAAGACCAATGTCCAAGGATCAATCAATATCAATCAACAACCAAAGGTTGGATTTCCAATTGATGATCACGAACGCACAACATGTATTATTTCAATTATATAAAATATAATGCGGAAAAGAAATAACACAGACACCGGAAGTTTTGTTAATGAGGAAACCGCAAATGCAGAAAAACCCTCGGACCTAGTCCAAATTGAATACACACTGTATTAAGCCGCTACAGACACTAGCCTACTCCAATCTAACTTCGGACTGGAGTATAGTTGAACCCCAATCAGTCTCCCACCGATCCAAGGTACAGTTGTACTCCTACGCCTCTGATCCCAGCAGGATACTGCGCACTTGATTCCCTTAGCTGATCTCACCCACAACCAAGAGTTGCTGCAACCCAAAATCGCAGACTTGATAATAAACAAATCTGTCTCACACAGAAAAGTCTATCAAAGGATAAACCTGTCTCCCATAGATAAACCCTAGGTTTTGTTCCGTCTTAAGATATGAAATAAAGGTGAACATGAACCGATTGATAATCCGGTCTTATATTCCCGAAGAACAACCTAGATTAATCAATCACCTCTCTACAATCCTTCCTGAATACACAGGCGGTTTGTCGAGGAATCACAAACAGTGAGACTAATACGTTTGTGACTTCTTTATCTTGCCTATCGGAGAACTCTCACGATCTCAAGCCAATCAAATATTGTACTCGTATAATAGAAGATGCAAGATAAGATCACACAACTACGATAAAAGTAGTATCGGTCTGGCTTCACAATCCCAATAAAGTCTTTAAGTCGTTAACCTGGTTTTAGAGAAGAAAACCAAAGGTTAGAGGAGAATCGACTTACACACAAACGAGTTTTTGGAAAATCCCAGCAGAAATTCTCGGCACAAGAACTTCCGTCAGTTCGCGGACTGGGTTCGCGGACTTGGCAAAGCCAATTCCTCTGGTTTCTCTCAATCAACAAAGTTCGAAAACTTCGGATTAAGAAATACATGGTTATGTAATCTAAACTCTCATTCCAATCATTGATACATTCTCAGAGGACGCTATATAGCCGTTATTCACATACCGTTTCGCGTCAGAGCAATTCTCAAAGTAATTGAAAGTTTTCATGACTTTCGTCACTAGGTGAAGATAAACTTGATCAAAGCGAAACGTTTTACCAACACATGATTTCGAGATATAGATAGGCGAGATATACTCGGCTCGAAATATCAAATATGTATGATCCAGTCTATATAGCATACGACTTTTGTCTCATAAGAAGTATGAGATAGAAGAGATAGACTTTTGAGTGATAGATAAGTTCATGTCTCCACATACCTTTTATTGATGAAGTTCCACGGTTACTTGAGTAGATCTTCGTCGTTGTATGATGAATCTCCATGAAGTCCTTGATCTCAACTACACTTTTTTATCCTAGTCCGAGACTTAACTATGTAGGCTAGAAATCAAGACTTATAGTTTTGATCACTAACATTGAAAAACATGCTTGAGATAGCAACGCATGCGAGGTCGACCGAGCTATGATCTAAGAGAATCTTAGCTTCCATGGGAAGATTCATAGCAAGATCATCAGATAAATGCAAAGCATTTTTTGATACACTAAGGAAGGGAAGCAGGTTCATGTGGACCACAGAGTGCGAGCAAACCTTCCAAAAAATCAAGGAATATTTAAATTCGGTACCCATCCTACAGAAGCGGAGCCAGGTGAAATTCTCACCTTGTACTTAGCAGCAACAAGCTACGGTGTGAGGGCAATATTGGTACGAGACCAAGGACAAGAAGAGAAGCCCATATACTACATCAGCAAAACAGTCAGTTCAGCGGAGCGTAATTATACCAAGGTGGAGCAGCTCATATATGTCTTAGTAGTGGCAACACAGAAACTAAGGATATATTTCTATGCACATACCATCCGAGTCTTCACAAAGGCTCAAATAAGCCAAATCCTCGACAACACGGAGAAAATTAGAAGGGTGGAAAAATGGAATGTCATGGTCAAACAGTTCCACATAATCTTCGAAACTAGGAAGGCTAAGAAATCACAAATCTTAGCATACTTCCTAGCGGACCTACCTCTCAACGACGAAGCGGAGATAGATGACATCCCAGGAATGGAGGAAGACAAGCAAGAACCAGAAACCTCTTTGAACCTCAGAATTCACAAAGGTGGGAGATATTCGTAGATGGCTCCTCCAATGGAGAAGGTGCAGGCATAGGGATTGTACCCCTACTGGAGACCGACTCATCTATGTGTTCAGGTTAGAATTCGAACAGTACACTAACAACATCACAGAATGCGAGGCGGTCATACATGTTCTACGCTTGGAAAGGGAGCTAGTCTTGTCAGATGTTCGTTTGACTACTCACAGTTAGTCATTAGATAAATTGAGCTCAAATATAAAACTTTGGATCCAGTACTATCTTCGTACCTAAAGCTAGCACAGGAGCATGCGTCAAAAATTAACAACGTTACATTCAGACATGTCTGTCGAAAAGATAACATACACGCAGATGCATTAGCATTCATATCATCGATGCTAAGGGACATAAATACCACCTCCGTGCAAATTGAAGGGTATATGAGCCTTCAATAGAAGGACCAATCACAGGAGTTGAGGAGGATATGGCTGTTCAAACTCGATCCATGAGAGAATATAAAAAAGGAAAAGAGGAAGAAGAAGAGCCAGATAACGAAGTCGAAGGATCTGACAAAGATC
The DNA here is from genome assembly GCF_003573695.1 of Papaver somniferum. NCBI lineage: Eukaryota > Viridiplantae > Streptophyta > Magnoliopsida > Ranunculales > Papaveraceae > Papaver > Papaver somniferum. The sequence continues at coordinate 35,109,618 of NC_039366.1, forward strand.
AACCTATGTTGGACGAAGACAGCGAAGACAACGAGGACGAAACGGAGGATCCAATTCACCAATACCTTGACAAAGGTACCTTACCAGAATATGTCAAGGAAGCTCGGAAGATCGAATTGAAAGCAACAATGTACAGCCTACGTGATGGGATACTGTATAGAAGGTCATTTCTTGGACCCCTGATGCGGTGCCTCTCACGAACTGATGACAAAAGGATACTCCATGATATACACATCGGAGATGCCAGCAATCACAACGGAAGAAGGTCCTTGGCAGTCAAAGCCAAAATGCAAGGATATTACTGGCTAAGCATGGACGAAGATTCAAAAAACGTGGTTAAGCGTTATGAGAGATGCCTACACTTTGCCAGGAAAATGAAAGCACCAGCAACGGAGCTCAACTCAGTCATCAGTCCTTGGCCATTTGTCAAGTGGGGGGTTGATATTGTTGGACCCTTGATAGAGGGAACCTCGAAGAGAAAATACCTTATTGTGGCTAAGGATTACTTCACCAAGTGAGTGGAGGCAAAGTCTTTGGAAAGAATTAGGGACACATATATCTTTAAATTCTTGTTTGAACAAATCATATGCAGGTTCGAAATACCATCCGCCATAGTCTCTGACAATGTCAACCAGTTGCAAGGAAAGAACATAGATATGTTGTTCGATACTTTCAACATTCAGAAAAACAAGACCACTCCTATATACCCTAAGAGCAATGGACAAGCGGAGGCGACTAACAAGACAATAACGATGAACTTGAATAAAAATCTAGGAGCATACAAGAAAAGATGGTGCGAACAATTGCACAATGTCATATGGACCTACCGAACTACAAGAAGGGCGGCCACGGGAGAAACTCCATTCTTGCTAACCTACGGAGCCGAAACGGTCATCCCAACGGAGATAATAACTCCAACAACAAAAACAGAGACATGGGAGAAGAACCTAACGACATACCTAATGCTAGAAAAGCTCGATGATCTTGAAGAAAGGCGGGAAGTCGCTTTGCAAAAGATGGTAAACTATCAACGAATGCTAGCTCACGAATACAACAAACGGGTCATCCCTAGAAACTTTGTGGTCGAAGAATACGTATAACATCAGATACCACCATATCAAAGAAAGAAAGAGTGGGGAAAGCTATCTCCGACGTGGGACGGGTCCTACATCATACACGGCATCGCTAGAAAAGGGTCATACTACCTAAGGACCCTCAAAGGTGAAGTCATACAACACCCTTGGAATGCAATGTACCTAAAAAAGTAACACACGTAAGAGAATGGTGATCACTCAGGAGAAGAAGGGAACGAGCAACAACCCACCCTCCGTCAGGATTGACGATGAGACAAGGCAAGACATAACTGCGTATATGTCAATGCTCGGATCCTCGGAGTGATAGCTCCATTCATGAGGCAATAAGAAAAATTTAGATATCCCCTATAGAGATACATTATCGAAGTAAAGAAGCCTTCGCGCTAAACGCGTAAGGTTACAGAAAAACTATTGCCCACGTAGGAGCCCTCGCCACCATGGTACCTTCTGGACAAAGGATACTTAGGTAGGACGATGAATGTTCCACCCAAGGTTAAACATACCTTAGCACCTAGTGATGACTTGAACGTGCAATCATCTAGACACAACACGTCTACAAACAAAATATTCATGCAATAATATAGGTAATGTTACCAAAGTATGACTAACATGTCTTAAAAGTTGCAGATAGCAAAGATTCAAACCATCACGAAGCATTGTTTCAAAGAAAAGAGACGACAAAAAGGACCCTCAGCTGGGGGCACCATACAACAAAGATTTCAGTTAAGATAGACAGGATCAAGGATAAGGGATACGAGGAAAGACCACACCCTCAGCTTGGAGCTCGGCCTGTGCAAATGCATCATTAATATAATCGATGGACGACTTCTCAAACTGCGCCTTCATCTGAGCAGACTGAGTCACCAAATACGAAGCAGACTTTTGACAAAGCTCTGTCATCTGAGCAGTAAGCCGATCGTTAGCTTGTTGGAGAGCCTCAGCCTTGAAATTAGAAGCAGTATCAAACTGACGAGATATCTCTAGCGAAGATATTTGGCCTTCAATATGGTTGATCTTAGCATTTGGACCCACCAGCTGCTCCTGGAGACCTGCGAATACGAATGGTGTAAGGAATAAAGGGGAACAACAAAAGATACAAAGGATGCTGCTGGAATATAAGGACCCTAGGCTACCTCATGCGTGGCTAAGGGATTCTTATAAACTATACTGAGCCTCATAAAGATCCACCTCATCGGCCTCAAGATCTTCCACAAGGGTATCACGCTCAGTCCGGAGGTCATCAACATCTATGCAGAGCGAAGCATTCTCTGGGGATAGAACTTGGTAAACATTTTCTAACTCTTCAAATTTCTTGATCAAAGATGCGTGAGACATGGAAGATGATGCGGAGTCAGCCTCAATAAGTTTGTTCTTAAGAGAACAGACCTCAAAAGACAAGACGTTACGCTCTGCAGTAACCTTATCTAAAGAGGCACAAGCGTTTTCGAAATCCGCACGAAAATTTTTGCGGATAATTTCTTGGCCTGAGAGGCGTCTCTCAACTAAGGCAATATCCTCCTTTTGCTTTAAAATGACTCTCCTTCCAATGAAGGGCTTCGTCACATTCTTTACGAAGCAAAGCCATCTGCTTCACTAAATCCGAGTTATGAGCAGATTCAAGGGAAAGTTGGGCTTCAATATGGACGGTTACGTTCATCAACCTATCAGACTTCTTCTGATAATACCAAACATCGGAGGTTAACTTGACTACTTGATCCCGGAGATATCTAAGCTCATCAGAGCTACCAGCTGGAAGGCGAAGCTTGTCTCAGGACTATGCAACCGAACAAGAACAACATCAAAGCTAAGGTAAAGAAGGAAAGAACCTATGGATTTGGAGGACTCGGCAACCAGAGCAGAATCAACATCTTTACGCCCGTCCTCAGCAACCTTAGCATCATTATTAGCTCTCTCGAGTGCCAGCAAACAAGCCTCCAAGGATCTTTGAGTTTTCCTCATATCATCCTCCAATGAAGATACCCTAGCAAGAGAAGCATCATCACTGGACGAAGGTTGTTGTGTGCTAACAAAGGCATATTCTTGACGAGCGCGCTCCAATATAGCACTCAAGTGAGTACTTAGCCCTATAAAACTTGAACAAGGTACAACCAACATTTATCTGTTTGCAAATCTGCAAACAAAGGAGTGTAAGAATAAATGAAGAATCAAAACAAATTGTGAAGCGGTAAGGAGGGAATCACTTACTGGGAACGCTGAGAGACGGGGAAGGAAATCAGCGTAGGTGTCAATGAAAGCCTCCATATCTTGGATGCTACCCCTGCGAATTTCACCAAAGTTATGGCAGGAGCGACGGCAATCTGGGTCAAAGAATAGATCCTTAGCCGCACGATATTGAGCAGACAGTACATCCAACTGCGAAGCTACTTCAAAGGAGCTATCAAGATGATGACGATCAACCTCAGCAGAGAAAGGACCCATCGAGTCCCGCATAATGGCTTCAAAAATGGCATCATCAGAACTACCAAGGCTCAAGCTCTCAGGCAGCTTACCCTTGCTAGACTCAGCAACAACTCCATCAATCGCTTGAGAGCGAACATGGGGAACGACTATTGAGCCCTCACCACGACGAAGAGACGGCATGGTGGATGAGCTGGGAACCGAAGAAAAAGCTTGAGCACCACCTAAGTCCATATCACCAGCAGAAGGAAGATTGCACAGTACGGTCCAATCTGGTGACGAAGGTGGAGGTCCAACGGCTTTGCTGACAGGGGCAGTAGAAACATACTGAGCGCTCCCTAACGGGGTTGGCATAACATTGAAGGAGAAGCTGTCCAGTGAAATCACAACCATCTTCTTCGACTGAGATTCTGAGATGCTAACCCTCACCACTGGGGAAACAACCTTAGCAAACGAACCACTTGATTGAAGCGAAGTAGCAGGAGACGAAGGGAGACTCTTGGAAACTACAACATCAGCCCCAATAGCAGCCGAGACAACAGGCAATGCTCCGCTAGGGGAAGAAAACGAAGGAACCTTTGGAGACAAAGTAAGAGCTGGATATTGAACACTAACAGGGTTAACAAATGGAGCATCACCACCATCTACGAGGTTCTCACGCTCCACTAAGCCAGCACAGATAGGACTGGGGTTACCCTTGGAAAAATCTTCCTCAATATCATCCAAATGAGGGTTGAGGCTAGTATCCTCAATATCCTCCATATATTCATCATCCGGCACCTCCTCACCAAATTTGCGAACTTCATCTGATGCCTCAAGGTCAATAACAACCTTCAACTTGCCCTTTCTCTTGGAGGACTGTGGAAAAACACATGCACCAGCTAAGGATCAGGGCAAGATACTAAGGGACCTACAAGCACAAAGGTATGGCAATAATCCTTACCTCCGCAGATGTTGGCGTAGCTGTTTCAGCCGAAGCCTTTCTCTTTCTAGTCCTGATGGCTACGGAATTACCAGCAGAGCCCGGAGCAGTCCTAGCAGCAGAGCCCGTAGCAGTTCAAGCAGAAGAAGCAGGGGCAGACTACAAAAGAAAGTCATCAGAATATCAAACAAAGATATTAAAGCAAAAGCCTTCAAACAGAAACGAAGGTTACCTCATGAGAAGCATCAGGGTTGAAAACCTAAGGCTGATATCCATCATACTTCTCAGGCAAGGAAAGAGTTGTATAAGGGACGTCGGGATCCGCGAAAGTAAAACTTTAGGTCCAAGGACCCACCACACGAAGGGGAGTACGAGCCCAGTGATCATCATGATCAAGACAGATGCGGTCAGACTTTGGCAAAGGTAGCCTAGCAGAATAAGGGATAACAGTCAAACCAGTCTTATCGATCTCCTTCATCAGATGAAGGCTATTACCTTCCCTAATTTTCTTAGAAGTAACATGGATACGACGAGGGCCTACACTCCAAGGAAGAAGATTGCTCTTCTGAATAGCATCAGCGTATGTAACATTGAATTTGGCGGGGGTATAATCCTCCTGCTTAGAACTTCCATCATCAAAGGGGTCATAAGACTTCAAAGTGGTCTTTCCCTTACTACGGTACTAACTCTCACGAAGGGCATGCCAGTAGTTACTAGTATACTGCATAACTCCTCGGACCTGAGTCTTGTTCCGGGTCATCCCTGGTAGACAAAATGTCATAGTAGAAGGGATCCTTTCTACTGAACAAAAGGAGGAGCATCCCTGCGGCCAACTACCAACACTAATTAGGAGGTTATTCTCATCATAAGGAAAACTCCGGATCAGGGATTTGGTGAGCACAATGGGGTCATTAACAAAGGAGATATCAAACTTATGGGGGCGGAAAGACTTGGTGATCTCAGCCAAGGATAGATGATCGTAGTTATCTTTATCACGAAGTGTCATCCTTTGAAGTTCATAATAAGGAGGAGGAGGTGGAAGATCCTAAACAACAACTTCTTTTACCTCTGGGTCCGCAGCAGCCTCGGGGACAACAACCATCTCAGTACCAGCAGGTACCTCAGCATCCTCAAGGGGTGGAGACGGTGTAGCATCAGGATGGTCCATCCGCGGAGGTGGGTCAGTAGACGAAGAGGTTCTTTGCCCCTTACGCTTAGGCTTCTTCAGAAGTCTCATAATTCCTAACACCAACAGGAAGAATGGCTCATCAACAATGGCGGACTGAAAATCACAGTCAAATCAAAAGAAAATTAGGGGCAAAAACAAGCATACTTTGGGCATGGGTTTTACTAAACCAACCAAAGGAAGCGGTTTAAACTCATCGTAAGACGAAATCAAGGGTTATTCATCACCATGGTCAGGATTGCATACAAGGAACAATCATGACAGAATCATCATCAAAATACGAAATAGGAGTAAGCCCAGGTTCTCATGCAACATGAACAGGTAAAAAAGAATTAAGATTCTCGCATGCAAGTACAACACCAACTTCCAACAAATCCAAGAAGGGAACATAGAATTAAGCATGGAGAAATGCGAAAAGCAACAGCGAAGAGCGAAGTGTCACTTACGTGTATATGATGATCGAGTATCAAACTGGAAAACCTTGGCAAACCGAAGGAAAGATCGACAGTTAACGGTGGAAGAAAATCTCTGTGAAAGAGACAGAGAGCGACAGTTCGAGAAGAATAAAAGGAGTTATGAAAATTCCTCCTCTTTATTCTCTTCTTATAGGCGGCTGAAGAATCCAAAAATTTGGATGTCCAAAAATTCAAGGGGAAGTTATTGAATGAAAGGACGTGCGGGGACCATCCAATCGGTACATGCAAAAATGGCGGCATTACGAGAGTTTTCTTCCAATCCTACCAAACGGTAGAATATGAAAGAAAAGGGGCAAACTGTGAATACAAATAGTCCGTGGAGCACGTGTCACGATCTCAGTAGTAGCATACAAGATAATTGTGTAGCCCTCGCTATATAGAGGAATCCAAGTGACAGAGGATACCTTCGTAGATCTACTTTATCTCGTCCCATGAAAGGATGCCTCGACGGCTAAGATGAAAGAAGTAAAAGCTTAGTCCATGGAAAAGCAGCCGGCGAAGGGACAGAGTTAGATGACATATCTAATAAGTATTAAATGCACAAATCTCTTATCTACACGCATAATCAAGGCACGTGGAGAGAGGTGATGTGGCGGAACCAGATTGGCAGAGGCTGGCGATGAACGAAGGTAAAATCTGTACTGAGGCTGGGGAGTTCCGAAGGAACGTGAGTCAGCTGAGGTGGCAGAGTTCGACTGGAGAGAGCACGCGGCGAACGAAGGTACCATCTGTACTAAAGGTATATCAGGAAACGATGTACCCAAAGGCAGCAAAGATATACTTGGAGCAGAAGGGGCTATAGATACCAAGCCTCACCAACAAACTAAGGTCATTCAATATCTAGGAGACAAGATCTAGTCTTAAGCTTATACCTCGTTATTGTTTAGAACTTAAGTATTTACTTCAACTTGGGTTCTCTCTATTATTTTGGGAAGCATTTAAGATCTTTGTAACCACCATAACTTAATACAAAACAATCACTCATTACCCTGTGGACGTAGACGAAGTCGAACCACATAATCTCTTGTGTCTCATGATAACTTAGCAGCTTTTACATTATCTTTGTGTTCTTAGTTGTTATTGTGATCTTGAGTACCTTTTTACTACTTAGCATTATCAGTTCAACAGAGACATCAATACTACTTAGTGACTGATTCTCTGAGCTGCACTTAAATCACGATATGGTGCACAAATGATAGCGAAATTCCGCTCCAGAACTCCAAAAGCTCGTTTCACATCCTTCTTACATGTCATTTGGTTTTTGTTAAAATTATGGTAGGAACGACCAAATCCGTCGTCAGGGAGCTGACGATAATATTAAACCAAGGTTAGTCATTTTGTATAGATCCCGTCAGCAAGATAATAAACATGAGTGTATCGATTGACATTGACTTTGAAATAGACTTAGAGATCAATTCCATACTTTAGATCTTCAATAAGGAGAGATTGTGCAAAACATTAATATTATTTTGTGAACCCAGAAGATCCAAAAAAAAAACGCGTCATATCTGATAAGTGCTTAATTTACACGTTTTGAATGTCAATTCCATACTTGTTTTAGCTATATTTCTTGTGTATTACATTGTATTATGATTGTTTTATATTTTATGTATTTTGTTAGGTGAATCATCCGAAGAGCTACAAAAGTGAAGTATACAAATGGAAAAAGGGCCAAAGAGCAAGTGCAACTTGCTCAAATTCAGGATTTTTTCTCATGAACCTTGAAAAGGATGAAAAGAAAAAGCCTACTACGAAATAATGAGGTCATTCCGAAGTTGTATGAAAAATTTATGGACAAATTAAACAAATGAAACACAAAATAATAGTTATTTCAAGACGAGTACAAAAGGCACACGTCCCCCCACCCCCCACCCCACTCCCGCTAAATGACAATTAAAAGAGAGTTTTATTGGACAATCGCTATAAAACTGTCCACTTCATCCATATCCACTTCAATTTAAAAGGGATTTTTTTTAGGAAAATTGCTATTGGGACAACCAAATCTACTAAAGGGGTTACAAATTTCGGGATTAACTAAAACCTCCTAATTTATCCAGGCTTCCTAATAAGATAAAGACTAAGTGGTGTCTAACTATCTTAGTTGGATAACAATCAAAAGTGAAAAAGCGAGGGTACCAAAATACACCTTCACTTTTTTTAGGCAATCTGTATGGACAAACCCAATACAATTCCGAGAGTTAAACTCAATCAAGGAATAATATCTAGAGTTATATCTCTCTCTCTTGCAATTAGAACGTTTACAGAACCAAGTCTGTGAACCTAATTATAAAAAGATAACTTGAACGGTACCAAAGAACAATATCCAAGAATCAATCAAGTCGTATCCAACAAACTAGGTCGGATGTATCTAGGGCTGCACAAGACTCGCCCATCATACCCAAACACGCCCGTACCCGCTAAACCCGTGGGTTTTTAATTTGAACCCTCCCGTTGTGGGTGCGGGGTTGGTTATGAAAATAAAAACCTGCTGTCTATGGGTGCGAGGTTGGTTTTAGCTAATACCCGCCCGAAAAACCCGCTAAATATACACCATTGATAAAACTAATCCTAGTCATAGTGGTATTAGTAGATTGTAGATAAGATAGATGACCCTCTTTCCCTAGTGGTACTAGTAGTTATAAGTCACTTACTGTTGGTCTGGAAACTTTTATTATTTAAGTTTTAATCTGAACTTTAAAGTAGTCGTATTGTTTAAACTTGTTTTTATTGGAAGTACTAGTGTACTATGTACATTAGTATTAAGCTTAACAATGAAGACTTATGTAGTTATGTTTATGATTTGTTTTTTTTAAGTTATCAAGAATTTAAATAGTTTATTTAAACTTTAAAACATGTGTGTGAATGATTATTGAATATATAGCGAGTTTAAACCCAAACCCGCCCAACCCTTAACGGGCGGGAAATAAAACCCGCCCGCTGTTTGTGGATGCGAGGTTGGTTATGAAAATAAAAACCCGTAGTTTGTGGGTGCGAGGTTGGTTTTAGCTAATACCCGCCCAAACCCGCCCATATGCAGCCCTAGATGTATCTATTATGATTAATCAACACACAACCTATGATATTTTGACTATAAAGATAAATAATATAATAAGGAAAAAGAAATAATACACTAAAAGTTTTGTTAACGAGAAAGCCACAAATGCAAAGAAAACCCGGGATCTAGTCCAGATTGAGCATCAAACTGTATTAAGCCGCTACAGACACTAGCCTACTAAAAATTAACTTCAGAGTGGAATGCAGTTGAGCCCTTAAAGGTATCCCACCGATTTAAGGTACAGTCGCACTCCTTACGGCTCTTGAATCCCAGCAGCTGATTCCCTTAGCTGATGTCACACCAACTAAGAGTTGCTTCAACTCAATTGAAGACTTTAAACCAATCTGCCTCCCACAGATTAAGCCTATATATGATTTCCTTTCCGATCAAAAAGTTTTATTAAAGGTGATGAAAATCGATAACAATAGACAAAGTCTAGCTTAATTCAAAATCCAGACTTATACAACCCGAAGTGCATCCTAGATTATTATTTACCTCACAAGTACGAAACTTGTGGAATCAACAAGGTTTGAGACGAAGAGAACTTTGATGATTTCTATCTATCTTCAATAATCGTTCAAGATCAGGATACTCGAGTTATCAAGAAAACATAACTGGACCTGGATTCACAAATCCCTATGAAGTCTTTGCAGTCGCCAAAACCTAACAAGGTTAGGAAAAGAACGACTCTAGTTATAACTAGCACACACCAAAAAGTAGTGTTAAGATTCAAAGATCCCAGTTGCTTGAAGTTCCCCCTTTATAGACATTAAGCATAGGTTGCTTTAGGTTTTAAGCTAAGATAGCTTTGGAACCAATCAATCAATATTCACCGTTAGATGAATCTTTGAATCTGATTTACATAAACAATGGTTAGGTGAAACCGTAACCGAACCGTGTATAAAGACTATGATCAACATGATTAGCGGAGACTAGACGATTTGAACTTAAAAACTTGGTACTCAATTTCATAAACATATAAGACATTAACCTTGAGTCACAATCATGTGATCAAATAAGTCTAGTGTTTTTAGAGAATTGATCAATTGCAAATTATCTCGTAGAAATAATTTTATAGATAATCGACATGGTTAGTATAAGAACAAAGTACAAATACCATATTCTTTCGTGAGTCAGGTCAGTCACAATATGTGTACCGATTTGTAAATATTTAACCAAACCAAGTTCCGGATTTCACAGAACTATTTAGGTACATGTACCGGTATGGATACCTTAAGACAATAACCGGTTCTTAAGTCCAGAAAACTAAATTGGTTTGCGTACCGGTTTGTATACTTAACCAAGTTCCAGAACACTGAACTATTTTGGTACGTGTACCGGTTTGTATACTAACCCGGTTCCATAACCATAGTTCCCTTAACGGTTTTCATACGATTATGCGTACCGATCCGGTTCACGAGTTAAATATATTTTTCTCACGATGTGCACAAGAATATGTGTACCACAAATTTGTAAGTCGACATATAACTACTCCACTACTTGTACAAGTACATGTATAACGGGTTCAAAATTAAAACAGTTTTCCCAGTTTGTAAGACTGATAACACTGTCTTGTATCCAAACCTATAGTAGTTCTATATTTCTCTCTAAATCGATTCGAAATATTTCCGAATAACATCAATGACACATATTACTGTTCTGGGATATTTTTGGATGATGAAACTTGAATCATGATTTTGATTCCGAACAATAAATTTCCCTTAACCGAAATTCATCAAGTATGAACAAATATTCACTAAGTTATATTTCGAGAAATTTCTTAACTTGATAATTAGTTCTCCAGTCGAAATTCTTGAATATGCATTTTCTTAGACTATTGATTATCATTATACTACTGTAGTTAATTATTTAAAAAGAATAAGATAGTAAGTATTTGAAATCAAAGATAAAATAGAGAATCATTTAAATAAATTTAGTTGGGTCCATATCTCATGCTTTTTCGGCTTTTAAATTCCAGAAGTGACGGGCTCACCGCTAGTCCAGTTCTCATGTTCCCCCCTTAACAGTCAGGTGGTCCCTTTTCGTGGATAACAAGGAGTGAATTTTAGGGGGGAATTCCTCCCACTACGAGGGACAAACAGACCCGCAATTGAACCCGCGATTCGTTAGAAGTTGTGCTTCTGGGGAAAAAACTTTTTTGAAAAGTTTACCAAATACATTTTTAGTTAAAAATTGTTGCAAAGTGATGTTTATGGAAAAACATATCCCATTTTACACTTTTTTGTTCGCCATGAAGAATCCAAAGCTAAACATAATCATGGATGACGGCATATAACACCTAGCCAATCACATAGTGTCGCCAGGGCGGCGTGAAGTGAGTCGCAATTTTTGTGGGTTACTGTTTTACAACCGATTCTCTCCCCCTTTTTTACAAAGATATAAGAATTACTAGTCTGGTAAAAATTTATTACCTTTGTTGAAAAATATCATCCCAAATAGGCTTAAGAATGGATGTTTTTTTGCTAATATTACATATATAGCAAGTGAAAAAAACAAAGATGACAATATTTGACGTACAAAAACTCCTCCCATATTATAAATAAAAACCATTAGAAATAAAAATCATACAAAAACTCAATTTTCATCTATACAGTTCACATTTGCTTTTTATTACTTTTTAAAATAGCCCTCCCCTTTTTATCATTTTCATCGATTTCTTCTTCTTATCTCCCTTCTTCTGTCTCCACCACCAGCACCGCTCCGTCGCCACCAAACCAGTGAGAAAAGAACGATCGGCAACAACATCATCTCCGTCTCCTTCACCAACACCTGCTTCTATTTTTATTTTACTTTTGTGATCACCAACAATACCTCCACCACCCATATCCGCCACTTAAAAAACCTCTATCTCCTCCACCAACACTTCCAGCACCTCCTTCTCATTTTTATGTCCTGATTCTAAATCAACAATACCTCCTCCTCCTTATATTTTCTCCCCCACCACTACATGTTCATATCCCCACCAATAACATCTCCTCCTTTTATCCTCTACAAATATCACCAACACCTTCAAATCATCATTGTTGAAAATCACCATCGGAAAATAATGATACATCATCATTGTCGAAATTATGGTTTTATGTTGGTGAAATGTTAGAAAACAAATTTTACAAAATCTAAACAAAGTTGAAATCATGTTTTGTGTTGATGAATTGTCAGAAAAATGATGAAGCCAAATTTTACAAAAACTAAATAACGTTGAAAATAATTTTTGTGTTGGTGAAATGTTAGAAAACTGATGAAACCATATTTGGTTTCATCAAATTTTAAAAAACTAAAGAATGACACCAATTTTTGTGTTGGTGAAAACAATAAGTTTTGTTGAAACCAAATTTTTGCCTATCTTTTTATCGTGAAACCAAATGTGATCCGAGGAGAGCAAAACTCGTAGTCGACCCACTAATAACGTCTGATTATATATACTTTTGTATCTCGGTCTATGATACCCCTTGATTCGTGATATTGGTGGTGATACTGCTGGTTGGTGGTAGTGATGGTTGGTCATGGTGAGTGGTGTTGGGCTTTGGTGGTGGCGACGTTATTGGTGGTGGTGGTGGTTGGTAGAGGTGCTGGTTAGAGGTGCTCGTTGGTGGTGGTTCTTGTGGTTGGTGTTGGTTCTGGTTGCTACTGATGGTGGTTGATGGTGCTCGTTAATGATGGTGGTTGGTGGTGCTACTAATTGGTGGTTAGTGGTTGTGTTGTTACTGGTAATGGTAGTGGTGGCGCTGGCTGGTGGTGGTAGTGGCGCTAGTTGTTGGTGTCGAGTTGGTGCTGATAGTGTTGATGGTGAGAAGAAAATACATATTGAGCGTGAGGTCGCTTATTATTTTTGTTGGGCTAACTTAACCTGAAGTGTTGTCTAGAGAGATGTGTCCAAATGGGGATTTTCTTGACCAATTCGTTTTGTTAAGCTTTTTGTATATGGACATTGACACCTTTGTGGTTATATTATATAATTATACGTTTTTTTAAGCATAAATAATACGGCGGATTCGATTTAATCGTCATACCTTAATCGTAAAATATACATACGGAAATGTGAGAATGTTATAAATATTCCCCATTTTTTTTTTGACATTGCACAAATACACCTGAAGGATAAAAAATATTTTTTTTGGAGTCAACTTCATAAAGTTGCTTCCACTTTTTGGAAGTAACTTGTATAAAGTTGCGTCCACTAATGGAAACAACTTGTGCTAGTTGCGTCCACTTCTGAAAACAACTTGTACTAGTTATTTCCACTTTTCAGATGATAGGGGTATTTTCAAAGGGTATATTTTAAGGGGCGAATTTTGAAGGGTATCTAAATAATGTTCCCAAATGGAAATAGGGGTATACATCGGGCCGGACAAGCCATCCCAAGCCCGACTATAGTACAGGGCTTGACGGGCTTGTAGTATATACTACCCATTAAGTTTAACATGTCAGGCTAGGACGGAAGTAACAACAATTTAATTCCCATGACCCCTTCATACCCGTGAAACAATACAGACCAGGTCGGGCGGGGAGACCTCGGGTCCAGAGACAGAAAAAGTGTACAGTTAGTTTTTTTTTTTGTCTTGATAAATGATGATATATTTGTAATTCATTCAAATGATTGTTCAAACATTTAATATTCATTGTTGTGAAATGTAATTTAAAATTTTCTTCAACCCCACTAAATTGTCTAAACTTGAAAGTTAAGTTATAGTGATATCCATCACACTACTAAAACACTTTATTCCAGGCTATCGGGCAGTCAGGCAGGCCGAGTAAGGCTAACATACTTTGAACAAAATCAAAGTTCCAGAGTCTACATAACTTATTAGTTCATGTATCGGTTTGCAAAAATAAGACCTTTGCCGGTTCTGGAGTTCATAGAACATCCAGCTTGCGTAGTAACCTGGTTCTAGAACATAGAACTATTTTGGCTCGCATACCGGTTTGATTATTTTAACTCGGTTACCTTACCACAGTTCCGCAATTGTTTGTATACGGATATACATACCTATCTGGATCACGAAACAAACTGATTTTCCCATGTTGTACATATGAGTATGCATATCACACAAATCTGAAAGTCATTATATAGCTACTCCGCTACTGTACGAATACATGTAATACGGCTTCAGACATATAACAGTTTTTTCAGTTTGTAAGACTGATAACACTGTCTTTTATTCCGAATATCGTAGTTCTATATTTCTCTAAATTAATTCTAAATAATCCTGAATAACATCAATGACACATATCACTGTTTCAGGCTATTCTCGAATGATAAACCTGAATCATAATTTGGTTCCAAATAATAAATTGTTCTCCAGCGAATTTGATCAAGTATGAACAAATGTTCATTAAGCTTATATTTCGAGAAAATCGTAAACTAAATAATTAATTCTCGACTCGAAATTCTTGTTTCAAGCTAGTCTAATTAGTTAAGCACAATCGTCTCAAAGATATAATGGTGAATATAACTTTATAAATAGGTGTTCAGTCTTCACTTACCTTTTTTCGATGAAGTTCTCCAAAAGCTTCGGTTAATCTTCTCCTTCAAACGGTACAACGCAAATGATGACTGGCTCGTTTCTCAACTCCACTATCCTATACCGGGACTTAACTAATTGTAGACTAGAAATCAAGATAGAGTTTTGAAAAATAAATTTGACAACTAGCTCCATTAACATGTAGCACCCCCAAATCTAGCAGCTGACTAATCCAAGAGATTAACGAATAAAGAGGCACTAAGGATCTAAGACATTTACTTAAACATTCAATCTCCTGCAAAACTTAACCCAGAAACTAGCCCCGTTCTGAAATATATATATATATATATATATATATATATATATATATATATATATATACAAGAACTCCTCTTAAGTGATACTTATGCAATAGTCATTTGGTTTACAAATAGAATATACAACATAATAAACATAGCAGAAGATAACCGACTAACGAAACCAACCCTCGAAGCTTTCGCTGCAAGTCTGATCTGTCTCTGAAACTGAAAGTGGGAATATGTGAGCACATCATCCCTAAAAGGAGTGCCCAGTATAAATAACATTTAACTTTCAAGAAATCATGGGCAAGACCTGGAAAACAATACATGTTTTCCCAAACATTAAAAAGTGACCAAGTCACTGAAATAAACAAACATGTATATGGACAAACTCCTTTTTCAAACAATTTATAATATGGTTGTAAATTACGAACTCGTAAATTCGCACCTGATAGCATATATGGATGTCGACAATTCCGAACTCGCACACTGACGACCAATATAACATAAAAGCTCGTAGGTATAAATGTGAAGGAGTGTATCCTATATACCACAGGTGGAAATTCTTATTCCCATAAAAATTCATATTATAAACAAAAAATTAAAAATCCTTTCTAAACCATGGAAAGATTAAAAGAATCAACAGAACTATCAATAATACAAACTAAACAAAACATGGAACGCACGAACAGACAATGCATGAGTTTGTTAAACATAAACTTTTGTAAAAGCAACAACAATGGTTTCAAAAGAGTTAAATGTAAATTCTCACCTATTTTGATGACAAGCCACGCCTACCTCGAGATCCACGATCCACCGGCTCATTCTTTGAATCGATCGTTGTTAATATAGTCTAACTGTTAATCACACAAGAACTCTAAGAATCTAGCCAAGATGGCTCACACACTAGGGCTGCACATGGGATGGGATGGTACGGGTTTTTTCCTAGCTCAGTACTTAAACCTCCCTATGGCCGATACCTGTACCTTGTACTTGTACCTGTACCTGTGTAGTACGGGACGGGACATGTACCCGTTTAATTCGGGATGGGACGGTACCGGTTCTGTACCCGTAGCGTATGTAAAATTATAAAAAAAAAATAAAGCCAAAAAATCTTTTAAGTTCTAAGTTCAAATGAAGTTATGAACCACACCAAAAATTCCAAAACCCTAAAATCAAAAACCAAAAAATTACAATCTGTTTCAAATCTAAAGAAATCAACAAAAACTAAATAGAAACGAACAAAAACTAATTAGTTTTCAAAAACCTAACTATTATTAAACGTTATTACTTGTTGCTCGGTACTACGGGACGAGAGTAACCTAGAACCGGTACTTGTACCTACTTTAGGCACGGTACCAGTTTTTGGTACTTGTACCTGTCCCGTATGACCACGATTATGGGACGGTACCGGTACAGTTCTTGCGGTTCCAATACGGTTCCACGGGACGGGACGGTTCATGTGCAGCCCTAGCTCACACAATAATCATACAAGCCTAGATAATGATTCTAAGCCCACTTATGGTTTTATATCTTTTATTATTTATCTTTAGCATATCTAAGAGTTACTAATTCAATTGGTTGATTCTATAGTCCAATAGCTAAGTCTTATGAATATCTACAACTTTGTAGAATAAGCCAAAGGCTAATTCAGAACATAAGCGGTCCAATTCATCAACATAGGTAAACTAAACCTAAGCCCAAGTCCATCAAACCATCCCTTTAATATAAGGTCCAGTTCACCAGAGTCAACTGACGGTCAAACTAACGGTCACAGGTTAACTAACAGTCAACGTCTAATTCAAACTCCAGGGTCAATGGTCACAGAGTCAAAGTCTGGTCAACAGTCAAAGGGTTAACTAGGTCAAGTCAATTGGGTCAAATTGGGATCACGGAGTCAGCACAGGATTGACTCAATCAGTTAGAGTCAGATATATGACTAAGCTGAAAGGCACAAGGCCAAAACCTTTGCACAGGCCAGAGCCATTGCTCCGGCCAAAGAACACTAATGCAATATCACGGTGCAACACCAAAACTCTTAAGTATATTTCAATTTCAATCTGTTCATTCTAACATAATTCTATAAATCAGTACAATCGTTATTTAAGCCTACCTGCAATTGCAGTTCCAAGCTTTCACATGAACACTATCTATAAACTCTAAAATCACTACTCAACTAAGTTCAACCTCGACTTCATCTCTCTCTATACACTTCATAACTAGAGCTGGAAAACGGACGGGCCTGAGACGCCCCAAATACTAAACCTGCTTAGCTAATATGATTACAACCTAATAAAAGCATCAGATCTAGATTACCCATTTTAAGAATCATAATTACATAAACCAATCCTGATACAAACTCAAACACTTTGATATTATATAAATGAAAATCTCTCGAGTGACATAAATATAATAATGTGTTGATTAAAATAAATTAACAAAGACACATAATACGAGATACACGATATCTCTAACATTTAATAAAACTCTAGGCTTTGAGTACAGATATCTTCACGCGCACCTTTTCTTCTGCATACTGAAACTGAAGTGGGGATGAGTGAGCACATAATCCCAAAAGGGTGCCCAATGGAAACAAATAACTTTCAAGTAATCAAATATGCTTCACACTTCTAAAGAATGGTAACTAAACATTTCATCGTGCATAACATGCATAAGAGTGATTTCCCCATATACCTCGATATAATATTTCCTCATCTGGGTCTGAACGACATAAATTAGGTTATAAAATAAAAAGTAATGCTATTTCGCTTTACGCGCTAGATAGCTATTATATGCACTTCCCGTGCTATGTACTGCCTCATCTAGGCTATAAGACTTAGCAAGGAGTTGTGGGGAGACCACAATCACTCCTCGCGGGGAATCACACAAACACACATCAAATTATTCACTCAGCAAACAACAAGCATCGTTATATCATTCATGAAAGAATGTTATTCTAATTCCACTTCCTCAGGTATTGCGTACCATAATAATAATATCCGTGAAAGACCACCATCGGATGAATCTACAAAAGTGAAACTAAAACAACTAAAATATGTCATTCAGACCTCGCAAACTCATTGGAGAAAGCGAAAGCAGAATAACTCCAGACTCGAATAATAGCCCATCCACACGAAGTTCCCATACAAACCATGATTCAAGAATCTACCATCATAAGTCCCGAAGATTTTGCAATCAAGCATAATATGCAAACGAATTGATTCTCACAAAAAATTGTAAAAAATAATATTCCCCTATATAACGATATTGCCTCATCTGGGCTATAATAAGCATAAAAATAGATATAACATTTGGAGAATCCACACATAAAAATAGATATTGTAAAAGGTAATATTCCCCTATATAACGATATTGCCTCATCTGGGCTGTAACGATATTACACAACATACCCAATCGTTTTCACTCAAATATGCTCATAAGAAGTAATGGCACATCATGCTCGCATTAGAAAGAATGCTCAATGATTACAAGAAGGTTACAAAGTTCCCACCTGATTTGATGACAAGCCATGCCTACCCCGAGGACTTCAATCCACTGGTTTATCCTTTGAATCGATCGTTGTTAATAAAAATTAATTGTTAATCACACAAGCACTTTTAGGAATTATCCAAAAAGGCTCATAACATAATCTCATATATTTCTCTAATTATAAAGTAAGTGAACTATCTAATGGCTCTAAGCCCAAGACTACTAAACTCGGCCCATTATACAAGGTCTAGTCCACTGGGGTCAACTAACAGTCTCTAACAGACAAAGGGTTAATTAATAGTCAGTATCCAGTCAAGGTTAAGTCAACGGTCCAGTGGTCAAGTCCTGGTCAACGATTTAAGTCGCTGAGTCAAATCGAGTCAAGCCTGGTTACAGGGTCAACTCATTCAGAAGACTGATTCATGTAAATAAACTGACTCAGGCGAGTCAGACTAGACAATCAACTGGCCAGGCTAAAACACAAGGCCTGAGCCATTAGCTCATGCCACAAACTGATGCATTAAAATACAAACACAAATCAAAATACAAATGTAACAATACTAATCCATTACTCTAATTTCCAACCTACATCTCAGTTTAACTCCAACTCTATTACTTCTCAATTACAACTATCTTCATTACCAGTTCTCTGTCAATCAACCCAAACAACACCATCAGTTCAGTTCTTCATTGCATCACAGTCCTTCATTTCAACATCAACAACAACAACAGTTAGACTTCTAATGCTTCTCAACCTACAAATCTAATGCTAGCTCCATTCATGTACCACATATTGCATTCACATCCAAATCAGTTCCATGAACTATTCAACTCAATTCAATCATCTAACATGACATACACCACCACTTGTATCTCGAATTCGATCTGCAACCCATCCATTTACTAACTTCATCATTTCTCAGAAGCCACCACCAATTCAATACTCCCACCAACATCATTATCTGAGACGCAACTCAGAGTTGTAACAACACCACCAATTCCTTCTCCCTGAATCACAACACAAACCTAGCTAGACTATAATTCACATATCTATTCCATATACCCAATTACACCTCACAACCATTCTCTATCATAAGTTCAACCTAACTACTTCAGAACCTCCACAAGTTACTCATACCCCTGCAATCCAATACAAATCTAAGTTATAATCCCAGCCATAGCTTCTTCTTACCAACAACACTCACTTTCATCTTCATCTTCTGATTACAGAACCCTAGTTCTAGAACACCCACAACAACACCAAATTCTAAGTTCACTAACACGAAATAAGACCCCTAGGTCACTGGTTTAACCGAACACTTCCAATTTTTACTTCAAGTTCAACAATTAAGCACACCAAAAACTATATAAACACATACACATCTCAAAGAACATAATTCAATTCAATTGACTAGAAAGGTATTACCTTAAGTTGAAATCCCTAATTCTCCAATTCTGATTTACAGCTCCTGTTTGAAACTAAATCTTCAAATTAAAACCATGACCTCTTTCTTCAACTCTTGTTCTTCATAACCCATCTCTAATCGATCCCCTAAAACATCAACTTCGTCCTCTAATTCCTCTTTGAACTTCTTATAAAACCGTCGTTCTTATTTTAGGGAAGAACTGAAACCCTAACTCTTTGATTCATCACCGAATCATCTCCAAAACCCTAATTAATCGTCTACCCATTGTTCTTCATCTAACTGTAGCCCCATAATCATCATCTAGATCTCCAGAACATCGATCAACTCTGTAAACCCTAATTCCAATTTACAACAACATCACTTTCTTCTCCTGACTTCAAACAATCACGGCTCCATCACATACTCCTTCTAATCAACACCCTACAGCCTAACTAAGAATCATTAACACCAAAACTAATATCAAGTCAGCAGAATTGAATTCGGCAGAGAGAAGGAGAGAGAACAGAGAATAAGAAGAAGAAAGAAAAGAAGAAAATGAATTCTTCTTATCGAACGAGAGAAGATAAGGCCAACCAAAAATGCTAGAAGCACCCGAGGAACGGATACGGGCATCCAGGCGGTTGACAGCAAAATAACTATTTTGCTCTTCGACTATGCAGATGAAATCTTCTTCGTATGATATCCGAGTGACACGTTAGAGTAGTCCATCTCGTATAACTTTTCGAGACCTATTCAATGGCACTGGTTTCGTATCTAAATTGGTGTTAGATTAATTTCTACTAATTAACATACGTGTTAAACTAATCGAGTCATTATTGACTAACTCGTCTCTTGATCATTGCTAGACCAGTCAAATAGTGTTGACGGGCTTGAAGGTCCTTACAGGGTCGAGGTTGGTTTGTTACGGGTTACACGAGTTCGGGTTTACACGGGCCAACCCGCGGGTCAATATTCTTCACGGGTGGCCATTTCTTCAACCCGCGCCCGTAACGAATAAAGCTTGCAGGTTTACGGGTTAACCCGACTTCTTTAAAATCAAAATTTAATTGTGTTTATTTGTGGTCCTATTTATATTTTGACCATCTACAATCTCTATTAAACACAAAAATCAAACACAAATCCATCCAATTTCAACACAAAGATCAAATACAGATCAATGCAATACAAAAATCAAAAGCCATTTGCAATCACTATTCAATTTCTGAAACTCCTTCTTATTCACAATCACAGAGCTTCAAACCAACATTTATATTTAGTTGAGGACCTATTTTCTGATTTGGAAAAAACAAAGCAATCATAAACTCAATACACTAACAATACTAAAAAACTGAAATAGAGAAGGTTGTTGTTTGGGATTAGTCTTCTTATAAAGCTGTAACGGATGTGCCAGTGCATGTAACACCTTTCCAATTAATCCCTCTTCCACAAGGGTCTCCACCGTTTGCAATCCATCCTGTTAGCGGCTGGTGAGTTCAAGCTCATGACCCAAAGAGCATTAGCCGTAGATTAACAACATGCAGAGAGGGATCCTCATTAGCTAAAAAGTCTTTGCACCCATCGTGGAAACGACACGCCTAAAAATCATCATTGGTGACTCTTAATCTCAATCAAAAATCTATAGATTAAAAGAGTTTTAGGAAATTAATATGTGTGATAATTGTAGCTTTCCTTCATCGTGTAAAGAGATTTCATTGCAATTACCAGGACAACTATAGATTAATTAAAGTAGAAATTTCCGAGGAACCCAAGTTTGATTCCTCTCTCTTCCAGAAACTCATCATTAAAATCGTATATATGTGTAGCGCAAAAGACGAGACCTATGGTTAAGATTAGTAATTTTAAATTAGATTCAGATTTTCACATTTTTAAGAAGACTAAACTACCCTTTATCTAAAGTATTATTAAAAAAAGATTTAAAAACAAATTCCATAAGGTCGTGTTTGGTAGCCTTGATGTCCTAACCTAGGTTGGGTTATCCCTTAAATAACTGTATATTGTGTTTGTGTGGGTGCTTATTCCATGTCAAGATAAGAATAGTGTATCCTACCTAGATTTTAGGAGGCTAAAAAGGTGGGTTTTGGTATTCCATGTAAAACCTGAAATATCTTAATCCTTTCCTGGGTTAGACAGTTATTTTTATAACTACTTTTTTTATTTAAATTTTTCTTATGCTCAAAACTATTAATTCATATGGTGTAGTTTTTTTCTTTTTTTTAATAGTTAATTTAACTTGTATAGAAGTCTGTTGACAAACAACGTACTGCATTAACCCAATGTGGAAAACAAACACTATTTAAAATAACCATTGTCGTGATAGTCTTGGATAATCTTAGGAATACCTTAACCTAGACAACGATTTTCATATTCAAGCTGCCAAACAGACCCTAAATACTTTCGATCTTTAATTACCATTCACTATTTCCGGCTTAACTACTTTACAGATATATTTGGAAATGAAAATATTTTGTGCCTTAAATTAGGAGATCTGTATAGGATTGGTCAATGCACAGACGGACTAATCTCTCCAGAAATCATACATATCCTTATTCCGTGTTTTAGCTACACGACTCCATTGTCATTGTTAGTCTCTACTCTTAATCTCCCTCGTAAATTATCAAGGATTTCAAATGTTCACTCTTGTTATCATGCTTTGGTATACATCGTGCTTTGGTAGTTCTCCATTGGGAAAAATGAGTCATTTGTCCAAATATTTTAAAACATGGTTCAAATGTACGAGTAAAAATTATTATGGATAAAATGGACACCAAAAAAATAGCAAGGATGAAATTGGATTCATCCTGATTTAAACTTAAAAAATAGCAAGGATAAAACTGGATGCATCCTGATGTAAATTAAAAATAAGAAAAAGTATTTGAAAATGGATAAGATGAAACTGTTTACATCCTGACTATTTTTACATTTTTGTCCATTTAAACAATATCAAAATCTGAATGTCCTTTTCAGCAAGGAATTGTTGATTTTGATCTTTCTAACCAATTTTGTGTTCTCCATTTGTCGTAACCTGTTTTGAATAATTGGTTTTAATCAACAACTTAGACTTCGACATTGATTGTAATTAGTGACCATATAAAATTTGATTTTTGACCCTTTTTTTTTTTTTTTTTTTTTTT